>NW_027223755.1:105563565-106784211 GCF_028538775.1 Myotis yumanensis | reverse complement strand
CACAGGAAGGGAAAGGGTCAGCTTCTTGGCCCAACATCATGAGACTGAGACTCGTTAGGAGCTTGAGGCTGGCCAGCCTCACCGGGGAGTCCACACCCAGCTGCCCTTCCACAGGCTGCACTCATGCTCTCCTCGGCTGCCAGCAGACACGCCTGCGCTCAGGGAACACGCTGCCTGCCTCTCACCCGCACGGCCAGGGTGGGATTCTACACCTGTCACTCACACATCCCACATGCCCTGAGCACCACCTGTGTCGGGGTGGAGAACACACGGAGCAGACACTTGCACAGCACTCGGAGTTTAAGTGCAATGGACACAATGACATGAAACAATGCACAGCCAAACTGTGAGGAGTGGGGGTGGGGGGGCTCTACGGCGACGAACACTCGGACTCCAGCCTTTTTACCAAGACTGGTGGTGACAGAACTACATCCGACAAGCAGGCACACAGACCCAGACGATTTTTGCCAGCTGCATTTACGAGGACACAATGAGCCAGGTCTGAATTAAAGTATCCATCATTTCAACCACAAACAGTATTCTCTGTTTAGTGAGGTGAAAAAGATACAATATAAGAAGCTGAATCTTTGTGGTAAAATATTTTATAAAATTTGCCTTCGTCCCCACTTTCCCCCAAACATCACTGGGGGTTCGCCCAAGTGAGGAGGGGCCAAGAAGTGCCCCTAAAGAAGCTGAAGGTAACGCTGAGATCCAAGGATGAGGGGCAGTTAGGGAGGGGAAACGATCCTTGAACAGGCCATGCTGTCTCTCCAACAACTGCCACAGGAGGAAGCACATCCTCCTCTGTTGCCCCCCCCGGCCTCCCCAAGTCTGCTGCAGATCACAGGGGTCTCAACACCGCTCAATACACAACAGCCCTCCCCTGGGGCAGTCGTCAGACAATCCTCACGCTTTGCCCTCTCACCCAGATTTCACCGCCCCAGCATGGCCTTTCCGACCTCTGGCCCTTTGCTTACAGGTTCCCTTGGTTTGGAATGCCTCTCCCCTTGCCTGCTGGGAAAGCTGACATGCAGCTTTGAGGCCCAGTTCAATGCCACCTCCTTTGTGAAGGTCCCCTGACTTCCTCAAACATGGTAACACCTTCCTCTCAGAACCAGAAGATGGTGGCTCCCAATGGTCTGTCTTCTGGTTGGCTGCAACAGACTAATAGCTCCTATCTGATGCCAAGCACTAACCCACGCCCTTTACGTATATTAACTCATTTAATTCTCACAACAGCCCTAGGGAATGGGTGCTGTTGTTGAGCCATTTGACAGAAAAGGACACCGAGGCCGAGAGGTTAGCAACATGCCGAGGTCACACAGCTGGCAAATGCAGAGTAAGAGCTGCCCCCGGCCGGCAGAGCCGTTTGTCCTCTTCCCCGCGGCCCTACGCTGACCTGGACGCTCCGCACTGGGGCTCACATCTAGCTCCACCACTCAGAGCTGAGGGCAGCCAGCACCAGGCCCGGCCCGAGCAGGCAGTTTCCACACGTGTCCAACCTGAGCAGATGCTCCCCAATGTGGCAACCTCAGCAAAGCCCTCAGCCTGCATGTCCCAAGGCTTTGGACACCGCCTGGTGTCCACTCCGAAGCTAGCAAGGCCCTGGGGTGCTTGTCCCAGGTTCTCCAGGTTGAGTCCTCTCATCACTTCTCTCCAGCGTTTTGGGATAGCCTCCCCTCTTACAGAGAAGAAAGGCCCTTCCTGGCTCCGCTTCTGCACACGTTTCCCGGGCCACGCCTTTCACTTAGGGAGAGGGCTTTGGGGGCACCTTCCTAGTTGACACAATTCCCAGAAGCCGGTTTCTACTGCATGACTGACCCTCATTAACTGATGGCTACCCGACCCCAGCCAGCCCAACCAGAAACTTCCCTGAGAGTAAGGCTCTAGCGCAGGAGTGGGTGTGTCTGTGGGGCAGAGGAAGTCCATCTGCAGAAGAATGAACCAGACTGGAAGACAGAAGAAAAGCAAGTCCTAAAGGCAGCAGGTCCGTCTGTGGATTCCACCAGACAAACCCTGTCCCAGGCTCCTGCCATCGGACCACACAGTCCTCTCATCAGTGTGTCCCTGGCAACTTGCATTTCCCTATCATTTCCTAAAAACTAAGGGATCTGCCTTCTCCTCTCCCACCCTTGCCATCTATTTCCGGAACTCTGATATCCCACCTACTTACCCAATTTCACATCTCCAGCAACCTCCTTCCTCCTCAGCTACCCTCCAGTCACACACCTGACTTTGTCACCTTCTGGAATAGCTCCACCTTGAAACTTACACTCCTTACCCTCTGACCACAACTCCCCAGGTCCTTTCAGTCTGAACCTTTTCTTGTTTTTTTTTTTTGTTAATCCTCACCACTAAAGGTATTTTTTCCATTGCTCTTCAGAGAGTGGAAGGGAGGGTGAGGGGAGAGTGAGAGAAACATCGATTGAGAGAGGCTACATCAATTGATTGCTTCCCACATGCACCCCGACCCTGAGCAAGGATCAAACCTGCAACCCAGGTACGTGCCCTTGACCAGGAATCGAACCCGAGACCCTTTGGTGCAGGGTGACGCTGTAACCACTGAGTCACACTGGCCAGGGCCCACTGGACCTTCTCAATGTCCCTTCTATCTCCCTCCAGCCTATCGCCCTCCTGCTACGTTAGCGTCTTTCTTTCTCAGGCCCTAATTGCAGGGGCCCTCACTTTGTCCTCTCCTTTCACAGAACTTCCTACATCCTTCTACCACCTCTACCCTGTAGACCCCCAATCCTGAATCTACCCCACCCGGCCCTCTCTCCTCCCTGACCCATAACCCCCAGCCTCAGCAGGGCTTCTGAGTTGTGGCAAATCCAGTCAGCTTTCATCCTCACTCCCACTCTCTTCTCTTCCCAAGGCTCCTACTCCACCCAGCCCCTCAGCCTCAGAAAATGTCCTACTTTCCTACTGCAAAGTGAAAAAGGAGCCTTCAGGCATGAAACCCCACATCTCCTTACCTCCTATTTACAGATAGATTATCCTCAGACCTAGAGTACACCCCTTCCCCCCATGCTAATCCAGCAAGCATTCCTCTCTCCAATTCATCTACCTGCTCCCTGTTCCCTTCAGTGTATGAACATGCTCAAGTTCACCTACTTTGTAAAGCTAACCCTCCACAACCCTGCTGCTTGCTGTCTCTCCAATCCCAGCTGGGTAACTTGAGTATCTCAATAAACCTCGAAGTCCTCATCTGTAAAATGGGAATAAGAATGTTGTGAGGATTGCCCTAGCTGATTTGGGTCAGTGGATAGAGCACTGGCCTGTGGACCAAAGGGTTCCGGGTTCAATTCCGGTCAAGGGAACGTACATAGGCTGTAGGCTCCTCCCCAGCCCGGGCCCTGGTCGGGGCGCATGCAGGAGGCAACCAATCAATGTGGTTCTTTCACATCGGTGATTCTCTCTGTCTTTCCTTCTTTCTGCCACTCTCTCAGCAAATCAATGGAAAAAATATCCTCTGGTGAGGATTCAAAAAATAATAATTAAAAAAAAAAAAAAAAAAAAGCCCTAGCTGGTTTGGCTCAGTGGATAAGAGTGTCGGCCTGCGGACTGAAGGATCCCGGGTTCAATTCTGGTCACGGGCACATGCCTGGGTTTTGGGCTCTATCCCCAGTAAGAGATGTGCAGGAGGCAGCCGATTAATGATTCTCTCTCATCATTGATGTTTCTATCTCTCCTTCTCCCTTCCTCTCTGAAATAAATAAAAATATATTAAAAAAGAATGTTATGAAAATTGAATGAGAAAATAAAATTGCAATGTGACAGGCTCATTACTCAATAAATGCTAATATAATTACGACCCTCAACTCTCTTTTGGTTCACAAGACTAGTCTACCCTCGCAGAAGATTGGTTATCTCTACTGCCTGTCCTCACTCCCATAACTTGGCTCCAGTCTGATCCACTCTATGAAATTGATAAGGTCACCAGTGACCTAACTGCCAATCCAACAGACACCTTTCCTATCGTACAGACTCTCGTGTGACCTGCTGATACAAGCCACTCCCTCCTTCAGAAACTCCAAGCTTCCCACTTTCCTTCCCGCCCATCTGACCACTCCTGTTCAGCCTCTGCTGGCTCCCCTTTGCCACCTGTCTCTCTTTTTTCTTCTTATTTTTTCTCTAAAAAATATATTTTATTGATTTTTTACAGAGAGGAAAGGAGAGGGATAGAGAGTTAGAAATATCGATGAGAAACATGGATCAGCTGCTTCTTGGACACCCCCTACTGGGGATGTGCCTGCAGCTAAGGTACATGCCCTTGACCGGAATCGAACCTGGGACTCTTCAGTCCGCAGGCCGATGCTCTATCAACTGAGCCAAACCGGTTAGGGCGCCCACCTGTCTGGCCCCCTTCTCTCATCCCAAACATCCTCTAGGGCAGCGGTCGCCAACCGGTGGTCCACAGACCACTGGTGGTCTGCGAGGTCCGAAAGGTTGGCGACGGCTGTTCTAGGGCACACATATTTTCACATCCATACTCTCTCTACTCTCAAATATCTACCTCACTTCCAGCCTACTGCTCCTTCTTCAGCTCTATTGACCCAACTACCTGTTGAATGTAGTCGCTCACACCACCTACCTGCAGGCCTTGCTGGAGACTTCTCCTGTTCAGGGAGCAGTGTGACGGGGGAGCCTGCGATCCTCTCTGGCTTGGGTTCCTCCACAGGTGCTGGCAGGGGCACAGGGACGTCTCTAGGTGGCGGTGACACTGACGAGATGGTTGCTGGCTGCTCTTCTTCCTCTTCTTCTTCTTCAGAAGACTCAGATGAGGATGACGAGGAGGAGGATGAGGAGGAAGATGAGGACGACGAGGAGCTGGACGAGCTGCCACTCTCTGAGTCCGAGGTGCTATCATTTTCACCATCTGAGTCAGCATACAGAGAACATTTGGAGGACAAATCGCTTCCCTCGTCCTCGCCTGGAAATCCAGAAGGGGCAATCAGGCGAGATGGGAAGACCCCTCACTTGGCTCAGTCACTGACTCACTGCTGTGGCTGTTCGGGGCTCTGTGCTCGGTGCTGGGAGGCCCCAGCCCCAAGGAGCTGGGTGAGCACACAATTTGTTCAGAGTGTGGTAAGCCTCAGTGGGAAGGGCTGGGAGCTTGGCAAAGGGAAACCCTGATTTCTGCCTGACTTGAGTCAAGGAGGGCATCCCGGAGAAGGAGATGCCCAAGTCAAGAAAGACAAGCAGGAGTTCACCAACCAGACGTGGGCTAAGCAGGGATGTCAAAGGTTAAGAGAAGATGGGGCACTGAGAGACTGGTGAGCAGTCCTCTCAAACTACCAAAGCTTTTCCCACAGTGGTTCTTACAGACACTTCCTGGGCAACAGACTCTGAATGGATTCCAGGGGAGAATAAGCTTAGGGCTGCTACATGCTCTGTATTTCTAGGACATGATAATACATTGTCGGGCTCTAAGAAATTAAGAATTTTGCAGTCTTTGAGGAACATAATTGGGTAAACTAGAACAGAAGGTACTGGTGGCCAGGGAGGGTCTGGAAAATGACCCCAAACAGATAAGCAATAGCTGGATTATAAATGGCCTCCAGTGTCAGGCTGAGGAGCCACCTTGTGGAAAACAGGGAGCCAGGAAAGGACTTTACAGAGAGTCCAGGGTGCATTTCCATCAACAGGCTGGAAAATGGCTGGGAAAGGAGGGAAGAATGGAAACGGAGACAGGAAAATCATTCAAAACTGCTGCAGCCTCTAAGTGAGAAAGGCAGGCCAGCAGGATCTCAGGAGACAATTCGAGAAACGCGGAGGTGGTGAAACCGGAAGGCGTCCGGACCAAGTGGATGTGCAGGGGCCGCACACATGCGCTCCTGGCAGGGAACTCTGCCCGCACTTTACTGAAAAGAGGCTCTCTGACCATCAGTCTCCCCGATCTGGCCTCTGCAGAAATGGCACCATCAGATATAAACAGTCCATCTTTCCCCAGTTCTCCCCCCCTGTTACTCTCTGCCTCATTAACCTATTCTATCTTCTTCAAAACACATATCTGTATCTCAGGTGCTACTGTTTGTTCACTTGTTTGCCAAGTCTCCCCCTCCTGGTCACTGATGTGTCCCCAGCACCTAGGACAGTGCCTGGCAGAACAGGGGCTCAATGTACAGGGTGGATCAAAAGTAGGTTTATAAGTTGCGAGTATGTGAAACACAGTTTATTCTTTTATTATTATTTTGGATTATTTTCCGTACAAACAACTGTAAACCTGACTTTTCCCCTATCCTATATATTTCTAAACAAAGGGATGAAAAGAAAGACTAAACCATGTCCCCAAGCCTCAGTAAATGTGGAGGAACACACAGGTATTCAACCAAAGAGCACAACTGTCTGGTAATGGCAGCGGCAGGAGAGGGAGGCATGGCTCAGTGGCTGAGCCCTAAAGGAAGAGCAGAGCTCAAAGATGGAAAGGCTCGCTCTGATAGCATCAAAGGACAGCAAGAGAATGCAACCTCTTATTTCAAGGGCCTGGGAAAAGAAATAGGCTCTACTGGGTTGTCTTCAGGGGAAGCCTTGCTTCAGGAGCAGAGGTAAGCAGGAGAGAACGTTCTGGGTGTCGGGGTCGTTGTTTACAATGGGCTGAGGGTACCAAAGGGTAGCTGTTTTGGGGGAGGACAACGGTGGCCAACAAATCCAGCAGCAACACATGGGTTCAGAAAAGGAGGAGGCAGGTGGCAGACCCCTTTCTCCCCGCCCAGAATTCTACTGTACTGTCTGTGCTTACCATCTGAGGCCTCTGTCTCCTTCTTTGCAGTATCCATGGCTTCCTCATGATCGTCATCTTCCTCATCTTCTTCATCTTCCTCCTCCTCCTCAAGGAAAGGGATAAACATGGACTAACAGGAAAAGGACAACTGGTCCTCTAGAAGGCACAGCCGCCTGGTTCCAGCCCGCAGGGAAGTGGCCATGGGCACAGGAGCACAGGAAGGAGGCTCCTGGCAGGGACCGGGTGCCCTGGCTCCTCACCTTCTCCGAGGAGGACTCCTGGGATGCCTCCTCCCCCTCGCTGTCCAGGGCAAAGGACTTGCGGTGCTTGCCCTGGGTCTTGCTTCGCTCTTCATCTCGCTTGTGGGGCTTGGTCCCTGGCCGTCCTGACTCTCCGGCCTCCTTCTCTCGCTCAGGGTCTAGGCCCGGGTGAGTGGCAGTTAGGACAATGTACCATCGGCAGTAAGTTACCGTTTCTCGACCCTGTGAAAGGAGCTGCGCATACACTGTCCTGATCCTCCCCCAGGCCCACCAGACAGGCCTCGTTTTATAGACAGGAAGTTGAAGTTTAGCACAAAACCCTCAGCAATACCTTATATTTTACAGTTTTAAACATATCACACTCGTTTTATCTTTCACTGTTTTCTGGGTTGGGCAGATGCCTGGCCCAAGAAAATACTGCTAAGGCCAATGGCTTCCAGGCAAGCAGATCAGACTCAATAAGGAAGTTTCCCAGACACAAGCTGTCAACCAATAGCTTAAACTTAGGCAAATTGGTAAGAAGACATACAAGAGCTTAACCTATTTAACCTTGAAATTCTGTGATCTTTAGATGTGAAAGTTACTATTCCTATTTTATAAAAGGAAAATTAAAATACAGAAAACTTAAATCAACATACCAGTGTAAAAACCGTAACTAAAATCCAGGACTGTCCCATCTGAAGCTTTTCACATCTCTCAAAACTGCTTTATTTTAACCTTTTACCAAAACCTCCACCTGGCTCTTTGCCTTTAAGACACCTTCATCCCTGCCTCTTGCTTTCCTATCAGAATCTAAATAACCTTTCCCCTTTCTCCTTCCCACTCACCATCTTCATCTTCCTCGGCGGGAGTGGAAGGCCGCGGCCTCTTTTCCTCACTGGCCTCGGAAATTTCTGAAGGCTCTTTTCGTTTTACCTGTGGGATGGGGAGAGACAGAGCCCGTTTAGACCTCAGACACTCACTGTACCCAAGGAGGGGGATGCCCTGTCCCCACCCTCCCGGGCAAGGCCACAGTCCCGGTACCTTGAAAGAAGGCAGCCGCAGGGCCCCCCGCAGTCCTGACCCGAAGGCGAAGGCCTCGATGCCTGTGGTACCCCCACTCTTCGCCCAGTCTACGAGGGACAGCAGGCCTGGCTCTTTGAGCTTTGTCTTCTCTTTATCTTCCTCCTTGGCTTGCTGTTTGGCTGCGTTCTGGAATGGCTGCAGGCAGGAGGGGGCTGAGCCTCAGAACCCAGGTGCTCCCTCCTGCCTCCTGCCTGGGAACTACGCCCAGGCCGCAGGAAAAGAGAACTGCATCTACTCACTCCTCCATCTGATGCACATCTGTGCCACCTCCCTGCACCAGCCCCTGCAGAGGCACTTCCTCACAAGTCTGCTCACTGAGTCCCATCCACCTTGGGAAGCAGCTCCTATCCTTCCCACTCTACACACGAAGACACTGAAGACTGAAGCCCACAGATGCCGAGGGGCCTTGTCCACTGCAAGGAAGCAGTGCAGCCAGGACACAGTTCTTCAGGCTCACGCTTCCCTACTGCTCTCTGGGCCTCAATCCCATCCAACCAGTGCCCCAGTCTTGTCCACGTGCCTGACCCTCCTCCTATTTGAGCTGTGTGGAGCCCCGTTTCCCTAGTCCCAGGCACTGGCCCTCACCTTGGCCTTCTCTTCCTTGCTCTCCCACCACTGGTCAAAGGCGCCAAAGGCCACATTTTCCACCATCTTGCGGTTGAGGTCTCGCTGCATGATGCTCTTCATCTCCTGGACGAGGGTGGCCAGCACGCGGCCCACAGTGCCTGCTGCCGGCAGGGCCTTGCCCTCTGCCAGCTCTGCTTCCTCCCTTGGAGGTAGTCGGGCCTCCTCTCCCGAGAGTGAAGAGGGCAGGGGCTCAGCTGCCACGGGCAAAGGCAGGTGGTAAGCCTCCCGGGAATATGCCCCTCGGCCTTCTTGCCCTTGTGTGTACAGAGCATAGGGCAAGCCATAGGCTGCCTCTTGTGGGGGTGGGAATGGGAGGAAGGCCTCCCCAAAGGCCCCACCATGGGGACCAGCCGAGGCAGCAGTCAATCCCTTGCCCTGCCGCAGCTGGTGGAGCCGAGTTAACATCTGGGTCTGCATCTGGAAGGACATGGGCATTCCTCCCCACTGAGCCCCAAGTCGATCCATGAGCTCTAGGGAGTTCACAAAGTCATAGATGTGGGGGGGCGGCGGAGGAGGTGGGGGGTACTCAGGGGGCGGTGGCCCATCCGGTCGGGGTGGGAGGAGGTAGGCAGGCTGGTGGGGATAACCAAGGGGAAGGGAAGCCAGGTAGGGAGGGGGAGGAGGGGGTGGTGGGGGAGGAGGGGGAGGCTGTTGGGGGGGCGTTGGGGCCGGAGGGGGTGAGCCGCCCCTGTCGTCATCGGAGATCTCCATGTCCTCTCCAGAAGAGCATGGAGACGCCTGTAGGGGTGCAGAGGAGGGTCACAGAGAGCTTCTGCCTGTTCCCTGGGCTTTTCCTCAAATCCGTTCTCGTCTAGTTCCCTTCCCTCACCCCCTGGGCTCAACCCTGCCTCCCTGATCCAGGTATCCCCGCTGGTTGACCCCAACCTCACCTGGTTCTGTCCGTTGGCCTTGGGAGACTCCCGGGTCGCCCCTGGTTCCCCACTCCCTGTAGGTGCCACATCCTCAAAATTAGCTGGGGCTGGAGGCGGCGTGCAGGGCCCGTGACCGGAACCAGAAGGCACCTCAATCCCCGTGTCTCTAGCCCCAGGGCCTGTGGTCGTGTTCTCTTCCTCCTCCTCTGTGTCAGAGGCCAGGAAAGAAAACTTGGAGCGCTGCTCCTTCAGCAACATCTCAATGCGGGAATCCAGGCTGCTGTGCTGAGCAAAGGGCACACTCTCGTTGGTGGTCTCCGGGGCTGGGGAGCCGGAGCGGGCAGGTGAGGCTGGGCGGGGGGAGGTCCGAGCTTCTTCCCTCTCAGGGCTGGGCCCCCCAGCACCACCACCTCCACCAGGTTCTGGAGGCTCCGGGGGTGGAGCCTCTGAGGCAGGAGGCCGGTAGTCCTGGTCAGCAGGGCGGCTGGGCTCAGGGGGCAAATAGGAGGTGTAGGAAGGTGGGAAGCGCTCAGCTGTATTTTCAGCAAAAGGTGCCCCGGGGGGCTCCTCCCGAGTTGCCCGGCGGGGTGGGTAGGAAGAATGGCGTTGGTAGCGATTCCAGCTTTCATAATATGCTGGGTAGTTTGAGTCAGAACCACGAAAGTGAGAGGATGAGGAAGAAGTGGACGAGGAGGACGAGGACAACGAGGAGGAAGAGGTGGCGGAGGTGGCGGTGGCTGCAGTGGTGGCAGAGATGGCTGCAGAGGTGGTCGTGGGGGCTGAAGATGCAGAGAAATGGCGGCGGGAAAAGGAGTCTTGGTAGCTGTTCTCGGACCGCCGGGGCTTGAAGGAGGCTGAAGTGGCGCTGGAGGAAAGATGCAGGAGTCAGCTGGGTTCAGCCCTGTGTGACCAACCCCAGGGTCCCAATTCTCAGTCCCGAGCCCTTCTACGCTGTCCCGAAAGGAAGATCTAAATGCTGTTGGGCTCCTAGCTGAGCGAGTTCCCCGAGGACAGGGATTCGCTGGCTGAATCCACAGACAAACTAGGACAAATTCTGCCCAACTCCCTTTTCAACTTTGTTTCTTCTTTCCAGTGGCAGCTCCCAGAACCTGGGGGTCCCAAAGGGTGTTTACGCTGGTACCTGCTGGAGTAGGCAGAGTCCTGAGAGTAGGGGGTGCTGCCCCGAGACGTGTAGGGGGTTCCCTGGGAGGACTGAGGGGTGAACTGGCCGAAGGAAGACGGGGTGTCCTGTCGGCTGCTGGAGAAGCTTGTGTCCTGGGAGCAGGGGGTGCCGTTGCCAGGCGTGCCCACCACAGCAGTGCCTGCTGGGTAGGCAGCTGTGTCAGAGGAGGCGCGGCGGCGGGACTCAGTCTGGAGGGGGAGAGTGGAGCAGGGAGAAAGGAAAAGAGATCAATTACCATTTAACAACTCACCCTTCCCCAAACTGAGAATCCCAGTTGCCTGTCATTTGAAAGCATCTAGGCATCTTTTCTTGGCTCTTCCTATACTTAGCAGTGAAGTCCAGAGCCTCCCAAAGCCTGGTCCTGGCACTCAGGGACTGTGCCCACATGGCTAGGGCTATGGCAACCACCAGCTTCTCACCGTCTCAGCGGCTGCACCAGGGCCCTGGAACTTCTCACTCAGGGCCTTGCCCCCAGTGGGCACCGTCTGAGGGGTGTAGGAGCCATTGACGATCAGTTCATAGTACTTCATTCGTTGTTGTCCTAGAGGGAGAGAAATGGGAACCAACAGAGTCAGAGAGAGAAAACAACTCCTTCCCAATACGTTTTCCCACTTACTCCTCAGGCCTCAAGTTGATCTTGGGTTTGGGGACTTCAATTCTTCCCTATCTCTGTATCTGGGACCTTCTACCTCATCTCCACGTAACAACTACTACAAATGGCATATATACAACACGTCACAGTTTCTTCTACATGTTACTACACTGCATGATCACCAGACGGGAAAAGCATCAGGACACCTATACTTTACAGGTTTAAAGAAAATTGACCTGCACAAAGTCAATTAGTAGCAGAACTCAAATTCAGACCCAGGTTGTCTAATGCTAGATCCTATCGTATTCTTCATCCTATAAACTTAGGGTTGCAAAAACCAAGTTTTATTTGCCTCACATAGTCACTTAAAAATTTTTTGGGGGGTGAGAGGGGAATGTAACATTTTAAAATCATGAGATGATACAAAAACCTTGATTTCTTGCTTTCAAATAAAAAAGCACACATTATTTGGCAATATTAGTCCTCATTCCCACTTGCAAATTGGCTAATGCCAACTAACAGCTGTCTCCTTTAGCTGGCACTGTGCTACGGCATGCCACCACCCTTCCCTGATTCCTAACAGACTGCTTCCTCCACTTACCTACTAGTATACACACAGGTCTCTAATTCTCCATCCAAAGTTTCAAAACCTAGTATTTTGGGGAATTTAGTGTCAAAACCTGACCTGAGCTGAAGCTATTTAGTCTAGTTTGTTTTTTAATCCTCACCTGAGGATATTTTTGTCATTGATTTTTTTCAAAGACAGTGAAAGGGAGGGAGAGGAGTGGGGGGAAGAGAAAGAGGTAGGACGGGAGAGAAAAAGATAGATACAGAGTGAGAGAGACATTGATGTGAGAGATATGTCGACTGGTTGCCTCCCACACACGCCCTGCAATGAGGTAGGTGCCATTGACCGGTAATCAAACCTGAGACCCTTCCACTGAGCGGAACCAGCCAGGGCTATTTACTCTAGTTTTTATTTGTCCAACCTAGTGTGACCCTCATACACTTTCTTACAAAAATAGCCATATGCTGGTGCAGCCCAAATGATGCTGAATACACACAAAAAATACGTGTCCCACAATCCCTTTGTAAAATTCTGATTTCAGAAACCCATCCGGCCCCAAGAGTTTCCGATGAGGAATCATGAACCTGATCACACAGCTGACTTCAACCGGCATTCGCATGTCCAATCTCTGCCAGAGCCCAGCCTGGCAGCAGGCGGGGGACCCTCACCTTTGATGTCGAGCTGGGCGTGGATGATGTTGCCCATGACGGAGGTAAGGTGGAGGTTTTTGACCGTCTCCTTGGCTCCCCGAGTGCTGGTGAAGAGCACGCGAGCCAGGCCCAGGTGCTTGCGAGTGCGGGGGTGGAGAAGGATCTCCACCTCCTCCACCTCGCCATACTTCCGGCACATGTCCTTCAGGAAGGTCTCCCGCACGTTGTCGTTCAGTCTGGCGAAGGTCACTTCCTTCAGAGGGATCTGCCCAATATAGAACTCATCCAGCTGTGGAGAGGACAAGAGCAAAGTCTGGGGTCTTGTTGGGAAACTTCAGAGAGACCCATGAGATCGAGAGAGAGGGGACTGGGAAACTCAGGGGCAAGGGCAGGGGACCCCAACAAGGGATTCATCAGTCTCAATCCCTCTCTCTCTCGAGTTCTTTCACCACAGAATAATGGCAAGAACCAGGAAAAGAAAGGTATGAACTGAGACATAAACACACATGGAAGAAACTAGATGTAAAGAAATCTCACTAACTCCGCTTTTACTAAGTAATTACCATGGACCAGGCACTAAGAATATAAAGATGGAAAAAAAAGGAGATTCCTGGTCAGAAAAATAGGCACGACAGAGACACATACAATCATGCCACGGCGGTGAGTGTCGGCAGAGGGGTACAGGGGGTGTCTGGGAGTCCAGTGAGGAGCAGGGAAGCATTCATACAGATGGTGTCATTGGTACTGGGCTTTTGGGATAAATAGGAGTTCATCAACATTACAAGGACTTACTGGTAAAAGGCCATGAAATTATGAAATAACTTAGCATTTCCTAGAAACTGAGGAGTGTATAGAGGATGGAACACAGGTGAGCGGTATCAAGGCAGGAGATGAAGCTTGACCAGCTCAATAATCATCAATGTCAATGCACAAAAACATGGACTTGGCAGCAAAAGTAAAATAAAAGAACAGTAAAATTAAAGCGACAATGACAGCAGGGTGGGACATGAAATGAAGAGAATGGAAGCCAGGAAACCAGGTGAGATGAATACAAGAGTATGTGTGAAAGATATAGCAATGGAAATAGAATAATTCAGATAAAATGGTTTAGGAAAAAGGGTCGGCAGAACTTTGTGACAGATTATGCGGTAGATAAAGGAAAGGAGAATCCTAGGATGACTGCCAGGTTTCTAGCTTGTGCAGCTAAGTAGGTGGAGGGAGAGCAGGATTAAAGGAGTAAAGATCATTTGCTTGCGATGTCTCGAACCTGAGATGTCTGTGGGGCCTCCAGATGGAGCTTCCCACTACCAGGCATACACGTTTGAAGTTCGAGACTGATCTCGGCTAGAAACAGAGATTTAGAAGTCATGAACATTTTGGTAATAGTCAAGATAATGGATATGAAAGAGATTGTCCAGGGAAAGTGCACAAAGTGAAAAAAGGGGTAAGGGAACCCCGCAAATGACTTATTTAAAAGTGAAGAAGAAAGAATTAGTGAGGAGGACCAAGAACCACCCGTTTTCTAGGCCCAGCCCAAGGCCCGATGAGTATCCTGCCTGGACAGAGACATGGGAATCCTCTGACACAAGGTGGAGGATCAAATGGCCAAAGGAGAGGGGAGGAACCGAGGACTCCAGGGATGGAGCCCCTGGCCTTATCACCCCCTTATCTGTTGGGAAACTGGGGTATCAGACCAGAGCACTGTCAAGGAATACATATACTGTCTAGGAATACAGAGTGGTAAGTACAGCAGCTAAATACATCTTTATGTCATTCAAGGAGTCAACCCCTTGCTTGGGACACCTCACCCACGCCTTTCTGGAAGATAAATAGATTTCCTGTCCAGAACAACTCAGTCCCACAGCCTCACAGACGGTCAGACCTGGCCGTGATCCTGTCGCTGGAAAACCCTCTTATTCAGCGACATTCAGACGAGACGGCCCGGATGGAGCCTGCACACCCTCCAAGGGCCACCACACCACGGCACCAGCAGACACGTACCTTAAACTTAGGGACCGGGAGGGAAAAGTCTCTGTTTTTGGACCTGACGTGGCAACGGGGGTCTTGCAGGTCTTCGACTGGAATATACTTTGAGTCCTAGGAAGGAAAGCAGGAACAGAAAGACAGCTCAAGGTGAAACCACACGTTGAGCTCTAAGCCCGTTTGGAGACCCATATGCAAAGCAGCTGGGTTCTGGTGAACCGCTTTTTCGGAGGCAGGCTCTGGACAGGGGAGTGCTGGGCGCTGAGCAGCCCCCAGGAGAAGGGGCCGGGAGGCTCCGGGGGGCCGGACAGGCTGGGCACTCACGTTGACACTGAAGTGGACTCCATCGTAGCGGTACACCTTCTGAGAAGGTCTGCGCAGGGCAGGGTCCAGGGCAGGGTCCACGATGAGCTTGTAGTTTCGCCACTGGAAGCTCGGGGTCTTCTGCCCATCTCCCCCACCTTCCTGATCCATCTTTGCTCATTTACACTGTGACGAGAGCAATCCACAAGGGGGTTCAGCTCGGGGGCCTGATTCCCTTGCTGCCCCGCACCGCCTAGCCCCGACTCCAGGTTCGCTCATCACCCCGGGGTCCGCACCTCACCAGGACCCGTGGCTCCCCCGGATTTTCCAAGTACACTCTCCCAGCGTAACAACACATTCTCTCCACCTCTCAACTCTTGCCCTCAGCCCACCAGGCCCATCTCGTGCCCCCAGCTCTACCCAGCGCGCGCCCCACTTGCCCTCCGAGCAAGACCCCTCCCCCGCCCCCTAGCAGGCCCCGCCCCCTCCCGCCTCCTCACCGGCCAGCGGCCCGGGCCAAGCCCGGCTCCCGCTCCCACACACCCGCTCGGGTCCCCGCGCCCCGATCCTCTCGCCAAGAGGTGGCACCTATTCGGGGCGTTGGAAACACCGCGAGACCGAGCCCGAGACCCGGCTTCGGCCCCGAATCTGGGCGGGGGGGGGGGGGTAGGGGAACGCGCACCGCTGCCCTCTCCTCCCGCCCCGGTGCGTTCTGCCCCCCCCCCCATCCCCGCGCACGCGCGGCGCGGCCCCACTCACCCGCTCGTGTCGAGCGGCTCCCCCTCCCCCCCACCCCGCGCGGCACCTTAGTGGCGCGAGGCGGCGGCGGCGGCGGCGGCAGCGCGAGACCCGGCCCCGCAGCGGTGGCGGCGGCGGCGCCCCCCCACCACCACCTCCCCGGCGCGCGCACCAAACACCACCGCCACCTGCGCGAGGCCCAGCAGGCACAGCGTCGACATTCGCACTTTCGCCACGGACGCCACTGGGAGACCAACGGGGCCGAGGATAGCGGTTTCGCCTCGGCCGGCGCCCTAGGAGGCTTGAGAATTGCAGCCTAGGGGGCCTGGAGATTGGCCGCATCCCCCGGAGAGTGGGCTTCACCACGACTGTCCAGCTACTCTGGCCTGGGGCCGTTGACGAATCTGCGGCGACGAAAGCAGCGGCTAGTCCCCGAGGAAAAGGGGGCGGGGCGAAGGGGAGGCGGCCAGGCAGAGCTGGGGAGATTTGAGTGGCGCGTTGAACGGGCGCAGATTCGTCAGGCGGGCGGGGCGAATGGGTGGACGAGACGCGGGCTCCTCTGCTCCTCTTGCCTGCCCCTTCCTTGCGCGGCCAAACGTCCCAGAGGCTGCAGATTCGCCACAGGTTCTGGCCCCAGCTCTTGCCTCCCTTTACCCGCTTGGGTGAAGTCAAGAAAATAATGCCTGTTTAGGCAAGCCCTGTTGGCAAGTCAGCCACTTTTCTGGATTTTCTTCCAATACAATTCGGGGGACTGCCCAACTCCGACCCGAGGAAAGTGGCTATGGCCCAAAGCTCCTTAGAGTCTGATGAGGATTTCCGGCCTGAGTAATCCCGGGGAGCCGGCCTCACGAATCTGCGAGCCTGTGGGCGGGGCCGCGGCGCCTGCGCAGAGGGCGTGGCCAGCGTGCGGCCCGGCGTCGCGGGGCTCTTCCTGGAGGACCCACCGAAACCGGGCGGCCTGGGAGGGGCGCCTGTGAGATGGAAACGACAACCAACAGCGGTGACTCAGGCTGCTGGCCTGGCGCCGCACATAATGCAGGGAGCGTTTTCCTTTCGCGATCCCCCTTGGGCCACTGGCTGCTTAAGATGCCCACTTGGCAGATGGGGAGACTGAGACCTGCAGAGGGTTCCGCCTTTTGCCTGTACTCGGCCACTACTAGTCTCAAAGTTGGATGATAAACGCGGTGGGGCTTGCAGACCCTCGAGTGGGTCCTGTAAAAAGTAAACTCGGCTTTACAGGAACTAGGTGAGCGGGGCGCATCGTGGTCCCAGTGCCCGCCGTTTTCAACGGGATGGGGCGGGGGGTGTTGGCTAGCCTTACGCGGTCTCGCCGCTCGAGGGCAGCACCGTTCCAGGCTTACGGTGGGACCGGGGGCCTGCGGTCGCCAGGGGCTGGGCACCCTTTATTTCTGTCTTGGACGCTGGGTATTCTGGTCTCCAGGTAATGGCATACCCAGGAGGCCCCTCTGCCTGAGCTGAGGGTGCGCTAGGTCCCAGACATCTCTGTCTACATCTCTCGCTGCATTACCTTGGGCAAATCATTGACCTCTCAGAGCTTCAGATCCTTACTCTGAAATGGATATTGATGTCACGCAGGATTAATGTAGGCATAAAAAAAAGCATAGGAAAGGCCCTTGAAGCCTTGTCCATGCACATTTATCATTTTAAGCAGTACGAAAAGAGAAAGGGGGGTACTTGTTCAAGATGTCACACCATAAGAATAGAAGAGAAAGGACTGGGACCTTTTAAATTTGCGAGGAAAACGAGGCTGAAAAAATGAATTCACATGGAAGCATGGGTGATGAGATCATACTGCTTTCTCGTCCGAGTTGAAAGGTATTGGCTCCTTTTCTCAAGTCAAACAGAAAGAGATTCCCCATGTGATGGCAAAGGTAACCCAAGTTTTCACTGACGAGCGGTGTGGTTCTGGCAAGATCCTCAGCCTCTTGGACCCCAGGTCCCTTACCTCTGAAATGGAAATAAGGAAGACTTGTCTCTTTAGGTGGTTATGAGGGTGAAATGAGATAACCTGTGAAAAGCCCCTACTATGTAATAGTCACACAAAGGAAAAAACTTGAGTAAAAGAAACATACTAAATCCTCAGTGAAAGAGAGACCCTGGGCTCAGGAACAAGAGCGCAAAAGCCCTTTGCCTTGGAATGACTCAGGCTCTACATTCAGAGGCTACTGGCCAGAAGGGGGCCACACTTGGAACCTACTCTCCCACACCCTTGCCCAGCACCCAGTCTCTACAGGTCTCTTAGGAACAAGGCGCCCGATTCTAAGAAAGCCTCCCCTTCCCTCATTCACAGCCACAGACGCATCTGTGAAACACAATTTATTATATAAACAAGGTGCATCAAAAACTCAGCGTCAGAATAGCTCTGTATCCCAAGGGTTAGGGACTGGACCCCCCTTAAAACCTCCTCACCCCATCCCATGCCAGGGAGTCAAGCTGGGAACACAGGCCCTCAGTCTCCAAAGACCCCCAAGACTGGCACAGCAGATATAGAAGCATTAATTGTGGGTCTGGGGAGTTGGACAGGCACTTGAACCTCCAAAAATAGGGAGGCTCCTTCTAGAACAGGCTGGACCTATGCCCGGGCGGAACACCCAATCCCTCTCTAGAACAACTAAAGCAAGAGTGTGAAACCCATCAAGACTGATAGGTGTGGCCAGAGTGGCTCAGCGGTTGAGCATCAGCCTATGAACCAGGAGATCATGGGTCTTGCAGGAGGCAGCTGATCAATGATCCTCTCATCATTGGTGTTTCTAGCTCTCTCTCCCTCTCCCTTCCTCTCTGAAATCAAAAGGAAGAGAAAAAAAAAGAGCATGTACCGCTTGCAGGTTCATCCCGGACTAATTGGGGCAAATGTGGGAGGCAAGCAGTCAATGTGTCTGTCTCACATGGATGTCTCTCTCTCGCCCTCCCTCCCTTTCTTTCATTCTCTCTAGAAAGCAATGAAAAAATACCCTCAGGTGAGGATTTTAAAAATTAACAAATAAAAATAAGGGAAGGGTTGGCTGCCTTCTAGGGCAGTTGGGTGGGCGTGTAATCTGACCTCCACATCCTGTATAGGGGCAAGTGGCTAGGGGTCAGCACCACAGGTCTGACCAGGGTCTCCCTGCCTTTCTTCCACTTTGTGTATGAACCTTAGACTGAAGACCTTCCACTTTCTCCCTTGCTCCTCCCAGGTGTAGAACAAAACTCACGGGACAGGCTAACAAGGAGAATCCCGGGGAATGTGGGAGCTGCCCCCAGGCCCAGCCCAAAGGACCCTGAGGTCAGGAATCTGGTCTCTACCTAAGAGTGGCCACAAGAAGTGCCTCCAGGCAGTCAGGGAACAGTGGTCTAGACCAGGCGCCTCCAGCTGACCCCTGAAGAAGGCAGTGCTTCTAACTGGTGGCTAACACACCCGTCACACAGCCTGTAGCTCCCCCTGCAGGCGACTCAGCTCCTCTAACTCCTGCTTGTGGCGGTCTGTTTTGTGTGCCACCAAGGAGCGGTAAAAATGCAGGGCAAAGGCCACAAACACCAGCCCCACGGGTACCATGATTGCTGTGGAGGCCATGGCTGCTTGCCATCCTGGCCCATGGACCCCACCACCACCACATGCTTGCTGGGGTGGGCAGGCCTCAGATGGCGCAGCCTGTGGAGGGGCTACTGAAGCAGAGGGTGGATTAGAAGCTGGACTCAGGGAAGTGGCCATTGGTGGCAGAGTCCCAGGCACCTGGGAGGCAGGTACCACAGGTGCTGGCTTGCCCATGGGGGCCCCAATGGGCACAAACTTGACCCAGCCAACAAGGACAACTTCAGCGAGGAAGAGGAAGGTGCCTAAGGCAGTGGAGAAGCCCCAGGCCAGCTCCACGTAGCGGTGGAGTCGCTGGTGTGGAGACTGGTGGACAGAGTTGAGGTTGTGGATGTTGCTAACAGCTTCAATGTGGGGCAGCAGACAGGTGGAGACCATGAGTGCAAAGAGGTGCACAGCCACTAGTACAGTGGTGCAGGCACTAAAGGCCACCAGTAGGCCTGGTGGGTATTCGTAGTTGTTCTCCAGTTGTACTTCCACCATGGCCACCTGTGGGGACAAGAGGGGATGGATTCAGTGCCTATAACTTCCTGAGCAGTAGCAAGGCTGTATCCTTAGGACCTAGAACAGTGCCTGGCAGAAAGACTCTCAGTCTTGCCCTGGCCAGGTAGCTCAGTTGGTTAGAGTGTCGTCCCATACACCAAAAGGTTGCAGGTTTGATTCCTGGTCAGGGCACATACCTAGGTTTGGGTTTGATCCCTGGTTGGGGTGCATACGGGAGGCAACCAATAGCAATAGCAGTGTCTCAAATCAATCTCTCTCTCTCTCTCTCTCTCTCTCTCTCTCTCTCTCTCTCTCTCTCCCCCATCTTCCTCCCATCCAAGTACTAACCAGGCCCAACCTTGCTTAGTTTCCGAGATTAGATGAGATCGGACCCATTCCAGGTGGTATGGCCATAGACTTCTTCTCTCTAAAAAGCAATAAAAACATATCCTTGGATGAAGATTGAAAAAAAAAAAAAGACTCTCAGTCTTTGTCGAGTGAACGAATGGGCAGCCTTGGGAAGGCTCTGGCCTGTCTGGGCCTTAGTTCCCCCACCTCGCTATTAAAACAGCTGGATGACATTTTTCTGACAATCTTACCTCGTTATAAACATAGGGGTTAAAAAGCAGATTCTGGAGCTGGGCTGCCTGGGGTCATTCTCAGATCTACAAGCTGTGTAGTCTTGAGCAAGTGAGTTAGTCTCTCTGTGCCTCAATTGCCTCATCTGGAAAATGGGGATTGATAATAGCACCTATCTGCTTTATAAAATTGTGAAAATTGAATTAATAGACATCAAATGATAAGAATAGTGCAAGGCACATAGTAAGCACTAAGTGTTTGCTGTTATTATTAGAGTTAACACTAAAGTCCAAGGCCAGTTTGCAAATTGGCACACCATGAACCCAAGAATTAAGTTGCCAATTTTTAAAACTCAAGAGATTTTGCCCTGGCAGGATGCTCAGTGGTTAGAGAGACCCAAAGGTCGCAGGTTCGATTCCCAATTCTTGGTCAAGGGTCAAGGGCACATACCTCAGTTGCAGGTTCCATCCCCTGGGTCCGGAAAGGGACCTCATCCAGGAGGGAGGCAATCAACCAATGTGTCTCTCTCATGTCGATATTTCTTTCTCTCCTTCTCTCTCTCTCATCCCTCCCTTCCACTCTCTCTAAAAATCAATGAAAAAAAAATCCTCGGGTGAGGATAAAAAAATAAATAAAACCCAAGATATTTCATAGAAATATCCCAATTTCCAGATCCTCTTAAAAATTTGGAGGATCTGGTTACACCCGGTCCACATTCTTCCATGACAACTATCAGCTAGAGTTGAGTCGTGGCTGCTGCCTTTGACCAGGGCAGGGTCTCTTTATAGCCACAGTCCCCACAAAACCAACTTGGCTTCCATATTACCTGCCTGGGTCCTGTTCACGGTGGGTATAAATCTGGACTCTAGAACTAGACTGTCAACGTTCAAATCCTGCCACTTGCTTGCTGTGGGACTCTGGGCAGGTGATATAACATCTCTGATCCTGTTTTCTCATCTGCAAAATCGCCATTAATAGTGGTACCTATTTCGTAGGATAGTAGGTAATACTCATGAAAGCCCTAAGCACAGTGCCTGGTACTTAATGACAGATTAATACTACTTGCATGTTATTTTCACCCAGGCCACCTGAATTCCAGAATCTGGATCTTTTCCCAATAATTCTTGCAGGACCCATTAGGTTGCTCTGGGGCTGAGGGAAGGAGGAAGGTGAAGAGCCTGGAGAGTGGTGGTAGAAAGACAAGGATGAGTGTTTTGGGAAACTGGGCCATGAAGGGTATTAGCAGGTGTCGCCCACAGACCGGCACCTGGGCCAGGCCTACTCCTGCTTTCTCCATGGCCTGACGCAGGCTTGTTTTCTCCGGGCACGACTGGAGCCAGTCCTGCCCCCAGAACCTACTCATCTGGCCTCTGGATCCTGCAGAGAAGATCCTGGCCTTTAAGCTGTCACCCCAGCAACATGCAAGTCCAGCAGCAGGCCAGACTGAACCATGGGGTGGATGGGGGTGGGGACCTCCCTTAGATGGGTCCATGAGACTGCCTCTTCCTCTCCAGTCTGCACAGGGGAAGGAGAGCCAACTCCCTGTCCCTAGATGATTCCACGTTAGGAAGGGTAGACTGGCCTGTGGATCCTGGGCCCCCACATAAAAAAAAAAAAAATCATAGGCCTAGAATGAGCCTTGGGGATAGAGACTTTCCCTCTGATCATTTTAAATACAGAGGCTGTGGCACTGAGGGTAGGGACTAACCCAAATCACCTAGTGCTCTGACCCTTCTATCCCCATCTCAATTTGCCCCCCAAAACAGGTTCCTATAAGGATGCCTGCCCCCCCCCCCCCCCACACACACACACTTCTCTCCTGCCAGCCAATTAACAGGTCGTCTAAGCCATCTTTGATGTGTATCTTGCTCTACTCTAACATGCTTAGATCTAGGGTTTGAGGACAAGAATCAGCTCATCCTAGGGCAGGCACTTGGCAGACTACAGAGGGCACACCCTCCACCATCTCCCAATTTCCCACTGACCCACAAAGTGGGGGAGACCTGCCTAGGGTCTCCGGCCACGAGCAGGAACGAGCTGACTCCTCACCCGGGGACCTCCCTCAGTCCCACTTCCCGAGGCCTCCTCTGGGACCGTTAGCTGACATCATCTTCCCACAACACCAGTTTATCAGCTCGGGAATCATGTAATCAGTTTCCTTATCAGCTTCTTCCCCCACAGACTTCCTCACAGGCATCCTCTCCTCTCAAAACTTCCTGGGCTACACTCAGCAGCCTTTGTACCTGCTGGGTAGATGCCTTCCTTGGGATGGGCCCCACTTTCAGTTGGGTGACCATCCCATCTGTTTGTTTTCTCTAACCCGCCCCTCCCCCCCCCCCCCCCCCCCCCCCCCCGTTGATACAGTCCCTCCCCAGCTCTGATTTGCCTTTGAACCTCTCATGGCCCGGGTGGGAGTGGTGTCTAGTAATCACTTCTGCCGGCCAGGCTTTTGGACCTTTGTCCCACCCCTGCATATGCAGCCCCCTTGGTGGATTATCTGTCCCCACGACGTGATTTGTATCCTCCATGACATTTTTAGCACTTGTTTATCCTCCCTGTGGCCCAGTTTATGCCAGGGGTCTGTTCACACCCCCCGCCCCCCCCCCCCCCCATTATAAAAGGATTTGTCATCCCTTGGGAACTTGTTCGTTCCCCTCTTTTACCTCTGAAAACCCAGTCATCCCTTTTCCTTTGCCCAGCCTCCCTTGGGTACCCGTTCACTTTGCCTATGGCCCCTTCCTCACCCCCACCCCGAGCGCCCCACCCCTCCCCTCACCATGGCGAAGCCCGAGAGCAGGGCAGACGTGCGGCTGGAGGCTTTGAGCTTGGCCCGGCTGAGGTAGAGGCGGCGCCAGCTGAGCGCCCGCAGCGAGTGCTGACTGGCCCCCATGAGGTCCAAGTAGCCGCGGTGCACGAACTCCCGGTACGTGGCGGAGCCCGTGGGGCACTCGGCCTCTGGGTTCAGCGGGGCCTGTTCGCCCGCGTCCCCCTGGCCGCCCTTCATCCTGGGGGGCCGCAGCACCAGGGGGCCTGGGCAGTCAGGGCGGGGTCGAGTAGCCTCGGGGCGTCCAGGAGGGTCGGTCCAGGCCGGGAAGAGACCCCATCCCCCTGCGGGGCGAGCCGAGATGTGGGCGGCAGGTGCCCAGGAAGAGGCAGGCGGGACTGAGCAGAAAGAGTAGGCGTCTGCCGGGAGCCCTCGGGGCGAAGCGGGACAGCAGGGCCGAAACAGGAACTGGGGCAGAGGCGGAGCCGGGGCGGCCACATGATGGGGTGGAGCCCGGGGGCGTCCGCAGAGATCTCCAGGGACCCCTGTGACACGAGTCCAGCTAGAATGTCATGCAGGCGCCCTAGCTCCACTGAGGTTACCAACCCCGCCTGCGCCTGGGAGTTCCCAGCCCCTGGACCACTCCTAGTACATCGGGACTACCCAGAGCTCCGGTCCTCCACCTAAACTGTAAACTCGGGAAAGGTGAGCCCATCTGCTGGAGGGGGCCTTGTGAACTCAGTTCCGGGAAGTCAGGGGTGTCCAAGACTCCCAGGTGCACCCCAACAGCCCTGCCTCCGAGAGCCCCCAAGGGTAAGCACGCAGGTCCTCCCTGCCCTACCTCCCTCTCCCGACGCCGCACAGACACAGGAACTCAGTCACCCCAGCTGGAAGATTTTGAGTTTTATAGCAAACCATATAGTACAGACCCGGGGCCCAGCCCCGGCTGGGTCCCCCACGTGCCCCTCGCCGGGCTGCCTCTTTCCCCTCCCCCAAAGCGGCCCCAACCTCAAGCCTGCGCGACCCCCAGGACCCCCTCCCGTCGACCTCTGATCCGCCCAGTCCCTCCCCCCACCCGCGCACCTCCCTGTTACCTGAGGTATGTGGATAAATTCCCCCCTCCCCTACATGGTACAACCCAGCTACCCCGAGGCCTGGGCTGAGGGGCGGGCCCCGGCTCCCCTAACCCCGCCCCCACACTGGAGGAAGGGGCAGGGGTGGGCCAAGACTGTTACTAAGTTCCCACGGCAACCAAGAGGGGCCATTACCAGCCTTAGCCCTGGCTTTGGGACGTGTCCATTGGCTGCTATTTCCATGGCAACCAGGAGTGGCAGTTCCCTGGGCAAATGGGATACAAGTTTCCATGACGATGAGTGGGAAGAGCCAAACTGAAGGAGTCTCATCTTCCCCATCGCTGGGATGGCACCCCACTCCACCTCAGGTCAGGAGGGGTGGAACTGCTCAATACAGTAAAGCAAGAAAGAGCCTGGTGGTGGCACAGCGCCCACCGGTCCAGTCTCAGTCCAAGCGGTCCGGCCCTCACACTCCAGCTCCCCCGAGTCCGAGATTCCCCAGGTTCAAGTAACACTTCAGTACAGATGAATGTTCAAGTATTGAACGGGGAGGCAGGTAGGGGGCTGGGGTACCCCTCACCACTCCCCTGGGCCACGCTGAACAGCAGATAGGCCAGCTGGCCCCCACTCCTCGCAATAGCTGCCATTGTCAGTGACTTTCAAGGAGTCAAGGTTGGGGGAAGGAACTGAAACTGGGGAGTAAGAGGAGGAGTAACCCCCCGAGGGGGGTGCTACTGCCCCCACACCTGCTCTCGCCCCTCACCCCTTCCTTAGCCCTGGCTTTCCCTGGTTCCCCGAGTATCCCCACCTCTGACACCTGGACTCCCAATTGCTCCTCTGGTTTCCCTTTTTGCCCCTCCACCCCCCAACTCCAAGTATCTGGTCTGTTCCCTGCACCCTTGGTGGTCTGCTTTCTGCCCCCCTCCCCCAGCCCATCCTCCACCTCCCCCAGCCCCTGGCTCCCAGTATCCTGTATGCAGATGTGTTTCCCCCATTCTCCCTCCCTCAAACTTGCACCTTACCCCCCGCCCACCATCCCTTTGGCTCAGCAACCCCAGTACCTCTGACCCACTCCCCCCAGGGGATGGACAATGAAGCAGGTGGAAGGGGGAGGGGATGGGAAAGAGACCCCCAGAAATATCAGTGCAGGGGGCAGAGTGGGGAGGCTGGCTCAAGTCCCTGGGCAGGAATCCCAAGTCGGAAAACTCAGGAATCCCAAGTCATGAGGTGGGTAACCTGGCCTCCTGGCAGGAGTGAAATGAAGGCCGGAGGTCCAGGCTCCTGAAGAGTTGGGGGCAGGGGGAGGCACCCAACTAGCTGTCCTTGAGAAGCAACTTCTCCTCTGGGCAGCGGAAGGGGCCAGGGGGCCCGGCAGCTGCCAGCCGGGCACAAGCTTCAGGTGAGAGCTGGCGGCAGGAGCGCAGGTCTAGGCGGCGTAGGCGAGGGCAGCGGCGGAACAGCGGAAGGCAATGGTCAGTGAGGCGGTGGCAACCTGGGGACAGGGTAATGGTAGCCAACACCAGGAGAGTGAGTAGGGCATGGGCACTGGTCATGGGAATCAACAGGCTAGCAGGATAGACAGACAGGGGACCATGCTTACCAGCAAGATTGAGGTGTACCAGGGTCTCTCGAAGTGGGGAGGTGGGGGCCGTGAGGAGATGAACACTGGGGTCCCCGACATGGGCGCAGTGGCTGAGGTCCAGGGCGCTCAGCTGGGGTGCGTGGCGCAGCAGGAGTCGCAGGGAGGCATCTGTCAGCTCTAGGCCTGCCAAGCGCAGCTCTGCTACCCCCTGCAGCCGCCCACGGCTCTCCGTTTGCCCTGGGCAGGCAGATCAAAGGTCAGCACTTCCATTCCTGCACCTAGGCCCCTAGACCATATTCCTCACCACCCCTAAATCTGCTGCCACTGTGTGAGCCCCGACTGGTGCTCTCTGCGTAGCTTGCTCTTGTCCTCATCTCATCTGTTCATTGCTCACACTGCCTCCTCAGTGAGGCCTGCCATGATTACTCCACTTGAAACTGTAATATTCCACAAGATTATTTTTCCCTGCTTTCCCACCATCTGGCATATATTTTTCCCCCTCTCCTTCCACTCGTGTCGGTTCCATGAAGGCAAGAATCTTTGTTTGTCTTGTTCTTGCTTTAACCCCAACAATTGGGACATAGGTGCTCAATACATAGTCATTCATCTAACAAATGACATCCCTACCAGGACTGCCATTGTAGGCTGCTCTCCCACTTTCCTCTCCTTCCATGATCAGTAAAGTCACCAACTGGATCCCTTTCTCTCCATTCCCCCTGTCACCACTCTGAGTCAACTCCTGCCCCAGCTTCCTCACTCACTCTAGTCTCGCCTCTGCTTTACGGAATCCAAAGAGAGCCATTCTCAAATACAGGTGGGCCCACACCCCTTCTGTGCTAAAAACTCTGAGAGCACCTCAAAGATGTTCAATCTCCTTGGTGGAACACTGCAGCTCCTACAAGGTCTTACCACTTTCTCAGCTCTTCACTCCTCTCCCTCACCCCCAAACACTTGGACCCAGTTCCACAGGTGACCATGCCCTGAGGCTCTCCTGTGGCCCCGTGCTCAGTCCGCTGCTGGCCAGTGTCACTGGCTTTCAGGTCTAACTCAGCCTTTTCCTTTATCTCCGGGGTACATGAGCTTACACTGCTCCACTCTGCACCCCAAGCGCATGGTCTGCTTCCCTTTTATTGAATTTACCATATTCCTGGCATTACAGTTTCTCTGTTTTTTAAAAAACTAAACGCCTATGGTGCACCAGCAGCCACTAATTGAGCACTCACTGTGCGCCAGACACAGGCTAAATGGCTGCCTGCCCCTAGGCCAGTGGCTCTCAAACGATGTCCCTTGGAAGGCTAGTTAAAAGGGATTGCTGGCCCTGCCCCCAGAGTTTAGGTGCTCTAAGTTGGGGCCTCAAGAGTTTATTTTTCTAGCAAGTGATGTTGAAGCTGCTGGTTTGGAGATCATGCTTTAAGAAGCACAGCCTTGGGAGATAAGCTCTCTGATAATCATTCCTGTTTACTGAAGAGAAAATGGAGGCTCAAACCATTAAGCAATCTGTCCAAAGTCACATGACTATGAAGTAACAAAGCTAGGACAGCAGGCCTGGTGGCTCCAAGTCCAAACATCTACCACCATGCTGTATACCTCCTGGGCACCAGCCTAGCCCTTAGATAAACGAGATCAGATGCCACAAACTCATGAACCTAGCCTACACAAGTGTTTTATGGAATCTGCATATGCTAAAAATTTTCTAAGTGACTAAGCCTACCAAAAGGACATTTAAAAAATACATATTTTTTTCTTGTTGATTTGAGAGGAAGTGAGAGGGAGAGATAGAAACATCAATGAGAGAGAATCACTGATCGGCTGCATGCCCGCCCCCCCCACCCCCCAACACCACCACTGGGGATTGAGCCTGCAACCCGGGCATGTGCCAACTGGGAATCAAACCATGACCTCCTGGTTTACAGGTCAATGCTCAACCACTAAGCCACAAGGGCCGGGCCTACAGGACATTTTTATTTATTTTTAAATGTTTTTTTATTGATTTCACAGAGGGAGAGGGAGAGAAACATCAATGGTGAGAGAGAGTCACTGATTGACTGCCTCCTGCACACCCCCTACTGGAGATCAGGCCTGCAACCCGGGCACCTGCCCTTACCAGAATTGAACCCAGGACCCTTCAGTCCACAGGCCGATGCTCTATCCACTGAGCCAAACCAGCTAGGGCAAAGGACATTTTTATAAAGAAACTAGAGGCCCAGTGCACGAATTTATGCACAGGTGGGGTCCAGCTGGCGCCCCCATCGGGGCCCAATTGGCAGGGACGGGGGATATGGGGGGTGGGGAAGGGGACATGGCAGGTTGGCCGGCCAGCCCCGCCCTTGGTGGGGGTAAGGGGGCAATCAGGCGCGGGGCTGGCTGGGGCCGAGGGAGGTTGGCTGGTTGGCTGGCTGGCCACCCCGTCCCTGATGGGGTGGGTGCAGGGCTGGGGGTGGGCAGGGCCGGTGGGGGGTGGGGGGCCTTCCCCCCTCCTCCCCATTGGGCTGGCTGGCTGGCTGCAGTGCCAGTATTTCTGGTCGCTTGGCTTTTATATATACAGATTTAGATATTGAGCTTTTCCTTGAAAATTGTAAGATCTGACATCACTGGGCTACCCTTTCACCTGACAATTGGCTGGGAATGGGTTGCTAGAGGCTACTTCCTAATGTCCTGCACCAATCTCATCACTTGCTGCCTCTGTGAGTACCTGACTTGGCAAGCTCTGAATTCTAGCCGCTCCTTTTTTTCATTCGAGGAGCTGAGAGCTTAGAGAGGGAATACATTACAGATGCCATCAACCTTGGGCCGCAGCTTAAGCCATTAGAGGAAAGCAGAGGAAAGAGGCCCCCTGGCTTGGACAGGGAAAAGGAGGCATCAGTGAGGGTTTCACTGAGGTGGCAGCATTTAAGCTGGGCCTTCAAGGACTAACCCTGTGGAGAGGTGGGAGAAGAGTATGCCAGGCAGAAAATAGCAGGGGCAAAAGCAAGAAGTAGAACTTTAAGTTTTGCTCCAGGAATGCTGTACAAACCAGGCGGCCAAGATCAGAAAAGTAGGTGTAGAGTTCCAACATGCACAATAGGCCTCGAGGGCCCAGAAGGCTCATCTTTGCAAACTCCTGATAAAGGTGCTTAAACTGAAATGAATTCAGGCAGAAGGAGATGGGGTCAGTCTGCCAGCCAACCGGCACTTCCTCGCCTCATGGAATGCACTGCTCCCAATGCCCACCCTTCCATGAGCCCACATCTTCCTGGCTCGGTCCAGTTCCAGTAAGAGTAGGCGATGGGTGAGTGCTCTGGTCTGGCTTTGCCTGTGTGACCTGCAGCACTCAACCCCTCTGGACCTCTGGTACCTCATCCAGAAAATGCAAAGAATCCTAGTTGCTTCTCTACCTCTTTTCCAGGGCTGCTGTGAAGGGGTGCGGTGGAGGAGGGTAGGAAGAAGGGAGCCATGAAAGAGCTGTGAAAGCTAGTCCTTGCCCTCACAGAGCTTAAGAACCTAGTGAGAGGAAAGATTTTAATCAAATCATTTCTATACTGGGAGGGAACTCTCTCAAAGTTGAAGAGGGACCTGAGTTCAATGGGGAAGAGAATCATGGAGGGCTTCTAGGAAGAAGTGGCATTTACCTTGCAGCCTGAAAGGGGATTAGGTGTTAATTAGATGAAGGAAGATAAGAGCATTCTAGGCAAAGAAGAGTAGGCAAAGGCCCTGGGGCTGGAGGGAACTTGGCAAGGAGGTTGAGGTGGCTAAAATGTAGGAACCTCATGGGTGAGCAGGAACCAGACTATGGCAGGCCTTAGTGAATACAGTAAAACACTGATCTTTATCCAAAGAACACCAGGAAGCAACAAAAAAAGAGTTTACAGCAAGGAGTGAAATGGATACATTTGTCTTTCTGGATGGTTCCCCTGACTTCGGAGTGAAGAACAGACTGGTGCAGACCAGAGAGGATGCTACTGTAAGCATCCTATTTCTTGGCTAGACAAGGAGGCCCCAGGCTTCAGGACCCCACACCTCGTATGACCCCCAAGGTGACCAGACCTCTGCTCACCTGACCAGCCTCAGCTCCCAGCATCCCCCTCAGTCAATATAGGCCTCCTGCCCCACAAAACTACTTATTCTGCCTCAAACTCCCTGGAAAAACCCTGTCCCTTTCAGGACTCAGTTTAGCTCCTTTAAGGAGGGCTTCTTGCATTGCTCCTTCACCCCCACCACAGCCCTTAGCCTACCACATCATGCTATATAACCTTCTACTTCTGAGCCCCTCTCTCTCTGCATGACTGGGGTTCCACCAGGGTGGGGAATGAGGCTGATTCAGGCTGAGGTCTCCAGGGTGCTATATAGGCCCAGGCCCAGGCCCAGGCCCAGGCCCAAAATGTGTTCAACAATAAAAGCTGACTTTATTATTGGGCAGGGTACCTGGGCCTGACCCCAGTGAAGAGGTGGCTGGTCTGACTGGGGAGATGATACTACCACTCCACGCAAACTTCCAAGTCAATCGGCTCCCTCTTTCTGCTCTTTTCCCTTAGGAAAATCCGTATCTTTTGACTGTAGGGCAAGGGAGTCTAGGGACTGAATCTATTGCTCAGCCATATTTTTACTGGATCCACACGTGAACTTTTAAAAAATCTGAATTAATTTCCATCATTTAAAAACCAGGATATGCGACAGAAAATATATATTCCTGGTTCCTCTTGACAAACAGAATTGACTGGCCACAGAGGTGCACACTCTCCCACAGCAACAGCCACTGCTCCCTTTGGAGAAGGCTGTCAGTGGAGCCCATCACACCCAGGGCTTCACTTAGATGCCCTGGCTTTTCCCAGAGTCCAGTGCCATCCTCCTGTCCTCTATTGTGCTTCATCCCATAATTATCTCCCCCTGGAGGCCAGGGACTACATCCTCTTCATCCTGTTCCCTCCACTCCTATCACAGGGCCCAGCGCACAGTAGGTGAGTGAATGAACAATGGCCAAGCAGGGCCTTCCTTTTCAAACTCAAGTATTCTATCCTTTCTTCAAACCCTTTAACACCTCGCATGGGCCTCAGAACCCCACCTCGCCCAACCCGTTCTACAAATGAGCCAACGGAGGCTGCACCTGGTTTGGTGTCTGGCGGAGGCAGCAGCAGCTCTCGGAGCTGGGAGTCTTTAACATCCTCAATCCAGCGCAGGTCCAGGAGCCGCAGGGCTGGCAGTGGGGCTGAGCCCAGGGCAGAGACAGAGAGCCAGGAGCAGCCAGACAGCACCAGTTCCTGCAGGCCTGGGGGAAGTTAGGAAGCTGGTGCTGGGAGGGCTCTGTGCCAGGCTTATCCCACAGTCATTCTATCCAACCTCACCACCTTGCCATACCTTGCAGTCGGTTCAGAAGCCACATGAGTTGCTTCTTGGAGACACCTGTCCAGCTGAGGTCCAGGGCTCGGGGCTGGCGACGAACCACACCACTAAGCATGGGGGGAGTGAGTGACTTCCGCCGGCTCAGGTCCATTCGAGGCCACAGACGCTTGTCATAGCACCTGGCAGCCACAAGAGGGTAGACAGCCCTCAGCTCTCAGGGAGCCCACAGCCCTCCCCACACTCAATGGCACACCCGTTTTCTCCTGATCCACAGGGAAGATGGGAGGAGGGGGCTGCAGGAAGCTCCAGGACCCAGGCCAAGAGGATTGAATTTGGGGCTCAAACCCATTACTGAACTAGATGCAAGTTTCATTAAAAACTATGTTAGTTAAGAAGTTTTCAAACAGTCTTCCTCCTGGTAAACTCCATTCTCCTTGCGCCTCAGGGGCCTAGTTTAGAAAATGAAGATAATGGCCCTTACTGGCCTGCCCCTCAGGGCTGCTGCAAGAGCAAATGAGGTCTTTCTGGTTTTCTTACCTTACAGCTTTAAGACACAAACATCCTACATACTGTAGTTGCTGTAACACCAAAGGGAGCTTCGGCACTCCCAGCCCCCACCTGGGACTGCTCACCAAGTTATGTTGTTGGCTTCTCCTCTACCAATTTCTGCTCTTGATCCACTTCTGGCCCACCCTGATGGCCAGCTGCCTAAGGCTTGACTTACAGCCCTATTTGCTCTCTTTAGTTGACTATTGTGTCCCATGAACTACAATGTAGGCTCCACAAGGGCACACCTGGCCTTTTCCCTTTGGTTTCCCCAGTACCCAGCACGGTGCCACGGGCACAGAGGTTATCTGTTGCGCATTTGTTGTAAAGAATGGGGCCAAGCTTCCATGAGCACTGCTCACACACACTGCAGTTACAGCTTTTCATGTATTCACCCGGTCAATGTTTATGGAAGACCTGGCAGGTCCAAGGTATTGAAGCTACAAAGATGAATGAGGTCTGAACAAAGGGAAAGCAGGTTTCCTGATCCCAGCATTTCTGACAGCCTTGACATGCCCTTTGGGAAAGGGCTTCCCAAACTTATTTCATCAGGGAACCCTTCCCCACCAAAGGTTATCTATTAATACTTTGCGGTGCACTAAGAGTTCCTTGAGACTCCCTTTGAAAAGTCTTTTTTTCTTAAACATATTTTTATTGATTTCAGAGAGGAAGGGAGAGAGAGATAGAAACATCAATGAAGAGAATTATTAATCAGTTGCCTCCTGCACGCCCAATGGGGATCGAGCCCACAATCCAGGCATGTGCCCTTGACCAGGATCGAACCTGGGACCCTTTAGTTTGCAGGCCAATGCTCTATCCACTGAGCCAAACCGGCTAGGGCTGAAAACTCTTCTTAATGCAGTTCTGGAGGGCATGTCAGGAATTTCCCACTGGGTTAGATGAACTGTGTCAGAAGCAGCAGGGGTGGAGAGGGCCCAGGAAGATGTATCTCTCCCTGTCTCCCAATTCTGAAGGGCTTTTTCTCCAACCCCAGTCATTTGCTATTCACTTATCTGCAGAACATGAATTTATCTTTAAATTGATCCCCTCTATGCACTTAAAACCAACACTGTTTCACATAAATGTGTTAACCATAGAAATAAATATAATGAACACAGACCAGGGTTATTAAATTCTAGCCAGGTGTCGATGTAGCTTTGGGCCACCACCTAAAGACTTTGTGTTAAACAGGGAGATGAGTATAAGAAAGGTAATAAAGATGCAACAGCACACAATGGAGAAACCTCCTTTTCAAAATTAATAAAAGAATTAAGCCTTTTTGTGCTACTTAAAACTGCCAGGCATACCTCGGAGCCCCTGGGTGACATTTTAGGGAAGGCTGGAGGCCCAGACCTTAAGGCTTCAATCCCAACTCCACCTCCCTGCCCTATCGCCTCCTACCACTCCTCCCTCTTCTGGCATTCTAGCCTCTCCCGCTCCTGGTTCCATCCACTCAACCACTAACATTTGCAAATCTCTCCAATTCTAAAAAGGAAAAGAACAAAACAAAAACCCCACCCTCAACACAACTTCTGTCCTTAGGTCCTGCCCTTTCTCTCTACTCAGCAAAATCTTACTCCATCCAAAACCTCTCTCTGCCCACTCTGACCCAATAGAGTCACAGCTCAACTGCGACCATCGCCTTGAAGTTCCTCCTGGATTTTCCATGGCTAGAAAGGAACCCCTTCCCCCTGGAGGTACACATAGGCTCCCAGTTGTTCTGTATCGTACTCCACAAGAGCCAGGCCAAACCACAGCCTACAGACACACAAGGCTGTCTGGTGCCAACACATTTTGGCACATACGTTGTGCTGGAAATGCCAACCAACCCAGATCCTTAAAGGCTCAGCGCCAGTGCCTCCTCTTCCAGGAAGTCTCCCCTAACATTTCTTGTCCTGGAGCTAATGGATCCCTTTGCTCTTGCATGACCAGGAAACTGGATTTGAACCTCAGAGCAGCAGCCAACAGTCACTGAGGGCCCTACTGATACTTAGTGTCCAGCCTCCACTGGGCACAAAGCAGTCAGGAAGTGGGGGAGACACAGCCAGTCCACAGAAACTGAAACAACAAAGAACATGATAAGAGTCAATGAGAAGGCTGAGACAGGGAGCCGCCCAGGGAGACAATGCCTGATGAGATTTGAAGGACAGCAGTCACTACTCCAGTGAGGAGTGGGTAGGAAGCCAGTGTACATTCCAGACGGGGAAGAACTAGTACCCAGGTCCAGGATACAGAGAGAACACAGAGAGCTCCAAGAAGTCAGGCAGCATGAACAAAGGACAATTCATCATCTCCTAATAATAAGAATGATGATGATGATGACGACTATAGCACTAATAACTACTATTTATCAAGGGTTTACTATGTGCCAGGTACTGTTGTATGTATTAAACATTTAACCTCACAATAGCCCTAGCAGGTAAATACTATTATCATCTCCTTTTTAGAGTAAAGAGAAATGAGGCTCAGAGAGGTTAAGAAACTTGTTTAAGGTATCACAGCTACTATATGGTAGCAGAGCCAGGGTCTGGATCGGGAGCCTGAACTCTGGTGAGTGGGGAAGAGGCAGAGGTTGAGGCTACAGAGGAGGGCTAGGGTAGGGGTGACATGTCAAGAGGGACTAGAATGGCCCTGGCCAGTGTTGCTCCGTTGGTTGGAGTGTTGTCCCATGCACCAAAGGGTCGAGGGTTTGGGCCCCGGTTAGGGTGCATGTGGGAGGCAGCCAATCAATGCATTCTTTCTCTTTCTTTCTCTCTCTCTCTCTCTTTCTCTCTCTCTCTCTCTCTCTCTCTCTCTCTCTCTCTCTCTCTCTCTCCTCTTCCTCTATCTTTAAAAACAATTTAAAAATATTTTTGGGTGAGGATATCAATAAGTAAGTAAATAAACAGAATAAAAAACCTATTTTTTTTAAAAGAAGGACTAAAAAATAAAAAATAAAATAAATAAAAATAAAAGAAGGACTAGAATGCCAGGCTGAATTGCTGTGGCCACAGAGCTCAGAGGTGAAGGGCATGGGTACTAAATCCCAGCTCTGCCACCTCTGTGCTCTGTGTGACCTTAAACAAGTCACTTGCCCTCTCTGGGCCATTCTCCAAACTATAAAAGGAATTAAATGCAACACTTAATTCAAAGGTTTGCTGCAAAGACAAAGAGAGAGAATACAGGGGAAGTGTTTACTGCAGCCACTGGGGCACTGTTCGTGTCCAATCGGACTGTGGGAGCTAGTTGTGAAGGCAACAGGGAGCCATGGATGGGTGCTTTCTAAGCTGGGGAATAACACTAAGGCAAAAAGCAGGAAGAACTCCTCAGGGACTGAAGCATGCCATCATCTGGGGGGTCAGGGCTTGATGTCAAGTTCTCTAAACCATTCACTTTACCCTTAACTCCAGCTACCCCCTAAGTTAGTGATGGCGAACCTATGACACGCGTGTCAGAGGTGACATGCGAACTCATTTTTTTGGTTGATTTTTCTTTGTTAAATGGCATTTAAATATATAAAATAAATATCAAAAATATAAGTCTTTGTTTTACTATGGTTGCAAATATCAAAAAATTTCTATATGTGACACAGCACCAGCGTTGTTAGGGTTTTTCAAAATGCTGACACGCCGAGCTCAAAAGGTTCGCCATCACTGCCCTAAGTCATCCCCTACTAAGCCCACCTCAAAAATCCTAAAATGTAGTCCTAAACCTCCCTCTTGCAGAGGCCTTTTGGGGACACAGAGATGGAGCAGCCCAAACGGCCACCTGTAAGGAGCTCAACAGCCTCCTGGTCTCCAGTCAAAGCCAGTTCTTCCCTCTCAGCTCTCGGTTCCCAGGTGCTTCCATTGTCCTCCAATCTGTCATCTCTAAGCCTCTACTTCCAACCCCAGCTGGCCTTGACCCTGTGTTCCAGTCCCTTCTTTGCCACTCTCTCTGCCCATGTCCCCCAAAGTCCCACCCCTCTTCCCTGCAACTCAACAACTTCGACACTTCTGCCTGCCTTCTCTCCCCTCCTTTTTAAAAAATTGATTTGAGAGATCAATTTATTGTTCCACTTATTTATGCATTCATTGGCTGCTTCCTTTATGTGCCCTGGTCAGGGATCAAACCCCAAACCTTGGCATATCAGGACAACTCTAACCAACTGAGCTACCTTGCCAGGGCTTCCCCTCCGTCTTGACAGGTCACTTCGCCTCCCAGTTTCAAGAAAAGATAGAAGTCACCAGAGAGGAAAGCCTGCAACTTCCTGCTCCCCACCTACAAATTTCTCTCACTACCTCTTTCTACACTCCATCCTGATTTTCTCACTGTCTTTCATTCATTCAACAAATATTTTCTTAGTACCGACTGAATGCCAGGTACAGCAGCAAGCCATCAAGTCCTGGCCTAGAAGCTGAAGTCCTTGACCCTATGTGACCTGGCTTCGGTCTCCCCACCCCCCTGTAGCACAGCCAAGGATACCAAGGCCTCCTTGTAGCAAAACGCAACCGCCACTCTGGTCCTTGATCTCCGTTTGCCAACATGCAACACTGTTCCCACTCACTCCTTCCTCCATCTCCCTCCCTTAGAGCACAGCTCCGCCCTTGATTTCCTCCAAGTCTCTGGCTGCTCTTTCTCTAACTCACAAATACTGACATTCTGTCTTCTGCTTTCTTCCTGGAAGCTGGTATCTATAGATTAAAACTCCCAAACTTGGATCTTTCTCTTGGTAAATCACTTCACCTTCTATTTCCAAGAGAAGACAGAAGCCACCAGACAGGACAACCTGCAACTGCCTGCTCTCCTGCTGTTTGTTCACTGCTGTGTCTCTAGTTTCTAAATTCGGGCCTTTCTCTTGAGCCTCAGACTTATACATCCAGCTGTTTCCCTGCTAGCTCCGACTGGCCCACAAACCTTCCAGACCACACATGTCAAATCCGTGTGCTTCCCTTTCCCCTACAACTTGCCTCTCTTCCTTTGGTATTCCCCAACGTGAGGACCGGCACTGCTGCCCACCCAGGCTTGTGGCCCAGAAACTCACTTGAGTCACCCTGCGGCCCCATAGCCACTTAGTCACCAAATCCAAGCTCTTCTGTTTTTGTTTTTTTTTAAATATATCTTTATTGATTTCAGAGAGGAAGGGAGAGGGGAGAGAGATAGAAATATCAATGATGAGAGAGAATCACTGATTGGCTGCCTCCTGCCCGTCCCCTACTGGGGATCGAACCTGCAATCCCCTTGGCTGGAATCGAACCTGGGACCCTTCAGTTTGCAGGCCCACGCTCTATCCACTGAGCTTTACCAGCCAGGGCTCTTCTGCTTCTTAAAAAAGTTCTCAACCTGAGTCACTTCTCTCCATTCCCTGCCCCTGCTTCTGCTCACAGGCCTTAGAGAGCCTTCTGAGTGTTCCCATTGTGCCCCATGGGTCCCAGCTCTGCCCTACCCCCCGCCTCTTATGGAAAACCACCATTTGATTGAGTATTTAGTACCCTCCAGGAACGATGCTAAGTACTTTGCAAGAACCATCTCATTTAATCCCTACAAAGTATTAATTTGAACTCCAGATAGTGGATGAGAACACCGAGGCCTTGATAGGTAGAACTGTCCACCCACGGCCATACATCCAGGAAGTGCCGGAGTCACAGCTGATGAAACACATAAGGACCAAACTCCAGGGCCCAAGCTGGAAACCACTGTGCAGTCCAGCCTCTCTCTACCTCTGGTCACACGTATCTCCTTGAGGCTGAAATAAAGTCCCCTTCAGTTCTGAATCCCATGTACCACGCACAAAGCTGGCCCTGATGAAGAGGCCTCAGCAAACACTTCCTCAACTATCACATGAGGCCGGTGGTCATCTCCAGCAACTGCTCTCACTATTTGCTTCTATGTTGCGGGCTGACGTGGAGCTATGTTCTGAGGATGTGAAAGTCTGTGCTTTCAGTAATTACTTGTAACTGAGTGAATAGTAATGATTATGGTTAAGGCATCAAGTAGCTTCTTTTTCCCAGGCACTGCCCTCAGCTACAAAAGCACTATGAGGTACACAGACAATGCAGTATAGAACCTTACTAATCAACGTCAACACAATAAGTTAAATTAAAAACACCACACCAACAACTCTGAAGTAAATGTTCTGGTCCTCCTGGTTTAACAGATGAAGAAAAGGAGGCCACAAGCAGTTAAGAAATTGGCCCAACGGCAGACAGCTCCGGAGAGGAAGAGTCAGACTGAACCACAGGCACTGACCTCCAGACACCAGTAGGCATGAACTAGCACCCAGACCCACAGGAAAAGCATCAGAGTTTGAGTTCAGCCACTAACTTGGACTGTGACTTCAGGAGTCCCTCCTTCCCTCACAGGGCTGCTATCACGAGGAAAATCAGCTAACATTTGCAAAGTGGCCAACAGGATGTCTAATCCACAGTAAGTGCTTGAGAAAGAGCCTGAATTTTCTCATGTAATAAAATATTTCTTGGGCATCTATACTGCCCTTTGTCTCGTGCTGGGAACATGAAGATAAAACAGACACAGTATCTACACCACCCCAGAAACTGATTAGAACATGAAAATGAACAAATGAATGAAGGCTCATCCCCTCCATGAGCTGTGAGGGGAACAGAGTGTTCCGAGAGTTTGACTGAGGAGGAAGACCAGTGGTTTGGAAGCTGAGGGAGATTTCTGAGTAAACAAGGTTCAGGAAGCAGTGGGGAGATGGGGGAGGACAGGCAGAGGGAGCTGGTGGTGGCTCTGGGGCATGAAGGCGTTACTCGGGGTCAGGGGGCCCAAGTATGGCTGCCTGTGACAGGGCAGGGGCTGGCGCAGCCAAGAGTTTTCTCATGTGTAAATGAAGCAGGTACGGTTGTCCTCAGAAGAGGAAGTGTGAAAAGCAAATGAGATGATGCATACACAACAGTCAGCACTATGCTTGGTACATACTAAACACTCAAAAATGATATTGTTAAGAGGAAAGATTTGGGAACCCAGCAGAGAGGGGCTGGGTTCAAATTCCTGGTTCTATTGCTTCCTGTCCACATGATCCTGACCTCAGCTTCATCTGTAAGGGGGAGTAATAGTACCTACCTCACAGAATCCTTATGAGGATTAAATGGGCTCAAAAACAGAAAGCAGCCCAGGCACAGTAAATGCAGAAGTATCGTGCTGTCGTGTGCACACACTACAGAAGTAGCAGTGACCAGGAGGAAGGATAAGGAACAGGTGACAAGTCACCCAGAAAGTGAGGAGGGTGTCAGCAATAGAACCTAGGCCTGTGCAGGCCACTCACCAGCGGCTCCAAGTCCGGCAGACTCGCATGCAAATGCACAGCTCTCGGGGCCCAAGGTGCTGGAAGACACGAAGCCAGGCAGCACGGGGCAGAGGGTGGTCGGATCCAGCAGCCAAAGGCAGTGTGTCGGGCTCAGGACTTCGAGGTGGGGGCCGTACCACATGACGCTCCAGCTGTGGGGGCCGGGGTGGTGGGGCAGGGCCCAAAGGCCAACTGAGGAGGGGCCCCCCACTGCCAGGGCGTACAGCCCGTCGCCCCCCGCGGTTCTCCTTCTCGCCTGAGCTGCCCCTGGCTGGCCGTCGCCCATTTCGGGCCTCGCCAGGGGCCTCATCCTCACTCAGGGATGTGCCTGATGAGTCGGAGTCTGAGTCTGAGTCCGAGGAGGACGAGGAGGTGTCAGGCACCCGCTCTAGCAGCTGGCACATCCGCTTGAAACGCTCTAACTTCTCCCTCTGTGGTGATGGGGATGGCACCGCTGGGCCCTCGGCAGAGGCCAAAGGTGGCTTTGGTTTCTGCAGAAAGATAGGAGACGGCTCTAGGGTCCGACATACACTCTCCCACCCCCCTGCCCTTGAGGAGTCACCAGGGGATGAACAGTCCAAGGGAGAGTCCTGACCCAGCCCTGGCTCTGAGCGATGTGAGGCATTAGCCAAGCCATGCCTGAACTTCACATCCTTATGTCACGTGAAGGCACTGATTCAAAGAATCAAATACCTTATGGGTTCCGGTAGCTCATGAATTTCCACAAGCAGCATGCTATGAAAACATAGTCCAGATTTGAGTATTGGCTTGGCCATCAACTCTGTGTGACCTTGGGAAGCCCCTGTCTCACCATCTACAAGATGGGACGTTGGACTAGACCAGGGGTCCTCAAACTTTTTAAACAGGGGGCCAGTTCACTGTCCCTCAGACCGTTGGAGGGCCGGACTATAGTTTAAAAAAAACTATGAACAAATTCCTATGCACACTGCACATATCTTATTTTGAAGCAAAAAAACAAAACGGGAACAAATACAATATTTGTATTTGCATGTGGCCCGCGGGCCGTAGTTTGAGGACCCCTGGACTAGACAATTCCAAGTGTCCAGTCAGGGATGTGAGAATAACAAAGATCACCTGGCCCCAAGCAGAGCATTCCACTCGCTGACTCGGCACATCCTCACAGAGCTTGAATGGAGTGGCAACCTGGGTCACTCTTTTTAGACATGAGGCAGATAGGCTCAGAGAGATTAAGCGCCAAAGTGACAAATGGCAGAGGCAGGATTTGAATGCAATCAGGCAGGTTTAGTGTGTCCATGCAAAGTGACATCTGATTCCGAGCTTTGCTGTATGACCTTAGACCAGTCTTTTAACCTCTCTGGACCTCATTTTCCTAGAATCTAGGTAAGTTTTATAATTTACAAAGTCCATTTACTCTCAGTAGATTTAAATAGTGCGATAGGCAGATAAGGAAGGTAGATTTCCCAAATGAGAAAACTGAGGCTCAGAGCAGCTGACAAATTGCCAAGACCACACAAGGAGTCAGCAGGCAGAGATTTGGACTCAGGTCTTTCCCCTGTAAGGTTTAGAAAGATGGTGCAAAACAGTCAGATAATACCCTGAGGGTTCTTGGAAAGTCAGGGGCTCCTGAGGCCCTGGCCCCAACCCACTCTCCCCCTCCACGCTTCCACGGTCCAGGTGCCCATCGTGGCCAAGTGGGGCAGGGGTAGGACAAGGTGAGCAGGAAAGCACAGATCTGTCTCCAGGGTGGAGGGTGGGGCAAGGAAAGATGGGAGAGGGAGGGAGGAGGTCCCCGGCACACCTCCCAGTGTTCGGGAGGGAGCCCAGGGTGGCAGGACGAGAAAGCTTGGCTTGGATTCAGAACCCTGGGGGGCAGAAGGCCTGGGCCGCCTGGGTCCGATCCTCGGAGGAGGCAGGCGTCTCCACCCACCTTCTTCAGGTGCCTCTCACGGCCTCCTTTCACCTACCAGGGAAAGAGGGAGACATAGGGAAAGGAAGAGACCCTTAGCCCCTCATTGTCCACAAACCTAAGCTCCATGGCCTCCTCTTGGACTACAATTCCCAGAAGCCCCCACCTCAAGGAGAACTCTGAGCATGCTCACCTTCTAACCAATGTCTTGGCTCAGTGAGTATGCTCTCATCTCTTCTTTCTTCCCCCTCGGGCCCTTTCTAGCCCCTCCTTCTTCCTCTGTAGCAGCTTTGAGTATGCTCTTTCCCTAATCCCTAAAGTACCCAGGGCTCCCAAAGCTTCACTGCCCAGTGCCCGCTGCCCTCTCACCTGTACCTCTTCTCTACACTGAGTGTGCCCCATCCTCCCCCCAGCACCTCCTGAATTATATCTCCCAACAATCCCTGAGGGAACCCACGGAGGGCCCACCCTCCCCAAAAAGGAACAGGACTACCACTCCCAGATTCCCTTGGGCTGAATGTAGTGAGCATGCTCCCTGGCTCACCTTTTTCTTTGGGGTTGGGGGCTCATTCCCTGACTCCCTCTCCTTTCTTTTGGGGGGCCCAGGCACGTCCTCTGGGGGGGGCCCAGCAGGCAGGGGGCCCTTGCGCCTGGGTGGAGGTGGTGGAAGTGGCGGCTCCTCCGTCAGCTTCCATCCACTCCCCAGGCTGGCACCCTCCTCTCCGTTGTCAGTCCTTCGGCGGCCTGGTCCGTCACCTGAATCCTGAGGAGATGAATGCTGGGGGTGAGATTCTGCACAGCTCCCCAGCCCACTGGGAGCCCAGCACCCAGCCCAGTCCTGCCCCTACCTTGCTGGTCCGGCCTTCCTGGGTACAGCGAGGGCACTCCCAGCAGTTAGGAATTTCCGCATTGATGACACCCTCAGCCTTCCCCATCTGTGGGCAGAGGCAGGGAATGGATAGGGTATCAGTGAAGTCAGAGGCAGTGTTCCCAACCGCCTTGCTCCCTGACAATTTGCCCATCCCCGACTCCAGGTTCCCCGGGGCCATCACCTTCAGGCAGCCAGGGTGGACGATCTCGTTGCAGATTGTACACTCCATGAGGCTCAAACCAAATTTTTCTTCCTCTCCCTCCACTGTGTCCTCCTTCCCAGCCTCCCCACACAAGAGGCACACGGCTGTGTGTGGGAGCACGGGCTGTTGGGGAGAGGGGGCATCAGGGACCCGAAAGCAAGCAACAGGGGAAAGGCCCTTCTTTCTGGGAACCTTGCCGGCTGCTGGAGGAGGTTTAGAACCTAAGGCCAAGCTGGATCAGATCTTGAATTATTTCTTCTTTTTTGGCAGTATGACCTTGAGCAACTGATTTAATCTCATTCCTGTTTCTCCATTTGTAAAATGGGGCTAGGAATTTTTCCTGTGCAGAACTCTTTAAGAATGAGATAATGCAAGATGGCCATTTGTTACATAGTTTGTTCTCACTGTTGTGAATGTTCAGCTAGATCCAGGGCCTGTATGACCCTGGAATTGTTGCTGGCTTTGTGAGGAAGGGAGACCGTACGCAAATATGACACTAATACTCAGAGAGGGCTGGAGGGGAGGCGACAGCAGCCTGGGAGGATTCTGAGTGTGTTCAGAGGGCAGCCTAAGCGTTGCTCTGGAGCTCACAATGAACCAGGTTTGGGCAAGACTCCTAGGAACACTAAAGGCTGGTCTTAAGGAAAAGGGAGCAGCCTTCAGATAACATGACTTTGGGGGAGGACAGTGGTAATACTGAGTCATTATCAGGGAGAAAGGTTGTGAAATAGGCTCAGGGAAGAAGCAGGTAGGGGGAAGAAGGAACAGGAAAGTGGGCAAGGGCTGGGGGACAAAGAGAAGAGAGGGGCTGTGGGTGAAGAGACCAAGCAGTAAAGAGTCGCTGGAGGGGAAAAAGGAAGTGATGGTGTGGGGAGGGGGCACAGGATGCTACTGGAGGCTCATGGCTGCCGGGGAAGGGCCGCTCTCCGGAGCCCTGGGAAGCGCAAAGGACGCGGACAGCTGAGAAGAAACCTATGTTCCTCAGAAACCTACTGTGCGCTGGGCCTTGTAGCAGGCACTTGCATATCTGTGCTATTGTTTATAACTCAGCAAAAGAAACATTTTGCAGAGACAGTACCTTCGAGATTCAGTGATTTGCTCAAGGTCACACAAAGGGTAAGCTCAGCCTCAAATCCACTCTGGCAGGTGAGGAAGAGGCCAAAGAAGGCTAAGTAAGACCTATTCACAGGGGCTCAAAAGAGGTATTCACAGATACCTCTAAGGCAGTGGTTCTCCACCTTCCTAATGCTGCAACCCTTTAATACAGTTCCTCATGTTGTGATGACCCCCAACTTCATTGTTACAAACTGAATATAATCAAAGCATAGTGATTAGTCACAAAAACAGTATGTAATTATATATGTTTTTCGATGGTCTTAGGCGACGCCTGTGAAAGGGGCGTTCGACCCCCAAAGGGGTCGCAACCCACGGGTTGAGAACCGCAGCTCTAAGGAGTGGGATGCGAGGGGCCAGGTTTTCTATGGGTCTGTGCCTCTGAAAGTTGGGGAAAGTATGACGGAAGAGACTGGGTTAGATTCCTCTGTGCCCTAACATCGCCCTCAGCTTGGAGCTGAGGGGGGGAAATGGGCCCGATGGACGTCTGAACAAACCAGTGAATGAATGAGTGAACAAACCAACCCTACAGGAAACCCTAGGAAGGAGCTACCAGCCACCCCAGAAAGGCACTTAGGCCGGCTGGGGAAGGCGCCCAGAGCCCCAAAGGGAGTGGGGGTTGGGGGGGCAGAACTCACGGCAGTGCACTGCCGGAGCAGGCACGACTGCTTCATACGCCCAGGCCCCCCGAACTTCTTCATGTCTCGGCAGAAGTGGCAGTCCCCGCACTCAGTTCGCACACAGGCCCGGCAGCGGCGGCAGCGGGTTCGGCGTCGGCGCGCTCCGGCCCCCGGCCCCCGGCTGCTCGACGACATTGGGGGCGTCAGCAACGCCGAGGGCTGTGGGTGAATGGCGACAGGGTCAGGTGGGCCCACTGGAGCCCTGAAACTCCCGACAGCTCCCTCCATTTCTAGGCAGCAGAACTCACCCTCCTACCCAGGGAGCCAAGGAACATGGAGGTCACCCCTCCTGCAGGGCGTAGGGACCCCTCTGCAGCCTAGCTCTCCCGGGCAGCCACCTGGCTCCTCTGGAGCCCAGCACTGGCTCCTCAATACTTCCTCAGGCCTCCCTGACGCGCCCAAGGAGGATGAAGGGAAGCGGCCCCTCCACTGACATCCCCACATCCAAGCTCCGTGGGAAGCAGGGCTCCTTGTCTGTGGAGTCCCATTAGGAGGCCCCAGCTTCTCCCGCTCCCCACAGGCACTGTACCCGTGCCCTCTCAACCTAAATCCTCCCGATTTTCCGCCAAGACACCCAGGCTCCTAGGTGGGAGCGCCAGGCCTTTCTTTCTCCCTCCTCTCTCATACACAGTGCCACCCGATTTCTCTGCCCCGAACCAGACCCAGTGGGATCCTTGCCCCCCGATCCCTAAAGGTCCCCTCTGCTGCCCAACTTCCAGGCTGAGACCCTCCTTCCCCCAAGACCTCCCTTCCTCAGCTCCCCAGAGTCCTCTGCTCGGAGACGCCTCCTTTTGTATTTCTCAGGTCAACCTGGGCAACTCCTAGATCCCCCTGGGACCCTAGGACCCAGCCTGACACCTTTACACACACAGGATGGGCTCCTCCATGTGTCCCCAACCCGCTTCCCAGGCTGCTTCCCCCCTGATTGTCTAGAGTCCCTTGGGCTGTCCTTCCCATGGAAACCGAATCCTCCCAGATAGGTCCCCGCAGGCCTGGAGGGTCTCTTCACGGCCCCGTCTTACCCCAGCTCCCCTTTCCAGGGACTTGCAGACCCATCTATGGGGGTGGGGAAGGGGCCCTCCAGCGCTCAGGGGAGGGGCCTAGAGGGCGGCAACTGCAGGCGGGGATGGGGGTCTGCGAGGGGAAGCAGGATCGAGGAAGGAAGGCCAGCTCCCCAGGGCTGAGAGGGAACAGGATGAAGGACGGGAGATGAGGAGTTGGGAGCAGAGAGGGTGAGGCTGGGGGCGGGGGAGGCAGAGGCCGGGCTGAGGATGAATGGGAGTGGGAGCTGCCCAGGTTTGGGGGTGAGGAGCCGCACGAACCCACCTCACACGTGTCCCGGGAGCCATCTCTCCCTTCTCGGCAGCTCCCGGCGGGTCGGCGGCCATCGGCGGCGGGGGGGCCGGGCGGCGCGGGGCGCGGAACGCTCAGAACGCCGGGGTCCACGGCCCCCCGAGGGCGCTCGGCCCCTCCCTCCGGCGGAGGCCGGGACGGCGGCGAGTGGAGATGGGGGGCGCCGGGGGCGAGGCCCTCCCACGGGCTGCGGCGCGGCCCTTCCAGGGGGAGGTCCTGCTCTGGGGGGCTCAGTCCCTCGGCCCCCCCAGGCCAACGGGGGCTCCTCGGGCGCAGGGTGCTCAGCTTCTGCCCGGGCCCCACTCAGTCCGGGGTCCGAGTCTCAGCTCCCCTCCCCCTTCTCTCCCCAGCGCCCCCGACCCTTTAACTGGCCCCTTCCCGGCCCCCACTGCCCAGGGGTCTAGGGCCCGGCCTGGGCCCCCCCACCGTTTCCGGGGTTCAAGCCCCGCCCACCACCGGTTCCCGGGGAGGGGGGGGTCCCTGTAACCTGCCCCCCTCCCCTGGGTCCTCCCCTAGACTGCGGCCCCTGCGCTACCACTATCGGGCGAGCCGAGGGGGGTGAAGGAAGCGGCTCCGGCCCCGCCCCCCCAGCCTGCGTACGCCCCCGCCCTTTCCCCCTCCCCCAGCGCGCGACCCTCCAGAGAGAGGGATTTAAATAAAATTTGAATAAATCCCCTTCCTCAAGCAGAAGGTTGGAAGGAAAGGATGGAAGGAGGTAGGGAAAGGGGGAGGGGACAATCGGGGTTCCTCAGCCCCCTTGGTCCCCCGGCCCCGCGCAGCTTCGGCCCGGGGCCCTGGCCGCCTCTCTCATCCCTCCAGAGCTCCTTCCTCCTTCCTCCTCTCTTCCCCCTCCCGTCCCTCCTTCTTCCCTCCTCCTCCTCCTCCTTACTCCCTCCTTCTCCCAGAGGAACCCCGCCCCCTGCCTCCTCCTTCCCTCACCGCTCCACTTGCCAGGACGAGCACGCGCAGGGGACGACGGGAGTCGTAGTCCTGCGGACCTGGTGCTACCGTAGGAACAATGGGGCGCTGGGGCTAAAGGGACTACAAATAAGATGGCGGAGGGCGTGCCAAACTGAGCGCGGAGGATGCCGGGAGTTATAGTCCGGTTGCCCGGAGGCTCCCCGTTGCAGAGCATACAGATAGAGGGGGAACGATGACTACAAACAAGATGGCCTTCTTCCCCGACCCGACCTCCTTCCCAGGCACTCACACGCCCTCCTGTCCACAACCCTCCGCGTGTGTGGTACCTGACGGGAGTCGCAGTCCGTCTGCTGCCTTCCCGCTGCCATTTCTACTTCTCAGGAACAATGGAAAGGTGAAAAGGAACGAGGACTACAAACAAGATGGCTGCAGAGGGGCGTACAACCTGACTAGTAGCCGATCTCATGAGGTGCGATGGGAACAGTAGTTTTTCTAGCTTGCTAGTGTTCCTTAAGAATGACGACACTGGGGGGTTAAGGAGACTACCATAAAGATGGCAGGTTACCTAGCCTTTTCCCGTCGCCTCACTGTACCACCTTGAGCACCTCGCCCGCCTGTAATATCGGAATTCCCCCTCCCGGTGGCGCAGAGCCTGGTGGGAGTTGCAGTCTTCCCGTCTCTTCTATTATCTCCGGTCGAGACAATGGAAATAAAAAGGGGCGGGGACTGTCTGCAGAAATGGCGGCCGAAGGGAAGGGGAGACGACGACCTGGGATTTGTAGTCCACGCCCTAAGGCTACTCCCTGCGAAAACCGGGGAAAGGACTACAGGGAAGATGGCGGCTCACCGCGCTCCCTTTGTGGCAAGGCCTGCTGGGGGATGTAGTCCTTTGGCTTCTACGGAGAAAGGACGGGGGCTGCAGGAGAGTGCATTAGCGCACGCAAGCCGAACTGCGAGCGAACGCGAACCTGGGGTTGTCCTCTCCCTGCTACCCCCTTATCGGTGCTCTGCCAGGAAATGGAGTCCCAAGCCTCCCCTCGTTAGTGGAGGGGGCGGGTTTATGTCACTAGTGGGATCAGTGCCGGCGAGGGAGGAAGAAGGATGGGCAATCCAAGAACATGTCATGTCCGCCTCCCTGTGTGGCAAGCACTTAGTATTTCTGGGGCGGCTCTTAAAGGAAAGCACATTAGTATTGTCGCGACAAGGGGGGGTGGGGGGTGGGGTTCAGGCCGAAAGCACCGTCATGCTGCTTGTACACCTCATATCCGATGCTTGTTTCCCAATCCACAGGGAATCGGTATCTTTCAAGTCGTGAGGGTTCCAGGGAGAAGGCCCTGAGGTCATGCAAAACCCCCGCCCCGCCTTCGGAAGTCACCAACTCTCAGTTTTCACATCTGAAAAATGGGGATAATGCTACCCACCTCCAAGCAGAGCTAGGAGTGTAAAGACAATGGTTACGAGAGTTCCCAGCTCAGGGCCTGCCATGGGGCACGTAGTGGTGGTCCCTGTTTCAAGCTCCGTCTTAGCCCAGTTGTTCTGGGCTCCCAGGAGTCCATCATGCTGGAAGTGCGCTCCTGGCGGGCAGGCTATCTATCCCCAGTTGAACCTCCTTCTCTCCCCGCACCCCGCTCGGTCTGGTCCTCCAGCGTCCACTACCGAGCACTGCTCCTAGGGGGCGCCCATTCTCCACTTCAATCTGAGGTTGTAGGCGCTGCCTACTGCCCAGCCTCCTCTCCTCTCCTGCCAGCTTTGGAGGGATCCTCCTAACCTCAGCTGCCAAAGCAAACGGAACTGCTTTCCACCTCTCTGCCTTCTTGCCTGCCTTTTCTACCTGGGAAAGGGTCCTTCGAAAGACTCGATGGGTCTGGCGCTGGCCAGTAAGGTGTGAAACCCTAAGTTTGCAGGGGCTGAACTGAGAGGCTCCTCCTAGCTCACGTTTATCAGTCAGGAAATCATGCTGTCAGAAGGATTGTCTCTGTGTCCTCATTGTTTTAGCTTCGGCTTGCACGATTACTTCAGGAAAGCTTGGGAACGGTTCCCTCTGCCTGTTAGGCCCTTCCCCTCCTCCTGTTCCACTTCTCCACCCAAATAATTACCCTCAGGTCTCTGTTTAAATGCCACTGTCCCAACGAAGCTTCCTGTAATTCCCATTTGAGATTCTCTTATTGACTCTTCTGCTGGATTATAAGTTTCATGAGAAATCCACCTCACGTTAAGTGCTTCCAGCATCTCATTTGATCCTCGTAAGAATGCTGTGAGGTAGAATTCCATTTTGTAGATGAGAAAACTGAGGCTGAGAATGGATGAGTTGAAGTCAGGATTCAAACCCAAGACTCCAGAGTCCGTCTTCGTAACTACTGGAACATCCGCAAACTGATCAAATCCAACCCATGTGCATGTTTGGTTTGGCACAACAACAACAAATTCTCATGAAAAATGGATTTTTACTTTAATTTGAAATCCTGAAGTCTAGCAACTGGGTGGGTAGAGGGAAATGGCAGAGTTAGATTATAAAGATATAAGAAATGCCCTGGCTGGTTTGGCTCAGAGGGTAGAGCGTTGGCCTGCAGACTGGAGGATCCTGGGCTGGATTCCAGTCAAGGCACATGCTCGGGTTGCTGGCTTGATCTCCAGTGGGGGGCGTGCAGGAGGCAGCCAATCGATGGTTCTCTCTCATCATTGATGTCTCTATCTCCCTCTCCCTCTCTGAAATCAATAAAAATATATTTTAAAAAAAGATATAAGAAAACTTTTACTTTTCACTTTATAACCTACTCTACAGTTTGAGACCTTTACCATAAGCAGATATTATTTATATGCTGAAAACATGAGCTGAAAATACTATAATCTAGCCATGTTGACATTAAAATATAAAGATGATAGGGAAGTAGGGGGTTGGGTGAAAAAGGTGAAGGGATTAAGAAGTACAAATTGATTGTTACAGAATAGTCATGGGGATGTAAAGTACAATATAAGGAATGTAGTCAGTAATATTCTAATAACTATGTATGGTGTCATGGGTACGAGATGGGTATGAGATTTATTGGGATGATCATAGTAAATTATATAATGTCTACTCACTGGGATGTATACCTGAAACTAATATAATATTGTATGGCAAAAAAAAAGAATATTGTATGGCAACTGTAATTGGAAAATAAAAAATGATTAAAAAAAAAAGACCAGCTCAGCCAGCATGGCTCAGTGGTTGAGTGTCAAACTATGAACCAGGGGGTCACCGTTCTATTCCTGGACAGGTATATGCCTGGGTTGAGGGCTGTGGGGCATGCAGGAAGCAGCTGATCAATGATTCTCCCATCATTAATGTTTCTCTCCCTCTCCCTTCCTCTCTGAAATCAATAAAAATATATTTTAAAAAAATTTAAAAGACCATATTCAGACCTTCTCAGACATAAGTGAGCTCAGGGAATACAGCACCCATGAGCACCTTTACTTTTGTACAAAAATGATGTTTGGCCCTGCCCAGTTGCTCAGTGGTTAGAGCATCGGCCTGAGGACTGAAGGGTTGAGGGTTCAGTTTCCCATCAAGAGCACGTAACTGGGTTGCAGGTGTCCCCCCCCAAACCCCCACCCCCGTAGGGGTGCATTCGGGAGGCAACCAATCAATGTGTCTCTCTCACATAGCTTTTTCTCTGTCTGTCTCCCCCCCACTTTCCATTCTTTCTAGAAATCAAAGGAAAAAATATCTTCAGGTGAGGATTAACAACAAAAAAATGATGTTTGTTTTCTGTCAACCTTTTTAATGCATTTTGTTTAAGAATCTTTGGAAGGATGGCTGAAGGCCACTGGTTAGTGGTGGCTTCCCATGCGAGTGCCTGGGCTGTGGTGCTGCAGACCAGCTTCAGAAGCAGGCTGGCCCATTCAGGCTCTGGTGAGGAGCTGCTGGAAGGAGTGGAGGTCACCTGCCTGCTCTCCAACCTTGGAATGAGCACAGCACACTGAATTCAGGAGCTGGAGCAGCCCACCAATCCTGCGGTTCCTTTAACAGTGGCTGCTCTTCCTTCTCAGTCTCTTCTGGGTCTTTGTAGAAGTTTATAGCTTCTGTGTCAGCAGGGTAGGCGAGGTCCTCCTGCAGTAACAAATAACAAGCACGTTTTAGGTGCCTTGTAACAGCCGAGGTCTGCTGCTTGCTCAAGCCGCACGTCTCCTGCTGGTCAGTGGAAGGCGGTCTGCTCCTCAGGGAGTGAGGTGGAGGGAAGAAGCTCAGTATGAGCTCCTGTGATCGCCATCTAATCACAGAAGAACGGGGAAGGAGGGCTTGGTGAAATGCTCGCTGGTTTTTTAGCTTCTTCCAAGAAGAGACACATGACAGTTCTGCTCACATTGTATTGATGGGAATGTAAAATGGTGCAGATACTATGGAAGACAGTATGGTGGGTCCGCAATCACTTAAACATCAATTTAATGTTTAATTAGTTAATTAATCAAACGCCTAAAGGAGGCAGAAAACAGAACTCTTCACACGCCTGGAAAAAGAACTGGAATATTAGTGAGCAGCCCTAATGACAAGCACAGCCTCCTATGGGCCCTGGGGAAGTCAGTCCCACCGTGGAGAGGATTTTCTGGGCAAGCACCCACTACAAGACACTGAGTGGATTCTTTTGTTGTCACATGATATGGCAATATCCACATAAAGTGAACTGAAAACGCCACTGTGAGAGGGTGATGGGCAGCCCTGAGATCACAATCACAAAGAGCAAAGCTCCCCAAAAGCTGTGTGGATCTCAGTGTAAGACCCCAGAGGTGAACTGCTCAGCAATGGGCGTGGCTTCAGGTGGCTGCACAACTGCTCATAGGGCTCTTTGGCCAGTGTTCCTGGAGGAGCTGAGGTCAACAGTAGCTGAGTTTCTACTGGTCATCCACGTTGAATTTCTCCCTGAGGCGCTTCAAATAGGTCATGTAGATAACATCACATTTCTTTTTGCAGATGTAATCCTTCATTTGGGAACCATGATTGATGCTCTGAGTGGGTTCCTGTAGCAAAGGCTCGGGACATCATAAAAGTTTCCCTTTTCTAAGATGGGAAAGTATATATAAACTGGAGGCCCAGTGCCGGTTGGGGCCTTCCTTCGTTCCACGCCGCCCCCTGGTGGTTAGCCCACATCATAGCGAGCAATCAAACACCCGGTCTGTCGAACTGCCAAGGGGACACTTTGCATATTAGGCATATATATATATTAGAGGCCCAGTGCACAAAAATTTGTGCACTGGGGCAGGGGGGTCCCTCAGCCCGGCCTGTGCCCTCTCGCAGTCTGGGACCCCTCGGGGGATGACCACCTGCTGGCTTAGGCCCGTTACCTAGGGGATTGGGCCTAAGCTGGCAATCAGACATCCCTCTGGCAGCCCGGCAGCCCTCGGGGGATGTCCACTTGCCAGCAAGGAGCAGGCCTAAGCTGTAGTCGGACATCCTTAGTGCTGCTGAGAAGGCGGGAGAGGCTCCCACCATCACCGCTATACTGGCAGCCATCAGCCTGGCTTGTGGCTGAGCAGAGCTCCCTCTGTGGGAGCGCACTGACCACCAGGGGACAGCTCCTGCATTGAGCATCTGCCCCCTAGGGTCAGTGTGTGTCATAGTGACCAGTCATTCCCAGTCTTTCTGCTGTTAGGGTCGGTTTGCATATTACCCTTTTATTATATAGGATAGAGGCCTGGTGCACAGGTGGGGGCTGGCTGGTTTGCCCTGAAGGGTGTCCCAGATCAGGGTGGGGGTCCCACTGGGGTGCCTGACCAGCCTGGGTGAGGGGCTGATGGGTGTTTTCAGGCTGGTCACCCCCCCCCCTTCATGGTGGAGGTCCCCACTGGGGTGCCTGGCCAGCCTGGGTGAGGGGCTGATGGCTGTTTGCAGGCTGGTCAAGCCCCCCCCCCCCCCCCGCATGGGGACCCTCACCCCATGGAGGTTTGGCCAGCCTGGGTGAGGGGCTGATGGCTGTTTTCAGGCTGGCCACATCTCCTTTAGGGTAGGGGTCCCCACTGGGGTGCCTGGCCAGTCTGGGTGAGGGGCTGAGGGCCATTTTCAGGCTGGCCAAGTCCCCTGGCGACGGAAGCTCCCAGCCTCTCCTTTTTTTCTTTATTCTGGGATTTATTTACCTTCTATAATTGAAACTTTGTTGCCTTCAGTGGAGCTCAGAGCCTGCCCTGGCAGGCGGGAAGCTTGGCTTCCTCCATCACAGGGGCAACCAAGCCACCTGCTCGCTCCAGCTCCATGGCTGCTGGCCGCCATCTTAGTTGGGTTAATTTGCATATAGTCACTCTGATTGGCTGGTGGGTGTGGCTTAAGGCATAGCGAAGGTATGGTCAATTTGCATGTTTGTCTTTTGATTATATATATATATATATATATACACACACACACACACATATTTTGCCATAAGTAAAACTTAAAAATTTTAAAAAATATATACTTTATTGATTTCAGAGAGGAAGGGGGAGGGAGAGGAGAGAAACATCAATGATGAGAGAGAATCATTGATCAGCTTCCTCCTGCAAGCCCCCTACTGAGGATTGAGCCAGTAACCCTGGCATGTGCCCTTGACCAGAATCAAACCTAGTCCTCAGGCGGATGCTCTATCCACTGAGCCAAACCGGGTAGGGCTAATTATTCCTTTTAAGTTTTTCATTATGTTACAGTAGGAACTACAGATAAAACAGAATGGACTCCTCTAGGTAGAATGGAAAGGGCACGATCCTTTCTTTAAAATGCTATCTATATGTATAAAAGCTGAAGCAGCCGAAACCGGTTTGGCTCAGTGGATGGAGCGTCGGCCTGCGGACTGAGGGGTCCCGGGTTCGATTCCGGTCGGGGGCGTGTACGTTGGTTGCGGGCACATCCCCAGTAGGAGTGTGCAGGAGGCAGCTGGTCGATGTTTCTCTCTCATCGATGTTTCTGACTCTCTATCCCTCTCCCTTTCTCTCTGTAAAAAATCAATAAAATATATTTAAAAAAAAAAAAAAAAGCTGAAGCAAATGGCCGACTGGTAGCTATGACACGCATTTCTTTTTCTCCTGTTAAATTTAAATAAAGGAAATGTAATGTTTTTGTCCTAAAATAGGACATCCTATATAATAAAAGGCTAATATGCAAATCGACTGAAAGGCAGAACAACCAGTCGTCATGATGCTCATTGACCACCAGGGGGCAGACGCTCAATGCAGGAGCTGCTCCCTGATAGTCAGGGTGCTCCCACAGGAGGAGCGCTGCTTAGCCAGAAGCCCTGAGCCGGGCTCAGGGCTGGCGAGAGCAGCGGTGGTGGTGGGAGCCTCTCCTGTCTCCTCGGTAGCGCTAAGGATGTCCGACTGCTGGCTTAGCCCCACTCAGATATCCCCCAAGGTCTCCTGGACTTCGAGAATGCGCAGGCCCGGCTGAGGGAGAGGAACCCTCCCTGAGTGTACAAATTTCTTGCACTGGGCCTCTAGTATAGTATAAACTGATTGTTACAAGTTTCTTTTTTTCTATTTCTTTATCTATGAGATTACTAGGATGATGTTCACCAAATCTTAATATAGTAACAGCTATTTCTGGGTAGTGAAATTTGGCTCTTAGTTTTTTTCTTTGTTTTTTTTTAATATATTTTATTGATTTTTTACAGAGAGGAAGGGAGAGAGATAGAGAGTTAGAAACATCGATGAGAGAGAAACAACAATCAGCTGCCTCCTGCACATCTCCCACTGGGGATGTGCCCGAAACCCAGGTACATGCCCTTGACCGGAATCGAACCTGGGACCTTTCAGTCCGCAGGCCGACGCTCTATCCACTGAGCCAAACCGGTTTCGGCAGTTTTTTTCTTTGTTTTCTGGTTTGTTTGAATTTTTATAATGAATGGGTATCATTTTAACCAAAACAATAAAGTCATTAGTCTTTAAATATATATATATTGTTATTGATTTAAGAGAGGAAGGAAGAGGGAGGGAGAGAGAGATGGAAACATCAATGATGAGAAAGAATCATTGATCGGCTGCCTCCTGCACCCCCCACACTGAGGATCAAGCCCACAACCCAGTGATGTGCCCTGACCCGGAACCAAACCAGGACCTCCTGGTTCTTAGGTCCATGCTCAACCACTGAGACACACCGACCAGGCAAGTCATTAGTCTTTAAAATATATATTTTTAAGAATTTAGTAGCAGACTTTAATAGACATTTCTCCAAAGAGATCTACAAATGGCCAATAAGCACATGAAAAGATGCGCAACATCATTAGTTATTAGGGAAATGCAAATCAAACTAGATGATATACCACTTCACACCTCCTGGGATGGCTATTATTTAAAAACAAACAGAAAATAACAAGTGTTGGTGTGGATGTGGAGAAATTGGAATCCTGTGCAGAACAATGTGGGTGGTTTGCTACTGTTTGTTTTAAAAGGCAAAACCCAAACATACATATTTGGTCACATATACATAAATGTACTTGAGCGTAGAAGAAAGGAGTAGGCGTGGTTGCCTCCAGGGAGGGGAGCTGGGTGTCTGGAGAACAGAGGTGGGAGGAAACCCTGTCACAGATGCTTTTGGGCCCTTTTGAATATTGAACTAGGCAAATGAATTACTTGTTCCAAAATGACTGCATTGCCTTAGTGAAGAATCACAATTATAAAGAATCAAATGATGTTAAAAGATTTCTGAAGCCCTAGCTGGTTTGGCTCAGTGGATAGAGCATCGGCCTGCGGACCAAAGGGTCCCAGGTTCGATTCCCGTCAAGGGCACATGCCTGGGTTGTGGGCTCGATTCCCAGTAGGGGGCATGCAAGAGGCAGCCAATCAATGATTCTCTCTCATCATTGATGTTTCTATCTCTCTCCCTTTCTCTCTGAAATCAATAAAAATGTATTTTTAAAAAAGATTTCTGGAAAATTCAAATATGCATAAATGGTTGATTGAGGACCACTACCACTAGATGGAATAAATGAATAGTAAGCACCTCTTGTATGCCAAGCCCCATGCTAGGCATCCATGATGTAAAACTCCTGTCCTAATCCAGAATGAGAAGGGAACCTCAGGCCTTTGTCTAGAGATGAGGGTGTGGGATTTATTTTCTCCAAAATGCAGGGTCTGTAAGACGATGGCATCCTGCACAACATTACATCCAAAGCACGGCCCAGAGCCCCAACACCAGCTGCCTCTGGGCCTCCTGCCTCCATCCCCGTTCTGAAATGGGTCAGCTTCTCCACCCCTCTGGGCCCAGGACAGCCCTAAACTCCGGCTACTCCTTCCCAGACACTAGGAACCCCAAGGACTTAGACTTGCTGCCCAGCATGCTCTTTCACTAGAATGACCTGAATCTCCCTGCTTTCTTTGGTTAAACTAGAGTCAGGAGTCAGCTGCCTCTCATAGAGGGCTGGTTCCCGTCCTTCCTTCCTGTCTTCCTGTCTTCCTTCCTTCCTTCCTTCCTTCCTTCCTTCCTTCCTTCCTTCCTTCCTTCCTTCCTTCCTTCCTTCTTTCCTTCCTTCCTCCTCTTTCCCTCTTTCTTTCTTTCTTTCTTTCTTTCTTTCTTTCTTTCTTTCTTTCTTTCTTCATTCCCCCCCTCTTTTTTTTTTTCTGCTCTTTCACATTTATGGTTATCTTTCCTCATCTGAAATATGTCTCTCTTACTGTTTTCTCTAACAATTAAAATGTAGTCAATATGCAACAGCTTTAGAATTTGTATATTATTTCAATTTTAGTGTGCAGCGTTTAGTTTCAATTCACTTTGATTTTTAACTCTTTATTATGGAAAATTTTGAAAACATAAAAGTAGAACAGTGTAATGAAACCCCTTACCCATGTAGCGCTTACTCATGTCAACACTTATCAGCATACGACTAACTCCGTTTCATGTAACCCCCATTCATCCCCCTCCCCATCCCCATTGCATTATTTTAAAGCAAATCCCAGACATCATAACATTTCACTTGTAATATTCTTCAGATATATCTCGAAAATATGAGGAATCTTTTTCCTTAACAGAACCACAGACTTTTGTCATATCTTACTAAATAATGGTAATTCCTTAATATAATCTAATACATAGTCCATGTTCAAATTTCCTGGATTATCTCATAAATGTCTCTTTACAGTTGGTTTATTGAAACCAGGTCCACACGTTGCATTTGTTGCTGAAGTGGGCGGCGTCTGAATGGCTCCGAATGATCCCTGCCTCCTGGTCTTCCCGCCCCTCCACATAGGCTCAACCTAGTGACTTACTTCTATAATGAACAGATTCAGCAAAAGGGATGAGCTGTCACTTCTAGGATAAGACCATAGAAGTCCACGGGGCCAGGAACTGTGAGCAGCCTCCAATGAACAGCCGGGGGGCGGGGGGGGGGGTGGGGGTGGGGGCGGACTGAGGTCGTCAGACCAACAACCCCCTGGGAACGGAATCCTGCCAATGTCACAGGGGTGACCTTAGACGCAGATTCTTCGGCCACTTGAGGCTGCAGCCCTGACCTTGACTGCAGCCTTTTCAGAGCCTCTTAGCCCAGTTTCCTGACCCACAGAAATGGAAATAATAAATGTTGTCTTATTTTTTATTGATTTTTTTTAAGAGAAAGAGAGAGAGACAGATTTGTTGTTCCATTTATTTATGTATTTATTGGTTTTTTTCGCATGTGCCCTGACAGGGGATCAAATCCACAACCTTGGCATATCCAGACGACACTCTAACCAACTGAGCTGCCCAGCAGAAGCGAATAAATGTTATTTCAAACCACTAGGTTTGGGGGCAACTTGTTGCATAGCGATAACTAACGAATCCTCCTGTCGTGTCTCTCTAATATACAACAGTTCCCCAGCCTTTTCTCCTTTTTGGGGGGCAAGGTCTGGTTCGTACGGAGGATAGCGTTGTCCATTTTGTTCAGTGACCCTCAAAGTGGGACCGAGTCTCCCCTGGGGGACGGCCCCTATGAAAAATCCAGACGCCTGGTCTCCTTGGGACCTACTGACTCTCTGAGGAGGGACCAGGAACCTGTATTGGTAAGAGCATCCCGGGGATTCTTTCGTCCACCAAAACCGGGAATCACATAGGCCTGATTTGGAGACCTGGCTATCCCACTCGCTGGGGGGCATTGTGAGCTCACCTCTCTGAACCTGTTTTCTCATCTGTAAGATATGATTCTCATAGTATTTACTTCACAGGCTGCTGTGCCTAGGTGCTCCCTTTCTGTCTCGTGGTTCATGGATTTGCTCTCTCTTTTGTGAGAGTTTGCGTTGTAGATAGAGTGAGGGCGAATTGGGCCTAGGGATGGTTTCACACATATCCTTGCACACTCAGTGTTACTGGAAGCATGTACAACAAGTATGTCAAACTCGCGGCCCGCGGGCCACATGCGGCCCACAAGGAATATTTTTTCGGCCCAGCCAATATAATGGTATGTAAGAAACGTTTTGATAAAAATTTTGTAACTTAATTTTTACAATATCCTGTTATACATAATTATTAATAACGAACTACAACGTTTGCTAAGGACTGATTGCTATAATCATGTTGCATGCATTTCCCTTACATGCCTTACACGCAGGCGCGCCATTTCTCTCCACTAATACTAGCAGCAAATATTTTAGCAGCCAATTGCCACGTCTTTAGTCTTAGACTGACTTGTTTGGTGTGAGCAACAGGAAATATTTCACTTTTGGAGAACAAGAAAAATAGGTTTATTTGCATGACGCTTATTAATGTGTGCAGTTATTCAGTGTCTGGTAAGTTAATGTTCAAGAAAAAATATTAATTTTTATTAAAATGTTCTATTATTTTATGTTAATGGTTACTCATTTATTTCAGCCCTTTGTATTCAGCCATGTCTCTATTGAAATCAAGTGGTAGTGCCGAAACCGGTTTGGCTCAATGGATAGAGCGTCGGCCTGTGGACTGGGGGGTCCCGGGTTCGATTCCGGTCGGGGGCATGTGCCTGGGTTGCGGGCATATCCCCAGTGGGAGATGTGCGGGAGGCGGCTGATCGATGTTTCTCTCTCATTGATGTTTCTGGCTCTTTATCTCTCTCCCTTCCTCTCTGTAGGGAATCAATAAAATATATTTTAAAAAAAAAAGAAATCAAGTGGTAGTAAAAATAAATGAAAAATTGCTGATGAACATAGAAATTTCCAAGAAAATTGGGAATTGGAGTATTTTTGCCAGGAAGTGAAAAATAAAATAATCCGATATGTATAATGCTATTAGTGTACCAGAGTTATACATTGAAAGTTGAAGCTTTTGTTTTTTGCGGCCCACATAAACTTAAACCTTGTTTATTTGGCCCGTGTTAGCCACTGAGTTTGACATGCTTGCTGTCCAAGCTCAAGTCCTTGCACAGGAAAGCCAACCTGTTTTTTCAGTTTGCCAAACAGAAGTTTCTTCTGCATGTTAATTTTTATATATTTAAGACAGCAAACTATATTTATGGGAAAATCAGCTCAACTGCATATGAAATGTTGAAGACAAGAAATTGTAGGGAATCTGAAATGTCAGACCCCCTTTGTTTTACTTTGTTTTTTAAAAAAATATATATTTTTTATTTCAGAGAGGAAGGGAGAGGGAGAGAGAGAAACATCAATGATGAGAGAGAATCATTGATTGGCTGCCTCCTGCACGCCCCCTACTGGAGATTGAGCTCACAACCCAGACATGTGCCCTGACTGGGAATCAAACCATGACCTCCTGGTTCATGGGTCCACGCTCAACCACTGAGCCATGCCGGCTGGGCTTACTTTGTGTTTTGAACTGTCTGGATTTTTCCTGCAAATGACTACGGGGTCTGTGCAATTTCATTGCTCTTCATTTCTATGCCATATATTTCAGTCCTTGTTTTAGCTATCTCTTGCTTCCTAAATTTAGTGGCTTAAAACAGCAGCAATCATTTATGATCTCTCCTGGTTTCTGTGGGTCAGGAATTCAGTCAGGCCGCAGTGGGGATGACTTGTCTCTGGTCCACCATGTTTGGGGTCTCAGCTAGAAGTCTTGAAAGCTGGGGGGCTGGAATCATCTAAAGCAGTGGTTCTCAACCTTGGCTGCACATTAGAATCACCTGGGAAGCTTTTTAAAATCCTTATTTCTGGGCCTCATCCTCCGGAAATTCTGTTTCTTTGTTATGGGGTGGGGCCGCAACATTAGTGACAAAGAAACAGAATTTCCGGAGGATGAGGCCCAGAAATCAGGATTTTAAAAAGCTTCCCAGGTGATTCTAATGTGCAGCCAAGGTTGAGAACCAGTGATCTAAAGCTTCATTCACTTACATGTGTGGCTATTTATGCTGGCTGTTGGCTGAGGGCCTGGTCTGTGGCTGTCGGCCAGACACCTACACATGGCCTCTTGTGTGGCCTAGGCTTCCTTGCAACATGGGACCTGAGTTCCATGAGCAAATGTCCAGAGAGACGCTTCTTATGACCTCGCCTCAGAAGTCACACGTTCTGGTTGTTACCGCTGAGTCACTAAAACTAGCCCACGTTCAAGGGCACGAGGATGGCACTCCTTTCGAAGGGAGGCATGTCAAAAAAATATGTGGACACGTTTTCAAATCAACGGGACATCCACGACGTGTCAGTGGAAGCGTAACTCATTCATGTTCTGTATTGGAGAGAGTGCGTGTCAGTAATCACAGCATGTTTGTGTGCACTTATAGTAAAAAAAAAAAAAAAAAAGAGAGAGAGAGAGAGAGGTGCCTTTAAATTTATCAACCTTTAACTTTTTACTTTTGTAAGTGTGCTTTGTGACTCTCTTTTGAAGGCTTTCTCTTAGCCCAACCTTTTAAAGTATTTTTCCCTGTTTTTGCTTAGTAATTTTAGAGATCTCTCTCATAGTTAACACATTTTTAAATGGAGTTAGGACGGAATCTGCCTTAGATCAGCTTCCTGAGAAACGGCCCAAAATGGGAGTTCTTGCCCACGTGCCTGGGGAATTGTTCTCAGAAGAAGGAGAATGAGGCCATCAGGACAGGGCGGCGAGGAAAGGCTGAGCAGCAGTGTGGTCTGCGCTGGTGGCGAGCTTGGTCTAGAGCAGTGGTTCTCAACCTTGGCTGCACATTAGAATCACCTGGGAAGCTTTTTAAAATCCTGATTCCTGGGCCTCATCCTCCGGAAATTCTGTTTCTTTGTCACTAATGTTGTGGCCCCACCCCATAACAAAGAAACAGAATTTCCGGAGAATGAGGCCCAGAAATTAGGATTTTTTAAAATATATATATTTTATTGATTTTTTACAGAGAGTTAGAAACATCGATGAGAGAGAAACATTGATTAGCTGCCTCCTGCACATCTCCCACTGGGGATGTGCCCGCAACCCAGGTACATGCCCTTGACCGGAATCGAACCCGGGACCTTTCAGTCCGCAGGTCGACGCTCTATCCACTGAGCCGAACCGGTTTCGGCAAAATTAGGATTTTTAAAAAGATTCCCAGGTGATTCTAATGTGCAGCCAAGGTTGAGAACCACTGGTCTCTAGACTCAGAGAGAGTGATGAAGCCCTAATTGTCCCACCCAGTTAGTTGCACCTGGAGGCAAGGAATCGGCCTTCATGCATCCAGACCGTTCAGACCCTGTGCAAGGTCTGCCATGAGGAGGAGGCGGGAGCAGCTGGGGGCGGCTATGCTGTTGGAAAGGGATTGGGGGGCACCTCAGAGGCAACTACGGCTCAGAACACTCGCTTTTCCCATGGAGCTCACTCCATCAGCTATAGCTTCTGCAGCATTCCGATTGGGCATAATTTCTGGGTAAAGGTCGAAGAGGAGAATTAGTTCTAGAGCCTTAACTGATATCCAACAGCTCCCTCCTCTGCCATTCACTCGTCTAGCCCTCCCCCTCCCCTTGGACAACTGGCTTCTCTCTGCTGTCTCATAGCTCACCTGGTGGGTTGACCCTGGCCCTCAGCCCTGAAGGGCTGAGTCCCTAGTTACCACGCCCTTCAGGTGTCGGTCATGGTCCTCGCCCCTTACAAATAAAACTCAGCCTGGGTGCCTGGAGAGGCCCCGTGGGTCACCTCAGCGCCCCGTTACACAGCAGCAGCTCCAGCTCCGCGAGGACCCGGGTCTGTTACCCAGGCCGTGCGGCAAGGCCTCCCCTGCCTGCTGCTGGATTGGCACCAGGAGACCTAAGTGACTAACTGGGGTGATCCACTGGGGCCTCTCCAGGCACACAGGCTGAGTTTTATTTGTAAGGAGGCGAGGACCAGACCACGGCCTGAAGGGTGTGGTAACTAGGGACTCAGCCCTTCAGGGTCAACCCACCAGGCGAGCTATGAAACAGCAGAGAGAAGCCAGTTGTCTGCTGTCCCAGTCTCTGCACTACCATCGTCAGATCAGCCCGTTGCTACCCGGGTGAGGTAACCTAGGACCCCTCCCCGCCCCACGCCCCGCCTTGGCGACCTCTGGAAGCCAGCCAGCTTCACCTCCTGAGTTAAGGCCTCTGTAATTCATGCTCTGTGTGATGTTTGACAAGTCACTGAACCTCTCTGAATTTCATCTGCAAAAGTGGAGCTAATAACGGTAAATCTACCTCCCAGGGTGGCTGCAAGGAGTCAATGGGATAACGTCTATGTATAAAGTGCCGGTAACATATAGAGGCTGAAAAACATGGTGATTTCCCTTCCTCTGCATCTCACCTGTGGAACGGGGATGGCAGCCCCTTGTCAGAGGAACCCCTTCGGGGAACCCAGGGCAACAGGGTGGTGGGAAGGTCTCCCAGACTAGCAAGTCTCAAGTCCTAGAGACTAGAGGTGGTGATAGTGGGAGAGTCCCTACCAGCTGTGTGAACCTGCAGTAACCCCCGAACCTTGCCGTGCCCCGGTTTCCTCCTCTGTACAATGGGAAAACAGTTCTGCGCATTCGGTGGGGTTTTGTAAAGGAAACGTGAGTTACACAGAAACAGCCCAGAACAATGCCAGCGCCCAGTACGCCCGCAAGAACTGTCAGTGATGATGACGAAATAGTGTTTGAGTGACTATTTCGTGCTAGGTAATACTCTAAGCATTGGGGATCGAGCAGTGAACAAACAGACAAAAATCTATGTATGGTCTCATGGAGACTTTATTCTGTACACAGATAATACATTCAGTAAATAAGTAAATCAGAATGCTGTGTGATAGAAGGTGCGTGCAATGATCCAAGTTTGTTGAATGAATGAATGAATGAAGGGCCTTCCCTTAGGTCAGTGGTGGCGAACCATCTGAGCTCGGCGTGCCAGCATTTTGAAAAACCCTAACTTAACTCTGGTGCCGTGTCACATATAGAAATTTTTTGATATTTGCAACCATAGTAAAACAAAGACTTATAGTTTTGATATTTATTTTATATATGTAAGTGCTATTTAACAAAGAAAAATCAACCAAAAAAGTGAGTTCGCGTGTCAGAGGTGACATAGGTTCGCCATCACTGACTTAGGTTCTGAACTACTAGGAACTCAGGAATGGAGAAAGGAGAATAAAGGAGGCCATCCTGGTTTGCCGGTCATCTCCGTTGCTTTCTGCTGGCAGCCTTAGGGAACACCCCCTCTCTGAGCCTCACGCCATTGGTGGGAACATAACCTGGGCCTGATCTCTGAGAGGACAGTTCGGCGGCATGACTCAGATTTAAAATGAGCGTACCCTCCGATCCCGGTATTCACACTTTCAGCTGTGTCCAGAGAGCTGGGGTAAGGATGTTCATGGCAGCCTTCATTCAGTCAACAAATATTAAGCTCTATGCTAGCCCTGGCTGTGTGGCTCAGTGGTTGAGCGTCGACCCATGAACCAAGAGGTCACTGGTTCCATTCCCAGTCAGGGCACATGCCCGGGTTGCGGGCTCGATCCCCAGTAGTGGGCGTGCGGGAGGCAGCAGGTCAATGATTCTCTCTCATCAGTGACGTTTCTATCTCTCTCTCCCTCTCCCTTCAAAATCAATTTTTAAAAATGCTAGGTGCTGGAGAACCAGCAGTGAATGAACCAGGTGAGGTTTCCTCTTTCCTGGAGCCAACATTCTAGGGAGAGAGACAGCAACAAGCACGTAGACAAAGAAATAAATGACGCAGTTGCAAATAGCATGAGAGTCTGTACAGACTATAAACCCGGGAGAGGGAGTGCTTTCGATATATGAGTTGAGGCCTGAAGTACAAGAAGGAGGCGGCCTTGGGGAGGTTTTGGGGTGGTCCTGGCAGGCCCGAGGCGGGAATGCTGCACCACAGAAAGGAGCTAGTGCAGGGGGGCCAGGCCTTCCGACCACACGGAAGACTTTGGCCTCCACTCTGTGTGAGGTGGGAGCCATGGGAGGGTCAGGCAGAGGAGGGATTGAGTTGGACTCAAGGGGTTGCAGGAGGGTGGGGGGAGGCAAGGGTGGAAGCAGAGACCAGCGGGGAGGCCACTGTAATGGTCCGGCGAGAGGTGCTGGCGGCTGGGATTCAGGTGGTAGCAGCCGGAGGGGAGAAGTGGTTCGATTCTGGATGCATCTTTTCATCTTTTAAAATGTTTGATCGCAAATGACAAACATACAGAAAAGCGCACAAGTCATACGTGTACAGCTCAATGAATTTCCGCAAAGTGAATATATCCTGGTCATGAGCACTGGGTTCAAGGGCACAGACCTGTGCTGGCTGCCTTTAAGGACGGAGCCACAGGATTCACTGTGGGGCTGGTGTGGAGAGGAAGGAAGGCCTCAGAGAGGACCCCAGGACTTGGACCTGAGCAACTGGAGGAAGGGAAGTGCTCTTATCGGAGACGGGGGAAGACCCGGGAGGGGGTCCAGAGTTGAGTGGTGCGTATTTGGAGTTTGAGGTGCTTATTAGTATCTAAGGAAGCAGGAAGTTGATTACGTGGGTCTGGAGCTCAAGGGAATGTTCTGGGCTGGAAGAAATCTGCCTTCGGGGTGATTCGGCCCTGACTTGGATACGCAAGATTGTTGCGGCCACAAGGGCTGATTCCTTTTGAGTTGTTAGGAGGAGTAAATGAATCAGTGGGCGGAGTTGGGGACTGGTGCTGACCTCTGATGTCTCTGCCAGCCCCCCTCTGCCTGCTGACCCTGCTGCTGCCACCCCTCAGTCCGGGGGGCCCCATCTCCCCAGCTGAGCCCATCAGTCAAGCCTATAGCCTGGCCCTCTACGTGCAGAATACATCGGTGCTCCTGCAGGCGTGTGTGAGTGATGCTGGGCATGGGAGGGAGTGAGGGGCGGGGACACTGCCTTCCTGGCCCTGCTCTGTGCAGGGGGAAGAGCAAGGTCAGGGGAAGGTTCCTCCGTGGGTCCGAGAGAACAGGGGCTCTGTCAGCTAGAGACACCCCCCCATGGACACTGTCACTGAGGGCTGGTGACCTTGGGCAAGTCATTCTTTCTCTCGGCCTCAGCTTCCTCATCTGCAAAATGGGCTGGTGATCCTGCCTTTGCTGACCTCTCGGGACTGTTACAAGGTTCAAAGGAAGCACCAGAGGGAGGGCTTTACTGCGTCATGATGATCTCCACGAGCACCGAGCACCGGGCTGTGTTGCTTACTCGATCCTTATGCCCTCTGGGCACTCCCTCCCATTATCTCACTGACCTCTCCGAACGTTCTGAGACAGGGACTTATAATCCACTTTACAGACAAGAAAACGGAGTCTGAGAGAGGGTGAATACTTTGCTGGAGCTCACACAGCAATACCTGAAAGTGCCAGGATCTTAAACCAGGTCTGTGGCATTCAATGGCAATTCTCCCCACATCCCCCAACTGTCTAGATTACAGTGGTTCTCAACCTTCCTAATGCCGCGACCCTTTAATACAGTTCCTCATGTTGTGGTGACCCCCAACCATAAAATTATTTTCGTTCTACTTCATAACTGTAATGTTGCTACTGTTATGAATCATAATGGAAATATCATATGCAGGATGTATTTTCATTGTTACAAATTGAACATAATTAAAGCATAGTGATTAATCACAAAAACAATATGTAATTATATATGTGTTTTCCGATGGTCTTAGGTGACCCCTGTGAAAGGGTCATTCGACCCCCAAAGGGGTTGCGACCCACAGGTTGAGAACCGCTGGTCTAGAAGTTCAAACTGGCAGCCTGTTGGCCGGGTCTCGAAGGCTGAGGGGGGCCATGCAGTGCTTGTCAGGTTTGACTATGATGCCTAAGACAGGCACAGGAATCCTGCTGACAAAAGCTCCTGCTTTCTTCCCCAATTACAGGACCTGCCTGGCCCTGAACCTCAGGGCTTTGTGACTCTTCCACTGTCCTGTATTCCAGGCCCATGTGAAGTTGCCCAATCTAGTTTCCACTCTTATACCTTCCACATTCCCTGGTAGCTTTGGGCACCCTGAGCCTGCTTCTCCTGTGAAATGGGGATGTAGGACTAGGTGACGCACCTATCAATGAGGGGAGTTATCAGTGAGCACTAAGACTCTGTGGGTGCAGTTTTGTGGAGGCAAGAACTTTAATGGAGAAGGCACTCAACGAGATTTAATAATAGCAACAATTATTTATCGACTAGAGGCCCAGTGCACGAAATCTATGCATAGGTAGGGTCCCTAGGCCTGGCTGGCGATCAGGGCTGATCAGGATCTGTCTGCTGGCTGGGGCCTTCCTTCATTCCACGCCACCCCCTGATGGTCAGCACATGTCATAGCGAGTGATGGAACTCCCGGTCGAACTCCCCAGGGGACAATTTGCATATTAGGCTTTTATATATATAATTATAATAAAATTAACAAACACAACTAAATGCTGTAAATAAAAAAAGAAATAGGGCTGTAACTACATTGTTAATAACATATTTAGATAGAAAATATCATAATAAATAATATAATCTGTGTTCATGATATTAATATATATTATTTATTAGTGGTGGCTTATCATGCTCTTATTGTATGCCAGGTGCTGTGCTAAGGGCTTTATATATATATACTAGAGGCCTGTTGCATGAAAAGATTCGTGCAATAGGCCTTCCCTTCCCCTGGCTGCCGGCACCGGTTTTCCTCTGGCACCCGGGACCCAGGCCTTCGCTCTGGCCGGAGCTGCCTTCAGTCTTCGCTCCGCCACTTCGGGCCTATGTATGCAAATTAACCGCCATCTTTGTTGGTGGTTAATTTGCATATCTCACTGATTAGCCAATGGGAGGCGTAGTGAAGGTACAGTCAATTACTATGTTTGTCTATTATTATAATAAATTATTTCTAATCACCTCATGACAATACTGCCACATGGGAATTATTGAAACCATGATTCAAACTTGCACAACTTATACGTGGAGGAAGCTAAATTGGAAGCCAGTAGAGCCCAGGCCCTGTGCTAGGACATCTCACCGACTCCCTGAGGTGTAGTGAGTGGCAACTCCCCCTGGGAAGATGCTGTCTCATAGAAGGCAGATGTGAAATCATGGGGAGCCTCAGGGTACCCTTTGGTCCCCTCACTGTCTCTGTCCCTCACGCAGCTCCAGTGCCAGGGCAGCCCTTTTAGCGACCCTGGCTTCTCAGCCCCTGCGCTCCAGCTCAGCAGCCTGCCACCTGCCACTGTCTCCTTCAAGACCTGGCATGCCCTGGATGACGGGGAGCGGCTGGGCCGTGCCCAGGGGGCCTTCCTGGCCTTGACCCAGCACCTTCAGCTCGTGGGAGATGACCAGAGCTACTTGAACCCTGGCATCCTCTCCTGCTGGCTCAGCTGGGGGCTGCGAGGCTCCGGGCCCAAGGCCTGCTGGGAACGTGGCTGCCATTATGACGGCCCTGGGCCTGCCCATCCACTCCCCTGAGGCTCCCCATGATTTCACATCTGCCTTCTATGAGACAGCATCTTCCCAGGGGAAGTTGCCACCGCTACACCTCAGAGAGTCGGTGAGATGTCCTAGCACAGGGCCTGGGCTCTACTGGCTTCCAATTTTGCTTCCTCCACGTATAAGTTGTGCAAGTTTGAATCATGGTTTCAATAATTCCCATGTGGCAGTATTGTCATGAGATGATAAGAAATAATTTATTATAATAATAGACAAGAGGACACTGTCGGGCTTGTCACCTTTGGGGCCTCAGCCTTCGAGAGGCAATGTCGAGGCTATGTCGTGGCCTGGGAATATGGCCACTGGACAGACCGAGCTGTGAGAGACTTGGCTCTGCTCAGGGGCAAGTACCCTGGATGAGGATGCGGGACTTCCTGCCAGAGGCCTGGCCTTGCTGCTTTGCAGGAGACCGAGCTTGTCTAGCAGACAGGGTTAGTGCGCCATGTCATGGGAATATTTCCTGGGAACCAGCCTCAGCTCCCTGGTGGCTGGGCCTTCCCAGGCCCCATGGCCTTCCTCCAGCATCTGGTGGGACTCCACGGCTATCGCCCCACGCATCGCCCCTCCGGGGGTGCTGGCGGCCGCTTCCTGGGTGGAGAGAAATCCCGCTTTGAAGAGGCCTCACTCCCCCTCTCCTGGGAACTGACGGTGGCCTCCTTCCTGAGGCCGCCCCTTCCTGGCACGTGGGAAGGTGCAGGGGCTGCCTCCCGTCTCCACCTCGCTTCCTGTGGGGAGACGAGGCCGCTGGGGAGCAGACAGGCCTCTTCCTTTTGCTGGAGTGTGGGGAGCCGATAGAGGATTAAGCCTCGGACTGACCTGTTGGCAAAGTCACAAACAAGTCCCAGCTTAGAGGGCACAGTCCTCTTCAGCATAATTAGGCTTGACCTTATGACGCTCCCTAGATTTATCTGGGAAGCTAATGGGCTGAGGGAAGTGCAGCAGGAACAAGAACAAAAACCAGTGAAACTCACAAGAACAGTGTAACTATGGAAACCACTACCTTGTTTACCTCTGACTATGAAATAAAGGCTCAGCTTGCCTCAGGATCTCTCTCCGTGGCCTCAGCCAGGCACAGGAAGATCCACGGAGACTAAAGAGAGCTAGAGCGTTCTGAACGCTGTCTCCGTGTAAAACATTCTTCGCCGACTCCGTCCACACCTTTGGGCACCCCTGGCCCGCTGAGGCTGGACCCCGACACTGGACCTCATCCTGCCCTGGTCTCCTTTTCTGACTGTGGCCACGGTGACAACTTCCCGTCTTCAGGGCTCCACTTCCTCATCAGTGGAGGGTCCATTCTTAAACGAAGGAGCCGTGTCAGGTTTCCCGCTCGGGCCCTGCAGGTCCTCCTCGGGGCTCCCAGGAACCCCTGCACCGTGTCTGGGCCCAGGCGATGCCCAGGATCCTCTTCTCCTCAAGGCATCTCCCCATCCTCACCCACTACATCTACTGGAAACTTTACTGTTCTTTTTGTTTTTTAACATTTTATTTACAAAAAATTAATTTATTCTCAGAAACAAAACTCTTTTAAGGTGTCGATTGTTTCTCTTCACAGACCTGGCTTGGGAGGAAGAGGAGGTGCAAGGACAGGGCGAGGGAAGTGAAGGGGGAGGACGTGGAGGGAGGGGGCGGGGGGGGGGGGTGAGGAGGGGGAGGCAGCAGTGGACGGGCTGGGGGGTGGGGGTGGGGGACAGTGACAAGGTGTCCCTTCCTTGAGTTGAGGCTGAGCTGCACACATGCTCACGCGGGGCCGAGAGGAGATAAGAGTGAGGGAAAAGGGAGACAAGTGACCTCGCAAGTCACTTGGGTAAGGGGCGGGAGGCAGACCCAAGGGATGGAGAAAAGAGGGAGAAAGCAAGAGTGTGACGGAACGAGGAGGTCACATACGAGACCTGAAGGTCCCTGGAGAAAAAGAGAGGACGTACGGCACAGACAGAGACGACAGAGGAAGAGATGGAGAGAGATGGAGAGAGAGAGATGGAGAGAGAGATAGGGAGAGAGATGGAGAGAGAGATGGAGGGAGAGATGGAGAGAGAGATGGAGAGAGATGGAGAGAGATGGAGAGAGATGGAGAGAGAGATGGAGAGAGAGATGGGAGAGAGATGGGGAGAGAGATGGAGGGAGAGATGGAGAGAGAGATGGAGAGAGATGGAGAGATGGAGAGAGAGAGATGGAGAGAGATGGGGAGAGAGATGGAGGGAGAGATGGAGAGAGAGATGGATAGAGATGGAGAGAGATGGAGAGAGATGGAGAGAGAGATGGAGAGATGGAGAGAGAGATGGAGGCGCCGGCAGGAGGTGGCCGCGAGCTGCGGGCCGGCGCGCTCAGGCGGGGCCCCCGGGCACCAGCTGGCCCAGGTCGGCTTCGGTGCAGCGCACCCACTCGCGGTAGAGGCTGCACACGCGGAGCCCCAGCACCTTGGCGGGGAAGACGCCGGCGGCGGCGGCGGCAGCGGCGGCGGCGGCGGGCTCGGGCCGGGGCTCGCGGGGCTCGGCGCCCAGCGCGGCCAGCACGGCCTCCACGGCGGCGCCCAGCGCCCGGGCCCGGCGCGCGGCCTCCTCCAGGCGCCGCAGCAGGCGCGGCGCGCGCGGGTTCAGCTCGGCCTGCAGGCGGCGCACCACGTCCAGCAGCGGCGGCAGCGCGGCCAGCGCCCCCGCGTCCAGCCGCAGCCGCTCGGGCACCGGCAGGCCCGCGTGGCCCGGGCCCGGGGCGCTCAAGCCCGCCACCGGCAGCCGCGGGGGCGAGAAGCCGGGCAGCCCGAAGGGGTCTCCCTGGTGCTGCACCTGCGGAGACAGGCCGGTCAATGGGACCCCGGGACGCCGCCCCTCTCCTGGGCCTCAGTTTCCCCATCTCGCACAATTCCGTGATAATGCAAAACAACTACCAGAAAAGTGACCTTTACACCAGTGCCTTTGTTTCTTCATCTCTAAAATGGAATAACACTGCCAACTTCATAAGGTTATGAGCATGTTAAAATCCTAAGTCGGGTCCTGGCCCCTGGGGAAGGCGCAACAAACACACTAGGGCAAGCATGTCAAACTCAAAGGCTCACACGGGCCAAATCAACAAGGTGGAGGTGTATGTGGCCGCAAAAAAAACTAAAGCTCCAATTTTCATAGAAACGTAGGTTTATTTCAATAGAGACATGCTGAATACAAAGGGCTGAAATAAATGAGTCATCGTTAACATAAAATAATAGAACATTTTAATTAAATTAATATTTTTTCTTGAACACTGACTTCCCAGACACTGAATACCTGCACAAATTAATAAGCGTAACACAAATAAACTTATTTTTCTTGTTCTCCGAAAGCGAAATATTTCCTGTTGCGCACACCAAACAAGTCAGTCCAAGACTAATGACGTGGCAATTGGCTGCTAAAATATTCGCTACTAATATTAATGGAGAGAAATGGTGCACCTGCGTGTAAGGCATGTAAGGGAAATTAATGCAACACGATTATAGTAATCAGTCATTAGCGAACGTTGTATTTCGTTATTAATAATTATGTATAACAGGATATTGTAAAAATTAAGTTACAAAATTTTTATCAAAACGTTTCTTACATACCGTTATATTGGCTGGGCCGAAAAAATATTCGTTGTGGGCCGCATGTGGCCCATGGGCTGCAAGTTTGACATGCTTGCACTAGGGTGCAAATCCTGTCTCCATTTACTAACTGTTCAGTTTCTTACAAAACCATTTCCCTTCTCTGAGCCTCAGTCTCATCTGTAGACGTGTGTGTGTGTGTGTGTGTGTGAAAGGGGGGTTTGGGGGGTGGTACAGCTCCTGTTCTGTCTTCCTACCAGGGATCTCCAGAGAATCAGGAAAGATAGTACGGGAACTAGTCTTTTTCACTCCCCCGACCCCCACCCTGCAACCTCTCCCTCCTGGGCACCTGCCTGGCACACAGCAGGGGCTTCGTGAATCACTGTCATATGAGTGAACAGATAAAAGCTAAAGGTGATTTGTAATTTGTAAAACTGCTATACAATACCATTTATCCTTCGCTAACATCTTGCCTCTGGTTCAGGCATTGTGCTTGCTGCTTTAAGCACACTTCCTAATTTTCCCAATAACGGGTGTGACGGAATTATGATGATTTTGTAAATGAGGACTCCAGGCTGAAGACGTACAGTGACTTGACCTGGGTCCTCCCTCCAGGAAGGGGCAGAACTGGGATCGGAACCAAAGTCGGTAGGACTACAAAGCTGATTCTATTATCCCACTACCGACTGTCATAATTGTTACATCATTATTGTAATGTTATCATTCCTGCCCAAGGTCACAGTAAGATTGGCAGGCCCACAGTCTGTCTGCTTCAAAACCATACCCGCCTCCACTACACTATAGTAATTTGGGGAAATATCTTCTGTTCTTAGGCAGGCCCCCTACCCAACCAAAGACATTGGCGGATCTCCCTCCTTTATAAAAGTCCCCCGGGGATGGAATTTTTGACCCGGATTGAAACCCCTTCCTGGCCTCTCTGCATAGCACAGGTCAGAGTTCACATCTCATCTTGTTCAAATGCCTCCTTTGACAGCTGGTGAGACCAAGGCCATGGAAGAGAGGTGACAAACCCATACAGAGTCTGGAACCTGGGTTTCCTGACTCCCAGACCAGAGTTCTCTACACTCTCAGGTTGCCTCTGTCTTAAGCACCAAGAAGGGAGCCTCCAAGCTTAGGTGGATGAAGGGGCATTTGAGGAACAGAGATGACCCTCCTCCAAGTGCTGTGTGGCCTGGGGCAAGTTACTGATCTCTCTTGGAGCCCCAGTTTCTGCAGCTGGGAAATGAGGTTGAGAAAACAGGTAGTCAAGTAACCCTATGATCTGTATTTCCCTGATCCCCAGGCCTCCCACACCCATCCCCACTCACATATTCCTGGAAGAGCTGCTCAGCATATTTGGTGAGGAGGCGGGCAAGGTTGCGTGTCTGATGGATCTTGGCCTCCAAGAGGGGAAGGGGTGAGACTGAGGAGTCAGCCTGGGGGTCTTCTGGTGGGAAAAGGGGGGAGGAATGAGGGCAGCCCCAAGCCCTGCTCCTGACCACTTCGGGCTGGCCCTTTCTTCCCGAACCCAGAAGCTCAGCTCTGAATTCTCCAACTTTTAAGCCAGGCAGGCTCTGTCCCATCCCAACGGAGGGAAAATGAGATACCAGACATTTGCCAAACGTTTTTTCTGCGTGAAATGTGTTCCCTGTCCTCAAATTACTGTTGAAATACTATTAAAGCCAAATTCAAATACTGCCCCCTTAGTATTTGATTCACTTGGATTCACTCCTCCCTTAAATTAACTTCTTTCTTCTTCTTCAGGCCATTTGTTCATACTTCCAAGTAGTTCTTTTAATGGCTCTTTTATGTGTGTGAATTGGACTCATCCTGGGAGCCATTTGAGGGTAGGACTCACATACCTCTGTACCTCTGTAATTGTTGGTGGAATTCAACATCACTGAAACACAGAACTTCAAACCGGAATGCGCCTTTCAGCCCATTTTACAGATTGGGAGACTTAAATCCCATTCCCTCCCTCATAGCCTTTTTACGCAAGGCGCTGGGCTGGGCACCAGACAGCGTTAATTGAATCAGCGACCAGTCTTCCTTAACGCAAGCTGAAAGGCGGTGCCCGGGAAGGACTACATTTCCCGAGACGCCCCGCGCACGCGCCCGGGGCATGCTGGGGAATGTAGTACCGGCTTCTCAACTCTGGCGCCGCATCCCCACCCCCACCCCGCCTGAGTTTCCCACCGCCTATTCCTATCTTTATCCACCTTGACTCTCGTCTCTGGTTGTCATTCACTATCTACTGTGGCCCAAAGACTTCCCCTCCTAGCCCTATCACTCCCTCTGGCCCCAGCTCTGATTCTTTGCCAATCTTCAAAGAGGACCCAGGCGTCCAGCCTCGGCCACGACCCCAGTCCTCCCCCCGGGTGGACTCGAACCGGTCATCTCACCCTGAGCCCAAGTCCCTGAAGGCACAGCCCCCGCCTCCTCGAACTCCGGCGCCAGCACCGTCCCACAGCTCACCCACAGCTCACCCACAGCTCACCGCCTGTTACCTGACACCCGGCCCCGCTCTCCCCTCTCCGGCCGCTCCCTTCCCCGACCCGAAGGCAGCGGGGACCCGGACCCCAGCTTCCAGCCCTTCAGACCTCTGCTCCCCTTGGGCACTCGACAGTCACATTCAGCCCCTTACCCAGACTCCCCTCCCTCCGGCTCATGCTGGCCCCAGGCTGATCCCTTGGCCTCCACGCCCCCCTTCCAGGACGGGGAGAAGGGGGGAAAGGGTAGGGGCGGGCCCGGGCGCAGCCAATCAGGGCTCAAACCCCAAACAATTCCCCCCCTTCCTGCCCCAGGCGAGATTCCTTGTCCCGGAGTCCAGTTCACTGCCTGCTCGGCGAGTTGAGCAGGGCCCTGAGGGGGGAAGCAGGTTGTGTGCCTGGTGGGTTTGGGACCTCGACCCCGGGGAGGACGGCGACCGGGGCTGGAGGCAGCCCTGCCTCAGGCCAGGAGGAGGAGAGGAGGCTCAGGCTCCGGTCTGGGACAAGGCTTGGCGCCGGGCTGCCTGCCTTTCGGAGAAAACTAGGGTTGTTGGAGAGGGTGGGGCCGGCCGGACAGGAATGTGAGGCGCTCTCTCTTGGCTGGGAAGGAGGGGGAGCGGGGTTCTGAGGCTTAGGTAACACCTGACCAGACACACACCTCCTTTCTTAGATACTGTATGTCCTCCGTTCCCGTTGCAGCTACTAGGAGAGGGACAGGTGCACCAGCTCAACTCACCTTCCCAGGCTCACACACCTGCTTTGACTGCATATAGACGTTCATTCTCACTCAGGAACAAGCTTCAGAGACAGGTGTGTGTGTGGGGGGGGGGGGGGGGGGGGGGTCTTACCCACATGTCAACTCCACTAACCTGGTGCAGACAAAAGCCCAGTCTGTCCTAGGCTCTGGGACCCAGGGATGACCCAACTTGCTTTCTGGTTCCCTGGGGAATTCACAGTCTGATGGGGGAAACCAGAGGTAACAGCAGGCAGTGACTGAAGGGACCGGGAAGAGGCTGTGTCTGTGGGGATGATGCCAGAATAAAGACAGAAAGGGATTGCTGGCAGGGGGCACAGCAGGTATGATGGAACCAGATTGTTCACAGGGTCCACAACCACATACTCATCTTTAAAAATATGTTTTTATTGATTTTTAGAGAGAGAGGGAGAGAGCTAGAGATAGAAACATCGATGAGAGAGTGAGAAACATCATTGATCGGCTGCCTCCTGCAGACCCCCACTGGGGATCAAGTTCGAAACCCAGGCTTGTGCCCTGACCCAGAATCTAACTGATGACCTCTTGATTCCTGGGTCAATGCTCAGCCACGGAGCCACTCTAGCTGGGCTCGCACACTTACTAACGGTGAATATTTATTGAGGATTTACAATGTGCAAGGCACTGTTCTAAGAGCTCTACACTTACGAACTTACCCTCGTGTTATAGTTGAGGAATTAGAAACAAGTGACTTATCCAGGGTGACTGGGCAACCAGAGCTGGGATTTTACCCCAGCAATTTGGTTCCCCAAATGCTGCCATAACCATCTTCCTGTACCTTAACCTCTGTGGACCTAGTCTCACCAAGACAAACAGGCCCAATAGCCACACCTTTGAAATACACACACACACAACACACATTTAGCTGTCCTATCTGGCAAACAGCCTCAAATCAACCAAGACTTGCTCCTTTTAAATAAAGTTTTCCTTTATTTAAAGTACAAACATCCATGAATTTTTAGAGTAAATATGCCCAGGGGACCAGCACCAGATTAAGAAACAGAACATGACCAGTTCCCAGAGCCCCTCCCAGCCCCTCCCAGGCCCAAGGGTGCCCGCTATTCTGATTTCTCACACCCTAGGTTAGTTCTGTCCGTTTGGAACTTCACGGAAATGGAATCCGACAGTTTGTACCGTTGTGTCTGACTTCTTTCGTGAGGCTCATTCCCTTTGTTGGGTGTAACGGGACTTCATTCTCCTGTGTCCAAGGTGTGAATGGGCTTCAGCTCCTTTTCCACTCTCCTTCGATGGGTTGTTTGCAGTCCGAGGCTGTGATCAATAGAGCTATGAACAGTCCAGTACCCCTCGCTCCTCTTGGTGCTCATACGGATGCATTTCTGATGATGTAGGAGTGACATTGCTGGATCCTAGGGTTGGGGTGTATTTGGGGCTCCACCAGAAAACTGCGCTTTCCAAAGTGTCTCTACCAATGTACCCTCCCCCCGAAGTACGGGGGGTCCCGTTACTCCACTTCTTCCCCTGCCCCCGGTGCATCACTCATTCTCATCTCAGCCATTGTGGTGGGTGGGCCCCACTCATCTGCAGCGTCTGCAGGTACGTGCACTCCGTTAACGGCCTGCTGACGGAATGGCTGACGGAATGGCTGGCCAGCGTACAACTAGACAGCCTGGCGAGGGTGGACACACACACACACACACACACACGTGCGCGCGCGGCACAGGAGCGCTCACGCGCAGAGGACGCCACCCAGACAGTCCTTCCCGTTCCCGGCGCCCACGTGCTCTGAACGCACCCTCCGCCCGGCCACGCGCATCCAGCCTCGGGGCTGCCCCCAACCTCCCTCTGGGCGGCGGGCAGGGGGCGCTGCGCGTCCGGGCACCCCGAGGGGGCGGGCCGGGGCGGGCGGGCTTCCAGGCCTGGACTCCGTCCGTCCGCGCTGCAGGGCGGCTCCGAGGACTGGCCGGCGGGGCGGGGCGGGGCGGGGCGGGCTCGGCGGCAGGAAGCGGGGCGGGGACTCGCGGAGGCGTTGGGGAGCGAGGGAGGGCGCGGCCAACTCCCGGAGGGACGGCAGGCCGAGAGCACCGCCGCCCGGCCTGGCGCCGAGCCTGAGCCCGCCGGACGGGAGGCGGCCCAGCCGCGGGCTCGGCCTCGGCCCCAGCCCCGCCAGCATGGCCGGCCGGACCGTGCGGGCTGAGACCCGGAGCCGGGCCAAGGATGACATCAAGAAGGTGATGGCGACCATCGAGAAGGTCCGGAGATGGTGAGCGCTGTCCCGGGGCCAGGGTCGGGACTGGCAGGGCCGTTCCTCCTCCGAAGGCGTCTGCCCGCCCTTCACCAGCGGTGGCCCAGGTGTTAGGTGTGTCCGCCAGCGGCGCCCCGGATCTACAGAGCTCCGTCCCCTTCTGGCTACACCCCGGGGTCTACAAAGCGTGTGCCCCGGCCGTGCCCTTCCAGAGCAGGAGCCCCCATGTACGCCCCGCCCCTAAGGCTCTGACACTCCTCCCCAAAGTGTGCCCGACCCCAAGCCAGGCCCGAGCCCGGTGCCCATGTCTACCCCGGGTCTGTGAGCCATGGCCCCCTTCTCTGTCACTGGAGGCACCTCCATGGATGCCCTGGGATCTGCCTGTTCCCTTTCTCCCTCTAACGATGCCCCATTAGCAAAGCTGCCCCTTCCCTGTGCTCCACCCACCCCTCTGGAGGTACCCCCAGATGTGCCTAGCTGCCGAGGGAGGCTCTCAGCTCCGGCCTCTCTGACCTAGTCCCCCCACTCTCCCACAGGGAGAAGCGCTGGGTGACTGTGGGCGACACGTCCCTTCGTATCTTCAAGTGGGTGCCAGTGGTGGACCCCCAGGAGGAGGTGAGCAAGCTCCCCCACACCAGACCTCGCATCTGTGCAACCCCAGGCGAGCCCCTCCCCATCCTGGCCTCCACCTCCAGTCCCCACTCTGAGACCTCAAGTGCAGCAGCCCAGACACATGTTAACAATTATTGGCAACTCCACCCCTTCTCCCTTTCTCCTGCTCCAGACCCAGGAATTCAAGACCTCACCCCGTGTGCACCACCTCGTCACTCACGCAGGGCCTTTCGCTTCTCTGCGCCTCCGCTTACTTTTTTGTAGGGTGGGGGCTTTGCAAGCGCTGACTCTGATCCTTACCCCTCTAATCCCCAGGAGCGACGGAGGGCAGGTGGCGGGGCAGAGAGATCCCGAGGTCGGGAGCGGCGGGGTAGGGGTGCCAGCCCCCGAGGGGGTGGTCCCCTCATTCTGCTTGATCTCAATGGTATGTAGGGATCCTGGGACTGGGGGGGGAGGGGGGGGGGCTATGGGATTGAAGGAGGGGACTGGGGACCTCAGGCCCAACCCTCTCGACTTTTGCTCTCACAGATGAGAACAGTAACCAGAGTTTCCATTCGGAAGGCTCCCTGCAAAAGGGCACTGAGCCCAGCCCTGGCGGCACCCCGCAGCCCAGCCGCCCTGCCTCACCTTCCGGACCACCGGAAGGGGTCCCGGAGGAAGCCCAGCCTCCGAGGCTAGGCCAGGAGAGAGGTAGGACCAGGTGCCGCCCAGGAGCCCTCCCTTCTGAGTCTTGCCCTCTCCAAGGTTGAAGCCACCAGCTTATCCCTGTACCTGCTCCCCCTCTTCTGGTGCCTCCTCAGGAGGCCTTCCTGACTCCCGTGGAAGGTCACGACCTTTCTCTTGACTTCTGGTCTGTTGATAACTTATCACTGGGATTTTCATGTAAATTTAATTTTTATTACCTAAGTGTCGTTCTTTCCCTCGTCCACCTCACGTCAGCTGCCTGAATGTTGGGTCCATATTGATCTTATTTGCTACTGTGTCTTCAGAACACCACGTGGCACATAGTAGGTGCTCAATAAGTATTTGTTGAGAAATCAATAACAGTGCTAATCTTAAGAGTAATTAATAATATGTGATAATGACAGCTAATACTTATTGAGCTCTTACTGTGTGACAGGCACTCTTCTAAGCTTTTTACATGTTTTATTTTATCTCCTTTAATCCCTACTACAACCCTGTGAGGATTATCATCACCATTTATAGATGAGAAACTGACCGCCCAGCTCACCAGCCTTGAGCACGAGTGCTCCTCAGCTTCTCTTTTTTCCATATAGTCAATGCCCTAGCTCAGTGATGGCGAACCTATGACACACGTGTCAGAGGTGACACGCGAACTCATTATTTTGGTTGATTTTTCTTTGTTAAATGGCATTTAAATATATAAAATAAATATCAAAAATATAAGTCTTTGTTTTACTATGGTTGCAAAGATCAAAAAATTTCTATATGTGACACGGCACCAGAGTTAAGTTAGGGTTTTCAAAATGCTGACACGCCGAGCTCAAAAGGTTCGCCATCACTGGCCTAGCTGGTCAGTACCTCCTCCCAGCATCGCCCACCTCCCTCTCCCTCCCCAGGCTCTGTCATCTCTCATCCTCACCGAACTCCAGCCTCCTTGTAGGTCTCCTTTCCCTCAGTCACCTCCACGTAGCTGACAGCTGACGGAGCAACTTTCTAAAGCACAAGTTTGCCGGGGTCATTTTCCTGCTCGCAGGCTTCAGTGGCTCCCAGCTTGCCACTCTGGGCCCTTTGTGAACCGTGCCCCCGTGACCTCGTTCCCTTTCAGGAACACCATGATTTGGGCCTGTGGCTGTGTCTAGATTGTGCCGTGTGCTTCTGGACCTTTACTAATCTAAAAACAATAACTGGCCTTGATTGAGCACCAGTTAACTATGTGCCAGACACTGTGCTAAGGACTTTACCTGTATTATCTCATTTCATCCTCACACAGGCTCATGTGGCAGCTACTATTAACTACCTACATTTTACAGGTGGGGAAACTGAGGTCCAGAGAAATTAGGGCACTAACCCAAGGCTAGGATTTGAACCCGGGCAGTCCAACCCCAGACTCTGTGCTCCCTAAGTGTCTGTTCCCTCTGCCTAGCATGCGCCCCACCTCCCCACCTGCCCGGTCAGATCGTACTCACCCACCAGGATCCCAGCTAATGTCCTTCCCGTGTCTTTTCCTGGGTGCAGCCAGGTGCTGGCTCCCTCCTGGTGCTCCCACGGCCGGGGCTTATGTGACTGGTGTTTGTTTCCCCCTGGCCTGTGCTGTGGCTCAGAGCGGCTGCTCAGGGAATATCTGTTACCTTGACGTTCCAGATCCCGGGGGTATCACTGCAGGCGGCACCGATGAACCCCCAATGCTGACCAAGGAGGAGCCTGTCCCAGAGTTGCTGGAGGCTGAGGTGAGAGAGGCCAGAAGGCTGGACTCCCGGGTCTTGGAGGGAATGGGGCTCGGGGGCAGCACAAGGCTTGGGGCTGTGCTCTTGCGGTCTGGGTGGGAAATGCGGACTCAGACACAGCTGAGGGCTCAGAGCTGGGATCCTGGGACGGGAAAGGAAAGGGTGTCTTAGAAACAGTCCTGCGGGCTGGCTCAGGACTGATCTAAGACCATTAAAAGCCTGAAAAGATCATGGTGCTCCTCCAAGTATCATTTTTAAAATCCTAAACGATACAATGAGCTTAAGAAAGTCCCCCACAAAGTTGACTTCCCACAGGGACTACCTTGATGTATTTCCCAGAAATACCAAATACCAGTTTCTTTCCCCAAAACAGTATTTGTTGTGTCCAGTGCCCCATTTAATCTGCACTCTGGGTCCCTGGCTCTGGGCTAGCCTCCTGGGTCCGGGAGTGGCGTGGAGTGGAGGCTTTGGAGAAGGCAGAGGCGAGGAGGCTGCCCTCCTGGGTCCAGGGAGCTCATGCCTGTCCGCCCTTCCTCTCCAGGCCCCCGAAGCTTACCCTGTCTTTGAGCCAGTGCCACCTGTCCCCGAGGCAGCCCAGGGTGACACCGAGGACTCGGAGGGCGCCCCCCCACTCAAGCGCATCTGCCCCAATGCCCCCGACCCCTGAGAAGCTGGTCTGTCTTTCCTGTTGCCCCAGGGGCCCCTTTGATTTTTTACAAATAAAGACCCTTTTGTAAGTCTGTGTCATGTCATTTCCCGGTCAGGGCTGGGGAGGGTCTGTGGAGCCAGCTTTGTCTCCAGCTCCATTTCTCAGATGGTGTCGCTTGAAGCTCTGAGAGGATCTTCCCATAGTCACACCATGAGTCGGATATGGAATGGGGGCTTGAGCCAGGACCCTGTCTCCCTGACACACCCTCCACCCTGCCCTGTACCCCTGACCTTTGACCCTTCCTGACCTTCAGCCAGAGGAGGAATCCAGGGAACTGGGCCCAGCAATGACCAAAGGTCTGGGCACCAAGGCCCACGATTCCCATCCGTACACAGGGACATGGAGGCCAAGAGGGACTTTGGGGCCCGGGGTGGCCCCACCCGTCTGCTGCCTTCAGGAAGCTGCAGCATCGTACCGCGCTGCCTCTGCATAGTCATTCCTCCCCGGAACCTGCCCACACTCAGGGTAGCGTCCTATTTGTCCCCAGCTCAATCACCACCTCCTCCAGAAAGCCTTCCTTGGCCCCAGGCATAGTCGGTTTCCCTTCTTTTGGGCTCCCTCTGTGCTTCCTTCCCTTTGCCTCAGTATTTATCAGGCTGTTTGGGCTGGCTGGCTTGTGTGTCTTCTTCACAAGGTATGAGCTTCTGAGGGCAGAACTTGGTCCCCAGTTTTCTTAGCACCAAACTGGGCACAGAGCTGTCATAGCAACTGTTTGGTGAATGAATGAATGAATGAATGGGCTGAGGCTATCCAGGAAGGCTTCTCTGAGGAGGTGGTACACGAGCTAAGCTCTGAGACATGAACCTCAGTGTGCTAGTGAGACATGAACCTCAGTGTGCTAGTGAGACATGAACCTCAGTGTGTTAGTGAGACATGAACTCAGTGTGCTAGTGAGACATGAACTCAGTGTGTTAGTGAGACATGAACTCAGTGTGTTAGTGAGACATGAACCGCAGTGTGTTAGTGAGACATGAACTCAGTGTGCTAGTGAGACATGAACCTCAGTGTGCTAGTGAGACATGAACCTCAGTGTGCTAGTGAGACATGAACCTCAGTGTGCTAGTGAGACATGAACCTCAGTGTGCTAGAACTGAAGTCAGAAGTCCTGGTCCAAGTCCTGGCTCTGTTACTAGCTGTGTGGCTCTGCATGGGCTATTTCCCTCCCCTTCATTTGTTCATCTGAGCAATGGGGGCAATAACTAGACCTCATCTGTCCCGGTGGTTTATGGGAACCTTCAGATAATGTAAAGCACCTTCATTCATTCTGTGCCTACCAAAGAGTTAGGGTCAGATGTATTAGCCCTACTTTTATATTTTATTTTATTATTATTTTTTAAATCCTCACCTGAAAATATGTTTATTGATTTTAGAGAGAGGGAGAGAGAAACATCGATGTGAAAGAGACACATTGGCCGGTTGCCTCCCATATGCGCCCCAACCAGGGATCAAGCCCGCAGCCTAGGTATGTGCCCTGACTGGGAATTGAACCCCCAACCTCTTGGTGTACAGGGTGACGCTCCAATCAACTGAGCCATCTGGCCAGACCCAGCCCTATTTTTATTTTTAACAAAGGAAGAGACTGAGGTTCACAGAGAACCAAATTGGGACTTTAAAGAACTATTAAAAAATATAAGGGTGATTCACGACAGCAGCTGCAGTAGCAGTTGAGCCAGAGCTGGCCAGGGGAGCCAGGTGTGTAGTGATGTGATATATTCATTTTCTGTTGCTGCTATAACAAAATACCACAAACTTAGTGGCTAAAAACAACACAAATTTATTAACTTACTGCCTAGAGGTCAGAAGTCCAAAGTAACTGTTAACGGGTTAAAGTCTGGGTGTCTGCGGGGCTGGTTCCTTCCCGAGGCTCGGCTCGTGGGGAGAATGTTTCCCTGCTTTCTCCCGTTTCTGTAGACCTCCTGCATTTTTTGGCTCCGTTCATCTTCAAACCTAGCAGCATAGCATCTCTCTCTCTCTCCCGCCCCCCCCCCCCCCGCCCCCGCTTCCATCAGCACGTCTCCTTTTCTGTCTCTCTCCTGCCTCCCTTTTCTAAGGACCCGTGTGGATGACCCAGGGTAATCTTCCCGTCTCAAGGCCCTGAATTTAATCACAGCTGCAAAGTCTCATTTGGTGGATACAGTAACATAGTCCCCGGTTCTGGGATTGGGGCACGCACATCTTTGGAGGGCATCACTCAGCCTCGCCAATAATCTCAGCCATTTTTTGGGTGTGTGGGTCATCTCATTATTTCCCTCAACCACCCCATGAGGTGATGAGAGTGCTCTGTAAACTGTACAGTGCCTTGTATGGGTCAGTAGTACAGTATTATGGCCCAGAATTCAGGCTCTGGGTTTGAATCTCGGTGTCTCCAATCACTGTGTTACCTTGAACAAGTGACTTATCTCTGTGCCTCCGATTTCTTATCTGTAAAATGGGAATAATAGTAACATTCACCTGGTGAGACTACTGTGAGGATTAAATGAGGCAATACATAGAGAGAGAGTCCTTGGCTTGGCACACAGTAAGTGCTCAATAAATGGCAGCTGTTTTTCCTGTTACCCCATTTTACAGATGAGGATACTAGGGTTTAGGGATAGAGGCCAGAGACTTGCCTGTCAGTAAGACTGGGGAGGAGGAGTCCATTTCTGAACAGCCTTGAAAGGCTAAAGCTTGAGTCTCCCTGATTCCTGTCCTCCTCCTGGTCCCAGCTCCCAAGCCCCAGGCATCTGTTCTTTAGCCCAGGCCTATGCAACCCCTACTCCCCTACTAGTGACCTGGGATAAAAGCCACCTTTTCCATAGCCACACCCCTAACATCACCTTACCATGCCCACCGCCCCTCCCCGTGACCATACTCTTCTATCCCTGGCTCTGGGGCCCCAGTGCTACTCTCCCTCTGTCACTCTCTCTTCTTCCTGATCCCTTAAATCCCTCTTGCCCTGGCCTAGCTCTCCTCTCCATGGAGCTCTTCTCCCTGCTGGGTCCCAGCTACTCCTTGAATCTCTGCCTCCAGACTCAAAGAGCAGATGCCTTTAGACTTCTCCCCTGGATGTCCCAGACCCTCAGCCTCCGCCTCCTCCCAACATGTTTCCACCATCCCCTGTGCAGAGAAGTAGCCCCCCCCAATGCCAGGAGTTGGCTGAGATGGGAGCATCCAGAAGTCACAGTCAATGTCCCATGTGCTATCATGTCCCATTAAGTCTCTGTTCTAAGTACCCTCCCCTACGCCCCTTTCTCTAGGGCCCCGCTGTTTCCTGGGTGCCTCTCTGTAGGTGTCCCTGCTTCACTCTTGCCCACCCCCAGTCCGTTCTCTGCCGAGCAGGTGGGCAGTCTCAGAAACCCGAACCTGTCCATGCTGCTGCCCTGGGTTAGAGCCCTCCAGTTCACATTACCTGCAGGACGGAGCCCACACTCTGACACGCCACCCTGCACAGCTGCCCTCGGAGCTGCTTATAATCGCTCCCAAATGCACTCGCTGTTTTTCATCTCTAAGGCTTAGCCCATGCTATTTGCTCTGTCCGAAGGGCCCCTCTCATCCCCTCTTCCGCTGGCAGATGCCTTCTTGTTTTTCAAACCTCTGCTTCCTGGCGGGGTCTTTCCTTTCATGCCCCCTGCCCCTCTTCTGCCATTTCATGGAGCACTGGTTATTGTGCTGATGGTCTGGGTTTGCTTTGGCACCAGACTGTGAGCTCCACTAGGGAGGGGAATTCCTTTATTCACAGCAACATGTATTGTGGGTACTGCTTGCTGGGTACTTTTCTAGGCCCTGGGGATACAACTTAAAATAGAAAAAATCCCTGCCTCATGGAGCGTACTTTCACTAAATTATATCATATGTAGGAAGTTATAACTACTTTTTAAAAAACAGAGTAAGGAAGATGGGGAAAGAATGGATTGCAATTTTAAATGGGGAGCTCAGGGAAGGCTGTACTGAGAGACATTTAAAGAAAAGCTTGAAGGAGGTAAGGGAGAGAGCCATGCAGGTATCTGGGGGAAGAGAATTCTGGGCAGATGGAACAGCCAATGCAAAGGTCCTGAGGGGGAGCATGCCTGGCAATGAGATCAGTGTGGCTGGAGCTGAGGGAGGGAGAGAGGAAGGAGAGAGAGAGAGGTATGGTGGAGGGAAATGAGGTCAGGTCAGGGAGGGCCTCATAGGCAAGGCAGGCACATATTCTGTCATTCAAACTTTGAGAATACAAGAGGATGATGCATTTATAATTATGCCCAGATAACAGGTGAAACCTGGGGTAACCAGAGTGTATGGTCATTCTGTTGGAGGCCATCGTCAGGGCTATTGGTTTTACCCTGGAAGAGATGAAGAATTATTGAAGGGGTCTGATCAGAGGATGACATGATCAGACTTAGATTCCCCAACTAATATCCTATATAATAAAGGCTAATATGCAAATCAACCGAACAGCGGAATGACCGGTTGCTATGACGCGCACTGACCACCAGAGGCATTTGCTCAACGCAGGAGCTGCCCCCTGGTGGTCAGTGCACTTCCACAGGGCAACGCCTTTCAGCCAGAAGTCAGGTTCATGGCTGGGAGCGCAGCAGCCATGGTGGGAGCCTCTCCCACCCCTGTGGCAGCACTTAGGATGTCCGACTGACGGCTTAGGCCCGCCCCCCACAGGGAGCGGGCCTAAGCTGTCAGTCAGACATCCCCCAAGGGCTCCCGGACTGTGAGAGGGCTCAGGCCGGGCTGAGGGACCCCCCCCCCCCCCCAGTGCACGAATTTCATGCACTGGGCCTCTAGTCTATATATACCCAAGTGACTGAACTACCGAATGACTGATTGACTGGTGGCTATGATGTGCACTGACCACCAGGGGGCAGATACTCAATGCAGGAGCTTCCTCCCATGGTCAAGTGTGCTCCCACAGCCAACCTCCCACGGTGTCCCTTCCCCCTCTCCCCCCCAGCCCAAGCTGGCCAGCCCAATTGGATTGCCGGCCAAGCCAAGGGACCCTACCCATGCACAAACTAGAGGCACCAGGCCTCTAGTTTACTTATAAGTTTGTTTTTCTTTTCTGTTGAGGCAAAATATCCATATAATGAAATGCCCAGTTGTTAACTGTATGATTCAGTCAGTTTCAACACATGCATACATCTGCATAACACAAGCCCTTATCAAATACATCACTATCTTCCCCCAATTCCTGTTGCCCCTTCCTGTTGCCCTTGTCCCCCCTTTCTGTCCCAACTTCCCAGAGGCAACCATTGTTCTGATTTTGGTTTTGACGAGGTTCACCTGTTGTACATGTTCATATGCATGGATTTATGCAGTATGTGCTCATTTGCATCTATTCGTTCACTCAGCATAATGTTTTTTTTTAAAAAATATATTTTATTGATTTTTTACAGAGAGGAAGGGAGAAGGATAGAGAGTTAGAAACATCGATGAGAGAGAAACATCGATCAGCTGCCTCCTGCACACCTCCCACTGGGGATGTGCCCACAACCAAGGTACATGCCCTTGACCGGGACCTTTCAGTCCGCAGGCCGATGCTCTATCCACTGAGCCAAACCGGTTAGGGCAGCATAATATTTTTGAGAGGCATCCATACTGTTGTCTGGATCCTTAGTCTGTCTCTTTCTATTGCTTGGTGGTATTCCAGAGTTGGGTTTGACTTCGATCGCTCTGCCAGGTGGAGAACAGATGGCTCTAACTCCTCTCCGTTTCTAGCTCCCTGGACAAGCCTGTCAGGCCTGGGGCTCAGCGCCCCAGGTGAGTGTACCCCAAGGAGACACAGGACCCTTTCCCAGGGACCCTTTTAGAATGTAGAGTTTGTGGCATCAGTCCCCAGAAATCTGGGGAGACAGAACTATATCAGGGGCAGGATCTAGACTGACGAAGCACTTCAAGTTCCATGTCCCAAGAAAGCACTCAGTCCTGGGCAAACTGGGATGGTTGGTCCCTAGCAGGATCCCACCACTGCCCCCTTCTCACCCCAGACTGCACTGCCTTCCTCCTAAGGACTGATTTTCCTGAAACTAAACTGGTCTGTTCCTCCCCTGCTCTGAACTCCCCAAGGCTCCCCTTGCCTTTGCCTGGCAACCCAAATGACACACAGGTGTACTCCGATTTTGGGGTCCCACCGCAGACCACCATAATAAAGCAAGTGCCACAAGAAAGCAAGTCATAATCTTTTTGTGGGTGGAGGGTCTTGCCTTCTGTTTGTAAAAACCGCAACACCTCTGAGGCACAATAAAATGAGGTTTGCCTGTACTTAGCCTACAGCACTGGTTCTCAAACTTGCTGCACATGGAAACTACCTGGGATTTCATACCTGGCTCCTGCCCCAGACACTTTCATTGGTGTGGGAGGTGACTTGGGCATTGGGATTTGTAAAAGCTCCACAGGTGATACAGTTTGGGAACCACTGGCCTATCGATATGATTTGCTTGGCTTACCTGGTGTTGAATATATTGCAAACATTTAAAACCAAGTGATTTCATATAAAAAAATCTGAACTCCCAGCCCTCTTTGATGAGCAGATGGTCGGAGACACTGCGGCTGCCTCCAGGCGTGGTAGTCACCAGGGATGGTGGAGCGCTGGCTGCCGCAGAGACAGAGCGTGCGTTCCTGTCACCACAATCCCCACTGCTCCTTAGTGTCTTAGTCCTCATTTATGTCCATTTGCATGGCCTGCCGGCTAATGTCTGGGCCCTGCAGCCAGGCACTGTAGGCCTTCCAGGTGCAGGTCTCTGCTTACCTGCTCAGCCTCTTCAGCTACTGTTCCAGAATGCTCATGCCACTTCCTGCCCTCGGGCCACGGGGCCTCATGGTTCCCTTTCACAGCTGCCTTTGCCCATGCAGTTCTCCCACCAAACTTGCTCAGCGTGGCCCCTGCCCGCCTCTCACTCCTCTCCCCTTACCCTGCAACACACGTAAGTAGTCCTCTCTTGGCCCCTGCTGTTCCCTGGCCTGGGTGACTTCCCTTCCTGTCTTCCTGGCCAGTGCCTGCCTATCTTTCAGGCCTTGGCTTAGCTCTGACCTTCTTCAGGAAGGTTCCCTGACCCTCAGACTAGTCACTGGACCTCCCCTTTTGCTTGCCATCTCACTTCCCCGGCTAGGAGGCCGAGGGCTACAGCTGTCCTGGGGTCTATCTAGGTGTTCATTCACGGTAAACGGATGAAAGAACAAAACAAGCACACGTCCCTTTCTCCACCCCTCTTCTGCTTGCCTTTCTCTGACAGCACTGGGCCCTCCGCCCTCCTGGAGACCCAGGCCTCCCTGAGCTCAGGCCCATCTCACAGTGGCCCACCCTGTGGCTCCCCACTTTCAGAAGGCGCACGCGGACCAGGCGCACGCAGCCACCGCAGTCCCCACACCGGGACGGGCGCCTGCACTGCTGCAGGGCAGGGCCGTGTCTGGTGGGCGACTCTGCCCCGCACGGGGCAGACTCTTCCTCTCCGTCCCCACGCATCTGTTCGCTTCCTCTCCACCCCGCGCATCTGTTCGCTTCCTCTCCGTCCCGTGCATTTGTTCGCTTCCTCTGCAACCCCGTGCATTTGTTCGCTGCCTCTGCAACCCCGTGCATTTGTTCGCTGCCTCTGCAACCCCGTGCATTTGTTCGCTGCCTCTGCAACCCCGTGCATTTGTTCACTGCCTCTCCATCCCGCGCATCTGTTCGCTTCCTCTCCACCCCGAGCATCTGTTCGCTTCCTCTCCGTCCCGTGCATTTGTTCGCTTCCTCTGCAACCCCGCGCATTTGTTCGCTTCCTCTGCAACCCCGTGCATTTGTTCGCTGCCTCTGCAACCCCGTGCATTTGTTCGCTGCCTCTCCATCCCGCGCATTTGTTCGCTTCCTCTCCATCCCGCGCATTTGTTCGCTTCCTCTCCATCCCGCGCATTTGTTCGCTTCCTCTCCATCCCGTGCATTTGTTCGCTTCCTCTGCAACCCCATGCATTTGTTCGCTGCCTCTCCATCCCGCGCATTTGTTCGCTTCCTCTCCATCCCGCGCATTTGTTCGGGGCTTTCTGGTGGCAGTGGCTTTGCTGCTGGTCCCTCCGTCTCCCGGCAGCTCTGGGAGGGAGCTGTGGTGGGGACGGGCCCAGACCCAGGGTGGGGATGGGCTTTTCCAGGTCCGACCATCGGCTGAGGGGCCTCGGGCAGCCACTTACCCCCCTGGGCCTTTTGGCCTCTGAAACATGGAGCCAACCATCTTTCCTCATCTCTGGGCCGTCCGTCTGTCAACCTTGTCAGGAACGGCCGGCATCTGAGACGCTGTGTGCGAACCAAATGGCTGGAAAGCGAATCATTTCCAACCTTTCACTTTTAGACTCACCGCTAGGGAATTTAGGAAGTGCGGTGCCGAAGGAAAGAAAGTAGCACTGCCTGCAGTGTGACAACCCCGCCGAGGATCTAATGTACATCGTTGAAGATGTTGTGAGGCGGGTGGGATCCATGAAAACTGCCCCAACGGGGCGCCCGCGCTGGTCCGGCGGCTGTGAGCGCGGCCGGGGCTGTAGGACGGGCGCCGCTTCCCGCGCGGCCTCGGCGAAGCTCGGGGCGGACACAGGAGGGCGCGCCGGGCGGGTGAAGGCACCGAGTGCGCGCCGGCGTCCTAGAGAGGCCGCGGGCGGACTTCCGGCCTCCAGCCGCCGACGGAAGCACCGCCCGCCGCGGAGGGAGGGCAAGGCGCGCGGCCGGCACCTGTCGGCTCCCCGGGAAGCCTGGCCGGGCAGCCTGTGAGCGGGTCTGCTGGGCTGGGACCCTGCCGACGTGTCCCGGCAGCGTGTGAGCCCCTCTGGTCCTTGGTTTCCCGGCGTGAGGATCGGGGACAGCGGCTTCTGGTCCTTGCCCCGGGGAATCCGCAGCGTCCCCATCATACAGCCGAGGGGGCTGAGCCCGGAACGATGACTTTGGCGTGCAAAGGCCTGCTTTCCCGCTAGGGTATCCGGTCGGGCGGAGGCACGGTCCACTGCACTGGCCTGGAGCGCTAGCGCCGCTTCTGCTGGATCGGGGTGTGTCCAAGCGCCGCTGTCCCGGGGAAGGACCCCGAGAGCGGGTCGGGCTGGTAGCGCGTGGGTTCTTGATTTCCTGCAGGAATATTTCACCGCGTGAGCCCTGGTGACTCAGAGTCCGTTCATTGCAGCCGGGGGCAGTGCCACAGGGACGGGCTTGGGGGAGAAAGAGCAGCAGGAGAGACAGACGGGCAGGGCCGCTTTGGCTCCGGAAACGCCGTGGGAAGGAAAGAGCCAACGGGGCGGCTGCCAGCTCGGTGAGAGTCCGAGCAAAGCGGGCCTTGGGGACGGGGTCCGGGGGAGCCCAGGACGAGCGGCTGCTGGTTGCAAATGTCGAGAGAGAGGACACAGGATTGTAGGAGAGCCCTGACTCCGTGTTGGAGCTTCGGGCTGCACAGCAAGGGTCCTGGGTCCGGCTCCCGCGCGAGGGCACCTTCCTGGGCTGCAGGGTCACCCCTGGCCCCAGCTGACCGGTGTGAGAGGCGACCAGTCACTGTGTCTCTCTCATATCGATGTTTCTCTCTCTCTTCTCTCCCCGCTCCCAACCTCCCTCCCTCCCACTCTCTAAAATGCAATGAGAAAAAATATCCTCAGGTTAGAATTAACAAAACAAAAAAAAAAACATTTTTTTTTAAATTTTAGGAGAAAGAAAGTAAAAAGCTTATGTCTGCGGGAAGTGACGGACATGCTCCACCGAGAGCCCTTTGTCCTGAGGGTTTTTAACTCTCTTTTGTGCAGGAATCATGGGTGCGGTCTTGGGGGAGGGTTCCAGCAGGAGAGGCATTGGTTTTCCAGGTGTGTCCTGCAATATGTTGATTACTTGGTTAGCTCCATGGCTTTGCTTTTATCTGGGGTCTGTCGGGTTTTTGTTATTTGTTCCCTTGACTTCATCCGTCCTTGGGTTTGGCTGGCACAAATGGCACTGATTGGGTCTCTGTTACCTGTCTCCCTGACCAGGCTGATTTAAGCTATTTATTCTCTCTGCTCTGGGGGAGGGGGGGGAGGTATAAACCATTTGCCCTCACGTGTCCTTGGTTAGGGAAGGTTACGTCTTGCAGTTTATTAGCTGGCTATAAATTGGTCAAATTGTTGGCCTTGTTCAATGATCCTGCCTCAGTTTTCCCATCCCATTTGCCAAGGAATTTTCCTAGGTTCTTCCCATCCTGCCTCACCACTGTTGAGAGCCGTGTGTCAGGAGCAGGACCTACACATCTCCCCCCACCTTTATTACACCCTCCGGGGCAGGTGCTGTTCACACTTTACAGGTAACAGAAATGGGCCGGGTGATTTTCTCCAGAGTCATGATGCTGGTCCGTTGCTGGGTAGGGAGGAATAAACCCAAGTTTGACTTGACTGACAGAGCTGCTTGGGGGAATATTAGCTAACACTGAGTGATTACAGCTAAACCCTCTCACAAAGGGGCAAAGTTTACCACCAGGAGATGATGGGAGGGGTGCCGCAGCCCTGGCGGTCCTGGCTCAGGGATCTTTGCACCCCTTCATTTACTCAAGGAGTAAGAAACAGATTTAACACCTTTCTTTTTTGTAACAGCTTCACGGAGATGTAACTCACTATACAGTTCACCTATTTAAAGTGTACAATTCAGTGGTTCTTAGTACCTGCACAGAATTGTGCAACTACTACCACAGTTTAGAACATTTTCAACACCCTCAAAAGAAACCGTGCTCATTAGCAGTAACTCCCATCCCACTTCTCACCCCACCCTGGACTGTCTACTCACCTACTTCTGTCTGTAGAAGGCCATAGGTGGCCTTTTGTGACTGAGATCATCTTTTTAAAACGAAGTCCAGGCTTTGAGCTCTGAGCTTTGGCTTATAACCATAACCAGCTAGAATTGAATAGCAGTGTTTTGATTTTGTTGTATTTATTTTTACTACTCTAGGGCAGTGATGGCGAACCTATGACACCTCTGACACGCGAACTAATTTTTTTGGTTGATTTTTCTTTGTTAAATGGCATTTAAATATATGAAATAAATATAAAAAATATACATCTTTGTTTTACTATGGTTGCAAATATCAAAATTTCTATATGTGACACGGCACCAGAGTTAAGTTAGGGTTTTTCAAAATGCTGACACGCCGAGCTCAAGGTTCGCCATCACTGCTCTAGGGTAAGCAATAAGTATTTCCAACATATGGTAGTAACATTGTTTCCTTTTTGAATAAGTTCATTTCCATAAAAATGAGTTTATATTTTAAATTTTTTATTTATTGATTTTTAGATAGAGAAAGGGAGAGAGAAACATTGATTTGCTACACGTATTTATGCGCTCATTGGTTGCTTCTTGTATGTGCCCTGACAATGGGTCAAACCCACAACCTTGGCGTTTCAGCACGATGCTCTAACCAACTGAGCTACCAGGCCAGGTCGTGAGTTGGTATTTTTAAGGAAGGAGATTAAGTAAATAATAGAGTGGTACACAAATATGCCTAAGGAATGTGCATGAGGTTTGGAAAACACTAGATTGATTTGAGGTTCTCCAGGACCTAGTTTGGAAACCACTCTATTCCATTTCACTCTTCTAACAACTCCTACGATGAAAGACATCATTTTACTGATGAAGAAACAGGTGCAGAAAAGTTAAGTACAGTAGCTTGTCCAGGGTGATGCAGCTAGTGACAGAACCTAGACTGGACCTGTGAATGTTCCCCCACGTCCCGCGTGGTTCAGGGTTCAGGATCTGGAAGAGGGCCGCACGCAAACGAAAGAGATGAGACAAGAAATAATAATTTGGAAATATTGGGGGCCAGGTGGGCAAGTCCAACTCAAGGGGAAGGACTTCCACTGGTGCCCAGGCCTCGCCAGCCTTTTATTCAATTTTGAGAGCTTGTTTGGAGGTTCTAGCAGGGGAGCGCAGCTACTCGTATACCCTTGACCGAAGACCGGTCCTCTCCTCTCCTGGGCGGCGGGGGGGGGGGGGGGGGGGGGGGGGGGGGACGACGGGGGGGGGGACGGGGGGAGGCCCATCCTCTTCAACGGAGCGCGCAGCTTCGGGAGGGACGCACATGGATTGGTGAGGGAGGAGGGGGACACCTGCCTAGCCAGCCAGATCAGCTGAATCAACCCTGGCGATCAATGGGGTGACAGATGTCGCAGCCAGATCGCCCTCACATCCCAATTTTGGATACACATCTAGCTCTTAGGTAATTGCGGTAACAGACAGGCTATCTTAAAGGTCAGTAAATATTAGAAGGATTTACTCTGAGACTATTTGATCAGGAAATAACTTGAGCCCCCATTTTCTGGACTAGACAGTCGGTGCATAACTCAGGCCCTTGCCAGGGGTTCAAGGTTCACCAGCGTTCCGGGATCCTTGCTTGCACTTCTCTGCTAGTGAAGACAATGGGCGGCTGCCTGCATGAACCTAAAGTCTGTCTAATTCCGAAGACCACCTACTTTCCAAGTCTGGAAGTAAATGGGGTGAGGAATGGGCGAGGAAGCTGAAGAAAGGACTAGCCACTAGACAAAAACATGTGGGGCTAGTTAAGTTGTTTTGAGTTCAAACAATATTCAAGTAATTTAAACAAATATTTCTCTAAAACTACTTGTGACTTAAACAGAAACCCTCTTTCAGTCACTGTTGGACTTTCTTCCTCAAGGGCATACCAGGATCCAGGTGTTGCCTGGATATCCAGTTTCTGTGTGTGTGTGCGTGTGTGCATGTGTGCGTGTGCGTGTGTGTGTGTGTGTGTTTGCTTTCACACTTGGTGTCAGTGCCGGGGAAAGCCTAATCTCTAGTTCATCTTGGTTGTTGTTGGCATCACTGTCCACGCCCACCGTGGCTCCTTCAAGTGGATGCCTCCTGCCCTGTACCACATGGGGCACTGGGATCTCGGGGCTGGCTGAAACTCCTAGTTCGTAGGATCCCACGTTTCCCAGGACATCAGGTAGCCACCTGCTCCCAGGACTGGCTACTTCCATGGAGCAGGGCCACGCATGGACCAGGCCTTCCTCTCTCCCATCGCAGGCCAGGGGACTTCTCCATCTCCTGCCATCAACTTCTCCAAGACCCTCTGCTGCTCCCCTCAAGCTCTTCTTATTCCACTGAAAGAATAAGTGGAATAAGAACATTAAACTCAGAGCCCATTTCCAATAAAACTGGTTTCCTTTTCCATGAGTGCAGAGAGAGCTTAGTTTTTAAGCCTCAACTTTAAAACTAGCACGTAGAAGACAAAACAACCAAATCCTGCCATCCTTTTGTCAACACTTACTAACTCAGTCCTCTCCTCTCAGCTGTGCAATTCAACTTGGACCCAGCCCCGAAGTTAATGACACTGTCCTGTATAGGAAGCAATAGATTCTGTCCATTGTTATTCAACTTGAGTGAGAATCTCAACCTTAACTCCAACTTAGATCTAAGAGTGGTTTTGGAATCTATAAAACAAAATAGCTAATATTGAGCCAGGTAATCGTCTAAAAGCTCCACACGCATAATTTCACGAAATCATTTCAGCAGCTCCGTGAGGGAAGTATGTTTTACAAATGAGAACGCTGAGGCACGGAGAAGTTGAGTCACTTGTCCGAGGCCCCACGGTGGACAGTAGAGGCAGATTGGAATCCACACAGTCTGACTTCAGTGTGCTGTGCACCGTTTCCTCCGTAACCTACAGTCGATGTCAGTGTGCCCTAGATGCCTGCCCCCTTTCGGAGCAGTTTGGAGCGGAACTGAGGACTCTGCTTCCCAAAGAGAGTCTGACACCCAGGACCTCCCACCCAGGACACCTCCTCCCTCCCCAGCTCCTGCCTCTGGGCATGAGTTAACCAACAGCTGTTCCCTTGACCCACAACGGCCACTCTGAGTTACTGCAGTGTCCACGTTGGGCTAGGCACGTTTACAATTGCTCTGTTCTTGGCTACAACCCAGCAAAGAATTATCCCCATTTTGTAGACAAGTAAACAGGTTTAGGAAGGTGACGTGACTGGCCTGCGGTCACACAGCTAGCGAGCAGAGCAGAGCAGCAGTGACTGGACCCCAGATGCCCCGAGTCCCCGGCTCTGCTAACTGCTTAGTGACCTTCCACAGTCGGGAGCCACATAAGTGAGTTCCTGGGGGACGGTGACTGGCTGTGGTCCTCAAGCATCTTACCTCTCTGGCTCCATTTCCTTTTCTGCAAAATCTTTTTTCTTTTCTCTCAACTTTCTAATGAAAGCAGGCTTTTTAAAAAATTTATTTCAAAATTAAGCTCAAAGACCACTGTGAAGATCGTGTTCTTTTAAAGAAAAAAATATTTTTTAGCCCAGCTGGTGTGGCTCAGTGGTTGCGAGTTGACCTATGAACCAGGAGGTCGCGGTTTGATTCCCAGTCAGGCCACATGCCCAGCTTTTGAGCTAGATCCCCAGTGGGGTAATGCAGAAGGCAGCTGATCAATGATTCTCTCTCATCATTGATGTTTCTATCTCTCTCCCTCTCCCTTCCTCTGTCTCTGAATTCAATAAAAATATGTTTTAAAAATTATTTATTTAGAGAGGAAGGGAGAGGGGAGTGAGAGAGAGAACAATGAGAGAATTAGAGAACAATGAGAGAATTACTGATTAGCTGCCTCCTGCGCGCCCTCTACTGGGGATTGAGCCCACAACCTGGGCATATGCCCTGACTGGGAATCGAACCAGCAACCTTTTGGTGCAGGGGACAGTGCTTAACCACCTGAGCCACACCAGCCAGGGCAAGACACTGTGCTTATAAAGAAAGCAGCCTCGCTCCTTTTGGGGGGTGGTCACACAGTCTGCTCTTAGGAGACCTTTTCTGCCTACAGCCCCTGGGCTGAGGGGCTTGGTGTTTGGGGGAAAGGCGATGGGACCCTTGAGCCCGTGTGGGAACAATGACATGATGATAACAGTGGTTCCCGCTTACTGGGTTTCTAGGCCCTGGGTGAAGGGCTGTGTGTATGCGGGTATTACAGTGGGATGCGCACATATGCTAAAGACCATGCTCTTACCCACTGCCTCCTCCACTCTGGAGTCTGAGAGCGGCGCTCTCTTAGGGATCCCTCATCCTACCTCCGACTAGAGGTGAGGAGCCATTTCTATTCCGTCCTCAACACTCAGGGGGTTCTCTTCTAGGCCCGGCCACGTGCTGAGCTCGTAGAAAAGACCAATTCAAGGTATTAGCAATAGGAATCTCTAGGGGTTAGGAATAGAGTGTTATTTTTTCTTTTCTGTGTTTCTTAACTTTCTACAATGCACACATACTGCTTTTATAATAAAATAAAAATCCGTTCCCTTCCCTCACAGTATGCCTCACTGGGACAGTGCTTTTTCTAGTTCCAGTGACTAACACCTCAAAACCCCACGGTGGGAGACACCCAGTGAAGGTGTTCCAGGCCTTTCACGAGAGAGGGTTTCTCCTAATTCAAGTGGCAGCCACAGCTGCAGTCCTGAGTAAAGGGACCAAATGCCACGACACCCCACTTCCCTGCTCTTAAATCCCCGATTAACCCAGGGACTGGCATGGAATCCACCTTTCCATCGCAGTGGTTGCCAGCAGGCAGCCCTGGGCCTGACAGGCACAGGCAGATTCGCTTGTCACGATTGCTGAGGCTGCTCCGGGCACACAGCCGGGCCGGGGGGTGCTGGCCATCGTGCGAGCGGCCCATTCCTCTAGGCTGGCCTGGTGGCCTCTAAGGCGTCTGGACCTGGAAATGCCTCCTAATTGGTCATGCCTACCCAGCCGATCAGATCTAACCTCTTAGTGTCGGAAAGCCAGACCCAGAAGGAGTGAACTAATGCAGCAGGGACCACGGGAGCCCATGTCGGAAGTCAGGGGGGGTCACTGCTGGGAGGGAATGTGCCACTTTTAAGGAACAGGACATTCCAGGGACTCCCTGACTTCCATGGGTCTCAAAGGTATGACCCGCGTCCAGGTGTCTGTGGGACTCCACCATGAACGCTCAGCAACTAGATGGGTATGTAACCCTGTGAAAAAGCCTATAAATGTTATTCCTGTTACTGCAAGTCATTGAATGGGCAATACGTGACATTTTAAATAATTTATAAGCACTTCCTCTAGTAATGGGGATTCTACACACCCTTCCTTATTTTCTTGAAATGGTTAGGATTCATTCTTTCCCTGGGTTATTTTGGCACAGGTACTGTGCCCTCTAAGAGAGATATTGTTCTATGGGATATTTGCTGCCTTTTTAGTTTTATAGCTCCAAGCACCAAGGTCGTGACAAGGAATGACTTGGAATTTGTATATACTGGGTCTGAAATTCTCAGTTACCCAAAAGTTGAACAGAAAGAGCCCTAGCCGGTTTGGCTCAGTGGATAGAGCGTCGGCCTGCGCACTGAAGGGTCCCAGGTTCGATTCCAGTCAAGGGCATGTACCGTGGTTGCAGGCACATCCCCAGGAGGAGGTGTGCAGGAGGCAGCTGATGGATGTTTCTCTCTCGTCGATGTTTCTAACTCTCTGTCCCTCTTCCTTCCTCTCTGTGAAAAATCAATACAATATATATATTTTTTTTAAAGTTGAACAGAAAGAATAAATATCCATATTTAAAATTTTTGTATAAATAGATTTTGTGATTGGGGAAGGATTACACCCCTGAACAATGAATGCCTAGCTAAATATTTTGTTCAATTAAACTGTCAATTAAAATAATTAGTTACAAGCTCAGAGAGGGAATGCAATAGGCTCTGAGTCACATAGCAAGTTGGTACAAATCTGAACTACAACTTTGGTTCCTTATCTTCAAGCTTAGTTCTCATTCCAATTATTCTCTTCCAGTGACGAGACTATAGATTAGTTTAAAAGTGAAACTGAGAAGAGAAAGAATTTGAAGCAGAGGTCATAGGGCAAATGTTTACAATCTTTTTTTGTTGCATTAGTATTCTATTGTAACGAAATCACCACCGATTTAGTGGCTTACAACAACACAGATTTATTATCTTACAATTTTATAGGCCAAAGTTGGACAGGGGTCTCATTTAGCTAAAATTGAGGTGTGGACGAGGCTGTGTCTTCTGAGGCTCTAGGGGGCGCCCATTTCCTTGTCTTCCCAGCTTCCAGAGGCTCCACATTCCTTGGCTCTGCTCCCTGGCCCCTAAACTCAGAGCAGCAGCGTCTATCTTTCTGACCAGCCTTCCACAGCCACATCTCCCTCTGACCATAACCAGGAAAGGTTCTCTAATTTCACAGACTCCGGTGATTGCACGGACTGCTGGACAACCCAGGGTAATTTCCCATCTCGAGGTCTTTAACTTAATCACACCTGCAAAGTGCCTTCTGCGGTGTGAAGCAACACAGTTACCACGGGGTTTGCCGCCTGGGTGTCTATTCAAGAATGAGACGAGGTCGTCATTAGGTAGTTTTATTTACGTGCAGTGAGTAAAAGAAATGGGATTCACATCCAAAGCTCTGCCTCCTCAGAGGGAAGCTTAGCCATTGCACATAGAGACTATTTGATTAATTGCATGTTGATTTCTCCTTGGAGTTAGCCAAACTTTTCTGGGTTTGGTTAATTACACGTGGATTTCTTCTTTGCATCTGTTGGGTTCGGGCTTTTGTGTCAAGCTCATCTGGTTGCAGCTACATTTTAAGGTGTAGTAAGAATAGCATTTAGTAAGACCTTGAGACCCTTGTCCTATTATCTAACAACTAGAGGCACGGTGCACAAAAATTTGTGCACTGGGGTGGGGGTCCCCCAGCCCGGCCTGTGCCCTCTCACAGTCTGGGACCCCTCGGGAGATAATGACCTGCTGGCTTAGGCCTGCTCCCAGGTGGCAGAGGGCAGGCCCAATCCCTAAGTGCAGCCCCTGGTGAGGCTCAGAGCAGGGCCGATTGGGGAGTTGGGGCGCCGCCCCGTCATGCACAGAGCAGGGCGGATCGGGAGGTTGCAATGCCACCCTCAGTCACTTTCAGGGTAGACTGATTGGGGGGTTGGGGCACCGCCCCCTGTTACACTCAAGGCAGGGTCGATGGGGAGGTTGGGGCGCTGCCCCCTGTCACTCACAGAGTAGGGCCGATAGGGGAGCTGGGGCACCGCCTCCTGTCACACACAGAGCAGGGCAGATCAGGGGGTTGGGGTGCTGCACCCTGTCACGCTCAGGGCAGGGCCAATGGGGAGGTTATGGCTCTACCATGTCACACACAGAGCAAGGCCCGTGGAGGGGGGTTGGGGTGCCACCCTCTATTACCCACAGAGCAGGGCCGATCAGGGGGTTGGGGCACCGCCACTGTCACACTCAGGGCAGGGCTGATGGAGAGGTTATGGCTCTACCCTGTCACACACAGAGCAGGGCTGATCAGGAGGTTGGTGCGCTGCACCCTGTCAAACACAGAGCCGCAGGGCAATCGGGGGATTGGGGAGCTCCCCCCTATCAGGCACAGAGCAGGGCAGATAGGGCAGTTGTGGCCCCGTCCCCTGTCACACACAGAGCCACAGGGCGATCAGGGGGTTTGGGCGCTGCCCCCTGTCACTCTGATCCCGGTGCCGGGAGCCTCGTTGCTCTGCTGATCCCAGTGCCAGGAGGCATATTACCCTTTTACTATATAGGATAGAGGCCTGGTGCACGGGTGGGGGCCGGCTGGTTTGCCCTGAAGGGTGTCCTGGATCAGGGTGGGGGTCCCCACTGGGGTGCCTGGCCAGGCTGGCCGAGGGGCTGAGGGCTGTTTTCCGGCTGGCAGGTGACTAAAAGCTTCCAACTGCTCCTTGTTTTCTTTTTTTTTCTTTTTTATTCTGGGCCAGCTTTAGCTCTGAGGCCTCGCTGCTGAAAACATGGATACAATGTTGCGGTCCGGGGCTGACTGAAAACCGGTTTTGTTTAGCTTCTTATTTGCAACATAGTAATAGTTGCTTAGAGTTGCAGTTGAGAGGCCGGCAAGTGAGGCGGGGAACGTTGGAGTCTGCAGTTCCTGGAGGAAGCAAGCCTCCCTGCTCACTTCAGTGCATGGCTGTCGGCCGCCATCTTGGCTGACAGTTAATTTGCATAAGGATACGCTGATTAGCCAATGAGAAGGGTAGCGGTCGTACACCAATTACCATGTTTCTCTTTTATTAGTGTAGATGACCCCTTGAGATTCTTCAGTTGTTATTCTTTTTAAAATCTTTTTTTTATTGCCCTAACTGGTTTGGCTCAATGGATAGAGCGTCAGCCTGCAGACTCAAGGGTCCCAGGTTCGATTCTGGTCAAGGGCATGTACCTTGGTTGTGGGCACATCCCCACTAGGCGGTGTGCAGGAGGCAGCTGATCAATGTTTCTCTCTCGTCGATGTTTCTAACTCTCTATCCCTCTCCCTCTGTGTAAAAAATCAATAAAATATATTTAAAAAAAATAAAATATTTTTTTGTTGATGTGTGTGTGTGTGTGTGTGTGTGTGTGTGAAGGGGAGAGAGAGAGAGAGAGAGAGAAAGAGAGAGAGAGAGAGGCTTGTTGCTTCACTAGTTATGCATTAATTGGTTGGTTCCTATATGTGCCTTGACCCCCACAACCTTGGTGTATGGGGACAATGCTGAGCTCTCTGGCCAGAGCTCAGTCCTCATTCTTGAGGGAATAGAGACCAGGGTCATATTTCTGTAATTGCTTTCAGCTTAACATGGACAGAGTATGTCTTTAAATTAGAGGAGTGAAATTCTCTGGCTTCCTAATCTATGAAAGTCTTGGAGTCCCCTAGGTTCTGGGATTCCTGAGAATAGGAATGTACTACTGAACATCACTTTTCTTTTGAAGAGCAGCTTGAGGTCAGCCTGGCTCGCAGGAGTGCTGTGGCTCTGGGTCCGTGTTCTCACTAGGGGTATGGATGGCTTCCCTCGAGAGGAACGTAACCAGGAAGATTTGTCTTGGTGAAAAGAATGAGTTGTGAATAACACCAAATGCGGATCTGTCCATATTAGGTTCAGTTGATCTTGCAGGGATCCTGATTCCAGGTTTTTAAATATACCCGGTTCCCTGGATGGAATGGGTGTAGTTTGGTATCTGGTGTGGGTAAAATCAGATTAGCATATTTATTTACATTTTCCGTTACGTTTCCTAATTGGATATGTTTAACAGCCTGTTCTATAAATGGGTCTGGGCATTCTAAAATTTGGGAGGAGTACAGAAAGGGTCTGCCTTACCTTAATTCAAAAGACTGATTGAAGCATCCCTTTAGGTCTGCCCTGAGCCGGGCCAGGGCAGTTGGTTGTCACCTAAGCCATGGGTTTCCTGGCACAGGTTGGCCAGGTTCTTTATGAGCATCGATTCCATCGTTCTGTTTTTCCTGAGAACTGTGGTCTCCACGGAAACTGTAAGGCCCAGCTAACTTGGAGAGCCTACGCGACTCCCATCATTACAGCCGCTGGGAAAGCTGGCCCATCGTCACTTTGAAAGGCCGTGGGGAGTCCAGGGTTAGGCATGTCCTCAAGCCGTGCCTTTACACTTCACTGCTCCTTCCGGTTCTGCGCGGGACGCTTCAGTAAAGTCACCTACTCCCGCGAATGCGTATTTGGATCATCCAGGAGCAGAGGGCATCACTGTAGCCTACCTGCCAGTCTTCACCAGGAACATTCCGGGCCTGGCCTGCCTGCCTGGAAAGTGGGACTGGAGGTCTAGTGTCTGCATGAGTCTATGAGGATTCTTCTCATGATTCTTCTCTACCCCAACTAACCATTCATACGATGTTTACTTTTCATAACGTGTGGAATCCTGAGCTTCTTTTACTCTTTTCCAACCTAGCCCTTGAGGAACTACACACACACACACATGCACACGCACACGCACACACACACGCACACACGCACGCACACACTCACACACACACTCACACGCACACACACACGCGCGCGCTCTCTCTCTCTCTCTCTCTCTCTAGGGGCCTGGTGCATGAATTCGTGCACAGGTGGGGTCCTTCAGCCTGGCCTGGGATCAGGGCCAATTGGGGCTGGCTGAGGGGGGAAGGGGAAGGACTGCGGGAGGTTGGTTGGCTGTGGGAGCGCACTGACCACCAGGGGGCAGCTCTTGCATTGGTCAGTGCGCATCAGTGCATAAAGGTCGCTTAGGCTTTTATATAGAGAGGATTTTTTTTAAATTCTCACTTGAGGATATTTTTCCATTGATTTTTCAGAGAATGGAAGGGAGGGAGGGCAAGGGGGAGAGAGAGAGAGAAACATCGATGTGAGAGAGTCACGTCAACCAGTTGCCTCCTGTGTGCACCCGAATGGGGCCAGGGAGCAAACCTGCAACCCAGGTACATGCCCTTAACCAGGAATCAAACCCGAGACCCTTTGGTCCTCAGTCCGACGCTCTAACCACTGAGCAAAACCGACCAGGGTGAGGAACAATATCTTTTTTATGTTCATTTATCACCCACCCCTTAGACACAGGAGTCTCCTTAAAGCCCCTTTCCTGGGCAATTTTGAGGCCATTTTTGCTGTATAAGGAGTGGGTTGATTTAGTCAGGCTGGGAAGGAGGGCCAGCCACGTGACCGTTTTGTTCAGAGCTGCTCTTTCTGCTGTGGCATCCGCAAGGCTATTCCTTTTTACCGCCTCTGAGTATTCTCTCTAGCAGCCCCTGCTGTGTGCCGCTGCAATTTCCTTAGGTTTTGCGATGGTCTCTAATAAGCTTAGGATCGAGGGTCCACATTTTATCTCCTTATTTCCAGCGGTCAGCAATCCCCATTCCTGCCAAATAGTCCCATGGGCTTGGAATAGAGGGCATGCATGTTTAGGATCCGTATACACAGTCAGGGTTTTGTTTTCGCCTAATCCCAGGCTCAGGTCAGCTGTGAGTTCAGCTTTTTGAGAAGAAGTCCCACGGGAGGAGCTCCTGCTTCAGTGGTGTCAAACGAGGACACCACTGCAGTCCCTGCCCTCCTAACTCCACTGGGCTCCTTTCCTAATTGGATAATATAAAGCTACTCCCGTCAGTAAACGATCTTTCTTCTGAGTTGGCTAACGGCTCACTCTTAAGGTCTTTCCTGCCAGTATACACTTGCTCAATTATTTCAATGCTGTTATGATCTCGAACCCTGAGGAGGTTGGCAATCGAGTGGCAGGTTTGAGGGTGTGACAACTTTTTATAGTGATATTAGGATTATCCAACAACATGGCCTGGCATTGAATTATTTTGTTAGCCAGTTATTTCCCTTGGTTTCAAGGATGGTGACTGCCTGGTGGGAGGTCGATATAGTCAGCTGCTGTCTCATTGTTAATCTTTCTGCTTCAAATATTAACATGCAAGTTGCAGCCACTACCCTCAGGCAGGGCCGCCACCCTTGTGCCAGGGTCAAGTTGTTTAGAAAATAGTCCATCACAAGTCTTACAGGCTCAGCATTTGAGTTAGGATTCCTAGGGCAATTCCTTGAGTCTCAGACACAGACAATTGAAAAGGCTCCTTCAAATCAGATAAGCCAGGGCAGGAGCTTCTTGTAGTTTTGCCTCACTTTAAAAAAAAATGTTTTTATTGATTTTAGAGACAAGAAGGGAGAGAGAAACATCGACTGGCTGCCTCCTGCACGCCCCCCACTGGGGATCGAGCCTGCAACCCTGGCATTTGCCCTGCTCTGGAATTGAACCCGTGACCTCTAGGTGCACGGATGACCCTCAGCCAACGGAGCCAAACTGGCCAGGGCTCACCTTACGTTTTTAAAAAGCATCCTGCCACTCTTTGCCCCACCCCAAGGGGGCACTCTCTGCTCCTTTCCATTTATCTTGGCTATAAAACCCACATGAGGGTTGTCCAGCCGGGGAGCATCCCGCAAAGGAGTCGCTCACACCCTTGTGTCTTCCCACAGGTTTGTTAGGGAGCCCTCCCCAACCAGCCAGTAGGGTTACACGCAGGTTACACGCAGAGAAGGCAGCTTATGTGAAAGAAGCAAGCAGCGCGAGTGTCGGGGTGAAGTCCCAGTCACTGGCAGCGTCCGCAGCTGGAGAGGCGGGCGTTGGTCTCAAGCGCCCAGTGGTCCACCCTTCGGGGTGGATTGGAAATCTGGCAGTGACACTGGACACGAAATGGGTCTGGGCCACTTGTCACTACGTGAGCCAAATTAAACAGAGACAGGCATGAGTCATACCTGAGCGTTTAGTCCAGTAACGCTGGCAGGATGGAGAGAGCAGCAGGTCATCCTGGAAATTCTGCTCTCACCTCCTCTACTAGCCGACAGATGGCATGTGGTTAAGAAGAAAGGCTGCATGCAGGGGAAGGGGCAGGCTAAGGGCTGCAGGTCCGTGGTCTGTTTGTCTCCTTCCAGGATCTTGAAGTCTGATAACAAGGTAGTTAATTTTCTGTGATGTTCAGAACAGCTCCGCCTGTTCCTGGGACTGGAGAATGGTCAGCATTCCTGAAGCAAACTCCTGGAGGGGGTCAGGGTCTGGGCACAGCAACCAAATCAAAGCATGTCCTGTCCTTGGTTTGTTCTCAACATGTATTTTCTTTTCTGAGTAATGGACCCATCCAGGCTCAGGGGCATCTGTTATCTTTTTACAGCCATTTTTCTCCTTGCAACACATCCGCCAGTTCCCCAGGGCCTGTAAGAAAACCTCTCCTCTTACTAACTATAAGGTGAATAACCAAACAACTGTGGTCCTATTCTTTTAAAAATATTAAAAAATATATTTTTATTGATTTCAGAGAGGAAGGGAGAGGGAGAGAGAGAATCATTGATCAGCTGCCTCCTGCATGACCCTACTGGGCATGTGCCCTGACCGGGAATGGAACCATGACCTCCTGGTCCGTAGGTCAACCCTCAACCACTGAGCCACACCGGCCAGGCTATGGTCTGTTCTTGTTGCATGCCCTTCCCCCTGTCAGCAGGGCTCTGAGCCTGACCCATGGTATAGCCAAGCTCAAGCATCGAATAATTGGAGCTCTGAGTTTTATAGCCCACAGTGGGCAGGGGCCCCACTCAAATCAGTGTCCAGACAGAGTCCTTATCGGGGTGTCCAGATTTATGGTTTGGGGCTTCTTGGCCTTTCCTAAGGGCATTCCTGAGTCTTGACATAGCATTTGACTGACATAACTGTCACAGCTGACAGTGACTCCATATTGGATTTTCAAAAGTGTTCAAAAGGTCTGTTATACAGGGATCCAGGTCCAATAGAAGCCTGTCATTCCGCAGCCTGGTTCCCTGGCAGAGCTGGACTGGCTGTTACTGCACTCCGCACATAGGCTTCTCGGTCACGGGAAATAAGAAGGCCCAGGAACCTAACTTCTGGTTTGAATATCTGGGCCTCTTTCTGGGGTACTTGGTATCTCTTTTTTGCTAGATGGTTTAGGGTCAGAAGAGTATTTCTGTTGGAAGTTCTTTATCAGGGCTGGCAATTAGAATGTCATCTACATATTGTAGAACAGCCCCATTTCCAAGTTGGAGGTCCCTCAAGTCTTTTGCATGGGATTCCCCAAAAAGGGTTGGAGATTTTTTGAAAATTTGCAGTAAAACAGCCCAGCGATACTGGGATTTCTGATGGGTGTCAGGATCTTCTCATTCAAAGACAAAAATCTTCTGGGAGTCATGATCCAAGGGAGTATAACAGAAAGCATCCTTTCATTCTAGAATTGTGTGCTATTTGCTAGGTCCCGGGAGACTGGCCAGCAGGGTGGAGGTTAGGACAGCAGTGTGTGCACCCTGTGCCGCTTCATCCACGGCCATTAAATCTTGTACAGTCTGCATTGCCCCTTCCCCAGGCTCTCCGTGGCAAGGACGGGAGTGCTCCAGGTGGCGACAAGGCTGCCCCGTTTGAGAAGTGCTTCTAGGATGGACGCCAGCCTCAGGTTTCAAGGGGTATCGTCTAGCCCCGGGGCCAGTGGCCTGCTTGCTTGAGTCGCACTTTGTCCTTCTGAAGAAGTCGTACTTTCCTTGTGCCTAAACAGCCGGGTTAACCTGGTCAAGAATTTCTGTGGGTGCAGGTTCCTGGCCTTTCGGGGCCTGGTGGAGAATGGCCATGGCATTTATTCCTTTATCCTTGGGAATCAACTTTTTCTTTATTTAAATATATCGCAGCCCCCAATTTACTTAGGTCCCTTCCTAAGAGGGGAACCGGACGCTCAGGTACATAGAGGAAAGAGGGTGGCAGCTGTTTTGATCCTTTTTCACACGTCGGAGGCTCAAAGCATTTCTTTGTGTCTGGCTTTCTTGACACCCCTTTAATAGCATATTCCCTCTTGGAGTGGGGCCCTTCCGGGCGGAAGGAACACAGTGCGTGGCTGCAGTATCGAGCAGAAATTCTAGTTTCTTCCTTCTATATTCAGAGTGGCCTGGGGATCCTCATGGGAGATCGAAATGTTATCTTTTGGAGCCAAAGGGGGAACCCCCATTCGGCCCATCAGGCCTCATCTTCTGTCTCGGGTAACTGCAAAGAATTAGGAGCTTCCCTTCCGCTCCTTCAGGAGGCAAGCGCTAGAGCAGTGGTTCTCAACCTCGGCTGCACATTAGAATCACCTGGGACTCTTTGTAAAATCCTGATTTCTGGACCTCACCTTCTGGAAATTCTGTTTCTTTGTTATGGGGTTCGGCCACAACATTAGTAACAAAGAAACAGAATTTCCGGAGGATGAGGCCCAGAAATCAGGATTTTAAAAAAAGGTTCCCAGGAGATTCTAATGTGCAGCCGAGGCTGAGAACCACTGCGCTAGAGCATGCGTGCTCCGCGAGAGCCCCGGGCAGAGGAAGCCGCGCCGGTGCAGGAACCAAAGCACTGTCAACGTGAGAGAAAGCGTCCTCTGTAAGAGCACAGCGACGGAGAAAACCAGGCTGCTGCCAAAGTCGGGTGCTGGAGGAGGCTTGTTCCGCAGGAGATCAGGGCTGGAGGACGCTGCATGGGAGGCAAGACAGGTGGGCAAGTGTGCAAAGTCCTAGCGCCCCCAGGAGGCTACTCATTGCAATGGCAGCCTGTGTTCTGGAGTCTGCGGTGTTCACCTGCGGGTAGGAGGATGCGGCAAGGTGGTCGCAAGCTGGGACTGTGAGCTCCCCGAAGGCCTCCTTACTCTGGACACACAGCTAAGGCAGAGGACCGCTGGATGTGCCCACATACACGTGCCCTTGCAAAACTGCAGCAAGAAAAAGAAAAAAAAATCTTTAAGACCAGAACCTGAACGAGCACCCCTTCCTCTTTCCGTGTCCCTTCAGCGCCCTCTACCGACAGAGCCCAACCTCATGCTCAGCGCAGGGAGAAATGCGTGAATACTAGCAGTTCAGTTATCTCAGCAGATACTGGAGGGTGACTGGAGCTGAGAGGCAGTAAGTTGAAAACTGGCATCGTGGCAGAATCCACTCTGCTCTCTGACGCATAGATTGGGGGCCAATGCGGCGGGCAGGGCTCAGTGCCGGCCCCTAGAACTTCCTCCTCCCTGCAAAGCAGCAAACCAGTAAAAAACACACAGTCCTGGGAGAAGCACAGACGCGTGCTGCCTTCAAAGAACTGAAAAAAAAGCAGGAGTGGTGAGACCTAGTCACACATCATTTTTAAAATTGTTTTGACCCTCGCCTGAGCATATGTTTTTATTATTATTATTATTATTTTATTTATTTATTTTTTTAGAGAGAGAGAAATGGAGAAACATCGATGTGAGAGAGAAATATCGATCAGTTGCTTTCCTTATGCACCCTTACTGGGGATAGAACTGCAACCTTGGTATATGTCCTGATTGGAAATCAAACCCACAACCTTTTGGTGTATGGGATGACGCTCCAACCAGGTGAGCCACTGGGCCAGGGCTCACATATCTATTTAACCCGCAGCTCGACTAGCTGTGACGCCACTGCCCGCTGTGGAGCGTTAGCAACTCATTTCCCATCGGCGAGGAGCTCGGGCTGTGCTCAAGCCCAAGGGTGAGACCAGATCAACTGCACAAATCCCTTCCTCCAGCGCCTATCTCCTGGGACTACCCGCACCAATGATGACACCAGTCAAGGTCCAATCTGAGGAGAGAGAAGCTGAAAGGGGAAAGTTTAACACAAATAATTATGAACAAGGGGTTGGAATACCTGTGCAGAAGTCAGGGGAGAAGGACTGTGGACCTTCCTGAGCTCAGCCCGGTGCTGGTTCCAGCCGCAGCTGTTGCCCCAGATTTGGCACCTTCCCCTGCTGCTCACACAGCAGTCGAGCTGGCTTTTCCTTCCCACCAATGCGCTGGGGCCACCAGAACGGTTTCCTCTCAGCTGGCATCTAACATTCCACCCAGTATCACACTGGCCACTATATGACAACATAAGGGGCCTGGTGAGCAGGAAGTAAAAAGCACTTTGCCCTGGTCGGTGTCTCAGTGGTTAGAGCGTCGGCCCTCGCACCGAAGGGTCATGGGTTGGATTCTGGGTTAAGGGCTCATACCTCCGTTGTGGGTCAGCTCACGTCATAGAGAGCAGTTGAACTACCAAGGGGACAATTTGCATATTAGCCTTTTATTATATAGAGAGTGGAAGAGAGAGGCAAAGACATAGAGAAACATCGATGTGAGAGAAACACATCGATTGGTTGCCTCCTGCACATGCTCTGACCAGGGCCCAGGCCAGGGGGGAGCCTGCAACTGAGGTACGTGCCCTTGACTGGAATTGAGCCCAAGATCCTTTGGTGTGCTGGTCGACGCTCTAACCATTGACCAACATTGGCCAGAGTGGATTCACGGTTGTGTGTTTGTTGTTGTTGTTGTTGTTGTTAATCCTCACCGGAGGATATTTTTCCATTGACTTTTAGGGAGAGTGGGAGAGAGGGGAAGACAGAGAGAAACATCAATGTGAGAGAAACACATCTATTGGTTGCCTCTGACCAGGGCCGGGGCCCGAGAAGCCTGCAACCAAGGTACGTGCCCTTGACCGGAATCGAACCCAGGACCCTTTGGTCCGCAAGCCAACATTCTATCCACTGAGCCACACCAGCTAATAAAGGATTCACTTCAGCAGGGCCTGGGTGCCTTGCAAGACCACCTTTTGGGTGCGTCATTTGTGAGGGTGGTTGGGTGGTACTTGAGTGTGGTCTGAAGCTGGCCACTCGTGTGTGGATTTGGGGGGCCTCTGGGGAAGGGCTTTGTTTCAGGCCAAGGTCAGCTGCTGCCTGCACCTGAGCCGAGGCCTCGTGGTATAAGCTACAACGTGACCTGCAGTTGGTTGCTGTTTGCACTGGGCTTGGTGGTGCCCGGGAGAGACTAAGCTGTAAACTGAGGGCAGCGGCCATTGTGCCGAGCTTTGGGCGGCTCACAAGGTGTACAGGGCACCTGAGGCCAGATGCTGATTGTTTGGGGTTTGTGAACCTGTAAGACATTTTAGGAAAGTCTGCAGCAGCAGTCAAGACAGGTTGCTTGCATGGAAAAGCTCCTGGAAGCATCTTGGGTAGGCCGGGAAGTTGGGTGGGGCAGGGTCTCAGGGAATCATTGGGGTGGAGCGAATGGACAGATGGAGATTCAGATTGGCAGCCACCTGTGCCTGCGGACTGTGTGTGTGGCTCCACAAAGGAACAGAACTGGGAAGACGCTGCCCCTGTAGCCCTCACTGCAGAGCCAGACCACTCAGTTCCTCCCTGTATAGCCCTGGTGCTTTTCTTTTCTTTTCTTTTCTTTTTTAATATATTTTTGTTGATTTCAGAGAGGAAAGGAGAGGGAGAGAGAGATAGAAACATCAATGATGAGAGAGAATCATTGATTGGCTGGCTCCTGCACGCCCCCCCCCCCCCCCCTACTGGGGATCGAGCCCACAACCCGGGCATGTGCCCTTGACCGGAATCGAACCTGGGACCCTTCAGTCCGCAGGCACGCTCTATCCACTGAGCCACACCAGCTAGGGGCTATCCCTGGTGCTTTTCAAGCTGCCGCCCCAGTACTGGAGCACAAAGCGAGCGAGTCCATCAGTGAGTAAATCCATGTGCAGGCCCTTTAAGAGGACAACTGGGGCTTCAGCAGGCCTCCATCTCACTAAGCTACAAGCCCTACTAATTTTCACAGCCAGAAGTTATGGGGACTGCTCTTCCTGGCTCTGAAGCCCCAGACTGAGGAGCCCAGGTGTGACTGGGACCCCTCACTCCTCGGGGGGTACCTCTGCCGCTGGGATATCCCTTCCAATTCTTCACCCACCTACAGGGGTGGGGGGCGTGCCCGTTCCTCATCCCTGCCCTCCTACCAGTCTTCACGTGGCTTTTTCCGTGTACTTTTCGTCTATGGACTTTTGTGCAGCCGGTCTTCAGGTGGTTCTCAAGGGCGGTGGTCCTGTAGTTGGTCTGTAATTTTGATGTGGTTGTGGGAGGAGCAAGCACACTCACACCTGGACCGGGAAGTCCTACCATGGGCTCCAGCGCCTGGACTTGCTACAGTGCTTCAGACCCTAGTGTGATCCCTCCACAGGGTGAACTGACAACCGGGACTTGTCCTTGCCAGCTCCAAGCACCTTTTATCGGCTCGGGGTGGGGAGAGCTGACCTCTGGTCAGTATCAGGCAAGTGTTCGGTCAAGATGAAATGAACAGTGACCCTGAGCCAGGCCTGCCAACTGCTGCAGCAACTCCCTCAGGGCTTGCTCACGAGTAGCAAATTGCAGAGCATTTGATTTAAAAGACAGCTCACACCGCACAAGGCCAGCGGACTTGCTGGAGGGTACACTGAGTCCTCTTCTAGACAGAAATCCATGACTCTGGACTTGCACCCGATGTTTCAGACGCAAACCTGCCCTTTCAGGACCTCGGCAGCTGTAATTTTCCTCAGATGGTCTCCCCGGGTGGGACGCAAGCCCCCCCACCCCCATCCCCCCACCCCGTCCCACTCCTGGGAACTCTAGCCCAGGTCTCTGGGGGTGGGGCTCGCCCACAACCCTCGAGAGATTTCCTTGGACAATTCAGGCGCGTGTGCACGTGAAAGATGTCTGACCCCCAGGCTGTTTCTTTTCTCAAAAGTGCGCGTGGTGCCTGGGGCGCTGCCGCGGAGAAGTAGGAACCCAGCGGCTGAGCCTCGGGGCCATGGGTCAGGCAGCCGCAGGGTCAGTTTCAAGGCCCTGCCCTACCAGCGGCTGCAGCGCCTCGGGCAGCACTCACAAGGGCAGACCCAAACCCCTCTGCAGTCACCAGCATTTTAAGCCGGGCCCACTGCCTGGTGCACAGAGGAGCCGATACTATGGCACCGGTTTTTGAGAAAAGAAAAAGCTTTTGTTGTAAGTCAACCTGCAAGGAGACAGGAGGCCAGGCTCAGGTCTGGCTCCCTCACCCCGGGGTCAGGGGAGTGTTAGGGGGTGAGGGGAGCAGGCTGGGTGGGGAAGCTCAGGGCGTTTGTATTTGATCATTTGGGGTCAGATGGGGGCGGGGCTTCAGCAGCACCCATCTTCCTGGGCAGCGGACCCTGCTTCCGGAAGCGTTCTAGCGTTTAAGTTGTTATGTCCTGGCCCCTTGGTTCCGGGGGGACTTCTGTTCTGGGTGTAATTGGAGGTCCAAGTCTCTCTCTGGGCCGGCTTGAGCTGCATGACTGGCAAGTTTAGTCTGTCCTCTCTGAAAAGCTGCTCCGTACCTTGTTAGAAACAGGATAGGACCAGTTTGAGCTGGTTCTGGGATGACACCTGTCAGATTTCAGAAACTGGGCTCCCGCAAGACCCGCCTCGCCTCCGCTGCTGTCAGACATGCAGAGCTCTGTCCCCTGCAGACTTCCCAGCAGGTGGCCCGTTTCGGACTCCCAGGCAGGGTCTCCCAGCTGGCCTCGGGAGGCGAGGAGAGAAAGCACTGCAGCTTCCTCTCCCCGCAGGACCCGGGAGTGCGAGTGAGGAGGAGAGCCCTGCAGGAGAAAGGCCGGAAGACAGAGCCTCTCCGCAGGCTCCTTCCCAGGAGGGGCCTCAGTGCAAACACCCGGCCCCTGTCCGCGTTGCCACCGGACCCCAGAGCTCCCCGGGGAGGCAGCAAGGCCCCGAGGGCATCCCGGACTACCCCCCAGGGGAAGGGAAGGTGAGCTGGCTCCCCAGGCAAGGCTAGGCCCGCAGGCTTCCCTCGGCCACCCTGAGATGGAGCCACCACCCGAGCCCTGAGGGTGGAGGGTTTCCTGGGGAGACACCGTGGGAACATGGGGGCCGTCGGCCTGGCCTGCCCGGACCTAAGGTCACAGCTCCTATCTTGCTCACCACCTGCCCTTGCACAGTGAGCGGGCCGCCAGCACCCCAAATGTGGGGAGAGCTTCGAGCACAACTCGGACACATCCAGCGCCTGAGGACCCCTCACAGCCAGCGGCCCTGGCCAGGCCGGATGGAGTGCGGGGTGGACGCTGGGCCGCAGGCCCACCTTCTCGGCCCAGGTTCTCAGGTGTAAGCGGAGGGCCCAGCACCTTCCCCATCCGGGGCAGAGGCAGCGCCTGCACCCCGGCTCCACGGGCCTCCCGCCTCCCCCCAAGCCTCGGGGCTGCAGCTGCATCACGCAGAGGCTCCCGCCCTGCACCCCGCCCCAGCCCCTAGCACACAGCTCCCCGAAGGTCCATGGCGCTAGGCTTGCGAGCGGGGTTACCTCCATCGCCAGAGGAAGAGCAGCAAGAGCTCCCACTCGGTGCCAACCTCGCCAGGCCCCTGCAAATCCACGCGGGCAAGAGGCCTTTCGCCAGGGCGCCTGCCAGGCCTCCTGGCGTCGCGGGACCCCAGCCTGAGCCAGAGGCCCGGAGGCTTCAGGGGCAGGAGCGTCCCCACTGGAGAAGGCCCAGCAGATGGTCCCCTGAGTGATCGCAAGGGCTCTCACCCTTCCTGTTGCCCGCGCCACCGCTGGGCCTGTCATACCAGGGCTTACTGTGCGGGCTTGGCGACCTGTGGGAATGATCCTTTCACCCTCACGACATCCCTGTGACACTGGTGTCCTCGCCATCAGCACTTTACAGACGGAGGAACTGAGTCTCAGAGTGAAGGGACCTGCCTGAAGCCACTCCGCCAGTGCCGGCAGGACCAGCTGCCTTCACACCCAGGCCTGCCCCGACCCCGCAGCCTCCGGGTGCAGGTCTGACAGGCATCCGTTTATGGAACATCCGTTTATGGAACATCCATTGTTCTTGTAGCAATCATACAAAACTTTTTAAAGATGTTTTTACTGACTTTTTAGAGAGAGAGGAGGGGAGAGGGAGAGAGAAGCAATGATCGGCTGCCTCCTGCATGCTCCCTACTGGGGATGAAGCCCACAACCGGGGCATGTGCCCCGACCAGGAATCCAACCTGGGACATCTTGGCACGTGGGTGGATGCTCAACCAACTGAGCCACACCAGCCCAGGCTGTATGCCACACCAGCCCAGGCTATAGAAAAGTGAGCAGGTACTTCCTGGAATGAAAGTTAACATTTGCACCAATGATCGAGATGCAACTTGAGATGCCATAGAAGTTTCAGGCCCAGTCCATGAAACCTTGCCGTGACCTCTTCCCAGTCCTCTGCCTTTAGAGGGACGTTGGCCAAGGAAGTCCTGCTGGGACCAGCTCCTGTGTGGAGCCTCCCTGGAGGCCAAGGCGGACGGCCTCGCCACAGTTGCCTTCCTGGTGGCTTGCTTGAGAAGTTCATCTGCGCTAAGGCTTCCAACATCTCAACAGATATTGATCTTCAAGATTTGGTAATGAAAAGATTGGAACTCTTGAGAATTCCTGAAATTATCTTATCCTGTATTTTCATAAGTTTATACACTTTTTATAAATAAGAAATCCACATTTAGTAGTAGTTGCAAAGAACTATAGGGTATAGCAAATATTCTAAAACCAGAAAATACCAGAGAACATTATTGGGTAGCATTAAAACAGCAAAATGTTTAAATCTTCAACAAGATTATCTGTACTACACCCAATCATGAGCTGAAATTGCCAATTTAAGGACTTGTTTCCAAAACTTGCTATTTCTTGGAAGATCAGTCATAGGATTTGCATATGATACCCTATGCATGTAAACGGATTAATATTTATTCGTGAGAATGACTCACTGTTGCGCAGCTGGCGTGGCTCAGTGGTTGAGCATCGACCTATGAACCCGCAGGTCACGGTTCAATTCCCGGTCAGGGCACGTGCCTGGGTTGCGGGCTGGATCCCCAGTGGAGGTGTGCAGGAGGCAGCTGGTCAATGATTTTCTCCTGTCGATGTTTCTATCTCTCTTTCCCTCTCCTTCCTCTCTGAAATCAACAAAAATATATATATTTTTTAAATGACTCACTGTTAACAGCAGACAGGGCCACAAATACACAACAGTACAAAAGAGACTCATTAGACTGTCACCACTTTTCTCCAATCTGCTCCTGTCCCAAGTTCCAGAATCGTCTACCTTAACCTTGGACTCCGTGGGCTAGTGTTTCTCCTCTTGCTTCTACTTCATGTTAACAGATTCCTTCAAACCAGGAATACCTCGATGTTTATTTTTAGGCATTAATTCTCACAGGAAAATCATAATACTTTTTCCTATTTTCCCAATTTCCTGACTGATTGATCTTGGGATTCAGAAAAACATAAACTGTCCGGAAAATGTCAGGAAGGACTTCCTGCATATAAATACTATTCTGGTCTGAGCAGAATCGGCAAGGCGAGTCTGCTACCGAAATAATTGCCAAGCTTCGTGGTTTCGGGGGCTCAGAGCCAGAGGAGCCGGTTATGGGTCCCAGTCCTGCCATCGCCTGGTGTGAGACATGGACAGAACGGTGCTTGGGAAATAATACACTTGCTTTGTGAGTCAACAGCAGAGAAGGTTAAAGGTACAGCTCTGGAGTCAGACAGTCTGAGGTTCGAATCCATTACTTACCACCTCTTTGATTTGGGGCCAGGTCTAACCACTCAGAGCCTCATTTTTCTCTTCTGTAAAATGGGAAAACTGGCTGATCCCATTTCGTGGGGTTTAGGTGAGCTTAAATGAGATCTCATATGAAAATTCTAAGCTCAGGGCACAGTACATTGTAAGTGCTTGATAAATGTGGGACAGCGTCGCTATTACCTGCTGTGTCTACCGCAAGGGCGGTTGTGAGAATGGAAGGGAGGTTATGTTGTGAAAATGCTCTCTACGCTGTGAAACGCTATCCACACACTTCCCTCCCCTTCAGAAACGGACGGCCAGAAGCTACTGGCAGACATTACTGTAGCCCCCAGGGAAGCGGCCTGAGAATGCTTGCTCAGATTCAGAGAGGGTGACTGTGCTGGGGAGGAGGCGTCGCCGTGGTTACCTAATAAACAGGGCTCAGTTGCAATCACATGGGCAAACTCCGGATCGTCTGCCTTGGGGCACACCTGGAGGATGGGGAAAACAATTTTCGGGAGCAGGCTTTGGAGAAAGAACCATGTTCAACAGAGCCTGCCGGCGAAAGGTTTGTTTAATGGGGATTGAACAGAGGAAGGGAACCCGTAATGGAAGGTGGTGAGGAGACTGACTATGGTCCGAAGCCCTATTATTGGCTGAACTTGGGAAACAATCCCATTTGCCGGGACCAGTGCCTCATTCATCCCAAGACTAGGCCACACGTGGACCACAGGGCTTCCCAGACACCGCGTGCAATCCTGACAGCGGCCGGGACAGTGAAGACTAGCAGGACCCCGCCGTTTCTCAGGCGAGGGCTTGGCGTCCGGGAGGTAAGCCCATCGCCACGGTCATCAGCCTCTATGTTGTGGAGTCAGGATTCAGGTAGAGTCTAAGCTCTTAGCCCTCTACCGGGCTGCGTCAGCTCACCAGGAGCCGATGCGGAGCTTGAACGGGGAGAAGGAAACACAGATGGGAGGGGTTTAGCACCCACGTGGCCTCCTCTCTTGCTTTCTGGGACCACTCTCTCTCTCTCCTGATATCGCCGTGCTTTTCCTGGACCCTGTTTCTTTGCTTCCAAGGATGTTTTTCTCCGCTGAGCCCTTAAGTCCAAGTCTTCTGGGCCCCATCCTTGGACTCTCTTCTCTTTCTTTGCACGGACCTGTGAGGGGGCTTCTTTATGCGGCAGCTGCAGCTACTGGTCGTCTCTCATTCTAACCCAGGCTGTCCCTCTGAGCACCAGCCTGACCCAGCCAACTACCTCCCCACATCCCCTCACTCCAGGCTCCCCCAACATCATCCCCTCCCGCTGGCCCCTGCTCCTCGCCCCGGCCTCTCCATTCCAAACGCTGGTTGTAGTGGTGGGGAATCCACGCAGCTTAGGAGATGAAGCCTCTGGCATCAGTTCTTGGGGTTAGAGGCGGACTATCTATCCGGCGTGTTCCCTGAGACCTGCCGGCAGTTTGTGGGTGACCTTGGAAGGTGGAATCACCATTTAATTAGCGGTCTGCTAAGTGCCTGGCAGCATACCAGGTCCCGGACAGAGCGGAGGACACATCCCTGAGGGAAACTCACAAGCCCCCTGGCTTCAGGGAGCTCTCCAGCTACTAGAGAAACAGCCTTTAAGCAATCCTTCCAAATGCGGCTCTTACCCCAGGGCTGAGTATCATGAAGGAAGAGCTTAGGTGGATGGGAGAATAGGTCTCTGTTAGGCAGGGGGTCAAAGGCCATTTTGAGGACGTGACAGTTCCCACAGCCCTGAGCCCGGAGCTGGCAGAAGAGAGTCCCACTGGCAGGCTGGCTGGGGTGGTGGCAGGTGCCTGTGGGCCACGGTAAGGAACCTGGGTTTTTTGGTTTAACTTTTAATTTGGAAATAATTTCAAAGCTACCAAACAGTGAATAATACCAAGGATTCACCGTAATTATTAAAATTACTTGCTCTCTCTATATAGTATATACATGTGACTTTTATTGTGAACTATTTGAGAGTCAGTCACATACATCATGTTCTCTTATCCCCACTTACCATGTGTATTTCCTACCACAGTACCGTACAGTTACCACTTCATTAAGTTTAACATTGATGCAATACCGTACCTGATTTAGCACCCATTTTGTCGATTGTCTCAACAATATCGTTTACAGAGCATTTTCTCTAGTCTAGGACCCAGTCTAGAAGGATGTGCTGCATTAAATGCCATTTCTTTTTAGTCTCTTTTTCTTTTTTCTTTTTTTAATTGATTTCAGAAAGGAAGAGAGAGAGAGAAAAACATTAATGATGACAGAGAACCATTGATTGGCTGCTTCCTGCATCCCCTCTACTGGGGGGCGGCGGGGGGGCGGGGGGGTAATAGTGTCTGCAACCCAGGCATGTGGCCTTGGCCGGAATCGAACCTGGGACCCTTTAGTCCACAGGCAGATGCTCTATCCACTGAGCAAACTGGCTAGGGCTTTTTAGTCTCCTTTAATCTGAAATAATTAGCCTCTGTCTTTTATGGCGTTGACATTATGGAAGAATGCACCATTCCCCTTTAGTAGAATGTTCCTCACTTTGGGTTTGTTTACTGTTTCTTCATTATTAGATACTAGAGGCCCGATGCACGAAATTCATGGAAGGGGCTCAGCCCCCCGTCTAGTCAGCATATGAAGCTTTTATTATTATAGATGGTTGTGCATTCCTCGCTGGGAGTCTGCACAAGTGTTATTGTGTCCTCAGTGCCACACGAGAGGCACATAATGTCCATCTGCTCTTCCCTGGTGAGTTTTGTCTGATTTCTCCCATCCATGGTTAGTTACTAGCTTCCCCTTGTGACTAATAAGCAACAGGGAGATATGTTACAACCACGCAGATATCCTATTCCATAGATTAGCAGGTAGATGAGATTTAACATCTATTGATGATTCTTGTCTGAATCATATCAGTCTTTGTCATGACAGTTACAAAATGATGACTTCAACTCCACCACTGCTTCCACTGGACATTCGTATATATCGATGTTGGATTTCTATTATTTTCCAAGGATTTTATAGCTATTAACGTTAATTATTTTGGTGCCCAAATTGTCCCAGATTTGGCCAGTGGGAGCCCCTGGATTTTATCCCAACTTCAATGGAGTGGCATGATTCACTTGGCATGTAAGACCACCCTGAGTGCTGTGTGAGGATGCATCGTAGCGGCCCAGACAAGAAGCAGGGAGACCCATTAGGGGCTCTGGAGCAGCCCGGTGGGAGATGTGGCTCACACTAGGGCTGTGACACATAGGATGGAAGAAATGGATGGATGTTCAAGGTATTTTGGCAGTAGAAGTGGCAGGACTTAGCGGTGGAGTGGTGAGAGAGGGAGGAGTCAGGGATGGCTGGGGGCTGGGGGGCGGGGGTGGGGGCGTTACTGCCCTGGGAAGACAAGCAGGGTAAGGGGTCAGCGGGACGGGTTCTGTTTGGACAGTTCAGTTTGAGAGCTTTGACATCTAAGTCACGTAGACAATTTGATATAACGTTCCAGAGTTGGAGGTAGAAGTCCAGCCCAGAAGAAAATGTAGGAGTTGAATGCATGGACCCGGATAAAATGCTGTAAGGGGAGGGTGTGTAGTGAGAAGAGAGAGCAACCAGACTGGGAACCCTGGGGGGGTTCGCTGTTTGAAGGTCTTGGGCGTGTGGTAGCTGGCAATGGAGAGAGGCCGGTGGGGGCCAGATCACAAGGATCCTGGAATGTGAGGCCAAATCCTGACTATGGGGGACCACAGTCCTCTCTACCTTTACGCCCCGTTCAAATGCTGCCTTCTCCGCGATCTTCCCTGATTGCTCCAACTGTGTGTAGAGGAGTGACAGGGTCTGATTTGAATTTTAGAAAGACTGTTCTGATGGCCATTGAAAGATGATTTCTAGCCAGTTTGGCTCAGTGGATAGAGCGTCAGCCTGCGGACTGAAGGGTCCTTAGTTCAAATCTGATCAAGGGCACATGCCTGGGTTGTGGGTTGGTCCCCAGCGGGGGGCGTGCAGGAGGCAGCCGATCAGTGATTCCCTCTCATCATTGATGTTTCTATCTCTCTCTCCCTCTCCCTTCTTCTCTGAAATCAATAAAAATATATATTTTTTAATGTTTAAAAAAGAAAAGAGGAACAAGAAAAAAATCAAAGTCCCACTTTCTCGTATTTTATTGCCAACACAATCATTACTGGTTGCATAAGTATCTCATTAGGCAGATACTTCACAATCTTCTTAGTGCTGGAATAATTCATGTCAGGCCTCATGGCAGTGGCTTGGGAGCAGTGGCTGGGCAGTAGAGACAGAAGCAACTAGGGACCAAATGCAACTCAAGAATCAGTGCTCGAGCCCATCCAACTCATTCTTTCATTCAGCAAATGTTTGTTAAGGACCCGCCACAGCCCAGGCTCTGAGGATACGAGATGATCAGGACATAGTTCCTGTCGTGAAGACCTCAAATCTGGTAGAAAGGGAGTTGCACTCGGAAAGAATTTATCGTAGAGCGCATGCAGTGCCACCATAGGTGCACAGTGTGTATCGCTGTGGGGCTGACGTAGAGAAAGGAGCTGAAGGGAGCTGAAGCCTCGGAGTAGACGAGAACACCAGGCAGAGAACGAGCAGTGAGGATGGGAGGACCGAGGACACAAGCCAGGGGACCAGGTTCACGTGGAGCTGGGCTGCGCACCGCTGTCTGCGGGCTGGAGCGTCCGCCTTTCCTGCCATTCGGCGTCTCGGTGTTTGTTTTTCCTGTTTCTATTTCAAATATTTCCTTCCTCCCTTTGGGGGCGCATTTTTCCACTCTTCTTCAAAATCTCAACCTGCATGCTTAACTCATTTTTATTTTTGACACTAAAAACATTTGCTGCTGTTAATTTTACCTCTGCAGATAGCTTTGACTATATCCTATTTTTTTTATTATTTTTATATAGTTTTTTTATTGTCTGAAGGGTAATTTGAGATACTACTTGTGTGTTTCAGTTTCTAAGTGGTGTGCTTTATATTATTGTAAGTTGAATTGCATTTTGATCAGAGACTGACTTCTAGAATTTCCACTTTTCAAAATTTACCAAAATACTTTCTGTGGCTATTTATTGAAAATGTTCACTGTTCATGAAACCTGAAAGGAGGTATACTATTTGCTTTCAAGGTAAAAAATGTTTATGTTCATATCGTCTATGTCCCTATTTATTTATTTTTGATTCTTGTTCAGAAAATGTGTTAGAATATTTCCAATCAAACTTGTTTCTCATGTTTCTCCTTGTGTTACTAATTTTTTTCATCAATCTTTGGTGTCATTTACCATATCAGAAATTAACCCCCTTGACATTTTCTGAGGTGGCAGCAGCTCGGCAGCGGAGAAATGAGGCAGACGTGGCAAGGAGCTCAGCCCCGCTGAGCTAGTGAGCTGACCACGGATGTTATTAAATACCTAACGGAAGCCCAGGAACAGGGGAGAGGCGTGGATCTAAATAAGGTAAAGCCTCGCCAGCTGCCAAACATGGCCGCTCAGCACAGCCTCGCCTGGGGGATGTCACTGCTGCAGTCCCACCTCAGTATCGAAAGGTCTCGGTCCTCAAGCTAAAGGCAAAACCCACCAGAACTGCCAGTGGGATCACTGTGACGGCTGTGACATGCAAACCCCTCAGATGTCCAAACCTCAGTCTTACAGGAACTATATGCCTCCTGCACGCCCCGCACTGGGGATTGAGCCCGCAACCCGGCATGTGCCCTTGACTGGAATCAAACCCAGGACCCTTCAGTCCTCAGGCCAATGCTCTACCCACCCAGCCAAACCAGCCAGGGCTGCCTTGTAATCTTGCTTAAGTTTAAGAATGGGTGCTAGTGGCTCCATCCAAAAAGATATTCCATTAGGACAGATCTTGGGGGATTGGGCTATTTACATTTATCCACCAAGGACAAAGAGGAAAATGGTGTAATACCGCTTGGCCTATACTAGTACATGCTCTAGATTCTGGGGAAAGGTGGCCATTAAATGGGTCTTTAAACTACTATACTGTATTAGTTAGAGTTGTTTTATCAGAGGTTGGGGAAATAGGGGGAGTGTCGCATGTTTGAACCTTTATGTCTTTGCATAATTCTAACTGAAAAGAAAAGAAGAAAGGAGCTGAGTTGATGGTTCAGAGAAAAGATGTGGTACCTGTAATACAAAAAAGGTAGAGAGCAGGAGGAGAAGGAGAGGGAGGGACAGGAAGAGGAAGAGACTGCCTCCTCCAAGTGCTCCAGAATCTGGGGAGCTCCCTCCTTATCCTGGGCCACTGGGCGCTGAAAATGAGCCTGAGATGGTCACCCCTCTCCCTCTAGAACAAGGCTGGGAACTGAATTCAGAAGGGATAGAGCTACTTCCCTAGCAGGGCAGTTCCCTCTCCGCCATATACCGGCGGGAGCCACTGAGATGGGCACCCAGCAGGATATCATTGGGCCTATACTCGTTCTCCACCCTGGATTTGCTAAATTGGGAACATTCCAATCCCTCCTACCAGGATGATCCTGCTAAGGTCACGGATTTGATTGTTTCCATATTCACCTCTCATAAGCCCAACTGGCACCTTAAAAATCCTCCTATCCCTGGCTGGTTTGGCTCAGTGGATAGAGCATCGTCCTGCAAACTGAAGGGTCCAGGGTTCAGTTCTGATCAAGGGCACATGCCCAAGTTGTGCACTCGATCCCCAGTAGGGGGCGTGCAAGAGACAGCCAATCAATGAATCTCATCATTGATGTTTCTATCTCTCTCTCTCTTCCTCTCCCTCCCTCTCTGAAATCAATAAAAATATATATTTTTAAATCCTCCTAACTGGGGACAGAGAGGTTAGTGTCTGGGAAAGTTGGGGCGGAAGCACAGTGGCTCCATGAGGAGGACCCAAATGCAGTTGACCCGGCCCAAGCTAGTCCTCTAGTCGAGCCCAACTGGGACCCCTTGACGGGGGACTGCCTTGGCTTGAACATTGTGAGAGATGCACTGTTGAGGGGTCGGGGGGGTTCCCAAGCTAAGGAGTCTCAACCTGCAGGCAGGTCAGCAGAGGGCAGATGAGGACTCTGCCTTTCAAACACGTGTTTTTCAGGAGCAGGGAATACCCTGCACAGACTCTCGAGCGGCTAAAACGAGTTGCATGGTAAATTGGACTTTTTATTGGCCAGAGTTTTCCAGACATTAGAACGAAATTGTAGGCGGTGGATGGGGCACTTGGAATGAATCCCTGGCAATTGGCTGATATTGCTTACAACAGGAGGGAAGTTAAAAAACAACAACAACAAACAGCCACCGTCTTTGTAGAGCCGGCCAACAGCCAAAGGCAGAGGGGGCCAAAGGGAGGAAAGGACAAGAAGGCCCCCCGTCCCCTGGTCAGTGTGCATCCTGAAAGGCGGGCACTGGAGCACAAGCGCCCCAAGAGAGAAGGTAATCGGGGAGAGGAAAGTAAAGGACAAAGAGCTTCCGGGATCATGTGAAACACGGAGGCCAGCTCGGCCGTGGACTGAAGATGACCAGAGCCCAGAGGCTCAGGAGCCTCAGGTGACATCAGCAGTGGGGGACCGGGGCCACCAACTGGGTCAACACCCGTTTAGTCGTAGGCAGTTAGACAGACAGTAGCTGAGCAAGGACGATGGGCCAGGTACAGGTCACCAGGGTGGAAAGCCCAGGCACCTGACACCTGCCAACCAATTGTAGGGCGGGCCTCGCCCCAGGGCGGCTGTTCCTCCCCTAGCTTATCTGACCTCAGGGTTTGGACCCTGACTTTTCCTCCCTAAAGGCGTCTAGGCCTCCAGTTGTATTTCCTCTCCAGGCCCAGATAAGCAACAAAAGCAGCCACACTGACGTCAGGACCAGCTGCACTGAATAATGACCCCCTGCCCCGGGCCAGCCCATCCATCGGAGGAGACCACACCCTGAAAGGACACACCTGGGGAGCTGCTGATAGACTATTGCAGTGGTTCTCAACCTTCCTAACGCCGCGACCCTTTAATGCCCACAGTTCCTCATGTGGTGACTCCCAATTTCATTGTTACAAATTGAACATAATTAAAGCGTAGTGATTAATCACAAAAACAATATGTAATTATATACGTGTTTTCCGATGGTCTTAGGTGACCCCTGTGAAAGGGTCGTTCGACCCCCAAAGGGGTCGAGACCCACAGGTTGAGAACCGCTGGTTTATTGAGACTTTAGGGACCACCCCTAAATCACACCCTTAAAACACAATAGGACCCGTGGGCTCTCCCTCCGGGGAGCACACCCCTGCCTTCCCCTCCCCTCCCCCTCCCCGCCCAGGCACCGTACCATTAGCTTCCTCACTCCCAAGCTCCCAGAGCCCTTCCTCTGCCTCCATAACTTGTTCCCTCAGCCCATTTCTTAGGAATGACTTCTTCCACCTCCGTGACTTACCCGGTAAATGCTCTCTCACAGTTTGGGGCTTGGCTCTGAATTCTTTCCTAACCAGAACCCAAGCACCGAGGCTGCTGAACCCAGGTTTGGTCTGACACCTGGTGCCGGTCCCACCACCCGAACACTTTAACCAAACCTTCGTCCCAGACAGAGCTGGTGATGGGACTCTCGGGAACTCTGGGGCAGCGGCCCTCCTCGGAGCCATTAGTGTGTGTGACTGGCGAGGCCCAGCTAACTCATGCATTTCTATGTCCATCCCTCTCCCGGGATGAGACTAGCTCTCTAAGCTGCGGGCTCAGATCGCTTTCCTCCCAGAGGAACAACAGCTACACCTACTGGGTCCATGGGAACATGCCTGGCAGTTTCTTATACAAGATCAAGGTAAGCCCAGCACTACCAAGGGTGATCCCGAGTGGGGGGGGTAAAAGGATTAAGGAAAGACAGACAAGAGAATGAAAGCTGGGTCTCGGTGGGACGCTGCTTCCTGATGAGGAGACAGCGCCGGTGCCCACAAGCCATGTCTTTATTTTATAGCAGATGCCACGAGGCAAAGTAGGGGCATGATCAGGTTGTTTACAGCATTCTCGTTTCATCCTCACTCAACTACATGTACCCGACCTCTAGCACAAGGCACGTGGGGCCACGTGTTCGGACCATAGGTTCAAGCTCACAACCACAGCCGTTGGCTGTGATTGTGCTGGGAGGGCCCTGTCCTCCAGCTGGGACTTGCACATGGCAATGAGAGGACCCTGTCCTTTCATTAGTCCAAGGCTTAAACCTGGCCAAAACGCCGTACCCGCGCCCCACACCCATTCCCAACTAAAATAGAGCCCAGGTACAGCCATCAGTATGGGCTCAAGGGGAACCGGAAGAGCCAACGGGCTTTGCCAGTCAGGATTAAACTAAAACCACGGGCAAAGATTCCCTCCCACCCCCACCAAGAAGCAGTATCCCTTGAAAAAGGAGGCCATGATTCAAAAATTCCTCAAATTTGGTCTAATTCGACCAAGCCCTCTAACACTCCTATATTGCCGGTAAAGAAACCCCACACGGGAATACCTGCTTGCCAGGACCTGAGGGCTATAAATGAAGTCACTCAGGATATACATCCTACTGTGCCCAGGCCTCACACTCTAATTCCTGGGAGACCTAGAGACAGTGAGTGGTACTGGTCCTGGACCTCAGAGATGTTCTCTTCTGCGTGCTGGTAGCCGCTTTTTGCCTTTGAATGGCAAGACCCAGAGACTCTGGCTAAGACTCAGTACAGTGGGGGCTTGCCCGGGTGGGAATGGCTGTGGGGGGGGGGGTGTAAGCGGGGAAAAAGGAGACATATGTAAAACTTTAGACAATTAAAAGAAAAGACGACTCAGTACAATTGGACAGTTCTTCCTCAGGGTTTCAAGGGCTCCCCCACCATTTTGGGGGAGACGCTAAGCAAGGACCGGAAAAGCTGCAGTTTCAGAAGGGAGTCTCGCTACAATATGTGGATGATCTGCTGGCCACAGGGCCCACCTGTGAGCACTGCCTGACAAAATTATGGACTCCCCAAGCACCTAGCAAGCTGTGGCTACAAGGTCTCAGCCCCCAAAGCTCAGATTCTGCAAGCAGGCCACCTACTTCCTGGGGTTTCTCCTGGGCCTGGCAGCTGGAGTTGAATAGGGGACCATAGGACACTAGCATTCAGGTGCAGGCCCTGAAGACCAGGAGGCAGTGAGAGGATTTGGGGGAACGGCTGGGTGCTGCCACATTTGGACTCATAGCGAGACCCTGTGTGAGGCTCTGAAGGGGCCAGAGGAGACCCTGGACGGGGATAAGGAATGTGAACGCGCCTTTGAGACCTTACAGGCCCTGCTTTGGGGCCCCCAAATCTGTTGAAACCGTTTCACCCGTATGTGCATGAGAGGAAAGGAATCGGACTTGGGGTTCTCACTCCGATTCTAAGGGCACCCCCTGCCACATACAGCCTGGAGACCACAGGCCTCAGGGAAGGGTGAGAAAATGAACAGACCTTAAAGAAGAATATGCCAAACTATGTGGGAAGACACGTCTGCGTTGGGATGGGTGTTGCCAATTGCCCTGTCCAGGACTAGAGTAGCTCCCCGAAGAGGGATTGATTTGAGTCCCTAAAATATAGTATATGGGTGACCCTTCAGGCTGCTATAGGGACAGGAGATGTAAGTGTGGATCATGATGTTAAAATTAAGAATGACATGCAGCATCTGAATCAAACCCTGAGTGTAATGAATGCTTTGGCTTGTGCAGGGGTTTTTCTGTCACAGGCCCGCTGCATCCCTTCCAAGCAGGAGACAGACTTCTACTCGAGACATGAAAACTGCATCGCCAGACGACCCGCTGGAGGAAAACGGATGGGACCCTGGGGCGTGCTCTGAAGCTGGCAGGGATCCCTCACACCAGCGTAAGAAGGTGCCGAAGGGGAGAAGGGTGAGCGAACCCAAGGAACACCTCAAGGTCACCTTTCCAAGGCAGCATTCATCACACTAGTCATCGCACTCCCGACCACAGCTGGTCTGGCTGGAGGAAAACTAGTTCTGTTCAGAAGAGATGGAAATATTTGGATGTATTTAGCAAAAAACAAAACAAAACAAAACACAAAATGTTCTTAATGTCTCTGACTTTTGCCTTTCAGAAGGAACGTATGCAGAACAGTCCTTTACATCTTGCCTAGTAGGAGTTGGGACACTGATTGCTATGACACAGAATTGTGCTCGTTCTATTATTCTCGGGAGGAGAGTCACAGATGGGGCCTTTATTCGTTGGGGCCTGTTGTCTGAGAAAAGGAGGCAGGGATGTTGTCTCTAAAGGCTGCTGCAGTAGCTTCCTGTGGCGTGTCTGGCTTTGACCGGGTGTCTGGTTATTGTCTTTCAGTAACCAACAACTACAGCGTGTGTTGTTCTGGCCATTTCACCCTCCCTTATAGTAACGGGCATACTAAGCTGCCAGCGATTGGTTTCCGATATGTGGGGTAATTGTTTAGTCATAGATCCCTGCCAACAGCACTGGGGGCCTTGCTCCGTAGGACAACTGACCGTCCTCATGCCCCCCAACAGCACAGGATCTGATCCAAAGAGACCTTCTCAGGGCGGTGGCACCGACTGCAATGATGATCTCCACCTGCGGAGCCTGCTGACGCTATTGCTCCGTTAACTGCCCCGCTTCCAAAACGGAAACCATCCCCAGATGCCACGATATTTTGAATTTAATTTTAAAAATCAATTTGCAGTGGATATTATAAAAATAAATGTTACTCACAATCTGGGTTTTCTTGAATATTTTCAGTTGAAATTTCTCATGAAAAATGGTTTTTTAAAGTGTCTATAGATGCTTATGGCGTACAAAGGGTTAACCTCTTTTTGTTATGCTGGTAATGGTAGCCTCCCTCCTTACAGAGTTACAGAACGAGCTTAGGTGAGCCATGGGAATGGCTGAGGCTGCAGGCCAGGACTCAAGCCAGGAATAAGAATGGGTATAATGGTTACAGATTACAGGTAATGTGGACTGAGGGTTGCAAAGGTCGGCACCTGGGGGCGCCATTGCTTCAGCAACAAGGCGAACTTTTCCATGATGATAGGCAGTTCTATTCTATTGCCCCTCCCGCTCTTAACATACACTCTATCTTCAGAGTATATCCCGAATCTGACCACTCCCGTCACCACCACCCAGTACAAATGACCACCATCTCCTACACATTGTGCCATGCATCATTGCACTAACCAGCAGGCCTCCCGGATTCTATTCTTGCCCCCGCCTCCCCACACACACACACACACTCCACTGATTCTCAACACAGCAGCCAGCATGGTTATTTGAAAATATAAGTCATGCCCTGGCTGGTTTGGCTCAGTGGATAGAGCATCAGCCTGCGGACTGAAGTGTCCCTGGTTTGATTCGAGTCAAGGGCACATGCCCCGGTTGCGGGGTTGACCCCCAGTAGGGGGTGTGCAGGAGGTAGCCGATCAATGATTCTCATCATTGATATTTCTCTCTCCTGTCCTCTCTGAAATCAATTATATATATATATATATATATATATATATATATATATATATATATATTGATGTGGCTCCCTATGTCAGAGTAACTGCCAAGCATCCAAGGCCATACAAGACCCGTACTCCCTCTCACCTGCCGCTCTCCCCTCACACAATGCTCTGCCACTCTCTTGTCCTTGCTGTGCTTCACGAGGCCCGTCAGCTGCTCCTTCGCCTGGAATGCTCTGCTCCCAGGTAGCGCACTGGCTAGCCATTCTGCCTCCTTCACTTCTACGTTCAGATCGCACTCTCTCGCTGGTGTCTAAGCGGCCACCGACATAATGGTGCGAACTGCTCCATCTTCACTTGCTCTCCGTTCCCCCACCCCCGTGGCCTGCGTAATGTATTTTCTCCTCCTGTTAGAATACAAACTTCCAAGAAGGCGGCAATCTTTGTTTTGTTCACTGAGCCCAAACACTTGGCACCGTGCCTGGCACACAAAAGCCGCCCGAGAAATGTTGAATGTAAACATTAAATGCCCGCGTTCCCTCCCCACGGCACTGCTATGGAGAAAGTATAGCAACATCGGACGGTGGGACCCAGGGTTCTGGGAGTCCCGCTACCTCCGCCCGCACCCACGAGAACCGTGATCCTGAACTGGAAACACCGACTTTCAGCCACCGAAGTCCCTTCTCTGCTCAGCTTCTCAGCAGCGGGCACCCCGCCCTCCGTGTCTGACCGGGGCGAGGCCGCCTTTCTCTCAGCCCCAGACACTCCGGTGCTGGGACTGGACTCACCCAACCAGCCAATCAAGACCTCCGTCCTTTTTGCCCCTTAAAGGACTTCGCTTTCCGTTTAGTGATGCCAAGAGGGGCGGAACGCAGCAAATTTAGCCGGTGGCAGTGACGCTCGATGCGTTGCCTAGGTCACCGCACAGCTTTTCAGTTGCCTGAAGTGGGCGGGGCGAGGACGCGGACGTCCCGCCCCTCTCACGGCGCGGCCCAGGATTGGCTCTCCGCTGGCTGCTCCCCGCCGGTCGCGAGGACCTGGTTTCTGTCTGGGGAAGGGACCCCTGAGCCCTGCCCGAGGGATCCCCACGGCCCTGAGCCCCGGCCCCTGTGATCACAGGCCCCGGTTACTCACGCGGCTGCCGTGCGAGTCTGGAGGTCTGGGTCCAGGCCCAGTAAATTCTGAAAAACCGCAGTCCAGTCCCTGTGAAAAGAGGGATTGGACTCAATAGATGATCTCCAAGAAGTCCGCCCCGTCTGACAGGCTCTGGGCGTTGGATCAGAAAGCCCAGAACCAGCTCGGCGCCGGCACTCGCTGCGAGGCCTTGGGCAGGTCACATCCTATTTTTAGTCTTTGTTGCTCATCTCCGTGTGCAGGTATTGGTCTCCATGTCATCTTAGGTCCCTTCTAGTTCTTCCTAACTATGAAACAGCCTTGACAACACGTGTAAAGGCTTTGTAAATGCATGACACGTTGTACAAATTGTAAGCAATTCATATTGCTATGTTCTCATCCTTCTTCACTTTCTATACCCAGAAGTCCCAGGAATGGCAGGAAAAGTCTAGAAGGGCACCTAGAAATAAAACAGGGACTCTCATCAGATACTGGAAAGACCAATTGCCTGCAACTCAGGAGATGGTGCTGGAGAGGGGACTAATCCTCTATCCTTTAACCCCCTCGCTCTCATTTTATGGAAAATTTTGAAAGCAGCTAAGTCAAGCTGCTTCTCTAAGGGGGAAATCCAGGTTTTCTGACTTGATACAATGATCAGTCCATTTACACATAGTGTTGGCCAATGGGAGGCATAAATATGAAAGAGCAGGTAAGGAAACCTTCCAGAGATAAAAACAGATCATTTAATTTGTAACATTTCCCACTTCACTTACTCAGTATGCCTATGCTATGGACATTTGGGGTAACTTACAAAGCAGAAACAGAGCAACAAAAAAATAAAACAGAAGCAAGTTACCTCCCTCTCCTGCTTTTTCTTTCTCTTACCCTTATCTTTCCAGAAGAGCTTCTCAACTTTATTATTTATTTATTTTTAATTGATTGATTGAGAGAGAGAGGGAGGGAGAAACTGCTTTATTGCTCCGCTTCTTTTTTAAAAAATAGATTTTTTAAATTGATTTCAGAGAGGAAGGAAGAGGGAGCGTTAGAAACATCAATGATGAGAGAGAATCATTGAGTTGCTGCCTCCTGCACGCCCCCCACTGGGGATCGAGCCCGCAACCCAGGCATGTGCCCTTGACCGGAATCAAACCTGGGACCCTTCAGTTCACAAGCTCATGCTCTATCCACCGAGCCAAACCGGCCAGGGCGTTGCTCCACTTCTTTATACATTCACTGGCTGTTTCTCGTATGTGCCCTGACCAGGGATTGAACCCACAACTTTGGTGTATCAGGATGTCGCTCTAACCAACTGAGCTAGCTGGTCAGGGCAGGCTTCTCAATTTCTGATATTTCAATCCCCCTTTGCATATTCTTCAGTGGTCACCCATCTTCCAAAAACAGAAAAGAAGTGAAAAACCAAGTGTGCCATTTGTATGACCTGTCCAGAATAGGCGAATCTGCAGAGACAGAAAGTACATTAGGGGTGACCTAGATTTGGGGAGGGGGTGGGGGTGACTTTTTAAATATTTTTAATTGATATCAGAGATAGAAACATCAATGAGAGAGAGAAACATCAATCAGCTGCCTGCTGCACACCCCCTACTGGAGATTGAGCCCGCAACCCTGGCCCATGTGCCCTGACTGGGAATCCAACTGTGACCTCCTGGCTCACAGGTCAGTGCTCAAACACTGAGCTACACCAACCTGGCAAGAAGTGACTTTATTGATTTCAGAGAGGAAGGGAGAGGGAGAGAGAGAGAGGAACATCAATGATGAGAATAATGGTTCGGCTGCCTCCAACACACCCCCTACTGGGGGATTGAGCCCACAACCCAGGCATGTGCCCTTCACTGGAATCGAACCGGGGACTCCTCAGTCCGCAGGCCAACGTTCTATCCACTGAGCCAAACCAGTCAGGGCAAGAAGTGACTTCTTATAGATACAAAGTTTACTTTGGGGGTTGATGAAAGTGTTTGAAAATTATGCTGATGATTGTACAGGTCTGTGAATAGACTAGTACAGTATGTGAATTTTACCACAAAGGAGACATACCCCAAAACAAACAAAAAATGTATGTGTTTACATCTCACTTTAGGAGACCCGGGCGGCAGTCCTGGCCGTCTGCCCTGAAGACGCTTCCCAGATCTCCAGGTGTGTCAGCCCCAGGGTTGCCCACCTCCTGCTCCGGCCACCACTTTACACTCTGCCTGGATCCATGTGACTGAAGGACGCATGCTAGCTCCCCTGCTCACCTGCTCAGTTGCCACGGCTGCCACCTCATCTCCTGGCTGCCCTGGAGGGAGCTGGGGTGAAGACGGGAAGGACAGACTTGGCAGAACAGAGGCGAGGCTTGTGGGAGATTGGAGAAGGGAGACACTGTCTAGAGCAAAATCAGAAAGAACAAAAGGAACTGTTGTGAAGGCAAAGAATCACCTTCAATCTCTGTGAGTTTTCCCTCCTAAACTATTTCAATAGTGTTTGGGTAGCTTTCCTCACGGTAGGTTGTCTTCCTGCTGACGTTCTTTTTTTAAAAAAATTTTTTAGGTAGAGAGGAAAGGAGAGGGAGAGATATAAACTTTGATGAGAGAGACACATCAATTGGCTGCCTCCTGCACGTCCCCTACTAGGGATTGAGCCGGCAACCCGGGCATGTGCCATATCTGGGAATCGAACCCGGGACCTCCACTGAGCCACACCAGCCAAGCTGGAGGAGTTCTTGGAGGGAGCAGCCTGCAGTTGACTGTTACACATCTACTTCAAGTCTTTTTAAATTCACCTTCTCAGAATCGCCTCTGGCCCTACCTGGTTTGGGTCAGTGGATAGAGCATCAGCCTGCAGACTGAAGGGCCCCGGGTTCGATTCCAGTCGAGGGCACATGCCTGGGTTTCCGGCTTGATCCTCAGTAGGGGGCATGCAGGAGGCAGCCAATCGGTGATTCTATCTCATCATTGATGTTTCTATCTCTCTTTCCCTCTCCCTTCCTCTCTGAAATCAATAAAGATATATTTTTTTTAAAAAAATGGGGCCTCCTTTTATTTATTTATTTATTTATTTATTATTTTTTAAAAATATATTTTATTGATTTTTTACAGAGAGAAAGGGAGAGAGATAGATAGTTAGAAACATCAATGGGAGAGAAACATCGATCAGCTGCCTCCTGCACATCTCCCACTGGGGATGTGCCCGAAACCAAGGTACATGCCCTTGACCGGAATAGAACCTGGGACCTTTCAGTCCGCAGGCCGACGCTCTATCCACTGAGCCAAACCGGTTTCGGCGGGCCTCCTTTTATTTAAAAAAAAAAAAAAAAAAGAGTCTCCCCTGGCCTCCCTACCAAAATGCCAACCCCTTTCCCACTTTTGTCTTGTTTCTCTGTTTTCCTTAGAATTTAACCTCGGTAAGGACAGGAATTCTTATTTTGGGGTTTACATTTTTATGTTTGTTCACAACTATTGCCTTGAGTGCCTATAAGAGCCCAGAGTAAGCGCTCACATGTATTTACTGAAGAAGGAAGGGAGAGAGGGAGGGAGAGAGAGAGGGAGGGAGGGAGGAAGGAAGGAAGGAAGGAAGGAAGGAAGGAAGGAAGGAAGGAAGGAACCTACTACGTGTGGCGCACTTTTGTGATAAAAAGGGAGACTTAAAGGAGTATTTTGTAAACCTGACAAATTCATAGCTAGGAGGCCAGGGAGATAAAGAGGCTTTTTCCCCCTCATATGGACCCATCTAAAAACATCTGGACTACAAGGAGAAGGAAGTCTAGAATGACCTCTGGGCTGTGAGGGACTAAGGTGAGATGGACCCATAACTCCTAAGTCAACAGTTTCTTTGACCCAGAAGAGAGGGTGGATGCCCGACACCTTCCGGACAGCCTGGACTCGCTTCTGATCCAAGCACCAGCCCTCAGTAGAATTCTGCAAAGTTGTACAATGTGTGACAGCTTCGCTGCCCTCTTCTGCACAAGAGAACAAGACTATCTTCGTGTTTGTCAGATTCAGAGAGAAAATATAAAAGCCTGTCGGTCCCGGCACAGGGAGGGCTCAGCTCACTGCGGCTCCCTCTCTGCCCTTCCTCCTGTGAGCAGCTTGTCAGTCAAGAGTTTGAAGTTACAATGTCAGTTTGATTTTTAAAAATCTGACCTGTTCTTTTTGAACTTTTATCTTGGTTCTGAAGCTACATATTTAATTCCTTAGGTAGGGAGTTAAAGAAGAATGCAAGAAAAGATGAGTGAAAAGGCACTGAGGGTTGGCATTTGCATGAAGTTTATTACTTGGCACATAAGCTAGAGCCCAAATTAGCTGACAGCTGAGTCTCTGGGTTCTGCCCAGCATCCCTCCTCAGCCTTAGATGTTCGGAAGGGCCCTGGAATCAGCCCACGTGGACTTGGACTCCTGGATCAGCCTGTTACTATTGGCCTCAGGCAAGCTACGCAGGCACTGGAGCCTCAGCCCTCTCGTCTGCAAAGAGGAGATACAACACTGCCTCCAGGGCGGTGGTGAGGAGGGAAGGAGGCCATGGATACAACGCATTTGGCAGTGCTTGGCTCCGAGTGCCTCAGCACACGTGAACTATTATTATTCTAGAGCATGGAATTTAGAATCAGAATCAGGCTGGGTTTCCGCTCGCAAGGTCACACGGATATAGCTGGGTCCTGAGTGACTTCGGCTGAATCCTGAACAGAGCCTCCAGGTCAAGGTGGCTGTGAAGTGCTCCCCACTTTAAAAACTGAGTAAGGCCTCTGCTCTCTGGGTCTGCCTCTCCCTTCCTTTGTACCTCGAAGGCTTCGGGGATGGTGGGGGGTGATGCTCCCAGCTGTGGGGCAGGATTGAACCTCGGTATCTGTTGCTGGTCTGAGGCCCCCCCTTTATGGCATGTATTTCCTCAGACATAACCAAAGGTCAGCCACGTGCCGGGCACTGTACTAGTTGCTAGGCGGTGCAGAGAGACCATTTGAACCCCGCTCTCAGAGGTCTTACAATCTAACGAGGGGGCTGTTTTGTGACCGTGCCACTTACCCAGCTGATAATTTACTGATCACCCACCATGTGTAAGACATCGATTCAGGCACAGCCACAGACATGCAGAGGAGGGAGAGGTGGCGGTGGCTTGGTCATACCCATCTAACCCGGTACGTGGCCTCCAGAAAGGCTGAGATGAATGGGTGGGGTTGGTCGGATGGTTGGTTGTCAGGGACCGTTTCCGAGTAGGACTAGCGTGGACCTTGTGGAATAGAACTCACTCTGTGGAGATGGTGCAAAGATATGGCCCTCAGGGTCACTGAGGCTGTGAGGCAGTAAGCTAGCTGCATGTAAGGATTCCTCTAGGGCAGTGGTTCTTAACCTTCCTAATGCCGCGACCCTTTCATACAGTTCCTCATGTTGTGGTGACCCCCAACCATGCAATTATTTTCGTTGCTACTTCATAACTGTCATTTTGCTACTGATATGAATCGTAATGTAAATATCTGATATGCAGGATGTATTTAGGCGACCCCTGTGAAAGGGTCGTTCAACCGCCAAAGGGGTCGCGACCCACAGGTTGAGAACCGCTGCTCTAGGGCCTGAGTAGAAAATGCAAATGGTGATGGAGTAAGAGCCAGGAAGTCAAGGAGGCTGGGTGCTTCCTCTCTCTGTGGTCTACTCTTGGTCTCCTCTCCATCTGTGCACTTGTGATAGAGACACGAAAACCAAAAACCTCTTTCTCTATTTTTTTAAAAATATACTTTATTGATTTTTTTACAGAGAGGAAGGGAGGATAGAGAGAAACATCGATCAGCTGCCTCCTGCACACCCCCCACCGGGGATGTGCCCGCAACCAAGGTACATGCCCTTGACAGGAATCTAACCCGGGACCCTTCAGTCCACAGGCCGACGCTCTATCCACTGAGCCAAACAGGTCAGGGCTCTTTCTCTATTTTATGAAAAGCATCAGTGCAAGCACAACAACTGGTCCTCAGGCTTAGAGACGAGGAGTGTTTGGAAGAGACTAAGGTGAACTGGGGACACAGCCCTACGTCAGGGGCAGCCACTTCTCAGCTTAAACCAGGTTCTGGATGCAAGAACAATGGCCCACGGCTGCCAGCTCCACTGCTGTTTCAAAAGAAGCTGGAATGTCTACGGCCATACCACCCTGAACGCGCCCGATCTCGTCTGATCTCGGAAGCTAAGCAGGGTCGGGCCTGGTTAGTACTTGGATGGGAGACCGCCTGGGAATACCGGGTGCTGTAGGCTTAAAAAAAAAAAAAAAAAAAAAAAAAAAAAAGAAGCTGGAATCATGGGCTTTTTAAATGAAATCGCCCAATTTTAAAATAAGCATCCACTCGAATTTTAAGAAGACAACTTTGTGGGGCAGTTGAGAAATTTTCCAATTGTAGCTGCTTAGGGAACCAAGGGAAATCAGCTTAGAAAGATGGGCTGAAGCCACGTTTCAAATGGCCCTAAATGCCACGTTCAGGAGTTTGACTTGAGCTCACAGTTTTAGTTTTAAGGATCAAATATGGTTTGTGGAACAAGGGAGTGGCATGGGAAATAAGGCAGGCAGGGTTGTAGGCTCCTGCAATAGCTCGGGTTTGTGACAATGAGGTTGAAAGATGGTGGCAGTGGGACTAGAAAGATGGGTTGGATCAAAGATGATGAAGACTAGGAAGAAGGTAAGTGATGAGGGAAGTGAAGAAAAGAGAACTGAGGGTCCCAATTGAGAATGAGGCCCGTTGAGCTTGGAGAAGTTGTCCTGGGGGGTGAGGCCATCACCCCAACATCTGCGCCTGCAGCCTTGGCTCGGCCTCCAGATGGCGGGCGTCTCAGGGGAGCCGGGTGTAACACAGGCTTTATAACTCACTAGAGGCCCAGTGCATGAATTCGTGCACAGATGGGGTGCTTCCGCCTGGCCTGTGATGGAAGCTGATCAAGGCCGTCTTGCCCAGTCCCATTCAGGGCTGACTGGGGCCAGCCGACCAGGAGAAAGGTTGGCTGTGGAAGCGCACTGACCACATTGAGCACCTCCTGCCCTGAGCGTCTGCCCCCTGGTGGTCAGTGCTCGTCATAGCAGCCAGTTGCTCGATCTACTGGTCTTAACTGTTGCTGGGGCTTTTTTATATACAGATTAAGCAAGTAGCCTACAAAATGGGGACGAGGCCACTGACTTCGGGAGGCGGTGGAGGGGAATAAAGAGGCGGCGGCCCGGCCAGCCCTGGGGACGGGGAGGGGAGCGAGTGCATTCTTACCCGGGCCCGAGGTCCCGGGCAAGGGCCCGGCAGAGCGCCTGCTTCGGCGAGACAGGCCGCCCGCCCTGCCCGGAGGATCGCCGCCGCCACGTGCCTCCGGGCCGGCTGGCGGGAGGCCCAGAATGCACTGCGGCGGCCAAGTGCAGGGACGCGCCTCTCCCGCCCCGGGTCTGCGCGGGCGGCCCTCCCCTCCCCTCCCCGCCCCGAGTCCTCCCCCTCGGGACCGGGGGGCAGGCGTGCCTCGGCCAGGGCCCTGCCCCTCCCCCGCGCCCGGCAGGGGACGGGGCCCCCCGCGGGGAGGCCGGGAGCCGAGCGCCGCGAACCGGGACGAGCCGGCCGGGTGCCCCGAGCCCGCGCGGACCGGAAGTGCGCCTGCCCCCGCCCACAGAGCCTCTCTAGGAGCGGGCGCGGCGTCTCGGTGGGAGTAACCCCTTCGGCCCCGCAGGCTGCGCAGCGGGGGGCTCGCTCCCTCCTCCCGCCCGCGGGCTGGTGGCCCCGGGGAGGCTGGGGAGGGCGTGCGGAGCCGGCGCCGTGGCAGGCCCGCCGCTGGGTGGAGTCCCAGCCCCGCTGAGCAGCCTGGGGGTGGCCTGGCCTCTCTGGGCCGCGGCTTTCGTGTCTAAAATAACCGTGTAACCGCAGAGGCCGCTGCAGGTGCCCCGAGAACCAACACGCGTGCAGCGCTGGAGCTGCCCGTCCCGAGGGCTACTACACGCCTGTTATTTCACTGCCGCCTTTAAAAAGGCCTCTAGGAGGAGGGTCCGCTCTGTGATAGGACACAAGGAACAGGGTAGAAACTGCTGTTCCTGAGCGCCTTCTTTGTGCCAGTGAGAGCCTCTAGCAGGGGTGCCTGGCAGGCTAACTAGCCATCTCAGACGGGAACAGGGAAAAACTGAATTATTTAAGGAAAGGGGACTGGGAGATCCAGCGGGGAGGGCTGCACAGCGCTGAGCCAAAGGGTGTTGGGTCCAGGGTGGCAGCAAAAACACACTTAGGGCAGTGACACAAGGACGGGCATAGAGGAAGCAGCAGGACAGCCAGGCGGGGCTGCTTTGGTCACTGGGGGGGCAGAGAGAAGGGGGCTTGGAGACAGGGTCAGGGGTGAGCCTGGGACGAGCTGACGGCCCACTGCTCCCTGGTTGCAAGTTTCATGGGGTCCCTGAGAGGTTGGGGGACCGTGCCTGTGGGAAGAGGAGAGAAGGGGATGACATGGGAGTGCTCCTTGGAGGGAGAGCAGGCACTGGGTCCTTCATCCTGAGTGTATTTATCTCCCTCTCGCAGCTGGAAATCTTAGGGGAGGGTCTTGTTAGAATTTCATCAGCTTCCCAGCTGTGCTCTTTCAGCGTCACGGTCTCCACTGATTGGTCGGTGCCAGGACAGGGGTCATTAGTCAATGCAGCTGGTGCCCAGGCAGCCTGGCATCACTTGCCTGGTTTTTTCTGCTTTCCTGGGGCCTGGAGCTGAAATACAACCGAGGCCTAGATGTTATCTTAGGGAGGAAAAGGTCAGGGGTCTCACCCGTATGACCAGTGATGAGCCAGGGGAGGGCAGGTTGCCCTGGGGGCGAGGTCCTTGTTTTCCCAGTTTTGCCCCTTGCCGGGGCATCCAGGACTTTCTGCCCCGGGGAGTTTCTGTCCCTGGCCCATCGTCCTGGCTCAGTTCACGTCTAACAGCGACATACCTTCTCTCTCTGCCCTTAGGGCAATTCTGTGAGCGGAGTGTTGTTATCGGCCCCATTTTATGAAGAAACAGGTTAAAAACCGGATGTGTGTCAGAGTCTGGACACAAGGCTCTCTGGTCCTCGGATGCAGCCGTGTCCTCTCCACACGGCACCTCTGGTTTTGGAAACTGTTTCTGGGAATTTCAGACTAAACTGTCAAAACCCGCGATGATGTCAGAGACATGGCTGTCTAGTTCAGCCGTGGGCAAACTACGGCCGGATCCGGCCCGATTGAAATGAATAAAACTAAAAAAAAAAAGACCGTACCCTTTTATGTAATGATGTTTACTTTGAATTTATATTAGTTCACACAAACGCTCCATCCATGCTTTTGTTCCGGCCCTCCGGTCCAGTTTAAGAACGCATTGTGGCCCTCGAGTCAAAAAGTTTGCCCACCCCTGGTCTAGTTAGTCCAAAGCTGAGGCGGCTGTGCGAAGTCACCTCCTTCCTACAGCAGGATGAAAATCCACATGAGCAGTGCTGCCCCAGAACGAACACCGTCCTTGCTTAGAAGGATCTTGTGACCTTAAAAAGAAGCCAGTCGCAGACATCCAACGGATAAAATAAAACCACATTTTAATGTGCAAAAACAATCACCATCCAGCCCAACCTTTCACACCAGCTGTGGAAACTTCAGAGGCCAGTCCGAATGGCCATTTTTTTAATCCTCACCTGATGATATGTTTTATTGATTTTAGAGAGGAAGGGAGAGAGAGAGAGAGAGAGAAAGAGAGAGAGAGAGAGAGAGAAACATAGATGTGAGAGACACATCAATTGATTGCCTCCTGCACATGCCCCGATCGGGGTCAGGATTCGAGCCTGTAACCAAGGTACATGCCCTTGACCAGAATCAACCCGAGATGCTTCAGTCCGAGGGGCAATGCTCTAACCACTGAGCAACCCGGCTAGGGCAAGCATCACTTTTTATTTTATTTTATTTTTTTTAAATCTTTATTGTTCAGATTATTACATTTGTTCCTCTTTTTTCCCCCCATAACTCCCCTCCTTCCAGCTCCCACCCCACCCTCCACCCTCACTCCCTACCCGCTGAGTTCGTCCATAGGTGCATGATTTTTGTCCAGTCACTTCCCGCATCTCCCACACCCCTTTTCCCCTAAGAATAGTCAGTCCATTCCCTTTCTATGTCCCTGATTCATTATAATCACCAGTTCATTCTGTACATCAGGTTATTTATTCACTTGATTCTTAGATTCATTTGTTGATAGATGCATATTTGTTGTTCCTAATTTGTATCTTTACCTTTTTCTTCTTCTTCCTCTTCTTAAAGGATACCTTTCAGCATTTCATATAATACTGGTTTGGCGGTGATGAACTCCTTTAGTTTTTCCTTATCTGTGAAGCTCTTTATCTGACCTTCAATTCTGAATGATAGCTTTGCTGGATAAAGTAATCTTGGTTGTAGGTTCTTGGTATTCAGCACTTTGAAAATTTCTTGCCATTCCCTTCTGGCCTGCAAAGTTTCTGTTGAGAAATCAGCTGACAGTCGTATGGGTATTCCCTTGTAGGTAATTGAGCCTCTTTCTCTTGCTGCTTTTAATATTTTCTCTTTGTCTTTTGCTCTTGGCATTTTAATGATGATGTGTCTTGGTGTGGTCCTCTTTGGATTCCTTTTGTTTGGGGTTCTCTGCGCTTCTTGGACCTGTAAGTCCATTTCTTTCTCCAGGTGGGGGAAGTTTTCTGCCATTACTTCTTGAAATAGGTTTTCAATATCTTGCTGTCTCTCATCTTCTGGCACTCCAATAATTCTGATATTAGACCGCTTAAAGCTGTCCCAGAGGCTCCTTACACTATCTTCACACTTTCGGATTCTTTTTTCATTTTGCTTTTCCAATTGGGTGTTTTTTGTCGAATCTTTGGTTTGATTCTTGTGCTCCTCTGGTCTGCTATTGGGTATAATATTCTTTATTTCAGTCCGTGTATGCTTACTTTCTAATTTCTTTATCATAGCATCGAGGGTCTCATTAGTTTTCATGAGGCTCTGCACAAATTTATGGCAAGCCCTCAAAATTGCGATTCTTAGCTCCATATCTTCCATTTCTGTCATGTTTTTTTGTCTCCGCATCTTATATGCTTTCTTGGTGCCCCCCCTTGTGGTCTCTGTGCGCAGTCTTGTTCTAGCCAAGCCTTAATTGTTGTAGTTAACACTAGAGGGATTTGATCACCAGGCCGACTGGCTGTAGGAATCAGCTGTGGAAAACGTCTGTCTTCTGGGGAGGCGTTATTCCAGCCTTTGCCTGAGGTGGTCGGCAAATGGTTGTGCGCAGGGCCTGGGCGGGGCGGGCTCAACAGGGCTGGGGGAGGGAGCAGCTATGGCCGCTCTCAGTCCGTCCCCAGGGGCTCTGCCTCTCTGTCCCAACAACCGCTGCAAACCTCGGAGGGGCCGTAGCCAGACAGTCCCGCTTCTCCCGTTTGAGTCTGGGTCCCTAGAGACTCGCCCGGATCTGTAGCCCAGAGTCTGAGACTCGCTCCTGATTGAAAACGACAATCGCGCCCTCAGCCACCAGCCCGCTTTGCGCGCGCACCCTCACCACCGCACCGCAGTACCTTTAAATTTTCCACACTGCGCCTCCACTGAGCGTCGGAATGCTGTTGTTTTTGCTTCTAGTTGAAGAGACTCTCCTCAGCCAGCCTTCCCGTGGTTCTGGTTGATGTCCGCTCCGACTTTTAGTTGTATTTTTGAAGTGGTTGTTTACGGCGGCAGTCTCCGGTGTTTACCTATGCCGCCATCTTCCCTGTTTTGTCAGCATCACTTTTTAGAAAAACACAAAATGATAGTTACTTGCTTTCCCCCTTGCATTTTTCACCAACATATTTTGGAGAATGTTTCTTATCAGTTTGAATATATCTGCTTTATTTTCACAGGGGATGAGTATTCCATTATATGGACATGCCATAATTTATTTAATCAACTCCCCTATTGGTGGACATGTAGGTTATTTCAGTCTTTTGCTACTGGAAGAAAAAAATTTTTTTTAAATTTACCTTTATTGTTGAAAATATTACAGATGTCCCTTTGTTTTTTTCTTGTTGGCTTTTTTCCCCATTGACCCCCTCCTCCCCACACCCACCCTCCCAAGCCTTCCCCACACTATTGTCTGTGTCCATGGGCTGTGAATATGTGCATATAAGTTCCCCGGTTAATCCCTCCCCCCAGCCCCCCCCCAGAAGAACATGTCAGTGCAATCACTGTGCACAGCTTTGGGTGCCTCTGCCTGTCGGATCTAGAAGTGGACTTGTGGGGTCAAAGGGTGTGGGCATTTTGAAATTTGACCAGTGTAGCCAAATTTTCCTTCCTCCAAAGAGGCAGTGAAGATGTACATTTTTTAAAATATATATTTTTATTGATTTCAGAAAGGAAGGGAGAGGGAGAGAGAGATAGAAACATCAATGGTGATGAGAAAGAATCATTGACTGGCTGCCTCCTGCACGCCCCCCACTGGGGATCGAGCCTGCAACCCAGGCATGTGACCTTAACCAGAATGGAACCTGGGACCCTTTAGTCCGCAGGCCAATGCTCTATCCACTGAGCCAAACTGGCTATGGCCAGATGTGTATTCTTCCTGATAATGTTTGAGAGTGCCTGTTTCTCTACATAGTATATATCCAACTCTTTATATTCGATAACCTTAGATTTAAAATATTTAAAATATTTCATGGTTGTCTTTATTTGCAGTACGAGATTTATTTTATAACAAACTCTGGTAAGAGGAAATGGAGACCTAGCATTGGAGGCGTGCAGTTTTAAGGAAGCCTTGTGCTGCTTTGAGTTAGTCCACGTCTCCTGATCGCACGAGGAGGAGTAAAATGAGATCATTTGCCAGTGAGCGCTCCAAGCCACCTGACTCCTTGGAGAAGAGACAGAAACTGGAGACAAAGGACATCCCAGTTTCCAAACAAAAGGGGGGAAGATATTAATGGCACAAACCAAAGGGGATTCGCAGGAGAACTGTCTCCCAAAACTCATATGAATGATGTAACAAATATTTACTTGGGCCTCTAGACAGGTCAGCAGATCTGTAGCCCACTCCCAGCAACCGGAAAGCAGAGCCTTGTGTCAGGTTTTGTGTACCAACCCTGGGTTCCTGTTGCCGTTCTCCCCATGTTTCCCCTTTGCCATTTGATTTCCTGTCCTGTTAACACTACTCCTCCTGCTGCTCTCAGTGATGGTAGCCAGCATTTAGTGGCACCTGTGGTGTATGTAGCTCTATAAATGCCGCAAGTCCTTCTCGAAACCAATCAAGGTATAAGTAAAGAAACAGCCCTTGCTGGTGTGGCTCAGTGGATAGAGCGTCAGCCTGCGGGACTGAAGGGTCCCAGGTTCGATTCCGGTCAAGGGCACATGCCCGGGATGCGGGCTCGATCCCCAGTAGGAGTCGTGCAGGAGGCAGCCAATCAATGATTCTCTCTCATCATTGTTTTTTTTTTTTTTTTTTTTTTTTTTTTTTTTTTTTTTTTTTTTTTTTAATTAAATCTTTATTGTTCAGATTATTACATTTGTTCCTCTTTTTTCCCCCCATAACTCCCCTCCTTCCAGCTCCCACCCCACCCTCCACCCTCACTCCCCACCCACTGTGTTCATCCATAGGTGCATGATTTTTGTCCAGTCACTTCCCGCATCTCCCACACCCCTTTTTCCCCCAAGAATAGTCAGTCCATTCCCTTTCTATGTCCCTGATTCTATTATAATCACCAGTTCATTCTGTACATCAGGTTATTTATTCACTTGATTCTTAGATTCATTTGTTGATAGATGCATGTTTGTTGTTCATAATTTGTATCTTTACCTTTTTCTTCTTCTTCCTCTTCTTAAAGGATACCTTTCAGCATTTCATATAATACTGGTTTGGCGGTGATGAACTCCTTTAGCTTTTCCTTATCTGTGAAGCTCTTTATCTGACCTTCAATTCTGAATGATAGCTTTGCTGGATAAAGTAATCTTGGTTGTAGGTTCTTGGTATTCAGCACTTTGAAAATTTCTTGCCATTCCCTTCTGGCCTGCAAAGTTTCTGTTGAGAAATCAGCTGACAGTCGTATGGGTATTCCCTTGTAGGTAATTGAGCCTCTTTCTCTTGCTGCTTTTAAGATTTTCTCTTTGTCTTTTGCTCTTGGCATTTTAATGATGATGTGTCTTGGTGTGGTCCTCTTTGGATTCCTTTTGTTTGGGGTTCTCTGCGCTTCTTGGACCTGTAAGTCCATTTCTTTCACCAGGTGGGGGAAGTTTTCTGCCATTATTTCTTGAAATAGGTTTTCAATATCTTGCTGTCTCTCATCTTCTGGCACTCCAATGACTCTGATATTAGACCGCTTAAAGCTGTCCCAGAGGCTCCTTACACTATCTTCACACTTTCGGATTCTTTTTTCATTTTGCTTTTCCAATTGGGTGTTTTTTGTCGAATCTTTGGTTTGATTATTGTACTCCTCTGGTCTGCTATTGGGTATAATATTCTTTATTTCAGTCCGTGTATGCTTACTTTCTAATTTCTTTATCGTAGCATCGAGGGTCTCATTAGTTTTCGTGAGGTTCTGCACAAATTTATGGCAAGCCCTCAAAATTGCGATTCTTAGCTCCATATCCTCCATTTCTGTCATGTTTTTTTGTCTCCGCATCTTTTATGCTTTCTTGGTGCACCCCCTTGTGGTCTCTGTGCGCAGTCTTGTTCTAGCCAAGCCTTAATTGTTGTAGTTAACACTAGGGGGATTTGACCCTCAGGCCGGCTGGCTATAGTAATCAGCTGTGCGGAAAACTCTGTCTTCTGGGGAGGCGCTAATCCAGCCTTTGCCTGAGGCGATCAGCAAATGGCTGTGCGCAGGCTTTGGGCGGGGCGGGATCAACAGGGCGGGCGGAGGGAGCAGTTATGGCCACGCTCAGTCCCGTTCCCAGAGGCTCTGCTTCTCAGAACCCCGGCAGCCGCTGCAAACCTCGGAGAGAAAGCTGCCCTCAGGTTCCAACTGATGCCGGGTAATCCCGCTTCTCCCGTTTGAGTCTGGGTCCCTAGAGACTCGCCCGGATCTGGAGCCCAGAGTCTGAGACTCAGTCCCGACAGAAAACGACAACCGCGCCCTCAGCCACCAGCCCGCTTTCGCGCGCACCTCGGTACCTTTGTATTTTCCACACTGCGCCGCCTCTGAGCCTCGATTTGCTGTTCTCTTTCCTTCTAGTTGTAGAGTCTCTCTTCAGCCAGCCTTCCTGTGGTTCTGGGTGATGTCCGTTCAGTCTTTTAGTTGTATTTTTGAAATGGTTGTTTGCGGCAGCGGTCTCCGGTGTTTACCTACGCCGCCATCTTGGTCGACCCTCTCTCATCATTGTTGTTTCTATCTTTCCCTCTCCCTTCCTCTCTGAAATCAATAAAGATATAATAAAAAAAAGAAATGCAACTGCCAAATTCCATCGTCTCCCCTTTTTTTAGGGTAGAATGATGGGTAAGCACACAGACTTTTTATTTTTGGTATTGATTTCAGAGAGAGGAAGGGAGAAGGAAAGAGATATAAACATCAATGATGAAAGAGAGTCATTGATCGCTGCCTCTGGGGATGGAGACCGCAACCCGGGCATGTGGCCTTGACCGGAATCGAACCCTGGACCCTTCAGTCCGCAGGCCGATGCTCTATTCACTTGAGCCAAACCAGCTAGGGCCCTTGTCTCCTTTCTGTTACCTGCCTAAAGGTGTCTTTTTAATATCTGAGGCCGTAAGTATCAGAGAAAGACTCCACATCTTTCACTTCATAGTTCTCCTTATGAGCCTGTATTTGAAAAGAAACAAACCTACAAAACAAACAAGAATCTCTTAGCAGTGAAAAGCCATTAGCCACGTGACAATAACCTTACAAAACCTAGCCCCTGAGCCCCAGCAAGGAAAGTGGCGATCACTAGGAACCCACAGAGAGCCACAGAACCAGACTCTGGTGTCACTTGTACAGTGAAACCAAGAACAGGGGGGATTGACAGCGACCGAGTGCTCGCTCACGCTAGACCCTGGTCTAAGCTGTTGTGCGTTAATATGTTGCATCCTCACGTCCCTCCTATGAAGTGGGAAACATTTACATGTCTTTTTAGTTTTTTGGTTCATTTTCAATTTTATTTTTTAAAAATATATTTTATTGATTTTTTACAGAGAGGAAAGGAGAGGGATAGAGAGTTAGAAACATCGATGAGAGAGAAACATCGATCAGCTGCCTCCTGCACACTCCCCACTGGGGATGTGCCCGAAACCAACGTACATGCCCTTGACTGGAATCGAACCTGGGACCCCTGAGTCCGCAGGCTGACGTTCTATCCACTGAGCCAAACCGGTTAGGGCTTCAATTTTATTTTTAATTGAATTTATTGGGGTGACACTGGTTAATAAAATTATATAGGTTTCAGGTGTGCAATTCATAATATACATTATCTGTATATTGTATTGTGTGTTCCCCACCCCAAGTGGGAAGTATTTTAACAGTTATAAGGTTACGAAGTTCATAGACCAAGGAACCTGTATTTAGTTTATATGGATTTAACAAGGATGTACTAAAATCTCTGCTGGCATCTTTTAGATAAGATGGGCAGATAGTAGCGGAACATCCTGCATTTAGAGTCACAAGTAATTACAAGATAATGCACCACAAAGCCAGAGAAATGGTCACAGATTTGACCCAATATTTCTGACTGTATTTTAAGAAAACAGTCAAAATTTGAAAGACCTATATTCTCAGAGATGTTCATCAAAGGTTTATGTATAAGAGTAAAAATGGCAGCCCTGGCCAATTTGGCTCAGTGGTTGGAGTGTCCATAGACTGAAGGGTTAGGGTTAGATTCCCTGTCAAGGGCACATACTTCAATCCCTGCCCTGGGCAGGGAGTGTTCAGGAGGCAACCAATCAATGTGTCTCTCTCACTTCGATGTTTCTCTCTTGCTGTATCTCCCCCACCTTCCACTCTCTCTAGAAATCAATGGAAAAAATATCTTCGGGTGAGGATTAACAACAACAAAAAGGCAGCAGTGTAAATAACAACGGGAAATTGTTACAGGATAAGGGAGGGCCTCATGGTCCCTGGTGCTTGTGGAAGTGGGGTTCTGGGGGTACCGCTGGAATAAGAATTTCCGGAGGCCCCCACGGGAGGATGAGATGTTGTAGAAAGCTTTACTTCCGTGGAATTACACCCCTGGGTTTCCCAAGTCCCATCTCCCTGAGTCCGGTCATAGAAGTGCAGCTGCGCTTCAGTAGAGCGCGAATCAGAGCCGGTCCGACCCAGCATCAGGCGGGCTCAGCTGTGTGTCCCCACTGCCGTCCGTTAGTCCACTGCATGCGCGGTCCGCATGGCCATGGGCCACAGCAGCAAATACAAGAAAGCAGAGGCAAAGAGCCCCGCAAGCCAAGAGCCAAGTGCAACAAGAGTGTAAATTCCTTTGTTTAGGGGGTGACGGAGCCCAAGTTTTCGTGTGTTTGCAATGGCCACGCCAATTCTGGCCAACCATCTCTGTCCCAAGGGATGATTGACAGACAAGGACCTTCCCTCCGTCACCCCAACTTTACAAAACTTAACCTCACAAAACTTACTGGGCATGAGTCTCTCTTACCTTTGTTAGATCCCTTCCCCCAATGTTTTGCAGGGAATGGGCTGGTTCCCCTGGGGAGTGCAGAGTTGCAGCTTCCTGGTGAAGCTGCCCAAATGACATGCCCATAATGTCTGGCCTTCCCTTTGCTCCTTTCCTGTTATTAATAACTGGCTAATTACAATGGGATCAAAATGACTCAGCTCAATATGGTATACGTGGAAATTGTGTATACAGTCATTAAAATTATGGCTGTAAAGACAATGAAGCAACAAAATGCAAAAATAGTTGAATGAGGGGCAGGTGAAAAAGGAGTTAAAAGGTTAATGTGGATGGTACGCAGGCAGGCTAAGTAGCCATTTCACACAGAGAATAAAGAAAATCGAATTTATTTAAAGAAAAGGGGATGGGAGAAGGAGATATCCAAAGGGAAGTGTTACATGGAGAAAAGGGGCCTTGGAGACAGGTTCAGGGTTTAGCCTGGGACGAGCTGACGGCCCACTGCTCCCCTGGTTGCAAGCCTCATGGGGTCCCTGAGAAGTTGGGGGACCGTGCCTGTGGGGGATGGCACAGTTGTGCTCCTTGGAGGGAGAGCAGGCACTGGGTCCTTTGTCCTGAGTGTATTTATCTCCCTCTTGCAGGTGGACATCTTAGGGGAGGGTCTTGTTAGAATATCCATCAGCTTCCCAGCTGTGCTCTTTCAGGGTCACGGTCTCCACTGATTGGTCGGTGCCAGGGCAGGGGGTCATTAATCAATGCAGCTGGTGCCCAGGCAGCCTGGCCTCACTTGTCTGTTTTTTTCTGCTTTTTCTGGGCCTGGAGCTGAAATACAACCGAGGCCTAGATGTTATCTTAGGGAGGAAAAGGCCAGGGGTCTGACCCGCATGACCAGTGATGAGCCAGGGGAGGGCAGGTTGCCCTGGGGGCGAGGTCCTTGTTTTCCCAGTTTTGCCCCTTGCCGGGCATCCGGGACTTTCTGCCCCGGGGAGTTTCTGTCCCTGGCCCATCGTCCTTGCTCTGGGGGTCTAACAGGAGTTATTTAACTTATTATATTTTCTTTTGTATGGTTATCTTACTTTTCTAGTGCATAAAACGAATGTATTTAAGCCAAAATGGAAGTTGAAGTTAATCAATGGGGAAGCGGGGAAGAAGGGAACGGCACTCACAGCCGGCGTGTGCTCACACCTCATTTAACCTCCGCGCTCTGCTGAGACGTGTTCCCGTTGCACAGAGAGCCAGTGAGGGGCAGAGAAGGCCCGGTACTTAGGACAAGGTCTCACAGCGGGAATGTGGTGGAAACAAGAATTGTGACAAAGTCTTGTTTGTTTTCAAGTTCATACCCTTTGCACTACCAGGTTTCCCCAAATACGGGAGGGCTCAGAAAGGTGCCCCTCGGGGCAGACACACACAGCAAGGCCCCTTCCTGGCAGAAGCAGTCCCTGCACCCCAGCCTTTGGCTTTGGATTGAGCCCGGGTGGAAATGCAACCATATCTGTCCCCGTAGCCAGCACCTTTGTGCAGGAAATGGACTGTAGCATTGCGCACACAGGCGGTGCCCAGGTGATCTTGGGTGGTCTCTGCCAGCGTGCGGAGACAGCACCATGAGAGGCCATCTGATCCCACCCGGGAGGAAGCCTCAGGCTGGTGCTAAGCCTTGACCACCTCTCAACTCTCTGTCTCTGTCACTCTCTCTCTTTCTCACACATACACGCAAGACAAGCCCCTCAGACCCAGAGCCTCACCTTAATTAGACAACAATATATGGGTGACACTTATTAACATGATTCAATATCAATTGTCGTTTTTACTGTGGGAAAGTTCCCATAACATTCATAATTTCAACATCTTAAAAAATATTTTTATTGATTTCAGAGAGGAAGGGAGAGGGAGAGAGATAGAAACATCAATGATGAGAGAGAATCATTGATCGGCTGCCTCCTGCAGGCCCCCTACTGGGGATCAAGCCCACAACCTGGGCATGCGCCCTGACTAGGAATCGAACCCTGACCTCTTGGCTCAAAAGTCAGTGCTCAACCTCTGAGCCACACCGGCCGGGCTCAACTTTTTACAATTCAGTGACATCTAGTATATTTACAATGACATACAAACCATCACCATTAACTAGTTCCAAAACATTTCAGCACACCAGGGAAAATCTTGTGCCCATCAGCAGCACTCCTGCCCCCTCGCCCCTGTTTTCTGTCTGTGGGCTCATCTATTCAGGATCCTGCATATAATCAGAATCATAAATAGGCAGCCTTTTACCTGGTTTCTTTCACTTAGTATGTTTTCAAGGTTCATCCATGTGTTAGCATGTGTCCCCGCTTTATTCCTTTTGGCTGAATTGTACGGATAGACCACATTCTGTTTATGTTCATAAGTTGATGGACAGTGGGCTGTTCCCGCTTTTTGGCTGTTACGAATAGAGCTGCTATGAGCTTTGTGTACCGTTTTTGTGTGGACATATGTTTTCGTTGCTCTTGGGTATATACCTGGAATGGCTGGGTTTATGGTAATTCCATGTTTAACTCTGAGGAATTGCTAAATTGTTTTCCACACTGGCAATTCCATTTCACATTCCCACCAGCAGTATACAAATGTTCTAATTCCTATACATCCTCACCAACATTGGCTATTTTCAAAATTTATTGCTCTGGCCGTTTGGTTCAGCGGATAAAGCACAGGCCCATGGACTGAAGGGGCCCAGGTTCGATTCCGGGCCAGGGCAGGTGCCTGATTGCAGGCTCCATCCCCAGCCCTGGTTGGGGCGTGTGCAGGAGGCAACCAATCAGCATGTCTCTCTCACATTGCTGTCTCTCTCCCTCCCTTCCACTCTCTCTCAAAAATAAAAAAAAAATCAATAGAAAAATATCCTCAGGTGAGGATTAACAAAACTTTATTATTATTATTATTATTACCATTCTAGTGGGTGTGAAGTACTCTGTCACGGGGAACATGTGGCCCAACCTGTCTGAAGTCTGTTTTCTCGTGAGTAGAACGAGGATGCTCGCACATACCCGTGGGGGTGTCGGGAGAAACAGGCCTTCCTGGGCAGGAAAGTATAGACTGTGAAGTGCTAACCAGTGTGAGTTAACGTCAGGGCCAGACTTCCGAAGTCGGAATGTGAACAGGACGCTGCAGACAGACAGACAGACGTGCCGGGGGGAGGGAAGGAGACGAGTTCCAGAGGAGGTGGGGGAGCCCCCGCTGGTGGAGCCTGAGCAGCACAGGCCTTGCCGTGTTGGGGGCGGGTAGGGGCAGAGGCGGGTGACCTAGGGGAGCACTGAGGGAGAAAGGCTGGTTCCGGGTGGGCCGGGCCCTCCAGGGGTTTGGACCTCGCTGTTCTACAAGCACATTCTCGGTTCCCTGGGCTATGCCGGTGGTAGAATGAGACTTCAGGGTTTACTGGTTTTTTTAAAGCATTTTGATGTGTGTGATAACGGAACACTGTCCTCCCTCTGGCTTCAGTCCCCTTTCCCAAGCGGAGGCCACAGCAGAGCATTTGTTTTTAGGGGCGATGGGGGCTTCTTTAGTACAGTGGTCGGCAAACTGCGGCTCGCGAGCCACATGCGGCTCTTTGGCCCCTTGAGTGTGGCTCTTCCACAAAATACCGACTTCTGCGCATGGGCCACGAAGTTTCAATCGCACTGTATGTGCGTGCCCGCATGTGGTGTTTTGTGGAAGAGCCACACTCAAAGGGCCAAAGAGCCTCATGTGGCTCGCGAGCTGTAGTTTGCCGACCACTGGGCTAGGAGGTTAGTCTGTGGCTCACATTGGGTAGGAAGTCAGTTGAACTTGACTTCACATGATTAAGGTCAGTACAAACCTGAAAAGGAAATCAACATGTTTTAATTCTATAATCTCCACCCCCAACTTCATAAACTAAATATTTACCATTTTAAAAGTGTTGTTTTCTTGCCCTAGCCAGTTTAGCTCAGCAGATAGAGTGTTGGCCTGGGGACCAAAGGGTCCCAGGTTAGATTCCGGTCAAGGGCACGGTCAAGGGCATGTACCTTGGTTACAGGCTCCTCCCCAGCCAGGGCCCTGGTCAGGGCTTGTGCAGGAGGCGACCAATGGATGTGTTTCTCTCACATTGATGTTTCTCTCTCTGTCTTTCCCTCTCTCCCACTCTCCCTAAAAATCAATGGGAAAATATCCTTGGGTGAGGAGTAACAACAACAACAAAGTGTTGTTTTCTTATTTAAACTGGAAATCATCAAACAGAACAAAAAGTCACAAAGTTAAGTCTCCCTCTTCCCCCGGATCCTCAGTCCTCCTCCCCAGAAGCAACTACTGTTCCCAGGCATTTGCGTATCCTCCCACAAATAATCAAATACACAGGTTATTCCCAAAGAGTCAGACTTAATGGGTGGAGAGCATCTGATCAGACCCTGTCATTTTACAAATGAAGAAACCGAAGCCCTGCCCTAACCAGTCTGGCTCAGTGGATAGAGCGTTGGCCCGAGGACTAGAGAGTCCCGGGTTGGATTCTGGTCAAGGGCACGTACCTTGGTTGCGGGCTTGATCCCCAGCTCTGGTCGGGGTGCGTGCAGGAGGCAACCAATCAATGTGTCTGTCTCACATCAATGTTTCTCTCTCTGTGTCTCCCCCCCTTCCTTCCACTCTCTCTAAAAATCAATGGACGCCCTAGCCAGCTTGGCTCAGTGGATAGAGCGTCGGCCTGCGGACTGAAGGGTCCCAGGTTCAATTCCAGCCAAGGGCACATGCCTGGGTTTCGGGCTCCATCCCGTGTGGGGCGTGCAGGAGGCAGCTGATCAATGATTCTCTCTCATCATTGATGTTTCTATCTCTCTCTCCTTCTCCCTTCCTCTCTGAAGCCAATAAAGAAATATATTTTAAAAAAATCAATGGAAAAATGTCCTCAGGTGAGGATTAACAAAAAAAAAAATAATAAATAAAATCAATTTTTTAAAAAAATGTATTTTATTGATTTTATACAGAGAGGAAGGGAGAGAGATAGAGAGCCAGAAACATCGATCAGCTGCCTCCTGCACATCTCCCACTGGGGATGTGCCCGCAACCCGGGTACATGTCCTTGACGGGAATCGAACCTGGGACCCTTCAGTCCCCAGGCCGACGCTCTATCCACTGAGCCAAACCGGTTTCGGCATAAAATCAATTTTTTAAAGAAATTTTTAAAAAGAAACTGAAGCCCAGAAATGTTAGTGACTTGGAGTTATTTCAGATGAGACTTTAACGTAAACATTTGGTTACAACAGTGTACATGTATTTTATTAGTATTTAATATGTGCACACACTTAGTACATGCTTATTTTACTTACCCAATTATATATGGTTTCTATAGTTATTTTGACTTTTCAAAAATATAAAAACTCTGTAATTTCCGCACATTAAGAAGCCAACAGCCCTGTGTTGGCTGGTGAGGACGATGGAGGCATTCTGACGGGAGCAGGGGTGCTTGGGGAACGGGTGGGAGAGGTGCCGGCTGCACGCGGGACGCCACTGCAGGGACTCGGGAATGAGAGGCAGGGCTACCAGAGAGGCGAGCAGGTTCAGCAGGTCCCAAAGGCCTAGGACCTACTGGCAAAGGGGGTGTCGAGGGCACCCCCAGGCCTTGGGGAGGGCATGGCCAGGCATCGTGTAGGGAAATGGCGCTGGTGAGTCGGGATGACCGCGGCGTGGACAGGGCCGTTAGCCGGCGGAGAGGAAGAGCAAGGCCTCGCGGCCGGTGGGCGGCCGGTGGGCGGCCGGCAGCTAAGGGTGTTGGAACTGACCACACCGAGCAGATTGTTGAGGAAAGGAACGCAGAGGGAGGACTTGGTTCCGAGCCTTCGAGAACAGGGTAGTGAGGCGGCGCCGGGGGTGAGACGGGCCTGAGAAGCCTTAGGGAGCCCCTCGAGGTTCTCGAGCGGAGGCGGGAGTGACCCTGGAATCCCAGGCTCTCAGAGGCAGAAGGGAAGTCCCAGGCCCCCGGGCCCAGCTCTTGGCCCACTTTTGAGGACCACAACCCTGGAAAGGAGCCCCCACACACCTTGTGGGCATGGGCATCCCCAGGAAAGGAGACCCCACCCTGTCCTGTGGGCGCCTGCCTGCCTCCCCCGCCTGTGGCCAGACGGGCTAATCCGGGAGGTGGCTCATCAGCTTCACCTGCTTGGCCTGTGCGCCTCCCTGAGAGCGGCCCCATCTGCAGGCAGAGGATGAGGCATCTGGTTGTGGCCCCGGGTCCTCCCAGTTACTCAGGCTCAGACTCCCGGGCCCCGGCTCGGCAGGCCAAAGGCTGTGCGCTCTGGAAGGAGAGTGAGGCAGACAGAGTTGGTCAGCTCAGAATCCTGCATCCTTTCATGTAGCCCTCCTGCTGCTGGCGAGCCAAGGCTTGTCACCCTTTGAAAGAGGAAGCCGACCCGAGAGAGGCAGTGAGATGGAGCAGGGTGTGGACCAGGGTCCGCCTCCCGATCTCCCTGCTCCCACAGCCGCCTGGGCCTCTACGCACCAGGCTGTGTGAAGGGGGCCGGGGGGGGGGGGGGGGGGCGGGGGCTGGTGAGATGTGGCCAAGAAGAGCATGTGGTGGGTTTTACGTGAAATACGTGGTGTGGGAGGCCATCCCCATCCTCCCAGGAGCACCCTGCCAGGGGGGTCTCCCTCATGCCGCTGCACCAGCGACTGCAGGCAGCAGGTCAGCACATGGCGGCCTGTGGTCAGCGCGCCCTGTGCCTCCCTCGGAACAGAGCGCACAGATTGGTCTGGAGAACGCCTGGCCCCAGCGGGGTGCCCTGCCTTTCCAGCCGCCTCTCTCCAGCTCCTGAGCAAGATGAGGGAGAGGATGTCGGGCTGAGGGGCTCACCTGTAGGCCCAGACCCACGCGAGCCAACCAGAGAGCCGTGGTCAGGAGCCGTGGGGCCTCTGGCGTCAGCACGCCTCGGTTTGAGTCCAGCTCTGTCCCTAGTGAGCGGTTTACAAGTCACTTACTCCATCCTCGGGATTGTAGTAATACTGGTGTCACGAGTTGTGAAGTTTCAAGGAACTACACAGTCATTCGCCGCTTCCCAACAGGGATACAGTGTGCGAAAGGCGTTTGGCCAGTGTGGGAGCATCATACAGTGCACCCACACCCCCGCCGTGGCACGGCCCACCCACACTGGGCTCCGCGGGACAGCCTGCTCCTGGCTTCAACCTGCACAGCGAGTCCCTGCACAAAACAGCATGGGACTCACACAGGCACAGGGGGAACACGGGGTGCACGGGGCTGCCAGCCTGACATGGCATACTGTCACTCAGCAAGCCTTGCTTACAAGTAGAAGAGCACAGTCTCAAATCATGACAAAAGCATAGCACAGTAAGTGCACACACCTGCAATATAGTCATTATCATTAAACACCACGCACTGTACATGATTGCATGTGCTATGCTTTCTAAAATATATATATATATTTTTATTGATTTCAGAGAGTAAGGGAGAGGGAGAGAGAAACATCAATGATGAGAGAGAATCATGGATTGGCTGCCTCCTGCACGCCCCGTGCTAGGGATCGAGCCCACAACCCAGGCATGTGCCCTTGACCGGAATTGAACCCGGGACCCTTCAGTCCGCAGGCTCTATCCACTGAGCCACACCGGCCAGGGCTGTATGTGCTGCACTATCATGACTAGCAAGGCAGCAGGTTTGTTCACACCAGCATCACTGCACACACATAAGCAATGCGTGCACCATGACGTTTCCGCGGCTGCAGTGTCACTAGGCAACAGGAATTTTCAGTCCGTTATAACCTCACGGGACCCCGTCACATGCGGCCCATCATGGAATGAAACGTCGCTCTGTGGTGCATGACTGTACGTGTAAACCTTGGAGCAGCGCCTGGCACACAGTGTAACTGTCAGAAGACATCAACCTCCTTGTTGCTCTGCACCTGGGACAGAAACCACGGGGTGCGGAACCCATCCCTGTAGTTAAAGGTGTTGGAGCACCAACAGGGCAAGGTCATCGATGGACCGAGACCACCTCCCAGCCCCATGCGTGGGGCCACGAGTACGGAGACTGGTGCCGGCAAAGCCAGTCCCTCCTAAGGGAGCCCTGCGCACAGGTGCTCCGTGTGAGACTGGGTCAGGTGCTCACCTGCTGCCACGTGAAAAGCTGTTTGGCTCAGTGGATAGAGCATCGACCTGCGGACCAAAGGGTCCCGGGTTCGATTCCAGTCAAGGGCACGTACCTTGGTTGCAGGCTCCTCCCCTGCCTGGTCAGGGCTCGTGCAGGAGACAACCAATGGATGTGTTTCTCTCACATCGATGTTTCTCTTGGTCTTTCCCTCTCTCTTCCACTCTCCCTAAAAATCAACGGAAAAATATCCTTAGGTGAGGATTTAAAAAAAAAAAGTGGGTCATGTTGCCACATCTTTGCATTTTTCCAAAGAAGTAGGGCATGTGGGTGTGTATGAAATGTACTGATTTTAAAATGTGGCGATTAACTCAGTTTAAAACAAAACAAAACTGCGAAGGCCAAATTAAACTCCTCTGTGAGCCTGGAAGGCCCAGCTCTCCTATAGACCCTCTGTCCCGGGGCCGGGCCGGGCCGGGCTTTCACAGCCCGGACACCAGAGAGACAGCGAGGGCTGCACCTGCCCCAAGTCTCCCTGGTCCCCAGTTGCCCTGCTCCCACCTGCCTCGCGGAGTGAGGGGTGAGAGGGGGTGCCTGGGCCAGCAGTGGGGGCTCTGAGCAAGATTGCCCGTCGGTCCTGCCGGGAACTGACCTGGAGACAGATGATGGGTGATGCATGGAGACAGTGCCTGGCTCCGGTCCCAGCACGAGCGCCGCCTGACTGCGGGGCAGGCACTGTCCTAGGTGCTGGGAGGCAGCAGCCAGGACCAGAGGCCCGTCCCTGCCCTGGCGGGGCCGACACGAATGTGGGTGCGCGGTCCGGCCAGGCAGAGGCAGGTGGACACACAGACCTTCAGCCAGGCGTGCTGCGCGCTGTGGGAAACGGAGGCGGGTCAGGGGCCCGGAGGGCAAAGGCCCTGAGGTGAGAGTGAGGAAGCAGAGGTGATGGGAGCCGGGGGTAAGATGGAGACAAGCCCGGTGAGGAGGGAGGCAGGCGGCACGGACGGACGGACGGACGGACGGACAGAGCGGAGGCTGGCCCAGCGGGGCCTCTCCTGCTGGTGGCCACTCTCTGAACCCAGACGCAGGCCCAGGGGAGCTACTTCTCACGTACAGTCCGTCCCCCCTTCCTCACACACACACCTGCACAGACAGCCCTTTCCGCTCCCCTGCGATCCTTCGTGTCTGTAACACACTCCAAGCTTCCTGAGGGCAGAAAGCCTGACTCCTGTTCCAGTCGGCGTCTCCCCACCTGGCTCCCACGTGCCCAGGAATTACAGGCTCCGGATACGAACGTGTCCACTGGACGCAGCGGCTCGGCCCTCAGCACCTACCCCGCTCCTCACGCCGGTGTCCTCCCGGGAACGGGGTGACGTGCTGTCCTGCCCCCGGGGCTGTGAGGGCATGGGGTGAAGGATATAAAAACGGGGAGCCCCCATCGCCCGGGCCTGGGAGGCCACCGCGTCCCGGGTTTGTGAAGGTTCTTTTGTTCTGAGCTGGGTGTCCCCTGAGCTGCGGGGAAAGGGCCTTGGCCTCGGTGGTCAGGGGCCCCCGACTTTCCTGCCTGCGGGCGGCACGTGGCCGGAGCGGGGCCAGGGCTCAGGCTGCTGGTCCCCGAACTCCTGCAGCCACGACTTTCTATTCCACTTAAACCGTTTCTAGCCCAGAGGGTCCTCTCCCGGCTCCTCCCCGCCAGCCCCTGCGCCCCCCACCGCCCAGGAACCGGGCCCATCTCCGGGTCCGGGTCCCAACAAAGGCCGCCGCCCCGGGGGACCCGCAGCCACCAATCGGCTCGCTCGGCGGCTGGCAGAGCCCGGCGACATGGAGAGCGGCCAGGAATGCGGGGACCCCCACCGGCCCCGGGCCCCCCGGGCCGCCTGCTCCCGCCGGGGACGGACACCGGGGCCTCGTCCCCGCCACCGCCCCGCGCCCAGGCCGCGCCGTGTCCCGGGCCGCGGGAGGCGAAGGGTTAAATCCCATAGAGCTGGCGCTCTGACTCCAGGCTAGAGGGACCCGGGAAGCTGGGGTCACTTCCTGCTCCGTCCCAGTCACCCTGAACTGGTCCGGTCCTCAGCCGGGATCACCCCCCGAGGAGGACCCCGGCGCCCTCGGCAGCCGGCCCGCCGCCCCCCGGGCCGGGCATCCAAGGGGTTAAGTCCCGGGGCCGGACCCCGCCCCGCCTTCCCCACACCCCAGAGCCGTGAGTGGGGGACCCTGGGCTCCCGAGGGGCGGCCCGCGGCCCGGGAAGGCGCCGGGAACAATGGGCAGCAGGCGGCGGCCGGCCGGGCCCCGGTCGCAGGGGGAGGGCCGGGCGGGGGGGCCGGGGCGAGGATTCCGGGAGGAGCGGGGGTCCGGGTGGGGGAGGGGGCGGGCATCTGGAGGGGAGCCGCCGGCGGGGCGGGGGGGCTGCGAGCCAGCGGGGAGCCCGGGCCGGGAGGCGGGGTGCCCCTGCCCGGAGCCGGGAGCCGGGAGCCGGAGGAGGATGGCGGGGACCAGCCGGAGCACAAGTCCAGGGCCGGGCTGCGGCCGTGGGGGGCCGGAGACCGCGATGGCTCCGTGCCCACCGCCGCCGCCACTGAAGGGTCACCCTGGGCCGCTCTCCTCGCCTCTGCAAGGCGCCTCCCCCACCCCCCTCCCTCCGCAGTGGGACCGGCTCGAGGTCCGAGGTCAGGGCCTGGGCCTAGGTCTGCTCCAAGCAATAGCTCCCTGGGTCTCCCCACTTCCATACTCATGGCGGCCTGGTGTTAACCCCTTCCCTCCACTCTGCCCCGCCGAGTTGGAATGTGTGGGCACAGTCCAGGTGCACGGGGCTCACCTGCCCCCGCAGCACCCCCGGCCTCCTGCACAGGCAGCCCTGCTTCCACCTCCCGGGACATTAGCCGGGGGAGGGGAGAGGTTCATGGCCCAAGGAGCTAGAGATGAAGAAATTAATTCACTTCCTAAAATCTAACTCTGTCTCCCCTGCTGCTACGTAACAGGCTCCTCTAGCTCCTGCTGCACTGGGTTACCTCCCAGCGGCCTCCTCCCGAGCCCTCCTGAGTCCCAGGTGCCTGCCCGTACCACTGCCCCCAGCACGGTACCCATCCCAGAAGCTCCCCCTGGGACCCCCGAGGCCTCACACTGCGGGAAGTGAGCACAGCTCGGGTCCTGCGCCCTCACGCACAGCACCTGCTCGGGGTGAGCTGGCAGGTCTGCCCAGGAGGCCACTCTCACTGCTTCTTTGCGGGGTCCCCTTGCAGACTGACCTTTAAAGGCATCGGGCAAACAGGTCCAGGAGCAAGGGCCTCTCCTCCGTTTCCGGTCACTGAACAGAACGTATTGTGCACCTGCTCAGGGTCAGGCATCGTCGGGGCACAGCACACAGGAGTGACCATACAGAGCGAACCGTACAGAAGGGGCCCCGGAACGGGACCGACAGGGGGCCCTCCCTGGGGAGCACTGTTTGAGTTTATAGGCGCACACTGTCAGGCTCGCTGGCCCCAACCCCTCCTGTCACAGCCAGGACCTCGGGCCCAGGAATGTCTCCAATCTGAGCTCTCATCACCGGCCCTGCCAGCAGCCCACGTTTGTGAGTCTCACGTGACTCCAAGGTCATCTTCCTGTCAGGCTGGGAGAGCCAGACACAGAGCCTTGCATTGCTGGTCTCTGCCTCTTCCCAGCCTGTGGCCTCGGAGAATCTCCCCGAGGGTTGATGTCCTAATCTGTGAAATGGACGATCTGATTCCTGAGTCTCCTCAGGGGCTTGTGGGGAAGATCAGGCGAGATAACGAGGACACCACACAGACCTGTGGCAGCCGCCGGTGGTCCTCACACACGGCTCCCTTCTCGCTTTCCCTTTCCATGTCCCTCTCAAGGTCACTCCTGCACAGGCCACTGGTGGCTCCAAAACGCCCCCTCCCTTAACCTGGCCCTACCTTCTTTCTGTGCGTGGATAACGGGACGTGGATAACGGGACGTGGATAACGGGGACGTGGATAACGGGGACGTGGATAACGGGACGTGCCCCAGTTCCCCCTTCCTGTCGCCTCAGGAAAGTCAGAGTGGTCTCTTTTTTTTTAACTCCTTACGTGTTCCAGGCGTCTCAGTTCTCTGTGAGGCTCTTAAGGAAAGTTTATTGGTCCCAATTAGCAGCCCCATTAAGGAGGGAAATTAGAGCCTTAATGAGCTTCTTCTGATTAGCAAAATAACAGGTTTCCCAGCCCCTGGGCATCATAGGGGTGGGGTGAGGGCCACCTCCCCTGTGGGTGTCAGATACGTCTCCAGCCCCCAGTTCAAAGGGTTCAAAGGGTTATGACTGATGAGCTTTTAATTACACTCTTACATTCATCTCCTTGCTTAGTGGTGATCTTGAGATCTGGATCAGGGATCGGGCCTGTGGGGGTGGTGTAAGCACAGTGAAAACTAATGCCCAGAAAAACGGCTTGGTAGGAAACTGAAGTTTACATAAGGAGGCGTGAGAGCTGGGGGGATGGGCAAGTCTGGAGTAAAAACAAAAAAAAAACGCGGGAGATAGCTCCCATCGTGTGCTCCTCTCTCCCCAGGGTCCCTGGAACGGCCCTGAGCTCCGGGATGGAGCCCGAAGCAGTGCTGTGGGGCCCGGATCTGCGGGGTCCTGAAGGGAGCCCCAGCGATGCTCACAGAGGTGAGGGGCGCAAGAAGGGACGGCAGTCCTGACAAGACAGCGGCCCCAGTTCAGGGAGGGGCCCAGACTCTGGGGGAAGCCCAGGGGCGGGGAGAGAGACGGACCCCGCGTTCTGAAAGGAGATGGGGGCTGGAGACTCCCTTTCTCTCTGTAGGTGCCGAGAGTGGGAACGAAGAGGAGAGCCCTCAGCAGGAAAGTTCTGGGGAGGAGATCATCTTGGGCGATCCAGCTCAGAGTCCAGAATTCAAGGACCCACCAGAGATGCCCCCGGAGAGGCCCTCCCAGGAGCCCTCAGCCCCCCAGGACCCCCCCTCTCCCCTGGGTCACCCCCAACCCCTGGACCACCAGACTCCTCTTGACGCCCCAGCCCCGGAGGTAGTCCCTACCCCGTCTGACTGGACCAAGGCCTGTGAGGCCAGTTGGCAGTGGGGGACCCTGACCACCTGGAACAGCCCCCCGGTGGTCCCTGCCAATGAGTCCAGCCTGCGGGAGCTGGTGCAAGGCCGCCCCTCCGGGGCCGAGAAGCCCTATATCTGCAATGAGTGCGGCAAGAGCTTCAGCCAGTGGTCCAAGCTGCTGCGGCACCAGCGCATCCACACGGGCGAGCGCCCCAACACCTGCTCCGAGTGCGGCAAGAGCTTCACCCAGAGCTCGCACCTGGTGCAGCACCAGCGCACGCACACCGGCGAGAAGCCCTACAAGTGCCCGGACTGCGGCAAGTGCTTCAGCTGGAGCTCCAACCTGGTGCAGCACCAGCGCACGCACACGGGCGAGAAGCCCTACAAGTGCACCGAGTGCGAGAAGGCCTTCACCCAGAGCACCAACCTCATCAAGCACCAGCGCTCGCACACGGGCGAGAAGCCGTACAAGTGCGGCGAGTGCCGGCGCGCCTTCTACCGCAGCTCCGACCTCATCCAGCACCAGGCCACGCACACCGGCGAGAAGCCCTACAAGTGCCCCGAGTGCGGCAAGCGCTTCGGCCAGAACCACAACCTCCTCAAGCACCAGAAGATCCACGCGGGCGAGAAGCCGTACCGCTGCACGGAGTGCGGCAAGAGCTTCATCCAGAGCTCGGAGCTGACCCAGCACCAGCGCACGCACACCGGCGAGAAGCCCTACGAGTGCCTCGAGTGCGGCAAGAGCTTCGGCCACAGCTCCACCCTCATCAAGCACCAGCGGACCCACCTGCGCGAGGACCCCTTCAAGTGCCCGGTCTGCGGCAAGACCTTCACGCTGAGCGCCACGCTGCTGCGGCACCAGCGCACGCACACGGGCGAGCGGCCCTACAAGTGCCCCGAGTGCGGCAAGAGCTTCAGCGTCAGCTCCAACCTCATCAACCACCAGCGCATCCACCGCGGGGAGCGGCCCTACATCTGCGCCGACTGCGGCAAGAGCTTCATCATGAGCTCCACGCTCATCCGCCACCAGCGCATCCACACGGGCGAGAAGCCCTACAAGTGCTCCGACTGCGGCAAGAGCTTCATCCGCAGCTCCCACCTCATCCAGCACCGTCGCACCCACACGGGCGAGAAGCCCTACAAGTGCCCCGAGTGCGGCAAGAGCTTCAGCCAGAGCTCGAACCTCATCACGCACGTGCGCACCCACATGGATGAGAACCTGTTCGTGTGCTCCGACTGCGGGAAGGCCTTCCTGGAGGCCCATGAGCTGGAGCAGCACCGGGTGATCCACGAAAGAGGGAAGACGCCGGCCCGGAGAGCGCAGGGCGACACGCTGCTCGGGGACCCCGCCCTGCTCACCCCGCCCCCTGGAGCCAAACCACACAAGTGTCTTGTCTGCGGAAAGGGGTTCAACGACGAGGGCATTTTCATGCAGCACCAGAGGGTCCACATCGGAGAAAACCCCTACAGAAATTCCGACGGCCTCGCCGCACACCCAGCCCCCAAGCCTCCTCAGCTCCGACCTCCCAGGCTCCCTTTTGGGGGCAATTCCTACCCAGGTGCTTCCGAGGGCAGAGCTGACGCCCTAGGACCGCCCCTTAAAGTGCCCGAGGGGCAGGAGGGCTTCAGCCAAAGGCTGGGCCTGCTCTCCTCCAAGTCCTACATCTGCTCCCACTGTGGGGAAGGCTTTCTGGATCGGGCTGTGCTCCTCCAACACCAGCTCACCCACGGCAACGAGAAGCCCCTTCTCTTTCCTGATTATAGGATTGGCTTAGCAGAAGGGGCAGGGCCCAGTCCCTTCCTAAGTGGAAAGCCCTTTAAATGCCCTGAGTGCAAAAAAAGCTTTGGGCTCAGCTCTGAGCTGCTGCTGCACCAGAAAGTCCATGCAGGTGGGAAAACGCAGAAGAGTCCAGAGCTGGGCAAGAGCTCCTCCGTCCTCCTGGAGCACCTCAGGAGCCCCCTGGGGGCCAGACCCTACAGCTGCTCAGATTGTGGGGCCTCCTTCCTGGATCGCCTGGCCCTCATCCGGCACCAGGAGACACACACCCAAGAAAAGTCCCCCAGACCGGAAGACCCCCTTCCAGAGCCAGACATCCCACCCCCAAGCCAGGAAGGTGAAAGGGAGGCCCCCGCACCCGCAGGGAGCAGCAGCCCTGGGGAAGCGGAAACCCCCAAAACTCTCTTGGAAGAAAAGCCCTATCTGTGCCCCGAGTGTGGAGATGGCTTCACAGAGGTCGCAGCCCTCCTCCTCCATAGGAGCTGCCACCCAGGGGTTGCCCCGTGAAATGGGTCTGGAGGCCGGGGCCTCTCTCTCCTGAGAGGAACACTAGATCTCCCCAAATATTGTACGAGAAAAGAAAGGAAACCCTATCAGATTGTAGACGTGTGGAGGATAAAGGACCCCGGGTAAAAATAGTGCTTTTATATCAGTGGTAAGAAACCCTATAAATTGTTGGTGGGAACCACTTATAATGCAGTAGAGAAAAACCGTTGGGTTAGAAACCCTATAAATATGTAGGAAAAAAGCCCTTTAAGTCTGTAGCAGAAGATCCCTATAAACTATAGTGGATAAAAGCCCTATTAATTGTAGGATGAGGTCCCGTATGTCTCTAGACAACCCTAGAAAACTGTACTGAAATCCTTGTAAAACCGTAGGGTCGGGGAAACGCAGGGACTATAGCAATGGCATTGTTTTGGGAGCAGGGACCCTCAGAAGGTGTGAAAGAGCCTCCCGTGAACTTGTTCAGCAGTGTTCTCTCCTCCTGGCGTGTGGGAGGGGGCTCCTTCCCAGAAGCCTTGGACAGTTACCCTGAGTGAAATGTGGGAATTGGAAAAGGAAGAAAACAAAGACAGGACAAAAACAAGTGATGAAGAGCCCTCAGATCCATAGAGGAGAAATGACCCAGGAACTAGGACGAGAAAGTCCAGCTCATTGCACTGGGGGTTCCTCAGGGTACAAGGCCAATCCTAGACAGATTGTGTGCGAAGAGGTACAGGCCCATGGAATTCCTTAGCAGAAAGAAGCCAAAAATGGGGAAGGAAAAAAATGCAATGTTGAGCCTTTTAAAGGCTGAAGTTTGGGGTGCATATAACTTTAAGTGTAAGAATACTGGGGAACCACCACAAAAATTTAGGGGGAAGAGTCAGGGGATTCTGTTAGAGTGCTTTGAGGGAAGGAAACCAAGTGGAGAAACTGTTCAGATGGAACCAGCTAACTCCCGGCTGTCTTCCCCGTTCCTGGGAGCTTGTTAAGCTGCAAGTGCAAGCAGACCCCAGCCAGGCCGCCAGGGTCCTCCCCAGCCAGGCAGGACACCCCTTTCCTGGGGACTTCTGTTCTGAGAGGCCTCCAGGAATGGAGGGTCCCTCCTGCTTACATCTCAGGTCTCACTGACAGGAGGTTCCTCCTGAACTCTAACTGCCACCCTTGTCACTGCAGTGGCAGCCCGTTTCCTTGAATTCTGTCCTCAGTGAAGAGGGAGAACTGCTGCTAGTTGACCTCCAAAGAATAAAGCCCTTCCCCTTGGGAGACTCAAGGCCTGTGTGCGCATAAATCCTCTCGAGCGAGCGTGCTCTTCTGCAAGTCAGCGGGAGCTCTGGTAGGTTCTCTGGCAATGAGAGACAGCAAGTTAAGAGAATAGAGATTTGATTGGTCAGCGATCTGCTCTTAAACCTCACTCTCTCCTCTGAGCTGATAGCAAGGCTGCTGGCAGGATAAGCCAGCCTGTACAGTGATGCGTGTCCAAACACCCCACAGAAAGGTATATGGAGGCCTGACCACCTTCCTCGCCCCATACCTGGAGCCCTCTAAAGTGACAACCCAGCCGGATTGTGGTCTTGGGAAGGGATTCCACCTACTTGACTCCTCTCCTCTCAGTCAGAAACCTTCAGAGGGAAACGGAAAGATGAGAGCCACACCCCTGCCAGACCCGTCTCCTGTTCTCACACACAGTGACCCGCTTTCAGTAACCCAGCCGGACCTGCGAACATGACTGGATGGATGCGGCAGGGGAGAGACTGTTGCCCTCTGAAATGGTTGGAGAAAACTCTTGAAACATCTGTAACAAGAACCCATCCCCTAACCTTGGAGACACCATCCAGTGCTGGGTCCAAAGGAAGTGCCCCCTGACCCCAGTAATGCACTGTGGTCCTGGAGTAAGAGCCAACGTGCCAGGAGAGGTGGCCCCTTCAGGAGTCGCATCCCTGAGAGGGTGACCTGGAATCCTACAAAGCTGCGGAAGAGACGTCTCATTTCATTACCTGAAGTTCAAAAGGTGAAAGTCCACCTCTCATCTCCCCTGCCCCCCAAAGGATAACCCTCAAATCCAAAGGATCAAAATCTAGAACACTAGGAGGAAAAGGCCGGGCCTGCTGGGAGGAGAAGGCAGGCATGGCATGAAGGTGGGGAAACCCTTCCTGCCATCTGCATTGAAGTCCCACCCGACCCAAGTGCAAGGTCGGAAAGCACTACTGAGGGGAGGAGCCTGTCTGCGGAAGCTCTGCCAACAGAAGCCTCCACAAAGGGCGTGTCCCCGTGAGACAGGACAGGACACAGTCCTCCACATCCAAGCAGATTCTTTTCCCTCTAAGATGGTAGCAGAAAGAAACTCCAGTGGGAGACAAACCCCCTTTAAAGGTAGAAGCAGAACCCCCAAAACCGTCTGAGAAATCTGTCTCCAGGAGAGTCCTGGGGAGCAGCCTTTGGAGTTCGGGGGCCAGTCCAGGGGGAGGTGGTCAGTGTGGTCAAAGGCCGGCTGCGGGCCTATCGAGGACCTGGCTGTAGCATATGTAGTGGGATGCTCGCATGTTGTAGGAACGGGTTAGGGCCAGGAGTTGAGGCTCCGGTACTTCAATGGATGATGTGGATTCGATGAGTTGGGGTCTGGGGTTTTGTAGCAGGAAAAGGGCAGAGTCAGAGACCTTTGGGGTATGACCTGTTCTCTGTTGCCCACTTCCCCAAACTCCTTAAGCCAGGTGCTCCTCTCCCAGAACAAGTTACATCTGGGGAGGAACTAAGCAGGGGATTGGTTGGGGGAGGTGGCAATGTCCAGAGTCCCTCTGACCAGCTCAGGCAGAGGCCCGGATCGCCCTGGAAGGCCTCTTGTCCAACTCCACGCAGGCCTGACTCTTCAGAAGTGCCTCACTGAGGAGCCCAGCAGCTAGGGTCACAGAGTCATTGGTGAACGCAGAGGGAAGAATAGAAACTGATCTGAGCTTAGGGTGAAACTCGAAACTGCTATGGATATGGAGGTCAGAAGGGAACTCGAAAGAACTGGGCATGAATCCCGAATGATGGGGAAACTTGAAACCATCACCGAGAGGGGGTTCCATGGCACCTGCCCCTGAGGTGAGCAGCCCCAAACTCCTTTGCCCTCATTAGGGAAGCCCCTCACCTTACTTGTGCCCCTGGAGTGAAGAGAGGCCCCACTTTTGAGTGTTGTGTGTCAGTAACAGTGTTGTGTCACTGGTGGTCATGTTGATTAGTAGAAGAGAATAAAGGGAATAAGATTTCCCAGGCGTTTTCTGTCTTCTCTTTGAACCCTAGAGCAAGCTGAAAGAGCTGTCTCTCCCCGAGAGCCAGGGTCCGTATGTAACCCCAAAAGCTCAGCCCAGCTCCAGGCTGCCCTTGCAGTCTTTTCTCAAGGCCCTAGAATCCCCACCCTCAAGTGCTGGCGCAGGTCTATTGAGTTTTAAAATCCATACCCTTGGGAGAGAGGGGGGGAAACGTTCTGAGGTGGTGGCAGAGTTGGCAGCTCTTGCTGATTGATGTCTGGCTTTGGCACCAGCACGTCCTGCTGACTCCTGGGTGACTGCCTGGTGACTGGCGCTGGCTGGCTCAGGTCCAGCTGTGCAGCTCCACGGAGGCCTCTCTGGCCACGATACCTGCTCCCTCCCCAGACTGCCACGTGGGAAAGCTCCAAAGACCGAGTTCCAGAAGCTGGCGGCCACCTTCCCTGGTTCACCTGGGTCCTGGACCTGGCCCAGCCCTTTATCTGGACCATAGCGTCCTGGACTCTAAGGAGCGGTGGTGGTGGAGACCTGGCTTGTCACCTTACTCTCAGGCTGTAGTCCACAGCCCTCACCGTGTGGAGAGGCTGAGGCTCAGAGAAGGGCAGCCACTTGCTTCAGAGCCACAGCAAGGAAGGGAGGGAAATGCAAATAGCCAGGAGCACCTAACCAAGCCTCTCCCCCACCGTTGGGCCTGCCTGGGCTCCACGCTGGGCCAGGCAGGATTGCTCTGATGAATCCTCAATGCTGGGCTTACCTCTGCACTATCTCCTAGGCCTAGGCCTGGTCATGGTGAGCCTGAGGCCAGCACCTGCTTTAACCCATCGCCTGCCTCTGCCCCGGTCTGCCAGGAGTCTCCTGGGCCAGCCAGGAAGCTGTCTCCCACCTTCCTTGTGCCTCTCTGACCCAGGCTCCCAGGAAAGGCTCCCTGCCTCTCCTTCCCCTCCCCCTTCCCCATGTGGAAAGCAAGGGGTGAGGCAGGGGAAAAGAAGGAGGGACTTGCCTTTCATGGAGAGGTAATGAAGGCTATCTCACATTCCCCGTGTCCCCAGTCCTGGGGACAATTGAGGGACATCAGAACTGGTCTCGGCATAGGAGTAAAGAGAGGAGCCTCCAGGGAGAGAACTGGCACTAGGGGAGTGATTTGTTCAGACTTAGAAGGGGCTGTGGACCCAGGCACGGTGCCTGCCACAGCACTGCATCAGGAAACTGGCTGAGGAAGTGACCTAAGGAATGAGGATTGTGGCAACAGGAAATGGTATAGGTGGGGGGGGGGGGGGGGGAGGGATAAAGCGTGCATAACAGTTGGGTGTGGGTTTAGAACAGAGCGGGGTGGGGATTGAAGGAAAGTAGAGAGCAGAGGCCAGAGTGTGGAGCATCTTGTTTGTGGAGCCTTGGGACAGGGCACCATTGGGGGATTTTTAAGGAGAGACATGATCTCACCCCCGACTCCCCCCGCCCCCCACGTTTGGACTCAGGAAAGAGAACTGGGCTGGAGGAGTTGGGCTGTAGCTGTGGCCACAGATAAACATACCAGGAGGAGTGGCAGAGTAGAAAGAGAATTTAGGAAGAGGACCAGCAGAAAATAGTAAATTTGAGGAAAACTAGGGGAGTGTAGCACCACAGGGCCGGAGGGAAGTTCTGGAGAGGTCAGTGCTAAATGCTCCACTGGACCCTGTGTCCAATCACAGACAGTAGCCCTAGTTCTGGCTGAAACAGGCACCTTCATCAGAAGGCCAACATCTGCTCACCCTCAAGATGCCAGGCAAGGTCAGTTCTGGCCTGGCATCCAAGGAATCCAGGGTATCACAGCCACGGAGGCCATTGGGGTTGTAAGAGGCCAAAACTCCTGGCTGGAGGGGCCTGGCCAGCCCCTATAGGTCCTCCCAGCACTGGGCAGGCTACTGCAAAACAACGTTTATGGAGTTTACTCTGTACTCCTGTGGCATCAGAGCTTGCTCCTGTCACCGAAATTCTGGCATCTTTCTCTCATCCCCTTGGGCTTGAGCGTGAGAATGTGGTCTGATGCCCACTTTATCAGGTAGGAGGACTCACCAGCAGTTTTAAGCTCCTCTGGATATGGAAGATACGTGGGGAGGCGATATGCAGTAACCTGCATGGAAGGAGCCCACAGGGAAGTGGCTCCTGGGAAGGGGGTGACTTAGAAGACTGGCTGACCCCGACCCACTCCCGGGCACCAGAGCCTCTCGGCGCCAAGCAGCCTCACTGTGATGCAACGTGCTGCGTTTCCCTCACCCTCGCCACTGCTGCCCTCCAGCCACGCACATTTTTTCGGAGGCTCGATGCCATCTCCGGCCACGGCCCGTGCCTCGGTGAGCGTGCCCGCCACCTCCAGCACAGCGCAGGAAGCCACTGTAGCCCGCGTGTCCGTCTCCAGTCCAACCTGGCCCAGCCGCTGCAGCCCCGCCGAAAGCCTGGGCGCCAGGTGGGCCCCACAGACAGACCAGGTTGCAAGCCCCTGTGAAGGCGCGACTGCAGGACCGCACGAAAGTGGGACTGTGGCCAAGCTCGCGGCCGCTAGCCTGGCCATGGCCCCGACGCCAGCGCCGGAACCAACCCCGGTCAGCACCGGCCTCCGTGCGAGCCCCAGTACAGCCTCAGTGATGGCTCTCTCCGACCCGTCAACACGCTGAACCCAGAAGTGCCCCTCGACGCTCGAAACGGTCCGGAGGGGACACGCGACCGCCGGCGCAAATTGCAATGAAGAAAGGCACACCGAGGCGTCCCAATCTGTTTGCCTGAGGGGGAGGGCCTCCCGCAGGACGCACTTCTCCCCGCCCCCAGGACCTGGTCGCTAGGTGCCAATTGGGAACTCCATTTCCCAGGATGCAGCTGGGCGCTCCCCTGCAGCCAATGACTGCCAGGGGTGTGGCCAGCCCCGCGCAGAAGGGTCAGCTCTTCCCAATGGGAGGGGCCCGCTGCCTCCAAAGGGGCGGGATCCTTCCTCCCTGCAGGCACGCTCCTCCCTCGAGCCCAGCCAGCAACCTCTGGCAGCCGTTAGGTCTGAGCGTGACGCGTTTGGGTGGAGAGGAGCAGGGTCTCTCATCTGTACAGAAGCTCCAGGTTCACACGCCAGGCGGGGCAGCCACAAGACGGGTAGCAGCTAAAATCGTTTAGGGCATGGAACCTGGCTACTCGGACCACAGGCTGGAGGTTGGATGTTTATTCATGACATACAGCCTATATTACAAGACATCTCTAGAGCAGGGGCTGTGAGTCCGAGTGGCCCCTTGCACCTGTCAGCAGCTCCACCTTCCAGGCCAGGCCTGCTGCCCTCACAGCCCAGTTTGCTTGGGCAGGCAGCACAGCAAACATCGTGGTACAGGCTCAGTTACAGGGCTAGATGAAGCTCTTCTACCTGGAATGATCAGAAGTTCTGCCTCCACTGCAGTTAAGGCCACCAGGATGAAAGCAGAGTCAGGGCTGGGGACGGGTTGGGAAGCGTGAGGTGGGGTAAGAGGGCTTGGGAGAAGATATCCAGAGGGGCCCGATTAGAATAGAAACGTGATCTTGGTTCAGCACTCCCAAAATAAGGGCAAGGTGACTGCAGCAACCACAGAGCTTCCCGAGGAAGAGGACTGTTACTCCCCCACCCCTACCCTTACCCCCACCCCCACCCCCACCCCCACGCACAAGAGCCGGACCAAAGAGCCCAGGGAACTCCACAGGAGAAGCCCTGCCTGGGCCTGGAAGGCAGGGAAGCAGGGGGCTGGAACCCAGCCCACCCTGGTCCTCACTTGCGGGTGTGTAAGCAGGTAGTGAGTGAGTCTCCTCTTCCATGGGGGTCACAGCCTTGGGATTTCCCCCTTAGGGCTGAGATGGACCTGGGTTCTCACAGCAGATCTTTCCTGCATGGTGGGTGCCTCAGCTCTGACTGGAGAAAAGGTGGAACCGAGCTTGGCTGACCCCACTCCCACTAGCATGCACTGGAGACCCCAAACCGACTGGATGGGCAGGGGCTGGAGGCACAGCCCCCAGGGTCCACGGGTGTTCCAAAGTCCCCTGAGTTACGGGTTCAGCTGATGTAGACTCGGTGGAAGTCATGGGCACCGAAGGCTGCGTTGCACTTGGGACACTTCCTCTGGCGGGCCTCATAGCGGCCCCGCACGCACTCGAAGCAGAAAACGTGGAAGCACTTGGTAAGCACTGCGTCCTTCTTGCGCGTGTTACAGCAGGGGCAGGTCAACCGCGCCTGGGGCAGGTAAAGGTAGCCGATCAGCTCAGGAACAGTCCTGACGGTGCCCAGAACCCCAGCCGACAGCAGGAGGTGGTTCTGGCTGTGCTATCACATATACAGCCAACTGCATCCAACTCTCCATAGCCCTGGGAGGTGTGCGTGAGCACTCTACACGAGGGAACCGAGACTCAGAAGAAGCTGGTCTCAAAGCTACACAGTCGCCGTCTGGATTCTAACCTGGTCACACGTTCCCTCTCAAGGCCAAGAGCCCACAGGCTCAGCCTGGGCTTCTCTGCCCTTGGGCTTCATCTCTTTCCTCTCTGTTCTTCTCTGGAAAAACCCCAATCCTGGCTTAAGCCAAATGTCTACTTCACCTGCACCTCTAGTCACGGGGGCATGGCAGAGCCACTAGAAATATGCAGTCTCCTCCCTCAACTGGGTCCAGAGATCCTGCTGTGGGTCCCTGGAAGTTTCACAAATCTCTGCTCCTATCCTGATACCTGCCACCAGGTCTCTCCTCCGACTCCAGACAGGAATTCCCTCAACTCAGCATTCACAAACATTCCTCCTCTGCTCGGCTTGAAATCCCCGCCCAGCCACCACCACCACCTCTAGCCCTCAGAACCCTACACCAGCATTTGACAGGCTCCAAAGTCTGTCTCCTCTTGAGAAATCCTTCCCTTCCCCACCATAGCTGCCTGCAGCTGCCTCTCACCCTTTAAGGCCAAACTGTTTCAAAGGTTTGCGACCCACCTTCCACCCTCTCTTCACTCCAGTTAGCGAGTGTGCAGGTCATCTGTCAGCTGACCTCACCTCCACCTCCACCCGCCCCAGAACCATTCCCACCAAAACTGCCACACCCAAGGGCATCTCTCATCACTCCCTTCATTTGCCCTCTTGGCCGCTCTGGTTCAGCTCACCCCCTCCTCCTTGAAGTGCTTCCCCCATCAACTCCCTCTATGATCATCACTCTCCTTCACCCCAGTCCACAGGCTTCTCTCTCCAGCCCATCTTTAAAGCTTTGAGGTCCCTTCTTATGCCACAGACCCTCACTTCTATTTCTGCCTCAGCTGATAACCCCCAAACCTCTGTTCCCCAGACCTGCCCTTTTGCTTTGAGTGCCTTCCCAGATGTCCCGCAGGCACCTTGTGCTCAACATCTCTGAACACTGTCCACCAACCCCTACTCCTATTCGGTCTTCCTAATCCCACTAAATGCCACTCTTCATTCATCCAGTTTCTCACATCAGGTACCCAGGAGTTCAGTATTTTTGTCTCCCTCCAGTCACTGAATCCAAGCAATTCTGCCTCTTAAGTATCTCCTTAGCCCCTCTACTTGTTTCTTAGTATCAGGTTTTGCCTCAACGATTACAATAGCTTAACAAACCCCCGCCTCTAGTCTTTACCTACTTTAACCCAAATCTGACAGCAAATCAGACCACAACGCTCTGGTTTAAAACCCTTGCGTGTCTCCATGTGGCCAACCTGGTTTACCGCACGTTTGATCCTGTGTCAAACGTTTCAAGTTGACACTGCCCAGTGTTCTCGGGCTGGCTGGTCACTACAAAACCCACATTCTGTCCTCCAAGTACAAGGTCCGGCTGTCCTCCAGCACCCCTCTCTCAATTAGGGGGTCTCACCTCTGCCTTCCCCTTTGCCAGAATCCTCTTGTCCCCATTCCTCACAGCCAACTCGGACTCATCCTTCATGTTTCTTTAGGATGACATTCCTTCCAGGAAGCCTGCTGACCCCCAGGGCGGTTTAAGAGCCTCCCTTCCCCCGGGGTTCCCACACTGCTGATCACTCAGAGGGGAGAATTACTTGGCTGCCTCCTCCAACACACTGTCAATTTCAAGAGCTCTGTGACTAGGTCTAGTTCCAGGCCCTCCCACCCCTGGCCAGGCACTGCCTGACCTGCAGTATGTGTACAATTCTTGGTCAGTTGTCTGTTCTCCATAACCGGTTCTGCCCACTTTTTGCTATCCTACCTTATTTCTGGGGTCCCCAGACTACCCACTAGTGCTCCAACCAGCCCCTCATTTAAGATTCCTAGGTTGATGGGGCACAACTGAGCCCCACAGCCCCACCTTGTACTCCTTGATCTCCTCCTGGAGGATTTCATCCGCATCTGCATAAACCTCCACCTTCCTCTGCTTCTCCAGCTTGCGCCGCAGTCGTGAGATGTCCTCCTGAAGCAGGACAGGGGCTAGGCTGAGTACAAGGGTCGCATCCTGACCCCTGCCACCCCAGGCCACACCAGTGACCTTGTCCCCACCATGCGCACACCTGAGCCCTCTTGAGGTTGAAGCTCTCTTTCTCTCGAGCGGCCCGGCTCTCTGCCAAGCAAGGCTGAATCTCTCGCAGCCGCGTCTGCACATGCTCCAGCTGTACCTTCAGGTCCTCAGCCAGCTGGGCTGCTTCCACAGCCTGAGGTAGGGAGACAAGGAGGGCACCATTCTCCTGAGCCTACGGAGTTAGGCACCATGGTCCACAGATGCTTGTGTCAAACATTCCAGTGATTCTTGCTCCTGGGATTAAGTCCAATTTTCTTCACTGGAGCTGGTCCCTCCTGACCTCTGGACTCATACCTCCTCCTATTCTTCCTCATTCCGGACACTTTCCTCAGCTGCATAACACTCTCTCCTGACTCCAAGTTTTCATAGGGCTGTCCCTCTGCTACAACTCCAATACATACGTCTCTCCTGCAACTCCCTCAACTTAAATGTCACTTCATATTTTTTTATACAGCCACCTTAGTTATCCCTCACAAAACTTGCTATGATCTGTGATAACATTCTATCTCTGGGATCACTGGCTGGCTATCTGTCCCTAAAGACTGGGATTTCCCTCTTCTAATAGGACCCCCTTGTTCCCATGGTCTCCCCAGCACTCAGCACGGGGTCGGGTATATACAGCAAGGGCATGTACACTGCCTAAATTAGGGGTGGGGAACGTTTTTCACCAAGGCCATTTGGAAATTTGTAACATCATTCGCTTAATATCGTCCACTTACTATAAATTTTGTTGCTATGAAAAAAGCTCCTAGATTTATTGAATTTTGAGTCCCGCCTGCAATTGACTTGGCAGGGCCGGACCAAATAATTTCGCAGGCCTTATACTGATTCTCCCCACCTCCGGCCTAAATGAATGAATGAAACAGGAGGAGAAAAAAGCCCAGTGGAGAAACTGAAAATCTATCTTAAGCCTTTACCACAAACTAGATATTTCTTAGTTTTAATACAACTATGTGACAGGAACCACCATCCCCATTTTACAGGTCAGGATGTGGGTCCTAGAGCCAAGGAGACCCACCGAACCCAAGTTCTACTCTTTCTTGAGCAAGCCAGCTGACCTCCTGCGCCTTAGTTTCCTCACGGATAACAAGAAAAACCATCACAGGATCATTATGAGACTGAAATCTGACCAAGTGTGGGAAGTCCTCAGCACAGGGTCTGGAACATAGTAAGAGTTTGAGACGTGAGCCTGACTTCTTCAGCTGTGAGCCAGCATCTTATGTTGCCTCCCCCGGGCCTGGCCTCACCTTCCTCTTATTGAGCTCCAGGGCCTGGCTGCGCAGCGTCAGCTCCTTCTCCACACCTCCCAGGCTGCCCTGCAAGGCCCGCTCTTTTTCCTCCAGCTTCTGCACGGTCAGCAGCTGGGCATCCACCTGAGGACAGGGGTAGAGATTCAGTGCTGGGAAGCCCCTGCCTCTCCAGCTCCACCCTACAAGCCCAGGGTGACCATACCTGTGACTTGAGGCCAAGAACCTGCTCACCCAGCTCATCCTTCTCCTCCCGCAGCAGCTTGTGAATCTGGTTGGCCTTGATCCGCTCCGACATCAGCTTGAAGTTGGCATCGTCCTTTTCCCGCAGCTGCTGTAGCAGCCGCCCATTTTGCTCCTGCATGTCCTCAAAAGCCTGCCCTGTCACATCCATCTCCGACAGCAGGGCCTCCTCCTCCTGTGTGGGCAAGGACCGATGGAGTGTGGTAGATGGACAGGAGGACCATGGGGAAACCCCAGGAACACACGACTGAGCAAAGAACCGAGTGGAACCAGGCCATCTGCTAGAAGCACCCAAGACTGGGGGGTTGGAGGGAGTGGGTAAAGGGAATCCTAACATTTAGAAGCAAGAGAACCACAAGAGGCTCACACCTGCTTGGTGGCACCCAACTTGCGCTGCAGGTGTTCTATCTGCTCCTCTGCCTGCCGAATGCGCCTCAGGGCATCTTCATCTGCAATCTTCTTGCTCTCCCTTCGATCCCTCTCCTCCAATTCCCGAATACGACTCCGGAGCTCATCGACCTACAGCCGCCAGAAGGAGCGAGTGCTCTTGTCATGGCTTCCTGCTGATCTAGGGCTCTGCTTTGGTCAGAACCCTATCGGGTAGCCTCTCTATATGCCCCACAAGCCCTTCCTGACCTCACCTCGGCCTTGGCCTTGCGTTCAGCTGCCATGAGCTGCACCTTATCCCGCTGCTCCTTGGGTGCTGATTTGTACATATCCAGTAGCAGCTTCATTTCCTTCTGGCTTTCCTGGGCCTTCCTGGGGGAGGCACAGGAGGACTTGGTAAGTAGGGCTGGAGGCCACTTGGCAGGGGTGGGAAGAAGACAGGAATAGGGCCTCACTTGAGCTCTGCTCGGAGACCTTTAAGGAGTTCTGACTCCTTCCTCTTGGCCTCCTCCACCTTGGCCTTCTCCCGATCAGCTCTTGAAAGTGCTGAGGCTATAGACTGGGGTCCCAGGCCAGGCCCTTCCCGCTCCCGAAGCTCCCGTTTGGGCCTGGCCTCAGGTTCTCGGCCCCGGGAAGAGGGGCCCTGGGACCCGGGGGTTAAGGCCTGGGCATCTTCCTCAGAGGGGACCAGTTCCTCCTTCTTTGCTGAGGAGGTAGTCATGGCGGCAACAGGCACTGACGCTATCTCCTTTCTGGTCTCATGGGCTCCAACAGGGCCTGGCCCGCCCTCTTCCTTCCCTACGGCTGGGGCACTGAGGCCAGAGTCCTCTGAGTGGCCCAGGTTGGGGACAGAGTGCGTAGAGCCACTGGCCTGGGCCCGGAGCTGCAAAGAACAGGAGAGAACAGGGCTGCAGTGAGATGGTACTCACTGGGGTCTAGCCAAGGCTTCTCCCAGGCAGCACTCTCCTCACCTTGCCAATCTCAGCCTGCACTTCCCGCAGCTTCCGCTTGTATCGCTGGGCATCCCCCTTTAGCTGGTGGTTGTGGTTTTGAAGACTGCTGATCAGATGGCGCATCTCACGGTTGATGGGCCCTAGGGGAGGGTCAGGGACTGACGTGAGACTGGCCCCTGGATTAGGGCCCAACTCTTTAGTGGGGGAAGAGGAGGAGCCAGAGCCATCACTCCCATTACAAAGAGGAAAACTGAAGCCTTATACAGTGTGACCTCATCAAAGTAATGCAGACTTTACAATATGACCTCATCAAAGTAATGCAGACTTTACTTTGAAGAAAATTCACCCAAAAGTAACTTCCCACTGTCTTTGTGTTATTTCTGCTCATGTACATTTTTAAATACTTCCAAATTTCCTTCAAAAGAACAGATAACATGCCGAAACCGGTTTGGCTCGGGGGATAGAGCGTCGGCCTGCGGACTGAAAGGTCCCAGGTTCGATTCCGGTCAAGGGCATGTACCTGGGTTGCGGGCACATCCCCAGTGGGAGTGTGCAGGAGGCAGCTGGTCGATGTTTCTCTCTCATCGATGTTTCTAACTCTCTATCTCTCTCCCTTCCTCTCTGTAAAAAATCAATAAAATATATTAAAAAAAAAAAAAAAAAGAACAGATAACAGTAAATTCACAAAAGTGAGTTAATCTACTTCTGGATTTTTAAACAAACGTCACCTTCTCAGTAATACATTTCTCAGGCCTCCCCATCCAAAACTGCAACACCCTTTCTCCTAATACTTCCTGTCTTCAATCCATGCTTTATTTTTCTTGGCATATTTGTCATTATCTAAAATACATATTCCATATTTTCTTCTCTACTCCTGCCTTCCCCCATTATAACAGTGCTCCAGTGTTTTGTTCACTGGTATAATCCCAAAGCCTAGAACAGAGCCTGGCCACAGGTGGTATTAAATAACTCTTTCCAAAATAAATGAGTTATCTGAGAGAGACACCCGAAGGCCAGAGAGCCACAGGTGGGGCTGGCAGCTCATGTTCTAAGCCCGCTCCATCAACCACCTCAGCTGGTTAAGTCTTACTGTGCCTTTGAGCCAGGTGGTGTGGTACCTGTTTTCCACAGGGAGATGAGGCTCTGTGACAGGAAGGGTTAAACCTCTTGCATCTGGATGAGCAGCAGCCCCTCATTAGGGCCCAGGAATCCCAGATAAGGCCCACCTCCACCCCGTCCTCACCACATACCCGCCTGCTCGTTGGCCGCCAGGTTCTGTTCAAACTCGATGCGCAGCATCTCGTACTCCTTGCGTACCTGGGCCAGTGTGTCCTCCAGCTGGATAACCTCTGTGCGCAGCTTCTTCTGCAGCCCCAACTCATCGCTCTGTGGGTTGAGGCATTAAGGACCCACACAGTCCCTCTGCTCCCTGGCAAGCCCCCTGCCTTAGGCCTCAGGGCTTAAGAATTTATTCCCAAGGGACCCCTGGCAGGCATACAGGGACTCAGACCAGGAAAGCCTTAACCCTCAGGGTCTGGCACTTACCACAGCCCCCACCCGATCTAGGGCCATACCTCCATGTGTTCAATGTGTCTCAGGTGGGAGTTCTTGGTGGCCAGCAGCAGCCCCCGGGCCTCATCCAGCTGGGTCTTCACTTGCAGAGACTCATTGTAAAGCAGTGAGAACTGGGCCTGCAGCATTCGATATTCCCCCGTCTCCCGAACCACCTCTTCAGGAAGACTACGTAGGGCCACCTAAAGGTAGGGATGCCCAAAAGTGATTAGTGAAAGGATTCAGCCCCCACCTTGCAGTCTTAGGCCCTTCCGGCCCCAATTGCCCACCTTGAGGCGCTCATTGGTCCGCACAGCCCCCTGAAGTTCGGCCTGTAGCTTCTCCAGCTCTGTCATGCGGTTATTGGCCAATTCCTGGTTTTCCTCTAACTCCGCATTCAGCATCTCAAACTGTGGGATGGGAAAGGCTGTGGCAGTCAGGGCCAGGCCAGGCGGCACACTTCCTTCACATAAGCCCCACTCACACTCTCCTATGTGTAGCAATGATGTACTCTGAAGCCCTTGGGACAAGCCAGACCTAAGCACTTTCCTAAGAGCTCCCAGGCAAGTGGAAGTAAACTCAATACTGCATGTGAATGCTGGGAACCAAGGCCTGTAACTGACAAGGCGTGAGAGAAGGCTTCCTGGAAGCCCTGAAGAGTAAGCTGAAGGAACGGGAATAGGGCATGGTGATCCCCCACAGCACCAAGAAAATGTGCAACGGCCAAGAGGTGAGAGCATAGGTAGGACTGTCTCAGCAAGGCTCTTCTTCAGCCACCCAACTAAGAATTCCAATCACCCCCAACACTTCCATTTATCTACTGTCTACACTTTCTCCTTGTGGTGCTTATAACCACCTGATGTACTATTTTCCTTACTTCTTGTCAGTTCTCCCGACTAGAACTTAAGCTCCATGAAAGCTTTGGTTTTTGTCTATCTTGTTCTCCAATATGCTTGCTCCCAGCACAGTGCCTAGCACTTAGTGTTTAGCAATGACCTACTGAACATATTTGTGCATGAATACAACAAAGAGCAGCATGAGTGACAGGGAAGGACCTCAGACACCATAATTCTGTGGGGAATGTCAAGGGTAGAGAAAAGATTATGGGAGGGACTGGGAAGAATGATACCTGCTCACCTTCTGCATGCTGAGTGTGATCTGGCCCCCCTGGAAGCCTGAGGAACTCCCAGACACATAGTAGCCAGAGTTGAGCTGTGGAGAGGAGAGAAAGAAAGACAGACAGACAGATGAGTGTGAGGAGAGAACCTAGGGCCCTAGGTTCCCAGCCCCTACATCTGACACAGCACCCTAGCCCCACCTGCTCCAAGGCCTCCGCCAGGTGCTTATTGAGCTTTTGCTCACGCTTGCGCAGCTTCTCAATGTCCCACTGCAGGTCCTCTACTGTCGTCTCCATTTCTAGCACTTTGGTCTCTGCTGAAGTCACTTTATCCTGGAGCTCAGAGTACTGAGAACAACGAAGAGGGCAGATGCTTAAATGAGGAGACTTGATTCCCTAAGATCCTTGGGTGTCCACCCAACCTAGACCCTGCCCTGGGTCTAATCCCACCCCCAAAAATGCAACGCCCACCTCCAATGAGATACGGTGGTGCTTCTCCTGTAGCTGGGTGGCCAAGTCCTGAAGTCGCCGGTTCTCACGGCCCAGCTCCCGGGTGCGTGCCCGAGCCGCCTCACCAGGGTGCTCACTATCCCCTGGGAAGTCAGGGCTCGGGTCAGAGTCAAGTCCAGGGCAATGGGGAAAAGTGCTAACTCATTCTGGGGTCTGCTCTGTGCCCAGTGTGATCCACCATGACAAAGCTAGGAGTTTTTACCCCTACCGCACAGAGGAGGAAACCAGCTCGGAGAGGAGAGCCATCTACCCAGAACGCCAAGGCTAGAGTGACAGAACTAAGGCTTGGGAAGCCCATCTGCCTACAAAGCCTGGGCACTTGCTGCTCTGTCTTGTGCAAAGTGCTCCAAAAAAGATATCCCGCCAAAAGGGATTAGCCCCACTAGAATCAACAACTCCTCTTCTCGATCTCTTTAGAATTCAACTCCAGAAATCAAAGTTGGAGCCCCCATCTACAACCTAACCCTTCCCCGAGAACATGACTGATTTATTCCTTGGGAAATTCTGGCTGCCTCTGGGCCAGAGGCATTGAGAAAGGGATAGACTAAAGATGCAAACTGGTATGGAGATCTCTGGGGCGGGGCACAAAGCACCAACCTCCGCTGTATACTCGCTGGCAGAGTTCCTCCACCTGGCGCTGCAGGCGGTCTGAGGCCTCCACGACACGGGACACGGCTGCCTTGGAGAACTCCATTTGGCCCTGTAGCTGCAGCTCCACCTCCTCATTGCTGCTGGCACCCAGTGCCACCACAAAAGCCAAGGCTGGCTCACTGAGTGGGGGCCGCAGCTGCATGGGCAGGGTCTCTAGGAGGGATGGAGACACTAATGAGGATAATAGCAGCAGTTACAACTCTGAACCAAGTTCCAGACTGAGCCATTCAACACTCTCTGGCTCACTGAATTAACACATCGACACCTATAGTGCATTGTTATCCCCATCTTGAAATCAAAACAACAGAGATTCAAGAGGTAATTCCCCCAAGGCCAAAATGCTCCCAATTATTTCTGCAGGGAAGCCTTCTCAAACTAAATTAAACCCACACCAGGCCCTGGCTGGGCCACTCGGTTGGTTAGAGCATCAGGTTGTGGGTTTGATCCCTGGTCAGAGCACATACAAGAATCAACCAACGAATGCATAAAAAAGTGGAACCACAAATCTATGATGTTCTCTCTCTCCCTAAAATCAATAAATAAAATAAAATAGAACCACACTCAAGTGCGCACACACTAATTCCCGTTCAGGGGCCCCTATACTTTTAACTTTTGATTTACAATCACTTCCTCTCTGATGGCAGAGGCAGTATTTCTTTTTGCTTATCTATGTCTCCTGCAAGTCTAGATCGGTGCCAGATACACAGTCAACACTCCATATTAACACTTTTAACTAAACAAATCTCAAAACATAAACTGCACTATGAACCAAGTCACTCAGATTCCAAAGCCTGTATTTCGACCCATTGTACTAGCTGCCCAAACATGAAATCAATTTTATGTGCCTGTGTGGGAGGGGAGGTAGGGACTCCAGGAGCCTAATATCCAAAGTCCCTTCCTCTCCAGGACCTTTCCCAGAATGTAATTAAGCTCCCCAGGTCCTCGGGCTCTGGCCCTACCCCTCAGTTCTGACGTCCCTGGCTCTGTGAGAAGGGTCTCATCACGGGTCGGCCCCTCCTGGGTTCCAGGCGCCTCTGTCCCTGAAGACAGCTCCCCCTGGTTCTCATGGTGTCGAAGAAGGGTTTCCACAGTTTCATCCAGCTGAAGGGAGAAAGCACCAAAAATGTTATGAATTCCTCAGGTGCTTCCCTGATAACACACACTGCTTCCCAGCAGGAGTCTGAGAATGGGCAAGTGGATCAAGGCCAGTCCTGGAAGGCAGAGGGGCATCCACCTGGGCCCAGTAGCGATTGACGATGAGGAGCGTGGCGTCGTCGGTGGCCTGCCGCTTTTCCAGCTTCTCGATGCGCTCCCGGAGCTCATCCTCACAAGCCTGTCGCTGCTCCAACCGCTCCGCTAGCTTCTTATTCTTGAACTGCAAAACCTTCAGGTCCATCTCCTCCTGCCACGGAAAGCAGGACCCAAGACATCAATCAGAGAGACGGACAGAGGACAGCAACGCAATGGGTGGAAGGAGGAGCCCCACGCTAACTAACAGGATTTACAGGGGCGCGGACACCCACAGGGCGCCTTGGTGGAGGCGGGGCCGCTTCTGTCTCCTCCGAACCCTTCTGCAGCCTGTTTTCCTATCTGGAAATGGAGAGCAGACGTCTTGCTCTCGGTTTCTCTCAACAGTGTTCTGTAAAGTGGACCCTGCTAAATGTGGGGAACTGGGAATAAGGCTCCGGGCGACTGGGGCGGAGAACAGAGTTGAGGGCGGGAACGAACCGTAGAAGAGATGCCCCCCAGACGAATGGGTTCTATAAGCGTGGTCGTGGTCTTCTCCTCGCGGCTCAACTTCTCTGGGGGCCCCGAGCCCCCGTCGCCGGCGGCGCGTTTGTTGCCGGGCCCAGACATGGCCGCGGCGGCAGGAGCGGTGCAGGGTCTCCCCAGGAACGTCAGGCGGGAGGCGGCGGCACCTCCGTCACCTGCAGAAGACGGAGAGCATAGATATGGACGCGACCGGAGCTCCGCTGCCCAACCCTGCCCCGCACATACCTGCTGCATCCCGCCCCCACCGCCCCGGGCCCCTCACCTGCAGCAGGATCAGCCGAGCGCCGCCATCTTGGATTCACCAGACGTCACCCGGCCTCCCCAGCACAGAGCGCAGGCGCCAGAGGCAATGCCGGATATGGTGGAACTGCATTTCCTGTTTCTATTGGTCGCGCTTTGTCCCTCCTCTCCGGTTTCTTCCCGAACTTCTCCTCTTTCTCGCAGTGATTGGCCAGTAGGCGGTTCCTATGGTAACTGACACCACGTCCCACGCCCAGCCTAACGACCTCGCCAGCCTCTTATTAGCAACTTTGGAGAAACGTGGGGCACTTTGCAATTTATTACGCACGCGCATTCTCTTCTAATTGGTGAGTACATTACTCTTCCTTTTCCTCCCAGCGCCGCCTTAGCAACGGTCCGGGTGGAGACGCCCCCCGCGGATTGGCTGCAGCCGACCTCTCGGCTGCGTAGATTGGCTGAAGCGTGGTAGAGGGTCAGACCCAGGAAGTGCCTGAGGAGAACCGGTGGTCCCAGAACAGAGGCAGGTAGAGCCTGCGGTGACCGTGACACAGAGGAGCGGCGACATGACCCATCGGAAGTCCAGCCAACTCCAGAGCCCGAGAATGCAGCTGGACCTTGAACAACCCTCCGAACTGCGGCGGGAAATCAAGAGGGACCTCAGCTCAGCGGATGAACTAGCCTCGCGTAGGGGAACAGGTGTGCGGTCCGAGTTCGGCACCGTGGCCGCGGTGGAAGAGGAAGAAGATCCTGCAGCCAACTTGTTCCCGGTAAGGACGAGTAATCCGCTCAGCAATGTTATAAAAGGGCTCCCGACAGGGCGCCACCGTGACATGTTTACTAATTTTACGGCGTCTCCTGGGCTGCCTTGGTGAAGAGGGAATGTGTGACCCCGACTGTTAATATGCTCATTAGGAGGCCTTAGGGCCTGCTGAAGCCCAGCCCGCCCGCGTTGTTCGTTCACAGTCCTTAAGACGAGAAAGCAAGTTAACGAGTTCTCAGGTCCGCTGGAGGTTTGCCATGGACCAGGGACAAGGACTTTGGTCCAATCTGCTTTCTCTCCGCAGCCTCCTCTGCCCCAGCCCCGGATCTGCATGTGGTGAGTGTAAAGAGCCTTGGGAAAAGTTACATTTCACTCTTGCACGATTCCCTTAGTACTTCCCCAACAGTCCTGTCAAACAGCCAGGGCAGGTGAGGGAGGAGCCCCATTTTACAGATGAGGGAGGAGCCTGAGGTCCAGAGATGCGATTACCCAAGATGACTAGAAAATGGCTCTCCTGCCTCCACAGTCCAAAGAGCAAGTGTGGGAAGAAGGGAGCCAAAGACAGAGGATGTAAATAGAAAGTCATAGCTGTCATGGAGCATTGTGCAAATGGGGACACTGAGGCCCACAGGGGTACTTGCCCAAAGTCATACAATAAGGGAGTGACAGAGCAGAAACAAGAACTCAAGTTTCCTAACCGTAGGCTTTATAATGAAAATAATCATAAGAATTCATTTAGGCCATGGCCAGTGGTCCAATGGTTAGAGCATCAGCGTGCACTAAAACGTCACATGTTCCATTCCTGGTCAAGGGCATGTACCTGGGTTGCAGGCTCGATCCCTGGCCCAGTCGGGGCACAAGTGGGAGGCAACCAATTGACGGATGTCTCTCATATCAATGTTTGTTTCTCTTTTCCCCCTACCCCTCCCTCTGCCATTCTAAAAATCAGTGTAAGAAATATCCTGAGGAATAACCCACACACAAGTTCATTTAGACCATATCAGTTATTTACAGATGGAAAACATGATTCCCAGAGAGGGAAGTGGTTTGCCTAAGGTCACCAGCAAGTTAGTGGAAAGGCCGAACTTCAAACTGAGGTCTCCTGGTTCCCAGTCTAGTGCTCTAGTCCTGCCTTGAGACTAATGTAAAATGGCCACCAACACCATTTCTCCTCTTTTCCTATGGCAGGAAGTACCTGGACATCCATTCCATGCACAGGCTGGAGAAGACGGCCAACACTGAGGAGATGAGGGAGTATGGAGGCGGGGTGGAGAAGCAGGGAAGGGAAGGAGCATGGGAAAGGCTGAGGGTGTACTGGGAGGCATGAGAAATCCTGGCTCCAAAGCATGCTGTACACTAGTGTGGGGTAGTGAAGGGAGGCTTCCATTGTCTCTCACTCTGTCCTCGCCCCCTCTCAAGGGTGCTGGCCAACCTGTTGGGGCTAGGATGGCCTGAGCAGAGCCTTCAGGATGCCATCACCCTGGATCTCTTCTCCCATGCACTCATCTTCTGCCGCCAGCAGGGCTTCTCGATGGAGCAGACATCAACGGCTTGTGCCCTGCTCCAAGATCTTCACAAGGCCTGTGTTGGTAAGAGGTGGCGGTGACCAGAAGGTTTGAGCCCAGGAAAGAGGATGCTGGATGGCACAAGTAACCATGGGAAGTAGAAATAGGGAGATCACCACCTGGAATCTGTTGTCATTACTAGCAGTGTTACCACACAGTTATTTCACCTATGAAATCCTTCATTTCTTTATCTATGAATACTGACTGTTCTGCTATATGGGGGAGGGGGGGCAACAAATGTATACACACTGAATAATTATTAATTCCAATGGGTTAAATCTGAAAAAAGACATTAGAATTAATAATTATACAGTGTGTATATTTTTGGGGACACCCGGTATATTAAATATATATAAATATATGCACAGTGCTCAGTAAAATAGTTCTTGCTTTCTCCCTTTTATTCCCAGAACTGGTTTTCTTCAAAATGTTTAACAAGAGCTAAAATTATGTATTTCTTGGTTTATTGTATGTCACTTCCACTACCATGTCAGCCTCTTAAAGGGGCAAGACCTTATCTGTCTTGTTCAGTGCCCAGAAGTCATAGTGGGTACTCAGTGTTTGGGTTAATGAAACAACCCAGTACTTAAACCTACATCTGTCCACTTCCAAAGCTCATGCTCAGTAAGTAGCAGTTGAGTGAGTAAAATGAATGGTTATCACAGAGGTGACTCACTGGAATATCTTGTTTTCCCTCCCAGCAACCCCCCTGGGCAATGTGGAGGAATGTTACCGCTACTTCACCAGTGTTCTTTTTTGCCATGGAGTCAGGGTCAGTTCCCCTGATGGGATCTTCGCTCCTCCCCAGACAAGGTCTAGCCCAATCACCTGTTCTCACCCTCATCACCCTCATCTTCCTCTGAAGGCCACAGTGGGCTCTCCCTGCTCCTGGACTGCTGGGCACTAGGAGAAAAGGCCAGAGCTTCAGGAGGTGGTCAGTCCTCTAACTCCCAATCACCCCCACAGCGGCCCCCTTTCAGTATCAACCTTTTTAAGGAGGAACAGCTGCTGGCCTTGGCTGATTATGTGGTCAACACCTACTTTCGCCACTTCAAGCTCTACAAATACGTCTTTACTCCCCAGGTATTGGGCCCTGGGCTACGAGACCACCCCTCAGCTCCCCACTTCCCTCAGTGCAGATGCCGTCCTCTCAGCTGCCCTTTGTCTTCCCAGGTGCGGCTAGATCTGTCTTTGACTTATTTAGGGCTGCAGCCACCCAAGCTCTGGTCAGAGGATGAGAGAGGTAAGGGAGAATGCCAGGGCTGGGGCTGGGGCTGGGGCTGAAGCTAAAGGTTCTTCCTGCTTCTGGTTGCAGAGAAAGAAGGTGGTGAGGAGGTGGAGGACCAGGCAGCCACCCTACAGGAGGAACCAGAAGCGGTGGCTGAGCCACAGCAAGAGCCAAGTGAGGACCTGGAGGAGTTTGGGTTCTCTATGATTTGGGGCAAATGTGAAATGAAGGGTTTAGACCACATCAGGACTTCAGACTTTTAGTCATGGTGTCCTTTCTCCAAATGCTTCAGCGTGCAGGAGTCCAAGGTGACAGATAAAGCACAGCTGCTGGGAGCTCCAGAAAAACTGATGACAATAGCCAGCACATAGATGATAACACTATGTGCCAGGCAAGCCCTATTTTGTTTTATTTTTTATTGTTTTTTAAATCCTCACCCGAGGACACTTTTTCTATTGATTTTTAGAGAGAGGGAAAGACAGAGAGAAACATCAGTGTAAGAGAAACACATCAACTGGTTGCTTCCTGCATGCGCCCTGACCAGGGCTCGGGCCAGGGAGAAGCCTACAACCGAGGTACATGCCCTTGACTGGAATCGAACTGGGGACCCTTGGGTCCACAGGCCAATGCTCTATCCACTGAGCCAAACAGGCCAGGGCCAGGCAAGCCCTATTTTAAACATTTTATGTACATTAACCCATTTAATTCTCCCTCAATCCTAGATGCTAGGTGCTATCACTGTCCACATTTTACATAGGAGGAAACCTAAGGCATGGAGAGGTTAACTCACCTGCCTAAGTTCACAAAGCTATTAAGTAGCAATCCAGAAAGTCTGGCTGGAAGTAGCCATTCGGCCCACTTCTCTCACAGAAGGGCTGGCTAACATTTTCTGAATTGAAGCAACATTTCCACCTGTGTAGTCCCCAGGGACACCTTGCAAATTGCTTGCCCAGCTAGGGGCAATCCTTCAGCCCCAAGCAGCATCTCTCCTTCCCTGCCCCGCAGGCCAGGTCTCCCTCCTCCGAGCCTACATCAAGACCCAGCTGACCAAGGAGCTGGAGCTGCTGCAGCAGCTGGTGGATGAGCGGCTCAAGGCCAGCGAGGAAAGGCTCAACAGCAAGCTGACCACACTAGAGCGGCCCTTCCAACTACCTCCAGGCAAAAGCAAGAATAAGACCAAGTGACTCCCCGTGTTTTCCCCAATAAAGGCCTCGGCCAGAGTGGCCCCATTCGCGCCCCCACCCCCATCCTGAGCAACTTCTGGGCTTTCCTGCCAAAGCCAGACACCAGACATAGGGCATTGGCTCCCTGGTGTGTAGATTTTATTGCATACACAGCACAGGTAGCACTGACAAGGCCAGGCATGGCACTCTTGAGCGGCTCCCTTCTACCTCAGCTTTGATCTGAAAGCCCTGGCCAGTGGGGATAGACTGGACTTTATGATAGTACGATGAGTGGTAGCCTAGCCAAGCAGTGGGGCCGGGGCCTACGGCCAGAGCCAAAAGGGGCTGGAATGATAAAAATCCTCCTCATGGAAAGTCCTGCTTTCTGGCATTCCCCAGGGCTCAGGTGCTAGCCCAGCACCAGCATGGCCTCATCCTCGGTGATAGCAGCTGAGTCCCCCTCCTCTTCAGGGCCCATGATGGGAAAAGGCCCAGGCGGCCGGTGCTGGAAGAGGGCTGCACGGTTCTGCTGCTCGCCCTTCTTCACCCAGTGCCCATAGAGCCGGAAGGCACAGCTGTCAATGAGGCGCCGCACTGGCCGCAGTGCATAGGGGTCCCTCAACAGCGCACTCTTCGTCAGCGGACGTGCATGGTGGATGCTTAAGGCCACTCGTCCAGCAGCCAACACTGTCCACACTGCCACCTGGGAAGGGGGAGGGGAGTGTGAGCTCCAGTGTAGCGCTGCCACAGGGGACAGAAGAACAGGCCAAGACCTGATCCTCTTAGGCTTACCCGGAACCGCTGTCGGGGGGTGAGGTTCCAGGGTTGGCTGCCTTCACAACGCTCAAAGAAGGGGTGCTGTAGAGCTTGCTCAGCTGTCAAACGCTCTTCAGGATCCACTTGCAGCAGCCTTGAAATCTAGGGGAACTCCACAACATGAGAGATAGCTCTTGGGCCTCCCGCCTTGCACCCTCAGGGTCCCAGCTCACCAGGTCTTTAACAGTGTTTGAACGGTCATCCCATTCGGGTGAGTTAAACTGGTACTGGCCTTCCATGATCATGCGTAACATCAGGATCTGACGCCGGTGCCAGAATGGTGGTGAGCCAGCCAGGAGTGTGAACAAGATGACCCCACAGGCCCAGCTGGGAAGAAGACCAAAGTCAGGCAGGAGTAGGTGCTGGGCAAATGTACACAGGAAGAGGACGGGGTACCAGAAACTCACAGGTCGACCTCCTTGCCGTAGCCCGGGTGGGTTTCATCCATGGAGCATTTAAGGATCTCAGGTGCTAGATATCCTGGGGTCCCACACAACTCTGGGGAGAGAGGGCTGAGGTTGATGGGATGCCACCAGCCCCCTCATGGCCCTTAACACCAACCCTCTACAGGAGCCTCGACAAGTGTTCCTCATTCTGCTCCTGCCAGACTCTGCTGAGTCTCAGTACTAGACCCTGACCCTGGTGAACAACTCAAATACCCACCAAGGCTCCTGGTGGCCTTGGAGAAATCAAGAAAAACATGATTTTTAGATTTACTTCAAGGTCCTATCCAACTATCACTTGCCTCCAACCCCCTCTGGGCCAAACCTACTCATTCCTCACACAAAGTGTTACCACATTTTTACATTCATAACATACACAAAAAACAAAACTTTTCTGCATTCCTTTCTGCGCAAATCTACTCTTCCTATAATCTCTACTCTGGTTGGTGGAACCACCACTCAAACCAAGGGGAAGGAGGGGGAGTATGGGGTTTCTTCAAGTACATACTGGGTAAGTCCCTTATTTAAAACTCTTCCCTGGCTCCCAATATGGCCTCAAGATCAAGTCTATTCTTATAGCACAGAGCCCTCCATGACTTGATCCAAACCCTTACTTTTAGTTTCTACCACTTCAGGCCCCAATTCTAACATCCTAGAAATTTCCAAACTCCAAGAGAGCTTAATAGGCCTAAACTGAACATGACTCTCAGGAAACTCATTCCTAAGCTAAGTATTTATTGCCTACCATGTACCTAGCACCACATTGGACACAGTGGTAAATTAGATGTGCTCTTACTAAACTTCATGTCCACTAAAAAGCAAATGAGAAATAATAGAGTAAGATGGGTGCCATGAAGGGAGTAAGGAACAAAAAGTAAAGGCCCTAGCTGGTTTGGCTCAGTGGATAGAGCGTCAGCCTTTGGACCAAAGGGTACCAGGTTTGATTCTGGTCAAGGGCACGTGCCTGGATTGCAGGCTTGATCCCCAGTAAGAGGTGTGCAGGAGGCAGCAGATCAATGATGCTCTGTCATCATTGATGTTTCTATCTCCCCCTTTCCTTCCTCTCTGAAATCAATAAAAATATATTTTTTAAAAAAAGAACAAAAAGAAAGGGATCTAGCCCGGCCAGCATTGTTTAGTGGTTAGCATCAGCCTGTGAACCGTGAGGTCACAGTTCGATTCCCGGTCAGGGCACATGCCCTGGCTGCAGGCTCGATCCCTAATGTGGGGCATGCAGAAGGCAGCTGATCAGTGATTCTCTCTTATCATTGATGTTTCTCTCTCTCTCTCCCTCTGCCTTCCTCTCTGAAATCAATAAAATATTTTTTTTAAAAAAAAGAAAGGAATTTAACCTAACCTAGAACATTCGGGTGAAACCTGGTACCAAAGCTGAGAGAGAGGGTGGAGTGGGCAATGGTGAAGGTGATTCCAGAATGGGGAAAAGTATATTCGGAAGCACAAAGGAAAATAAAGCACAACATCTGCAAGATATGTAAGTCCACAGATTAAGAGCATTAGAGTCAGACTGCCCAAGTTCAAATCCCAGCCACAGGAACTTGGGCAAGTCACAACACATCTATAAAATGGACACACAAATGCTATGTTGAGGGGGGGAAAGGAGGACACCTGCAATAATTTCAACATTAAAAAATTTTAATAATAAAAAAGTTGAGAGGATCTAGAGAAATAAGCCACGTAAAGACTCAGCATGGAGCCTAGCTCACACTAAGCACTCAGTAAATGTTAGCTATTAATAAATTCAGTGCAGAGCCCATTGAGGGAGAGAAAGTAGCATATTAAAAGCTCTGAGGCCCTGACCGGTTTTGGCTCAGTGGATAGAGCGTTGGCCTGCGAACTGAAGGGTCCCAGGTTCGATTCCAGTCAGGGGCACATGCCTGGGTTTCGGGCTCAGTCCAACATGCAGGAGGCAGCCAATCGATGATTCCCTCTCATCATTGATATTTCTCTCTCTCCCTTCCTCTCTGAAATAAGAAAATATATTAAAAAGAAAAGCTCTGAGGAGTCTTGCAGTTGAACTTTGTTTAGTTTTCCATTTGCACCAGAATTATTTTGTCACAACAAATGTATTAACACTGGGTGAACCTGAGTCCCAGAGTACCAGGTTCCTCATAGCACCTAAGACGCACACTGTTAGACCCCAAGTGTGCAGCTGAGTCCTGCTATGCCCTTCTCCCTTCTTCCTCCTGGGACAAGCCCAGCCTCCCAAAGCCCAGCTCGGAGCCCCTGCTCTGTAGGTCCCTCTAGCTAAATCAGGTGCTCCTTTCTCCTGGTTTCCGCACATGACCCCTAGCCCCTGCCGTGTGCCACTTATCTGCTCACTTTCCTGTCTCCATCCTCCCCAAGTCAGGAAACCCATTCTGAGCTGCAAACAAGACTTTGCACCCAGAGGGTACTTGGCAAGTGTTTACTGACTCCCCTTTGCTTGGTAGCTGGGACTCAGTTCTCAGATCCAGCCAAGCACTCATGTCTGGGTCTCCTTCCCTCTCAAGCCTCTTAGGGCACCAGGTCCCCTCACCTCGAAGCTTCTCGCCAGGTTCCAAGTGGCAGGAGAATCCAAAATCGGAAAGTCGGATCTGCATATTGTCATCTAGGAGAATATTCTCGGGCTTCAGGTCTCGGTGCACAATGTTGTTGGCATGGAGAAAGTTCACTGCTTCCAGCAGAGACCTCATGATGGACCTGGGGGAGGGGCAGTCTCCTCTGCTTCTCCCTGCCCCACCCCACTCCCTGCTCACCCCAGGGGCTGCAGGCTCAGCCATTACCTGGTTTCCTTTTCTGAGAGGGCCACCTTCTCTGTGAGATAGTCAAACAGCTCTCCCTTCCGCATCCTAGGAGATAGGAGTGGGAGGGAGGGAGGTGCACCTCACAGTGAGGGCTGAGAAAATAAGCCAGTGCTCAGAGAAAATACTATAGAACAGGCCAGTAGAGAGATTTCTCTGGCCTGGCTGGTGTTGCTCAGTGGTTGAGTGTTGGCCCATGCACCAAGAGGTTGTCAGTTCAATTCCCAGAAAGGACACATTCTGGGTTGCAGGTTCGATCCCCATTGCGGGGCGTGCAAGAGGCAGCCGATGTTTCTTTCTCATCGATGTTTCAATCTCTCTCTCCCTCTTCCTTCCTCTCCCTCTAATATAAATAAAAACATGTTTTTTTAAAAAGAGAGAGAAATTCCTCTGTAGACAAACTAGGGTCTCAAGACAGAGCACTCCAAGAGTGAGAGGAATGCCAGGGGCAGTTTGGCCCAGTGGGTTGGCAGTTCAAATATCTTCATTGTGCCTGAGGGGGCTATTTCAGCAAGAATAAGTGCCTTTTTGTGCCAATAATTTTCAGGTGGTCCTTGTTATCTGGTACTCAAAAAGGCCTTTTAAAGTGTCTCTATTTATAGCACTGACCAAAATTTCAATTAATAGTAGAAAAAAAGTTGTATAGGGCTTTGATTTTTGCTTATTTTGTCTTCTCTTTAAAGAGTGAGGTTATAATTGTAACTTTGTGTCAATCATTGAAATATAAAAAACACTCAGGTATTGTTTTGGGAGTATTATTGTTGGGCAAAGTTGCATAATGGGTAAATAAAATGGACACTTCCAACCTCCCCTCACACTTTTGCAGAGGGTCATTTCTATATGAAAATATTTTCCAAGGCCTCTCTTAAATATTTAATATTCAAACCATTCTCTTTTGAAGAACCTTTGCAACTGGTTTGCATTACATGGTATAGCATGTGACATTCAGATTTACATTGACCAGAAAAAGAATTGATGAGCAGAGATAGACACCAGCATAGGGTATTAAACAATGTGAGACTGGTGAGCAAATATCTATTTTATAAGTGGTCAGTTTCTAGACAGACACTCTCAAATCAGCCCTTTCTTCCCTGCTAACCTTATAACCATGGGAGATTAAGAGATTTGGGGATTTGGGTCATAAAGACCCTTTGTCTTTGGTCACTATTACTCTTTTTTTTTTAAAATATATTTTATTGATTTTTTACAGAGAGGAAGGGAGAGGGATAGAGAGTTAGAAACATCGATGAGAGAGAAACATCGATCAGCTGCCTCCTGCACACCCCCTACTGGGGATGTGCCCACAACCAAGGTACATGCCCTTGACCAGAATGAAACCTGGGACCCTCGAGTCCATAGGCTGACGCTCTATCCACTGAACCAAACCGGTTAGGGCCACTATTACTCTTTGAAGAACGTGCCTCAATCAGGGCACCAAGGAAAGAGGCCAGAGCCATGGACTGCCAGGCAGGCCCTGGCTGGAACAGAGGAAGGTGTGAGCAGGGTGGTCTTCAGCCCACTGTGCTGTGAGTCTGGGGCTGTGCATGGAGGTGAGGAGGCTTCTCAGATTGGGGCAGGGAGATACTCACAAGTCAAACACCAGGAACATGAAGCTAGAAGACTCGTAGGAATCGATGAGAGTGACTGGGGAAAGAGGCAGAAAGGCAGAGAGACAGAGATGGAAAGGAGCGGATGCATATTAAAGGGGCTTTCCACCCTGAGGCAACAGTGGGCTGTTACTGGGAAGGAAAATCAAAGGAGGCAGTAGGGACCCAAAGGCTGGCCACACTTTGAGGTGGAATAGAGCCAGGAGGAAGGGAGCAGAGGGGCGGAGGCAGTGTTGGGGGGAATGGGCTCTGGGCAGGACCAGCAGGATGTGGCTGTAATCTAACAGGAACAGGGGATGCAGCCTCACTGATATGGGGGTGGCCAGCGACCTGGCGAAGGATGTGTGTCTCTCGCCGCGTGGCTTCTCGCACCTCCTCCAACTGCTCAGGACTCAGTCGCTCAGCCGTCACCTCCATGATTTTCACCGCAAACTCATGGCCAGTAGCTCGATGAACACAACGGCGGACCACAGAGCTCACTCCTCTGCCAGAGTCAGACAACACAGGGGTCAGGGCCTCCTACTCTCTCATTTCCAAGCAGAGTAGAGCCTCGGCACCCTCATATATACTGCACCAGATTCTGAAGACCCATCTGGACAAGGCAACCTCCCAAGAAGCTCGTCCTGGCCTACAATAGATTCACAGTGGCCTCAGCAAGCAACGCAGGTGCCCAGGAAGGTGAAACACAAAGCTAACAGGGAAGGCAGGCCCGGGTCCTGGTTTCGAACCCAGCCTCTGCCATGCCCTCAATGGGTGAACCTAGACAAGTCCCTTCTACACTGAGCCCCAGAACCTGCCCCTTGCCCCAAAACCTCACAAGGAGAAAGTGAGAAGAAATTACCTAAGACTCCTCCAAATTTCACTCACACTTCCTGATTACCCCATCCAAACCCCACAGTTCCCCTACATTAGCTCAAGCACAGGAGGTTCTAAATAAATATTGGGCAAGTGACTAGAAGACCAAAGTTGAGAATTAAAGATATCGGTTTAGGCCCCAAATTTGCCACTAATTAACCTCTAAGGAACCTACTAACTTAAGGTCTCTGGGTTTCCGCTTCTACAGCTCTGAAATGTAGCCAAAACTATCTTGAAGGGATGCTGAAAGACAGACTGAGGTAGAGACAGGAAAGCCCTCTTGGCACTGTAAAGAGAAAGTCCTAGACAGATTTCCTCGCTTGGGCTCCGTCACCAACTCTCTCTGACTTCAGGCTAAGGTGCAAATCTTTCCAGGATCACACCACATTTCACAGGCTGGTTCCCTGGCTGCCCTTCACATAACCTCCTGCTGTGCTCTCACGGCCTCCTTGACCTTATAAAACTCCCTTGGCTTGGAATGCCTGTCACCCATATCTCTGGTTCGATCAAAGGATGCAAACTATTAACCCTCTGGCTAAACAGTCCATATGTGAATTACGTTTTGGTCAGTCCAATATTCTTTCCAAATCTGAATCCATACATCTTAGATGGGACAAGAATCCTCCAGCTGCCACAATGCTTACCACTTCCTACTGTCTTACTGTTAGCCACTTCACAGTTTTATTTTGTGCTCATCCACTAAATGCATCTGAGTTTGAGGCCTAGTACAACTATTTTAAAGCTTCTGGCCTTTATACATGAAGAAACTGATACTCTGGGAAAATTTAGTGAGAGTGTGCAGGAAAAACAAGAGGGAAAATAGAGGAGACAAGGGATCACGCTACCACAGTAACCTTGGAAGGAGATGAATACGACACTACCCTCTGATCCGCCTTTTCCAAAACTGGTCTTTCTGCGCCCCATGGCAGTGGAATCACCATTCTTCCCTGAGGTTCTTCCTAGCCTCTGTGAATCCCCCCTTACCTGGTCCTGAAACCCCGCTACTCAGGACTTGGATCTCAGCTCTCTCTCTTCTTTTCCCAATACTCTCCCCTGCTGACCTCCCTCCAGTCCCAGGAGCTTTAATACCAACTATGTGTAAATGATTCCTGCTACACTGTCCTGAGCCTTCATTATTTCTCTCCAGAATTCCAGATTTCTTAAAAAAAAAAAAAAAATATATATATATATATATATATATATATATTCAGAGAGGGCGAGGGAGAGGGGGAGATAGAAACATCAATGATGAGAATTATTGATCGGCTGCCTCCTGCACATGCCCCACTCTGGGGATTGAGCCCGCAACCCAGGCATGTGCCCTGACTGGGAATGAAACCGTGACCTCCTGGTTCATAGGTCAATCCTCAACCACTGAGCCACACCAGCAGGGCCTCAGCAGCACTTATCACAGCAGACCATGCCAAGCTTGCAGAAGCACATTCTTCCTGTTGTTCTCTGTAGCTCACAGATGACATCTCCTTGGTCTCCCTTGTTGGCTCTTCCTTCTCTAACCCATGATACATCCCAGAGACTAAGCCCATGCCATTTTCACTTCTCTGTCTATATTCTCTTGCCAACTACTATCTATACACTGATGCCTCCCAAATGTATAGCTTTAGCCCAGCCCTCTCCCTTTAGTTCCAGAATCAAAGACCCACTCGACAGCTCCAGTTGTGTATCTCAAAGTCAACATTTCCAAAATGGTATTCTTTAAAAATATATATATATATTTATATATATATATTTTATTGATTTCAGAGAGGAAGGAAGAGGGAGATAGAAATATCAATGATAAGAGAGAAGCATTGATCAGCTGCTTCCTGCATGCCCCCTACTGGAGATCGAGCCCGCAACCTGGGCATGTGCCCTTGACCAGAATCGAACCCGGAACCCTTCAGTCCACAGGCTGATGCTCTATCCACTGAGCCAAACCAGCGAGGGCAAAAAAAAATGGATTTCTTGACTTGCTCCCCTGTCCTGATAATCTGATTCTCCTGTCTTCTCTGTTTCAATAAATGGTACTCAAGTGCTCAAATCCAAACCTTAGAGGTTATTCTTCTATCTTCTATTTATCCCTCATGGTCATATCCAATCCTTTAGGAAACTGTATCAAGTCATCACCTAAAACTATCCATTTCTTTTCATCTTTATCACCCCCACTCCAGTTTTTTTTTTTAAAGCTTTTTTTTTAAAACACATTTTATTGATCTTTTTACAGAGAGGAAGCGAGAGGGATAGAGAGTTAGAAACATCGATGAGAGAGAAGCATCGATCAGCTGCTTCCTGCACACTCCCTACTGGGGATGTGCCTGCAACCAAGGTACATGCCCTTGACCGGAATCGAACCTGGGACCCTTGAGTCTGCAGGCCGACGCTCTATCCACTGAGCCAAACCGGTTAGGGCCCCCACTCCAGTCTTAACCCACCACCATCACTAGCCTAAATGAATCAACAGCTTCATAACTGGTCTCTATGCTTCCATTCCTGCCCCCCTCCTCCTCCACTCTCTACACAAGAGCCAGAAAGTGTTCTAAAAGTACCATATTAATTCTTTTCATCCTCACAGCAACCTACAAAGTAGGATTTATTTTTATTCCCAATTTACAATTAAGAAACTGAGAGCTGGCATGGCTCAGTGGTTGAGCGTTGACCTATGAATCAGGAAATCATGGCTCAATTTCTGGTTAGGGCACATGCCTGGGTTGTGGGCTCAATTCCCTGTGGGGTGTGCAGGAAACAGCCCATCAACGATTCTCTCTCATCATTGATGTTTATCTCTCTCTCTCTCTCCCTCTCTGAAATCAAGAAAAATCTATTAGCCGAAACCGGTTTGGCTCAGTGGATAGAGCGTCGGCCTGCGGACTGAGAGGTCCCGGGTTCGATTCCGGTCAGGGGCATGTACCTGGGTTGCGGGCACATCCCCGGTGGGGGATGTGCAAGAGGCAGCTGATCGATGTTTCTCTCTCATCGATGTTTCTAACTCTCTCTATCTCTCTCCCTTCCTCTCTGTGAAAAATCAATAAAATATATTAAAAAAAAAAAAAGAAAAATCTATTAAACACACACACACACACACAATTGAGGCGTAGAAAGGGTAAGTTCCTAGTCCCAAATCACAGAAATGTAAATCAGTTCAGGTTACTACCTTGTTTGAAATGACCAATTTCACTAAAATTTAAATTCCTTTTTTTTACAAATATATTTTTATTGATTTCAGAGGAAGGGAGAAGGATAGAGAGATAGAAACATCAATGGTGACAGAGAATCATTGATCGGCTGCCTCCTGCACGCCACCTACTGGGTATCAAGCCCACAACCCAGGCATGTGCCCTGGCCGGGAATTAAACCTGGGACCCTTCAGTCCCAGGCTGATGCTCAAATTTAAATTCCTTATCATGGCCTAAGACCTTACATAACCCAACCTCCATTTACTTCTCCAATTTAATTTCCTACTTTGTTTACTTCTAGCCACTATGCTCTTCCATCTATCCCTTGAGGAGGCCCTTTCCTACCATGAGCCTTTGCACTCATTGTTCCCTCTGCCTGGAATATATCTTACCTGACTCGTGCCCTGTTCATTCCCATCCTTCAAGTCTCAGCTCATTAATGACTCTCGTGCCATCACTATCGTCTCCACAGCGCGTTGATCTTCATCCTGTTTTTGTGTTTATTGTCTGTCTGTCTCTACAACTATAATTTCCAGAACAGAAACCTTGTGGGTCCTGTATGCCCGGCGCCCCGCACAGCGCACCCAGCTCACTGTACACGGCCTTCTCATCTCCGCACGCTGAGCTCGCACCGTCCTCCGGGGCCCGATACCGCCTCCGGGAGCCGTGGTTCCGAGACCCCAGCACTTTTCATAGCCGACACTTTCTGACTGTGCCTGTGCCTGTGTCTCTTTCAGTTACTTCACTGGGAGCACCTCCGGGGCACGAGCACCTCTTCTTCCCTTTCTGTTTAGCTTTGTGCCTGGCACCCAGCAGGTAATTCAACCGTTTGAACACATCCATGAGTTGGTGGGAAACGGGGGTTGACCCAGAATACGAGTCTCGCCACCAAGCGGAGCACTGACCTACCCCGTTCAGCACCGTCCCGCCAGGACCCACCCCGGACTCCGCGCCCCCGCCGCGGCCTCACCTGCCGATGACGTCCTTAGGGTCGTACTTCTGGTAAAACTCCTTGGCCGCGGCCCAGTCGGGCAGCTCATCCTCGGGTCCCACGTCCAGCGTCATTCTGACGGAGGTGGGGGCCTGTGAGGAGGAAACGGAGGGCAGGGAGGCCCACAGGCTGTGAGAGGACACACATCGCGGCTCGCGGAGGCACAGTCCCTGCGGCTGGGGCGCCAGGATCTTGGGGAGTGGGGACGGGGTTGGGGAAGGAGCGGGACTGGGGAGGCCCAGCGAAAGGGCCGAAGGGGCGGGAAGGCCGGCAGGGAGGGGGGCGGGGGAGGGGGAGGCTCGGAGAATGGGGGGAAGGGGACACGGGCCGGCGGCTGTTGCCGCGCAGGCGCACTTGGGCGAGCGCGGCGAGGGGCGCGGGGTCTCGCGCAGACTCACCCACGGAGGCGAGGAGAGGAGCCGGGGACCGAGCGAGGCCGCGCTGCCGCCGGGTTTGCCTCTAGTCCCCTTCCGGACCCGGGGCGTGGCGGCCACGACCTCCGGCCCCGCCCCCGCCCTGCCCGCCAATAGCCAGCGCCTGCCGAGGACTGAGCTTCAAAAGCCCTTCCGATTGGACACTGGCTGTCTAATAGGAAGCCGAGAGGCCGGGGGCCGGAGCGCGTTGGCGCTCGGTTACCTAAGGCTGCGACGCAAGGCTTCAAATAGAGCCAATCGGCGCCCGGCACCTGCCGAGACAGTGGAGGGCGGGACTTGTTAACCGGGTGGTTGGAGGCCTGGAAGCGACCGGGAAGCTCGGTTTACTGGGAAGCAGAAGCCCTGGGTTGCTGGGATGCAAGCCTCGCTGCGCCTGGGTTCCCGGACGCGGGCACGGCCCTCGCAGTCTCCTCCCAGCATCCTTGTCGGGATTCGGCTCTACCAGGGTATTGGCAGCCCTGCTTTGAGGGGCGGACTCCAGCCGCGAAAACTGCCCACCTTGGCCACTTGGTGCAGCCTGAAGAGGCTCCCTGGTCCCGTGACTGCTGACTCTTGAATACTTCTAAAGCCCTGTACTCACCAGCTGGGGGTGCTGTTTCCCCAGCCTTCCCCCCACCCCCCCGCCCCAAAGCCTTGGGGAGCACTACACTCTGTTTTAAGGCTACCAGGTTATGAGATTCTGCCAGGAGGGACTTGCTTCATAAGCCTTCTGTGCATACCTCAACCCTGGCATTCACTTACTCATTCAATGAATATTTGTTCAACCTTTTCATCTCATGGCACACATAAACTACTAAAATTCTGGGCACACCAAAAAAAGGTTATAATTTGTGCCGATCTGGCCAAAAAGTAGGTATACTTTTGATTTATACCAGCTGGCTATTGTAGTGTTGGCTGTTGTCATATTTTGACAGTCTATGGGAAAAGAGGTCAGTGCCCCTGACTAAATAGTCAGGTATTGCATGTTTTAAACATTCTTGTGGCCACCGGTTGAAAATCACAGCGCTAGACTAACAGCAATGAAAAAAAAAGAAAAAGAAAAAGTGCCTACCCTTGTGGAAGTTCTATTCCCCAGGAAAGAGGCACAGAATGAATTAATATAACCTGCTAACAACCATCTTAGAAATGTCACTTTGGGATCACAACCATTTAACGAGTCCAAGTACCTTTTTAACAGAGTACTTTGAAATAGGCCTGGTGTATGAACCAGGAGGTCAGGGTTGGATTCCCCATGGGGGCACATGCCTGGGTTGCTGCTAGATCCCCAGTGGGGGGTGTGCAAGAAGCAGCCAATGATTCTCTCTCATCATTGATGTTTCCATCTCCATCTTCCTCTCCCTCTCTCTGAAATCAATGGAAATATATTATTTTTAAATAGATAAAATAGGCACACTGTCCCTCCCAGGAGCACATCAGCATCCTCCCCTCCCCTCCCCATCTTCCCCCACAGACATTCCTATCCTAAACTCTAAGGGACCCCATGAGACTTGCAACCAGGGGAGCAGTGGGCAGCAGCAGCTCCTCCTGGGCTAACCCCTGAACCTGTCTCCAAGGCCCCCTTTTCTGACTCTCACTGAGCAGGTAGCAGCCCCGGGTTGGCTTACTTCTTTCCTATGGCGTTTCTAGAGCCACAGCGGCCCCTGTCTCTCCTGCTGCTGCTTGTACCCTAAGTCCTTCCTTGTTGCACTGTCCTCAGCTTTAATAAATGTACTCTCAAAATAAAAATAAAGACAAAATAATTGTGAAGAAATCTTTAACTTTACTTAGTAGGCTTGTTATTTAGTACTACAATGGGATAATTATTCTAAAGTTGAGCAGTGAATAAACATTAGGTAGCCAAGGGTCTTACTGTGGGAATATGGAATTAATAATAGGGAAACAACAGCCTGACCAGTGTGGGTCAGTGTGGCATCATCCCATGCACAGAGGGGTTGCTGGTCCCATTCCTGGTCAGGGCATCAGCTCAGGTTTCAGGCTCCATCCCAGGTGGGGAAGCATACAGGAGGCAGCTGATCAATATTCCCCTCTCCCACTGATGCTTCTCTCTCCCTCTCCCTTCTGCTCTAAAATTCAATAAAATTATTTTTTAAAAATAGAATGGGGAAAAGAAAAAACACACAAAAAAGTAAAAAAAAATAGAATGGGGGAAAGGAGAGAACCTTATGATTGATTTAAGTCAGATGTGATTTTTTAAAATAGATAAAATTAGGTATTTCGAGCACAAACCTCTGAAAGGGCCTAGATGCGGTAACATCCCAGTAGAATGAGCACAGCTAGTGTCTAGATACTAATTTCAAAGAAACAGTCCCCAGTAAAAGGAACCAAAGCTCATTTAAGAAATGGCTGGAGCAGAGAAAGTGCAAGATGAATCTACAATAATTTGTGCCAGAAAGTGAAAAAAGTTGGGGACTTACCAGGACACAAGAACCAGGTTGAAGGGGTTTCCACTGGCCAAAATCAGGGACAAAAATAATGAGACTGAGAGGGCCATGAGGGAAGCTTCTGAGGTGCTAGAAATTGTCTATTCACCTATTCAGGGGTGGGGAACCTTTTTTCTACCAAGGGCCATTTGGATATTTATAACTTCATTCAGGGACCATACAAAATTATCAACTTAAAAATTATTCTGCTATATTTGGTCAAACATTTAATTAACTCACTCCTAATGCCTTGGCAGGCCAGACATTCCCTACCCGATTTAGGTGGTGATTACACAGATGTGTTTATATGAAATCATTCATCATGCTGCACACTCAAGATCTGTGCACTTTACTATATGTAAACTATACCTCAACAAAATATTTTAAGAAGGTTAATGACAGTTAATGGATATAATAAGTTGAACTAAAGAACAATCCGAGACCATACTGACACTAAAAAATCGTAAATAAATAATGGAGAAAAGGACTGTCTTCATAGTAGAATGCCAACTAACTAATAAGTGTAGAATGATAAACTAAAAACAGCAACATTCTGTAAGCCTCATAACTGCATTGGGCAAACTGGGCATTAAAATGATTGGTGAAAATTTGCTGGGGAACAGGATACTTACACAGATTAGTTTTTAATTGCAAAGGATAAAAGTTAGCTTTACCTTTCAGAAGTCTGACAGACACTACCTTGACCAAGTTGTCAATATTACTACCATCAATAAGAGAGTAAATTGACATCATATGCCTCCTGATGTAATGTACTGAAGACACACTGACATTATGTAGCATTTCTAACCTGAATCCAATCATAAGGACCTAAATTGAGAAATTCTGAAAACTGGCTTGCCCTTAAAAATGTCATGAAAGACCAAAAAAAAAAAAAAAAGAGTATGAGCCCTAGCCAGTTTGGCTGAGTGGACTGAAGGGTCCGGGTTCCAGTCAAAGGCATGTACCTTGGTTGCAGGGTCGATCCCTGGTCAGGGCTTCTGTGGGAGGCAACCAATTGATGTGTCTCTCTCACATTGATGTTTCTCTCTCTGTGTCTCTCCCTCTCCCTTCCATTCTCTAAAAATCAATGGAAAAATATCCTTGGGTAAGGTTTAACCAAAAAAAAAAAAAGATGAGGACCTACTAAAAATTGAAGGAGGCTAAAGAGATATGACAATTGCCCTAGCCAGTTTGGCTCAGTGGATAGAGCATTGGTCTGCGGACTGAAGGGTCTCTGGTTCAATTCTGTTCTAGGGCACTCAAAGGCATGTGTCTGGATTGTAGGGGTGATCCCCAGTAGGCGGTGTGCATGAGGCAGCCAATCAATGATTCTCATCATTGATGTTTCTATCGCTCTCTCCTTCTCCCTGCCTCTCTGAAATCAATAAAAATATATTTTTTTAAAAAGAGAGATACAATTGAATGCAATGACTGTGTTCCCACCCTGGAGCTTAAAGCAGAAAAGAAATGGTTATAAAGGTTATTGGGACAATTGGAAAATTTGAATATGTACTATATATTAGAAAATAATATTGTATTGATGTTGCTTTCTGTGGATTACATAATTGTTCCCTAGTTATCTGAGAAAATATCCTTGTTCTTAGGAGATAGATCATGAAGTATTTGGGAATGATGGGCCTTGGACTTAATTTCAAATGGTTCAGTAATAACAATATGTACATACAGTAAAAGACATACAGTAAATGTGGAGAAATATTAAAATTTATAAACCTAGCTGAAAAGTACAAGTTCATTGTACTATTATTTTATTGTTCTGTAGGTTTGAAACTTTTTCAAAACAGAGTGTTAAAATCAGTTTAATCAGTTTGGGGGAATGAGATATTCTTTTCTAGTAAACTGAAGCTTCTGATTAATCAAATATTAGCTTTAAAAAAAGTTTAGCAAATTTAAGTTTCTTAAAAATCTAGAACAGTGGTTCTCAACCTTCCTAATGCTTCGACCCTTTAATACAGTTCCTCACGTTGTGGTGACCCCCAATTTCATTGTTACAAATTGAACATAATGAAAGCATAGTGATTAATCACAAAAACAGTATGTAATTATATATGTGTTTTCCGATGGTCTTAGGCGACCCCCGTGAAAGGGTCGTTCGACCCCCAGGTTGAGAACTGCTGCTCTAGAATGTGTTGTCCGGAAGACTATGTAGCACCTCACACTAGTTAAGTTAGAATCTCTAAAGGTAAAGCTCAGGCATAGGTACTTTTTAAGGCTCCCGACATGGTTCCATTGTTGAAGGCTGAGAATCACTGCCCTAAGTATGGCTTCTACCCATTGTTGTCATTCTAAAATCTGGGACCAACAATGGATTCTCTTCACTTCTTCCTTGCTGGAGCATTTTGAAACACTAAGGACAACTATCATATGGCTTGTCTTCCCCTTTAATCTTCTCTCTTCAGTGTGCACTATCTCTATTATTTTTATTTTGTTTTATTGCTTAAAGTATTACAAAGAGTATTACATGTCTCCTTTCCGCCCCCCCCCGACCTTCCCCCGGCCTTTCCTACCCCCCAGTGTCTTGTGTCCATTGGTTATGCTTACATGCATGCAGACAAGTCCTTCAGTTGATCTCTTACCCCCTGCCCCCCCATCTCTAATTCTTTTAGGTGCTCTGCTTTATGGTAAAATAAAGCAGAATTATGGTAAAATAACCCCAAAATTCCACTCACAAGACATATGTATTCCAAGAGACATGTACAAGAATATCCACAGCAGTCCTAGCTGGTTTGGCTCAGTGGCTAGAGCGTTGGCCTGCAGACTGAAGGGTCCCAGGTTCAATTCCCATCAAGTTCACATGCCTGGGTTGCAGGCTTGATCCCCAGTGTGGGGTGTGCAGGAGGCAGCCAATCAATGATTCTTTCTCATCACTGATATTTCTACCTCTCTCCCCCTTTCCCTTCCTCTCGGAAATCAATAAAAAATAAAATAAAAAAATATCCACAGCAGAATGATTCATAATATCCCAAAACTGGAAACATTCCCAAAATCTACCAATATAAAATGTAATATATTCATGCAATGGAATACTATACAGTAATGAAAACTATAGCTATACCAAAGATCGATAAATCTCTTAAACAACAAGAAGCCAGGCATAAAAAGAATCCATGAGCCCTGGCCAGGTGGTTCCTTTGATTGGAGTATCGTCTTATGCAACGAAAGGTCACAAGTTTGATTCCCAGCTAGGGCACATACCTAGGTTGCAGGTGTGATCTGTTTGGGGCACGTGTGGGAGACAACTGTCAATGTTTCTCTCACTGATGTTTCTCTCTCTCTCTCTCTCTCTCTCTCTCTCTCTCTCTCTCTCTCTCTCTCTCTCTCTCCTTAAAATCAATACACATATTCTTGGGTGAGGATAAAAAATATACATGAATCCATTTATATAATGTTCAAATGCAGGCAAAATGAAAACTACATTGTTTGAAGTCAGAATGATAGTTACCTGTGGGAAGAAAGGAAGCAGTAGTGATTATAAGGGATATAAAGCAGGCTCTGAAGTGCTGGCAATGTTCATTTCTTGACTGAGTGGTAGTTTTTCAGATGTTTGATTTGTTAACTTATTAAGCTTTGTATTTGTTTTGGATATTTTCCTGTATGTGTGATATATCTCATATTAAAAATGTTTGAAATGTTATCAGCCCTAGCCAGTTTGGCTCAGTGGATAAGAGTGTCAGCCTGAGCCCTGGCCGGTTTGGCTCAGTGGATAGAGCGTCGGCCTCTGGACTGAAGGGTCCTGGGTTCAATTCCAGTCAAGGGCATATGCCCAGATTGTGGGCTTAATTTCCAGTAGGGGGTGTGCAGGAGGCAGCAAATCAATGATTCTCTCTCATTATTGATGTTTCTCTCTCCCTCTCCCTTCTTCTCTGAAATCAATAAAAATATAAAATAAATATCAATAAGCCCAAGATAAAGGCTATGCAAATTCAATATAATCATAGAAATCTCTCTATATAAGGGATGGTTGCTGTATTCAATCCTTTCACTCCTCTCTCAACTCTGTAACCAAAATGTCTTGAGTTCAATCCCAGCTCTGCCATTTACTAGCTGTGTGCCATTATAATCTGTGCCTGTTTCCTCAACTATAAAGTGAGAACAATGGTATTGAGTGATTATGAGAACTGAGTGATTATGAGAACTGAAGAAGTTAAGAAATATAAAGTGTCTAGAACACAGCTTGGAATATATCAAACATTCAATAAATAGTAGCTGGTGCTACTACTCTTGCTCTCTGGTCTCTGGGTCTCTCTTCAGGTATAAGAAAGAAGCTGGGGTCTTTCCAAGAGCTTCCAGAAGAAGAAAAAGAAATATTTCGTTCTCATGGAGCAACTAGGCACAGGGAGATGCAAACTTCTGCCATCAGTCAGATGCCCTCTCCGGCTCTTACCAAGGTCCCAGGGAAAAGCAGGGGAAGAACAAGTAGACAGGAACAGCATTTCACCACTAAAAAAGGCTTTTATTATAAAACAAATTCTAATAAAATCAGGCCTGGTCTTCAACCCCACCTCTGGGTAGAGGCCCCTAGAATGGGGTAGGTTGGGGGGGAACAGGGAATGATGAACACTGAAAGAACAGAGCAGGCTGACCTCCCCTCATCAGTCTCAGTTGCCGTTTCCTTTTATAAAGGGCTAGAAGAGCTCTTCCAAAGCCCTTTGAGAGAGGCACCATCCTCCAGCCAGGGAGGACCACGGCTGGCACTCGACCCTAGCAATGCCGCCTTGAAGGATCCAGGAGGTTCCAGCTGACTCTCTGCAGAGGCCACCCTCACTCACTCAGCTTGGGCGATGATGTAAGAGAGCAGCCACAGAAGCAGGGGGCCCAGAACGAGGACAGCAAGCCAGATAGCAAAGCTGGCCAGGATGTACCTCCGGGCCCGGGCCCCCCAGTGCACTGCTTCCTCGGAGTGGCCTGCCTTATGCCGCTCTTCTGCCTGTGGGGGCAGGTTTTTGGTTAGGTTCTCCCCCTGCTTCTGTCCCAAAGTGCCCATTGACCCACTACAATCCTCCATCCCTGTCATGGCTCAAAACCTCACATCCAAATCCTCTACCTTCCTTTCTAGTTTCTATTTCTCATGCCTCATCTGCAAAATAAGTTATCTATTCTGCTCTGCCTACTTTTCAGAGTGGCCATTAACGCACAAGATCATATATGGTAAAATACTTTTCAATCCTTTTATTCCCTATCCTTTTTTACTTATCCCATATTCATTCCAAATTTGGAATTCTTGGCAAGAAATAGTGAGCTAGCCCTAACTGGTTTGGCTCAGTGGATAGTGTCAGCCTGCGGACTGAAGGGTCCTGGGTTTGATTCCAGTCAAGGGCACATGCCTGGGTTGCGGGCTCGATCCCCAGTGGGGGGTGTGCAGGAGGCAGCCAATTGATGACTCTCTCTCATCACTGATGTTTCTATCTTTCCCTCTTCCTTCCTCTCTGAAATCAATAAAAATTTAAAACACACACACACACACACAAAAAAGTGAGCTATCTTGGAGTATTTTTGTATTTTTCACTCATGTCCAGTCATATAACACCCCATTCTCATTAGTCAATGGGCCTCATCTTTTAAGGATTCTTTTTATGATTGTACCTTAATGAAACCCAGAAATTTTGAGGATGACAGGAGTACAGTTTCTGATGGTTAAAATACAACTAGGGTTGAGGAAATTCAAGCCTGGTGTTTAAGTTAGCCTGTGTGACAGATATTTTGAAATGGTGGAACCCCCTCAAAACCCTCATAGCTTCTCCTGGCTCCTGTAGACTGCTCTCATCGCTGCTCAGCTGCCTCCAGTTTTCTAATTCATTCTCCATGTAGGACTTGAGAGTGGATCTTACTGAAACACAAATCTGACCATGTCACCCTCCTCTGCAAACACCTTTGAATGGTTCCCCAGTACTTTCAAGATAAAGTCAAAACTCCTAAGCATAACACTGGAGGCCCTTGGGAATCTGGGCCCTCTGGCTTCATCTCTCACTATTTCTTACTGGTCCATTTAGGCTGAACTAATAGTCCAGGCCTTCGTACACACTGCTTCCTTTACCTGGAATGCCTTTCACCCTAATTCACTCATCCTTGAAGGTTATTTTCCTGCCACCTACTCTACTCTAATCACACACATAAAGGGTGGAGCAAAAGTAGGTTTACAGTTGTTTGTATGGAAAATAATACAAGAATAAACTGTTTTAGGTACTTACAACTGTCAACCTACTTTTGCCCCACCCTACGTATCCTCCCCCAGCTCCCAAAATACTTTGTGCTTCCTCTACGACAGTACTGATGGCTACATCCCATTAATAATTATCCATTTTCATAGCCATCTCTTCTATTAGACTGTGGGACCTTTGATGGCAGGAACCATGTCTTCTTACTTCAGGCACACGGCCCAACACCAAGCTCTGACAGGCACTTAGTAACCGTTTGATCAGTGTAGACAGATCAGATATGAAGCCACTGCCTTACTACACCCACCCTCCTGCTCCCATAGGAACTGCATTCCTCACCTTGATGGCAAACACAAGGGCCATGACTCCCAGGCAAGAGCAGCCACAGATAATGCTAGTAGCTGCCAAGCAGCGGAGGCGGAGCCAGCAGCAGCGAATGGGGGATGGAGAATGAGCAGCTTCCATGTTGCTCACCAAGATCTCCACTGCATTCTCCTCGTCCTCCATCACCTGTGGGCGATACAGTCGAGGTACTTTTAAGCCCCAAAACTGAGCCCTTGGCCTGGCTTTCTCAGACTCCACCCCTCTCTAATCATGTCCTTGTGGCCTAGCCCAACTCTTAAGAATGCCGCCTTACTAGGGAATTCCTCTAATGACTCATAGACCAAGAGAGGAAATGTGTGGCTGGAATCCTTCCTCAGCCTAAGATTTCAAGTCTTTAAAGACATGCTAGTGTGAACATAGCATTATCTGTATTATTGGTTTGACAAGTGGGGAGAAGCAGAATGACAGGTGCACACCGAGAAGCAGGAAATAGAATCTCAACAGCTGCTAGGAATTGGAGACTATCAAAGTCTGATTTTTAAACTGTATTTCAAAGGGCACTACAATTCCCTGAAGTTCCTCAGAGACTGACATGCTAGGCCATTCCCTACTTCAAGCAAAACTGCCATTTCATGTGATAATAATTCTGGAGATGGAAGAAAGGAGGGAAAAAGTACCCATCTAAGCTCTTTATAGTTGAGGAAACGGAACACCAGAAAAGACCTTAAATCCCTCCCCAGTAGGGCCTCCTTTGCTGTGCTGACTCCCTGCCATCTCCTCTCCATTTCAACCCAGGCCACACAACACAATCAGATTAACACTGAGTTTGAATGACCTCATAACCCACACAGAAACCTGCATAATGATGCCCTACTTAATCATTTCTCATCTCCCTATTTCTCAGGTCCTCTGAGCTTTGATACCAAACCACCATCTCCAACCATTCCCCTATATCCTAGATAAAACGAAACCATTTGCAGTTCTCTGAACACAACCCAGGATAAAAAGGGTGAAGAGTCAAGATAAGCAGAAAGCAAAGAATATGTGCCACGAAGCTGCAGAAGTGGGCTTGAGAAAAGGACTCAGATGGAGTAAACAGATACAGACATGATGGGGAGAACACAAGGAGAGGGGCCAGGGAGTTGAGATCAGAGAAAATGTAAAATGAACAGGAGCTCTTACCTGGCTATAGGCCTTGAGGTACTGTGAGTTTCGGCTTCTGCCTCAGGTTTGATTTGGCTTGGGTAGAGATGGAGCTGACTCAGGGCTCCAAGCCAAGCCCAGGGGTGGGGTTGGGTGGCCAGTCACCACCTGAAGAGCCCCAGGAGCTCATATGGGGGTGTAGCTGACTCAAACCAGTTTGGCTAGATGGAGGAAAGCAAGGGAGGAAAAATGACGGGAGCAACCCAAGGTAGTGATGCCTGCCTTCTGGGAAAGGAAAAGCACCTGAGCAAGGAAGATAAAAGCAGGAAAAAGTCTAAGGCATCAGAGGGCTCGAGGGAAAGTCAGGAACTGAGAGAATAGAAGGGAGGAGAGGAAAAGTGTGAGTCTGAAAACTACAACTTTAGAGAAAGGTGCCCTACCAGATCAGATTTGCCAAATCTTCCCTCTTCTTGGGTGGACATTTCTACCTCCAAGATATGCAATTCTGGGTTAGAGATGAGGTACTAGGATCTTGGCAGGAGGAAGGGAAATAAAAAAGATGCCCAAGTTCCCACCCAACCCTCCACCAGACCAGAAAATCAGAAGCCTCCTTACGCGGATGCTCATACAGAAACTAAGTTTATTATTTTTTCTTCTTTAAAAAAAAAAAAAAAAAAAAGAAAGAAAAAAAACCTTATTGTAGAGAAGTCCCTCCCCCTTTCCTTAAGGGTGGAGAGCTGTGAAAGACTGCTGGGGAATCAAGTACAAGGGGGTGGGGACAGAGACTATCTTGCCACCCTTAACACTGCCCAGCCATGTGGGGTGGAAGGGAAGGGAATATGTGAAGCGCCCCATTTCCATGACAACCAGTTTCCTACCCCCTACTTTGGTGGAAAGAAGGGAGAAGGCCCCTATGTCTCCCTGGAGGCTTTCCCCCTCAAAAGACTTCAAGTAGTGGTTAACAGAGTCAGGCCTGGTTGTGGAGGGAGAGGGGCCATGGTGGAAAGCCTAGGTGGAGGGGCAGCCCACTCACGTCTTGGCCTTTCGGCCTCTGTGACTAACAGTGGGGCCAGCTGGGTGGGGCGGGGCACTGCTGCGCAGGATGCGCTGGTCCCCTTGGTTGGTTGTTCCGCCAAGGCGGTGGGAGCCAGACCTGCGGCGTGGGGTCCCATCCCCTTCCTCTTCTTCACCCGAGGCTTCAGCCTCAGACTCTTCTACTGAACCCTCAGGCCCCAAGGGACTTAGGGACTGCAGGCAGCTCCGCTTTGCCTGCCCAGGACCTCTGCCAACTGGGACACCGGCCCGTTTGCGAGGCACCTTCTCAGTCTCTAGTGGGGGAACTAGAGAACCTGGACGTAGCCGGGTGGAGCGCAGTTTTGGAGCTGAGACTATGGGAGGTGTCAATTCTAACCCGCCTGGTCCACCATCTGCTAAATCCAGATCATCCTGAATTACAGCTACCACCATGGACCCTTCACTTTTTCGTCCCCGCATCCCCTCTGCTTCAAGGCGCAAGCGGGCCAGGCGGGTGAGGGGGCGGCTTCCATCCTCATCAGAAGAACTACCCTCACTCTCCCCCTGGCCCTGGGGTTGCTGCCGCCTCCCCAATCCACAGCTCTCAAGGACAGAAGACGTGTCACGGTCCAAGACAGGGAGCTGGCTGGGCCGCGGCGATGGTGGATTCTTGGGAGGTCGGCCTCGCTTCCGCTTGGGTGGGGATGTTGAAATGGTGAGAGTGGTGACAGTGTTGGCGACAGTAGCAATAGGACAGGATAGGAGTGGTGGGAGTGGTGGCATCGGGAGTGGCTGTGTCCGGCTCTCTAAGCTGCCATCCCCTGGAGAGGAAGTGGTCCCAGGAATGGGTAAATCACGTGCCTTAGGGGGCCGCCCGCGCCTTCTTTTCTCCACAGGTGATAGGATGATGGGCTCGGGTTTATGAGTTGGCTGGGGTCCAAGAGGCTGGGGCCCAGGAATAAGCTGGGGTCCCAAAACAGGCTCTGCAACAATAAGGGGGTCAGCCCCAGGGACCTGGTCAGCCCCATTGGTTTTTCCCTTAGAGGTGGATGAAAGTGCCTCATCCACCCCTCGTCCAGCATCTGCAGGAGACCTGTTCTTCTTGGGAGGCCTCCCCCTCCGACGTTTCATAGCAGGAGAGGTGATGGCAAGCAGTGCCCCTTCTCCATTCTCTGGGCTGACCTCTCCAGTCACCCCCAGCTCGATGTGACGGCGAGCTATGAAGGGCTGCTGGGTTGGGGTGGGCAGTATGGATGGGGGAGCAGCTTCACAGGGCCCACTGGTGGGAGGTGAGGATTCTGGCCCCAACATGTTGTGGGTAGATGGGCTTCCTGGGCTGGCACCAGTCTCAGAGACCCCAGGCACTAGGATGCTGGCAGTTCCCCGCTGCTGTCGCCGTCGCCTCACCAGTTCCTTTTCCTCTACCACAGTCACTAGCCGTCCTGGCAACTTGCGAAGCACTTTGGGGCCTGGAGGCTGCCCCGGCCGACCAGCCCCCTGACCTCTAATTTCTACATCAGCACTGGTGCGACGTCGAGGGGGCCGGGCAGGTGAAGAACCCTCAGGTGAGGAGGTGGCTGAAGATGAGGTTGATGGAGCTGTAACCTCAGCTGAACCAAGTTCCTGCAGCTTCTGTGGGCTGGATGTTGGGGTCTGGGCTTCCACTAGCTCTTCTGAGTTTTTGTCAGCCTCCAATGGCAACTGAAGTAGCTCATCAGATACTGCTGAAGGTGGGAGCGCCAAATCACTGTTCTCACTCGGACACGTGGGCACCTCCTCACCATCAGGCAGCACTGTGAGGATGGTCCCCTCAGCAGGCTCTGGTACCTCCTGCTCTTGACCATTGGGAAAACTGCCAGTCTCCAGGATTGGGCTGGGTGCAGAAGAGGTGAGAGAAAGGTTCTTTTCTGACATAGGCAGGATCTCAACAGCAACTGGCAACAGATCCTTAGGGGGCACATGAGTAAGCGGGGAAGTCTCAGAGCTGGTCATATCAGCCAGCTCCAGGGACTCACTAGATGCCAATGTTTGTGTACACAGCTCTGCCTCAGGCCCCAAGCCCAAGGTGAGGTTGGTGACTGGGGGGAATATGGGCACAGAGGGTAGACCAAGCAAGAGAGGGGAGGTAGGAGTTAAGACAGAGGTTTGAGCTGGAGGTGGGGTATGAGCTGGTGGAGGGGTATAGGCAGAAGGAGGTGTGCAGGCAGAAGAACAAGAGGGAGGAATCTGCGGAGGAAGTGGGGGAGAAGGCAAGATATGGACAGGAAGCATGGTTAATGGATTTGGAGCTGAAATGGGGATTGGGGCAGGGATTGGTATGGGATCTGCAGCAGCCGAAGTTGGAGCGGGTCGAGGCTTAGGTGCTGGCCTGGGAACTCGCTCCCTGGCAGGGCTACAGCGGGGAGGCGTGGAAGTGCTGCGGGTATGATGAGTGGATACGACAGGAGTGTGGTTTGCCCCTTGAGTCTCAGCCCGGGCTCCACGAAGACGCTCACTGACTCGAGTCCCTGGCCTTTCAGGGGCCTTGACCTTCTTACTGCGCCGGTGGCTGCCTCCACCAGTCCCACAGGAAACCTCATCCCCAGCCCCTGGTCCCTCCTCCTCCTCTTGGGGTAGACGGAACACCTCCTCCTTGGCTTGGTCCAGGTCCTTGCGGGCAGCTTCCACTTGCTCCTACCAACAGATCCCACAGGGTGGTCAGGGAGAGGCACTCAAGATGGTAATGGGTAGAAAACAGTAGCCTCCCACTTCCAATCCCTCCCCTTAGAACTACTCACTTCTGCCTGCTTGAGCTCCTCTCGGCTCACCTCCTCCAGTGAGGCTTCCAGGAATTTCATAGCATAGCGCTCAATAGGGGTCAGCTGTGGGGAGGAAGAGTGGTGATGAACAGAGGGACCTGGTGCCCAGGGCCCACCCATCAGCCATTTTACCAGGGAAGATAGGAGGGTCACAGAGTCCAGAGGAAGGAGTTGAGAACTAGGGGGTCCAACACTGACCTGTTCGACAAGGGCAGCAATTTCCTGCTCAGCTCGGGACATTTCCTCATCCTCAGCCCCAGGCCGACCAGCCTCCTCTCCCTCACCAGCAGGAAACCCATCATTCTCATTGAATTCTGCAAGCTCAGCAACCTGTTCAGCCTTGGCTTGGGTGGCCGCACGAATATCCTCTTCATCTTCTGCCCGACATAATGCCTGCAAGGGCATGTGAAAGAAAATCCATGAGAATTAACAAACTTTACATCCTGTGATTTGATTCTGGCAAAAATTTGAGGCCAAGTTTACAACAAAATGAGGAAATAAAAAAGCATTGGACTCCAAAACCCTGGATCGCAGTCATGGTTCTGTCCTTGCCTTTTTTCATAGATAAGCCAGTTAAATTTCTAAGGAGCAGTTTTCTCATCTGTAAAATGACATCACAGCACTTTGCCTGCTTACCCTGAGGCATTTACTATGTTTAAACCTACGATATGTTTATAATTTATTAAGTGCTATAAAAGTGGTATCATTATTATAAGGACTCGACTAAACTGGTTCTTCACTCTACATGGTAGATTCTGGAATAAATTAAATGTTGTCTTGGTCACAGCCCAGATTTAAAACAATAACAAAAAAACATTTATACCAAACCAGGTTCATAACATTACTAGAGGCTGGTGCACAAAATCGTGCATAGGTGGGGTCCAGCTGGCCTGCCCCAATGGGAATCCATTGGAACGGGCTGGCCGGGGGGAGGGGCTGCAGGTGGTTGGCTGGCCAGCCCCGCCCGCGACTGGAGGGTGGAGGCCAATCAGGGCCCGGATCAGGCTGGTTGGCCGCCACAGTGCATGTCATAGCCACCGGTCATTCTGGTCATTCTGCCATTCCGGTTGCTGGGCTTTTATATATATAAATAACAGAACTCAACTCTCATCTGGGCCCCCAAAGTTATCAAAGCAATGCAGTTGTACACATAGGATGGAATGGCAAGGAGGGTGGGTTGGTGGGAAGAGATCAACCAAAGAACTTATATGCATACTAGAGGCCCGGTGCATGAAAATTCATGCACTGGAGGGGGGGGGGGGGCGGTGTCCCTCAACCTGGCCTGCCCCCTTTCACAGTCCGGGAGCCCTCAGGGGCTGGAGGCAACCTGGCCATCAGGGGAAGGTGACGCCCCAATCACACCTCTGCTGCTGCCACTGCCGGCAGCACGGCTGGCCCTGGTTACCTGAGCCTCGGTGGCCCTGGGCAGTTGGGCAGCTGCCATCCGAGGCTTGCCGGTTCTGGGCGGCTGAGGGCCGGTCCAGCTGCACCGTGCACCTGCCGCCCCCCCCCCCCCCCCCCATGGGCTGAAAGGACTGGGGGACTCCAGTGGGGCTGAGGGGAGTGGGCGCCGCCATCTTGTGGCTATGGGCGCCACCATATTTGTGAAGGTGTGACAGTTAATTTGCATATGCTGTCTATTAGCTAGGATTAGAGGCCCAGTGCATGAATTCGTGCACGGGTGGGATCCCTCAGCCTGGCCAGCGATTGAGGCCAGTCAGGGGGAGAGGCTGCGGGAAGTTGGCTGGCTGGCCCCACCCCTGATTGGGGCCCATCAAAACCGGGTTGGGCAAGGGGGAGAGGGGCAGCGGGAGGTTGGCTATGGGAGCACACTGACCACTGGGGGGCAGCTCCTGTGTTGAGCGTCTGCCCCCCGGTGGTCAGTGCATGTCATAGCGACTGGTCATTCCAGTCGCAAAGGTTGCTTAGGCTTTTATATATATAGATATGAATAACCCATGGACACAGACTGTAGGATGGTAAAAGCCTGGGGTGGGGAGGGGAGTGGGCTACAGGAGGTCAATGGGGGGGGAGAGAGGGACATATGTAAAACTTTCAACAATAAAAAAAATTTTTTTAAGGCAGAAAGTTTTAAAAATGAAATTCTATTTTTGTACTGAGACGTCTCATGGCAATAGACTAACCACATCTAATCTTTCCCTTGAGATATGATGGGAGCTTATAACCAAGTCACTGAAGGAAGTAGCCTAGAGTATGGTCAACCATGAGAAGGCACTAGGTAGAGAAAAACATTTCCATGACACTCTACATCTGTAGTTCCTAAACATTTTACTTCTGAAGAGCTCTGAAAAAATACATATGGTCAGACCTCACCTCCTAAAATGATTTAGATTTTCAGATGAGGTCCAGGAATCAATCCTTTTAAAAGCTTTCCAAGTGATTCTATTATGCATCAATGTTTGGAAAATGAGTTCTACCCATGTACAAAACACTTCTTTTTTAAAAAGAAATATATTTTTATCGATTTCAGAGAGAAAGGGAGAGGGAAAGAAAGATAGAAACATCAATGATGCAGATTCATTGCTCGGCTGCCTCCTGCATACACCCTACTGGGGATCAAGCGTACAACCTGGGCATGCGCCCTGACTGGGAATTGAACTGTGACCTCCTGGTTCATAGGTCGACGCTCAACCACAACCACACCAGCCGGGCAACAAAGCACTTCTTAATCCACAATGTCATTTAACCTCAGTTACTTCCTTATCATTAGCATTTTAGAAAAATGGAAAGTGAGGCTCAGAAGACTAAACAGACTTAGCTTAACAAATACAATTACTAAAAAAGCACTGCTGGCCCTGGCCAATGTGGCTCAGTTGGAGATCATTCCACGCACTGAACGGTCACTGGTTCGGTCCTAGTCCAGGCACATGTCCAGGTTGCGGGCTTGATCCTGGATTGGGGTGCATGCAGGAGGCAGCTGATCCTATCAATGCTTCTCTCTCACATCAATGTTTCTCTCTTTCTCTCTCTTCCCTCCCTCTCTAAAATCAATAAAAAGATATTTAAATAAATAAATACGTATATTTATTGTTTTGTTTTAAAAAAAGCACTGCTGCTTCTTTTAATCTTAGAAAAGTTAGAAATAAGAACTAAATCCTGTCTTTTTTCTATGAAACCATGTGAACCAATAAACAATCTATTCGCAACTATGAAAGGCCAACTGTAATTTGAGAAGCAGCAGAAATAGTTCTTTCCCCCTGGACAAACTCAACAGATCCAAAGACAACACACACTGTAACCATTAGCTCTCCTCCAGGGACCGCCCACTTTTTTCACCTGCTCCAGGATGTGGGTCTGCTTGCTGGCCACAGTTTCTTCCTCCTCTTCAGAGGCAGAGGGTACAGAGGAGCCAGATGACTCCTCCAGGGGCATATCAAACAGCTCTCGGATGGTCTGCTTTGGAAAGAACAGAAGAAAAAATGTCAGAGTCAATGGAATGCTGGTCCCAGGCCTACAACTATGAATCTGATGATGGTTCTTAGAAGTATCAGGTGCCACTGGTTGAAGAAGCAGGTCTGTAGAGGTCAAAGCATCCTCTTTCATAAGGAGGAGTAACTCTTACAGGCAAAGCAGTTCTACCTTCCATAGACTGGAAGATAGTAGTACCTGTTTAAAATATGCTGTGGTAAAGTTGCCTCCCTCAATGGCCATGTCTCCCAACATTCTCTTCTGATTTGCCTTTTTTAGGATGTTCTCCTCCACTGTCCGTTCACTGATAAGCCTAGGGGTTGATGAAAGCCATGGGTAAACAGCCAAATACATCAATAAAATCCTTCCAGCAAAGGGGAAGCAAGGTAGGGGAGACTAGGCAATACCTATAGATGTGAACATCTCGGGTCTGGCCAATTCGGTGACAGCGATCCTGGGCCTGAGCATCCATGGTGGGATTCCAGTCGCTGTCATAAAAAACAACAGTGTCTGCTCCCGTCAGGTTCACGCCCACACCCCCACTTCGAGTTGATAGGATGAAGCAGAATATACGTTTGTCTGCATTGAATCGTTCCATCAAGGCCTAGAGGGAAAGGGAAAAAAAAGGTAACATTGGGAGAAATCCCCCAAAATAGACCCAAGGCTTAGTAGGGCCCCTTCTTGGACCCCCAAGGCCTGGAAAAAGGAGACAGAAGCTGAGGTGAGTCTCTAAGGGCTGCAATGCCTGGATTACCTGTCTCTGTTCAACTCTAGTAGACCCATCCAGACGCAAGTAGAGGTGGCCGTGGTAGGTTAGAAACTGCTCCAATACATCCAGCATCCGGGTCATCTGGGTGAATATGAGTACTCGGTGGCCCCCCACCTTGAGCTGTCGCAATAGCACTGCTAACGTTTGCAACTTTCCTGAAGAGATATGAAGGGGTGCAGGGAGCTAGCTATAAACTGGAATGAGGAGAACACTTAACACTGAAAGGCTGTAGTTGAATGGTAACCAAAATTTTAGGCCAGGATTTCAATTAGCACAGGATACCAAAAAATCTGAATTAACCTATTTTCTTTCCCTAAGGGTTCTCCTCTTCAGTCTGCTTCTGTCTTTGATTTAACTTCTATAGTCTTACTAGGGTAAGGTAATATACACCCTCAGGGGGGGAAAGTAATCTGCAGTAGTTTGAGCAAGAAATTTTTAAGTACTACAATGAGTTATACCAGCTGAATCACAGGACAGATTCACAGAATAAATATCAACAAATCCCGATTCATGGTTTACAGACAGGGATTGAAGGTCACCAAGATCAGAACCATAGAGGCAAGATCTTAGGTTATCTTAGTTCAACCTCCCATCAAACACAGAATTAACTTCTGAAACATTTCTAGTAAGTCAGCCTGAAACACTTTAACAAAGACTTTGAATTTATCTCCTCTGAATGATTTCAAGTGTGTGGTTTTTTTTTTACTAAAATATATATTGCGTATAGTAATAAAAGTTCTGCTGACTTTCTTGTAAGACATTCAGGAAATCTCCAAAAACATGTTACTATAGAAATCTCTGTGCAGGACTGTGACAGAGCCGCTCTTGGTTAAAAGAACCTGAGTGACACTGTGGACACCTGGCAAGGCAAGCCTCAACCCAACCCAGAGAAGACAAATCATAATAAGTGATCCTAAATAAGCCAGAGTTCCTTTTTGCCATTTTCTTTTGACAGTGATTGCTCTAGGGATGAGCATAAGGCCCAATTTGAGCCAATGAATTATGAAGCAAAGTCAACTGGGAGGGCTTTCTTTCCCAAAAAAGATTTGCTAGGAGTCTTTTGTCTCAACCCCTGGCTTCCTACTCAGAGCATTTGGTGTGCTCCCTGGAGTTACGGCAGCCATCTTCTGACCATGAAGAAATAAGCATGAGAATAAAAAGATAAATATTAAGGATGGTAGAAAGCAAGGTAGAAAGACAAGAAGGTCCTAGATACATGAAGACACCACTAATCTGCTGAACCAACAACAAACCATTATTCTAATTGCTCATTAAGTCAACAATAAATGTTCACTTTTGGTTTTCTGTTACTTGCAGCCTAATGCATTCTAATCAATAAGATTCTAACCAAAAGATAAGGATTCTTGTCTTTTCACAAAACAAAATTTACTATTTACTGTGCAGTCTTGTACAGCATAAATCTGAAAACTCCATCCTGTGCTATCTTGTTCGCCATTGAATCCCAAATGATTAGCAAAACAAGACAGATGTTCACAAAATAATCACTGAACAAATAAATGAGTTAACACACATTTTCAACTTTCATCAAAGTCAAATTCATGAATGCCAAGAATCCATCATACGTCTATAATTCTCCATCTTTCCCATAAGCATAACCTAAAAAAACTGTCTAATGTTTAATGAAATCTACCAAGACCTTATGTACAGCATCCCTGAAAAGAGGAAAAGAGGTCAAGGGACCCTCACTGGTCAATGAACTCACCGCAATCGTACTGGATGAGCCTCAAGTCAGGGAACTGGGTGCGCATGTTACACACAATACGGTGCAAAGGACGAGCCCGGGGCCAGAGCTCACAGGCCAATTGCTCCTGGAAGGCTGCCTGACGTGGGGCCAGCCAAGGAGGTGGGTGGCAGGCATGCAGGGAAGGGGGAGGTGCCTCCACAGGAGGCATGACAAAGATGAACCTGCAAAAGGAAGAAGGCAAGCAGTATAAAGATGGAACTCTGTAGAGTCCCAAGAGATAGCACCTTCAATATCCCTAACCACTACATCCACTCAGAGGCCCCAAGACCCTCTTCCCATGAGCACTTAGCCCTGCCAACCTCTCAATGATTTCAGACAGCTGGTCTAGGCGTTGCTGAGGAAACAGTACAGCCCGGCGGGCAGCCTCAGTATAAGTCCAAAAGGTGGGGTGGCTGGGGCGAGAACAAGGGCCGATGGGGCTGGCAACAGGTTGGGGCAAGGTACAGAAATCCAGGACTTCAGTCCCATACACGGGTGCCAGGGCCCCATGAGCCTCACTAAGTTGGAAAATCCGTTCCAGGCGTTCAGACCGCTGTCGTTTTCGCTTTTCCTCTAGAGAGTCCTGGGGATGAGAGAAAAAAAAAAACCAGAAAAAGTAATCAGTGTCCTCATAGAAAACCTGACAGTTCCTCCCACAATTAAACAATCTATGGGAACCATAATATTTTAAAATACATTATGCTTTTAGTTTTCCAAGTTATCAAGGGCATTATTCCTTTCACAATTTTTAAGTGAAGTTCTCTGCAAAAGAAAACTGATCTTTCCTTGTATGCTACCAAAGCAGAATGCCTGAATATTCAAATTTAAGATCTGCATTCCAACAACCTTATAAAATAGATGATTTGTGGAAATTTTCCTATATAACATTTAACTCCAAACATTCAATTAATTTATCTTCTTGAGGTATATCAAAAACAAGTATTAAAAGCCTTCCTCAAATCACTGACCAGGGTACAGAGAGGCTAATCAAATCCACAGCAGGTTTCTGTCAAGGGCCAGACTGGAATGAACTGGGATGGGAATATAACCAGGTATTAATATCATCACTCTGAGAGAGAAAAGGGGAGTGCCTGGCAGATAGGATATCTGTATGACTTTGATCCAAACCTTCCCCATTTGTTGTGCTTCCAGTTTCACAGGTTATAAAACCACCTCTCTCTATATATAGTATATATTTTAAGCACTTACTACACTTGCAATTTTACTTTATAAGAAAGGAAAGGGGATACTTTTGATGTCTTCTACCCACTAAATTTAAGGCCCATATATCATGGACCATATCTGATCTTGTTAACTATAATCACCCACTACCTAGCTCAGTATCTGGCACAAAGTAGGCTCTCAATAAATCTGTTAATAGAATGGATCCCAGAAAATGGTCCTAAAAAATAGCAGTGCCAAGATTTTTTAATCCTCACTCGAGGATTATGTTTTCATTGATTTTAGAGAGAGAGAAAAGTAGGAAAGGAGAGGAGAGAAACACCGATCTGTTGCCTCCCGTACACACCCCAACCAGGGATCAAACCCACAACCTGGGTATGGGCCCAAACCAGGAATCGAACCCGCAACCTTTCGATGTATGGGACAATGCTCCAGCCAACTGAACCACACTGGCCAAGGCCCAAATCTCCCTTTTTTTTTTTTTTTTTTAAATATTTTTTATTGATTTTTTTACATAGAGGAAGGGAGAGGGATAGAGAGTCAGACACATTGATGAGAGAGAAACATCGATCAGCTGCCTCCTGCACACCCCCCACCGAGGATGTGCCCGCAACCAAGGTACATGCCCTTGACCGGAATCGAACCTGGGACCCTTCAGTCTGCAGGCCGATGCTCCATCCACTGAGCCAAACCGGTCAGGGCCAAATCTCCCTTTTTGATGGCTACATCAAGCATAACCTCTTGGCTCCTTGTGATCTAAGTGAGAAAGCATCCTAACACTGAGAAAAATCAATCCAGGTGAGTTCTCAAATAGTAGCAAAAGAGGAAAAATTTGCAAATCATATAACTGAAAAGGGGCTTGTATCTAAAATATATAATGGACTCTTACGGCTCAATAATAAAAATAAATAGAATAACCCAAGTAAAAAGGGCAAAGGATCATAGATATTTCTTCAAAGACTAGAGGCATGAATTCATGCACGAGTGGGGTCCAGCCGGCCTGCCCTGATGGGGGCCGAACGGGGCGGGCTGGCGGGGGTAGGGGGGGTGATTGGGGCCTCAATCGGGCTGGTTGGTCGCTGCAGTGTGCATCATAGCCACAGGTTGCTTGGCTTTTATATATATAGATACACAAATGGTCAACAACCACTTAAAAGATGCTCAACATCATTAGCCATCAGAAAAATGCAAATCAAAACCATTAGGTTCTACTTCATACACACTAGAATGTAATAAAAAAGACAAATAACAAGTGTTGGCAAAGTTGTGGAGATCCTGGAACCACCCTTACAGGCTGCTGGTGCGAATGTAAAATGGTACAGCTACACTGGAAAACAATTCGGCAGTTCCTCAAACAATTAAACGTAGTTACCATAAGGCCCAGCAATTCCAGTCCTAGGTTTACATTCAGTATAATGGAAAACATGAAAAGACACAAGATCTTATTTCATAGCTGCATTATTCATAACAGCCAACAAGTGAAATAATTCAAATGTCCCTATCAACTGATGTAGGAAATGTGCTATATCCATAAAATGGAATATTTAACAATAAAAAGAAATTAAGTACTGATATGTGCTATAACACGAATGAACCTCAGGAACATTAAGCCAAGTGAAAGAAGCCAATCACAAAAGGCCATATATTATGTGACTCAATAGACAAATCTATAAAGACAGAAAATAAGTAGTTGCCGAAGGCTAGGAGAGATAGAGAAGTTTGGGGATGATGGCTAAGGTGTAAAGTTTCTCTTTAGGGCCATAAAAATGTTCCAAAGTAAGACTGTGGTAATGGCTGTACAACTCTGTGAACATAATAAAAGCCAGTGGATGTGTACACTTTAACTGGATTAACTGTATGGTATGTGACGTATTTCAAACTGTTTTAAGGAAAAAATACTGTCAAAAAGCTGCTATCTACTTGCAGAGCAACCAATATTTAGCATAGACCATGGGCTGTCACACTTGGGCCAGGATCTAGGTTCTGTTTTACTTTCAACAAGCCAGACCAACTTGGCAGTACCAGAGAGACAAAAGGTGGAGTTAGTGGCACTGATGGAGGGTGGGATACTGAGGCTGAGGCAAAGAATAAGCAGCAGCTCTGTAATAGAATGAGCAAAATATAAGAAGGCCTGGGGGATTCACTAGAACTTTCTTCAAATTTGTTCCTGGGTTATTTACTTGAATCTGAGTTCTAAGTTTAACTTAACCAAACATATATGGAACTATTTATATGATAGAAAAACAATGGCTACCAGAAAGCTAAGGAAGTGATAGGGAACAGTTCTATTTTTTTTTAATCAACAACCGAGGATATGTTTTTATTGATGTTTTAGAGAGAGAGGAAGGGAGAGGGAGAGAAAGAAACATTGATGTGAGAGAAAAACATTGATTGGTTGCCTCCCATATGCGCCTTGACCAGGGATTGAACCCGCAACCTAGGTATGTGCCCTGACTGGGAATCAAACCCGTAACCTTTTGGTGTACGGGATGACATTCCAATTAACTGAGCCACCCGGCCGGGGCCAGAGTTCTTTTTATTGCCACTTAATTACCACGGAGGTACAAAACTTTAAGAAATGGCCATCAAAGTCAGATTATGATCTTTGGGGAACTGCATTCCATGATGTCATCCCTCCCTTAGAAGTTCAAATACTTGCTGATGGTAATGGTTTCAGCAACTGAAGAAAGTATGTCTCTAAGGACTGCCTCTTGTGGGGAAGAGGAGAAAGCAATGGAGTCAGCACATCTCTGTTCTCACAAGCTGTGTAACATTTATAACATCATTTAATAGGCTAGTTTCTTCATCTGTAAAATGAGGCAATTAAATGCCAACACTAACTCAAAAGAGTAAGCAAGAAGAAAGAGACCAGTGATAACAATAAGGCCTTCAACATATCAGTGAATAATAGTTTTTAAAGCACATTAGGTTCTCATTACCCCTATAAGTAGAACATGATTATTCCCATTTTACAGAAAATACAACAAGCTCAGGGAAAAGGACTTGTCCAATGGCACTGAAATATCAGGTCCACAAAACTAGACTTTGTTATTTACCAAGATAAAAGTGACATTATTCTGTTCCATCCATTCTATCAACATTCCAAAGAAACTCAACTTCCCATTCCCTCTCCTTTGAGGCAGTAAAACTTACCAGATAGAAAGGGGAACGAGGTGGTGGTGGGGGCTGGCGTCGAGGCCTGGGACCACTGAACGAGGTAGCAGTGGAGGGAGGGCTGGGGGGACCAGAGCGCAATGTCAGTGTCTCAGGCTCATCCTTGGAAACAGGCAGCCGGGATACCATGGTGATGGGCAAGGAAGCGGCCCCAGGTGCAGAAACCACAAGGGAGGATGCCTGGGAAGCTGGGGCCTGTGTTGAGGCTGGGGCCAGTGCCAGAGTCTGGGCTGTGGCTGGGCCCAAGGTGGGCACTGGAACTGGGGCAGGGCTCAAGGTCAGTGTTTGCACTGAAGCTGGGGCCAGGAGTGAAGCAGATGATGATACCGGAGCCAAAGTCAAAGTGTGAGGTGGGGTTGGGCCCATCGAAGAAGCAGGAGCCAGAGAGGGTGCTGGAGCCAGGGACAGCGTCTGAGTTGGACCCAGTGGTGGTCCTGGTGCCAAAGACAGTGTCTGGGCTGGAGCTGGTACTAGGGCTGCTGCTGGAGTCAATGACAATGTCTGAGCTGGAAAGGGCTTCTGGGGATTCCCTGTTCCCAAAGAGAGTGTCTGAGATGGAGACGAGCCGCCAAGAGTGGATGCTAAAGCTGGGGCTAAGGCCAGTGTCTGTGTAGAAGCTGGGCTTGGGAGAGGTGACGGAATCGGGGCTGGTACCATAGTTTGAGTTGATGTCGGAGCCAACACAGGACTTTGGACTGGCACCAGTGAAGAAGCTGAGGCTAAAGGAGTTCCTGGAGTAGATGATGAAGCCAGAACTGGAACTGGAGTCTGCGATGGAGCCAGGACTGGAAGAGGAGTCAGGGAAGGAGCTGGAGGAGCCAGGATTGCTGTCTGTGGAGCCGCCATGGGAGCCATAGAGGTGGCTAGAGCCTGAGATGCAGAAGGTGTTGGAGCCAGAAGGGAAGCCTGAGCTGGAGCTGGATTTGGTGCTGCCGGAAAAGAATTAGCCAGAGCAGAAGCTGGCACCAGGACAGGTGAACATGCTGAGGCCACAGCTGAATTCAACCCTGGAACATGTGAAGAGGCTGGAGCCAACAACAGAGGGTGACCAGGTGCCTGAGATGGGGACAGGGATGAAGTTGTGGCCAAACCTAGAGTCAAGGCTGATGCTGATGGGGAAGCCCCAGCTGGTGCCAAAGAGGGAAGTCCAGGAGCCGCTGAGACAACAGGTGCCATTGTTGGAGTCACAGTGGTCAACACAGTTGGGCCTGAAGCCGAAACAGGTAAGGGGGCTGAGATTGGGATGGTGAGTGGAGCTGAGGCTGGGGCAGGAAGCGTGGTGGAGACAGAGATAGGGAGTGAAGATGACACTGGAACGGAGACTGTAGAGGACACAGGACTAGAAAGGGGAGAGGAGTTGGGAACTGGCATTGGAGAAGATGCTGGCCCAGGGAGTGAGGATGGCACAGGAAGGGAAGAAGAGATGGTCAAGGGAGCAGTTCCGGTTGCTGAAGCTGTGGAGACAGAGGATGAGTTAGGCCCAAAATTCTTTTCTTGCTCCTCCTATTATCCTGTCCCACCCCTTCCCTTACTCGCAAGTTTCACCTGTTTCCCAGAAAACCTTCATTCCCACACTATGAGATCAAAGAATCAAGGAATCTGTCAACTTAACATTTCCTTTCCCTCTAAGAATCCAATAAATGTATGTTGGAATTAGGCAAGGGCTCGGCAGCCCAGTTTTGGGGTCCACTGCACAGCAAGTCAGTATGCTGGATAATGAAGGGATCTGTTGTGACTTAGAAACCCTTAAGGCACCCGGCCGGGGTGTCTCAGTGGTTGAGTGTCGACCTACGAACCAGGAGGTCACGGTTCAATTCCCAATCAAGGCACATGCCTGGGTTGTGGGCTCGATCCCCAGTAGGGGGCGTGTGGGAGGCAACCGATCAATGATTCTCTCATCATTGATGTTTCTCTCTCTCCTTCCTCTCTGAAATAAACGAAAATGTATTTTTTTTTTTTTTTAAAAGAAACCCTTGGGGCCAATTCTGGCAAACATTTCTGGCCTTAGCCATGTTGACTCACCACTGACTTCGGGCGAAGGACTCTGGACCAGCTTGAGAAGGGGCCTCACCAGAGTGGACGTGGGTATGGGAGCCCGGGCAACACCCAGAGTAGGTGTGGGTAGCCGGCCAGGGGTTAATGTGGGCCGTGGAGTCAACACAGCTGGAATCCCAGAGCTCGGAGGTCGGGGTGCTGGGGCCAACGGAGGAACCGGAGTCAGTCCATCCCGAGGGGCCTGTCTCACTACAATCTTCACCACGCCTGTATTATTCACCATGGTTGGTGGCACTGCAAGAGGAAGCTACATTGAGGGAAAGGTAGAGAAGAAACAAGAGACCCAAAAGATGGAAGAAGTCCGGGGGCAGGAGAGGGAAGCAGACAGATATTGGAGACACCAGCAAGGGAAAACAATACTGAGGGAAGGCTGGACAGACAGTAGCCCAGGACATGCCTGGAAGGACCAAGGCCTGCAAGAGCTAAGTAGGAAGGCCAGGAGCCTCACCCTGGTTAGCAGCAAGCGGAAGGCTGAGGCCAGTGGGGGCAGGGGTGGTGCTGGGGGTCGAAGAAGGCAGCACAGAGACAGGGGTGGGGCCAGGGGTCGGGGCCACGGCCTGGATGAGTGCCACATGGGCAGGCTGACTGATGAGGTGGTGCTGCCCCCCTGCGGACACCAGGTGCACCACATTCCCTGGGTTAAGGGAAGAGAGAAAGAGAAGTAGCTATCAGCCGGAGGGAGGCAAAGAGGCAAGGGCTAGAGGAGAAAGAACAGAGAGAAGATAACATCTCTAAAATAACCTCATCCGGCCCAGCCAGCATGGCTCAGTGGTTGAGCATTGACCTATGAACCAGGTCACAGTTCGATTCCCAGTCAGGGCACATGCCCGGATTGCGGACTCAATCCCCAGTGTGGGGTGCGCAGGAGGCAGCTGATCAATGAGTCTCTCTCATTATTGATGTTTCTATCTCTCTCCCCCTCTCCCTTCCCCTCTGAAATCAATACAAATATATTTAAATAAATAAATAAAATGACCTCATCCTTATCTTTATAAAAAATTTCCTCTACTCATTCTCTTTGGTCCCACCCACCAAATACTAGGGAAAGAAACACACAGGCTGACATTTTTAAAGAGCCATAAAAAAACAAGAGGATAAGGAAGAAGAGGAAAAAGGCAGGACAGGGGGTGGGTTTTACCTACTTTGCAGCGGGCGGGGTTGCCCCACGGCAAGCTGGCGCACCTGGGCACCAGTCAAAGTCAGCTTGTTGCCCTGGATTTGGAAGGTGAGAGGTTTGCTTCCCCCTGCACTAGCCACTGGACGTTGTGCCAGTGAGGCCAATTGGCCGATGCTGACCACTTCACCTGCTATAAACAAAGAAGGGGCTTAATGAACACAGGGATCACTCTGCTCAATGCCACTTTGCAGACCCTCATGAGGTACAAGTCTTAGTTCCTCTAACTCTTCCCCTCAATTTCTCATGTTTCAACAAGCTCAGCCTTCAACTACAGTCTGAACTTTTGACATGCTACTCCTTCCTATTCCACTCATTTGCTTAACAATTTCCTTTATATCCTCTAAAGCAGCGGTCGCCAACCTTTTAGACCTCACGGACCACCGGCTGGCGACTGCTGCAAAGGCCTGCCACCATACTGAGCTAATTTATCACTCAGCACCCCCATCCTCTATGCTGCCTTTTGCCTCATGGTTTTCTACCATGAGGCTTACATGTCACCTCCCCAACTAAATTATGAACTCCCTGAGGGCTCTTGATTATAAGTCACCAATGTCTGGCAAATACCCTATATAGTTAGCTACCTAGAATTTGATACTCGCTCATACTCCTGAGTTTTTCTTCTCCAGCTCTGGGGCATATAAGTCTTCCTCCCTTCTCAGGTCCCTCACCCTCAGAGCCCTGGGAACTTACAGGGCAGGCGAGCTTGCATATCAGGAGACAGGATGAGGCGCTGTGGTGCAGGAGTAGGAGCTGGTACTGCCGTGGTAGGAGCAGTGGCTGTGGTGGTAGAAGTGGTGGTGGCAGTGGCAGTGGCAGAAGGGAAGGTATAGCCTGGTGGCACTGTCAGGGGCTTCAACAGGCTAGAGGAGCCTGGGGGTGGGGCAGGACTCAGGCGAACAGGGGCAGGTGGGGCTGGCTTTAGGGACAGGGTTGGTGTTGGAGGCCGTGAGGTCCCACTCAGGACCCCCAGGGGGGAAGGTAACACTGTAAACACAAAGGAAACATCTGTCAAATATACCCTGACCAGAGCCTTAGCCAGCTCCCAGCAGCCTCCACACATACATACTCCCTTCCAGCCCAACAAAGACCACACCCATCTCTAACCCAACTTTTCACTCTATTTTTATTACTGCTAATCAATCTCACCAATCTACCTGACGTGCCCCCTAACCCAACACTCTGGCTCCCTAGTAACTCACCCGGGGGAAGAGGCCCACTGTTTGGCTGCAACGGGGGCAACAGAACAGGGCCTGGAGGCCGGGATGCCGGAATAAGTGGGGATCCGGTAGGCGAGGTTGACACCATCAGTGGTGCTGGCAGCACTGGAGGGGTTGGGCAAGGGGTCGGCTGAACTGACAGCTCCGGGCCTGGAGGGGGTCGGACTGGGACAGGACCCAGGAGGGTCCGTGGGCTGTTCACTACCACCACTGTCCGGCCTTCTTGCTTGGGCACTGGCTGCAACATCCTATGAGAAAAAAACAAGGGGTTGAGGAAGGAGAATAAGGAGTAAGGAAAAAAAGAAACAAGAAAGACAAGGCAAAAAGACAAAGACTGTAAAAGCAAAGGGGGAAAAGGATAAAGACCCAAAAGAGAAAGGGTGCTTTTTGGTTATTTTATAACCAAAAAGCACCAAGCAGGGAAGGGGGGGTGGGGGGGTGGGAATCAATGACAAACGCAAGGGCCCCTCCCAGGAGCCTCTAGTTATTGTCTCCCCTAACATGGCCACAGTATTTTGCATCTGTCCCATATAAACATTCTAGCCTACTCTACAACCCGCTCCTTGCCATCCCAATTCCCCCCCAGCCAGCTGTAGTCAGTTTTTCTAGGAATCCATCCCCTTAATTCCTCAGCCCTGGTACCTGTTGACCTTCATCTTGACAGGCTTGGGCCGGGGTGGGGGGTCAGGAGCAGTAGCCACCTCTAGCAGTACCCGGCGGGACAGGCGGTGCCGGGGTAGAAATGTGTCGGCCTCATATCTAGAAATTCGACCCTCCAGGCCAATAAGATCAAAACGACCCATGTCTATCCGCTGGCACAAGAAGGAACACAAAAGCATGGTGTCAAAGGGGTCAATGTGGCAATAATTTCTTAGATACGACACCAAAAGCACAGATAATAACCAAAAAGAATTGATAAACTGAACTCCATCAAAGGACACTTTCAATAGAATGAATAGGCAACCCATAGAATGGAACAAAATATTTGCAAATCATGTCTCATAAGGGTTTATATCCAGAACATATAAAGAACTCCTACAACTCAATAACAAAAACACAAACAACCCATTTTAAAAATTAGCAAAGGCCTTTAATAGACATTTCTCCAAAGAAAATACAAAATAAGCACAAGAAAAGATGTTCATCACTATCATTAGAGATATGCAAGTCAAAATCACAGGATACTACCTATTATCCATTTAGATATTATTTTTTGAAAAAACACAGAAAAATAACAGGGTTGGCAGTCACTATGGAAAACAGTATGGTGATTCCTCAAAAAATTAAAAATAGAATTACAAATTTCTACATAATCCAGCAATTCCATTTCTGGATATACGATCATGTATCACATGTCAGTCAATGTAGGACTGCATATACAAGGGTGATCCTGTAAGATTATAATGGAGCTGAAAAATCCCTATTGTCTAGTGACGTCTAGGCATCCTAATATTGTAGTGGAATTCAGTATGTGTTTATGGTAATACTGGTGTAAACATACCTACTGTGCTACCAGTCATATAAAAGCATTGTACATATAATTATGTATAGTGCATGTTTTTAAAATACATTTTTATTGATTTTTTTAGGAAGACAGAGAGAGAGACACACACACACACACGGACGAGAGAGAGAGAGTGCAACATCGATGAGAGAAACAGACTGGCTGCCTCCTGCATGCCCCCACTGGGGAATATGCCCTGACCGGGAATTGAACCAGTGACCTCTCAGTAAATGGGATGACACTCAACCAACTGAGCCACACCAGCCAGAGCTGTATAGTGCATATTTAACAATTATAATAAATGACTATATTATAAGCTTATGTAATTATCATACTATGTTTTTACCATTATTTTAGAATGTACTTTTTCTTTTTTTTTAAGTCTGCTATATAACAGTATGCTGTTAGGCCAGCAGCAGCCCCATTCATCTTGTGTTTATGTCTCTTGATTGTATCAGTTTCTCTTGTGCTTCACTTAATCTTGTGTTGTTTTATAAATTTAATGTAGCCTAAGTGTACAGTAATGTCCTTCACCTTCACAATTAACTCACCATTCACTCATCAACTTACTCAGAACCATTTCCAATCCTACAACCTCCATTCATGGGAAGTGTCCTATACAGGTGTATCATTTTTAACTTTTATACCATATTTTTACTGTCCCTTTTCTATGTTTAGATACACAAATACTTGCCATTGTGTTACTACTGCCTACAGTATTCAGTCTAATACGCTGTTCAGGCATATAACCTAGGAGCAATATGCTACACCATATAGCCTAGGTATGTAGTAGATTACACCAATTAGTTTGTGTAAGTGCACTCTATGATGTTACCACAATAATGAAATCACCTAAAGACACATTTCTCTTAACATATCCCCCTCATTAAGCAGAGCATGACTGTATACCCAAGAGAGGATTGAAAGTCAAGAACTATGACTTCATTCATATGTGGGATATAAAACTGAAAGCAACAAATGAACAAACAAGACAAACAAAAACCCATAGACATATACAACAGTATGGTGGTTACCAGAGGGCAAGGGTTAGGAAGGAAGTAGAAAAGGTAAAGGGGGTCAGATATATGGTGGCAGAACAAGACTTGACTTTGGGTGGTGAACACACAAAGCAATACTATACAGATGATGTATTTTAGAATTATATACTTAAAACCTGTATAATGTTATTAACCAATGTCACCCCAATAAATTTAATTTTTGAAAATGAGAGAATTGAAAGTAGAGACTTGGACAGATATTTGTACACCTATGTTCATAGCAGCATTATTCAAAATAGCCAAAAGGTGGAAGCAATCCAAGTGTCCAATGATGGATAGGTAATCAAAATGTGGTCTACATGTATGAACCTTAAAAACATTCTTCTAAATGAAATAGCCATTCACAAAAGGACAAATATTGTATGATTCCACTTATATGAAGTACTCAGAGTACTAAAATACTAAAATTTATAAACCGCAAGTAGAATGGTGGCTAACAAGAGCTAGGGAAAGAGGGAAAATGAAGAGTTAATATTTAATATGTACAGAGTTCCAATTTGGAAAGATGAGAAAAGTTCTGAAGAAAGATGGTGGGTAAGCGTTGTACAAATTAACTGTACTTAATGCCACCGAATCATATGCTTAAAATGGCTCAAGTAGTAAAATTTGCTGTGTGTTTTACCACAAAAACAAAAATGGGCTTGGCCGGTGTGGCTAAATGGTTGAGCATCAACCTATGAACCAGGAGGTCAAAGTTTGATTCCAGGGTTGCGGGCTTGATCCCAGTAGCGGGTGTGCAGGAGGCAACCGATAGATGATTCTCTCTCATCACTGATGTTTCTATCTCTCACCCCCTTCTCCCTTCTTCTCTGAAATAAAAAATATACATATTAAAAAAAAAATTGGAGGGAGCGGGTACGAAGTAGCCAAAAAGAGGAAACAGAAAAACAAAATAATTAAATGTTAACATGCCAAGCCCTTTCAAGAAGATTAACAAAATTCTCACAAACCTACTGCAAAATAGGCCATATAATCCCTATTTTGAAGGGCAAACAAACTTAGGGTTAGAGGTTAATAATTAGCTTGCCTAAAGTGACACAGCTAAAAAAAATAATAAAAGCAGGGGAATAGTTTTAAGATGCTAGGAGAAGGAAGGATGCAAAAGGTCACACTTTAGCCTAAAGAAAATAAATTAAGGTTTGGGATAGGGCCAATAAACTTGGGGGCAACTACTTACCTGGAGGGGATGGATATCAGTGGCCTGTAGGACCAGAGAGGCGGTGCTGAAGCAGATGCCTGGGGTGATGAAGGGGGAGGTAACAGGTCTAGGGTCAAACAGGTTTGGATGATTACAGACTTTTCGCAGCTGCATCAAAATGTTGATGACGCTCATGAAATGGCCCGTGGCTAGTGTCTCTTTAGTTCTGGGAGAGAAGAAAAATAAATAGGGCATCCTAACTCTCACCTCTGACCTTTGCTATAATCTAGAGTCCCAGGACCCACCCTCAGTTCTCCCTTACGTAGTTTGTGCCATGAAGTCATCATAGAGATAGCGTTGGCGCTTGGAGAGCCGGCAGCGGATAACATGCTCATACTTTTTAGGCATCTGCTTCTCAACATCCACCTTAACTCGGCGCAACAAAAAAGGCCGCAAAACCTAAAAGTAAATAATCAAGAGGTTGACAGGAGAACAGCAGGAGACTGAGCCCTCGTCTAGCTCTTCTAGCTGGGTCTTGGCTTGATGATCAGCTGGGCACTGCCTTAGCCCGATCAGTAAATACTCATGGAGCTATGTAGCATGCCCAGAACTAATCACACAAAGATGAGTCAGATGCAAGCCCTCCTTTCTCTCAAGGAATTTACTATCTGCTGAAGGACAGACATTATTATTATAATACCCCAACATAAGAAGTGATAAAGAAGAGCACTGAGGGCAGAGCAACTACCTACACAGGAGGGGTGACTCAAATTACAGTAAATGTAAATATACAAGATTATGAAAGTTAAGTCCACGAGAGAAGCTGAGAACAAAAATTGGGGTAGTGACAGCAGCATAGAAAACAAAAGACAAATGTGAGATTTCAGGAGGCAAAATCTGACAAGACATAGTCATTAAGTTAACATGGAAGAAGTGAATGGAGATGAAGAGGTATAGTTAAGGAAGACTTATTGGTTTCTATGATTTACCAAAATGATGGTGTGATTGACCAAAATGGAATAGAAATAGGCTATAAAACGTGAGATGTTTGGGCTAAAACAGAGTTGAGTTCAACAGCAACTTTCAATTAAAGACATAAAGTCAAATTTAAATACAGGCCAAATGGTCTACAGAGTTGAGGAATTAAAAACACAAATTGGAGTCTTTAAAGCCTTATGAGTGAGATACATAAATTGGGAGACAAAAAAAGTGAAGATCAGAATGCTGAGAGATGTTATTTAAAAACGACAAAGAGAAGACAAAAAACATAAGAAAGGGAGGAGAGAGGGAGTGAGGGGGGAAAGAGAAAAACAGAGAGAGAGGAGAGGAGAAGAGAGGGAGGGAGGGAGACAGGGAGAGAGGAAAAGGGAGGAAGAGAGGGAGGAAGAGAAAGAGGGGAAGAGAAAAGAAACGCAATAAAAATACAAAGTTGAGGAAAGCCAGGTAAAGAAAAATCCAAGCAGGGACTGATGAGTAATATTATTCTACTCAGAGAATACGCACAGACATGTCTCCCATTAAAGAAAACACTGAAGCTTGACAAACGGGTGAATTCAGCCTATCTGTCTGACTTCCCTCTCCCTAAAGGTTTTCTGCCCTTAGTTCCTCACCATTCCCAAGACCCCTGACAAACTGTTGCAGGCCCTACCTTGTGGAGGCGTTTGACTAGACCTTCATTGTACTCTTGGCTGCCCTCAATCATGCCAGTTAGGGGGTTAGAGAACCACTCTTTGAACTCGCGGTGAGACTGGAAGACATGGGGCATCAAAAAGTGCATCAAGGACCACAGCTCCATGAGGCTATTCTGCAAGGGAGTTCCTGTCAGGAGCAGGCGTCTCTGGCTGCAAAGAGACAGAGGGAATTAAAGGGAGGATAGTCAGCAAATTCTCAACCTTCCAAGCATCGCATCCTTCAGACCCAATCAACCCTCCCATGAATCTCCACTCCATTTCCACCTGTTGAAGTTGAGCAGTGACTGCCAACGCTGTGACTTGAAGTTTTTGATGTTCTGAGCCTCATCCAGAATGAGATAGCGCCAGTTTTTGCGGCGAAAGGCCTGGTGATCCTGCAGCACCAGCTTGTAAGACGTGATACACACATGGAAGGCATTGGGCTTGGTCCAGCCCTGAGGTATCAAGAGAAAGTAGCAGATAGTGAGGTGGAAAAAAAAAAAAAAAAGGTAAAGGGAAGACATGCTAAGGTCCTCAGGGGACAGAAATCAGGTTGGGAGGAAACAGAAAGTCCCAGAAGCAGAATGAAGCAATAGAAAGGGGAGGGAAAGAAATTCATCTGAAGAAAAAGGGCCTAAAAAAAAATGAGGCATCAACTGGGGGGAGAGGTGGTCACATGGAGGAGCAAACCTGCCGCTTGAGCTTCCTCTCTTTCTGGGCTCCATAGTAAGTGAGAATTTTAAAGCTGGGGCACCAACGCTTCAGTTCCATCTCCCAGTTCAACATCACACTGGTGGGGACAATGATCAAATGAGGACCCCAGTTACCTGTTTAGCAAAAGAATGAGAGATGTATAACATGGTAACTATAGTCAGTACTGTACTGTATTATTTGAAAGTTGCTAAGACAGATCTTAAAAGTTCTCATCATAGAAAAATAATTGTTTGTAATATGTATGATGACATGTTTATTGTGATCATTTCACAATGTATACAAGTACTGAATAATGTTATACACCTGAAAGTAACATGTCAATACATGATTAAAAAAAATAAAATTCAGCCCGCCCAGCATGGCTCAGTGGTTAAGTGCTGACTATGAACCAAGAGGTCATGGTTCGATTTCCAGTCAGGGCACATGCCCGAGTTGCAGGCTAAATCCCCAGGCAGCCAATCAATGATTCTCTCTCATCATTGATGTTTTTCTCTCTCTCCCTCTCCCTTCTGCTCTGAAGTCAATAAAAACACATATTTAGATAAATAAATAAAATGCAAAAAGATTTTAAACAGCTGAATTTTTATAAATAAGAACGAGAGAAGTCAAGGAGATATACAATTTAAGGTTCTTGCTCCTCACGCCTAACCCTGACCAGTCTGTCCTAATGGCCCTAAGAATCCCAGCACTTATGCTGGCCTTGCTATACAGTTACTGACCAGTCAATGAAGCTATTAAGATTCCAGCAAAAGAGTATTTCACTATCCTGTAGCTGGAGTCACCCCCAAGGAGACCCAAGAGGAAGGGGCCCTGTCTAGTTACCTTTCTCACAAGCCAAGTGGGCAAGCAGGGAGATGGTCTGGATCGTCTTGCCCAGCCCCATTTCATCAGCAAGAATGCCATTAAGCTTCTTCTCATACATGGTAACCAGCCAGTCCAACCCAATATGTTGGTACTCCCGGAGCTGGCCCCGCAGGAGCAAGGGAATGGGTGTCTTCACCTGGTAGGGAAGAAGAGAGGTGTCAAGGTGAACTGAGGCATCTGTCACCGAGAAACAGAGAAGTCAAGATATGAGAAAGCAGAAGCTGGGGGCCTGGGGATACCACCTGGGTAGTAGCTAACGTGTATCCCTTTGGTTGGAGACTTTCAGCTGCTGCAGCGATGTCAGTAATTTCTTTCTTAGGGCCTAGGGTGGTGGTGGGCCCTGGGGTGGGCGGTCCACTGCCTCCATCTGCCTCACTCTGCTCTTCATCCCGGGCAAGCAAGTACTCCACCCCAAAGTCGTCCTCCTCCTCCTCCTCCTCTTCCTCATCTGCTTGGCTCTGTGACTGGGACTCCTCAGACTCGTCAGACTCAGATTCCTCTGATTCTGAACTCCCGCTTGTTTCTTCCTCCTCGGAATGCTCATCTTCCTCATCCTCACTCTGCTCCTCCGAAGAGTCTAAAGCACAAGACCAAGGCTTAGTGTTAACCATACCTGCTCCTCCAGTGCCTACCTCCCCAGCTCCTGCCTCATAACCACACATTTACCTGACTGACTGCTACTATCCTCCTGAGGCGCCTCTTCAGCTTCTGTGGCCCCCTCTGGTTCACAGTCAGAGCTGTTAGCATCAACCTCATCTTCCTCTTCCTCTTCCTCTTCACTACTCCCAGAACCTGGGGCAGAGGCATCAGAGGCATAGGCTCCTGCATACCGCTGCAACAGCTCCTCCACAGATAGCTCACCTGAAGAAAAAGAGAGAGTACGTTTTTGGATGCATCGAGGGGAAGGGAGAAGAGGTCTGAGGGTGCCATTTGTTTTACCTAGGTCTCTGTAGATACTGCTAGGCCCAGGTCCGAGGAAAGGCAATGAAAAGTTTACTTTCAGCACCAGCTACTAAAGCCAAGTCTTAAAACATGGGCTAGAGCCATGGATGGTACTGCCTTCCATTGGGAAGGTTAATATCAATGTGATGAACCTCCCTTTAAGGCAGGGGAGGGAACTTCCGGACCCCAAAATGATTTGGTCTGGCCCTGCCAAGGCATTGGGCGGGTGTGTGTGTGTGTGTGTGTGTGTGTGTGTGTGTTAATTAACCCTTTGAGTGCCAACCAATATCCTAGGAACTATGCTAAAATTGCCAAGGCATTTTTGCTGATTTTACAGCAGTTTAGGAAAAAAATTATGAATTGCAAGTAAATGAAGTTACATATTCAAAAACTTAAGGAAACCTTTACTACATTGACATATTTAGCAATATCATCATCACTAATAAAAGCAGACTTAGAACTGGACGCCATTTCGAAGCTTTGATAGTGCTCCCGGCACTTTTGGCAAAAGACAGGAGCGCGATTGCACTCCCCGGCACTCTAGGGGTTAAATGGTTGACCAAATATAGCAGGCTAATTTCTAAGTTAATAATTTTGTATGGCCCATGAATGATGTCATAAATACCCAAATGGCCCTTGGCAGAAGAAAGGTTCCCCACCCCTGCTTTGAGGTTTAGGTAAAACATAACCCAAATCCTTTCACAACAGCTCTTCCCTCCATGAGCTCTCACATTACTTTGTTCAAAATGCCATCATAATTAGTCATCATATTCTATTTTTAAGTATTCATTTATAAATCTATCTTTGTCATCAGATCTAGGAGTTCCTCTAGGACAGTGATGGCGAACCTATGACACGTGTGTCAGAGGTGACACGAGAACTCATTTTTTTTATTTTTCTTTGTTAAATGGCATTTAAATATATAAAATAAATATCAAAATTATAAATCTTTGTTTTACTATGGTTGCAAATATCAAAAAATTTCTATAAATGACACGGCACCAGAGTTACGTTAGGGTCTTTCAAAATGCTGACACGCCGAGCTCAAAAGATTCGCCATCACTGCTCTAGGAGGATAAAATGTGTCTTATTCATCTCTTTATTCCTGTCACTCTGCAGAGGAGACACCAAAGTAGATGTTCATTAAAATGTCTAGTGAATGTCACCTTCTCGAGCCAACTCGCTCAGCTCCATGGCATGATCCACCTCCCCTTCCAACTGCTCCTCAGCTGCTATGGTATCCTCTTCATCCTCCGCTAGGAAAGAGAATAAAGCCGTATCAATAGGGAAGAGACACAGACACAGTCTAAGTGGAAGAGGTAAGAAAGCCTGAAACATTAGGTCCAAACTATTCAAGGGTTAAGGGGAACAGGATAAAGAGAATAGGTCTAACCTTCATCCTCATTGGCAGTGAACTCTTCATCGTCCTCATCTGGATGCCAAGGCTGTTTGTTACGCTGTGTAACAGAGGGTGGGGGGTTTACCTGTATGTCAAAGGATGAAAAGGAAGAGGGCCTAAGGTTAAAACAGGAGAAAGGCACAATGAGAATACAATGCTACAGAACAGTTTCTCTGTGCCATTGAGTGACAGCTGCCACTGGCACAATCCCAGGGCAAAGATGCAATCAAGGGTTTTCTTTCAGCACCAGCTACCAAATCCTGGCCCCACTGCCTGGGGGAGGACCTGTGAAAGTGCTAGATAACAAATATAGGCCCCCAACACCATTCCCATGCATGCAGACATATGAAGAATCAGAGAAATTAGGTCCAAAAGAGACTTTAAGGTTACCATCCCAGCTCCAAATCTACAAACCAGTAAGGGAGTATTAGGACCATTTCACAGAAGTGGCAAGGGCCAGCATAAGTATTTTTAAGGTCACACAGTAATTTAAAGAGTAGAGTACAGAAGACTTCCACTATGACATTAGAAACTCTGCCCATCTCAGACTGTAACTTGCCCCAACCCAGATTCTTCCTTAGTTACCCCCAAATGAGAGCCCCAAAATTACCTTTAAACAGCGAGAACTCCTGAAAACCACATCTAACCTTATAGACCAGAATCCCATCCCTGCCCCACTCTGAGCCCTCCCCCTATCCCTTCTGCCCACACCTTCAACACTTGAGAGGGCTCTTCTTCACCACCATCTTCAGGTTCATCTCTGGTGTCACTATCATGAGATGATGGGGTTCCTGAGGGGCTGCAAGGCCCTCCTAGCAGCTGAGGGGGAAGGGAACGGAGCAGCTCTTCCAGTGGCAGTTCTCCCTCACGTTTAAGCAGCTCAATCTCACGCCTCTGTGTCTCTGCATCATTGCCTTCCTGCTGTTCTTCAACCTCAATCGTCTCCTCATCATCCTCTTCCTCCTCTTGGGGTTGGAAGTCCCCATCTATAGCAGGAGAACAAGGTCACAAAGTCCACGGGGCCCTGCAAGCCACAGGGTGGGTTTTCAGCTCTTGAAAGGGTACATGAGGAGGAGTAACAGAGCCAAAGAGGACACACACCTTCATCATCCAGCTGGGAAACTGGGGGTGGAGGACTAGAGGCAGCTGAGGAAGAGCCAAGACAAGGGGAGGAGCCAGCTTTGCTGGAGGCTACTGGCTGGTTGAGGCTCTGAGATAGAAGGTCTGAGTACTTTTCAGTTTGCCCCACAATGAAGTCCAGGTGCAGGTCCAGAGCCTTTTTGCGCTTTTCCTCCAGCCGGGACTGTTGCTTGAATTGCACCACCTGCCACAAGCATGACATGGATGGTTCACCAAAATAATCTTATTCATGTACTCTTTTACGCAACGTTTAGGGAAGTCTCCGCCTATGCTAGGCCCTGGATGGCTTTTTAGGAGGATGAACTAAATGTACTTAATGGTGCTTCTGAGGAAAACAAAAAGGGAGCACAGGGGAGAGAAGAGCCAGCTTAGCTTCAGGCAACAGAGAAAGGTTTGCAAATGTATCTGGAGCTGAATCTTTTTTTTTTTTTTTTTAATTGAATTGGGAGAGAGAGGAAGAGAAACACTGATATGAGAGAGAAACATCTACCAGCTGCCTCCACACGAGCTCTGACTGGGGATCGAACCTGTCACCTTTTGGTGTACGGGACGATGCTCCAACCAACTGAGCCACACTGGCCAGGGCTGGAGCTAAACCTTAAAGTCTAAGTAGCTCTTCACTAAGTGGAATGAGGAAAAAGGCATTTCCAGCAGCAGAAAGAGCCATGTATTAATGGCCAGGGATGTGCAAAAGAAGGAACAGTTTGCAATGGAAAAGACAAAAGGAGCTGGCAGAAAACAAAAGACTAAAAATATAAACAAAAGCCATGTAGTGCTTGAGAAACAATGACGTAAATATATATATGAACAATTTAGTAATGAGAACTTTGATGGTATTTAAACAGGTAACTGGCACAAATAAGTTTTAGAAAAAGTATGCTGAATGCCTTGCAAAAGACAGATGGCCTAGAGGACTCAGTAAGTCCTTTTAATAATCCCTAATCCAATTAAAAATAGGGCAGAGAGGACATATAGATGGCTAGTAATCATCAGAGAAGTGCAAATTAAAACCACAATAAGATATCACCTCACTCCTGTCAGAATGGCTGTCATCAATAAATCAGCAAACAACAAATGTTGGTGAGGATGCAGAGAAAAGGGAACACTCGTGTGCTGTCAGTGGGATTGCATATTGGTACAGCCATTATGGAAAACAGCACGGAGATTCCTCAAAATAATAAAAACTAAGAACCTCAAAAATTAAAAATAAAACTACCATATGACCCAGCAGTCACACTTTTGGGTATATTTCTGAAGAATATTAGTAATTCCAAAATACTAATTCAAAAAGAAATATGCACCCCTATATTCACTGTAGCATTCTTTACAATAGCCAAGGTAGGAAGCAACTTAAGTGTCCATGGAGAGACAGTGAATAAAGAATATGTAGTACACGCTGATAGGCGTGCCTCAGTGGTTGAGCATTGAATCATACACCAAGAGGTCACCAGTTTGATTCCTGATCAGAACATATGCCTGAGTTGCAGGCTCGATCTCCGGTTTGGGGCATGCACGAGGCAGCTGACCAATGTTTCTCTCTCATTGATGTCGCTCTCTCTCTCTCTCAAATTAATAAAAACATTAAGAAAAAAAAAAAAAAGATGTGGTACAGCCCTGGCCAGGTAGAGAGCATTGTCCCAATATGCTAAGGTTGCAGGTTCAATCCCAGGTCAGGGCACATACAAGAATCAACCAATGAATGCATAAGTACACAGAACAACAAATCAGTATTTCTCTCTCTCCCTTCCTCTCTTAAAAAAAAAAAAGAGAGAGAGATGTGGTACATATATACAATGGTATACTACTCTGCCATAAAAAAAGAATGCAATCTTGCCATTTGTGACAACATGGATGGAAACAGAGACTGAATGGAGACTGAAAAATACGAATATCATATGATTTCCACTTATATGTATCTAAAAAACAAAATAAGTGAACAAAACAGAAACAAGACTCATAGATACAGAGAACAAACTGATAGTTGCCAGAAATGAAGGAGATTGGGGGGCTGGGTGATAAAGGTGAAGGGATTAAGAAGTACAAAATGGCAGTTAGAAATAGTCACAGGGATGTAAAGTATAGCATAAGGAATATGGCCAATAATATTATAAAAACTATGTATGGTGTCAAGGGTGTGCTGGACTTATCAAGGGATCACTTTGTAAGTTATATAGATGTCTGACCGCTATATTGCATACCTGAAACCAATATATTAAATGTCAGCTGTAATTAGAAAATAAAAATTTAAAACTATCCCCAAAGGCTGGGCCTATTTTCCACTGTATTTCTTTCTTCTTAATGACACTTAATGCAAGAAAGACCCAATGTACAATAGAAATGTCATTAAAATTGCTTGAAATCATAATTTCACTCTCTCACAAAGTTTTGATCATTCCTGCTACCACACTACCCACCAATCAAACCCAAGGCATCTACCTTTCCCAAGCCCTGCTGCCTACCTTCTCCACATTGCTCCAGAACTGCCTGACATCCTTGGCCATGGTGGAGGCGATTCGGCGCAGCTTAGCCTGCTCCTCCCTCCGGGCCCGTTCCTCTTTCTGCCGTTGTTCCTCATGGTGCCGGATCACCATTCGCACTACCTGTGGAAATGAGGAACCAGCATAGAAACACTCCATGGCCAGACTCCTGCCCTCTCCCCAAGTCAAAAGCAAAGAAAATAATCAAGGCCAAGAAACCTGGGAAGTCAGTTTGCCTCTTGAGACTTGGCATTAATAAGCATCCTACATTGTTCTGTTTAGTTTCCCTCCAATCAACGCACCCATCAAAAAAACAAAAAACAAACCTGAAAAAGAAATGGAAAGTAGACCCAGCTGGAAGACTTACCTTACGGGCCACACCCCGTTTCCAACGGCGCTCCTGAGCAAAGTCAGCAGATAGCCACTGCATCTCCTCACACAGATAGTCCCAGTGGCCTTTGGGGCGAGGCGGCTCAGGTACTTTAGGCAGCCTCTTCAGTGACCAGAAACCCTCCTTCCGAAGCTCAGCAATCCGAGTCTCAATCTCAGCCTCCTATTGAGGGAGAGCGAGGTCAATCGTTACTGGACATATACTTCACCTCATGACCATGCTGAACTCCTCAGCACCAACTACGCATAGAAACTGGCTGGACTGAATGTTTTATGGTGTCTTAAATCCACATATCAATCCTACAAGTAGGTATTATATCATCTTCAAATGATTAAAGTAACCATCAGGAAGATTATGTGATTTACCTGGGATCACACAGCTAGGAAGTATTAACAAGCTGAGGATTAAAAATATGTCTAATGACTCCAAACACCAAATTTAATGCTCTTTCCATTATTTCACACAATCTCCACTCCCCACAAACATATAGGCAAGACTTCGGAAAACATATCCCAAGGGTACTTCCCAGAGAAGGAGGGAGCACAAGTTTCTTTACTGACTCTAGATATAAGGGTTCTTCTCACTGTAGAATTCTACTTATGCAGGAGCATGTTCATGATGAGAAGTATGCTATAAAGCCCAATTTACACAATTTTGTTTGTTTTAAATACTATTTTTAGAAAAATATATTTTGGTGAAAATACTGAAAAGTTATACACCAAAAAACTAAGTGCTTACCACAATAAGAAATAATATTGCTGCCCTAGCCGGTTTGGCTCAGTGGATAGAGCGTTGGCCTGCGAACCAAAGGGTCCAGTTCAATTCCAGTCAAGGGCACGTACCTTGGCTGCAGGCTCTTCCCTGGCCTGGGCCCTGGTCAGGGCTCATGCAGGAGGCAACCAATCGATGTGTTTCACATCGATGTTTCTGTCTTTCCCTCTCTCTTCCACTCTCCCTACAAATCAATGAAAAAATATCCTCGGGTGAGGATTAACGAAAAAAAAACATTGTTTGTACATTGATTATACAAGGTAGAGCAAGAGTAGATTTACAGTTTTAAGTACATGAAACATTTTATTCTTGTACTAGAGGCCCAATGCACAAAATTCGTGCAAGAGTAGGCCTTCTTTCCCCTGCTGCCAGCACCGGCTTCCCTCTAGCACCCAGGACCCGGGCGTCCCTTGCAGCCCTGGCTTCATCCGGAAGGATGTCTGGTCTAATTAGCATATTACACTGTTATTATTATAGATTATTTATTGTAATATTTTACATATAAACTATGAATATATTTTGCCCCACCCTGTATTTCATAAGGGGAAAAAACAAAAACATTTTAATATTTTTCATTTAAGAGACATGACTTAAAAACTGAAGACAACTGCCCTCATTATTCTTATGCTCTCCTGACAAAAACTAATCCAGAGGAAGTAATAGCCAGACAGAATCACGAAACTAAATGATATGATGAAGAAAATATCAGGAACAATATGGGCATGCATGAGAATCATCTGAAGTACTTTTAAAGACAGATTGCGGGCCCCACCCTTTAGTGTGAATGGGTAGGAAGAGAGGAATAAGAATGTGCATATCTAACAATTGTCCAGCTGGTGCGAGGCTGCAGGCCCAGGACCACACTCACCACCGGGTAAATAAGCAGCAGCAACCAGTAAATCCTAAGAGCCTCACAGCTTACAAAGAACTTTGATGTCTTTAATGTTATGTCCTAACAGCCTACAGACCAATGGTTCTCAAACTTGCTAATGCTGCAACCCTTTAATACAGTTCCTCATGTTGTGGTGACCCCCAACCATAAAATTATTTTTGTTGCTACTTCATAACTAATTTTGCTACTATTATGAACTGTAATGTAAATATCTGATATGCAGGATGTATTTTCATTGTTACATAATTAAAGCATAGTGATTAATCACAAAAACAATATGTAATTATATATGCATTTTCCGATGGTCTTAGGCGACCCCTGTGAAAGGGTCGTTCGACCCCCAAAGGGGTCACGACCCACAGGTTGAGAACCACTGCTATAGACTATTACACCAGCTCTATTTTATAGAAAAGGAGAAGAGGCTCAGAGTTCAAGAGACTTGCTCAAGATCATGTAAGTTAAGGCAGAACTTACACATAATGAGAAAAGAAATGTAAAATATCCATGGAACATAGGCGTTCAGGGAAGAAAATTATCAAGAATCCTCATGAGCCCTCCCAATACATACATGCTTGGCCTGCTCTGCGATCTCAGCATGGCTCTTCTCCCACTTTGGGCCCTTGTTAGCTAAGTCAGCGGCCTGGAGTAAGCTGAGCCCCTCCAGGGACACGGTGGCACCATCTGGGGGCCCTGGAGGTCCATCCAGAGAGGAATCTTGAGCTATATGCTGGGGGGAGATGCCACCTGCCCCACTAGAGGCTGGGGAACTGGATGAGGCAGGGGACACAGGATTGCTGCCTGTCATGCCGTCCGACACCATCTAGAAAAGGAAAAATGAAAGATAAAATGAATGCTTAACACTGTACCGGGAGTTTAAAGTACATTATTTCACTCTATCTTTACAAGAAAAAAGCTCTGAAGTAATGTATCAACCTCATCTTACAAACAAAAACCTACGTGGTAAAGTTTTAAGGTGTTCAAGAGGGCAGACCAAACTTATACTAGAAGTCTGGCATACAAGAGGAGTTATAGCCTAATGGTGTTAAAGAATACTATATACTATTCTTTCATAGCTATAGTATTCAAGAATACTATAGCAGATGATTTCAAATTTTAATGAACTTTTCAGGACCTCAATGATTTCACTTACACAAATAAATCCCTATTTTCCCATCAAGTATGGCAGATTCACCTATGCAAATAAATTTGAGCTACCACCAAATTCAAAAGGCCTCAAAAAAACAAACAAAAAACCCCACAAGATCACCTAAACCTCTTTATTACCAGTCTTGGTAGTTTGCTTTACTGGTGAGGTGTAAGGGGAAAGGGATGGGGGGTTGGTCACTGTCTTCAAACACCCACCTATTATTTTACAAGGTCTTGCACAAGCAATATGAAGTAGAGAACAAAGTCCTACTTAAATGTGGATTGTGAGACAACTCATTAAATTCACTCCAGCACACAAGCTTCAGTGTGCTACTTAAATTCCTACTCGGCTAAATGACAAAAGACTATGTCACAAAGTTTCCTAGCTGTTCAGGAAAATTATAAATTTCAAATCCATAACCATCAAAAGCCTACTGTACACAAACTTAGGTCAGTCTAGTTTAAAAAGCCATGATTCCCCCCTCCCCCACTCCCTTAACTTCCTTGGTATGAAAAAGGAATGAACACTACACACACACACACACCATCTATAACGCTTAACTTATTCCAGTTCTGAGAAAGAAACTGAGCTATTTGCAAAGCAGTCAGTCTTGGGAGCATATTGTCCCAACCTCCATTTCCAACCTGGCCTATTTCAACCTTTTTCAGGTAACAAGGAGTTTCCAGACTCTCAGTGATCAATGACACACTAATATCAAATACAGCCCTGGCCGGTTTGGCTCAGTGGATAGAGTGTCAGCCTTCGGACAGAAGAGTCACAGGTTCGATTCCGGCCAAGGGCATGTACCTTGGTTGTGGGCACATCCCCAGTAGGAGGTGTGCAAGAGGCAGCTGATCGATGTTTCTCTCTCATCGATGTTTCTAACTCTCTATTCCCTCTCCCTTCCTCTCTGTAAAAAAACCCATAAAATATATTTTTTAAAAAAGAATAGACTAAATTAAAAAAAAAAATCAAATACAATGTAAGTATCCAACAGGTCTACCAGTCCACCTGAAGATTCTCCCCTACTTCAGTATCAAGGTAGCTAGGATCATAGAAATATGGCTAGGTCCTGCTCTTCTGCCTCAGAGCCAGCAGCCCACAAAGCAGAAGCAGAGAAGGAACTCTCCCCACTTTCAAACCTGTGTCTGTAGGACTGGGAGTTGAGGGTGAGCAGGGGAGGGGCTGCTCTGCATGGTCCCACTCCCAGGCTCCTCTTTGGATGCCTGAAGTACGACTGGGTCGTTGTCACCACTGCTGCTGGCCGAGGGGTTGGCGTCCGGCTGCAGGGCATGCTGGGAGCTGGCCTCATTCTGGGCCACAGGCCACCGGGACCCGCCTTCCAGGGCCCGGGGCCCACTAGGGCGTCCCAGCCTCCGCTCAGGTCCACTGGCCTCTGGAGCACCTAAAGTAGGGTAGAAAAGAGTAGAAATGGGATTTTTAAAATATTAAAGAATCTTTTTAAATAATCAAAGATAACATTAAAAAGTAAACATTGTTTATAGCCTGCATTTCTTGAGCATCTACTATGTGTCAGATACTTTACTTTGTACTTGATGTATTCTATACCCTCTTATGTACCTTATGAACCAGGTACTTTTCATTTCATAATTATTTACTTAGTTCCTTCTATATACTAAGGATAAAGCCATGCAGAAAAAATCCTGGCCTAAATGGAGCTTACATTCTAATATTTTCTGTATTTTACAAGTTAGAAAGAAATCAGGATACAAAGACAACAAATGACTTGCGTAAGGTCACAGTAAGGAAGTGGTTGGAGGACTTAAACTTAGGTAGGCTAATGCCAAAACCATGGAGGACATGCTATTCTTGGCAGAGCCAGGGTGAGCAAACCTTTCTCTATCCACAGTCCCAGGTCTATTGTTGCGATGTTATCATCAACCCAGAAATATTAAGCTATAATTTCTCTCCTTATCTCAAACGTCTCTCTCATTAGCATCAGTATACAAAATGGTATCTGAACCCTTACCTGTGTGAGCTGAGACCACACCCCCTGTGAAAGTCTGTACTTCCACGGTGCCGCCGTACTGAGGGGAAGCACAACTGAAACAGAAGAAAACAGCAGTGAGGAATCAATCCACACTTACCAACATCCATCCAAGCCTTCTTTACACCAACTTTTGAGGCTTTTAAATATACCCAAAACAGTGCAAGGCTGAAAAAAAGAGTTACAGTATTAGGAAAAGCTCGAATTTCAGAAAAATCAAAGCAAATCCAGACTCTGACAGTGGGAAGAGCAGGGAAGCAAAAAAAAAAAAAAGTTCAAAAAGCCTAAGGGTGAAAGGTTCCAACAACTGAATGGAGGGCAAATAAACAAGAAAAAAACTTGTCACATGTAGAAGCTGGAAAGGTGCGAGGTGCCTGGCAGCTGCTCCCCTTGCAGTGAGAACAGGACGCTGTCACAGGAGAACGCACCCTTCCTCGGGGCCGGGCCCCTGACTCCCATACCTGCACCAGGAGACACTTCCCGAAACACTAGAGCTACCGCAGGAAACATGAGAGGAACAAGCCTGTGAGCAAGGCCGCCTCGCAAAGAAACACGGCCCGGAAACAGGCGGGCAAATCCACACAAGGCCCGGAAGTGTTTCCCCGTGTTTAAGGAAATCCTCAGCCCCGGTGCTGCCTCTGGCTCGCCCCCTCCTCCGCAACAGCCAGGGCCCGAGCTACCTGGCACACAGGCAGCCGGGTAGGACGCCTCACCCCCGGCGTCATGACCGTCCCACACCCCTCCCAACAGTCCGACCCGGCATGACCCCTGACCTCTACCCCCAGTGGCCACTAGCCCTGAGGTAGCCCCGCCCCCTCCTGGACGAACACCCCACCCAACATGCGCGAGTGGGGGAGGGGCCCGCGCGTGCGCGGCTGGAGGCGGAGAGAGCCGGCTGCGCGCATCGCCCGGGGGCTCCCGCCAGAACCCAAGCCCACGCACACAAGGGTCGCAGGGCTGGGTAGCCTCGCATCCCTGCCCTTCCGGGAACCCCCCCACCACCAGACCGCGAAAGGCCGAGATAAGGAAGGGTTCGAGCAGCCAGATCCTGGTCCCTGACTGGATATGGTGGGCGCACGCCCCGACGACTCATCCCACGCCCCCCTTCCTCTTCCCGCGCGCCCCTGAGAGGGGCTGGGGTTGGTGGGCGGGCAGGAGCACACCTGGGTCCGTCCTCTCAGGGCTCGCTCGCTCGCTCAGGCACGCGTGCGCAGACGGGCGGGAAGGGAGAGGAGACGCGCCCAGGCCCCGTGCCGGCCGGCCGGCCTGGCCCCCCTCAGCCCGTCTCTCTATGGGCGCGCGCCGACAGCCTCGCGTACCGGCCCCGGGGCCCCGGCCGAAGGTGCGCGCGCAGCACCCCGGGAAGGAGGGAGGGAAGGCGGTGGCGGAAAGATGCGCGCGCAGTCACCCGTCAGGGGAGGGGGAACTGTGGAGCGTCCGCCATCTTGTCTCCCTCTCCTTACCTGCGTCCTCGGGGGCGTACGCACCACCCCCCTCCCGCAGAAGAGGAGGGGGGAGGACCCCCTCTTGGCCGCCGCCTTCGCGGCCTTTAAATTCCCCGGGGGCCTGCGGCTACTGCCACCGCCTTGCTTCCACTGCCTCCTCTCACACCACAAAGGTGCGGACGGTGGGTGGGAAAAATGAGACGGTAGCCCCAGCGAACCGCCGCCGCCGCCGCCGTTTCCGAGGCCTCACCAAAATGGCCGCTGCCGTCTCGGCCGCCACCACCTGCACCAGCACCACTACAGCTATCGCTACCGCCGGCGCGGCCCGTCCTCTCGCGAGAGACGGTAACTGGAGGTTGGAAATGCGGAGAGGCTCGCGTGCTAGCGTAGGGCGCTGTCCGAGGCGCAAAGCAGGTTGGGAGGTGTAGTTGGTCCCGAGGCTCCGCGCTTGCCCCGCGGCGGAATGTCTTTACCCTCTCACTGAAGCTGCCCCTGGGCTGCATTGCGGCTGCCAAGTCGAACCAGTTCCCCCCTTTGATAGATTACCCAGAAAGCTGAAGCAATTTGTCAGGTACTTTCAACAAGTTAACAGTGGAGCAGGGCCTCCGGATTCCCACTGCAATCCACTCAACATAGAGCTGCTTCCTTTTAGAGAAGGATGGTATTGCAGATAGCTCCCGAACACCTGTGCCATCTGTTGGCCAACTTCCAGGTTAAGAACCCCTTTGAAAATCGATACCCTAACCCCAGGATAGAATAATAATAGCAGTTAATGTCTACTAAGGCCACTTTATACATTAATTGTCTCATCTAATCTCAACAATACACCCGTTTTACAAATGAATTGAGGCTTATAACTAGTGACGGAGCCCAAAGCCAAGATTCATAGCCAAGCAGTCTAAGTCATAAGGATGCTCACACTGACAAATTGCACCACCTGCCTGGCCGGTGTGGTTCAGTGGTTGAGCGTCAATCAATCTATGAACTAGGAGGTCACGTTTCCAGGTTACATACCCAGGTTGTGGGCTCGCTCCCCAGTAGGGGGCATGTAGGAGGCAGCTGATCGATGATTCTCTCACATCATTGATGTTTTTATCTCCCTCTTCCTCTCTCTGAAATCAATAAATATACATGTTTGGTTGCACCACCTAAAGTCCACCCTAGTAGTCAGGTTAGGAAGCCCTGATAAAGCTCTCATCTCCTCTTCATCTACTTAGGTTAGCTCTTCCCTGTTCAAATGTTGATCATTCTCTCTGTGTCATTGACTTGAAGTCCTATTTTACTTACAACAAAAACCGGGGGATGAAAACTCAAAAACCTCAAAGGGCCAGGAAGTAGTGTAAATAAGGTGAAGAGAAGCAAAGGAGGAATGTGAAGAACAGGAGACCATATACTCCGTCTTAAAGAATAGCCACCGTTAAAACCACTATTCCAGTGATCCTATAGGAATGTGGGGCAAAATACATGTAAGGGTCCGATTCAGCCCACAGGTTTCTAGTTTGCTACCTCAGGCTTCTCCTTGAGTCTCAAGGCACATAGAAGCACCTAGGAGTAGTTGTTTGATTGAATAAATGGTGGAATGCCCAACCATTTAGACCCAGTTCAAAGTCTTTTTCCAGGCCAGACTCATATATTTATGAGATCTCATCATAGAACCACACTGAACTTCCAAGAGATTTCACATCATTTGGCCTTCCCATATACCTTTTATCCTTTAAACCAGCGGTCGCCAACCGGTGGTCCGTGGACCACTGGTGGTCCGTGAGGTCCGAAAGGTTGGCGACTGCTGCTTTAAACTATTCCTTCTTAGAATTTAGCTCAAGGACCACAACCCCAGGTGATCTCTCTTGACCACCCCCAGGCTGGTATAACACCATTCTGGCTCCCATAGCTTCCTAGGCTTCTTAAGGCACTGATTGCATTGTATGTGGATTCATGGTCTGTCTACACCACTCCAAAAGGTATTATTAACCCTTTAAGTATAGAGACGTAGTTAATACATGCAAATTCATGATTCCAGTCTCAGAAAGATTCAGGAAATTAATATGAGCTACTTGCATTATAATACTTTAAAAAATAACTGGTATTGGATACGTGGTCTCAAACTCAAATCCAAACCTCCTATTTCCATGACTATTACCCTGGTCCAGTTACCATCACCTCTTGCTTGGATTACTCCTAACCGGGCTTCCACTTCCACTCCTATTTCCCTTCACTCCATTATTCATACAGCAACCAGAGTGTCTTTTTCATGTAAATCAGATCATGTTGCTCTCAAACTTAAGACCTCCAAATGGCATCTTAGTCCACTTAAATCATCACAGAACAGACATGATGAGCTGAAGAAGCCAAACATCCTATATAATAAAAGCCTAATATGCAAATTGTCCCCTCAGGCAGTGGTTCGACTGGGAGACCGGGAGTTCGACTGCTTGCTATGACGTGCACTGACCACCTGGGGGCGGGGGTGATGGGGACAGAGGTGTGGTGAGAATGCCCAGTGTCCAGGGAGCTTGCTCTCACTCTGCCTGCTACCCTCCTGCGCCAGGGAAGCCCCGTGCTCAGGTCCCAGCGTGGCCTCTTCAGGGTGAGCCAGGCCGCAGCCGCTGGGACCGCAGGGGCCAGTTGTGCTCCCCGTGGGTTCTTGCAGGAGCCAGTCTGCGAGTCCGGCCGGGAGAGAGTGCGCTGCCCACCTGGCTTTCGTGTGGCACCTCTGGGTGGCCTGGGCCCCGACCCATGGCCTCTGGCTGGTGACTCAGGCGGAGAGGAGTGCATGGGGCCTCAGGTGCTGCCCAGGGCCCAGAGGTCAAGAAGTCAGCTGGGACCTGCTCTTCCATGCCAGATGCTCATGCTTCAATCGCCGGCCAGGCCTAGGGACCGCACCCATGCACGAATTTCATGCACTGGGCCTCTAATAAGACTGTATACATATGATTCCATTTCGTTAAAGTTCCAGAGCAGGCAAAATTAATTGATGATGACAAAATCATAGCAATAACTTTGGGGGAGAGGGATTTTACTGAGAGGAGGTACAAGGAGGATACTAAAAATGAATTATATAAGAAGTTGGTAAACTATGGCCTGAAGGGCAAGTCCTGCCCTCTAATGTTTTTATACAGCCCATAAGCTAAGAATGCTTTTTACATTTTCAAGTGGTTGAGGAAAAATCACAATGAGACTAGTATTTAGTGACACATGAAAATTCTATATGATTAAAATTTCAGTGTTCACTAAAGGTTTATTGAAAAAGCTGTGTGCATCCGCTTATATAGCATCTATGGCTTCTTTCTGGCTGCAATAGCAGAGCTGAATAGTTGCAACTGAAACCATAGGCCCACAAAGTCTAAACTATTTTCTATCTGACACTTTACAAAAAAAGTTTCCTGACCTCTGTTCTATGTCTTGATCTGAATGAGGTTATATCAAAGGATGTGTACAGATGTAAACATTCTCTGAGCTGTGCACTTAAAATTTATGTACCTCGCAGCATGTATTTTATACTTACAATTTAAAACTAACTTTATAAAAAAATAAATAAAAATAACTCTATAGGCATTGACACCTGCCTGTTGTTTTTTTCTTAACTTCATTTATCCCTTGCTCACTATACTATAGCCACCATGCTCTTCTCTAAACCATCCATCGAGTTCATTTCTGCTGCTCCCAAAGCCCTCATCTTTGTTGTCTGAATTTTTTTCTCATGGCTATTTCTCCCTTTTCATGAAGATCATAGTTCAAACATTGCCTCCTCTGAGAAGTTTCCTGGCATTAAGTATCCTTTTCTTTTTTATTTATTTATTTATTTATTTATTTAAATTAAATCTTTATTGTTCAGATTATTACATTAGTTACTCTTTTTTCCCACCATAACTCCCCTCCACCCAGTTCCCACCCCACCCACCGCCCTCACTCCCCACCCAGTGTCCTAATCCATAAGTGCACGATTATTGTCCAATCTCTTCCCTCACCTACCACATCCCCCCCCCCCGCAAGAATAGTCAGTCCATTCCCATTCTATGTCCCTGGTTCTATTACAATCACCAGTTCATACTGTTCATCAGATTATTTATTCATTTGATTTTTAGATTCACTTGTTGATAGATGTGTATTTGTTGTTCATAATTTGTATCTTTACCTTTTTCTTCTTCTTCCTCTTCTTAAAGGATACCTTTCAGCATTTCATATAATACTGGTTTGGTGGTGATGAACTCCTTTAGCTTTTTCTTATCTGTGAAGCTCTTTATCTGGCCTTCACTTCTGAATGATAGCTTTGCTGGATAAAGTAATCTTGGTTGTAGGTTCTTGGTATTCATCACTTTGAATATTTCTTGCCACTCCCTTCTGGCCTGCAAAGTTTCTGTTGAGAAATCAGCTGACAGTCGTATGGGTACTCCCTTGTAGGTAACTGATTTTCTTTCTCTTGCTGCTTTTAAGATTCTCTCTTTGTCTTTTGCTCTTGGCATTTTAATTATGATGTGTCTTGGTGTGGTCCTCTTTGGGTTCCTTTTGTTTGGGGTCCTATGCGCTTCTTGGACTTGGAAGTCTATTTCTTTCACCAAGTAGGGGAAGTTTTCTGTCATTATTTCTTCAAATAGGTTTTCAATATCTTGCTCTCTCTCTTCTTCTGGCACCCCTATAATTTGGATGTTGCTACGCTTGAAGCTGTCCCAGAGGCTCCTGACACTATCTTCGTATTTTTGGATTCTTTTTTCATTTTGCTTTTCCGGTTGGGTGTTTTTTGCTTTTTCGTATTTCAAATCTTTGACTTGATTCTTGTGATCCTCTGGTCTGCTGTTGGGAGTCTGTATAATATTCTTTATTTCAGTCAGTGTATGCTTAATTTCTAGTTGGTTCTTTATCACAACATCGAGGGTTTCACCAGTCTTCTTGAAGATCTCACTACATTTATCGGCGGCTTCTAGACAGTTCTTTAAAGACCTTAAAAGTGTGGTTTTGAACTCTATATCCAGCAGTTTGCTTTCCTCCAATTCTGTCGTTTGTGTTCTATTTCTTTGTCTCGGCATTTTTTATGCTTCACTGTGTCGATAGAGTGCCTTTCTGTGCTAAGTGTCCCAATTACCTGAGGTAGACACTCTTGGTGTACCCCCTTGTGGGCTTTGTGCACAGTCTTGTTGTGGTTAAGCCTTGATTGTTGTAGTTATCACTGTGAGGAATTGACCTCCAGGCCAATTGGCTGTGGGAATCAGCTGTGTCTGCGGTGGGAGAACTTCTGTGCTGGAGACACCCCTCTGGGGCTAGACTTGCTTCAATGGGGCTTTTGTGCTCACTGAGTCTGCCCCCTGAGTGTGTCTTTTATGGTTCCACGGAGCTGCAAGCTGGATGGTCCCACTCTGGCCTCTGGGCTTCCTGGCTCCTGGATCTCTAGGGAGGTGCTAATCTAGCCTTTGCCTGAGGCTATCCAGCAAAAGCCTCCCTGCAGGGCTTGGGCGGGGCGGGTCCCATGGGATCAACAGGGCGGGATTAGCAATTATGGCTGCTCTCAGTCTTGCCCTCAGAGGCTCTGCTTCTCAGTGTCCCAGTAGTCGCTGCAAGCCCCACGGAGAGAAAGCTGCCCTAGGGTTCTGAGCGATGCCAGACAGTCCCGCTTCTCCTGTATGAGTGTGGGTCCTTAGAGACTCGCCCGGAACTGGAGCTCAGAGCCTGAGACTCCCTCCTGATTGAAAACGACAACCACGCCCTCAGCCTCCAGCCCGCTCCGCATGCACTCCGAACCTTAGTATTTTACTTCAGCACTGAAGTATTTTACTTCAACAATCAAGGCCTCCTCTGAGCCTCGGTATGCTTTTCTCTTTCCTCCTAGTTGTAGAACTTCCACTCAGCCAGCTTTCTTGTGGTTCTGGATGATGTCCGTTCCGTCTTTTAGTTGTATTTTTGAAGTGGTTGTTCGAGGCAGCAAACTCCCGTGTTTACCTATGCCGCCATCTTGGTTTCTCCCTAAGTATCCTTTTCACTGCCAGTCACTCTATCACATGTTTTCCTCACTGATCTGAAATTATTAATTTATTTATATGCTTGTTTATTGTATATCTCCCTACCCAAGATAAACTCTCTGAGAGCAGGGACACTGTTACAGAGTTTGAAGTACTCTCTAGATAACTAATAAATTAATGAAAAACATTTCAAACAACCTGGTGAGAAAGAGATTGTTGGTTCACATTTACAAATGAAATTTTGGTTGCATGAAAAAATGAATGATAAAGACTCAATATCATCAAGATTTCAGTTTTTCTTCCAAACTTGATCCATAGATTTAATGCAATCCCAATCAAAAGCTCTGTAAGTTGTTCTGTGGATATCAATGGACTCATTCCAAAGTTTATATGGAGGGGCAAAAGACCCAGAATAGCCAACACAATATTGAAGGAGAACAAAATTGAAAAACTGCCATAATCTGACACCAAGACTATAAAGCTGCAGTAATCAAGACAGTGTGATTTTGGTGAAAGACTAGACAAATAGATCAGTGGAACTGAATAAAGAGCCTATAAGTCGACCCACATAAATATAGTCAACTGCGCTTTGACAAAGGTACAAAAAGTAATACAATGGAGCAAAGATAGTCTTTATAACGAATGATGCTGGAACAACTGGACATCGACAAAAATATTAATCTCAACATAGACCTTACACCCTTCACAAAAATTAACTCAATATAGAACACAGACCTAGATGCGAAGCACAAAGCTATAAAACTTCCATAAGATAACAGGATAAAATAGAAGGTAGGCGGCTGGCTGGCATGGATCAGTGGTTGAGTGTCAACCTATGAACCAGGATGTCATGGTTCGATTCCCAGTCAGAGCATATGCTGGGGGGTTGCAGGCTTGATCCCCGGTGGGGCATGCAGGAAGTGGCCAATCAATGATTCTCTCTCATCACTGATATTTCTATCTCTTCCTCTCCCTTCTCTGAAATCAATAAAAATATATTTTTAAAGATTAAAAAAATAGAAGGTAAGAGAAAAATAGGAGAAAAACCTAGATGACCTTGGATGTGACAATGATGACTTTTTGATACAACACCAAAGGCACGATCCCTGGAAGAAATAATTGACAATCTGAACTTCACTAAATTTAAAACTTCTGCTCTGTGAAAGACAATGTCAAGCGATAAGACAGCCACAGACTAGGAGAAAATATTTGTAAAAGACACATCTGATAAAGGACTTATCCAAAATATACAAAGAACTCTTAAAACTCTACAATAAGAAAACAAGCAAGCTGATTAAAAATGAGCCAAAGACCTTAACAGACAACTCATCAGACATACAGATGTCAAATATGCATATAAAAAGATACTCAAAAAAAAAAAGAGAGAAAAAAACAAAAAGGTGCACTACATCATGTTATCAGGAAAATGCACATTAAAATAACTATAAGATAGCACTGCTTATCTATCTGAATGGCCAAAATCTGGAATACTGACAGTACCAAATACTGAAGATGTGAAACAATAAGAACTCTCATTTATAGCTGGTGGAAAAGCAAAATACTGCAGCCACTTTGAAGACAGTTTGGTAGTTTCTTATAAGAGTAAGCATACCCTCACTACAGGAAGCAGCAATTACACTCTTTGTAACTCAAAACGGAGTTGAAAACCTATGCCCATCCAAAAACTACACACAGGTATTTATAGAGGTTTTATTCATGACTAGTGGCCCGGTGCACAGATTCATGCATATTGAAAGGAAATTAATTAGAAGAAATATTTTAATATCACTATTTGCCCTTTATAAGAGAAGTGTCAACCAAATTCACAATTGACAATGACAGATGGAAACACATGCGTGCCACTGGCGCCAGCAAGAGCTTTATATATACATGCACGTGTCAATTTAGCCTTTTATATAAAGAGAATAAACTTGCTTAATTAGACCTGCTCTCTAATTTAGCTAAACTTTTTCCAGCCCAGTGAAGCACCCCAACTTCTCTTTCAGGTAATTGTCAGCAACACAGCAGTAAATATCAACACAAAGCAGATTATTATTGTAGATCACGCAGGGAGAACAAAGGGTAAAATATGTAACTGCAGCAGTGTTTGACTATATTTTGCACAGTGAAAAAACCTGAAGTCATTTTCAAGGTCCACCATTTCTTACTTCTTTTCAGTCAGGTCAAGTTTCTAAACTTTCTAAATCTCTGTTTTCTGGCTAATGAAAAGAAAATAGAATTCTACCGAGTCTCCTATCTACCTACTCCAGAACTTCTGTGAGGATCAAATGAGATGAGGCATGGGAAAATGCTTCAGACATTTGGTTAAAGTGTAAAATGTTTGCACCTGGCTGTAAAGCAAGTCCTGTTCCTGGGCTGAAGAAACTGCAAGGAGGCTAGTTGTTGCTAGGGAGAGGAAGCCAGGCGTTGCTATGTGACATCATTACCCAGCGCCCACAGTGTCCGTTTCTGGGCTGGGCTGGGCTGTGGGCCACATTTTGTGCCATGGGGTCTTGGCAGTGTAGGTTGCGATTTGGTGGGCTGTTGCTCCAGGCTGGTGGCCAGGCCAAGTGTTGCTTTGTGGGCGCCAGGTAATTTATTTCTTTGTAAATGGCCAGTGTGCCTCATGGCAGCTCCTGCATTGAGCATCTGCCGCCTGGTGATCAGTGCATGTCATAGCGACCGGTCGGAGGGACACTTAGCATATTAGCCTTTCATATATATAGATTGCCAAAACTTGGAAGCAACCAAGATGTCCTTCAGTATATGAATAGATAAATAAGCTGTGGCATATATCTGATAAGGGGTTAATATTCAAAATACATAAATAACATATACAACACAATAGCAAAAAAAACCACACAAATAACCCAATTTAAAAATGGGCAAAGGATCTGACTACTAGACACTATTTTCAAAGATAAATGAACGGCTAAAATGAAAAGATGCTCAACATCATTAGTCCTTAGGAAAATGCAAATTAAAACCAGAATGAGATATCACCTCTCATCTGTTAAATGGCCATTATAAAAACAAGATACTATATAGAGAGAACCCTGAAGATTCCACACAAAAAAACTTTTAAAATAAATGAATTCAGTATAGTAGCAGAATACAAAATTAATATTCAGAAATCCGTTGCATTTTTTACACTAATGATGAACTATCAGAAAGAGAAATTAAGAAAACAATATCATTTACAATTGCGTGAAAAAAGAATAAAGTACTTAGGAATAAATTTAACTAAGGAGGTAAAGACCTGTAGTAAGAAAACTATGACACTGAAGAAAAAAAATGGGTGTTTGCAGCTGCCGTCACTCTCAAACGCCTGCACCGCCTCCAGCTTGCCAAGCTCCAGCCATAGGAGAAGGGGGCGGGGGCGGCGGTAAGTAAAGAGGTCACTATACCATGGCTTGTACAAAGCCGACTGCCTGCAAATCGACTCGTTGTAAAGCACCGAGGAAGCCACTGGCTACCAAAGCTGCTTGAAAGAGTGCGCCCTCTACTGGAGGGGTGAAAAAACCCTCATCGTTACAGGCCTGGTACCGTGGCACTTCATGACATTAGACTTTATCAGAAGTTCACTGAACTGATTTGCAAACTTCCCTTCCAGCGTCTAGTGTGAGAAATTGCTCTGGAGTTCAAAACAGATCTGTGCTTCCAAAATGCAGCTGTTGGTGCTTTGCAGGAGGCAAGGGAGGTCTATCTGGTTGGCCTTTTTGAAGACACCAACCTGTGTGCTCTCCACGCCAAACGTGTAACAATTATGCCAGGAGACATCCAGCCAGCACGCCGCATACCTGGAGAACGTGCTTAAGAATCCACTAAGATGGAAAACATTTCATTCTTTTAAAAAAAATTTTCTTCTTGCCGTTATTGGTAGTTCTGAACATTAGAGTGTTTGTTTGTTTGTTTGTTTGTTTTTTCCCCATGGGGTCAAAAGGTACCTAAGTATATTATTGCAAGTTGAAAATAGGGGACAGAGTCGGCCTGATGGTCAAATCCCTCTAGTGTTAACTACAACAATTAAGGCTTCGCTAGAACAAGACTGCGCACAGAGACCACAAGGGGGTGCACCAAGAAAGCATAAAAGATGCGGAGACAAAAAAACATGACAGAAATGGAGGATATGGAGCTAAGAATCGCAATTTTGAGGGCTTGCCATAAATTTGTGCAGAGCCTCACGAAAACTAATGAGACCCTCGATGCTACGATAAAGAAATTAGAAAGTAAGCATACACGGACTGAAATAAAGAATATTATACCCAATAGCAGACCAGAGGAGTGCAAGAATCAAACCAAAGATTCGACAAAAAACACCCAATTGGAAAAGCATAATGAAAAAAGAATCCGAAAGTGTGAAGATAGTGTAAGGAGCCTCTGGGACAGCTTTAAGCGGACTAATATCAGAGTCATTGGAGTCCCAGAAGATGAGAGACAGCAAGATATTGAAAACCTATTTCAAGAAATAATGGCAGAAAACTTCCCCCACCTAGTGAAAGAAATGGACTTACAGGTCCAAGAAGCGAAGAGAACCCCAAACAAAAGGAATCCAAAGAGGACCACACCAAGACACATCATCATTAAAATGCCAAGAGCAAAAGACAAAGAGAAAATCTTAAAAGCAGCAAGAGAAAGAGGCTCAAATACCTACAAGGGAATACCCATACGACTGTCAGCTGATTTCTCAACAGAAACTTTGCAGGCCAGAAGGGAATGGCAAGAAATATTCAAAGTGCTGAATACCAAGAACCTACAACCAAGATTACTTTATCCAGCAAAGCTATCATTCAGAATTGAAGGTCAGATAAAGAGCTTCACAGATAAGGAAAAACTAAAGGAGTTCATCACCGCCAAACCAGTATTATATGAAATGCTGAAAGGTATCCTTTAAGAAGAGGAAGAAGAAAAAGGTAAAGATACAAATTATGAACAACAAATATGCATCTATCAACAAATGAATCTAAGAATCAAGTGAATAAATAACCTGATGTACAGAATGAACTGGTGACTATAATGAATCAGGGACATAGAAAGGGAATGGACTGACTATTCTTGGGGGGGAAAGGGGAATGGGAGATTCGGGAAGAGACTGGACAAAAATCATGCACCTATGGATGAACTCAGTGGGTGGGGAGTGAGGGTGGAGGGTGGGGTGGGAGCTGGAAGGAGGGGAGTTATGGGGGGAAAAAAGAGGAACAAATGTAATAATCTGAACAATAAAGATTTAAAAAAAAAATGGAAAAAAAAAAAAAAAGAAAATAGGGGACAGAAATCAGGTATTGGCAGTTTTTCCATTTTCATTTGTGTGTGAATTTTTTTAATATAAATGAGGGGACATAAAGCATTAATGTAAGTCAAATGTTTCAGTAAACAAGTTTCAGCAGTTCAACTTTATAACAATATTAATAAACCTGTTAAATTTTTCTGGACAATGCCAGCATTTGGATTTTTTTTTAAAACAAGTAAATTTCTTATTGATGGCAACTAAATGGTGTTTGTAGCATTTTTATCAAACAGTACATTCCATCCATTCACTATACTTTTCTAACTTATTGTCCTACATGCAATTACATGTTTTTAATGTTGTCTGTCTTCTGTGCTGTTCCTGTAAGTTTGCTATTAAAATATATTAAACTATTTTAAAAAAAGAAAAGTTGAAGATACAATAAATGGAAAGTTATGCTGTGTTCATGAATAGGAAGAATTAACATTATTAAAATGTCCATACTACCCAAAGCAACCTACAGATTCATTATAATTCCAAACTATACTACAAGGTTATTGTAAAATCAAAACAGCATGGTACTGCCTGGCCACTGTTTTTCAATGGTTCAGCATCAACCTATGAACCAGGAGTTCATGGTTTGATTCCTGGTCAGGGGGTTGTGGATAAATCCCCAGTAGGGAGCATACAGAAGGCAACTGATCCTATGTTTTTCTCTCATTCTCTCATGGATGTTTCTATCTCTCTATCCCTCTCCTTTCCTCTCTCTTAAAATCAATTAAAAAATATATTTTAAAAACAGCATGATACTAGCATAAAACATCCATAGGTCATGGAACAAAATAGAGAGCCCAGAAAAAAATTCACACCTATATGATCAATTAATCTCTGACAAAGGAGGCAAGAATATATAATGGGACAAAGACAGTCTCTTCAATAAATGGTGTTGGGAAAATTGGACAGATAATATGCAAAAAAACTAAACTAGACCACTTTCTTACACCGTATCCTATATAATACAAGCCAGTATGCTAAGTGCGATCAACTGGTCGGACGTTCAACCAATCAAAGTGTAATATGCTAATGATATGCTAAGGCCGCTCAACCCCTCGCTCTGATGTGCACTGACTACCAGGGAGAAGACGCTCCAACCGGTAAGTTAGCTTGCTGCTGGGGTCCGGCCCATCGGGACTGAGTGAGACAGGCCAGACATGCCCTGGAGCCCTCCCGTGGTCCTTCCCTGGCTGGCCAACTTCCTGTGTCTCTCCCCAGCCCCGATCATGCACTGGTGGGGTCCCTTGGCGTGGCCTGCACCCTCTCGCAATCTGGGACCCCTTAGGGGATGTCAGAGAGCTGGTTTCAGCCCTATCTTGCAGGCCAGGCTGAGGGAACCCCACTGGTGCACGAATTCATGCACTGGGCCTCTAATACAAGAATAAACTAAAAATGGATTAAATACTTAAAGACCTGAGCCCTGGCCAGTGGCTCAGTTGGTTAGAGCATTATCCCATACACCAAAAGGTTGTGGGTTTGATCTCCAGTCCAGGTGCGTATGAAAGGCAACCTCCCTCTAAAATATATAATGGGACAAAGACAGTCTCTTCAATAAATGGTGTTGGGAAAATAAAAATTTAGAATTATAGAAAAATAAAAAAAATACTTAAAGACCTGAAACCATAAAACTCCCAGAAGAAAATATATGCAGTAACTCTGTAACATTGCTCTTAACAATATATTTTTTGATATGTCTCCTCAGGCATGGGTTACAAATGAAAAAATAAATATATGGGATTACAATAAACTAAAAGGTTTTTGCACATCAAAGCAAGCCATTAACAAAATGAAAACCTACTGAATGGGAGAACATATTTGCCAATGATACATTGGCTAAGGGGTTAATATCCGAAATATGTAGAAAAACTCTACAATGTAACATAAAAGAACCCCCAATCTGATTTAAAAATGGGGAGAGGACCTGGATAGACCTTTCTCTAAAGAGTATATGCAGATGGCTAACATATATGAAAAGATGCTCATTAATCATCAGAGAAATACAAATTAAAACCACAATGAGGCCCTAGCCAGTTTGGCTCAGTGGATAGAGTGTCAACCTGTGGACCAAAGGGTCCCGGGTTTGATTCTGGTCAAGGGCACTTACTTCGGTTGCAGGCTCCTCCCTGACCTGGTCCCTGGTTAGGGACCATGCAGGAGGCAACCAATCGGTGTGTTTCTCTCACATCGATGTTTCTCTCTGTCTTTCCCTCTCTGTTCCACTCTCTCTAAAATCGATGGAAAAATATCCTCAGGTGAGGATTAAACAAAACAAAACAAACACAATAAGCCCTGGCCGGTGCAGCTCAGTGGATAGAGCGTTAGCCTGTGCATGGGAGGGTCTCAGGTCTGATTGCTGGTCAAGGGCACATACCTGGGTTGCAGCTTTGACCCCAGTGTGGGAGGCAACCAATCGATGTGTCTTTCTCACACGGATGTTTCTCTATCTATCTCTATCTCACCATCTCCCTTTCTTCCACTCTCTCTAAAAGTCAATGGGGGGAAAAATGTCCTCAGGTGAGGATTAACCAAAAAACAAAACAAAACAAAAACCCACAATCCACAATGAGATACGACTTTACACCTGTCAGAATGACTATCTTCAATAAATCAACAAAGAGCAAGTGTGGTCGAGGATGTGGAGAAAGGGGAATCCTTGCGCACACTGGGTATGATTGCAAATTGGTGCAGCCACGATGGAAAACAGCATGGAGTTTTCTACATTATGACCCAGGAATTCCACTTCTGGGTATTTACCCAAAGAAATCCAAAACACTAATTTGAAAACATATGCATCCCTATATTTATTGCAGCATTATTTACAATAGCCAAGATATGAAGCAAGCTAAGTGTCCATTAATAGATAAATGGTTAAAGAGACGTGGCACATGCATACAATGGAATATTGTTCAGCCATAAAAAAAAAGGATGAAATTTTACCATTTGTGACAACATGGATGGACCTACAGGGTATTTTGCTGGGTGAATTGAGACAGAGAAAGACAATTACCGCATGATTTCACTTAAATGTGGAATCTAAAGAACAAAAGAAATGAACAAACAAAACAGAAACAAATGCATAGATACAGAGGACAAATTGATGGTTGCCAGGTGGGAGGTCAGGCAGGGGGATGGGTGAAAAAGGTAAAGGGCGCCCCCTCGTGGCCGCGGCTTCGAGGCCCAGCACGGGGCTGCCCTCCCCCGACCCGCGTCCACCGAACCGGCGCGCGCGCCCACCGCAGCTCCGCCCAACGCCAGGCCACAGGCGCCGCCTGGAGGGAAAACCCAGCAGGTGCCGGAGGCAGGCTCGGTCCAGGCCCCGTGGTCCTGGAGGAGGCGAGGCGCTGGGCCGCCGGGGGCAGGTGCGATGGACGACGCGCCAAGTGGCTCCAGCGGTGAGGCAGGGGCCACCGCAGCGCCTTCGGGATCTTCATGGGCAACCGCCAAGGTCGCCGCAGAGTCATTGGACCCCAAGAGCCAGTGCGTGTTCTGCCGGATTGTGGGCCAGCAGGAGCCGGGCACCGAATTCCTGTATTGTGAGAATGAAGACCTGGTGTGCTTTAAAGATATCCAACCAGCAGCAACTCATCATTACCTGGTGGTGCCAAAGCAGCACGTTGGGAACTGCACAGATCTAAGGAAAGAGCATATAGGACTTGTTGAGAGCATGGTTACCGCTGGAAAAACCATTCTGGAAAGGAATAATTTCACTGACTTCAAAAACGTGAGAATGGGTTTCCATGTGCCACCGTTCTGCACCATTTCCCACTTGCACCTTCATGTCATAGCACCCGTCTATGAGTTTGGCTTCTTATCAAAATTGGTTTATAGACCGAATTCCGATTGGTTCATCACAGCTAACTATTTGATTAAAACACTAAGAAGACGAAAATGACAGCAGTGGAAAATTTTCTTATTCTCAGCTCAACAGAAGCGAATATGTTGGTCCCTTTTAAATCAAATTACAATGGTAAGGTTGGTTGGGTTTCATAAGAGGCTGTTACTGGGTAGCCTTAAGTCTTCTCTGAATGTCTGTTTCCTGAGATCTGTAATATAGTTATATGAATACTCTGGCATTGACTTCTTTGTTTTGTTTTTTTAAAAATATATTTTATTGTTTTTTTACAGAGAGGAAGGGAGAGGGATAGAGAATTAGAAACATCGGTGAGAGAGAAACATCGATCAGCTGCCTCCTGCACACTCCATACTGGGGATGTGCCTGCAACCAAGGTACATGCCCTTGACCGGAATCGAACCTGGGACCCTTGAGTCCGCAGGCCGTCGCTCTATCCACTGAGCCAAACCGGTTACGGCTTGACTTCTTTGTTTTAATGGTTACTTATCTAAGGTATAAGATTCTATAGATAAAATTTCATTAAAACAAATTCTGTTAATCAAGAAGGGCTCTGTATTTTTTAAAAGTTCAAGTATTTTCATTTCTCATTATTGTCAGTTATAATAGTGATTTATTATGAAGAATAAACAGGTATAGAAAAAAAGAAAAAGGTAAAGGGATTAAGAAGTACAAATTAGTAGTTATAAAAATAGTCATGGGGATATAAAGTATAGCATGAGGAATATAGTCAATAATATTGTAATATTTGTGTCAGGTGGATACTAGATTTACTGGGGTGATCACTTCATAAGTTATATAAGTGTCAAATCACTATGTTGTACATCTAACTAATATTATCTGTCAACTGCAACTGAAAAATTAAAAATATTTTTTAGCCCAATAGGTGTGACTCAGTGATTGAACCTTGACCTATTAACCAGGAGGTCAGGGTTAGATTCCCAGTCAGGGCACATGCTGGGTGCAGGCTTGATCCCCAGTAGGAGGCATGCAGGCAGCAGCTGATCAATGCTGCTCTCTCATCATTGATGTTTCTCTCTCTCTCTCTCCCTCTCTCTTCCTCTCTGAAATCAATAAAAATAAAATAAAAAACACTAGAATGAACTATAGAGCAACCAAAAGCTATATGTGGGAAAGGCTTCACCATGAAGTGTGATCACACTGTACATCAGCAAACTCACTTTAGAGAAATTGTATAGGTGCAATGAATGTGGGAAAGCCTTCTCCAAAAAGTTCACATTCACTGAACACCAGAGAACACACACAAGAGAGAAATCTTATGAATGCTCTGAATGTGCTAGAGCCTTTTTCAAGAAATCATGGTTCAATATCCATCAGAAAACACACACAGGAGTAAAAACCCTTTCTATGCATTGACAGTGGGAAAGGCTTCATCCAAGGGGCAGTCTCATTGTACACTGGCGGATTCACAGTACAGAAACCTTATATATGCAACGAATATGGAAAAGGCTTAGTCCAGAAGACATACCTTATAGCACATCAGATAGTTCACGCATGGAAGACGCCTTTTGTGTGCAGCAAGTGTGGAAAATCCTGTTCCCAGAATTCAGGTCTCATTAAACATCAAAGAATTCACACAGGAGAGAGATCCTATAGCTGTAATGAGTGTGGGAAAGCTTTTGCCTCTATGTTTTGCTTTGTGAAACATAAGAGTGTACACACAAGAGTGAGATATGATGTGGTCAAGGAGGAAAATCCTGTCACAGAGGGTCCCAGCTTATCACAAAACAGTGTTGACCTGCAGGAGAAAAACCTGGTTAATATGGTGATGGTGCAAGTGCCTACTGTGGCCATTTAGAAAACGTTAAGACATTAAACATAACAAATTTTTGAGGAAAAATTTCCAGCTCAACTTATGGTTTTAAAGTATATTCTGCCCGGCTGGCGTGGCTCAGTGGTTGAGCTTTGACATATGAACCAGGAGATCACAGTTCAATTTCTGGTCAGGGCACATGCCTGGGTTTCAGGCTCAATCCCCGGTGCGGGGGTGTGCAGGAGGCAGCCAATCAATGATTCTCATCATTGATGTTTCTATCTCTCTCCCTCTCCCTTCCTCTCTCTTAAATCAATAAAAATATATAATAAATAAATAAATAATCATAGATAGCCCTAACCGGTTTGGCTCAGTGGATGGAGCGTTGGCCTGAGGACTCAGGGGTCTCAGGTTCGATTCCGGCCAGGGGCATGTGCCTTGGTTGCGGGCACATGCCCAGTGGGGAGTGTGCAGGAGGCAGCTGATCGATGTTTTTTTAAAAATATATATATTTTATTGATTTTTTTTACAGAGAGGAAGGGAGAGGGATAGCGAATTAGAAACATCGATGAGAGAAACATCGATCAGCTGCCTCCTGCACACCCCCGACTGGGGATATGCCCGCAACCAAGGTACATGCCCTTGACTGGAATCGAACCTGGGATCATTCAGTCCGTAGGCTGACGCTCTATCCACTGAGCCAAACCGGTTAGGGCTGATCGATGTTTTTAACTCTCTATCCCTCTCCCTTCCTCTCTGTAAAAAAATCAATAAATATATTTTAAAAATCATAGATATAAAGAGGACTGGTGATTTTCAGAGTGGAGGGTGGGGAAGGGGGAATTGGAGGAAGGTGATCAAAAGTCACAAACTCCAAATTATAAGATTAATAAGTACTAGGGATGCGATATACAACATGATAACTATAGTTAGCACTGCTGTATGGTATATAGGAAAGTTGTTAGGAGAGTAAATCCTATGAGTTCTCTTCTCAGGGAGAAAAATGTTTTCTTTTTATTGTATCTATATGAAATGATGGATGTTAGCTGAACCGATTGCAATCAGTTCACAATATATGTAAATCAAACCATCATGCTGTAGCCTTAAACTTATACAGTGATGTGTGTCAATTATTTCTCAACAAAACTGGAAAAAATAAGCTGAGGTACATCTAGACAACAGGATATTATTGAGCGCTAAAAAAATCTGTAAAGCCATGAAAAGACATGGAGGAACCTTAAATGCCTATTACTAAGTGGAAGAAGCCAATCTGAAAAGGCTCTGTCAGTATAATTCCAAACTATATGACGTTCTGAAAGAGGCAAAAGTATGGAGAAAATAAAAAGATCAGTGGTTGCCAGGGAGTCTTTTTAGACTGTCCTCCCAGCACCCTCAGAAGGCAGGCCAGACCAGAGTCGGAATGAGCTGAACCTTGCCTTGCGGTACTGTCTTCTTGCTAAGTGACGATTAGCAATTCACGTCACTTTTCTGAGCACCATTTCCTTTAAAATGGTGATAGAGTTGCTGATGTAAAATTGCTTTGAAAGCTCTAAGGAACCACCCAAGTGCAAAGGTGTATTGCACTTGGCAATTTCACACATCTGTCGTAGCTGTGTGGGCCCTGAAGCCAGTTGATTTGTGACCTATTATTCCTGCACTACTGGTAGTGGGTACACTCTCCTGACCAGCATTTTGTCTGCCTACTGAGTGTCAGGCCCTGTGCTGGGTGAAGTGGGGGAAGATGACATAGTCTCTGCTCTCAAGAATGTAGTCTCTTTGGGGGCTGACCTGTAAGATGGGTAAAAAGAACGGCAGAGTGTTTTGATGCCGTGGGAGAAGGCGGTCAAGGTTGAGGTCAGATCAGGGAGGGCTTTCTTGAGTAGGCGTCATTTGAGCCTGGCCTTGAAAAATGTATGCATGAGGGCAGTCACTTCGGCCAGATGCCACAGCCTCGAATAGATCAGTTCATCTCTTTTGTGAAGGAGGCGATGGAGAGGTCACTTGGAGGCAAGTGTCCAAAGGCCCAGTATGCCAGGCTAGGTAGTGGAGCATTCGTTTGGACATGACAGGGAGCTACTGAAAGTTTCTGAGCAGGATTAGCATGGTCCAGGCCCCACTTTCCAACGAATGATCTAACAGGATGCACGGGAAGGCTGCAAGGAGAGCAGTAAGCAAGGAGGTAGGACAGTTGTAAGGGTGGGGGGGCGGGGTGGCTACTGCAACTACCCAGTTGTAATGGGGGCTGCTGGACAGGAGGTGGCAGTGGAGACTGAGGGAGAGACTGCAGAGGAAGCGTTAGCTGAGCTTGGCAATTGATGCCTAGCGATGAGCCTCTGAACAGCCTACTTCTCGCTTTCTCCAAAGCCAGTCTTTCCCGGCTCCGGCTCCGTTACAGGCCTCTTCTCCTGGGCCCCCCGTCAGCTGTGGGGCTTCCTCAGCACCCTTCCCTGAATCGCCTTCTCTCAGCCAACATGTTGCCGAGGGCAGAGGCGGATATCCTGAAGCTAATGAAGCTTCGGCTACAGGACACCTCCCTTACAGGGACCCTTCGTTGCTAGGAGTATCTGGGGGTTACAGAACAGCCTAGACGAGGTGGGGAAGCCACCAGAGAGCATTTGCACGTAAGCCTTTCTGGTAATTTGCCTAAGGAGATTTCAGAAAGAAAAGACATTAATCCCGATAATTTGTCATGATCTCACTGTGCATTCTGTCGACACAAGAAATGTCCAAACTTGTAGAGAATCTTTATGAGTTTATTGGAGCCTAACTGATGACATTGCTGAGAAGCAAGATCTCAAACGCTTCGGCGAATGCAGAGTTTTGCGGTTTCTTTTATGCATTTAGAATCAAGGAGAATGTAAGGAAGATCACAGAGAGGTGGGGGGAAGCAGGGATAGTTAACACGAGTAGGTACCCCCTTGAGGGTGGTTACAGCTCTGAGGGATCCGGAAAAGAGGACTGCGTTTGGCGTTTCAACCCAACCCAGACGCACAGTAACAACAGGCTCCATTCCCATGGGGGTCAGCAAAGAGCGAGCGTGAGGAAGTGCAACATGTGAGGCACGGATGAGGGCCCAGGCCTCTCGCCAGGGGTGGAGAGGGGCAGAGGCGAGGGGCAGGGAAGGTGCCATGTTAGACAAGGCGGTCTTTGACGCGATGGCAGGTGAGCAGGGACAAGGTTTCTCCACACAGCAGCCGGGAAAATCCTTTCTAACTGTCAGGCTGACTGATGGAGTCGCTCTTCAAGTCCTTTGCCGGCTCCCTGTGCGGTGGGCGCCTGCCACGTTCTCCAGCCCCATCTCTCCAGCCCTTTACACTCAGACACCGGGTCTTTCCACTGGTGTCTCCTGCAGCGGTTCTCAACCTTCCTAACGCCGCGACCCTCAGTACAGTTCCTCATGTTGTGGTGACCCCCAACCATAAAATTATTTTCGTTGCTACTTCATCACTGTAATGTTGCTACTGTTATGAATCGTAATGTAAATATCTGATATGCAGGATGTATTTTCGGGGGTCGCGACCCACAGGTTGAGAACCGCTGCATAGCTCTTCATCCCCACTGGGCCTTCTCAGACATGGCTGCCTCTTTCCTTTCCACCCGGTCACAGGGAGACATCACTACGTTGAGAATCTTTCCCTGGCCCTCAGACTATATTATAGCTCCTGTCACATGCTGTGCTTGCTGTGGTTTTTTTGTTTTTGTGTTTGTTTTTGCCTCTCGGCACTTTAACACTAGGAACAAATTACTGGAATTCCTGAAGGCCCCTTGGAGGAGAGCGGCCACATCTGTCCCGTTTACCTCTGTGCATGTGTCTGCGCCCGTTGTGTGGGCAGTGCCTGGCACATGCTAAATAACCATCCAAAGGGTGGGTGGACGTCTGCAGGCGTTCATGATAGCAATTACTCACGTGTTCAATTCACTCAAAAATTATAATAGGGCCCGGCCGGTGTGGCTCCTATGGACCAGGAGCTCACAGTTCAATTCCCAGCCAGGGCACATGCAGGCTCCATCCTTGTAGGGGGCGTGCAGGAGGCAGCCGATCAATGATTCTCTCTCATCATTGATGTTTCTCTCTCTCTCTCCCTCTCCCCTCCTCTTTCACTAAAAAAAGTCAATAAAAACATATATTTAAAAAAAAATTATAATAGGGGCCAACACTAAGTACCAAGCTATGTTTTTACATGACTTAATTCACTTAATTCTCAAAATAACCCTATTAAATAGGCTATCAATCCCATTTTAAAGGCAGTAAAGAGATGGTTGACGCAACGAGAAAGCAGCCGAGCAGGGACTCGAACCCAGAAGCTGGCTCATGTGTGTGCCCTTCACTGCTGTGCAGGACAGCCTATCAAATCCGAGTCTGCGAAGCGCCAGGCATCATTCCTGATACCAGGGAGATAATATATTGGAAAAGCAAACAAGTGAAACAAACTAACAAACTTCCGGTTTTTATCAAGCTTCCATTCCTAGTAGAGGAAAACAAAGAAAAAACATAAAAACAAGTGAAGGTATAGACATAGAAGAACGGTGAGTAACGTATGAAAAAAGCAAAATGGGGCTGGGGAGAGGGAATGAGGGGCCAGGTGGTGCTGTTTCATTTTATTTATTTTATTTTTTAATGCTCACCCGAGGATATTTTTTCCTTTTTGTTTTTAGAGAGAGAGTGGAAGGGAGGGAGAGAAGGAGAGAGAGAGAGAGAGAGAGAGAGAGAGAGAGAGAGAGATGACTGGGAATGGAATCTGCAGCCCTGGTATGTGCCTTTGACTGGGAATTGAACCCTCGACCCTGAGCTCTAACCACTGAACTACACTGGCCAGAGCAGGGTGGTGTTATTTCCTTTTTTAAATTTTTACTTCTGTCACTTATTCTCTAAAGTTTAAGGGGAACTTTGTTTTAATATATATATATATATATATATATATATATATATATATATATATATATATCTTTTTTTACTTCAGAAAGGAGGGGATGGGGGAGAAAGCTAGAAACATCAATGATGAGAGAATCATTGATTGGCTGCCTCCTGCACACCCCTACTGGGGATCAAGCCCACAAACCAGGCATGTGCCCTTGACCAGATTCAAACCCAGGACCCTTCAGTCCACAGGCTGACGCTCTATCCACTGAGCCAAACCAGTTAGGGCAGGGTGGTGCTCTTTTAGACAAGGTGGTCTCTAAGGCCTCTCTGGTGTGACATTTGAACAGAGATGTGAATGCTTCGGGGGAAGAGCATTCTAAAACAGGGAGGTATATAAGCATAAAAACCCTCCCCCCCTCACATCTCTTCTCTCAAATAAATAAGTAAATAAATAAATAAATAAATAAATAAATAAAAAAAAAAGAGATAAGAACCATCCAAAGCGTTCCACTGGCCAATGCTAAGACCATTGAAACCTCAAAGGGTGACTATTAGGCTGAGGTCAGTATTGGGCTTGGTCCATTAAGTAACTCACAAAGGAGTCAATATAAAGTACTGTGCTCTAGCCCTAACCGGTTTGGCTCAGTGGATAGAGCATTGGCCTGCAGACTGAAGGGTCCCAGGTTCAATTCTGGTCAAGGGCATGTACCTTGGTTGCGGGCACATCCCCAGTGGGAGATGTGCAGGAGGCAGCTGATTAATTTTTCTTTCTCATCGATGTTTCTAACTCTCTGTTCCTCTCCCATCCCCTCTGAAAAAAATCAATAAAATATATTTTAAAATAAATAAATAAAATAAAGTACTGCACTCTAACAAAAGGTGATGAGCCGGCGGTGTGGCTCAGGAACCAAGAGGTCAGGGCACACGCCCAGATTGCAGACTCAATCCCCAGTAGGGGGCATGCAAGAGGCAGCAGATGGATGTTCCTCTGTCATCGATGTTTCTCTCTCTCTCTCTCTCTGAAAATCAATACTATATTAAAACAAAATAAAAATAAAAAGGTGATGAGAATAAGATGCATCCTATTTTGTTGTCTTGTTAGTTAAAAAGAAAGGAAGCAACCCCCCACCCTCAACCCCTAGAATGTATAATGCGATTCCCAGAATGTGTATTTGTTAATTCTAGTAGAATGAGCACAGAGGTGTTTATTATACTTTTCTTACGTTTTAAACTTTAAAATGTTTCTAGATGAAAGGTAACACAAATATTTGCTTTATAATTACTTTTTTAAAAGTACATATATTTTTATGCATTTTGATGTTATTTTCCCAATTTTAAAGTATTTTTTAAAATTGAGCAAGAGTGCCCCAGCTGGTTTGGCTCAGCTGATAGAGCGTTGGCTTGAGGACTGTAGGGTCTCAGGTTCAATTCCAGTCAAGGGCACATGCCCAGGCTGTGGGCTCCATCCCCAGTGGGGGGTCGTGCAGGAGGCAGCCAATCAATGGTTCTCTCTCATCATTGATGTTTCCATCTATCTCTCCCTCTACCTTCCTCTCTGAAATCAATACAAATATATTTTTAAAACAACAAAAAATATGTTCTAAAAAAACTGAGCAAGACCAAGGGGTTGCTTGATTAAATACTTGTATAGTCGCCCTAACCGGTTTGGCTCAATGGATAGAGCCTCGGCCTGTGGACTCAAGGGTCCCAGATTCCATTCCGGTTAAGGGCATGTACCTTAGTTGTGGGCACATACCCAGTAGGGAGTGTGCAGGAGGCAGCTGGTCGATGTTTCTCTCTCATCGATGTTTCTAATTCTCTATCCCTCTCCCTTCCTCTCTGTAAAAAATCAATAAAATAGCCAAAACCGGTTTGGCTCAGTGGATAGAGCGTCAGCCTGCGGACTGAAGGGTCCCAGGTTCGATTCCGGTCAAGGGCATGTACCTGGGCTGCGGGCACATCCCCAGTGGGAGATGTGCAGGAGGCGGCGGATCGATGTTTCTAACCCTCTCTATCTCTCTCCTTTCCTCTCTGTAAAAAATCAATAAAATATATTTAAAAAAAATCAATAAAATATATATTAAAAAAAACTTGTATAGTTGTATAATGACATATTGTGCAATATTAAAATAATGTACCAACATGGAATATATTGAAAACAGCAGGGTACACAGCAGTTATGATTCCAATTATAAGTCGAGAGGATGAATATGTTTGGATAGGCAGAGAGAAATATGAACGAGTGTTTACCAGGCCCTGGCTGGGTGCTCAGTTGGTTGGAGTGTTGTCCCATGCACTGAAAGGTGGCAGATTCAACTCCAGGCCAGGGTACAGACCTAGGTTGCAGGTTTGATCCCCAGTTGGGGCATGTGCAGGAAGCAACCAATTGCTGTTTCTCTGTCTCTCACTCTATCTCCCCTCCTCTCTCTTTAAAAAATAAAATAAAATAAAATAAATCAATAAAATAGCCTGGCTGGTGTGGCTCGGTGGTTGAACATCAACCTATGAACCAGGAGGTCATGGTTTCATTCCTGGTCAGAGCACATGCACGGGTTTCAGGCTTGATCCTCAGTGCAAGAGGCAGCTGATCAATGATTCTCTCTCATCATTGATGTTTCCATCTCTCCCTCTCCCTTTCTCCCTGAAATCAATAAAAATATTTTTTAAATCAATAAAATTTCTTTTTTTAAAAAGAGTGTTCACCACTGTGTTAACTTGGAGTTGTCTCTGAGTGGTAAGATTTGGGGATAATTTTAACTTTTTGTATGCTTGTCTGAATTAAAATTTTTTAATCACATGCATGTATCATTATTATAAAAGAAACATACTAGAAATCCAAAGCATCTCAATCGAGCCTCCCACATGTAAACTACTCTGAATGGAAGCTGATGACTATCCTCATTTTATATACACACACACACACACACACACACACACTTTTTCTTGTGTTGTTTTTTATTTTTTTAAATATATTTTTATTGATTTCAGAGAGGAAGGGAGAGGGAGAGAGAGATAGAAACATCAATGATGAGAGAGAACCATTGATTGGCTGTCTCCTGCAGGCCCCCCACTGGGGATTGAGCCCACAAACCTGGGCATGTGCCCTTGACCGGAATCGAACCTGGAACCTTTCAGTGCACAGGTCGATGCTCTATCCACTGAGCAAAACCGGCTAGGGCTTTGTGTTGTGTTTTTTTTTTTTAACAAAAATGAGATGATACTGTACATATTGTTCTAAAACTTGCATTTCTTATTCAGCAACAGCTATAGAAATACAGTATTTTCTTTGTGAATCACACTTGTATAATCAGAAAAAAGTACAATTCTTTCTGGTTTTGGACATAAATGATGATATATATATATATATATGATTAATTTTTTATTGATTTCATGACGAAGGAAGAGGGAGAGAGAGAGAAACATTAATGATGAGAGAGAATCATTAATTGGCTGCCTCCTGCATGCCCCCCACTGGGGATCGAGCCCCAAACCTGGGAATGTCCCTGACTGGGAATCAAACCACGACCTCCTGGTTCATAATTCAATGCTCAGCCACTGAGCCACACCAGCTGGGCTAGATATATATTATTGACATGATATGTGAAAAAAAACTAACAACGTGTAATGCTATTTCATTTAAAACAATAAGTATATCTAAATAAGCAAGCTAAAAAGCAGACAAAAAGATTAAAAGAATATACCCCAAACTGTCAAATATGGTCATCTTGTTGAGGATGAGAAGACAAAACTGTGATCTTTTTTATTTTTTTCCTATATTGTTGGGGTCCTGCCCCAGCAGGTCCAGGGGTCCCCAAAGGTGTGGACGGAGTCAGCGAAGAAGTAATGAAATGGAGGCTACGTCAGTTGATCAGCATAGCAAGGTTCTCCCACCAGAGGTTCTGTAGCCAAGTTCTGGTGCCATGTTCTCTCGCTAGGTTCTCCATCCAGCTTCTCCAGGTTCTCCTGCCAAGTTCTGTAGCCAGGTTCTGTCCAGGATCTTTTGCCATGTTCTCTCACTAGGTTCTGTCTCTAGGTTCTGTGTGTAGGCTCTCTCTCTAGGTTCTCCAGCCAGGTCCTGTCTCTTGGTTCTCTCTCTAGGTTCTCTAGATTCTCCAGCCAGGTTCTGTCTAGGTTCTCCAGCCAGGTTCTATAGCCAGGTTCTGTGTCTAGGTTCTTCAGCCAATTTCTGTAGTCAGGTTCTGTCCAGGATCTTTTGCCATGTTCTATCCAGATTCTGTCTCTAGGTTCTGTCTCTAGTTTCTCCAGCCAAGTCCTGTCTCTAGGTTCTGTTTTTTGCTGTCTTGTTACATCTGTATTTATACCAGTTGATTTTAATCCTATCAATTTCTATTCCAAAGGTTAGGGTGTTTCTTATCTCCATTCCAGGGAGTAAAGATTATGTAGCTTAAGCGTGATTGTTCTTAGTTAAAGTGATTAACTACCCACCTGGCACTTAGTTAAGGGGTTTCACTCCCTCCCTAACTTCAGGGGAAAATCCCCACTGGGGAAACAACCTTTCTCGGAGAGGTGACCTTGGCCAAAACACATAGCGCTAAGGGGAGCAAACACATTAAGAACAGTATGCTATATATGCCACGTCGCTTGAAACACATGCTGTGCAGATGTTTCTTCCCTGCAGCGACTGTGTCAAGCAGCAAGGATGGACTGGCTCCTGGCACTATATATTTTTAAATTTTTATTTATTGAACTTCAGAGAGGGAAGGGAAAGAGAGAGAGAGAGAAACATTGATTTGTTGTTCCAGTTCTTTATGCACGCATTGGTTGTTTCTTGTATGTGCCCTGACCGGGGATCGAACCTGCAACCTTGGCGTATCAGGACAATACTGCAATCAACTGAGCTACTCGGCCAGGGCCATCTTCTATGCTTTTTTGAAACAGGTTTTTTTGCAGTGAGCATACATTGCTTTTCTAATTTTTGAACTTTACCCCCAGATTTATTGGTATATAATTGACATATGACATTGTGTTTGAACTTCTAAAATAGACTTTTAATTATAGAGGCACTCTGTTTTCTCTTCGTAAGAAATGAAACCCAATCTTGTAAAGTGTAAACCAAAATGTATGTCCTTCACTTTGCCGTCTCAATTCTCCTCGCAGAAGTAACCAGTGTTAACAGTTGATCATGTGTCTTTCATGCCTACCAACGGTATACTATATATTGTTCTACAGCTTGCCTTTTTACATTTAATATATGTGTAGCATCGTTCCAGGTCAGTACATATAGATTTATGTCTTACTTTTAAATAGCTGCCGAGTAGTCAATTGTGTGGCTATGCCGTGATGTGTAGCTAACTTTGTACCATGCTGTGATGAACACCATTTGTGCAAGTAAATCTATGAGGTAAATTCTGGAAGTGGAAGAGAATTGTTGGGTCAAAGAAGGTGAGCAGTTAGGATTTTATAGATGCTACTAAAAATTGCCCTCCAAAGGGGCTGCAGCCATTTTAGTGCCATCTACAAGGTCTGAAGAGGGCCTGTCTGCCACTCCTTCGTCAATATCACTAATTAGCAAGTTCTTAAAATATTTGCTGCAAAAATCAACTGTACTGAATTAAAGTTCTATTTTATCTTGACACAAACTCATATTGAAAAGATATTCTATCTATGCGTGAGGTCAAACCAAATGAGATAAAAATTTCAAACAGTGCACAAAGGTATACAGTAAAAGCAATGTCTCCCTGTTCATGATGTCCCACCCTATCCAGCCCCCAGTGAAAAGCTGTTTTGTATACAGAGAATTTTGTATGTGTGGATAAAGGGTATTTCCTCCACTAATGTTTCCCCTTTGTTTTGCTTAATCCTCACCCGATATGTTTTTTTTTTATTGATTTGAGAGAGAGAAAGAAAGAGAGTGGCAGAGAGAGAGACATCAATTAATTGCCCCCGAGCCCCGCCTGGGGATTGGATCCACAACCTGAATATGTGCCTTGACTGGAATCAAACCCGCCACCTTCCTTTCAGTGTATGGCAGCGTTTCTCAACCTGTGGGTCGAGACAGGGGTCGCCTAAGACCATCGGAAAAACACATATATAATTACATATTGTTTTTGTGATTAATCACTATGCTTTAATTATGTTCAATTTGTAACAATGAAATTGGAGGCCACCACAACATGAGGAACTGTATTAAAGGGTAGTAATCTGTGACATATTGCTATTCTCTGTTCATGGCCCTCTTTTATTTATTTTTCTTGTTCTTTTATGCTTTTATTTATTTACACATTTACTTATTAATATTACAATACTGTTGACAATAATTCACATCTTCTATCCATTCAAGCTGTTTCCTCCCTCCCCAAACCAGGAAACCACTATCTTCAACTTTGTGTTTATTATTTTCTTGCCTTTAGTTTGTCGGTCTTAGTCTCTATAAGATGAGTAAGCAACCTATTGTTTCGTTTCAGTGCTTTCTGAATTTGAGAAAAGGGGTCTTATGATGCAGGTAGTCCTTGGGTTCTTGCTTTCTTTTTTACACTTGATATTATATTAACCAAACCCACCCATTCTGTTAAGTATGACTGTGGTTCATTCACGTTTCACCCTTGTGCAATATTTCATTTTGTCAAGGTACCCCAGTGTACCTATCCAGTCTCCGGTTGAAGGGCATTCCTGGTTCTTTCTGTTTTGTCTTGTGTGTTTTTCCCACTCGCTTTTTTGGTTGTTTTGGTTGTTTTAGTTTTGCCATTTGTTGGCTGCTGTTAAGAATACTCATGTCCGTGTCTCCTAGAGCATTTGTGAGAGACTTGCTCCCGAAGCCCTGACTGACAGCTCAGTTGGTTAGAGCATCATCCCCATACGCCAAGGTTGCAGGTTTGATCCCAGGTCAGGACACATACAAGAAGCAACCAGTGAATGCATACATAAGTGGAACACCAAATCGATGTTTCTCTCGCTCCCCCTCCTTCTCCCTCTAAAATTAATAAATATTAAAAAATATTTGCTCCTGGTATCTGCCCAACAGCCGAACTGTTGGATTTTAACATCAGTAAAACTTTACAGGAAAATGATATATTATTCTCCAAAATGCTGTATGGCCCTAACCGGTTTGGCTCAGTGGATAGAGCATCAGCCTGAGGCTCAAAGGGTCTCTCGGGTTCGATTGGTTGCAGGCTCCTCCCCGGCCCGGGCCCTGGTCGGGGCGCATGCAGGAGGCAACCAGTCGATGTGTTTCTCTCACATCGATGTTTCTCTCCATCTGTCCCTAAAAATCAATAGAAAAATATCCTCCGGTGAGGATTGACAATAAAATAAAATAAAATAAAATAAAATAATAAAAACAAAGTGGCTGTATGGATATATTATTTCCCACCAGCAGTGTGTAGAAGACATTTGTTCTTCTCCAACACTTGGCGTTATTCTACTTCTTAATTTTTGCATTAGACTTCGTAAAAACTGGCATCGTATTGTGATCTTGATTTGTATTTTCTTGATTACTAATGACGTTGAGTATTTCTTCATGAGCTTTTTAGCCATGTTTCCTCTTCTTTGAAATGCATTTTCAAGTCTTTTGCCCATTTTTTATTGGTTTATTGTCCTTTGTTGATTTGTAGGTCTTTAGATGATTGCAATATATATCCTTAAATGGTTACAGGTGTTTGCACATATCTTCAAATTTGTAGCTTACAATTTAATTTTAATATAGTTTCATTTATTAATATTTTCTTATATAATTAACCTTTTGTGTTAAGAGATTCCTTTTTAAATATATTTTTATTGATTTCAGAGAGGAAGGGAAAGGGAGAGAGAGATAGAAACATCAGTGATGAGAGAGAATCATCGATTGGCTGCTTCCTGTATGCCCCCTACTGGGGATGAAGCCTGCAACCCAGGCATGTGCCCTTGACCAGAATTGAACCTGGGACCCTTCAGTCTGCAGGCCGACACTCTATCCACTGAGCCACACCAGCTAGGGCAAGAGATTCTTTATTACCCCAAGTTCAGGAAAAAATACCCCTATATTTTCTCCTAAAAGTTTTAAAGTTTTGCTTTTGATAATTAAATCCTTATATATCTGAAGTTGATTTGTGTGTATAATGTGAAGCAATGATCTGATTTCATTTTTTCCCCATATGGATGATCATTTCCCCCCAGCTCCATTGATTGAATAATCCCCACTTGACTATTTGCCATGCCACCTGTCATTTATCAATGCCTGGCCGGTGTGGCTCAGTTTGTTGAGCGCTGACCCATGAACCAAAAGGTCACGGTCCAATTCCCTGCCAGGGCACATGCCCGGATTGCAGGCTCGATCCCCAGTGGGGGGCTTTCTATCTCTATGAAATCAATAAAAACATATATTTTTTAAAAGTTCCATGTATTTATGAGTTGATTTTGGTGAATTCCTCTTTCTACCAACACCACTTTATTTTTGTTGCTCTAGTTTAACAATTCTGGTAGAGCAAGTCTTCTCTCTTCCTGTTCTTAGCCCTTTAGTTCTCCCTAGTTACTTTTTAATTGCCTTGTTGAGTTTCATGAAAAATCCCATTGGTAAGTTTTCTTAACATTGCATTGACTCTTACAGATCAATATGGAGAGAACTGTTATCTTTACAATATTGAGTCTTCCGATATCCATGCACACAAGATATCTCCACTTACGTATTAATAATAAATTTTGAAGATCTGAACATTGGGATCTACCTCATATTTTTAAAGGCCCTCATATTCCATTGTGTGAATGTCAAACCCCTATTTTGGACACTTGAGTTGCTCCTGTTCTCTAGCTCAGAAACAATACTTTGGTGGCTACACACACAGTGTATATGAAAAATAGTCGTTTTTTAAGATTTTTCTTAAAAATTTTATTGATCTTGAGAAAGAGAGAAACATCAATTTGTCCACTTATTGTCCACTTATTTACTTATGCATTCATTGCTTGATTCTTGTATGTGCCCTGACCAGGGATCGAACCCACAACGTTGGCATAGCAGCATATTGGGACGACACTCTAACCAACTGAGTTACTGGGCCAGGGCCAGTTTTGTTTTGTTTTTCTGTTGTTTTTTTCAAACGATCTCTCTGCTGCCCACTTAACTAGCCTGTTCTGCACCCAGTACAATGGCCTCAGGCCTTGTGCCTCATGTATTCCCCCAGGAGGCTGGCAGTAGCTCTGTGATACCCCGTGTTGGGGTCAGGATCTCCTAGGGAGTCTACAATCGCTTCTCTTGAAGTAGGAGAGGAGAGGTTTGCGCTAAAATAAACTGACAGCCTTAGATAAGAAAAAATTGCTTTGTTTCTAAGGGAGCCAAGCTCTTCATATACATTTCATCAAAGCCACCACCAGCCCTAAGAGGTTAGTTAGCGTCTTTACCTGACAATTATTCCCACTTTAGCTGGAGACACTGTGAGGCCCTCGTTCACACAGCATTTTAGAGACCTCGACTGGATTCCAAACTGGGGTTGTCCCAGCAGGCCATAGGAAATGTTTATTGGTAAGTAGAGTGGGGTGTGAGTACATCAACAAACACTTGTTAGCTGATTGTTCTCCTTTCAAAGTTCTAAACGGGCTCATTGTTTTGTTGATGAAAGTCAACATTCATTTGCATCTCGGAGGGCCGCCTCTCCTCCACCTCAGCGAGGGCGGAAGCTGGGACTGGGGCGGGGGTGGAGTGGCCAGGAGGCCAGAAGACCTGATTCTTGTTCATCTGCTCTCGGTGCCTAACAACGGGTCTGACGCCTCGTTCTATAAATGTTATCTTCAGTACAATTACCCTAATAGGTGCCATTTCCCGGACATCTACCATGCTCCGAGCACTGCGGGAGGCCTTTTTCTTTTGCAGCCACTTTTAATCCCCAAAGTCCAGTGAAGTCCAAGGCCTGTCCCTTCTTAGTAGGTGTGATGAACTCTCAGGCTCCCATAGGTAGCAGCCTAAAATCACAAAGCAGTCAGCGGGCAGAGCAGGGATTCAAACCCCTATTTGTCCGACCCTGAACGCTGCCCATCTTGAATTTTTCGCTAAGTTTGGCTGAGCCCTGCTATGTTTGTGCCTGGGTTTACTTGTGCATAACATGGGGATCGTCCTACCAGTTTCTCCTGTCTCGCTGCATAACTGTGAGTATTATGTTTTCATTAGTAGTGCTGAAGGCAAACTAATATTAGTAATAATTCTAACCCTTTTTAGAACCAATAATTCTTACAATAACTCCACTGAGGTAAGTTTTGTTTTTATGCTCATTTGCAGATGAGGAAAGTACGGTTGAGAGAAGTGAAGTCATTTGCCCCAGGCTCACTGCCTGCTCTGGATGTGACCGGTCCTGGCAATACGCTGGGAGCGGGTGAAAGGCAGAGAGGACTCCCTCCAAGACTCAGGGCAGGCCCCACCCCAGGAGGAGCTGGGAGGAGCTTAGCTTTGGGTCAGCCTTCTCTACCACTGTCCCCCAGCCACCCCGAGCCTAACAAAACGCCTGGCGTTTAGAAAGTGCTCCACAGGCACTCTTCACAGTCTGTTCCCCACCCAACAGCCAGCAACGGCCACGCTGACCTGTCCTGGCCGGTCCCCAGCTCACCTAGCACTGCTGCTGCTTCTGCCTAAAGCATTCCTCTCCCCAGTTTTTTTATTTTGGCATTTTTAACTTTTGTTATGATAATTTAAAATTATGCTTTAATGAAAATTATACATGTAAATATTTGTTTTTTTTAAAGTATGTCCACTCCCTAGAAGTTCCTGTTAAGAAAATTTCAGATATCTTTCTAGACATGTTCTATGTGCATGTATATATGCTCCTCCAATACAAATGGTAGCACACTATACACACACAGTTCTTCACCTTAACTTTTTTTATTTTTTATAAATATATTTTATTGATTTTTTACAGAGAGGAAGGGAGAGGGATAGAGAGTTAGAAACATAGATGAGAGAAACATCGATCAGCTGCCTCCCGCACACCCCCGACTGGGGATGTGCCCGCAACCCAGGTACATGCCCTTGACCGGAATCGAACCTGGGACCCTTCAGTCCAACGCTCCATCCACTGAGCCAAACCGTTTTCGGCGTCACCTTAACTTTTTAACTGAACACTGCATCACAGAGCTTTTTCTGTCTCCACATCTGCAGATGCAGACGTACCTCATTCTTCTGAACTGCTCCATGGTGTTCATGCATCGATGATTGTACAAAGTTTATTTAATAGCTCCCTGTGGATAGACATTTAGGTTTCCCCTGGTTTTGTGCTATGACAAACAGTATTTCTGGAGACATTCTTTATTATTGTTACTATTATTATTGACTTATGATTAATGTTCCATAAACTCACACTTTTAAAGAATATAACTCAGGTTTTCAAGTGTACTGTACAACTATTACACTATCTAATTCTGGGAACATTCTTTTCCTTTAAATATATTTTATTGATTTGAGAGAGGAAGGAAGAGGGAGAGAGAGATAGAAACATCAATGTTGAGAGAGAATCACGGATCGGCTGTCTCTTGCATGCTCCCCACTGGGGATTGAGCCCACAACCTGGGCGTGTGCCCCCGACCAAAATCAAACCCAGGACCCTTCAGTCTGCAGGCCAACGCTTTATCTACTGAGCGAACCGGCTAGGGCCTGGGGACATTCTTGAACACACACTTTATGGGCTTGTATGACTTTGGCAACAGGTGGCATTTCCAGAGATGTGGTGGGTAAGCTTTGGGGAGATGATTCTTTCCAAAGGGAGAAAAGGTGGGACTTATTCATCACCCACAATCAAAAGCCCTGGACCTAGAGGCTTGGAGTCACCACATTACTCAGGTACATCGAGCACACGCCCATGGCAATGACTGTCCACTAGAGACAATTAGATCCATCTGGATTTTCACACATTTAGATTTGCTTCCATCAGGCCAGGCCCCTAAAGATTCCAATTAGAACATGCTAAAGGTGAGAAATGCCCCAACAACATGTGTGCTGTAATGTCTCAATTCACAGATCATGCTGTTGTGTGGTCCTTTAAAAAACTAAATCAAGGAATGTCATTCCTCTGCTCCAAAACTCTCCAAAATTTTTTTAAAAGTACAGCCAAAATAAATAAAGTCTGCAATGGCCAGCATCTCTCTCACAGTAGAAACCAAAGTCCTTTCAAAGGCCTGCAAGGCCCTGTCTGACCTGGTCCCTGATCACCTCTCCGACCTCATCTCCCATCCCTCTTCCTCTCACCCTGCGCCAGCCACATGGTCCCCCTGGCTGGTCCTCCAGCTCACCCAGCGAATTCCCACCTCAAGGACTGCACACTGCTCTCCCTCCGCCTAAAGCTTTCCTTTTCCAGGTAACTGTATGGTTCCTTTCCTCATCTCATTCCCATCTCTGCTCCCTTTCATCCCTCAGAGAAGCCTTCTTTAATGCCCCTATATAAAACAGCACCCTGGAACTTTCTAGCCCATACCCTATTTTCTTCAATCGATGTATATTTATTTCTTCACTTTCTGTCTGAATTTTAATCTCTAGAGAAAAATACCATTGTCCTTTCTATTCACTGACATGTTGTTAAAATAGTCTGGTACACAGTAGGTGATCAATAATATTTGTGGATGGAATAAATGAATAAATAACTTTCATTGACAAAAGTTATAAAAAATCCAAAGACTGGGGGAAGGGCAAATGGACAAAGGATCTGAATAGACAATTCACAGAAAATGAAAACACAAATGGTTTGAAAATCAGGCAAGATGTTCAGCATCACTCATAATAATAAAAGAAGTGCAAATTAAAACTTCTATGAGTAACCATCTTTCACCCATCGCATTGGCAAACATCAAAAAGCTTGTCACTTCTCCGCGTTAGCAAGCATGTGGAGAAATAGTCCTCCCCTACAATGTTGGTGAGAGTGAAAATGGTGAACGGTTTGCCGAAGACAATTTAGCAGCATCTAAATTTTATTTTATTTTTTTAAAGAATCATTTACTGATTTATTAGAGAGAGAGGAAGGGAGAAGGCAGAAACATTGATGTGAGAGCGCAACATCAACCAGCTGCCTCCTGCATGCCCCCCAACGGAGATGGAGCCCAAAACCCTGGCATATGCCTTGATCTGAAATCGAACTAACTAAGCCACACTGCAAGGGCTAGCAGCACCTGAATTTTAAAAGTATGCTCTTTGGCTCAGCATTTCCATGTGTATAAGTGTATCCTGCAGATTTATTTGCTCAAGTATACAAATATGTGGGTATTCACTGCAGGCTCCATCCCCAGTACGAGGCAAGCAGGAGGCAGCCAATCAATGATTCTCTCTCATCATTGATGTATCTATCTCTCTCCCCGTCTCCCTTCCTCTCTGAAATCAATAAAAATATATTTAAAAAATAAAATGCTATTACCCACAAGAAATAGTTACATGAAAAAGCAATACACAGAATAGTGTGCATCATATGTAAACATTTGTTTAAAAGAAGGAAAAAAAGGGAATTGCTCTGAAGAAACAAACAAGAAATCAATATGGTGTCTCTGGGAAGGGGCAATGCAGCAGGGGAGGAGTAATCAGGGAAAAGAAGGAGACTTTACCTTTCTTTACAAGCTAGGCACTTTTTTTAAACAATATTTTCATCGATTTCAGAGAGGAAGGGAGAGGGAGAGACAGAAACATCAGTGATGACAGAGAATCTGAGAAACATTCATCAGTTGCCTCCTACACACCCCACACTGGGGATTGTATCCACAACCTGGGCATGTGCCCTGACCAGGAATCGAACTGTGACCTTCTGGTTCATAGGCCAACACTCAACCACTGAGCCATACCAGCCAGACAACTAGGAACTTTTACTGTTAATTACGTTAGCTGCTTTTTAAAATATATATACATATATTTTATTGATTTTTTACAGAGAGGAAGGGAGAAGGATAGAGAGTTAGAAACATCGATGAGAAAGAAACACCGATCAGCTGCCTCCTGCACACCTCCCACTGGGGATGTGCCCGCAACCAAGGTACATGCCCTTGACCAGAATCAAACCTGGGACCTTTCAGTCCCCAGGCCGACGCTCTATTCACTGAGCCAAACCAGTTAGGGCTAGCTGCTGTTTTTAACTTTTAACAACAGCACATAAGAGAAAAACCCAGAGATATCCTATATAATAAAAGCCTAATATGCAAATTGTCCCCTTGACCGGTAGTTCGACCAGGAGTTCAACCATTCACTATGATGTGCGCTGACCACCAGGGGGCAATGTGGAACATGGCGGGCATCGGTGATGCAGTGCTGGCAGTGGGCGGCAGTGGAGGCGCTGCTGGCCTGGATAGGCCCTGATGAGAGCAGGACTGCGGTGAAATGGTGGAGCAGGTGAGCAGGCAGTGCCAGGCCAAGGCAGGTGCGAGCGGGGCCCGATCGCCCCGCTGATTGCCCAGCAGATGGCGACCAGCGGCGGTGGTTGGGGGCTGGGCCGCTGCCCGGCTCCCGGGGGCTGAGGGAACCAGGCGGGGGCCCGATGACTCAGGCAGAGGGGGCCCAGGTGCTGCCCAGGGCCCAGAGGTCAGCTGGGACCTGCCCTTCCACACCAGATGCTTACGCTTCAATTGCCAGCCAGGCCTAGGGACTGCACCCATGCACAAATTTCGTGCACCGGGCCTCTAGTAAAAAGATAAGCAGTAAAAAGTAAGTCTCTGCTAAAAAAAACCAAATAAAGAAAAAAACCCACCCCACAATGATGGGGGTATGTCAGAGGGACACAGGAACTACCTGAAAGCTGGAGAGTAATAAAGTAGTACTGGAGTTTAACCTAAAGTATAAAATAAATATCCATGAATAGTCATAATTTAAATAAGTGACTGAATAAATAAACAAATGGAGAAGACAGATTCGTCATGCAGAAGAATTCCAAATAATTTATGCAGACACTCCGCGCTCAAGGAGGTGGAGCATCATTTCCCCACTCCTGTGGCATGGGCTGTGCACAGTGACTGCCTTCCAAAGAACAGAACATGGAAAGAAGGGGGAAAGAGTAATTTTGCAGTCGAATCTGACAAGCACTACCTCAGCCAGGTGATTGAGGTCAACATCAACAGCGATAAATTGTCTTGAAGGTACGTACCCTTGATACGATGTCATGAAAATGGCACTTTACCTTTGCTTCCTCCCCAAACCCATAACTTGTCGAATCCTAAGAAAAACATACAAATCCTAAGTAAAGGACATTTTAGAAAATATTTGACCAGGCAACAGAAAGAGACTTTGCTTGGGGTGATGGGCACACAATGCCATGTGCAGATGTTTTCTTGAGTTGTACACTTGAAATCTGTATGGTTTTGTGAACTAATGTCACCCCCAATAAATTCAATAAAAATATTTGACCAATACTCAAAACTGGCAAGATAATAAAAAGCAAAGGAAGTCTGGAAAACTCAGTTAAAAGGAGCCTAAAGAGACATGATGACTAAATGTAATGAGGTGTTCTTGCAGGTCCTGGAACAGACAAAGGACATTAGCTAAAAGCTAAGGAAATCAAGATAAAGTATGGACTTAAATTAATTACAATGCAACAATACTAACTGTAACATATGCAAGATGTTGATAGAAAAAAACTGAGTGTGGGGCATATAGGAACTCTTATAATATAATATCCTTGTAATTTTTCTAGAAATCTACAACTGTCCTAAATAATAGAGCTTATTTTTAACTTCCTTCCCAAGTGTCTCCTTTCTTCTCCTGACTCCGTAAGTCACTTAACTTCTCTGAATTTCCATTTGCCTATTTTGGAATAGGGGGATTATTTCTACTCTTTCCAACTACAATCAGTAACAACACTCTAATTTAGTGAATTCCCACTGGGTACTAAATTCTGTGCTAAGTACCCTTTTCATGCATTATCCCGTGTGACCATCACAATGACCCTGTGGGCTGGGATTGTCATTTTCCCTGTTTGTCCACCATGGAAACAGGCTGCACCTAGACCAAAGTCACAGAGCTGGTTAGTGAAGGCCAAACTCACTCTGGCCTGTCTGGTGTAAAAGAAAGGCTCTGAACCTCTGTTTTTCACTGGCTCGGGCTCCTCCTTCCTTCTTCTGTGCCCATAGACAGATGCTGTCCACCTCAAAGCCGGTTTTGAAAGATGCCCCCCTCCCCCCCCCCTGCTTATAAGTAAGCATTCTCCCTAATCGAGCTCTTAAGATCTGCTTCTTCGACTTTCGGATGAGGAAGGCGTCACCAGTAACGACAGCAATAATTCCATGAGCACTTAGTCTGTGCAAGGCACTGTACTAAGAACTTTGTGCTTATAAACTTAGTGAATTCAGACAGTAATGCTGGGAGAAACCATTAAAACTCCATCTTCATACATTTTGGAGGGAATGCAGCCACTTTGGAAATTAGTTTGGCAGCTCCTTAAAATGTTAAACGTATGACCCAGCAATTCCATCCCAAGGTACATACCTAAGAGAATTAAGAACATGCATTTGTACAAACACTTACAGTCACGGTAGCATTATCCTTAATCTTCGAAACAACCCAGTGCCCATCAACTGAAGAATGGACAAACACAATGTGGTCTTGTCCATACAATGGAATATTTAGCAATAAAAAGAAATTAAGTACCACCAGGCCGGTGCTGCTAAGCAGTTAGAGCAGCCGTGGGCAAACTACGGCCCGCGGGCCGGATCCAGCCTGTTTGAAATGAGTAAAACTAAAAAAAAAAAAGACCATACCCTTTTATGTAATGATGTTTACTTTGAATTTATATTAGTTCACACAAACACTCCATCTATGCTTTTGTTCCGGCCCTCCAGTCCAGTTTAAGAACCCATTGTGGCCCTCGAGTCAAAAAGTTTGCCCACCCCTGGGTTAGAGCATTGGCCCCCACACGAAGGGTCGTGGGCTCGATTCCTGATCAAGGGCATGTACCTGGGTTGTAGGTTCAATCCCCAGCCCCGGTCAGGGAGAGTGCCGGAGGCAACCTACGTGTCTCTCACATCAATGTTTCTCTCTCTCACCCTCCCTCCCTCCCACTCTCTCTAAAAACCAATGGAAAAATATCCTCAGGTGAGAATTAACAAAAAATAAAACAAATAAACAAAAAAAATTAAGTGCTGATACAAGCTACAACATGGATGACCCCTGGAACAAATAAAGCTAAGTGAAAGAAGCCAGTCAGAAAAGACTGGGTGAATTGTATGGCCTATGAATGAATGATCTCAATAAAGCTGTTTTTTAAAAACCCATTTTACAAATAAACCATGGCACAGAAATAAGCACATTGCTTAAGGATACATAGCTACTCTGCTGAGCTCATTGAAAGAAACGCATTTCCAAATAGCAGCCTCTCGATGGTGAATGGTTTGGGTTTGGTTTTGCTTCCCCCAGGATGGAAGTCATTTCCAGACTTTTCTTTGACCTCTGCCTGCATTAGGATCAGAACGCGTGGAGATGAACCAATGGAACATAGTGGCTGCAAGGACAGGCCCTAAGAAGGCAGCCCTTCGGATTTGTTCCTTCTCCCTCTCCCTCTTTTTCTTCTCACAGTATGTCTGTTGCTCTTCTCATAGTAGCTTTTAGGCTCCAGGAAAGCTGGAATTTTGTTTTGTTTACCTCTGTATCCCCAGCCACTAGTTCAGTTCCTGGTACGATGAAGTGAACAATGGTTGGAATAATAAAGGGCAGTTCAGTGAATCAGGTGAGTTAACAGGGAGGTTTCTGACTTGGGTGCTGGTAACATTTGCAGAGATGGAAGTGGGGTGGGGAGCACAGTACCAGGTCTAAGGGATATCTGAGGTCCATGGGAGAGATCTAGGAGAGGGGGGGTACACACAGGCAGATATTTCACTGAGAGTGCTTATAGGGACCAGGGCAGTACCCTGAAGAGTGACCATGGCCCATTCCTAAACAATGGAGTGGATGGGACAGTGGCCATCTGGAGAGATCGTGCCCCACCTCAAGGGACAGTCATAGGGGAAGCAGGCAAGCTGATTTTTCAGAAACAGAAAACAAGGGTTGCCATGTGAAACCTTGTCTGAAGGCCAAGTTTCTCCTGGCCACCTGTTTCTGATTTCTGTGGAACAATCTAGGCTTGAGTCTACCCTAGAAGTGTAGTGGATCAGAGACGCTGGATAGAAGCATCTTTACGGAGATGGGTTCACTGGGAGCAAGCCCATTCTGGGTGGCTTGAATGGGAGCCAGCCTCCCAGTCACTTGTTTTTACTGATTACATCAAGGAATAATGTTAAGAGTAAACAGGTAGTTACAAAATAGTACCTTTCACAGGATTCCATTTTAAGCACATATTAGAGAGAACTGGAGGAATATACCAACTATCAACAGTGGCATCTCTGAGGGGTGGGGCTGAGGCACTCTCCCTTGGTACCACATATTTCTGGGTTTGAATTAATAATGATCATGTCTAAAATTTTTTAAAACATAGGTATTTTCTAACATAACCATGTATGCACATATATGTGCAGGTAAACACACAGTAGAGGTGCCTAAAGAACATATACCAAATGTTGACAGTGGTTACTGCTGGATGTGTGGGGCTTGTGTGGGTTGGCAGATGTATAGGAAATTGTTTTGTCTCTTTCGTGGTGTTTGAATCTTATTTAACATGTACTCCTGGGATGTAAAAAAAAAAGTGAAAAACTCCAGTGCTCAACACCCCAATCCATCCATCCAGAAGTAGAACCCTCCCAGATGGGAGGGAGGGAAAACCTTTGTCAGGACACAGACAGTATTAGCTTCACAACCACCCCCCACCCCGACTCCAGGACCCAGCCCAATCCCCAACCCCAGGTGACACACGCCGAAAGAGGAGCCAAGGGGCCTCATTGTAACACTCATTTTTATATAAATATCCGCAAGTCATGTTACAGAATAAGCCCCACCTGGGAAAAAAGTCAACATTATGTTTTTGTTAAACTGACCCCCGCCTTCTAGGCTGGGCCCCAGCCTGGGGGCACCCGCTGCTTTGGGAAGGCTGAGGCTGCTGCCCAGAGGCTGCTCAGGAAGCTGCCTGTGTGGCCCACCCCAAGCGGACCCCCTTCTTTGGTGTGTGGTACATGGTGACCTCCTGTGGCCCTCCGCAGCCGGGCAGGGCTCTGGGAACAGGCTCTGGAGAGCAGGGCCCAGGAGTCCCGGGGGCACTTGGAAATGGAGTGGGGGCACTGAGCCACTAAGAAGGAAGTAGACTCTGAAGCTTAAAGGTTGAGCCTTTTGGGGCTGGGCACACAGAGGCAACAGGAACAAGTGGGGGGAACCTGGGCTGTCAGCCAAGCAGGAAGCATTTGCACTTCTTTCCAGCCTAGGTACCAGGGCCCTTCCCCTGTTGGCCCACTTCCTGCGGGACCCCTATTCCTAGGGATAAGCCCTGGGCCTGCCTGTCCCCTCCCAGCTCTTCCCCCTGCAATCTCCCCTCCCCCCACAGAGAGGCCAGAGGCTAGGAACACAGCACCAGTCTGAGGATTTAATTACCCAGGAAGGGGGGTTATTGGGAGGGGCACCCCTGTAAAAATGTACAAAAGGTCTGGGGGGCTATGTGGAAGGGGAGATAAATATGTACATGGAACTCCCCTTCCTTTAGCCCCTCCTCCCCCAACCCTGAGAGGGCATGAGGACTTGGGTGGTAGGTGAAGGGGAGGGGGCACTTTGGCCTCTGGCTTAGTGAGCCCTTGGGGAGGCAGGCCAAGGGCCTAGGGGCCCTCAGGGGCGATGGTGCACCTCAGGAGATCTATGAGCTATGACCTCTGAAATGACCCCCACTCTCATATGTATGTGTACACACACACACACACACACACACACACATACACACACACACACACACACACACACACACACCCCTCTCTAGAAGTGTGTGACCTCTGCCCTCCCAATGACCCCAAGGTTCATCTGATGCTTGATCTCATGGGGGTTGGGGCTCTGTTCTCAGATTCCATGACCTCAGAGATGGCTGGTGAGGTCGCGACCTTTGCCCTCCAGCCCTGGCTTAAAACCTCAGCTCTAGGATCTTATCAAAAGGAAAGGGGGATGGAGCTTTGCCCCTGCCCCTCCCCTCCCCTCACCTGTCAGCCCGGGCTGGGCCAGGGGCCCTAGGTGGGGAACTAGGCCGGGGGGCGGGCACAAGTGGAGGCGGTGCCCCCAAAAGGGCTCCTGGTGGGGTCTTGCTGAGAAGGTGAGGGGTTCCTGGGGCCGCAGTAGGCGGTGGTGGAGGAGCCAAGCGGCTGTATAGCAGGGGATGGGCAGGCTCCAGACCATACAGGCGGGCAGCAGTCACTGCCCCTGGTCCAGTCAGCTCCTCTCCCGCCTCATAGAAGCGGGGTGGCCTTGCAAGGCGAGGGGGCCCTGCCAACCAGGCTGGATCCAGAAAGCCAGCACAGCGCTCTGGAGGACCAGGGCCCAGGAAGGGGGGTGGCCGGGGCCTCTCAAACAGCAGGTGAAGGCCCTGAGGCCCGGTGGCAGCAGCAGCGGCAGCAGCAGCCTCCTCTTTCCGTTCTTCCTTTACCCGCACCGATTCCTTGGCTGGCCTGGCCCCTTCCTCACCAGCCCGGGCCTTGGGAGTAGCAGGAGATACTCGGGGCTGGGGCCGTGAGAAGGGGAGGTCCCTGGGGGCAGGTGTGGGGGGAGAGAATAAAGGTACTCCAGAGGTCAGAGGTCAGATGCAGGCCGAGGGGGGGAGGGGGGGCGGCGGGCAGTTTTCGGAAAGCATACCTGTCTTTCTCCTCCTTGGTGATAGAAGTCTCCCTCCGCTCCACAGGCCGCTCCTTGTCTGAGCCTGGTGTCCGGGCGGCCTCAGGGGGCCGGACCCAGGCAGGAAAGGCCAGAGGACTGCGGTGCAGGCGACCCCATGGGTCTGGGGGGGAGACGAAGGCTGGTGGGGCCCCTGGGCTTTCTTTCTGGGCAAAGACGGCGCCGGAGTCTAGACAGAGGGCAAAGTAGAGAGTGACAGGAGCCAGGAGCGGGAGGCCCCAATCAGGCACCCCACCCCCCTCCTGCTTGAGCACATTAACCCACTGCCACAGCCTCCTACCCACCCTACCCAGGACTCACTGAATGTGGGGCTGCCCAGGCCTCCAAAGGCCCCGTTGGAGAGGGCAGCCAAGGAGGCGAAGCTTGTGGGACGCCCAAAGGGATCTGCAGGAGAAAAGGGATGGTCAGAGCATCGGGCCGCCCACTCTGAGAAGCCACCAAGAACTGACAGGGAAGAGGCAGATCAGCAAGCAGGCCCCGAAGCCCTCGGCTGCTTTGTCTTAACCTTAACCACCTGGTGCTCGGCACTTCCTTGGGCCAGGCTAGGCAGTGAGCTCTGACATGCACAGTACTGTTTAACCTCACAAGCCCGATGAGGCAGCTAGGATCACTCCCACTTACAGGTGATGAAACAAGCTCCGAGAGGTGAAGTGACTTGCCAACAGTCAAACCAGGGCCTCTCTGACTCCAGAGGTCAAGCGTTCACCCCGCACACCCCCACACCAGCCACCCATACCAGCTCTACAGCAAGCCAGTTACCTGAAAACCTCTGCCGGCTTCCTCCCACCTGACATGCAGAGCCCTTCCCAGTTTGACCCTAATTTCATGCACATGTCCCATCGCCAGTCAGAACAACTAACCCTTCCCCCATGGGACCTCACAATTTCCTCTTCCAGGAACACCTTGCCCTATGCCATCAGGCTCACATCCTCCTTGTCCACCCGAACCCAGGCGAAATCTCCCCCAACAGCCTGCCTGAGACGGCTGGGAACCAGCGACCATGCTCTCCTGGGGCTGTGCAGCCTTCCCCCACCTTCCTCTCCCAGGTGGCACATACCCTTTACCACTGGCTGTTCTTTCAGAGACTATCTGGGCTGGCAGAGATGAGCAATCACTATGCCCTTTCCTATCCCATTTTACAGGCAATGAAATCAAGGCTCAGAGAGGGTAGAGTAGTTTGCCCAAGGTCACAGAGCAAGTGGAACCAGATCTACCCCCACTTCAGCTGCCTTTCGGGTCTAACTTCCATCCCCAGCTTGAGAACTCCTGGAAGTCACAGATAAGGCCTGAGGTGCCCAACATGCCCTTGGCTCTTACCAATGTGGGTGCTGGGGCTCAGAAAGGGTCCATGGGCCCCGGGAGCTGCCGTGAAGGGGTTGGCTGCAGCGTGGACGGCACCTGGGGCAGAGAGGTGGGAGATTCTGATGAGGCTGAGTGGGCGTAAGGTGGGCCTTGGGTTATATATGGGAACCTTAGGCCCCAAGAGGGCTGGCCAGACTCACCAGTTGCAGTGAAGAGGGAGGCAGCCGGGTGGGAGAGCTCCTGGCCAGTGGGCAGGGCCCCATAGGGCCCCGGAAGGCAGGGCAGGAGGTCGTTCCGAAAGTCAAGCTTGTGGGAGTCGCCCTGCATGGGACAGGGAGAGGGGCAGTGAGTGAGGAGCCAGATTTGTCCTCTTGCTCTTCTACCCCTACACCCCCTCCAAGGGCTGCCTGGCGCCAAGATGGGGACTGAGTGCCTTCTCTGACCACCCGTCTAGTTAGCCAGAGAACCTAGTGCTAATTCGGAATTGCTAAGGCTGTGACCAGAGATGGGATGGGATGTTTCTGGCCAAGATTCTGCCAAGCTCTGCAGAAGGCAGACCCCCAGAGTTCAGGCAGGCCCGCTCTCCCCAGCCCTCCGGCCCCAGTACCTTCATCTTTTCCTGGTGTCTCAGGATCATGTAAGCCACGCGCACGTGCATGGCACACCACTTCCCTGGTTTCTGCCGCCCCAGAAGGATGACCAAAGGGAAAGGGAAGGAAAGAATGTTCACTCGTCACCCACTCCAGGCATGGCCCTGGGCCCAGACTTGCCACACATCATCTCCTCTCATCATCCCTACAAATGAGGGTGACTAAGTCCAATTCACAGCCTAGGAAACTGAGGCTCAGAGAGATGAACTGTCTTGCCAACGTCCCATGACCAGTTACATCTGAACCCAGGTCTCTGGCTTACAGTCCTTTCTCTTTCTGCTGTTCCACATCTGGCTGCCTCCATGTCTTGGATTTCTCACTCATTCTCAAGCATGACCTCCCCCACCCCTCAGCCAAACACCCTGACACCAGCCCCAGCCTCATGCAGCCTGAGGTCTTCACCACACTCACCCTCAAAGGTGGCCGGAAATGGTCAGGGATCTGGGGATGGCAAAGCAGATTGGCGGCGATTCAGACCTGTTTACTGACCTGGTATCTCATCTCTGCAGCCCCCAAACCCGCCCCCAAACATCTCCTTGAGACCCTGTGTGGCACCCTGAATCCTTTCCTGCTGGCGGTGAGACTGCTTTCCCTGCCTCTCCCACTCTGAGCCTCTCCCCTCCAGCACCAAGGCCCTGACCAGGCTCCAAGAAGACGCTGTGCTTGGGAGACTGGGAGTGGTTCGTGGGCAGGCAGAATGACTTCTCCACAGAAGAAGCTGTCCTGTTGGTAGCTTTATGTGAGGGCCTGTTAAAGCTTTCTTTAGAGAAAAGCCTTTATTACTGCTGAGAGTTTGGAAAACCTCTGGTCTAATCTGTCCTTTAGGAAATACATCCTGTGTTTTTTCACGGTTCCCAGAGCCCTGGGCCCTAAGTGGGAGGGAAGGCTTGGTCACCTTGTGCCACTTCACAAAGGGACAGCTTATCTTTTCACTGTTTTATAGACAGGACTTCCTGGTATGATGTCATTTTGGGGAGAAAAAGTTTTGTAACTTAAAAAAATCGAAACCAATGCCCTAATAATCTTATTTCTCGGGCAAGTGCATGAAATTCCCATTCCTCATGCCTGGGAAATCCTGTCATTTACATAAATTCTCTCACATCATATTCTCAGCAACACCCCCAACATGTATCAACAGGAGGGATCAGCCAATGATTCATGCTCAAGTCAACCCTGCTCTACTCAACAGACCTTCCAATTCCAGCAGGACCTGCCTTGGCCCCCTCACCTGTGTCCCCTTTTGGGGAAGCCCGCTTGGCATTGGCCCCAGTCGTGGTGGCAGCTCGGGGTTCATGCTCTGGGAAAGGGGAGTGGAGAACAGTCAGGAGAGCCGGCACTAGGCAGAAGGGGTCTGTCACCAAGCTGGGGACCGGGACAGGGAGGAATGATGGCTTTAGGGAAACGGGGCCACACGGGGAGGGCAGATGGGCATGGTTTGGAGAATGGGAAGGAGGTATGTGGACCTGGAGGTGTTTGGGTTTTAAGGGGTGGGGTGGTGACAGTGTCTAGATTGGGAGCTCACCTTGGGCTGGAAGGCCCCCTGCAGGGAGCCAAAGGAGACAGCCGGCGGGAGGCCCGGAGGGAGGCCGGGCACTGCGGGAGGGAAGGCCGTGTACGGCTGTGGAGAGAATGGGACTAGTCCAAACTGGGGGTGGAGGTGCAGGCCACGTCTGGTCTGCCCATCAGTCCTCTGGCCTCCACCCTAAAGCCCCCCAGGGAGCTTAAGGCTCTTGCTTTTGAAGCTGAAGATTGGACCCCCAACAGTTAGGGTCACACGCACTAACGCATCTACGCCCACACACCACACACATGCACTCACATTATGCCGGAAAAGGCCTTCCATCTTTCCTGGGTATTTCTCAAACTAGGGAAGAGAAGGGAAGAGTAAGCTGCTAGCCAGAGACCCGGGCCTTCCCCTGAAGCCAGACCCTCCCCCCAAGCCTCTGAGCCTTATCGCCGGCCCAATGAGGAGCTCACCATGTGGGGGCCGTGGGGTGGCAGCAGGCCTGGGGGGTAAGGGGTGAAGTGCTGGTGGGTGTGCTGGTGGGTATGCTGGTGCTGGTGGTTGTGCTGGTGGAACTGGAAGGCCAGGGGCCGGGCTGAGCCCCCTGCCCCCACCACCTCAGGGTAGCGAGAGTTCAGGTCCTGGCCGATCAGGTCCTGGTCTGTGGGAGGGGAGGGGAGAAGGCTTTAACATCTGTCGCCACCTGTCAGCCTCCTTGGGCCCGGGTGGCTGGCCTTCCCTTCTGGCCTTGAGCCACTCCCTCCTCAAGCCCTGCAGTCTGCTAAGGTCCAAATGCCCCAAAGCTGACTGGGCCCAAGCCCAGGGTCATTGCCCCCCACCCCCCGGCCAGGACCCCAAACTCACCAGAAAGGGCGTTAGCAGCTGAGGCCCCAGGGTGCCCTGGCACCTGCAGCAGGGGTGGGGGTGGGGGCAGGGTGGGGCCAGGGGAGAACAAGGAGGGGTGGTGGGGTGGGGGAGGGGGCCGCAGCCCAGGGGGAGGAAAGCTGTGGTTGGACAAAGGTAGGGGCAGTGAGGGCGTCGGGGGCCGGTGGGTGAGCTGCGCGGACGAGGAGGAGGCAGATGAGGAGGAAGAGGACGAAGAGGATGATGAGGGGGGAGGCTGAGCCACGGGAGGGGCCGGGGCCTTGGGGGGCGGCCGTGAAGAGCTGGGGAGAGAAGTGGGGAAATGAGTGAGGGGTTGGGAGGTGCCAGCTCTGACAGGAGTGGGTCAGAAGCCTGGGCGATACCTTGACCCTGGTTCTCCAACATGGAAGGTGGTAGAACCCGGCCCCCAGGATGTCCACCCCCGCCAAGGAACCCATCCTCAGACTGAGGTACCTCCCACCACCAACAACCCCCTCTCCCCTCTTTAGGGCTCATCTTCCACACAGCTGCCTCTGATGTCTTCGGCCACACGACTTTCCCTTTTCTGATTCAACCACAGCACAAAACATATCATTCATTTTGACGCTTAATTACAACAGGCCACCTGGGTCCCTACCCTCCTAAGACAGTGGAAGCAGCACCCTGCTGGCCTGACCTAGGAGTTCTAGGTCCAGCTTGCCATGAACGTCCTGGGTGACCTTGAGCAAGTCACTGCCCCTCTCTGAGCCTTAGTTTTCTCAATAAGAAAAGAAATAACATTGATGACAATAACAGAGATAGCGTGAATAATAATAGTATCAATAATTCTTACCCTTCAGTGAGCACTTACTGTAGGCCAAGTGCGGTCACTTGTTTTATACGCTAACCCAAGGCTCCAGCATTTCATACCACCTTCCCAATCGCTGCCGCATCCATGCAACCACCTGTACCTTTTCCTTCTTTAACATAACTCCGTTTTCCTTTTTAACTTAGCTTCACCCAAGCCACAATGTGTGAAATCAAGGCGTGAGGTACCAGTCATATTTTTCTAAAGCACGTACAAACTGAGAAAAATGTGCTCACGTGACATCTGAAATGATCTCACACATCACTGATGATGAGTGTACACACTTTGGGAAACACTGCATTAACTCACAATTCTCACAACAGCTTTACGATGAAGGTACTATTATTATTTCATTTTACAGAAAGGGTCACTGAGGCTCAGAAAGGTTAAGTGACTTCTCGAACATCACACAGCCAGGAAGTGGCAGAGCAAGAATTTGAATTCAGGTCTGACTGACACCAACGCCAGCACTCTTAATCATCATGACAGCATTTCCCAAAGTATGTCCTACGAACACTAGTTCCAGCAGAGGTGCCTTGCAAAGAGGTCTCACCAGCACATAGACTGAGCAGCGGCACAAGCTGGATTCCCCTGCATGTGAATGCGTAAAGCGTTCTGATGAGTTCTGTGGTCACCTCTTTAAGTTTGTGTCACCCGGTGTCTTTCAAACTCTTCAGTCTCAGAATCCTTTTTCAAGTCATATCCCCAAGGTACTCTCCCATGTCCCAGCCACAGAACGCAGGGGTTACTGCCAAAAGGACCAGGCCTTTCCAGACCAGACCAAACCCCTAGACCACTCACCTGCCAGTGCTGAGGTCCAGGCTGCTGCCATGGGGAGAAGTGCGGAGGCTAAAGGGTGAGACCCGAAGCTGCAGCTGGGGCGGGGGTGGCAGACTGGGGGTGGCCGGCAGGGGTGCAGGGGGTGAGACAGGAGGCCGAGGGGCTGGTGGAGGTGGTGGTTCCTTCGGGGGAAAAGGCACTAGCAGCGGATCGGGCCCTGGGGGCTGCTCCTGGCTCCGCTCCAGGCCCGACACTTTAGGGACTATGGAGAGTTTGGCTTCACAGTTCCCATTGAAGGCGCCATGAGGGCCCGAGGCTGTGAGGGCAGGACAGCAAACATTCGATTAAGACCCACACTGACCCCAATTCCCCCCTTGTCTCCAGCCCCAGCCCTTGGAACCAACCTTTGCTGGTTGAAACAGTAAAGGATGGGTCGAGGTCATCGTCGGAGACCTGGGGAAGAAGGGGAGGGACAGGGTCAGGTTCCGGTTAGGCCAAGTCCTTACCCAGGAAGGCCAACAACTTCTGAGCCTACTAGGAACTGGCAGTGGTGGCAAGTCTATTCCATCACCTCAGCTGAAATCCATCAGAGACTATACTCTAGGGCAGCGGTCGCCAACCTTTCGGACCTCACGGACACCAGTGGTCCGCAGACCACCTGTGGGCGACCGCTGCTCTAGGGGCCTATGCTTGAGGAAAGAGGGTGGAGCAGCTGAGCCTAAGAATCTGATAGACCAGGAGGCCTAAATGGCGGCAGCACTAAAAAAGCAGAGAAGCAAGGAAATAAAAACAAAAAGGTATCACTAACTGCTGGCCAATAGGCCTACCTGGTTTATTTGTCTGGTTCGTAAGTTTTAGCAAAAATTACAAACTCATTGCTGGTATTTAGAAATCCAGATTCCTCATAAAAATTCAGACTTGCAGCTTCTCTTGAGAATGGGCCCCTGATCTCACATGGCAACAATGAGCTAGTATTAGATAGTGGCTGCCCCCTTTAAATGGATAAGAACTCTCTGGTTCATCACAGTCCCTGTCCAGCCAACTTTAAAAATTAAAACAAGACACACCAGGGAGTACAAATTTAGTTAGTTATAGGGGTAGAGTCCCAACTGCTAGGATCCACTATTTCAAAATAAGCAGATCAGCCTTATTAATAAACTGAAATACACCTTTATAGTGCGTGTCCCTACACTGACTACGATGGTTTAGTAGCCTCAATGCCATGGCCACAGTCTCTGCTGAGACTCTCGTTATTAAAGACAAATGGCCAGAAGGAAGGGCCAGCCTGCTCCAGAGCCACGCTGAATGTCTGTGGAGAACCACTGGTCTCTCTACTGGCTTCAGAAATGATGGCGCAAGGCAGGGGCCGTCTACTCTCCGGTCACCTGGCTCTAGTCACCAAGGAAAAGAAGTCATTGACTCTCTCAACCCACCCGCCTCCTCCCCAAAATCCAATCCTGGCTCAACAACTCACACTTCCCACCCAAGGGGAGGCTCTGTCTGCTGCACACAGAGCCGCCAGGCTGCAGTTCATTTGATAAGCTGTACCACCGCCCACCCGACCAGTTCTGGCCCAACTCACCCTCTCGTCCAGATCGCTTTCCGCATCACACTGGGGAGAGAGAGACAGGAGTCACCAAGGGGGAGAGGAGTGGGCCCAAACCAAGTGGGGCTTTCAGAGTCCGGGGCGGGACCAGTCCAGGCGGAGGCACTTACTATGTATCCGGCTTCCAGGGAGTGACGGGAGGAGACCTGAGGAAGACCAGAGTCCAGAGTAAGGGAGCTGCCTGGGAGGCCTTTGGATCAGGTCTGAACTCCCCAGCAAGGTGCCCAGGGCCCCCGTCACCTACTCTCCACTTCCTTTTAGCTGCTTCGGCTGCTCCTGCCCACCCGTTCCCCACGCTCTGGCCACTGTCCAAACATACCAGACTCTCCTATCTCTGTGCTTTTGTCCAAAACAACTTTGCCCGGTTTCTCCTCTGAGCAAAACTTATGACTATTCTTCAAGGCCTGACTAAGACGTCCTAGGGGGCTTTCCCTAACCACAGCCTCTCCCAGCCCCGGGCAGAGCGAGTGGCTTCCTCCCCTGGGTTCCCGCGGCTCCTCTGGGTTCCGTGTAGGTGTTTGCCTGCGGGTTGTTTCTCTCCCACCAGCCTGCCACCCCCTCGAGGGGGGCAGAGACCGATCTCATTCATTTATGACCCAACCGGGTCCTGTGCTGTCTGAGGCCGACCTGGTGCCGCCAGCAGCAGGCAGGCCTGTGGGACCTGGAGGGGAGAAGGCCTCCCGCTGGCTCTGCCCTCATCTTTGTCCCGGAGATGCCACTGCTGTTCACAGGGCAGTGGCTGGTTACTGGAAACGGGTCTAGGGAAGGGTGTTCTGCCCAGAGTTTTAAAGCGCAGGGACCCAGGAGGACAAACTCACCTCTTTCCTTCTCCGCTTATTGGGCCATTTTCGGGCGCGATCTCCGGAGGGCCGGCCGGGCTCCCGATCGGAGCTGTCCCCCGGCTCCCCGGCGGCCCCGCTGGAGCCCCCCCTCTTCCGCTTCCCGGAGTGCTTCAGCCGGTGCTCCAGGCGCTCGGGGGGCTGGAGAGAGGCATCCTTCTGCGGAGGAGGAAGTGGGGCTCCAGTCGACGGAGAAAGGAAGGCTGCGGCCGTCCGGGGGCGACCAGGCTCCCCCAGCGGCTCGGGGGCTCAGCGGCCGCCAGCTTCCGGACCCCACGGACCACCGCCGGTCCCCGGAGACCGGCCCGACCGCCTCCCACCCCAGGGCGGGGCAGAGGCCTGGCCAGAGGAGCCGGTTGCTCTGGTTTGGGGTGCCAACCTTCCCCCTCAACTCCACCCACCAGGCACCGTACCCTCCCCGCTGCCCCTGGGAAGCCCCCGAGGACCCGGCCCCTCAGGCCCCACCTGCAAGGCCTCGAGGCTGGCGAAGCTGGCGATGGCGAAGCCATCGATCAAGTCCTCCTCCTCTTCCTCCTCCTCCTCCGGCTCTTCCTCGGCCTCCCCGTCGTCCGCACACCCCCCCTCCTCTTCCTCCTCTTCCCCGCGACTGCCGGAGCCCGCAGGCCGCTTCCGAGCTCGGGGTCGCGGCGGCCGAGGCCTGGGACGGGGCCGCCGCCGTCTCGGGCCTCCGGGCCGCTCTCCAGACGAAGCTGACGACCAGGGCCTGGCGGGCGGCGGCGGCGATGACGAGGACGAGGAGCCGCGCGGGGCAGCCAACAGGGCCCGGGGCGCGTCGCCGCCAGGACCTCGGCGGCGCCGCTGCTGCTCCCGGTCTCGGTCTCGGCGCGAGCAGCGCCGCCGCCGCCGCTCTCCCTCAGCGGCCCAGCCCGGGCCCGGAGCCGCGGCCGTCTCCATGGCGACCGCCCTCAGTGCCGCATCCGGAGGCGGCGGGGCCCGAAGCGGCCTGTCCGCAGGCCCAGGGTCGCAGGCGCGGCGTTGGCGGCTGCACAGGGACGAGAGGGCCACGGCTTCCTTTTTAAAGCAGGATCTGCTGGCCCTGAGCTTGCCCCAAGGCCAAGGCCTGGGGAGCCGGCGCCGCCCCCGGGGCGACAAGCCCGAGGGTCCCCACCCCCCCAGTGGGGCCGGCAGGGCCAAGACGGCGAAAACGGGGCGGCCGTCCCTTTAAGGCGAAATCTCAAGTTGTCCAGCCCCTAGCCCCTTTAAGACGACCAGACGGTGTCCGGCCGGCCTAGTGCGGTGGCCGCCCCTTGCCAGGGGGTCGAGACTAGTCTCCCCAAAGAAGAGGAAGGGCCACCCCTTTAAAAGGGACCGAAAGCTCTCCCCGAAACGCAGACCTCCCCTTTAAAAGTGTCTCAAGTCCTCCGGCTAAAAGCGGCCACCCCTTTAAGGAGTCCTGGGTCCTCAAAACAGCAGGCCGCCGCTTGAAAGGCTCGAGAGTTTGTTTCCAGTCCTCCACAAGCGGCCACTTCCCCTTTACGCTGAATTTAAAGGACTTTCTGGAGTGGGGAGGAAGAGCAGGTAAGAATCCTCACTCGCTCCAATTCTCCCAACAGCAGTTTTCAATTTGTCAGCTCCTGTTCGGCGGCTTCCCCTTTAAGGCTGGCGTTGTAGTCTGCCGAACTCAGTGGCCACCCCTTTAAGGAGATTTAAAGGGGCCTCCTCCAGTCCCAGCTCTTCCAGCCTCCGCCTCCAGTCGCCATGAAAGGCGCGAGGGGGGGGGGGCGGGGCCGCGGGGGCCAGCCCTCCAAAGCCCCGGATGTGAGGCAACAGTGACGGGTAGAGCTTCTCTGTCTGCCGACATAAAAGTCTCTTCCTCCTTTCTTCGTCTCTGTATGACGCGCTCCTTAAGGGATCCGAAACAGCCGTTGGTCAGCGGGGGAGCTCCAGCGCACCCTCTTGCTGTCTCCCTTGGAGTCTTGGGCCTCTTCTCTGCCAGCACTTCCCTACCCCCCTCCCTCTTCCTCAGCCTACGCCTCCTTCCTCTGCCTCCTCCCACTCTTCGCCCCCTTCCCCTCACCCCTCCGCAGGCTTAGTCGTTGATTGGTGGAAAAGTGCACGTCAGGGCGGGGGCGGAGTCAAACTCGGGGAGTGGGTAATTTGTAACCGCCCTCAAGTTCCGGATTGGACGTACGTCAGATTAGTTCCGTCCTCCACCAAGTCTCGTGACTCGACTGGCTCGGAGTAGGTGCCTGGGCGGTCCTGCAGAGGGTTCCGCCTTTTCCCGGTCCGTTCATTGGCCCACCTTCTGACGGCGTCAAGGCCAGGAGTCCGGTGGTGCTGCGCGAGGCCTGGGGGCGGTTGGCCGCTGGGCGGCGCGCGGCTGCGGAAGCTCCCCGTCGGCCCCCAGTGGCGTCGTCTCCCTTTCCGCCGCTGGGCTGGGCCCACAGGCCGCCTGGCTTCGCGCGCACGCGCCGCGGCGCTGACGTCGGGCGTGCAGCTCGGCAGCGTTAGCTTCGCGGCAGAGCGGGTAGCGACCGCCGGACTCGCAGGGAGGAGGCCGCGTCGCCTGTCCTCTCGGTTCCGCGGGAAGGTGCGGGCCTGTGCTCTGCGCGCGGACGAAAAGAAACCCCTTGCTCTGCTGGGCCGGGCACTTCCTCACGTATTGACTCGCGCGGTAGTAAGAATTTTTGTAGGAAGATACTCTTAGGAGCCCCATTTTACAGAGGGAGAGGGGACTGGCCACTAATACTTAGTTTCCTAGCGAGGACTTGTACTCGGCCTAGCCCCGGGTCTGGCCTGTGCGCTTAGCCGCTGCTGTTTTGCCTCTGGTTGGCTGGTCACTCTGTATGTGGACACGGCACTGATCCACTCCACCTGCTTACCCTCGTATGAAATGGGGTTACTGCACATCAAGCACCGCTGACAGTGTGTTGTCGGTGCTGCTTCAGTTGATTACTCGTAGCTTTTGAACCAGCAGCAGGGGCTGCCTGCATGTTAAGAGGAGGTCAGGGCCATCTCGATCCAGGCCTGGGTCCCCTCTGGGGCTTGCAGTCTCCTCTTTGCTGTAAGTGAATTGGAATAGCCCTGACAGGGCCCCTGATCACAGTGTCTTCTGGAGCAGGTTCAGAAGTGTTCCTCCACACAGGAACACTCGCCAGTAAATCAAGCATCTCCAGCGACCATTCCCCACCCCCTCCCTGTGTCGGACCCTCATTGCCTTCCCTGACACCTTCCCCATTTCCCAGTCTTTGAGGGCCAAAGTGGTGCCAATCATGCCAATAGTGCCAATCAATTTCAAACTCAACTTGGAACATACAAAGCAATCAGAAACATACCAAAAACTTTACTAGAAATACAGAGAAAAAATAAAATAAAATGGTCTCAGAGGCTTCCCTTCCCTCCAGGATGGATGTACAGATAAACAGATGGAGCTCCTAGGTCAGATGGGGCTGCTCCCTAATCCACTTCCTCCTCTTCCAGGAGCAAGGCATCCAGCTCCTCCAGCCGCTGCTGCAACAGGGGTCCCACATCTGGGCCGGGGGCCAAGTTGGGAGTAAGGGTCCTGCCAGCAGCAGCTCGGACCCCACGAGACGGCCGCCGGGATCGAGGAAGGCTGCTGTCCCGAAACTCCATAGCCCGCCGCAGCTTCCTCGAGCTGGTCAATATCAGAGTCCCATTGCGCACCCGGGGTTCCTCAAAGATGGTCTCAAATGTCCTGGACCAGGCAGGGAGAGGTGCTGGTTACCAGCACGCCTCTGGTTCGAGCCTTCCCTCTATCACCCCCAAGCCTTCACCATTTCTCACCTCCTGGTTGTAGGTGACTGATAATTCTTGTTGGTGTAAATTTCTTCCAAGCTGAACTCCTTCTTGTTCAACCTGCGAGCAAAGAGCAGAGGCCACTGAAAAACCTGGGACCAGTGGCGCCTGGAGACGGGAGAAGCAGGGCCTGGTCTGTATTTCAGTTTCCGGGACATGTCAGATGCCAGAACTGCCTGAGGCAGGCAGACAGTTCTAAGCACAAATCACCAGATTGGACTGTGCTCCCTGAGAGGAGACAAAGCCACACTTAAGGGAATGTGAGTCAACATCTGTTTGGCCAAGGCAGCTCCACATACAATAAGCATTCACCTGATCGGTCGAGGCAGCCCCATTGGTGTAAGGTTTAGTTGAGGACGGGCCAGTGTCCTGCGTATTCTAAATCGAGAAACCTTCCCCATGGTCTGCAAAAACGGGGCAGAGGGTAAGAGTGCAGTATGGGCACAGGCTCCCACTTAGCTCCTCCCCCTCATCTGTACACCTACCTTGGTCTCGGGGCCGGAAAGCACTTGGTCCTCTGAGGCCCGTGGCTCCTTGCCCTTGGCCGAGCCCAACCTACAGAGAAGATGAAGGCTCAGGGACAAAAAATATTCATAGCAGTATCCCCATCTCCTGCCCATGGGACACCAGGGCAGGAGGCCAGGCCCAGGCGGTGGCCGGGGATTGAAGGGCTGATTGAGAGCACTACCTGGGTTCTGCAGGTTCAGAGAAGGAGGAAGTGGATGCAGAGGACGAACAAGATGTGCCGAGGGGAGGAGAGCCTCCCACTCCTCCAAGAGGGAAGACCTCTTTCCGGAGACAGGGTCGAGGGGGTGGCGGGGCTCCAGCCATCTCCCCACCACCCACAGTGTGCCGTCGAGGCCGTGGCCGGCTTGGGTGGTGTGGAGCAGGGGGCCAGCTGCAGGTATCTGAGCCAGGAGGCCCCAGGTCAGGGCAGGAGTGGCTTCGGCCCAGAGATGGCTTAGGAGGAGATGCTGGGGGATTGTGGGCTTGGGCTCGCCACTGGCGGATAGGGGGGCGGGGACTGACAAAGGCAGTATCCTCAGCAGCCCTGGACTGCTCAGCCTCTGAGATGGCAATCTTCAACTCCAACTTCATGGGGGGCGAGGGGGGTGGGGGCTGTGGGGCTTTGATGGGTGTGAGGAAGATGTCTGCAAAGCTCTCTAGCTTGGAGCGGACAGAACGGAAGAGGGGAGCCAAGCCCCAGGGACTGAGGCGAGGGCGTAAAAGGCTGGACGGCGGTGGGGTCGATGGGGCTTCCAGAACCGGATCTGGGGCTGAGGAAAGGAGAGGGTCACAGGTGGGCATTCCTCAGCTGCAGGTATCTAAACCCCAGTTTAGTAACTTCAGCCCCTCCCCACTCAACTGCCCACAGAGGAAGCCTATTCCTAAAAAAAACCCTACATTTAGGAGTTGGACAACAGGCCTCTGAGGTCAAAATCCCTCCTTCACATACCAAGCTCTGCCCTGGGAGGGGGTGAAGCCCCTCTGCACCGGACACTGAGAAGCTCAGCTAGGGTTTTCCAGAGCCCCACACCTCATCCCTGTCTCAGTCCTTACTTGGTGATGGGTTCTCCAGAGGGTCTGCAGGCAGGGCAGATGGCTGGAAGGGGGGTTCCAGGTCTCTGGACGGAGGCTTTGTCTGGTGACTCATCATCATGGACTCAGCTCTGGGGTGAAGGGGCAAGGTCAAGGCTAGGGAAGCTCCCAGATCCAGATCCCACCTAGCCAGCACCTCCCCTGTCCCTTAAGGCTACTGAAGGTGCTACATGGAACTACTGAACAAGAAAATGCTAATACCCTAGTTCTGGCTGCCTGTATAATGGTTGTTGTCTGGGTATCTTAATAATTCCTTCCCCAGCCCTCTCACCTTCTCGCTGGGACGATGAAGTTGGGAGTCTTGTCCGCCAAGTCCTGGATATAAACATGGGATGTTGGTGGGGAGGCAGGGAAGCCTCCTAAGCTTCCCACATCCCAACTCTCTCAGCCTCCACATGCCTGCCTGGGTTACACTAAAGACTTTTTCATTTGGTCTTCGCTCAAGCAGTATCTTCCACCTAAAATGCTGTCCTCTCTTCTCTGAGCAAAATCTACCCCTGACTCAACTCTCCTGTCTTCTACCCTCACTGGAGTGCCTGCTCCAGCTGCACCCCTGACATCCTTACCGGAAGTTCCCATACCTCAGCTGGGGGTCTGGGACTGACAATGTCTTCTAGCATCACCACCAGAGTAGGCTGGGGTGCCGCTTGTGAAGGGTCTTCTTCTGGGCCAGAGGTTGTCTTTGATGGACACCTCAGGGTGGGAGAAGACCGGCTGATGCGGCTCAAGGGCTCTCGGCATAAGTGCAGTGGATAGGCAGGCCTAGAAAGGGACCACAAAGATCAGAGGGGTTCAGCTATGTTACCAGCTCACCCCTATCCTGCCTTGCTCACCTGGCCTGCGATGACCACATAGCCTGTTGGGGTGGCGAGGCAGGCAGCTGGTGGTGAACAGAATCCCAATGGTTGCTGCGGTGTGGTGGGGTGGAGGTCTCCTCTTGGGGCACCAGGGGGACCTAAGAGAGGAGGTGTCAAGAGAAAGGTGATGGCTCTAGCCAGTTTGGCTCAGTGGATAAGAGCGTCGGCCTGTGGACCAAAGGGTCCTGGGTTTGATTTCGGTCAAGGGCACCTACTTGTGTTGTAGGCTCCTCCCCAGCCCAGGCCCTGGTTGGGGCTTGTGCAGGAGGCAACCAATCAATGTGTTTCACATCAATATTTCTCTCTGTCTTTTTCTCTCTCTCTTTAAAAAAAAAAAAAAAAATCAATGGAAAAATATCCTCAGGTGAGGATTTAAAAAACACACACACAAAAAGAGCAAGGTGATGGAATGAGGTTGAACTGGACAGGCCTCCCTGTGCCTGGCAGTGTCCTATGCCACAAAGCTGACAGAGGTTGTGGCTAATATTCACTCAAGATCTCCAAAGAGGTGAGTTAAACGGAATTGGGCCCAAATATTAGTGTTCTGAGCTGCTGGTGTGGGATCTAGGTAATCTCACCCAAGCTGTTTAAAGAAATGAAGAAAAGAGAGTGATCTTGGGTGCGTGACTGCCCTGTTTGGGACCTCAGTTTCCCTCTGTGCAGTGGAGCAAATGATCGCAGTCTGCTGCCTAAGGTTTGCCTAGAAGTTGGGCTGGGAAGAAAGCAGGAGGGTTTATCACTCTTAGAGTTGTAGGGAGGTGGTTCCGGCCCAACGGGGTTGGCTGGCGGTGGGGAATGGGCACTGGAGACCCTGCCCGCCTTGAGGTTGGAGTTAGAGAGCCAAGCACACTCTAGCATTAGGGAGGCTGCCTGAGCAATGAGTGTGAGAAAGAGGTGTTCGTGCCTCAATCATCCTCACTGGTGAGCTGGCCTGATTGTACTGAGAAGGGACCCGGGGGAGAAGGGAGCCTCTCCTTTCAAGGGGCTCACCATATGGGCAGCCATGACATCTTCCAGCACCACGGCTAGGACCCGCCGAGAGGCCTTTTCCAAGGGTGAAGGGACCACGGGGAGCTGTAGCCTCGGCCGTTTTGGGCTTCTGGCTCCCCATGATGCTCGAGTCAGGGGCTGGCGGCACAGGCGCGGCTGGCCAGGGGGGCTGCAGGACGAGAGAAGCGGAGGACAGCCGCTGAGCCTGTCGTTGGCTTCGTGGTTTCCCCTGTACGGTCACCAGGCTCCCCGTTTCCCGAGTTTCCCGAGCTCAAGGCACGCTGGCAGGGTTCGCTCTCACCTGGAGTCCCCGGGCAAGTCCATGGGGGAAGCGGCGGCTCCGGGGAGTCCCTGGGGGATCCCAGGCTGCAGCCTGGGGTGGGAGGTGGGGAGCGGGGGAACGGGGAGTGAGGGCCAGCCCTTTCCCTGGGGCTCCGCCCTTCATGGTAGTAAGCAGTTCTCGGTAGTCGACGGGGCTGGAGACTTGGGGCGCGAAAAAGCGCCCCCAGTCGGCCGTCTGGAGCGTCTGTCTTCCCACTGCCGCCGCCGCCGCAGTCAAAGGATCGCTGCGAGGCACTTGCCGCCAGAACCTGGATTGTAGCGGCCCCGGCTCTCCCACGGCCCGAGCCTCCTGGGGCCTTTGTCCCCGTAGATTCTGCCCCGAGAACGGCCCCCACCCCCATTCCACCCCGGGGTCGGCTGGGATCCTGTCCGGAGCGGCTCGGTTTCCGCCCGATCCCCAGCCACAGCCAGCGAGTGGCCGAGGACTCCGAAGCAATATTCCCACACACCGACGCTTCCCCTCCCACCAGATCCCTCCACTGGATCTGGGCGGAAGGAATCCTCCAGCGCGTTTCCTCCAATCAGACGCCGCGGGAGGGTCCTCTCCCCGGGAGCTTCGGCTCAGCAAAGCTCCACTCCAGGGCGGCCCGAACTTGAGCATCGCCAACTCTGTGAGGATCCCCGGGGACCCGCTGTCCAGCAGATGCCCCTCCACTCCAATCCCGTAGGTCCCGCCCACAGACCCCCTCCCTCCCCTTCCCCGCTCCCCGGGTCCCCGCCCAGCTCTCTCCCCAGCCCCCGACCAGAGGGTTCAAAAGTTTCCTTCCCTCCCTCCTCCCGCCCTTTCTGCAGCCGCTCGGTGCCCTCCCCCGCTCACTGCTTACCGCCGCCTCCCGCCGAACCCGGGTCTTCGACGGCTCCCACCTGCGGCTCCTTTAAAACTAGCTTAACCCAGTGCCGCCCAATCGCCGAGGGCCTTCTTCGCGGAGCCCCGGGCAGTGCCCAATCGCCGGCCCGCGCCTTGCTGGGTGGCGAGCAACCCCGTGAAGCCACCTGAAAGCCATCACCTCCCGGGGTGCGCAGCCAAACGTGGCAGCGCAGCTTTTGTGTTCGAGGGCAGATCTCGTTGTTCTCGAGGAACCAGAGTGAGCCGCGTGGCGTCACCTTCCGAGGGCCAGGCGGTGGCGGAAGCCGATGCCAGGTTTCTTGAAACAGTGAGACAACCGTCGCGAAGCTAGCTGGCCGCCACGTTTTTTGAGGGCATCTTCCGGTCCTTTCGCTGTTAGGCCAATCAATGTGAACTGAGTGCGAACGATAGGTGAAATTCCCAGTTTCCTAGAGAGGCCCGTCGAGGCCGGTTTGGTACCATCCTGGGTTCCTCAACCGGGTTCCCACGGCGCTGGGAAGAGGATGGAGTGGGTGGTGAGGGCCGGAGACGAGGACGGGCGCCCCTTCCGGCTCCGTTGCTCGGCGGGGTCCTGGAGAGACCGAGCTGAGCCAAAATGGGGTGGAGACTGGGGGCGCTGAGCTTAATTTACCCGAGTGTTGTGCACCTCTCAGGAAAAGGGGTTTCTGCGGCCCGCGCAGAGGGCTCCGGGCAGGGGCGTCACTGCAGGAGACCAGTGACCTATTCGGCGTGCGCTGAGGGGTCTGGCCTCTTTCCTCTAAGGACCAGGCTCCCGTGAGCCCTCTTTCAAAAGGGGCCCGGCCGAGGAGGCGTGCACATGGCTCTTAGTAGTAAGGGATCAGGGTGGTAATCCCGCTGCTTGGAGAGGCTGCACCATAGAACCTTTATCGGGAGCGGGCCTGGTGATGGGGAGGAAGTGGGTAAGTCCTGGCCCTTGCATTGTGAAGGCGTTCTCACCGCCTAACCAAAGACAGTGCCTCCACTAGTTCTCTTTCCCAGGACTCCCTTGTCTAAACCAGATTTTATGCATTTTTTAAAATCGATTTCTTAAGAGAGAGAGAAACACCTATTTTGTTGTTCCACTTAGTTTTGCATTCATTGGTTGCTCCTTGTATGTGCCCTAACCAGAGATCAAACTGCGAGGTTGATGTACGGGGAGGAGGCCCTCACCAACCGAGCTACCCGGCCTGATTTTCTTTATACAGGAGAGCCTGAAGCCTAGGCTCTCTTGCCCTGAGGTGCCTTCCCAGCTCGGCATGATTCTCTCTTATGGGATTAAATGATAAAAGTAATTGCACAAAAGATGATATAGAAAGAGCAGAATTAGCAAGAGTTGGTGTGGAAAGTGAAAGCTCTCCAACTCTATAATCAAGGACTCGTCAATAGCCCTTCCAGGACTATGGCGACTCTCTAATGGCCTGCTGGGCCCTCTGGAATGCCATGATAAGGCTTCTGGTAGAAGTAGGCGGCAGCTCTTTCAGCTAGAAGTGTTCTCTCCCCCTGGGTGGAGACTGGCTGCATAGTACCCGAGGATGTTCCTTGGCGGTCTGGTGATGCTCGGAGATCCTTCTCTCACTTAGTTGCTTAAACACATAGGTACTTCCCAGGCCTCAAGGCAAGAAAAATTGCCAGGTCTGAGTTTTCATTTTCTAGATCTCCTGAAGAACTCAATGCCAAGGGCAAAAGAGATAGTCTTAAAGAAAGGGCCTGGGACTGAGTAAGCTGGTAGGTAGGGCACAGCCCTACAACCCTAACTGGGGTGCTGGAGTTCATCAAATTGAAGTCTAAAGTAGACTCTGGTGTCTTGGCCCCCAGCCCAGGCCCTCAACTACCAGCCTTCATAGCTTCAAGATCTTATTTGGGCCTTCTTGGTGATGACCATTTCAAAAACTCCTATCTTACCCATCACCTGTGTACACACTCTACGGCAGTGGTTCTCACCTTGGCTGCACATTAGAATCACCTGGGAATCTTTTTAAAATCCTGATTTCTGGGCCTCAGGCTCTACGGTGTGGCCAGAGGCCCCACACAGTCTCCAGCAAGCCAGGCGATGTGGCTGAATATTGGCTGTCGGCACTTCAGTGTATCATTCTTCAGAAACTCTGGGCCCCTTTAGACTGGTTTCCCACCTGCTTAACTGTTCTCTGGCTTCAGTATAATGAGAACAATAAACCCTGCCATGCCTTATCTCAAAATAGACTTGGAAGATCAAGATCAAGTGAGAAGACATCTCAGAGTGCCTGATAAATAAGTTAAGTCTCAGGCTACAGGTAAAAAGAGGATGATAAAAACCACCTATTCTTCCTCTCAGAGTGTCCTATGCCTTGTCCTCCCAAGCCAGCTGCTCTGCTAAGTATCTTTCTCTGCAGAAACCTCTAGCCCAGTGATGATGAACCTATGACACGCGTGTCAGAGGTGACACTCGAACTCATTTTTTTTTGGTTGATTTTTCTTTGTTAAATAGCATTTAAATATATAAAATAAATATCAAAAATATGTCTTTGTTTTACTATGGTTGCAAATATCGAAAAATTTCTATATGTGACATGGCACCAGAGTTAAGTTAGGGTTTTTCAAAATGCTGACACGCCGAGCTCAAAAGGTTCACCATCACTGTTGTAGCCTGATCTCCAGATTAGCTAGGGTGGGCTGGTTAGGATGTGGTTTTAGGCAGGGGTTCGACCCCTTTGGCGGTCGAACGACCCTTTCACAGGGGTCGCCTAAGACCATCCTGCATATCAGATATTTACATTATGATTCATAACAGTAGCAACACTACAGTTATGAAGTAGCAACGAAAATAATTTTATGGTTGGGTCACAACATGAGGAACTGTATTTAAAGGGCCAGAGGGTTGAGAACCACTGCTCTAGGGTGTTGAGATGAATTTGGGTTGCTGCTCTTGTTTGCATCAACCATGCAACAAAATGTCAATGCCTCCTATATGCTATGTCCTGGGCATAGATAAGTGATAACCAGATGGTGAGCCCAGGTTTTTTCCCCCCAAGGTCGTGTCTCACCACTCCCAAGAATGAGCTCCATGGGCCAGAAGATTTAAGCCAAAGTGGAAATTTTATTACAAGCAGGCTCAGACTCCCCGCACGAGGAGGGGGGCCCAATAATGGGCTGTAAAGCCTAGTCTAGGGGTATATATTTGCTACAAGTCTGTTCTATATCTACACATGTCATCACCTGATTGATTCCCTCAATTGTTCTTGCCCAGCAACGGACCTGAACTTTCCCAGTTCTTATAAGTCAGTTCACCTTGTTGTTGCAGACCCTCCCTAGATTCCTATGCCTCCCACTTTGAGTCCAGAAAAATGTTATTAGTTCTGCTTGGTTGGCTTTGGTGATTAGGCTGCTCACACTGCCGTGTCTGCCCCTGCCTATGTTTCACCTGCCTTTGTTTCCCACTGACTCCTGCCCTGTGTGCCTGCATTTCAAGCTAACTTCTCTCACCTGTCCCCAAGAGTTTGGCGTTTATATCCCTATATACGAAAGTGCCATTGGCTCTGCTGATTACCTCAGCTTCAGCCCTCTCCATCCTCAAGTACTCAGCCTACCAGGTGTCAGCACATTCCTGCCCAATTTAATTCCTCTGCTGATGAGCTTTTATTTTTTTAAATATATTTTTATTGATTTCAGAGAGGAAGGGAGATAGGGAGATGGGGAGAGAGATAGAAACATCAATGATGAGAGAATCATTGATCGGCTGCCTCCAGCACACTCCCTAATGGGGATGGTGTCCGAAACCCAGGCATGTGCCCTTGACTGGAATCGAACCCAGGACCCACAGGCCAATGCTCTATCCACTGAGCCAAACCTGCTATGGCCTGAGGAGCTTTTAAGACCCACCCTTGGGCAGCTACTCTGGTCAGCTACTTCGAATTGTTAGAATTTATCTGAAAAAGCTAGTACTACCCATGGTCTAAGGCTGTCTCTTCCCCAGTCTAGAGAGCCCACCACCAGTTCCATCTCTGTCTTCATTTTTATGGGGGGTGAGGGGGAACATGATAGGCCAGGGTCAAGTTTGGAGGAACTGGTAAAGTGAGGATGTCGGGGAAGGGAAGAAGGTTTGAAGGATTGGAGAAAAAGCCAAGAAGGGTGAAGGGAGCTGCTTATCTGAAACAGTGATATGTCACTGTGCCGGTTATCAATTTATTATCTCTCAGCTCTGAATTTATTCTTTTTGCCTGCTCTGTGAAAAATGGATCTGGGCCCTTTAAATACTTTTTTCTTTGCTAGCTGAAATAAGTTTTGTCAGCTAGGGAGACATTGCAGGAAGAAAGGGTTTTGCTTCCTGGTTCCAGTGAGCCCTATTGGCAGGGTTCTGCAGTGCAAGTGGGTTCCCCAGCCCCCAGCTTCTGCAGTGCAGGCAGCTTCTCCAGTCCCAGGCTCCTGCAGGGCGTAGTGGCCAACAGCACGCAATGGCTAACAGCTCCCCCTGGTATTCATTCACCTTGGACACTTTTGTGGTGGGTGCCTCTGGTGAGACACCTTTCCATTAACAGCTTTCCCTGACACCCTAGAGCAGGGTGGGGAACATCCAGCCCACGGGCCATATATGCCCGGGAAATCATTTGGTCTGGCCCTGCCAAGGCATTAGGGGTGAGTTAGTTAAATGTTTAAACAAATATAGCAGGCTAATCTTTATTTTATTTCTTGCAGCAGGCTAATTTTTAAATTGATAATTTTGTATGGCCCGAGAATAATGTTATAACCATCCAAATGGCCCTTGGCAAAAAAAAAAAAAAAAGGTTCCCCACCCCTGCCCTAGAGGGAAGATTTCCAGCAAGTTACACTGGAGTGGCACCTTCATGATATCTGTCTTCTCTCCAAAAAGTTCTGGATCTCTGCCCTGGCCAGGTGGCTTAGTTGGCTGGGGCATCATCCTGTACACTAAAAAGTTGCAGGTTCGATTCCTATTCAGGGCACATATCCAGGTTGTGGGTTCAATCCCCAGTCAGGGTATGTATGGGAGGCAACCAATCGATGTTTCTCTCCCCCTTCCTCTCCCTAAAGAGAAATAAAACAAAACAAAACAAAACGTATCCTCTGGTGAGGATTTTTTAAAAAAGATCTGGATCTCAGCCCTAGGGAGGCCCAGGTAGAGGCTTTTTCTTGGTGCTATATCTCAGCAGGAGGGGTAGTGGCTGCTCCTATATATGATATTACTGTATTCTTTAGAATTCTCTTTACTTCTTACTATCTGTAGTAGGCAGAATTGTGTACCCCAAAAGATATGTTCTAACTCCCCAGTTCCTGTGACTGTGACCTTATTTGTAAATAAAGCTGAACTTTTCAGATGTATTCTATGAGGTTATATGGTTTAGGGTAAGCCCTATTCCAGTGACTGGTGTTCTTATAAGAAAAAGAAATTTGGACACAGACATGTAGAAAGTAGAATGCCACGTGAAGACAAGCACAGATACATATGGAAACAATGCCATGTGGCAACAGAAGCAGAGATTTGAGTGATGCATCTACAAACCAAGGACTGCCAGAGATTGCCAGCAACCAGCAGAAGTAGAAATAGGCAAGGGAGGATTCTAGCCAGGATCTCGGAAGGAGCATGACCAGCTGATGCATCGATTTCAGATTTCTAGTCTCCAGAACAGCAAGCAAATAAATTCGTGTTGTCTTAAGCTACCACCCAACCTGTGGTAATTTGTTATAGCAGCCCTAAGAAACAAATACGCAACCCAATCCCTCATTTCTCTAATTACCTATTATAACTGATAATTCTTTGTATTAAACTTGTCCTTGTTGGAATTACTATATAGGTTCTCTCTCTTCTGACTGGACCTAGACTTATACCATTACCAACAAAAATACTAGTGTTTCAGCATTAAATCAAATGGAATATCTGAATCTTGAAAGTTCCTACCACAATTGCTATGAAGAGCTTTAATCAGTAAGCCATTTTTGAAAGAGGAATAAAGTCCTTAAAGACATATTCCTTGAAGGCATTTGGATGTTCTATCATACCTGAGAAAGAATAAAAAGTGAGTGCAGGAGGTGCCTGTGAAGACAGCTGGCTTGACTGGAGAGGAAGAAGTTGAGCTGGACAAATGCCATGTTGCCTAAAGGCAATTCCTGACGTGTATGGTTTCAAGTGGAGGCCAACTCTAGACAACACTCAGAAAACAAGTCCAGGTGGAGTTTTCTGGAAGTGACTGCGTCTAATATTATAGGCTGGGAAGGCAGAGGGACAGTGGTACTCAGGGCTAGAGTGGCAGTGCTGGGGCAGGGAGGTCCATGACACACACAAAACAGATGCACAGCTGTGACCTTTTGTGCAGAGAAAGAGGGCTTCATGTGGGATGGCAAAGGCTCCATCCAGGTGGTCAAGGAGGCTCTAACTATGGGCTGAGGCGTCCATTTTTTGTTCAACACATTTGTTGAACTCCAATAATGTGACAGGCAAAATATTATGGTGAACAAGACAAGTGAGAGTCCTTGTTTTCAGAGAAACGAGTGTGTAGTGAGATCAATGCTAAACTCTATATTTGGCTTCACAAAAGAGCACATAAGCCGAGTTAGAGGAGAACACTTCCCAGAGAAAGTGAGGAATCATCTGATAATTGAAGGAAAGGAGGTCAAAAAAGGGGGGGGGGAGCTACATAGGTCACCATAACCATGCAAAGGTTCAGAGGGCAAAATTCAGGAGGCTTCAAATACATGTAATTTGGCCATCAACCTATCAGAACTAATGCATGCTTTTTAGAATATTTTGAATGCTACTTTTACTATTATGAAAAAAATGAATAGTGAAATAACCATCTACAGCCCTACTTTTAAAAAATCAATATAGTCCTAACCGGTTTGGCTCAGTGGATAGAGCGTCGGTCTGCGGACTGAAAGGTCCCAGGTTCGATTCTGGTCAAGGGCACATCCCCAGTAGGGGGTGTGCAAGAGGCAGCTGATTGATGTTTCTCATCAATGTTTCTAACTCTCTATCCCTCTCCCTTCCTCTCTTTAAAAAATCAATAAAACATACTTTTTTAAAAAAGAAAAAAAAACTTAAAAAAATCAATATAACTCTTGCCCTGGCCAATATGGCTCAATTGGTTGGAGCATCATCCTATGCCCTGGGAGGTCCAGGGATATGTCTCTCTCCCTTCCTCTCTAAAATAAATTTTTTAAAAAGAATAATCTATATAGATCTTACTATGATTTAAAGGACAAGTAAAGTAATTTATTTAAAAATGTGTATCCAATAGTATATTATACAAAACTTAGAATAAAAACTGTAACTACAGGTAACAATATGAATGAATTTTAAGAAGGAAAATAAGCCAGCCACAAAAGAATGTGTGTACACACACACACCCCTTATGATTTCATTTGCATTATGTTCAAAAAAGAGGCAAAACAATAACATTAGAAATTGGACTAGTTGTTATCCTTGGGAAGGGTAGTGACTGGAAGGCACATGAGGAGAACCTAGGATACTAGAAATGTTTTGGTTTCTTGATCTGGGTACTGATCATGTGAGTGTGTTCATTTTGTGAAAATTCATTGAGCTAACACTTAGGATTTGTACACTTTTCTGTATCACATTTGTTTTTAAAATTTCTATCTCAATATGTAAATGCTTGGGCAGGGCTTTGCCCTAAGGTTTAGTGAAGTGGTCATACTGAATTAGTCATGTTTTCACCTATATATAGGATTTCTTGAATACAGCAGCTACAAATGCAGACTGTCACAGATGAGTTGTGTTGGTGATTCAAATTCAAGTGTGGCCATCTGTGTCATGCTTTGCCAAAATGACTAATAATTCTTGGTAAAGTTCCAAACAATCTTGGTAAAGTTCCAATCTTCCTTCCTTGTACAGGTGCTGTCTTTCTGGAAGAGTCAGGATTAAAACTGGACTTATAAGTTTGTGTTCATATATAAAATGAATTTAGGTTTTGTATTCAGATAACCTGTTTTCACCTACATGAATGTCCATGAGGCATTCTAACAATGGAGGACAAGGGACTATTTTTTCTTTTTCAATTAGTTGACATTCAATATTATATTTCAGATGTATAGCATAGTGGTCAGACATCCATATAATATACAAAATGATTCCCTGGATAAGCCTAGTACCCACTTGGTGGTATAAATAATTATTACAATGTTATTGGCTATATTACCTATGCTGTACTTTATATCCCATGATTGTTTTGTAACTGCCAATTAGTACTTCTTGATCCCTTCACCTTTATCACCCAGGCCCCCAAACTCAAGTAAGTAACTGACAAGTAGCTTATTGGCAAGTAACTATCAGTTTGCTCTTTGTATCTATGATTCTGTTTCTGTTTTATTTGTTAATTTTTAAAAATTCTACATATAAGTGAATCATATGGTATTTGTCTTTCTCTGTCTGATTTATTTCACTTAGCATAATACTCACTAGATCCATCCATGTTGTCGCAAGTGGGAAGATTTCATTCTTTTTTATAGCTAAGCAATATTCCACTCTGTATATGTACCACTCATTTTATTTATTTGAGGGAGGGAGGGAGGGAGGGAGGGAGAGAGAGAGAGAGAGAGAGAGAGAGAGAGAGAGAAGGGAGAAGGGAGAAGGGAGAAGGGAGAAGGGAGAAGAAGGGAGAAGAAGGGAGAAGAGATCCATTTGTTGTTTCACCCATCCATGCATCATTGGTTGTTTCTTGTATGTGCCCTGACTGGGGGGGTCAAACCCATAACCTTGGTGTATCAGACCAATGCTCCAACCAACTGAGCTACCCGGCCAGGGCCATGTATCACTTCTTTATCCCATAGTCTATTGATGGATGCTTAGATTGTTTCACATCTTTGGCCATTTAAGCTGCAATAAACATAAGGGTACATATATTTTTGAATTAGTATTTTGGATTTCTTTGGATAAATATCCAGAAGTGGAACTGCTGGGTCATAAAGTAGTTATATTTTTATTGTTTTTGTTTTGTTTCGTTTCTGGGTAATTTTTTGAGGAATCTCCATGCTGTTTTCCATAGTGGCTACACCAATTTGCAATCCCACCAACAGTCTACAATGGTTCCCTTTCTTCACATTCTCGCCAATACTTGTTTTTTGGTTTATTGAAGATAGCCATTCTGACAGATGTGAGGTGAAATCTTATAGTGGTTTTCATTTGCATTTCTCTGGTGATTAGTGGTGTTTAGCATCTTTTCATGTGTTTACTGGCCATCTATATGTCCCCTTTGGAGAAGTGTCTATTCAGGTCTTCTGCCCTTTTTAAATTTTCTTGGTGTTAAATTGTATGAGCTCTTTATATATTTGGATATAACCCTTTATTGGATGTATCCTTGGTGAATATCTTCTCCTATTTGGTAGGTTGTCTTTTCATTTTAGTGATGGCATCCTTTGCTGTGCAAAAAAATTTTAGTTTGATGTAGTCTCATTTGTTCATTTTTTTTCTTTTGATTCCCTTGTCTAAGGAGATATATCAGAAAAAAATATTATTAAGAGCAATGTCAAAGAATTTACTGCCTATGTTTTCTTCTAGGAGTTTTATGGTGTCAGGTTTTACATTTAAATCTTTAATTCATTTTGAGTTTATTCTTGTATATGGTGTGAAAAAGTGGTCTAATTTAATTTCTTTTGCATTTATCTGTCCAGTTTTTCCAAAACCATTTATTGAAGAGACTGTATTTGCCTTATTTATATGCTTACCTCCTTTTTCATGGATTAATTGACCATATAGGCATGAGTTTATTTCTGGGCATCTATTCTGTTCCATTGATCTATGTATCTTTTTATGCCAGAACCATGCTGTTTGGATTGCTATGGCATTGTAGTATAGTTTGATATCAGGTAGCATAATACCTCCAACTTTGTTGTTCTTTCTTTCTTTCTTTCTTTTTAAATATATATATTTTATTGATTTTTTACAGAGGGGAAGGGAGAGAGATAGAGAGTTAGAAACATTGATGAGAGAGAAATATCGATCAGCTGTCTCCTGCACACCTCCTACTGGGGATGTGCCCGCAACCAAGGTACATGCCCTTGACCGGAATCGAACCTGGGACCCTTCAGTCCGAAGGCTGACGCTCTATCCACCGAGCCAAACCGGCTAGGGCTGTTGTTCTTTCTGAACATTGTTGTGGCTATTTGGGGTCTTTTGTGGTTCCATATAAAATTTACGATTATTTGTTCTAGTTCTGTGAAAAATGCCATTGGTATTTTTATAGAGATTGCATTGAATCTATAGATTGCTTTGGGTAGTATGGATTCTTTTCTTTTCTTTCCTTTTTCTTTTCTTTTCTTTTCTTTTCTTTTCTTTCCTTTTCTTTTCTTTTCTTTTCTTTTCTCTTCTTTTCTCCCTTCCCTTCCCTTCCCTTCCCTTTCCTTTCCTTTTCTTTTCTCTCTTTTCTTGCCTTGCCTTGCCTTTTCTTTCAGTTAGACTTTTAAAAAAAATCCTCATCCAAGGATATTTCTCCCATTGGTTTTTAGAAAGAGTGGAAGAGAGTGAGTGAGGGAGAGAGAGAGAAAGATCCATGTGAAACAGACACATTGATTGGTTGTCTCCTGCACACACCCTAACCGGGGCCAGGAATCAAACCTGCAACCCAGGTATGTGCCATTGACTGGGAATCGAACCTGTGACCGTTCAGTGTGCAGGCTGTTGCTCACCAGCCAGGGCAGTAAGGGCATTTTAACAATGCTAATTATTTCTATCCATGAGTACTGTATATGCTTTAATTTATTAGTATCTTCAATTTCTTTCTTCAATGTTTTATAATTTTCCAAGTATAGGTTAAATTTATTCCTAGGTATTTTATTTATTTTTTTAAAATTTTTAAAATATATTTTATTGATTTTTTACAGAGAGGAAGGAAAAGGGATAGAGAGTTAGAAACATCGATGAGAGAGAAACATCGATCAGCTGCCTCCTGCACACCCCCTACTGGCGATGTGCCTGCAACCCAGGTACATGCCCTTGACCAGAATCAAACCTGGGACCCTTCAGTCCCCAGGCCGACGCTCTATCCAGTGAGCCAAATAGGCTAGGGCGGTATTTTATTTTTTAATGTAGGTTTGTAAATAGTATTGTTTTCTTAATTTTTCTCTCTGATAGTTTGCTATCCTATATAATAAAAGGGTAATATGAAAATTGACCATAACGGTGGAACGGCTGGTTGCTGTGATGTGCACTGATCACCAGGGCGCAGACTCTCAGTGCAGGAGCTGCCCCCTGGTGGCCAGTGCACTCCCACAGGGGAGTTCCTCTCAGTCACAAGCCGGGCTGATGGCTACAAGCAAGCGCAGCGGAATTGGCGGGAGCCTCTCCCGCCTATGCGACAGCACTAAGGATATCCAACTGTGGCTTAGGCCAAAGGGATGTCTGACTGCCAGCTTAGGCTTGATCCCCCGGGGAGCAAGCCTAAGCCAGCAGGTGGACATCCCCTGAGGGGTCCTGGAATGCGAGAGGGTGCAGGCCGGGCTGAGGGACCACCCCTCCCCCCAAGTGCACGAATTTTTGTGCACTGGGCCTCTAGTCTATATAATAAAAGCCCAGCAACCATTATAGCAGAATGACTGGAACGACCAGTCGCTATGATGTGCCGGCCGCAGGGGCTGCCACCAGCGCTGCTGCAGAGCCTGAGGGCCCAATGGCCAGTTGGGAGGCTCCCAGCAAGGCCCTGGTAAAGAAGAACACGAAGATGACCAGCGTGAGTGTGCGGCTTGAGATGAAGGCTCTGTGGGATGAATTCAATCAGCTGGGCATGGAGATGATCGTCACCAAGGCTTCCCTCTCCCCGCTGTGACCCTCCCCACGTGGCGCCAGTCTCAGGCAGCGAGCTTTGGCCTGATCCACATGAGCGAGACTGAGAAGCAGGGTAGCAGGTGCAGCATGGCCACCTGCGGGTCCCTCTCAGCGTGGACCATCTCCTTTGCTCTCCGAGTCCCAGCTCTAGTGACAGACACTTGGTGCACCGGGCCAGAGGGTACTGCTCGGGAGGCCAGGAAGGTGGCAGAGAGAACCCCTGTGGACCTGCCACCTGACCAGCAGCCCAGGACCCAGCACCACCAGAAACAGACAGGCTCAGAGCACACCGAGCTTGGGGGGAAGGCAGCCGCCTGTGAGGGGCCTTGCCACCAGCCGGCTCCCGGTGGATCCCACCTCAGAGGAAACTCGGTCTTTGGTTCCTTAGTTCAGACTATCCCGGCTAAAGAGGAGCAGCTGGGCACATTTTAGGGGAGAATAAAGACTCTAAAACAGTGTCTTCTGTTCATGGAGATGCTACCCAGTTGTTTTAGGCCTAAATTCCAGATGATTGTGGGGCCTGCTCTGCCTCTGGGGCCCGCGTCTTACAATTGGCCCGTATTTGTTGTAAGGGCCCAAAGAGAAGAAGGGGAACACGTTTTTCCATGCAATGGGTTTTACCAACAGACAAAGGCGAGTGCTGGGCTGTGTCTAATGTGCACACAGAGACACCAGCTCTGAGTCCACCTGGCCAAAGGGAGCTCACGGCCTGTTTGCAGAGCCTTCTGGTGGTTTCTGTTTCCTTGCTGAGGCCATCCTCCCCAGGAAGCCTGGGGCCCATGCTCAGCTCCAGCTCAGTGGGTCTTCTCCAGGCCCCTCCCCCAGCCGGCCCCGCTCCCTGATATGCCCCCCCAACCCTGATGGGTGCATGGCCAGCCGGCCAACCACCCTCGCTTGGCCCCTGCCCCCAATCGACCCCAATGGGGCAGGCTGGCGGGACCCCACCCATGCACAAATTCGAGCACCAGGCCTCTAGTTATATAAAAGTGCAACCAGCCCTAGCCAGTTTGGCTCAGTGGATAGAGCATCAGCCTGCAGATTGAAGGGTCCTGGGTTCGATTCCAGTCAAGGGCACATACCTTGGTTGCAGGCTCCATCTTGGCCCTGATCAGGGCACATGCGGGAGCAACCAATCAATGTGTGTCTCTCTCTGTATCTCCCCCTCCCTTCCACTCTCTCTAAAAATCAATGGAAAAATATCCTTGGGTGAGGATAAAATAAAATAAGAGCAACCAATTTCTGAATATTAATTTTGCATCCTGCTACTTTACTGAATTTATTTATCAGTTATAATTGTTTCTCTATAGTTAGTATGCCATCTACAAATAGTGACAGTTTCTTTTTTTCCAATTTGGATAGCTTTTATTTCTTTTTCTTGTCTGATTGCTATGGCTAGGACTTCCAGTACTATGTTGAATAAGAGTGGTGAAAATGGACATCCTTGTCTTGTTCCTGAAAATGCTTTTAAATTTTTTCCATTGAGTATGATGTTAGCTGCGGTTTTGTCATGTATGACCTTTATTATGTTGTGGTATGTTTCCTCTATTCCCTCTTTACTGAGAGGTTTATCGTAAGTGAATGCTGGGATTTATCAAATGCTTTTTATGCATCTATTGATATCATGATTTTTGTCCTTCATTTTGTTTATGTGGTATATCACATTAATTGACTTGTAGATATTGAACCAACCTGGCATCCCAGGAATAAATCCCACTTGATCATGCTATCTGATCTTTTTAATGTATTGCTGAATTCAGTTTGCTAACATTTTGTTGAGGATTTTAGTATCTATGTTCATCGGGATATTGGGCTATAATTTTTTTTTGTAATGTCTTTGTCTAGTTTTGGCATCAGGGTAATGCTGGCCTCCTAAAATGAGCTTGGCATCTTTCCCTACTCTTGAATTTTTTGGAATATTTTGAGAAGAGCCATAGGTTTGGGGCTATAGATTTAGGGCACAGAGTTCAGTTCAGCAACTGGGGAGGGATCATCAAAGAAATGGGAGCCCTAGCTGGTTTGGCTCAGTGGATAGAGAGTCGGCGTGCAGACTAAAGGGTCCCGGGTTTGATTCCGGTCAAGGGCACATACCCAGATTGCAGGCTTAATCCCCAGTAGAGGGCGTACAGGAGGCAGCCAATCAATGATTCTCATCATTGGTATTTCTATCCCTCTCTCCCCCTCTCCCTTCCTCTCTGAAATCAATAAAAATATATTTTTAAAAAATAAATGGGAGGTGAAAAGATTATTCAGGCTCAGTTAGGGTCAGCTAACAAAGAGGAAAAAAGTACTATAGTGGGGAAAAGTGGGGGCTTGATTCCATAAAGATTTGTTAAATGAATAAGTAAGCAAATGAGTGAATGGATGCTGCAGGAAATAATAAACTATACTGGCTTTTTAAAAAATATATTTTTATTGATTTCAGACAGGAAGGGAGGAGGGAGGGAAGGAGGGAGGGAGAGAGAGAGAGAGAGAGAGAGAGAGAGAGAGAAAGAGAAACATCAATGATGAAATAGAATCATTGATTGGCTGCCTCCTGCATGCCCCCTTCTGGGGATTGAGCCCGCAACCCAGGCATGTGCCCTGACTGGGGAATCGAACCTGGGACCCTTCCGTCTACAGGCCGACAACCTGTGAGGGCTATATTGGCTTTTAAAATTTAATTTTTATTAAGTAATAAAGTTATATGGTTTACATTTTAAAAACAATTTTCTATTCAGTCCTAGCCTGTATAGGAAATCATATTTTTTAAAATATATTTATTGAGTTTTTTACAGAAAGGAAGGGAGAGGGATAGAGAGTTAGAAACATCGATGAGAGAGAAACATCGATTCAGCTGCCTCCTGCACACTCCCTACTGGGGATGTGCCCGCAACCAAGGTACATGCCCTTGACCGGAATCGAACCTGGGACCCTTCAGTCTGCAGGCCGACGCTCCACTGAGCCAAACCGGTCAGGGCAGAAATCATATTATTAGATTATTCCTATCCTCTAGAATTTCTTTGTGCATAGAAAAGCAAATACCCATATCCATTCTCCTCCCTGGCTTGTTTATGTTCAGAAGGTATACTATTCTACGTATAGTGCTCTGCTCTGCTCTGCACTTATTATATCTAGGAACTCGTTCCTTAGCAATGTATAAAACACTTCTGCATTGTTTACAGCTGCCTAGGTTTTCCATTGTGTGGTTATACTATAGTTCCTTTAATTACTCTCCTATCGATTTAAGTTGTTTTTCTATCCTTCAGAATTATAAACAATGCCTCAATGGTAACCTTTACATACATGTCAGCCCCTGTGTTTCATAGTAAATGTTTTTGAGGAAAGACAAGACAAAATTAAAATGATCCTTTGTGAAGATTTAGCAACTCCTGTGCAAGATGGATTTGGGAGCGGGTATGTATGATGGGGCGGAGTTGACCACAACACTGAGCTGACCACCAAGGAACTTCATGACCTTCAGAGGGAGCAGCCACAGATGGCGGCTGAGGAGCGCTCTTCAGAGGAGGAGGAGGAGGAGGAGGAGAGCGGGGATAGTCCTACTTCGCTAATCCAGGGAATGCTTGGGAAATGGGGAGAAATGCCAAGTTTTATTGGGAAATATCACCCTGACAAAGAAGTAGCAAACCTTACAATGAACTTGTTCAATGACAATGCAGTGTTTCACTTCAGGCAGGTGTCAAACTGCAGGCAAAACAAACATCGTTAGATAGGTTTTTAGCGAGACAGAGGCCCAGTGAGCCTGAAGCACGTGGACCAAAGAGACAAAAGAGAGAAAGAACCCCAGAAGAACAGCTGCCTGACATGTTGTTTTTTTAAAAATATATTTTTATTGATTTCAGAGAGAAAGGGAGAGGAGAGAGATAGAAGCATTAATGATGAGAAAGAATCATTGATCGGCTGCCTCCTGCATGCTCCTTACTGGGGATTGAGCCCGCAACCCGGGCATGTGCCTGACCAGGAATCGAACCATAACCTCTTGGTTCATAGGTCAACACTCAACCACTGAGCCACACCGGCTGGGCTATCTGACATGTTTATAGAAGGGGACTCCCCTTCCAAATGATAACATCCCTCTATCTCTCCTCTTCATAGCCAGTCATCAATAGCTCTCAATGTTAAAGGTAAGTTCTGGTGTTTACATACATTTTCATATTTTACTGTACATTTGATATCCTTTTGGTTAAATTTTCATTTACATTTCATGTCCTTTTTGTTTTTAAAGTGTTTATTATAGATTAAACAGTACACTAGACATGTACTGTATATAAGAAAGATTAAAACGGAATCATTTGTGTGAATGGAATGGATTAATTCAACTTACATTATTTCTAATGGAGAAAAATGAATCAGTTTTTTAATAAATCATTTCTTGAACAGCCTCTCAGAATGCATTAAATTTGAGAACTAAGGTTTCACTGTATCTATGATTATTAGAAATTGTTCATTCTTCCCCTTTGGAATGTAAGCTTCTTGAGAAGAGGATCTTTGCCTGTTTTTTGTTTTTTGTGGTTTTTTTAGCTGACTTATCCTAAGCTACTAGTACATGGGAGACTGTTGGGACTGACAGGGAAAAGCCAGGAAAAGGAAGGACTCAGATAACAGGCATCAGGTCTGATAAACCAGTAACAGGAGTGAAGTGTAGTTAACAGTCATTTAAAATATGTAGAAAAAACAACAAGCTTGCAGTTCAACAACCACGTGAAAATATTAGCAGCCAGTTAGAGTTGTAGGCCAGGAGGAGGGTTTCAGTACCATTGATATTTTGAACCAGACAATTCTTTGTTGTGAGGAGTTGTCTTGTGCATTGCAGGATGTTTATTAGAAGTATCCCCAGCCTATACCCCCATGATGTCGATAGCACACACACGTCCCCAGCCTATACCCCCATGATGTCGATAGCACACACACGTCCCCACCCTGTCCCCCTTCCCTGCCCGCTCCTTGTGCCAACCAAAAAGTGTCTCTGGACATTGCCAGTCAGGAACCGCTGGCCTGGGGGATATAATGACAATTGAAACCAAGGGAAAGAGGTTGAATGCCTGAACTTTGGGGAAATGCACTTCAAAAAATGAGGGATGTAATAAAAAAGACAAAAACCAAAATCAACAAAACAAATAAAGATTCAGAAGCCGTCGGAAGAAAGCAGCAGTGTTTTAATGAGGTTCGCAGGACGTGGAGAGAATCGTTTTAGTGGAACACAGGGACAGAAGCCGGTTGCAGGGTGTTTGTGTGAGCCAGGGCACAGAGCTGCATTCTAGGTGGGACAGGTGATGAAAAATCAGATGCAGTCAAGTAACCAGTGACAGCAAAGCAGTGAAGCACAGATAGAACAACGAAGGCAAGGCAGTGAGAAAGAATCAAAGCAGAGGGTGAGGGTGTAGGAGAAATGAGGGAGCAATTGTACCCCCACTGCATTCTCCAGCCCTGGAGAGTCTTGGAAAAGACAAAGTATCAATCATCCTTCCATCCTGAGATCTTTTTTTTTTTTTAATATATTTTATTTGATTTTTTACAGAAAGGAAGGGAGAGAGATAGAGAGTTAGAAACATCGATGAGAGAGAAACATCGATCAGCTGCCTCCTGTACACTCCCCACTGGGGATGTGCCCGCAACCAAGGCACATGCCCTTGACCGGAATCGAACCCGGGACCCTCAAGTTCGCAGGCCGACGCTCTATCCACTGAGCCAAACCGGTTAGGGCCCATCTTGAGATCTTGAGAAGAAAGTTAGTTGAAGGAATGAAAGGAGCAGAGACTTATTTATTTATTTATGTATTTATTTATTTACAGTGATTTTGAGAGAGAGAGAGAGAGAGAGAGAGAGAGAGAGAGAGAGGAAGGGAGAGTGAGAGAGATTTAGCTACCTGGCCAGGGAAGAGTGCAAATGAAGTGGGAGAAAACCATGAAATAGGATCTAGGACCCAACTCTTGGTTTCCCCAGACTAATTTCAAGAGAGTGGCTTACTGGGTTGAGATGTAAAAGAATTTTCTCAGACCATGTCATTCCTTTAGAACACAGTAGACTACAGAAGGTTCTGGAAAGGACTTTCCTGTGCACTTCTACTTACTCTGAGATAAAACCCTTGTTTACTCTCAAGTGAATGAACTAAAGCAAAATCCTATTCTATTCTATTCTATTCTATTCTATTTATTTTTGAGAGAGAGAGAGAGAGAGAGAGAGAGAGAGAGAGAGAGAGACTTGTTGTTCCACTTACGTATTCACTGGTTGATTCTTGTATGTGCCCTGATGGGAGATCGAACTCGCAACCTTGACATATTGGGACAGTGCTCTAACCAATTGATCCACCCGCCCAGGGCCAAAACCCTATGTTTACCTCCAGGTTCTCCTCTTCCAAATCTTAAAATCATATAACTCCCTTGCTCAAGAACACCTACTATCTCCCTGCTGCCTACAGTGTGCAGACCAAAATGCTAGTTCAATTCTCAGGGAAACATGTATCCATGCCTACCATATGCTAAGTGTATTTGTTTCTTAGGGCTGCCATAACAAAGCACACAAACTGGGTTACTTAAGACAGCACAAATGTATTCTCTCATAGTTCTGGAAGTCCAAAATCAAGGTGTCAGCAGGGCCATGTTCCCTCTGAGACCCTGAATAGAATCCTTCCTTGCCTCTTCCTAGTTTTTGGTGGTAGCCAACAGTCCCCGGCATTCCTTGGCTACATCATTCTCTTCCTTTGTAGTCATTGGTGTCCTCCTCCTGTCTGTCTTTGTGTGTCTGCTTTTCTTTCTTACAAAGACACTGGTCGGATTAGATTAGCGACCACAGTAGTTGAGTGTGATCTCATCTTAACTCGATTAAATCTGTGAAGACATATTTCCAAATCAGGTCACATTCAGAGAGTACTAGGGGTTAGGACTTGAATATGTCTTTGTGGCGACACAATTAAACCCCTAACAGCGCTATTTAAGTATCACAACAACTTTGCAAGGTAGGAACTGTAGTTAAACTGAGGCTCAGAGATGTTAGTGATTTACTAATGCTAATTAACATCAGGGTTGGATTGTCAGATATCATGTTCATTTTGCATAGCACGACCTTACCCAAACAAACATTTGTGAAAATTCTTCCTCAAATACTCTATGCTAGAGCCAAACATCTAATCATCACGGTGATACATACCCGATGCTTTCCCATCTTCTAGGGCATCATTGTGTCTCCATTTGTCCAGTTTCTACCATCCTTAAAGGCCCAGCTCAAGCGGAATCTCCTCCTGTCTCTTCTCCTAATCTTCTAGGGCATCGGTTCTCAACCTGTGGGTTGCGACCCCTTTGGCCGTCGAATGACCCTTTCACAGGGGTCGCCTAAGACCATCCTGCATATCAGATATTTACATTACGATTCATAACAGTAGCAACATTACAGTTATGAAGTAGCAACGAAAATAATTTTATGGTTGGGTCACAACATGAGGAGCTGTATTTAAAGGGCCAGAAGGTTGAGAACCACTGCTCTAGGGCATTTCTCACTGTCCCTTCTGCCCTGCAGTTATATGTGTTTCTTTCTAATGATGATCACCTCAAAGGATTGGATGGAGGACAAAATTGGATAATACATGGGGAAATTTTGTGATATGTAGAGTGCCCCAAATTTTTAGTGAGGTTACAAAGAACTTTCACACATTTTAAAACAGTTTTATTGAGACAGAGCTCACATAGGGCATCATTCACCTATTTGAAATGTACAATTCAAAGGCCTTTTGTATATTAGCACCACTACAATCTAATTTTAGAACATTTTCATCACCCCCATAACAAATTCCACATCCATCAGCAGTCACTCCCCATGGGGCCCTTTCCCTGGCCCTACTTCCACAGATTTGTTTATTCTGGACATTCCATATAAACTTTCACACATTTTTGACTTCCCAAGGATTAGTCTTTGTTGGTGTTTTTCACGATGCTCTTGGGGGATCAACACCCCTATTTTACAGGAGAAGACTGACTGTTATCAAGGATCTGTCAGTGCCAAACTCGCACACGGAGTCCTGCAGGCTCCCCCGAAGGCGCCTTCCTGCTTGGCTTTTCCTCGTGGCATCCAGGTCACTTGCCCCATGAGATTCACTAAGGGCTCGGTTGCAGGTAACACCCACGCAGGCGCCATTCAAACCTCCTCGCCCTTCCAGGCCCAATCACCACGCCTGGCTTAGGCGATTCACTGGAAATGTCCTATCCACCAGCGCAAAGGTGGGGACCAGCACCCAGCTCACGAAGGGCGGGTCTGGGTGCCAAGGAGAGGAGCTCTACTGTGCCTGGCTTAGGAAGGCACTTGCGACATACTAGTAATTCACCCCCGCCCAAGGCCGACGGGGGGCTTTTATAAAGTTGAGAGAGGGCCTCCCTATTACCTTTTTGTTTGGTTTGTGTGTTTTTAAGCTGCCGTCATATTTTTTTAAAATGAAAAAAACAGAACCCTAAAACAATGGTATGTTTTACATGCGTTTAGCAAACTGATACTTTTAACACAAAAGCCATTGCAATATAATTGTGTTATTCACAAAATAATTATAAGAGAAAAGTAATACATAAAGCCAAGGTGAGGTGAGGTCTGGTAACAGTCGCTGGGTCCAGACTATGTGCTTAGGGATTGATGTCAGGCAGGCTTGGATTCGGATTCTGACTCCATCCCTTCCACGTGGTGTGCACTTGGCCAAATCATTTAATTTCTCTGAGCCTCGGTTTCCTTAATGTAAAATGGTTCTAATAACACCTTGTTGAGTTGTGCCCTGCCCCCCTTTCCGGACTCCTACACCATCTCCAGCTCATTGCTTCTTCCCCAGAATCTGAAAGCACCTTTGTCTCTTGGATAAAACAGAAAGTTGAGGTGTGTGATCCTCTGGAGCTGGGGATCCCACAGAGAAGGCAGGTTCCAGAGAGCCTGTTGAGATGTGGCAACCCTGTGTCTGCCTAAAGTCAGACTATTTTGAAAGGCCTCAAGGGCCCATCACTTACCAAGATCTCTCTCTGCGGGAACTATCCAGTGCAATTTCAGTACCTTTTCTAGGTCAGTTCCATTCTCTCAGCTACCAGGCTACTTCCAGGTTTGGGGAGTATAATACCACGGGTTTCTAAAAATAGCCCTTGACCATTCTTTCTCTTGTGAATGCTATGGAGAGAGAGTGTCATTTGTGGGGGTAGAGAAGGGAAGTAAATTTTGTTCAACACATACTGAACCTCATTGCTTCTACAGAGGACTTTTAATCACGTTATCTCATTTAATCTTCACAAAATCCCTAAGAGGAAGACATCATTTCCCCCATTTAACATGTAAGAAATTTAAGGCAGAGAGATCGAGTCCCTTGCTAATGAGGGGCAAAGGATCAAAGTGCTTTGTAAATGGGAATTCTCAACAAAACATGAACTCTTTGGGAAGGGGCCCAAAGATGACTTCAGTGTTGGAGCTCAGGGTACATATCCTTTGGTTGGAGTGGGAGAATGCAAGACTGGTTGACATTCATAATCATTTCAAGGTGAAGATCAGAGTTTTAATGTGCCACTCATTAAAAAGAGCTTCAAGCCCAGCTGGTGTGGCTCAATGGTTGAGCATCGACTTATGAACCAGGAGGTCACGGTTCAATTCCCTGTCAGGGCACATGCTCGGGTTGTGGGCTCAATCCCCAGTGGGGAGGTTTGCAGGAGGCCGCCCATCAATGAGTCTCTCTCATCGTTGATGTTTCTATCTCTCTCTCCCTCTCCTTTACTCTCTCTATGAAATCAATAAAAACATTTTTTTTAAAAGAGCTTCAAATCTAGTGGGCTTTTCCTTATGTCTTAGCTTTTCAGCTACACTCTTCGGAATACTCATGTGTTACTAATCTTGGACCTTTATAAACCTGAAATATAAAGAATGTCAGAGTAGCTTCTCTACAGGTTGAAGATATTAAGGTCCTTTTTTTGTTGTTGTTGTTTTTTCCCCCTGAGCTGATCCCAGGGAGCTCCTAGAGCAGTGGTTCTCAACCTTCTGGCCCTTTACATACAGTTCCTCATGTTGTGACCCAACCATAAAATTATTTTCATTGCTACTTCATAACTGTAATGTTGCTACTGTTATGAATCGTCATGTAAATATCTGATATGCAGGATGGTCTTAGGCGACCCCTGTGAAAGGATCGTTTGACCGCCAAAGGGGTCACGATCCACAGGTTAAGAACTGCTGTCCTAGAGGGTTCCTGTTGTTTGCAAGGAGTATGGGGGGGGAGGTCTTTCACAGGTGAGGAACAAAGCCCCTGATGAGGCATTCTCTCAGACTCCATGCACAAGATGGGCTCTTGGAGAGGGGTCAGTGTTCCCAGGATGCTATGGGACTATGAGCCAGCTGTGGGGACTTGAGGGCCTCTCTTAATCAACTATCCAGGGGAGCTCTGGCTCATGTCTTTGAATTTTCCCACTGCCCTCATCCTCACCCTCTAAGAACCGTGAAAAGCCTCATGGACTAAAACTGCTTGCAGCCCAAGTCCGGAGATCCTAACCTCTTCTAGCAGAAAACAAGGGGAAGAGATGCAGAAGGAAGGGACCAAAAGTCGAGAAACATTGGGCTATGGAGACACCAGTGCCACGGCAGGTGCCTCACCCTGAGACAAAGAACCATGGCCTGGCACCCACTGCAATTTCAGTACCTTTTCTAGGTCAGTTCCATTCTCTCAGCCACCAGGCCACTTCCAGGCTTGAGTCTCAGTTCTTAGATCCAGAAGTTATGCATTACCCAGATCCTCCCATAAGTCTAGATTAGTCAGCCTGGGAGAGTGAGGGGCCCTGGCACCAGGGATATGGAAGAAGAAGATACTTGATTATCCAAGGGATAGGATCAGAAGAAGGTGGGGTTGAAAACCATACCCCAACCTTCAAGACTTCTCCAAGAATAAAAATGATATACTTACGGTGTTTTATCACTATTTCAAGATAGTAGAACATGCTAGGGAGCATCTGTTGGAGGAGGTCATCAAGAGAACATGACTATTGGTTGATCTGTGAGCCCAACCTGGGCAATTGGGAGGCTCCTCCCCCCCCCCTCCCCTATCCTTGAAATGTATGTTCTGCGCACTGGTCCCACAATGGGAGCCATTTTCAAGGATGAAGACTTGAGAGAGCAACATGTTGTTGAGACCATCTTGACATATACATGACTGAACACTATTAAGGCCTCTATATAAACTTTTAAGACTCTGTTGGGTTGGGCATGGGAGGAGATCTGCTTGTGGCTGCCCAAGACAAAACTTATACATAAGTTCCCTGGCTTGTTAAACCTGCCACCTGCCAGTCTAGAGTAGTTTGCCTCTTTCTTTGGTCTCTCCTTGCCCTCGGTGTATGGGAGCCAGTTTCAGATTCCCCAGGTTTCAAGCCAACAGCACCCCTCTTGTTAGCTAAGTTCCATCTCTCTCAGACAATAACCCTTGAATTAACAAACCATAGGCCCCACACTTTACAGGTAACTCTTTTAAACTTCAAGGACATGTCTGTGAGGTAGATAATATGACCTCAATTTTACAAACGAAGAAACCTACAGTGGCAAGGTGAGGAAGCATGCTTGCATTATACAGGTACCAGGAAGTAGAGTTTCCCCTGACTTCAAAGCCTGAGCTCACAGGTCCTTACCTCATATCTGTAAAGGAAGTTAATTGTGGAATGAGGGTCTCTTACTTGGAGGTTAGGGTTGGAACACAGGGGCAAGGGGAAAGCAAAGAAAAAATTTTCATTCCTTATTTTTGAACAATAATTGTGCCGAGGAGAAGCTGTATGTATAATGTTAGGATAATTTGAGCTTCAAAGTCAGATACATTGGATTCTATTGCCGGCTCAATTAAGCTGTGTTACTGCCAGAGTTTCTTATTGGACTGAGCTTGAGCGCCCCCATTTGGAAAGTGAGGTGATCAGCCTCACGGATCTGCATCAAGCATTAAATTAACGATAATGCATTTGGAGCGTTTTGCACAATTTCCAGCACATTGTGAGGGTTGTTGTTTTTCTTACCACTAGTTATTAGATGCTTGGGAGCAACAAAGAATAAGATTCTGACTGTGTGCTCAGCCCTTAAAACGATGGAGAAAAGGGAAGAGGGCGCTTCTGTGAGTCAGTGAAGTCCTGCTGGTGGCCAGGGCCTTTTATCCACGAGTGTTTGTGAGCTCCTCCGAGGCCGTGCGGCTCAGAAGGGAAACTTCTAGTGATTAATTAGGTGAGTAGAAAGGGCACTGGACTTGAAGCCAGAGAGGCTGGGCACCAGTCAGCCAGTCTCAATTTTCTTCTTCTTAAATAGGGACGACCACACTGCCCACCTCATGTGGAGCGTTGCTCAGGGTTAGAGGATTCTATCATGTAAAAATGCCATACATGTGCTCAGCCTCCCAGGAATGCCTCCTCTAAGGACAGGAACCAATTCATTTTGTGTCCAGGACGCTCTTTGGGGGGCCTTGTGGGTCAGCGGAACAGGAGCCGAGGTAGAATCGCGCCAAGGCCGGCTCATTACCCGGCAAACCCCTCGGAATGCCAAGTCCGGCTCTAAGGACGCGGTCCCCTGTCACGCGTTCCCTAGCAACAGCGTCCCGGAGGCTGGCCCAAGAGGCCAATCAGCGCGGACGTTGCTGAGAGCAACCCAATCACTGGGCGCGGTCGGAAGCCAAGTCCTCGAGCCAATCGCCGCGAGCAGCAAATGAGCGTTAAGAATTGTAACTGCCGGAGCCCCGGTTTGGAGCGGACTCTCATTGATAGGACCAGCTGAAGGGGACGAGTGACGAGGGTCGTGAAGGCAGGTCGCCGCCCTATTCTGTTGGGCATTTCCCGGTACCGTTGTTCCCCTCAGCGTCCGAGTGACCCACGACGCGACGCCGTGATTCCTGGGTCTGGCCACGCGGAGCCGGGTCCGGGCGGCTCGGACTCCGGGTCCCGCGGAGCAGTGTCTCCTCAGCCCGTTAGAGACAGAGGCCCTGGGGCTGTAACATCGGACCTGGGACTGAAAGAGGCCAAAGCGTTGCCCCTGCGCCGCGCCCGCTCCATCGCAGCCCAGAGCTGGGCCCTGAGCCGAGGAGAACGGGACTGTAAAGCTTGCGGCCATAGCGGGTGTTGGAGCCTAAGGCGCCGAAGGCCCTGGGCCGGGACGTGACGCCAGAGACCTGCAGCCACCTGGGGGCGCTCGTGAAGCCTTTCGGGCTCGCGCTGCCCGTTTTTGCTCATTTATTCATTTATTGGTAACCTACTCAAACGGATTATTGGGCGAGAGCTGCAGACGCGGAGGCGACCCACAGAGCACCAAACGCCTGGAGGGGGTTAGGGGAAGGAGGAGCTAAGATGCCTGATGGCTGGTGTCAGGCCGAGGCTTGGGGGAGGCCTGTCCCAGAATGACTCCTGGGAGTCGTGAGGGCCTGGCTTGGTTTGTTGTTTTATAGGGTGTGAATAATTCACCAGACCATCTTTCCATGTCTACGACTACAATGCAGCGACTTTAACAGCTTTATTGCGGTGTTATTCACAAGCTATATAATTCACCCATTTAAAGAGTACAATTCAATGTTCTTAGTATATTCAGTTAGGAAAAACCATGCCACAGTCCATTTTAGCACATCACCTCAGGAAGAAACCCCTTAGCCATCACTCCCTCATCCTCCCTCCCTTCAGCCCCTGGCAACCACTGACCTACTTTCTGTCTCTACAGATTTGCCTATTTGGGACATTTCATATAAATGAAATCAAAAGATATGCACTTTTAAAAATCTGGCTCCTTTCACTTAACATAACGTGTGTGTGTGTGTGTGTGTGTGTGTTTTAAATATATATTTATTTCAGACTGGAAGGGAGAGAGGGAGAGGGAGATAGAAACATCAATGATGAAGAGAATCATTGATCTGCCTCCTGCACACCCCATACTGGGGATCCAGCCCGCAACCCAGGCATATGCACCAACCGGGAATCAATCGTGACCTCCTGGTTCATAGGTCAACGCTCAACCACTGAGCTATGCCGGCCAGGTATCCCTCAGTAGTTTTTTCAATAAAGTCACTATCCTTAGGATAGAGTAAAACTCAATGTGAGGTCTACTGCAATTTTTTTGTTTGTTTGTTTTGTTTTTACCTTCCAAGACATCCTCAGAATGTCTTACTGCTTTTGTTATTCCAGTCGTATTGTCTTCACTCCCTGTAGGCTTTGGAGAATTGTTTTGCCTATAGTAGGTGCTTTAAAATATTAATGGGGCCCTAACCAGTTTGGCTCAGTGGATAGAGCGTCGACCTGCGGACTGAAGGGTTCCAGGTTCGATTCCGGTCAAGGGCATCTACCTTGGTTACAGGCACATCCCCAGCGGGGGGTGTGCAGGAGGCAGCTGGTTGATGTTTCTCTCTCATCAGTGTTTCTGACTCTCTATCCCTCCCCCTTCCTTTCCATAAAAAAATCAATAAAATATATTAAAAATAAAATATTAATGGGTTGGACATTTTAATGATGTTAATTCTTTCAATCCATGAACACAGTATATGCTTCCACTTGTTTGTATCTTCTTCTATTTCTTTTTTCAATGTCCTGTAGTTTTCCAAGTATGGGTCTTTTTTTTTTTAATATATTTTGTTGATTTTTTACAGAGAGGAAGGGAGAGGATAGAGAGCCAGAAACATCGATGAGAGAGAAACATCGATCAGCTGCCTCCTGCATGCCCCCAACTGGGGATGTGCCCGCAACCAAGGTACATGCCCTTGACCGGAATCGAACCTTGGACCCTTGAGTCCGCAGGCCGACGCTCTATCCACTGAGCCAAACCGGTTCTGGCCAAGTATGGGTCTTTTACTTGGTTTGTTACAGAAGACCGCAGAAGAACCAAGCAACGCTTAGAGAGATGGAGTTACACTTTATTATTATTATTATTATTATTACGCGTGGGCTGAGAGAAAACTGTATTTCAAATTCTGGGCCCCAATTTGGAGGAAGTTTCCCTATTTATATCTTTTTACCTTCTTTGTCTCCCAAATATGGGGTTTTCTGGTCCCCTTTGCAAGTTCTTAAAGAGCTCTATGTGCTAGGGCTTTGAGACCTCGACCAAAAGCTTGGCCTGATGCCAGCACTGATAACTTCGTCTGGGGAAGGTTTAATGGCCTCTCTGGAATGGGAGTAGTCTTATTTCCCTTATTATTTAAGCAAGCAAGTATTTACAGGAGCCAAAATAGCAGGGTTAAAATTTCAAACAGCAGTTTTTATATAAGATGGATGCTTCAGGTTATTTTTATTTATAGGTATCTTAATTTTTTTTGTTGCAATGGTAAATGGGATTTTTTTAAAATAATTCTTTATTGTTGAAAGTATTACATATGTCTCCTTTCCCCCCCATTGACTCTGTCCAGCCTGTCCCCGTCCCCTGCCTCAGGCCCTCACTGCCCCATTGTGGGATTTTTTTTTTTTAGTTTCTCTTTCTAAGAGTTCATGATTGGTGTATAAAAATGCCATTGATTTCTGGATGTTAATTTTGTATACTGCTACTTTGCCGAATTCATTTATTAAATCTAGTAGTTTTTTTGGTGGAGTCTTTAGGGTGTTCTATGTACCAGTACAATATCATATCATCTGCAAATAATGACGGTTTTACTTCCCCCTTTCCAATTTGGATGTCTTTTACTTTTTCTTTTTGTTTGATCGCTGTGGCTAGGACTTCCAGTACTATCTATAATAATAAAAGCATAATATGCAAATCAAATGAACAGCAGAACAACCATTCAGATGACCACGCTATGACACACACTGGCACCAGGCCAGCCAAGGTGAATGAGATGCAATTGGTGGGTGGGGCCGCCATCGCCCCATGATCGATCGCCCCGCAGAGGGAGGCCCAGGCCACCAGCCAGCGGGGCGACCAATGCGGGGTGGGGGCTGGGGCTGCGAGGCAGCTGGGGCTGTGAAGGCCTACCTTGCATAAATTTCGTGCATCAGGCCTCTAGTGTTGAATAAGAGTGGTGAAAGTGGACATCCCTGTATTGTTTCTGTTCTTAGGGGAAATAGTTTTAGTTTTTGTCTATTGAGTATGATGTTTGTCATATGTGGCCTTTAATATGTTGAGGTATGATCCCTCTATTCCCAATTTGCTGAGAGTTTTTATCAAAAATGGGTGTTGGAGCCCAAGCCGTACTGGCTCAGTGGTTGAGTGTCAACCTATGAACCAGGAGATCACAGTTCAATTCCTGGTCAGGACACATGCCTGGGTTGTGGGCTCAATCCCCAGTGTGGAGTGTGCAGGAGGTGGCTGATCAGTGATTCTCTCTCATCATTGATGTTTCTATCTCTTTCTCCCTTTCCCTTCCTTTCTGAATTCAATAAAAATATATTTTTTTAAATGGGTGTTGGATTTTGTTGAATGCTTTTTCTATGTCTACTGATGGGATCATGTGATTTTTGTCTTTCAATTTGTTTATCTGATGTGTCACATTTATCGGTTTACAAATATTGTACCAGCTTGCATCCCTGGAATAAATCCAACTTGGTCATGGTGTATGATCTTTTTGATATATTGCTGGATCCAATTTGCTAATATTTTGTTGAGGATTTTGGCATCTATATTCATTAGGGATATTGGCCTGTAATTTTCTTTCTTTGTAGTGTCTTTATCTGGTTATGGAATTAGGATAATGCTGGCCTCGTAAAAAGAGCTTGGAAGTGTTCCTTCCTCTTGGATTTTATGGAATAATTTGAGGAGGATAGGTGTTAGTTCTTCTTTGAATGTTTGGTGAAACTCCTCTGTGAAGCCATTGAGACCAGGACTTTTGTTTGCTGCTAGTTTTTTTTTTATTATTACAGCTTCAATTTCTTTAGTTTTTATTAGTATATTCAGAAAAGATATATGCACCCCTATATTCATAGCGGCATTATTTTCAATAGCTAAGACCTGGAAACAGCCCAAATGCCCATCAGATGAGTGGATAAAAAAAGCTGTGGCATATTTATATGATAGAATACTATGCAGCTATAAAAAAAGAATCTCTTACTCTTTGAGACAACATGGAGGGACCTGGAGATTATTATGCTAAGCAAAATAAGCCAGGCAGAGAAAGACAAATATCACATGATCTCACTTATATGTGGAATCTAATGAACAAAATAAACTGAAAAACAAAATAGATCTAGAGACATGGGAGCATGGAACAGAGTGAAGAATCTCAGAGGGAAGAGGGGAGGGTAGGAAGAGATTAACCAAAGAACTTATATGGATAGTAGTGACCCGGTGCACGGATTCATGCACATTGAAAGGAAATTAATTAGAAGGTGGTCAGCAGGACGCAACTGGTGAGGTGGGCTGGACACTCCCTGGAGCCAACCTCCCATGGTCCCTTCCTGGCCAGCTGCACCTGGGGTGGCGCTGTGGCTCGAAGGGTGTCTCAGGAGTGAGCAGGGTCCCTCTGGCAGGGTCCCTCTGAGGTCCCTTGGCCCGGCCTGCAGGGATCTGGCCAAAACCGGCTCTCCAACATCCCCCAAGGGGTCCCGGAGTGCAAAGTTGATGTTGTACAGGGTGTGGAATGCAAACGCAAGTGTGCAGTAAACCAGAATCGGGGCCAACAGTGCCCCAGTAACAACATAACCCATGGCCAAAGGTGGAATCACACGGCCCCACAAGGAATCAGGCAATCAGGCTCCCTCCTCTCTGGTTTCGGGGTGGGTGCCAGAGAACCGCCACTGCCAAGTCACTGCAGCTCGTCAGCTCCTGCATTGAGCATCTGCCCCCTGGTGGTCAGTGTGCATCATAGCTACAGGTCAGATGGACACTTAGCATATTAGCCTTTTATATATATAGATATGCATTGACCATGGACACAGACAATAGGGTGGTGAAGGCCTGGGGTGGGGTGGGAGCTGGGTAGAGGGGGGCAAAGAGGGGGAAAAGGGGGGACGTTTGTAATACTCTTAACAATAAAGATAACTTTTTTTTTTAATATATTTTATTGATTTTTCACAGAGAGGAAGGGAGAGAGATAGATAGCTAGAAACATCGATGGGAGAGAAACATCGACCAGCTGCCTCCTGCACATCTCCTACAGGGGATGTGCCCGCAACCCAGGTACATGCCCTTGACCGGAATCGAACCCGGGACCTTTCAGTCCGCAGGCCGACGCTCTATCCACTGAGCCAAACCGGTTTTGGCAATAAAGATAACTTTTAAAAAAATCATTAAAAATATTAATGGGTTGGGAAGATAAATGTGTATGTCATCAGCTGATGTAAGAGATACAGTGAAGTCCTGGCCGGTTTGACTCAGTGATTAGAGCATCGGCCTGCGAACCGAAGGGTCACCAGTTAGATTCCTGGTCAAGGGCCTGTGCAGGAGGCAACCAATCAATGTGTCTCTCTACCTCCATGTTTCTCTCTCTCTCTCTCCCCCCCCACCCCCACATCCTCCTTCCCTCCCACTCTCTCTAGAAATCAATGGAAAAAGTTGATTCTCGGGTGAGGATTAAAAAAGAAAAAGATACAGTGAAACCTAAGTTCTAGAACTTAATTAGTTCTGGAAGGTTATTCGAGAAGCGATTTGTTAGAAAACTGAATCATTTTTACTTTTAAAATAACATAAATTGAATTAGTCTGTTTCAGACCCCCAAATGATTCCCTGTTTTAACCTTTCTTATATACAGTACATGTCTAATGTATTGTTTAATCTATAAATAAACATTTCTTTTCTTTAATTTATTGAACTATCCCCTACTAGCCTTAAAGGAATGTTTCATACATCACTGCCTCTGAACTGCTGTCACCAGCTAACTGCCTTTTGTTTATCCAATCAACACAGTTTTTCTACCTATTCAATCGCCTGTGATTGTTGTTTCGTGAGCACCTTCACACCCTTAGCAACATTAGCACTCTTGATGGCCTCTTTATGTTTTAATTGTGCTAATAGTAGGTTTATTCTCTCCTTTGTTGCCTGAGAGATGCTTTTTGTCATGCTGAGATATCTGCGTGAAAGGGTTGTCAGGTCGAAATTGAAGTTTTGGTCAACAACCAAGACATTTTTTCAGTGAACAGCTTGGTCGAGAACTTAGAACTGAATTGTTTGAGATGGGAGACGTTGGAGAACCAGGGTTTGACTGTATAGCAAATAGTATATTCTCCTGTCCCCAGCCCCCCTGGGCAAAGATGAGCTGGCGAAACTATGCACAACACGTACACAGAAGGGGGGACAGACCGATGGGCGTAGGTGCTGAGCTGACTGGTCCCAGCAGCAATTTTCTTTCCCAGTATATCTTGCCCATACATGCTTGCATCGTTGTTATTATTAGTTGTGACTTTCTGTGCCTCACTAGACTGTAAACTTCATTCAGGGCTTATTTTTGTAACCCAGCCTCTTCTCACTATCTACCACTATGCTTTGTACGTTGAACAAGTGTCACGTAAAAATAAAGTATGGATACACAAAAGATTGCACCCTAGAGGAGACCAGGCGCTCGGGTGGGCTCTTGAGTTACCCAGCAAATCAAGGTCGTGGGAGGGGAGAGTGCCTAGTCAGCGGCATGAATAAGACCCTATCGGCCCCCCCCAACCCCACCCGCCCCTATTTAAATCTCTCCCTCCATGTTGCTAGCAGTATCTTTCCTCACTAGTGGAACTGGAATGATAACCACCACCTCACACAGGGGTGGCAAAGAATAAACAAGATAGAATGTGTAATATGCTGGGTATGTGGCCAGCACAGACGAAACTCTTAACAGTAATTTCCTTCCCAAAAGGGCAACGAGGAAGTTCCCCATTATCCAAAGAGACGGTTCCTCTAGAACTGTGGTTCTCAACCTTCCTAATGCCGCGACCCTTTAATACAGTTCCTCATGTTGTGGTGACCCCCAACCATAAAATTATTTTCGTGGCTACTGCATAACTGTAATGTTGCTACTGTTATGAATCGTCATGTAAATATCTGATATGCAGGATGTATTTTCGTTGTTACAAATTGAACATAATTAAAGCATAGAGATTAATCACAAAAACAATATGTAATTATATATGTATTTTCCGATGGTCTCAGGCGATGGGGGTCGCGACCCACAGGTTGAGAACCGCTGCTCTAGAAAGACGCGAAAAGGAGCCCAGCGGCTCCCTCGCTCAGACCCGCCCCTCCCTCAGGTGGGCAGCGCTCCGACCGCCGCCGGCTAATCCCAGGCCACCTGGAGGCTTTCCCGCCTCAAAACTTCGTCACGGACACCGGGGCCAGTTTCCTGCCCTTAAACTGCCGTTGGCTTCGTTCAAACAGGCCGCTTTCGTCAGCAGCCAATCAGAACGCTCGATCTTCCACCGCCGCCCAATGAGCGCGTGGGAGAGGAGGAAAAAGGGCGTGAAGCCCAATCGCAGCGCCATCACACTTGAGGGCAAAGAGGGTAGGAAGCCGTCATGGCGCTCTGGTCAATAAAATCGATAGCTGGAAGCCGCCTGTGTTCCAGGCCCAGGCGGTGCAGTAGCAGCGCCGCCATTTTCGCCGAAGGCATCTTCCGGTGCCTTTCCCCCACGTTCGGGCAGGAGTTTCCTGAATAACAGCGAGAGGTTTCCGTTAGCCCCGCAGGCGGCTGATTGCGATTCCCTCCTGGCCTGCCCTAGGACCTCAGTCCCGGGACCCCGAGGGCTCCCAAATCCCGGGGTCCGCTAGGGGCCGAGCCGGGAACGGGAGGTCGTGGCGCCGGCTTCTCTGGCCCAATGGCACCGCCTTCCGCTCCACGCTCCGCGCGGGGACCCGGAGAGGCCGGACCCGGCCGGAGAAGGGGAAGGAAGCCCAGGGCGGTGAAGTTCGCGGACGTGGCCGTGTACTTCTCCCCGGAGGAGTGGGGGTGCCTGCGGCCCGCGCAGAGGGCCCTGTACCGGGACGTGATGCGGGAGAACTACGGCCACCTGGGCGCGCTCGGTGAGGCCCGGTCCAATCCGCTTCCGCGGGGCAGAGGGGATGGGGGAGCTGGGCGGGGGAGGGGAGTGGGGAGGTGGGGGGGGCGGGGGAGGGGAGTGGGGAGCAGAGTGTCCAGGGTCCTGGACTGCGACCAGGCTGCGTCAGTGCAGGAGGACGGGGGCTTGGCAGCAGATGCTCCGGGAACATATCTACCCGGAGTTACTTATGAGCTGGTTCTCCTTCCCCAGGGTGCGCGGGTCCCAAACCAGCCCTCATCTCCTGGTTGGAACGGAATACCGAAGACTGGGAACCAGCTGCCCTGGACCCACAGGACTGCCCCAGGGGACTAATGGTCCAAAGAAGTGAGTGAAAAATGCCCGTGGGGGGCCCGCAGCCTGTGGTGACTCGGTCCAGAGTTTCGGTGGCCGTGACCCATGTTGCAGTTCTCCGTTTACCGAGTTCCTTTTCACGGTTTCAGGGACCGGTTATGACGGTGTTGGCTTGGTCCACCAGAGATTAACTGTCAGCTGGAAGACCAACTACAGTGGAACCTCGGTTCTCGAACTGAATTCATTCCGTAAGGCTGTTCGAAAACCGAATCATATTTTTCCATTCGAAATACTGTCAATTGAATTAATTCACTCCAGACTCCCAAATGATTCTGTTTTAACCTTTTTTATATACAGTACATGTCTAATGTACTGTTTAATCTATAAATATTTATAGATACTTTAAAAGCAAAAAAGACATGAAATATAAATGAAAATTTAATAAAAAGGAAATGAAACGTACAGTAAAATATGAAGATTTAATAATAACAAGCAGCAACAAAAGCAAAAAAAAACAACCATGAAAATATTCACAGCACAATATCCTGAGATTTTAACAGTGGTAAACTGACTCCTACGTGCACATTCTCTCCTTTGTTTGTTGCACATGACCATACAGGTATCAGCTTGAAAGGGTTGTCAGGTGGAGAAGCAAATTGTTCATGATAGGAACTTTCCAGAACCGAGGTTTGACTGTGTGTGTAGTTCTCTATTGTGTGAATAAAGAGCTACTACCCTCCTGCCTCCTTCCCAGGATCCCTGCCCCACCCTCCTTGGAGAGAGAACCTATACCTCTCTGAATTCTGTGTTTTGGTCAAAGGGACTTCATGGAGAACAGCTGCCTGGGATGCAGGGGCCTCTTTCTGACCTCTGGCAGGACCCCCATCAGTGCAAGACATACAGCACTCTCCTCAGGATCAAGCAAGGCTCTGATTAATGCCATTCAGGTAGAATGGCCCAGATCCACCCACAGGGGCAGATGGAACTGTCAGATTCTCTAAGACCAGGGCTATCTTTCTAAGATTCAGATCTGACCATGATATTTCCTTGCTTAAAACCATTCAGCCAGGTGTGGGTCAGTGGTTGAGCTTCAACCCATGAACCAGGAGGTCACGGTTTGATTCTCAGTCAGGGCTCATGCCTGGGTTTTGGGCTCATGCCTGGGAAGGAGGCATGCAGGAGGCAGCCAACTGATGATTCTCTCTGACCATTGATGTTTCTATCTCTCCCTCTCTCTCTGAATCAATAAAAAGATATATATTTAAAACAAAACAAAAACCATTCAGCCTGTAAATAGTGATGGAAAAATAATAATAAAGGGAAAAGAAAACCATTTAGCCCACCTGGAGTGGCTCGGTTGAGTGTTGTCCTGTGCAGGGAAAGGTTGTCAGTTTGATTCCTGGTCAGGCACATACCTGGCTTGAGGGTTTGATCCCTAGGGAATGTAGGGAAGGCAACCTATTGATGTTTCGCACATCGATGTGTCCCCCCCTCCCCCACCCCACCCCACCCCTTCCTCTCTCTCTGCGTGTCCTCGGGTGAGGATAAAAAAACTATTCATTTTTTGCCAAGATGGGTTATCAAATGGCCATCAGTTACACTAGTCACTTGGGGGAACCCATACCAGAACTATTTATTCACCTTTGTAGATGTCTAGGAATGTGTGTGTTTTACTAGCCCCAGTGGATTGGGATGTATGTTTAGGTTGAGAGCCATTGGGTAAAATAGAGTTCACAGTCCTTACAGCAGTGGTTCTCAGAGTGTGGTCCTCAGACCAGTATGGGCATCACCCTGATCATGTTACAGATGCAGACCTGCTGAATGAAAACTGGGAGCAGGGCCCTGCAGTCTGTTCCAGGAGCCCTCCAAATGATTCTGATCACAATAAAATTTGAGAACCATTGGCTTAGAGGGCCTATGACCTAGTCTCTGCTAGCTCATACGTTGTTTCCACTTTCTACCTTATACTTACCTCTTCAAAAATGTTTAATTTTTAAAGTCCGCTTAATCTCCGAGAAACCTTCCCCAACTTCTCCAAGCTGGGTTGGGGCTCCTGTAATTCCCTCCATACTGTATTAGGTTGTCTGTGTCACTAACACTCCTTGAAGACAGGGGCCAACTTATTTGTCTTATAACCTATAAACACTATAATAGGCAAGAGTAGTAGCCCAGTATGTGTTAAATTAATTTCTCCTGTGTCCCTGTAGAAACCAGAACCAGAAAGAAGAATGGAGAGGAGGAAGTATTCCCACCTAAGGAGGCACCCCGGAAGGGGAAGAGAGGACGGAAGCCCAGCAAGCCCCGACTGATTCCCAGACAGACATCTGGGGGTCCCATCTGCCCTGACTGTGGTTGTACCTTCCCTGATCACCCGGCTCTCAAAAGCCACAAGTGTGCCCAGAATCTGAAAAAGCCTTACCCTTGCCCAGACTGTGGGCGCCGCTTTTCCTACCCATCTCTGTTGGTCAGTCACCGGCGGGCACATTCTGGTGAATGTCCCTATGTTTGTGACCAATGTGGCAAACGTTTCTCCCAGCGTAAGAACCTCTCCCAGCACCAGGTTATCCACACAGGCGAGAAGCCCTACCACTGCCCTGACTGTGGCCGCTGCTTCCGGAGGAGCCGGTCCTTGGCCAATCACCGGACCACACATACAGGGGAAAAACCCCACCAGTGCCCTAGCTGTGCGCGACGCTTTGCCTACCCATCCCTGCTCGCCATCCACCAGCGCACACATACGGGAGAGAAGCCCTACACTTGCCTGGAATGCAACCGCCGCTTCCGCCAGCGCACCGCTCTGGTCATCCACCAGCGCATCCACACCGGCGAGAAGCCCTACCCGTGTCCAGACTGTGAGCGGCGTTTCTCCTCATCCTCCCGCCTGGTGAGCCACCGGCGAGTGCACTCCGGCGAGCGGCCCTATGCCTGTGAGCACTGTGAGGCCCGTTTCTCCCAGCGCAGTACGCTGCTCCAGCACCAGCTCTTGCACACAGGAGAGAAGCCCTACCCCTGCCCAGACTGTGGCCGTGCCTTCCGCCGAAGCGGCTCCCTAGCCATACATCGCAGCACGCACACCGAGGAGAAGCTGCACGCCTGTGATGACTGTGGCCGCCGCTTTGCCTACCCCTCACTACTGGCCAGTCACAGGCGCGTCCACTCAGGCGAGCGGCCCTACGCTTGCGACCTCTGCTCTAAGCGCTTTGCCCAGTGGAGCCACCTGGCGCAGCACCAGCTCCTGCACACTGGCGAGAAGCCTTTCCCCTGCCTTGAGTGTGGCCGTTGCTTCCGCCAGAGGTGGTCTCTGGCCGTGCACAAGTGTAGCCCCCGAGTCCAAAACTGTAGCCCTAGACCTGCTATAGAAGGAACCAGTCAGAAGGGCAGTACCCTTTAGAATGGGAAGGACTGTCTTAATCATTTCATTTCATTGAGAGGCCAGAGAAGGGAAGGAGAAGCCCTAGGTCATACAGGGCAGGTTCAGAACGAAAACCCAGGTCTCCTGCCACAGACCTGAACTTGAGTACATTCTACCACCCTGGCTGCCTTACTCTGTCTAGAACAGATGGTCCCCTTAGGAGTGGTCACATCATTTGGTTCAAGTTTAACAAGCTATCCAATCCTAAAAGAAATTGTGTGTGACCATCAGGGTAAAATTTCTCCCCTTATACTTCAGGGGCTGGCTGCCTTTCTAATTTGCATATAGGGATCTCCCCTTCCATGCGGTCAGGAGGATCCTATTTATAGGTGGCAGGATCTTCCCCACCTCTGCCTCTTCCTCCTACCGGTGTGGCCCCCTTTTTACAACACTCCTGCCAAGTGGTGTTCTACTCTTGCTTTAAACCTCCCTTGACAGGGAGGTCACTACCTCACAAGGCAGGTCATTTCTTTGTGGGATAGCTGTGATCTTTAGAGGGTGGGTAAGTGCCGGACTCCTTCCCTGTATGCCTTGCCCAGAACATGTTTAATATTTCCTCTACGTGGCAGCCGTTCAGGTTAACAGCATTTGGTCAATCATTCCTAAAAGATAGGGTTTCAGTTCCCACACATGATCTGCAAACATGATCTTCAATGTTCCTTTTAAAGGGCCATACAAAAATAAGCCAGCACCACAGTGTATACCTCCTTGGTCTGGACTTGTTTTAACAGCTCTAGGTTGCATTGGATTTGGGAGGAGTGGCAGCCTGTACCTGGGGTTTACTGGGTTGGAGACACCCCAAAACCTAAGGTTCTTTTTTTAAACCACATGCTGTGAAGCTAACTCTTCTGCACTCTGTCTGGACAATTGGTTCAAGTTGGGTCTGAGACATAAGTTCAGCGAGTGGTGGGACAAGATTGATCTTAAGGAAAAGCAGGGGGAGGCATATGTGCTAGCAGCAAGAGGTGAGAGCCGGACCGGCTTGTACTTGGTCTGGTGGGTTTGGATTGGTTCCATGCAGCCAGTGGTTAGATGAGCCTAGATTTCACTTCAACACAGAACCTTCCATGAGTCCTCAGTCATTTTTTTCATAAAATGAGGTGAGGCCATTCAAGGAGGGTAGAAAGTTAGGTGATTGCATACAAAACAGAAAGAGTATACAGTCATCAAGTTGTGTTCATGCCTGACCCCTCACTGAAGCCCCAGAGGTAGCAATGTGTCTCACTTAATCTTTGATAAGCCTCCAGGGCACCCACCCCAAGGTAGGTGCTCAGTAAAGCTTTACTGCATTGAATGAACAGGCCTATCACTGCTTTGGGTAGCTGCACCAAATTGGAATTTCCAAACCTGACTCGTCTCATTACCACAGCTAGAAGGGGGCATCCTACCACTTTAGTTCTGATCTCAGCCCCGGAGTCGGGAGCAACTGGGAACACAGCTTTGTAATGACCTCTGTTCTGGTGTTTAGCAAGTTCCATTGTAACTGTTTCTCTTTGGATGATGAGCTACCCCAAGATAGGGGTCCGACCAGATTGGATCTCATTAAAATGTCTGTTGAATGGATTATGTTCCTTGTGGAATTACTGTTTATAAAATGTGAGTCTAGTTCCTTAACCAAGTAGAAATTTTTACAGTTCTGAGGGAGACCTGCCCTACCCTAGCAAAGACCTATTAGAGGACTGCCTAGCCCCCGTTTTAGAATTGGCTCTTTTCCTTACTTTTATCACTAGGCCGGCCTAACTATTTCTTTACCAAGCAATTTATAATTTTCTTTGGACCTGACTGTAACTCATTAATACTTGGGAGCCATTGGTGGCCAAGTTCCAGTATGTGGTCTAGAGGGCAGAGATGAGAGACAACTTCTTAGGTTTCCTAAAGCCCTTCAGTCCCAGGGCCCATTTGATGACCAGCTGTATCCTTCCCGTAATTTCCCCTTCTGCTTCAGGTAGTTTGAGTTTCTTTTACTTGCAACCAAAAGAATTAACTAATACACAGCCCCAATATGGATTAATCTCCCATCTGCCTTTATGCCTATATATGAGCTATGAAGAAAAACTGGTCTCTTCTGATCTCCAACCTCAGTTAAATCTTCAGTGTCACTTAAGTCTTCCATCTATCTTGAGCCAGTAGTACCTTCTTCACCAAGAAAACAAGGTATTAAATAGGAACTCCTTGAACATTCCACTCCCCACTCTGACTCCAAATTTACCAGTGAGACCACTCTTACTTGCTTCCATCCCACCTCAAGGAAGTCCCTCATGCCCTGGCCAGTGTGGCTCGGTTGGTTGAGTGTAGTCCTATGTACCAAGAGGTCACTGGTTTGATTCCCAGTCAGGGCACATGCCAGGGTTGTGGGCTCAATCCCCAGTAGGGGGCATGCAGGAGGCAGCCAATTGATTCTTTCAAATCGAGGTTTCTCCCTCTTCCTCTCCCTCTCTAAAATCAATAAAAACATTTTTTTAAAAAGCCTCTCACATGCAATGCTCATCAATATAGCTGTGCCTGGATTTCATCAACTGCCCCTTCAGGGACTTTGCTCCATCTATTAATTCTCTCTCTCCTCTTAGTTTTATTGTTTTAGATTCCATCTCTTTTCTGGAACACACACACCCACGCCTACAAACATGCTAAAATCTATCTTTAAAAACAATAAAGAACTTTCCCTCTGGCCTCTGTCCCCATCTATTTCCAAATAAATTTTTAAAAAAATATATGCTTATTGATTTCACAGAGGAAGAGAGAGGGAGAGATAGAAATATCAATGATGAGAGAGAATCATTGATTGGCTGCCTCCCGCACGCCCCCCACTAGGGTTCAAACCCGCAATCCGGCATGTGTCCTTGAACAAAATAGAACCCGGGACCCTCCAGTCCACAGGCCAACACTCTGAGCCAAACTAGCTAGAGCTTCAGCTAAATTTCTTGTCACAGTAGTCTGCATCAACTGGATCCATTTTGCTTATTCTTTGCCTACTGCAGTAGTATTACAGTCACTTCGTTGTACATTTGTGATGTCCCATGTACTGTCAGACACGTTGTGTGCATTCCAATCTAATTTTGATAAGAACTGCATAAAGTAGGTGTTGGGAGATGCTCCTCCATGGGTGTCTCATGTTGCTACATATCTTGCTGAGTATTCCCAAAATGCAAGGCCCTGCCCTCAAATTCTCAGGCATTAGCCAATTCCAGACCTAAAGCCCCACTGAATGAGGGGAGGCTGGGTGCTATTGATGAAGGACCATGTTAACATTGGCAAAAACATGCAGTAGGTCTTCCTAGCCTTTCCCAAATGTACCAGCAGTGATTCACCAGGGTGGCTGGGTCCTGAAGAACTGGGCATTGGATCTAAATTGCTTCTAATTCTTAGAGATCAGGTGTGTGCAGAAAAGGGCTACTCAGCAGACTGAGATTGCTTAAACCCTGCACACTAAAAAAAGAAAAAACAGCTCATCTTTAGGACTGGCATTTGGCTCACTGTGGGAGATAAATTCTGAGCCCTCGGAATATTTTGTCTAATTGGAGTGTTTTTGAATGCTGGAGGCCTTGAGCCATGCTGTACCAGTCTGACCAGGTAAGTTTATCCTAACAATGTGATTAATGGCGAATGCCTGTTTTTGCTCGGGGAGGCTGGGATCTAAGTAGCTGAGATCAGTGGTGTAGGCACTCCCTGTCTATATGACTGACTCCCAATAAAAATCCTGGACAGCAAGGCTCAGGTGAGCTTCTCTGGTTGGCAGCAATTTGTATATATTATCACAAATCATTACTGGGAGAATTAAATGCACTTCTGTTCAACGCCACTGGGAGAGAACACCTGGAAGTTTAGGCCTTCTTTCTCTGGACTCGGCCACATGCGCCTTTTCCCTTTGCTGATTTTAATCTGTATCCTTTTGCTGCAATCAACCATAACCTTGAGTATAACAAAAACAAACAAACAAAAAGGCAAGGCTCTGGCCACTCTACCCAGGCCATTTCTCAGGATGTGTTCCCAGCGAGAACCTTGAGGGAGAGGTGATGTGTCTATCTGGTCAAAGAGTAACTTACCACTTACTATACAGCAGCAGATTCCCCAAGCTCATTGTTCCTCCCCTATAATGCAACTCACTATGTAGCTACCATCCATATGGGCCCCCCATGGTGCCTCTGTGGAACTTAGGGGCAAAAAGAACGAATGCATACATGATGCTGAGGCTGCTTGTTGAGCCATGAATCAGATCTTTTGTCTCTCACATAGGAGGCTCTGGTCTTCTGCCAGCATCCATGAAACACTTACAGACTAACTTGCTAACTTCTAAGTAGGGTACCCTCAAACTGCACACCTGATGGTTGGTGTTGGTTCCCTATAGTAGAGGAGGAGACTGGGGCTCAGTGATATAGTAATAAGTAATTTGCCCAGGATCACATATCTAGTAAATCTAAGGGCTAGATCCAAGCCAGGTCTCACTCCAAAGCCAGCTGCTGTACAACTTAGTACTCCCCTAAACTGTCCCTTAAGATGACTGGTAAGTTAGTTAACAAATCAATACTTCAGTTTTTATCTTGATTACCTCAGTTTTCCTATTTAACCTCTCTTGTAACTTAGCTTTCATGCCCCATATTCTTCTCATCTTCCTGGTGCCTCTGGGGCTTCCTTCTTGTGTGTACATGTGGGAATTTCTTCCCAGCGTTTCTTGAGAAATGTATGTTTTCCCAAATCCCAAGAACAATCAGTCAAGAAACTGGAAAATGTCACCAAACAATTAATGTGATACACCACATAAAAAAAATGAAGGCTAACAATCACATGATCATATAAATAGATGCAGAAAAACCTTTTTACAAAATCCAGCACTCCTTTGGGATAACTCTCAGCAAAGTGGGACTAGAGGGAACATACCTCCACATAATAAAGGCCACATATGACAAACCCACAGCTAACATTATACTTAATGTGAAAAAACTAAAACCATTTCCCCTAAGATCAGGAACAAGACAGGGATGTCCACTTTCACCACTCTTATTCAACATAGTACTGGGAGTCCTAGCCACAGCAATCAGACAAAAAGAAGAAATAAAAGGTGATCAAATTGGAAAGGAAGAAGTAAAACTCATTCTTTGCAGATGACATGATTCCACCCAAAAAAACTAGAACTGATAAATAAATTTAGGAAAGTATCAGGATACAAAATAAATACCCAGAAATTGGTTGCATTTTTAAAAATGTTTTTATTTTTAGAGAGAGAGGAAGAGGGATAGAGAGATAGAAGAAACATCAATGATGGAGCCATGGAACCTCCATGTGGGGTTGAGGGGACAAGAAGAGATAAGCCAAAGAACGTACATACTTATAGGATCATGAAGACCTGGGGGCGGTATGAGCTGGGCGAAGGGAAGTAAAGGAGGGAGAAATGGGAGATATCTGTAATACTATCAACAATGAAAAATGTATTTTTTAAAAAAAGACACATCGATGAGAGAGACACAATTAGTAGGATTCATCCAGTGTAGGCCTGGCCTTCCCCAGCAAGCATGTGAACTAGCTGATAGAAGACAGAGAAACCAGGTTGATCAACTTGAATTACCACATTAAATTCCTCAGCAAATCTGTGGATCCTCAGTTACTTTGGAAAAATCCCTGACTATGGCTCCCAATTCAGGGAACATAAGAAATTAGAGGCTTCCCGTTTGGATCCTCAGAGGGTCTGACTCTAATAGGTTCAGGGAAGGAAGGAGTGGGGAGAGGTTAGGAGAAACAGGGAAGTCCAGGGAGAGGAGCAGAATGAAGAAGCGGAGGGCACAGAGCGGGTGGGGACTGTGCAGTAGGGAGAACCTGGGCACAAGACGGCTGCCACATGCCCAGAGACAAAGAGGGCAGGGGCAGGACACAGGCTGATTCAGAAAGGAAAGAGGAAGATGGTGTTGGAGACAAGAGGATGGTGAATGGGGAAAAGAGGCCCCAGAAGCTTTTTTGTTTTCTTTCGATTGTTTGTCGATCTTGGTTAATCTATAAGTGATATTTTGTAAAGTGGCGACTTTAGAGCCTTTTTTAGTTTATTGGGGTGACATTGGTTAATAAAGTGATACAGGTTTCAGGTATACAATTCTACCATACATCATTTGTATATTGTATTGTGTGTCTGCTACCCCAGTGACTTCAGAGTCTTGAATAGGTTTGGAAGTCTTCAGGTACCAATTAAAATAGGCATCCCATTCAGTCTGTTTACTTTGAGCCATGATCTTCTAATTTAGTTCTGAGAAACACAAGTTTGGGGAGGTCACAATTCCCTGTAATGGTCACTGGAGTTCTAAATTAATTTCGGTAGTCTATCCATTTAGTTAAAATTATGCATGAGGAGGGACCATAGTTCTTTTTTGTTTGTGTTTTTTTGTGGCAGCTTCTCATTGGCTGGGTTGTTGCTGGGTAAGGAGAAAATCTTTCTTCCTGCTGGTATATGTAAAGCAAGCAGGTCAAACTCAAAGGCTAATATGGGCCAAATAACCAAGGTTTAAGTTTATGTGGCCGCAAAAAACAAAATCTTCAATTTTCATAGAAACGTAGGTTTATTTCAATAGAGACATGCAGAATACAAAGGGCTGAACTAAATGAGTAACATAAAATACCATAATAGAACACGTTAATAAAAATTAATATTTTTTCTTGAACAGTAACTTACCAGACACTGAATAACTGCACAAATTAATAAGTGTCACACAAATAAACCTATTTTTCTTGTTCTCCGAAAGCGAAATATTTCCTGTTGAGCACACCAAACAAGTAAGTCCAAGACGAATGATGTGGCAACCGGCTGCTAAAATATTTGCTGCTGGTATTAGTGGAGAGAAATGGTGCGCCTGTGTGTAAGGTGCGTAAGGGAAATGAATGCAACACGGTTATAGGTCATTAGCGAACATTGTAGTTCATTATAAATAATTATGTATAACAGGATATTGTGAAAATTAAGTTACAAAATTTTTATCAAAACATTTCTGACATACTGTTATATTGGTTGGGCTGCAAAAATACTCATTGTTGGCCGCGAGTTTGACATGCTTGATGTAAAGTAAGTTGCGAAGTGATGCGATCCCTATCTTCACTGCTTCCTGGCTCCATTTTCAATCAGGTTTTCTTTATTATTTTCACAGACTAAATAAGTTGTTTCATCCACACAATGAAACACTATGCAGCCATTCAAAAAGCAGCAGTCTATATGTGCTGAATTTGCAAGATGTGAGAAAAAAACGCGAAGTGAACAGTATTTTTTTTTTCTGGCTGCTGGTCATTTATTTTCCATTTGGTACAAGGCACACGGTTATGGGGTGTCAGGAAGGCTTGAATGTGGCTTGGGTAGTAAGGAGTGGGGCTCTCTCAATTCCTTTTTGTTCACCATTTGACATGAAGGAACCCAATGGTTCTGCGTGCTGCAGCTTGCTAGTTTATGGGATGGTGTGAGGAGGGGAAAGGGGCTAGCGGAGGCGGGAGAGGAGCTCAAAGAGCCTAGCGCCTCTGAAGTCTGGTGGCGGGTGGTGGCCACTCCGGATGGGGCCCACTTTGGCTGCCAGGCTGCTGCTTCCTTGTGGCTTCCCGAGCCAGGTCACAGGTGATCGTGCTGCTGGAGGCCTGGGGAGATTCCAAGTGCTCTGGGGACCCCAACACTGTGGCCATGAACACAAGAGTGGATGCCCCGAGAAAACAGCTCACCCACCAGTGACGTGGGCCGGCCTTGGGAAGACCACGGTGGTGGGGGTGGCTTCCCCAGGGTACTTGGCACTTCCCCGGGGGCTGTTGCTGGAAGTGGAACCCAAGCAGTCATGGTGGCCATGAGCCAGCCGCTGAGGGGATGGCCATGCTCTTGCTTGTGTGCTGGTGGAAACCTCGGTGGCGACCCCTCCAAGGCCTCAGCTCGCGATCATGGGTGACGGGAATGGGGGTGCTAGGCCATGGAGCCCATTTGCAGAGGAGACCATGGGAGGCCGCTGCATGACTAAGGTGGGGGAGTCGGGGTGGGGGTTGGAGCGGAGGTGAACAGTGTGTTTAGTATACTACTTATGAAAAGAAAAAACCTAAGATGCGCTTTTCTACACCTAAGCTATCTCAGGAAGGACATAAGAAACTGGTAACCGAAGTTGCATCTAGGGAGGGGATGGGGACTAGAGGAAGGAGACCTTTTTATTAGTTGAAGAATACACATAGGATATGTTCATATATCATAAGAGTAAAGCTAAATTTTCACAAAATTCAACACATCTGAGCAACCGGCACCTAAATCAAGAAACAGAATGTTATTAGCAAACACCCTAGGAGCACCCCGGGGTAATGAATTATCCTGATTCTTTGTTGTGTTGTTGTGGTCAATCCTCACCTGAGGACATTTTCCCATTGATTTTTTAGAGACAGGGAAGTGGGGGAGAGGGGAGAGAGAAACATCTCACACTGATTGGTTGCCTCCCACACCCGCCCCACCAAACCTGCAACCCAGGTACAGTGCCCTTGACCCAGAATCCAACCCGAGACCCTTCGGTGAGCTGACCAGCGCTCTAACCCTTGAGACAAACTGGCCAGGGCTATCCTGATTTTTAATAGCTTGAATTAGTTTTCTATTTTTATACTTTATGTGAATAGAATCATATATAATATACTATTTTTTGTGTTGATTTCTTTTGCCAACTCATTTGCCTACAAGATTCATCCATATTATGCATGTGGTTGTAGACCAGTCTCATTTCTGAATAGTATTCCATTTAATAAATATCCCATAATTTATTCATTCTACTGTTGAGCATTGTTTGCAGTGTTTAGCCCTTGGAACTGGTGTTACTGTGAACATTTGAGCACGTGTCTTACAGTAAACATATGTATGCATTTCTGTTGGGCATACACCTAGAAGTGGAATTGCGTATGCAATTAGTAGATACCGCCAGTTTTCCTAAGTGGTTATACTAACTTACACTCTACAGCAGTGTAAGTGTTCAACACTTGCAAGACTTACTTTCGATTGTATATTCTTTTTAATTTGGGTGTATTATGAAATAGAATACAAACTTACATGCATTTTAAAGCCATGCCATGTCTTCAAAGTGGTTCCACTGCTGCGGTGGACAGCTTTTTGTTACACCTCTAGAACTTGCCTTCTCTGCTCTTATGAATACTTGGTTGGAAATGCTTGAAAAACAGTTTAAGAGATGACTGGTTCACTTCCCAGTTTTATTACTCATTTATGAGCCATAATTTGAAGCCAAGTTTTCTGATCAAGACAGGGTACTGATGGAAATATAATTACAATTACAACTATAAGCTCGTATTTATTAAGTACTTATTTTGGGCAGGGCTCTACACTAAGCGCTTAGCTAAACCTGGGAGCCAGAAGATGATTTTTGTTAAAAAACCCATAGGCCCCAAATGGGGCCTCGTGCTAAAAATCCGTGATACCAAACCTGATTTAATACCCGTTCTAATTGCGGTTTCCACCTCTCCCAGCAACAATCTTGATCAACCAATATAGTATTTTCTGGTCAATCACCAGTGAGGTAATCTGCCAAGTGGGCCCTTCTTCTTCCCTTCTCCCCGCCTCCCACTCAGCCACCCGCTTCCACCAAAAGAAGAAGCAACCTGAGAAATAAAAACCTTCCCCTTCTCTTCCCACAAGATGTCCTGGCCCCAAAATAATCATTTATTTTCTTGTTAATAGCATCCCTGCCCCAATTTTCTTCCTATAAAATCTACATTTGTCCTGGCCAGTGTGACTCAGAGGTTGAGCATCGACCTATGAATCAGGAGGTCACAGTTCGATTTCCGGTCAGAGCATATGCCTGAGTTATGAGCACCATCCCCAGTGGAGAGTGTGCAGGAGGCAGCCCATCAATGATTCGCTCTCATCATTGATGTTTCTATCGCTCTCTCCTTCCCCCTTCCTCTCTGAAATCAATAAAATATATATATATATATATATTTAAATCTACATTTGTACAACCCTTGGAGTGCCCTATTAGCTACCAGATGGGGTGATGCCCCAAATATGAATCACTTAATAAAGCCAATTAGATCTTCAAATTTACTCGGCTCAGTTTTGAATCCAACTCTGACCTGGTGATCAGTCACCTGGCCTTTCTGTTGCTCAGGTTCTGTGTCTGAAAAAGGGAAGACTTCTGTGACCGCTGGGCATGGGCCCAATCAAATACCCAAGGGCACCTGCTCCTGCAGCACAGCTGGCTAGGGCTAGGCCTGCAGGGGCACCCGGAGCTGTGCTGGGACCCGATCCCCAACCAACCCCCCACCCCCTATTCGCCTCAGTTTTCTTTTGTCCTTTGGTTTTGTTTTTTTTTAATAAGTAAATACCTTCTTTATATATATATTTTTTAATTGATTTCAGAGAAATTATTTCAGGGAGGAAGAGAGAGGGAGAGGAAACATCAATGTTGAGAGAGAATCATTGATTGGCTGCCTCCTGCACGCCCCCTACTGGGGATCGAGCCTGCAACCCCGACATGTGCCCTTGACCAGGAATTGAACGAGACCTCCTGGTTCATAGGCAGACGCTCAACCTGAGCCATGCGGGTTGGGTTTGTCCTTCGGCTTTTATTCACCTCCTGGTCCCGGACATCCAGACCTGCCCGTCAGAGGCTGCATGAAACCAGCAGAGGGGAGTAGCTTCAACCGGTCAAACCCGACCTCAGCCCCGGGGGCCTTCACCCTCAGCTTTCAGAGGCCGCCCGGGGTTGTGGGGGCGGGGGGGGGGGGGGGGGGGAAGGGCGGCCAGTCGTGGCCGAGCCGCACACACCGTCTCCGGGTTTCTGCTGTGCGCTCCCAGCGCCCGGCTGGCCCCCGAGTGCGGAGAGGGAAGGAGGCAGGACTGGGCGCTCCCAGCGCCCGGCTGGCCCCCTGGTGCGGAGAGGGAAGGATGCAGGACTGTGCGCTCCCAGTGCCCGGCTGGCCCCGGGTGCGGGGGGCGGGCGGGGCGGGAGGATGCTGAGGCCGAGCGGCACCAGCGCGGTTGGGGGCAGGACTGTGCGCCCTGGAGCACCTTCTCCGAGGAAGCCAGGGAAGCTCTAGGTTTCCGCAGGCCTGGAGCCTCTCTGCGGAGAATGAGGACCTTTCCGTGGCGCCGCCGGAGGAGGGAGGGCAGCCGAGGGGCCGTGAGACTTCTCCCCGAGGAATGGGGTGTCTGCCCCCGCGCACAGGGCGTCCCGGGACTTCATCCGTGGGAAGGGGGATGGATGGCCTGCGAGTGTGGGGCGCTGAGGAAGCAGCCTCCCCCCTCCTCTCCGGGTCTCAGCCGAGCCCGATGCTTCCCCCTCGCAGGATTTCAGGCCCCAAACCCGCTTCTACCTCTTGGGTGGAAGGAGAGGTGGAGGCGTGGAGGTCCAGGATCCAGAGGGTGAGAGCTTAGCAACTGTCTGCGGGGCGAGGGGAACGGAAAGGCCACAGGTGCTTCACTTCCAACCCCAGGACGTGGCCTTTGAGAACCCTCCTCCCCACTCAGCCCCAGCGCACACTGCTCCCTCTAGAGCCCTTCTGCCTCCCTGCACCCCATCTCCAGAAAGGTTCCCGTCTCACCGCCAGGTGGGCCTTCCGGTGCCTCTTAGTCATCCTGGACAACCCCGCTTCATGCCGAATGGAGTTTGAGCTTCCAAGGAAGATAGGGGAAGCACATGTAATTTGATTTTTATTGTGTGATATAATGAAGACAAATGTTCCTTTGGATATTAATTATGTGGATCACAGTGTAATGGATAATGCCATTCATCAGAGATTTAAAAAAGGAAAGCTGTTTTGCCTGCAGGCATAATCCTATACAGTGGGGCCTTGACTTACGAGTGTCCCGACTAACGAGTTTTTCGATATACGAACCGTCTTTCCGCCGATTTTTGCTTTGAGTTGAGAGCTAAAATTCGGGTTACGAGCCAGCTTCAGATACCCCACCGCTAGTTGGCGCAGCGAACGTCACAGTGAACGCCACAACATCAGCCCCACATCACGTGTCTCACTCGTTCCTTTTTGATTTGACATATGAGTAATTTGAGTTATGAGCTCCGTCACGGAATGAATTAAACTTGCAAGTCAAGGCCCCACTGTATAATAAAAGGCTAATATGCAAATTGATGGAACAGCAGAACAACCAGTCGCTATGAGGCACACTGACCACCAGGTGGCAGACACTCAATGCAGGAGCTGCCCCCTGGTGGTCAGTGCTTTCCCACAGGGGAGGGTCGCTCAGCCAGAAGCGGGATCATGGCTGGCGAGTGCAGCCATCCACAGTGGTCCTTCCTCGGTGACCAGTGTCAAGCCTGTTTCTCCCCAGTACAAGTACCTGCTCTAGCATAATTCACCCACACAGGTGAAAAGCCCTACTCCTGCCCATTGCGGGCGATGCGGCTGCCACAGGGCTTCCCTGGCCATCCACAGGCAGGCTCACACTGGGGAGAAGCCCTACCAATGCCCAGACTGCAAGAGTCACTTCACTGACCCCCCGCTGCTGGCCACCCACCAGCACAAGCACACAGGCGAGAAGCCCTCCAGCTGTCCTAAATGCAGCCTCCGTTTTTTGCCTACGGCAGTGGTTCTCAACCTTCTGGCCCTTTAAATACAGTTCCTCATGTTGTGACCCAACCATAAAATTATTTTCGTTGCTACTTCATAGCTGTAATGTTGTTACTGTTATGAATCGTCATGCAAATATCTGATATGCAGGATGGTCTTAGGCGACCCCTGTGAAAGGGTCGTTCGACCGCCAAAGGGGTCGCGACCCACAGGTTGAGAACCGCTGGCATACAGGCACTTCTCTGCTGGCTTCCCACAGGTGCACACACACAGGTGAGAAGCCCTGCCCCTGCCCTTACTGTGGCCTCTGCTTTACCTACTCTCCTCCATCATCAGCACATCCACTCTGCCAGCCAGCCCTTCCTGGGCCCAGGGTGGGGAAGGCTTCAAGCGCAAGCAGGCCCCGGAAGACCATCGGCGGGTCAATCCCTCTGACAAGAGCCCAAGTGGCAGCAGCCTGCAGTGGGGCTTTCAGAGCCAATCCGGTTTGGGAGGCCAGGATCCCCCGGTTAATTTCTGGTACTTTCCAGATGGACTTCAAGAGTGTTAGGTGATAGAGCTCCCATGAGATGCTTCGAGTTTTCTCTGGAAAGAAAGAGGCAAAGTTTGTGTGTTAGCGGGTAAGGAAAGGACGTGGGCGTTTAGGGAAAACAGGGCTCTGTGTTAGGAAACGAGCAGAGGTGAGGGGCCCAGAGAAGGTCCTTTGGGAGGAGGAGGCTGCGGTCCGAATGACCGCCTGAGGACTAAACCCGTTCTGGGGTTCCTGCTCCCACTTCCCAGTCGCAGTTGGGGTTACTTCACTGCAAACCATCCACCTGACTTTTCTTTCTGGATTGTTCTCTCCCTTAGAGCATTCTGGTCTGTATCTCCCCTGTTCCTCAGAGATGGGGTCCTTTAGATGTGAAAACCTGTTAAAGGAGCTGGTACCCACTGTAGAGAGGCCCTGGAGCAGAGGGCACACTTTGGGCCTGGAGATGGATACTGGTGGTGGTTGCACAACAATATGAACGTATTAATACCACTGAACTGTACACTTAAAAATTGTTAAAATGGTAACTTTTATGTTATGCATTACCACAATTTTTTTAAAAAAAGGTATGAAGCCCTAGCCAGCTTGGCTCAGTGGATGAAGTGTCAGCCTGTGAATTGAAGGGTCCCGGGTTTGATTCTGGTCAAGGGCACATGCCCGGGTTGCGGGCTCGATCCCCAGTAGGGGGCGTGCAGGAGGTAGCCTATCAATGATTCTCTCTTATCATTGATGTTTCTATCTATCTCTCCCTCTCCCTTCCTCTCTGAAATCAATAAAAATATATTTAAAAAAATAAAAAAGGAATAAAGTGTTGATTCATGCCACAACATGGCTGAATCTTGAAAACACTATGTTAAGTGACAGAAGCCAGACACAAAAGGACAAATATTGTGTGAGGTACCAGAACAGGCAAATTCATAGTCAGAAAAATGAGAAATTACCAGGGGCTTGGTGACAGGGGAATGGAAAGTGACTGCTTAATGGGTTCTGGGTTTCCTTTTTTGGTGAAGAAAACATTTTGAAAATCGATAGTAGTGACAGTTGCACAACATTGTGAATGCAATTAATGCCACTGAATTGTGAACATAGAAATGGTTAAAATGGGCCCTGGCCAGGTGACTCAGTTGGTTGGAATGCCCTCCCGTACACCAAAAAGTTTGCAGGGGCTCTAGCCGGTTTTGCTTAGTGGAGAGAGCCACGGCCTGCAGGCTGAAGGATCCCAGATTCGTTCCGGTCAAGGGCACATGCCTAGGTTGTGGGCTCCAGCCCCAGTGGGGGAGCATGCAGGAGGCAGCCAATCAATGATTCTCTCTCATCATGATGTTTCTATCTCTCTCCCTCTCCCTTGCTCTCTGAAATCAATAAAAAAAAATATATTTTTAAAAAGGTTGCAGGTTCAATCCCCTGTTGGGGCACCTGTGGGACATACATGCATGTTCAACGCAGTACGAGATAAGAGGTGGAAACGCAAATGTCCACCTCCATCAACAGATGGGGAATATGATACATCTATACAAATGGCGTATTACTCAGCCACAAAAAGGAATGAAGTACCGACACATGCTAAAGACAGAAGCCAGAAGGAAAGGCTACACATAGTGCATGGCTCCATTTATATAAAATATCCAGGAAAAGCAGATCTATAGGGACAGAAAGCAAATTAGTGACTGCCATGGGCTGCAGGAAGGGGAGAATGGGAGTGGCTGTTCAGTGGGTAGGTAGGTGGTTTCCATTAGGGGTGATGAAAGTAATGACTGGTTTACACGGTAAATGTACTAAATGCCACTGAATTGTACAGTTTTAAATGGCTGATGTGTAATGGTTTATGTGACTTGTATTTTACCACAATAAAAAATTGTGCACAAGGAAACATTCAGGGGTCACATCAATGTCCTATATCTTGTTGGGGGTGACTGATGGTTAATATGGTTGTATACATTTGTCAAAACTTGGCCAATTTTACACGGAAGATCTGTGCATTTTACTGTATGTACAATAAAATTAAAATTAATAAAAAGTTTAAAGTAGTTGCCTTTAGGAGAATAGGGGGAAAGGGTACAGGGAACTGATTTTTTCTTTTTTAAAAAAATGTATTTTATTGATTTTTTTACAGAGAGGAAGGGAGAGGGATAGAGAGTTAGAAACATCGATGAGAAAGAAACATCGATCAGCTGCCTCCTGCACAACACCCACTGGGGATGTGCCCGCAACCAAGGTACATGCCCTTGACCGGAATCGAACCCGGGACCCTTCAGCCCGCAGGCTGACGCTCTATCCACTGAGCAAAACCGGCGAGGGCTGATCTTTTCATTACAAAAACTTTTTAAACCCATATGCATTAATTAATTTGGGGAAAAAAGAAAATATAACAATTTCCCCATTCCAATTCGAACCTCAGCAAAAACATTCCTTCGCCCGCTGCTCCAGGCGGAGGCTGAGTGATCCGAGCGGAGCGCGCAAGGAGGGGGTGGCCCCGCGGCCCTGGGCCCGGCTGGCTTTCTACCCGGTGTCCCCGCGTCTGGCCCGGGTGTGAGCGGCTTCCCGCGGGGCTGGGGGCCGGGTCCCGCCGCCGGGAGGCGCGGGGAGAAGACCGTCGGGTTCACCACCCGGGACTTCACAAAAGCCCCGTCCCGGTCGGTTCCAGAGCCAGGCAACAGGGACACCGGGCGCGCGCGCCTCCCCAACGGCCGCCAGCCCGGCCCGCGGCGCCGCTTCCTGCGCTCGGGCCAATCAGCGGCACCGCCTCCTGCGCTCGGGCCAACCCGCGGCACCGCCTCCTGCGCTCGGGCCAATCCGAGACGCCGCCTCCCCCTCGGGCCAATCAGCGGCACCGCCTCCTGCGCTCGGGCCAACCCGCGGCACCGCCTCCTGCGCTCAGGCCAATCACCGGCCGCTGGGCCGCCGCAAAGGGAGGTGCTGCCCGCCTCGACCGTCCATCTTTCTCGAAGGCAAGAAGGCTCCCCCATGCCTCCCCTCCGTTCCGTCTCCCCCCTAAAGGCGGCCATTTTATTTGAGGGCAAGTGGGCGAGGAGACGGGGAAGGCAGGCGGGCGCCATGTTTGATGTGATCAGGGGACGGCGCCCTCAAGAGCGGCCGCGACAGCTGAAGCCGGGATGTGGCCCTGTTTCCGAAGGCCCCTTCCGGGCCCCTCGGCCCGGGAGTCTATGGCCACGCTGCCCGGAAGTGAATAAACACCGAGGGGTTGGTGGGTCCCGGTCAGAACCCCCGAGTCCCCAGCGGCCCCAGCAGTCAGTCCCTGCGACTTCGCTTCCCTCGGCGGCGGCCGGACGCCCCGGCTGGAGGGGCCGCGGCCTGGGGAGCGGGCCTGCGGACGGCGAGGCGGAGCCGGGGGCGGGGAGGCGGGGGCCCCGGAGGCCCGGCGGCCGCAGCTCGGGGCTGGCGGACCCCATGGCGCCGCCTCCAGCCCCGCTCCCGGCGCTGACGGCTGGGGGGACCCGGCCTGGGTGCAAGAAGCCGGGGTCCGTGAGCTTCGCGGACGTGGCCGTGTACTTCTCCCCGGAGGAGTGGGGCTGCCTGCGGCCCGCGCAGAGGGCCCTGTACCGGGACGTGATGCGGGAGACCTACGGCCACCTGGGCGCGCTCGGTGAGGCCCGGGTCGGCGCCCCTCTCCTTCACCTTCACTGGGGCTCACGGAGGAGATGCTAGAGGGGCTCGGAGGCGTGTGAGCCCTGACGGCGCACAGTCCCACCAGCAGCACCAGCCACCCCTGCGCCCCGGGGCCCGTGGGAGCGCTGCCACCCGCGCCCGCCTCCTGCAGGCGGGGAGCATGGAGACTCCTCCACGTGGACCTTAGGTTCTGGGGACGCGCCCTCGCCCCGGCGCGGGGTGCCGGCTCCCAGGGCAGCCTCTCAGGCCGGCGCTGTGCTCCGTTCTCCCCCAGGATGCCCCGGCCCCAAACCAGACCTCATCTCTTGGATGGAGCAGGGGAGCGAGGCGTGGAGCCCGGCCGCCCAGGATCCTGAGCTGGGGGGACGCGTGGGAGGAGCCCTGCGAGGTGAGGGACCCCGGGTCTTCCCGCACCCGGCACCCGGGCTTCCTGTCCAGCGAGGTGGTTATTTTCAGATCCCCACTCCCCGCCTCCCGGGAGGAAGGAAGGAGCCGCGGTGTTGGTAATGGAGGAAGGAGGCGGACCTGGCACACAGTTTTCAGAACTTGAGCGTCATCATGTTGAGACCCGAGTAGGGAAATCGGGAGCCCAAGTCCAACACTCGGGTTTCCAGGTCCTTGTGGTGGAAAACACCACCCACTGTCCCTTTTTTAGGAACAACTAAAATCCCCTAAGAATGGACGTGACTTCAGATCCGCCTTTCACGTTCCTCAAGCAAAGCGAGGTAGAACAGGAGGCCATGCCCAGCAAGGCAACCTGGCTCTCCCCCCTCCTCCTCCCCACCCCCTGCGGTGAGCGCGGGCAGACAGGTCCCTCCTCTGTGCAGCTCTCACCCACAGAACGCGGGGGAAGCGATAATGGCTACTGCGCCGTGAGCATTGACCAAGTGCTTAACAGGCTCCCACTGATTCAATGGGTCCAACAGCCTCGTAAAGGGAGTCACCACGATTCGCATCTGACACGCGAGGATCCGAGGCTTCAGAGGTTGAACTGGTTCACTGTCCTTCGAGGCCTGTGTGTCGGTCCCTGTGCAGTATTTCTCTGGCACGTCTTTCCGTAAAAGCACCTGTGGCCTGAGACATTCTAAGCAAATGTGGTTTAAAATGCGTCTTGATTCTTGTTTCCCAGGAGGTGCCCCAAACAAGAAGGAAGAAGAACCCAAAGCGGAGCCAGGAGCCAGGAGCCCCAGAAAGACTCCCGGGAAGGATCGGCCCGGGGAGCCGGTTCAACACCACCCGGACTGGGCCCTCAGCAAGCCGCCCCCGCCCGCGCCCACGAAAGCCTGGGACCCGGGCTCAGGTGCGCCGCCGCCAGCCCCCGGGCCCAGCCGGGGCTCGCAGGCCCGCCAGCGGCGCCACGTGTGTGCGGACTGCGGTCGCCGCTTCACCTACCCGTCGCTGCTGGTCAGCCACCAGCGCATGCACTCGGACGAGCGGCCCTTCCCCTGCCCCGAGTGTGGCATGTGCTTCAAGAGGAAGTTCGCGGTCAACGCGCACCAGTGGATCCACCGCTCCTGCTCGGGGGGCCGGCGAGGCCGGAGGCCTGGCATCCGTGCTGTGCCCCAGGCCCCGGTTCGGGATGACCGGGACCCGCCGGTGCTGTTCCGGCACTACCCGAACATCTTTCAGGAGTGCGGGTGAGTGGCTCCCACGCGTGGGGCTGAGCCTGACCTCGGCGATAGGGACTGACTGGGCCCTGAGGGAGATTCCTAAATCAGGGACTTGGGAACCCAAGTTCATCTCTTGGGCTTCCCTCAAGGATCCCTCAGGTTTTCAAACATGTAGAAAGGAAAGTGCCTGTAAAGATTCACCTAGATTCAACTTGACGCCCCTCTCCCCGGTTTTTCTAAAAAATGAGCGAGACGGGGACTTTTCTCAGTGTTGTTTCAGTACCAGGTGCAACCAAGATCTTTGCTGTCTCAAAAACCACCCCTTGCTGCTTATCTGCATGAGAGGTAAACGCTGAGGACTGGGGCCTGGGGAGGGGCCCAGGTGGAGGTGGTCAGCCTGGCCAGCTGACTCCCGCAGGGAGCCCAGCACAGAGCCAGTCTCTGCACAGGCACCGCTGGCAAGTTGGCCCCCCCCAGCCTCACTCCCTCGTCTGTAAAATGAGGATTACTAATGTCTACCTCAAGGGAAAGGGTTACTGTGAAGACTGAAATTTAAACAATATAGTATGTATGACATAGTAAATGTGCAATAAATGTGTTGAAAGAGTGAATTATCGACATTTTACACTTCAGAAAGGCTAAGGAGGCAGGGCATGGATATCAATAGCCATGTTTTGCAGATGAGTGGACTGAGGCTCAGAGATTAAGTGATTTTTTTTTTTTGCCCCAACATTCCACTGCTTTAAAACAGCAAAGCTGGAAACTGACACAGAGCCCCAATATTTCTACCACTTTCTCTGAGCAGTCAGTAGAACACAGGTCCCGCCCAGGTGAGAGTGAAGTGAGAGCTGGGATCTGGGCAGGAAGCCAGTGGGACAGCAAACAACAGCAACTACAGGAAAGGTTTTTTGGTCGTGGCCAGCTAGCTCAGTTGGTTAGAGCATCATCCGAATATGCCAAGGTTGTGGGTTCTATCCCCGCCCAGGCCACATACCAGAATCAGCCAGTAATACATGGATAGGTGGAACAATGGGTCGCTGTTTCTCTCTATGTATCTCTTGTTCTTTCTCTCTCAATCAATAAATTAATTTTTTTAAAAAAGGTATTTTGGTCCTTACTTCCCAGCCAGAGAGTGGCCTCCCCTTGGAGGGGTGGCTCCTCAGGATGCAGGGCCCAACCCTGCTTGTCTGGGAGAATCTCAGCAGGAAAATGGAAAGCCCTGCCAAAGCCAGTGACTTCACTCAGAAAGGTACAGCCCACATTCAGTGACCTTCTGCTGGAGAGACAGCGAGGTGATCAGGGAATCCGGGGCTGAGGAAGGCTGGCTCCATGCTGTCACTCACAAACAACACCTGAGGCCTCTGGGTTTTGTGCTGGGCTCCAGGGACAGGCTGACTCAGAAAAGAGTGGCCTGATCTCGGCTGTGATGAAGGATGTGCCAGAGGCACCACCCAACCCATCCTGTTGGCGAGACCCCAGGAACTGCATCTTGGAGGAGAGGGTTGTGCTTCCCATAGCGTTAGGTGGTGATTGCGCTGTGGGGAGATTTTCAGGCAAAGGGAGCCTTGTTTCATGAAAAGGCTTAGAAATGGACACAGTGTGGAATAAAGGGAAGAGCCTGGTCTCTGGAGCCGGACTGTCTGGGCTCAGATCCTGACTCACTTGCTTTTTAGCTGTGCAGTCTCAGGCAAGTTACCTCTCAACCTTGTCACCTCTCTGTGCCTTAGTTTCTTCTATAAAACCTAACTAATAAACTTGCTGTAGGATTAAGTAAGATAAGCACCGGTTTTTATTATTACCTAACCCAGGGGTCCTCAAACTTTTAAACAGGGGGCCAGTTCACTGTCCCTCAGACCGTTGGAGGGCCGGACTATAGTTTAAAAAAAAACTATGAACAAATTCCTATGCACACTGCACATACCTCATTTTGAAGTAAAAAAACAAAACGGGAACAAATACAATATTTGTATTTGCATGTGGCCCGCGGGCCGTAGTTTGAGGACCCCTGACCTAATCAATACAAAATAATTTGTGAAGAGGACCAAGAAGAGACTTGGGCAAGTCTTCTGAAACAAGGAAGGTTGCCTGAAGGAAGTGGTTTAAATCAGCCTTGAAGGATGAGAAAGATTCCAACCAGGATAGACATGTATAAGGAACAGTAGTATGACTGAAACATAAACAACTAGGTAATGGTTCTGTCTGGTGTGGCTCAGCTGGAGCATCATACTCATACACCAAAGGTGGCAGGTTTGATTCCCAGTCAGGGCACATACCCAGGTTGCAGGTTCCATCCCCAGTCAGGGTGAATCCAGGAGGCAACCAATAGATACCTCTCTCTCGTGCTTGCTTTCTCTCCCCCGCTTCCTCTCTCTAAAATCAAATTTTATAAAATTTTCACCCGAGGATTTTTTTTCTCATTGATTTTTTTAGAGAGAGTGGACGGGAGACAGGAGGTGTGGAGAGAGAATCACACATCGATTGGTTGCCTCCTGTTCATACACTGATCGGGACCAGGGATCAAGCCTGCAACCAAGGTCGTGCCCTTGATCAGGAATCGAACCCAAGACCCTAGGGACTGCGGGCCAATGCTCTAACCACTGAGCAACCGACCAGGGCTCTAAAACCAGTTAAAAAGAAAAGAACTAGATAATGAGTAATGGAAGATGCAGCAGTGAGGTGGAGGCCAAACTGGAAGAGCCAACAGATCCCAGCAGAGGAGTTTAAGGATTACCCTGAGGAGCCAGAGAAAGTTCTTAGCAGAAGCAGGTTGTTTGATAGGTACTCTCAGAAGATGCCTCTGGCCCTGTCGGGTGTGGCTGTTGGTTGGGCGTCATCCCGTGCACCAAAGATGTTGCTGGTTCAATTCCCGGTCGGGACACATGCCCAGATTATGGGCTCGACCCCTAGTAGGGGGTGTGCAGGAGGCAGCCGATTGATTTTCTGCTTGCACATTGATGTTTCTCTTTCTCTCTCCCTCTCCCTCTTCCTCTCCCTCTCTAAAAATCAATAAAAAAAATTTTTTTTTACAGATGTCTTTGTAAATAGTGTAAAGTGTGACCTGTAGGAGGAGACCGGTTACTAGAGACCTGTTGGACACCTGCTCCCAGGTAGAGCTGATCAGGAGCTGGGACCAAGCTAAAGAGCAAGATCTTTTCTTGCTTCCTGACCTTGGAATTGGGAAGAAAGATACTCATGAGAGGTTTCTGCCATAGTATCTGCATGGCTCAGTGACTGCCAATATGAGCTGTGAACAAGTAAGTCCCAGAGGTTTCAAGCACAGATAGCTGGAGCAAGAGAGCCCGACTGCTGGGCAAGGGGCAGTCAGAGTGGGAGGGTCGCCAAAACCGGTTTGGCTCAGTGGATAGAGCGTCGGCCTGCGGACTGAAGGGTCCCGGGTTCGATTCCGGTCAAGGGCATGTACCTGGGTTTCGGGCACATCCCCAGTAGGAGGTGTGCAGGAGGCAGCTAATCGATGTTTCTCTCTCATCGATATTTCTAACTCTCTATCTCTCTCCCTTCCTCTCTGTAAAAAATCAATAAAATATATTTAAAAAAAAAAAAAAAAAAAGGAGTGGGAGGGTGTGAAGGCGAGGGATGACCAGTACTGGGGAGGAGTGGGTCAAAGAGAAGGTAGAGCTGGAGAGGAGGTGCCACCAGGGAGGGGGGGAGCAGAACCAGGCACAGTGTGTCACGCACAGCTCTGCCACCAAGGTCAGCATGAAGCACAGGATGAGTGCTGTCTGCTCTTTCTCATTTATCTCTTTAACAGAAACCTAGTAAACATTTACCATGTACTAGGAACTGTTCTGTGTGTCAGGATATAGCAGGGAAAACTGACACAGGAATCCTCTTAGAACTTACCTCTGAGTGGCGGGGAAGGGGGGAGAGTAGTGATAAGCCAGTATATAAATAAGACTAGGTACTGTATTGCAAATAATAAGCACTACTAAGGAACTAAAACAGAAGATGTGCTAAAAGTGCCTGTTGCAGATGGATACCCAGGCCGGACTTGGTAAGGATGAGACATTAAAAAAAAATAAAAGATTTTTATTGGATTTTTGAGAGAGAGAGGGAGGGATAGAGAGAGAAACATCCATGTGAGAGCGATCACATCAATTGTCCACCTTCTGTATGGCCCCCATCTCCTGCATACCCCCTATTTGTGATCAGGGACTTGAACGGCAACCCTTCAGTGCAAAGGATGATGCCCAACCAACTGAGCCACATGGGGGAAGGGTACAGGTCACAGAGCTTTTGCTTGCCATGATGCAAAGTTTGGATTTAATTCTAAATATACTGGGAGGTCAGTGGGTTGTTTTTATTTGCGGTAAAATATGCACAACAATTTACCATTGAAAAAAACTTTAAATATGTTTTTATTGATTTTAGAGAGAGGGAAAGAGAGAGAAACATCGATGTGAGAGGGACATATCAATTGGTTGCCTCCCACAGTGTCCAATCAGGGCTGAGGAATCCGTCCTGCAACCTAGGTAAGTACCCTTGACCGGAAATAGAACCCGAAACCCTTTGGTGCACGGGCCAATGCTCTAACTACTTAGCAACACTGGCCAGGGCCTGAATGACATTTTTTTCCCCGTGACATGACCCCTAAACATAAGCCTCATACTTACTTTTCATGATATCATAGCCCATCATTTAAAATTTTCCTCTTTACATTTACACTGAGTGGCCAGATTATTATGACCACCTGACGTTTGTAGGCAAATTAGCTGTACACTGCATTGTATGGGATATGGAAGCCAAAGGCCTGTTCAAACACCTTTGCTGTCTGCAGTTACCAAGATAAAACGTCTCCAATTCGCACAGGGACACAAGGATTGGACAGTCGAGCATTAGAAAAAAGTCATGTGGTCCGATGAATCACGTTTCCAGTTGCATCATGCAGATGGCAGAGTGAGAATTTGGCAGCAACAGCATGAAAGCATGCACCCCACATGCATGAGTACAACCCTTCAAGCTGGTGGGGGCAGTGTTATGGTTTGGGGCATGTTTTCCTGGCATGATTTGGGCCCTTTAATTTGTGTGAAACAACGTCTGAATAGCACAACATACCTAAGTATCGTTGCTGATCAAGTTCATCCTATCATGTTGATGGCGTATCCAAATGGAGATGGCTTCTTCCAACAAGACAATGCGCCATGCCATGGTGCTTGTACTGTGCAGGAGTGGTTTCAAGAACATGAGGGAGACTTTACCTTGCTTAGGTGGCCCCCACAATCACCAGATCTCAATCCAATTGAGCATTTGTGGGACGAAGTTAAAAGAGCCATGAGGCAGCTGGTTCCACAACCATCAAATCTCACAGAACTGGACAGTGCTATTCATCAGGCATGGTGTCAGATTCCTCACATCACCTTTCAACATCTCGTGGAGTCAATGCCAAGAAGAATCGCCGCAGTATTGAAGGCAAAAGGTGGCCCAACGAAGTACTGATGGGGTGGTCATAATAATCTGGCCACTCAGTGTATATGATAATACAGAATTGTGTGTATGTGATCAGAAGCAGCTCTTCTGACCTCCTAGGTCCCTGCTTCTTGCACTGCCCCACATTACAACTGCATCCTGGGAACCTGGTCTAAAATCTCACCTCTCTTTGGTTGCTGAGATTATGCCTTCAGTCATTTGAGGCACTACAGCATGGGTTCTGGAGTTGGAGGCCTGGGGCAAGGTCATCCCTCCGTGCCTCAGCCTCCTGATCCAGAAAGTACCCATCTCTGTAGTGTGAGGGTCCAATGAGTTAACAAGCAAAAGCACTTACTGGTAGAGCAGAGGCTGGCATACAGGAAGTGATCATTCAAGGTAAGCGAAGATTACTAGTCTTCGTCACAGAAGCAGCTGCAGCTCTTGCATAGCCTGCCGTTATTCTGTTAGGAGAGCTTGGAATTGGGAAATCAGGGGGCACATTTAAATCATTAAAACAATGTGCCCTCATCCAGTAGCTCATCTAATTTTCTATGCAATCATAATTGAATAAAGAACCCAGTTCAGCCATTTGCCTCGCTGCTACAGAGTGAGCAAGATGGGTCACCAGCAGCTCTACTGAAGCCATCGAGGAAATTCGGCCAGGGTTCTCCTCCTTGCCGCGTCTGCTCAAACGGCCGCGGTCTGATCCGGAAGTACGGCCTCAACATGTGCCGCCAGTGTTTCCGTCAGTACTCGAAGGACATAGGCTTCATAAAGTTGGACTAAGAGAACTTCCATGAATGGGTCGTTCAAGACATCTACCTTATGGCAGAATGCTATCTCTTTGTACATAAAACAAAACAAAACCCCAGTTCACTTTCACAAGGCCAGCAGGGTCAGTAAATTTAAAATTTCATGTTGCTTTTCTGGAACAGGCCTGCGGAGGCAGGAGGAAGTGGTGGAAAAGGCTGGCATTTCGGAGTCTAAAGACCCCGAGTCACATGGGCTGCCTGACTTTGGGGAACAAACGGGCCTTAGTTTCCTCTTCTGCGAAATAACTGGACTCTAAGGCAGAGAGGCACTCGGCTCAGTGTCCTAGTTAAAGACACAGTAAATGTTGGAAATACCAGATATAGATAATAGAGTGACACATGCATGCATAGAGACAAACAGGCCATCTCTGGAGGGATATTTAGGAAACTGTTAAGAGGAATAGGGTGGGAAGAGAGAATATTATTCTATACCTTGTAAATGAAAAAAAAAATTGAGAAACGAATTGGCTTGCCAAAAAAATAGTTTTTATTAAGGCCATGGAGTGGGCCTTCTGGCGGGGATTAGGAAGTGGACATCTGGCCAGTGGCCCCCTGAATGCTGGCCCCGTGTCCCCCTCTGCTAGACCCCTCGCCGCCGCGGGCGCACGCGCACCCCAGCCTCCCCTTTCACCCGCCCACCCCCCAGGGCCCCCAAGGGAAGCCGAAGTGGCCGCGGCCATCTTAACTGTGGGCAAGGGCGCTTCCCAGGCCGCTCGCGGGACAGCAAGAGAAGAAACTCGAGGAGGTTAACAAACCAGGTCATCAACATCAGACCCACACTGGAGCTGCTAAACGCCTTCCTCTAAAAACAAAGACGCCAGAGAACCACCATCTTTTCTGAGGGCTCCTTCATTTCCTCGGTCCTGGGATCACCGAGTCCGCATAACCAGTTCTCGGCGTCCTAGAGCGGCCACGCCCGGAGCGAGTTCCGGTCTCCTAGGTCCCCGGAGGCCAAGTGCCCCTCCTGGGAAGGGGGCCGCGCATGCTCCGGGTGCGCGCTTCCGGCTTCCGCTTCCCTGGAGGTGCCCGCGAGGGTCCTGATGGGAGGAAGCGTGAGGTGGGAAGACCAGGCGCGGGAGCTTCGTGGCCGTGGCCGAGTATTTCCTCCCCAGGAGTGGGCTGTCCGCTGCCCGCGAAGAGGGCCCTGGCCCGCACGGGATGCGGCCGACCTAATGCCACCAGGCGCGCTCCCTGAGGGCCGGCCATCCCTGATCTCTGAAAGGGGAAGGGGGCAGGTGGGACCGGAAGGAACAGGTGCCCACTCGCCCCACGCCGGCCCCAGGCGGCTCCGTTTCCTGTGACTCCCGCTAGATTACCCTAAAATTCACAACTGCGTCTCCCCTGGCCGACCCCTCCAGTGGCTCTCAGGACTCCTGCAAACGGGTCAGAACCTGTGCCACAACACCAAGGCCCCGGGCACGCCGCCCTCCAGTTCAAACCAGATCTCGCTCTCCCTACAGGCAAGCGATCCCACTGGGCTGCAGGTAAACCGGACCGTTGGTTCTGAGACACGCCTCTAGCTCAGTGGGCCTGCGCTCTTGTGTTCTGCACTGTACACACCACACCTGCAAACCTAACATCCTTCCATGCCCTTTTAAATGCTGTCTCCAGGAATTCCTCTCAGAGCGCCTCTGCCCCATGCAGAAAACCTCCGAACGCCGCTCTGTGTCTGTACAGACCTGAGCAAAGTCTGCCCAAAGGCCCACACCTGTGCCAGCAGAGCTCATACCTTAGTGTAAAATTAGTGTCAGTTTAGAGCAGGAAGCTTATCGTGGTTCACCAATACCTCCAACACCTAGAACATCTCGATGCCTGAGGAATGCATAGGTAGTATTAAGAAATGTATTGTTTTTTGGTGTTGTTTTTTTTTTTTTTTTTAGTGGTTTAGTTTCTTCCCCAGGATTCCCAGACCCCAAAACAGCCCTCCTGGGTAGAGCAGGAGACCCAGCTGTGGGGTGCAGATGCTCAGGATCCACAGGAGGGAGGAAGCCTGGAAAGATGGAAAGGTGAGAAGTGGGAGCAATGTCCCAGTTCCAGCTGGAAGGGAAAATGTTTTATTGGGCGAGAAACCATCTACATGTCCCTTACTAACTTTTCTTGATCTGAATTTATGACACCCATTGGAGATTGAAATCTTTTTTTTTTTTTAATATATTTTATTGATTTTTTACAGAGAAGAAGGAAGAGGGACAGAGAGTTAGAAACATCGATGAGAGAGATCAATCAGCTGCCTCCTGCACGCCCCTCACTGGGGATGTGCCCGCAACCAAGGTACATGCCCTTGACCGGAATCGATCCCGGGACCCTTGAGTCCGCAGGCTGATGCTCTATCCACTGAGCCAAACCGGTCCGGCTGAAATCTTTTTTTGTGTTTTTTTTTGTTTGTTTTGTTAATCCTCACCTGAAGATATTTTCCATTGATTTTTTAGAGAGAGTGGAAGGGAGGGGAGAGAGAGACAGAGAGAAACATCAGTGTGAGAGGGACACATTGATTGGTTGCCTCCCAAACGTGCCCTGACAGTGCCAGGGATCAAGCCTGCAACCAAGGTACATGCCCTTGACCAGAATCAAACCCGAGACCCTTCAGTCCAAGGGCCGGCGCTCTATCCACTGAGCCAGACTGGCCAGGGCAAGACTGAAATCTTTTTTCCGCCCCCCCCATAATGTGAGGAGAGACTGAAATCTTAACCTTCTCTTTCTAAGTTGACTGAGACATCCAGTGGTCCCATGGTCAGGTCACACTGAATGAATCATCCGATCTCCAGCTCCGAGACAGTGTGTGAATTAAGTTTAGGCTGGAGGCAGTTCACCTTTCTGTCTCCAGGTCCCTGGGCCCTGTAGTTGACGGTATCTGCTCTGGTTGATCCTGAGGTAGGTGGGAATGTCCCTGACTCATGAGCCCTTCAGTTGAGCAACACAGTTTAGGGGGAGCTTCCGGGGGCTAGGCACCCATCTGAATGCTTCTGCCCTTGTGAGGCTTGGCTCTGGCACCTGAACATGAGTAGACCTTGGACAAGTAACAGGGCGAGTTCTGAATCTGCTGTTTCACAGCAGCCACTCAGGAAAACAACACATTTAGAAAGGGCCAGGAGAAGGAGTCCATCGGGAGTTGTCATGGGCCCCTGGGATCAGAAACACTGACGTGTTCTCTGAGCCCCCTCCTCTCATCTGTGCCCAGCCTCAACATCGGCACTAATGCAGCACTCTCATCCCTGCCCGAATGCAGTCATGCTTGGCCATCATCTTTAACCTGGTCCAGCGCGCTCTCTGGAGAGGGACCCTGTGGGAACCCTAATCAGAATACGGATGATCAAGGCCAATTTGCCACATGCGTGCATGCAGGCGAGGATGTAACTGTTTATGTTAATCTAGCATCTGTGTCACTCATTGGCACGAGGCCTCTTCTGTGTGAGCGTGTATATAAGGCCACTGACCAGCCAGGGGGGCTTGGCCGCTTTGTGTGGCTGCTTTTGTGGGGCTACTTTGAAGAACTACTTTGATGGCTCCTATAGTAGCAATGGCTACTTGGTCTACAATAAAGTCTCTCCCATAAGCCTGCGACTTCTCATGTCTCCGTCTAATACAGGGGTGGGCAAACTTTTGACTCGAGGGCCACAATGGGTTCTTAAACTGGACCGGAGGGCCGGAACAAAAGCATGGATGGAGTGTTTGTGTGAACTAATATAAATTCAAAGTAAACATCATTACATAAAAGGGTACGGTCTTTTTTTTTTTTTTTTAGTTTCATTCATTTCAAACGGGCTGGATCCGGCCCGTGGTCCATAGTTTGCCCACGGCTGGTCTAATACCTGGTGTCGGGGGAGCTGCGCTCCCACAGTTGGTGGAGTCGAGCAGGATCAAGGAGCCGTGTGCTCCCACAGAGCCTTTGCAGCTAGCGCGGCACCTGCCTTCGCCTCAGGCAGTACCTCTCATGCTAACTGCTGACTCACACAGGCAAGTGGCCCTACTCCTGTCCCCGCTCTAGGAGGTAGGTCTTCAGCTAGAGGCCCACCAGCCTGGTGCCATAGGCCCCAGGGGCCAAGCCAGGGTTTTAAGCCCTGCCCCAGCTTGTTCCCCAGGAAGGTCCAGACAGCCCCGAGTGTCTAGGACTACCCAGAGCTGTTCGAGGCCTGTGTGTCATGGACACCATGGCAAGGGGTGGGCACTGACAGGTGACAAAATGCTGTTCGTTTTAATGGAAATGTTCTGTTTTCTCTTGTGTCCTTCAGGGTTCCGAGAGGCTGACAGAGCTAGGGCTGAGGTTGAGTCCTGGGCAACTCTGAGCCCTAACCCTTCCCAGACTTTTTGTCTCCTCCTTTCCCCTTCCTGCCATAATCAAGTCTTGCCTTTCAAGCTTCCCTGGTGGTGGGGAGAAGCATCCGCCAGATACACCGCCAGGCGGAAGCCTCAGGAAGGCCTTTGGAAATGCTGGCAGGTGTTAGACTTTAGTTCAGCAACCTCAGTACGTGAGTTCTGGCTAAGAAAGAATTAAGAGCGAAGACTCAAACTACAAAAGAAAGTTTAGCATGGCCAGCGTGGCTCAGTGGTTGAGCGTTGACCTATGAACCACGAGGTCCCAATTCCATCTTTGGTCAGGGCACAGGCCCGGGATGCGGGCTCAATCCCCAGTGTGGAGTGTGCAGGAGACAGCCAACCAATGATTCTCTCTCATCATTGATGCTTTTATCTCTCCCTCTCCCTCTCCCTTCCTCTCTGAAATCAATAAAAAAAAATTTTTTTAAGGAGAAAGTTTATTTAGAAAGTCACAAAGGTAGAAGAAGTGAGCCATAGAAGAAATGGGCTCAGGAAATGAGCTACAGAGCCAAAAGAAGGGCCCTTGGAGCTTGGGAGGGAGGGAGAAAGAGAGAGAGAGAGAGAGAGAGAGAGAGAGAGAGAGAGACAGACACTGAGACTTGCCTTGAGAGATGGGAGAGGGAGGAAAGGCTTGAGCATGCACACTCTCGGTCCCTGTCTTCAGAGCTTTTATCCCTTTATCTCGTGGTCCCAGGGGAGGGTCCAATAGAATATTCATCAGCTTTCCAGGTGTGCCCCCTCAGGGTGGCAGTCTCCACTGATTGGTTGGCTCCAGGGGTCATTAGTCAAGGCAGCTGGTCCTGATGCCAGCCATGGCAGTCACTGATTTTGCTGCTTCGCTGGGCCTGGAGCACGGCTGAGGCCTAAAGCGATCCCCAGGGGTTAATGCTTAAGGGAGTGGTCCTGCAAGGGCTTGTAGTTTTGCCGGTTGCTGGTCACCTGGGGTTCTCCTGGTGACCACCTGCCTGTGGTTCCTACTCATGCCTCTGTTGCCTGCTACAGATGGAGGCCAGCAGAGAAAGTTCAGGACTCCAGCCAGAACCTGCTGAAGATGGGGAGTGCATTTCCACGAAGTGTGGGAAATACTGTGATTGACTTGTTGGCCAAAGGAAAAGTATCGTCTTCTTAGGGCAGGGTGTTTATGAAGGCGTGTGGAGCAGGGAGGAGGCAGGCAGTCACCGCCCAGGAGAAATGATGGGGGAGTCGGTGCATTTGCTGAGATAAAGCTCATCTCAGCGTCACCGTTCACAAAGAACATCAACAAGGAGGGGCAGGTTGGAGGGAGAAAGGGGTGGGTTCAGCCTGAGCCATGCCAAGTCTGGTGTGCAGAGGCAGGGTGGCAGGTTAGCTCGGGAGCCGGTCTGAGCTAGAGGCGTGCTGATGTTGGGGAGGCTGCTGCAGGCATGTGGGGAGGTGAGCTGCAGAAAGGGTCCTCTGACCTCTCAGATCTCACCTGCGCTCCCCCCACTGCCCCCGATCTCCTGACAGAAGTCCCAGAATTTCAGGCCCCAACAAGCTTCCAGCAGAGAACGGTCCCTTTACTCACTACTCCCCGCCCCCCCCCCCCCCCCCCCAACATTTAGGAAAAGGTTGATGGCGCCCTGACCGGTTTGGCTCAGTGGATAGAGCATCGGCCTGCGGAGTGAAGGGTCCCGGGTTCGATTCCGGTCAAGGGCATGTACCTTGGTTGTGGGCACATCCCCAGTAGGGGGTGTGCAGGAGGCAGCTGGTCGATGTTTCTCTCTCATCCATGTTTCTAACTCTCTATCCCTCTCCCTTCCTCTCTGTAAAAAATATTTTAAAAAAAGAAAAGGTTGCTGGCACCCAGGGATGGGCCACAGCCCAGTTATAGGCGGCCAGCCACGAAGAATAAGGCCCGAATTTCCAAAGGCGCAGTGGGCCGGCGGGTCCTCCAACCTGAGCGGGGGCGGGGAAGGGGGGCGGGGGGCAGGGGACGGGGGGGCTGGCCCAGCGAGGCGGGGCCGCTCCGCAGGGGAAGCCGGGGCGGCCATTTTGGTTGAGGGCTGGCGACCAGGCCCCCGGAGACCCCGGGATGGCGTCATCTGGGCCAAACTCCGGAGGAGCCGGGTGCGTGAGGCCGCGCGGCCGCCATTTCTTAGGAGGGCGCCGGGCCCCGGTCTCTGTAGCTTCATCCGCCGCGTGGTCCCCGCAGAGGCCGCCCCGGGAGCACGTGGGGCCGCGGGCCAGGGGCCGGCACTCCCCATGGCGCCGCCTCCGGCCCCGCTCCCCGCGCAGGAACCTGGGGCGGCCGCGCGCGCGGGGAGGAGCCCCCAGCCCGTGAGCTTCGCGGACGTGGCCGTGTACTTCTCCCCGGAGGAGTGGGGCTGCCTGCGGCCAGCGCAGAGGGCCCTGTACCGGGACGTGATGCGGGAGACCTACGGCCACCTGGGCGCGCTCGGTGAGGCCCTGCCGCTGGCCGGCCGCGGCCCCTCTCCCTGCGCAGCCGGGACCCTGCACGGGGAGGGGGGCACTGCAGGGAGGAGGGGGCCCTGCACCGGGAGGGGGGCCCTGCACCGGGAGGGGGCCCTGCAGGGAGGGGGGCCTTGAAGGGAGGGGGACTCTGCACGGGGAGGGGGCCCTGCACGGGGAGGGGGGGGCCCTGCACGGGGAGGGGGGCCTTGAAGGGAGGGGGACTCTGCACGGGGAGGGGGAGGCCCTGCACGGGGAGGGGGGCCCTGCATGGGGAGGGGGGCACTCCAGGGAGGGGGGCCTTGAAGGGAGGGGGGGCCCTGCACGGGGAGCGGGGGGCCCTGAAGGGAGGGGGGCCCTGCAGGGAGGGGGACTCTGCACGGGGAGGGGGGCCCTGCAGGGAGAGGGGGGCACTGCAGGGAGGGGGGGCCCTGCACGGGGAGCGGGGGGCCCTGCACGGGGAGGGGCCCAGGGCCCGCGCCGGGGCGGGTGGGCGGCAGCCTCCGGGCAGCGCGGTTGCGTTCCTCTCCGCAGGGCTCCGGGGCACCAAGCCGGCCCTCATCGCCTGGGTGGAGGAAGAGGCTGAACTGTGGGGGCCAGATGCCCGCGACCCGGAGTTGGGAGCGTGTCTGGCAGGAGAAGACACGGGTGAGGTGCTGGGGACGCCGACTCCTGGGCCTCCTCTGGGCCTGACCATCCTGCTGACCATCCTGCCGCCCGCCCGCCCCGGCCTGAGTCCCCCCTGGAGCTGGCCCCGCGGAGGCGGAGGAAGGGCTGTGTGACCGGCTCTGCTGGGAGCATCCCACCCCTCACATCTGGTTGGCCTAAAGCTCTGTTTTGCTCCACATCCTCCCTCCTGTTTGCCTTCATCTAGCTCCTCTGCCTGTGCTTTAGTTTACTTTTTTAAAAAAATATATTTCATTGATTCTTTACAGAGAGGAAGGGAGAGGGATAGAGAGTTAGAAACATCCATCAGCTGCCTCCTGCACACCCCCTACTGGGGACGTGCCTGCAACCAAGGTTCATGCCCTTGACCGGAATCGAACCTGGGACCCCTGAGTCCGCAGGCCGACGCTCTATCCACCAACCGGTCAGGGCAGTTTACTTTCTTTTTTGTTACATTTTGGAGCAGCGTCCTTCCTCTTGGCTCCTGCTGGTCTCCTCTAGTCACTCATCCTGCACCTTGTTGCACAGTATGCCAGCGCCTCTGAACTTGGTTCAGCCAAGCTCACGTCTCTGTGCGGTGCCTGCTGCCTGAGCATCTATCTCCTCATCCCCCACAATCCAGGCCACACATCTGCTGCCGGCCCCCAGCCATTCCCTGGCCCTGAGGTAGAATGTACTGTTGCCTCCTACTCTGTTCCTGATGCTTTGCTTTCTGTCCTCCGCAGCTGAGGAAAGGTGTCCTCAGTTTCCCCGCCGTCCTGAGCTGAGGCCCACAGGCAGCTGTGGGTCTAGAAGGTGGCTGTGTGCCTCTCTCATCACGTGGGGTGTGGGATTCAGGGACCAGGATAAGTAAGCCAGGGTCTGAGCTCTCCCCTTACCTCCCAGCAGGTTCCAGAACCAAGGAAGAGAAAGGACTGAGAGAAGGCACCGGGGCCCTGGAGCAGATCCTTCCTACGGACGCTCGGCCTCTTGGGCTGAAGGCTCTCACACCCCCTTCTGCTGGTCTTCCTTACAGTTTGGAGCAGCCATCCACAGTGCCTCACCGGGGCCGCCCCCCACTCTTTGCCCATCCCCCCGTCCCAAGGGCAGACCAGCGTCATGGTTGCTACCTCTGTGGGAAGAGTTTTGCCTGGCGTTCCACTCTGGTGGAGCACCTGTACACCCACACAGGTGAGAAGCCCTTCTCTTGCCCTGACTGTGGCAAAGGCTTCGGCCAGGCCTCCTCTCTGAGCAAGCACCGCGCCATCCACCGTGGGGAGCGGCCCCACCGCTGCCCGGACTGTGGCCGGGCCTTCACCCAGCGCTCTGCCCTCACCACCCACCTACGGGTCCACACGGGTGAGAAGCCCTACCGCTGTGCTGACTGCGGCCACTCCTTCAGCCAGAGCTCTGCCCTCTACCAGCACCAGCGGGTCCATAGCGGCGAGACCCCCTTCCCTTGCCCAGACTGTGGCCGTGCTTTTGCCCACGCCTCAGACCTTCGGCGCCACGTGCGCACCCATACAGGCGAGAAGCCCTACCCGTGTCCAGACTGTGGGCGCTGCTTCCGGCAGAGCTCCGAAATGGCAGCCCACCGGCGAACCCACAGCGGGGAGCGCCCTTACCCCTGTCCTCAGTGCGGCAGGTGCTTTGGCCAGAAGTCGGCCATGGCCAAGCACCAGTGGGTCCACAGACCTGGTGCCGGGGGACGAAAGGGCCAGGGTGCCAGTGGGTTGCCTGTGCCCCTGACCCCTGGCCAAGGGGACCTGGACCCACCTGTGGGCTTCCAGCACTACCCAGAAATATTCCAGGAGTGTGGGTGATGGCCTCAAAGTGCGAAGACAAAGGGTGAGGATCTAAACATTTCCTGAGGCCCAAGCTGGAATCAGTCCTGAACCTCTGGGGGCGCCAGGGAGGTCATAGAATTCCTTGTAAGAGCTGGGCATGGGGGACGAGCGCCATCATGTTTTAGGCCTCTCCAGCTTGACAGGGGACTCCTCAGTCTGCTGGCCTGGCCTACAAGCCCCCTTTGCTGAGTTAGGACTGAGGTAAGACCGCCGTTGACCTCCGCTGTGGGAAGAAAAGGCCGTTTCTCAGATGTGTTAAGAGGATTGAGGTGGAAGAGAACCTTGTTTTACCCGTTTGCCTTTTCACTGCCTAAGTTAAAACTGGTGGCCATGCACTGAATCTGGCCTGCAGCTCTTTTATTTTTTGGCCTAGTCAGAATTTTAAAATGTTACAAATTATTGGTTAAGATTTCACACAAAATCCGGGTTTCTGACTTCTCTTGAGAAATCCAAAGATTTGGCAACTCTGCCTGAACTCCCACAAAACCACAGCTGGCAGGAGTCGGGGCAGCTGTTCCCGTTGGATGGAGCCGGACCTGTGCTCCGGTTCGGCATGCTCGCCACCCTCATCAGCTCCCGACCAGCGTCGGCTGGCGCTCATGGCTTGCCCACGTCTCTTCCAGGCAGGCTCGCTCCACCTGGTGTTTTCCTCGCCTTTACATGACCTGTTGGGCTCCTGTGGTAATTGGAGTTTGCAAACCGGCGTCTATGGCAGCCGTCGCCAACCTTTTGGACCTCACAAACCACCAGTGGTCCACGGACCACCGGTTGGCGTCTGCTGGTCTATAGCATTCAAGTTTTCCTGAATCAGGGATTTAGGTAGAGAGCATATATGTGAAAGGGCACAGGAGAGAAGTAAAAGCAGGCTTTATTTTAGATCTTGCTTGCATTGTATCTTATGGTTTACAAAGTACTATCTTTTCCATGAACTTATTTCACCCTCATAACTGCCCGGTCAGGAGGAGGCAGGCAGGCCTGAATCTGCCTACACCAGTGGCATTTCTGCCACAGCACTGCTCTCAGCTGACCGGGAGTGCCCGCAGTCATCCTTGGGCCTCCCTGGGAGAGCCATATGGTTCAGGCCTTATCCACCCTAGACCCAACCAGGAGGGTCTCATCACGTTTTAGAACTGGAAGAGATTTGAGCATTTGCAGTTGGGGACACAGATTGGGGAAGGCGAAGCAACCTGACCCAGGTCACACACACAGATGGCAGGGTCTTGGTTTACTGTTGCCTTGGTCACACCGCTCGTGAATTTCTTAGTGTCTCAGCCAGGGTTCTGGGGTATCTGCCCACTCCCTCTGAGGGCACCCAGGCACTGACCAGGACAGGAGACAGCCCAGCCCTGTGTCAGTGAAGCCCAGGTATGAGAAGAGTGGAAAAATGGCCATGTAGCCGACCAAGGCGAGGGAGAAACCAGCCTGAGATGAGAGTTCAGGGCAACAGAAGCAAAGCTTGATCTTCACTATGTGCCCACCATCATGAGCTAGGCCAGGAACATTGGGAGAAGTAGCCAGAGGAATTGTACTCATCTATATTCCCAGGCTCTGCACACAATCTCTGCCCTCTCACCTTGTGACTCCATTAGCCCTATTAACAATTCCTTTGTGGTCAGAGCCCAGCCTTGTCCGGGCAATGGAAGCAGCCAGGCATGGGCAGACCCTGTCCTGCCTCTGGTCAGGACACTCTTCACTTGAGGAGGAATAGGGGTTATGTCCTCTGCTGGTCCGTGTGTACTTGTCTTCTTTACTCAGCCCCGTGGCTGCCTACCTCAGGGAGGAAGATTTGTCAATCTGGAGAAACTTCTAAAGAGAAGACCTGGGGAAAAGACACTGTTCAGGTGAAGTCATGAACTGACTTGATTCCAAGTCTGAGCCCACCTGAACTTTTCATGGAGGACTGGCTAGTGTGCCACCTGTCATAAGTGGGACATGGTGTGAGAAGGCACCTTAGTGGTAGGAGCTACCTTTGTACCAGCTTTTAATTCCCTAAAGAATGTAGTGTACATCTAACTCTCAGGCTGCCTGGGAAAACCCAGCCTGAAACACCATTCTCACTCAGCTCAGACTCAAAGCCCAATTTGGACCCTAGCCTCAGCCGATTAAAGATGCCATAATTACTACTTTCTCTGAGTGCTTTGAAGTTTGCAAGGCTTTCTTAGGGCCCAAACTCCAGACCCAGCTCTTCTGCTTCCTGCCTCAGGACCCAACTTACCACCATTAAAAGATAATCGTGTCATGAAATACTTAAGCCGCAACCTCATTCCATTCTTAGCTCCTCATTTCTTGGCACAGATACTTCCACCAAGCGTAGGGCTCTCTTTGTGCTACTGCAGGCCTCTGAGGCTCAGAACCTGAAACAACTGAAGCCAAAAGAGTTTCTAGGGCTTCACTGGAGAAGTGCTCATCTGTACCAGATATGAGCCCATCCATGTGGCCATTGTGAGAGGTGAGGCCATGACCACATGTCCCTCGCTTGTCTAAGACATCTAAAATAAGGGTATTGATTTGAGTTCCAAAGACCCCTAAGCTTTTGAGGAATGGTTACATGCATCTTTTTAGGAACAGGATGTGCAAAGCTGTGACCCAAAAAAGCTAAAACCTGCATTAGGCCAGTATTTTTCAAAGTAAGGCCTTCCTGCCAAAGAATCACATACTGTTTCTTTAAAACGTAGCTAGCACCCTAGTTGGTTAGGCTGAGTGGACAGAGCATCAACCGTGGATTGAAGGGTCCCAGGTTCAATCCTGGTCAAGGGCATGTACCCTAGTCTGGGCACGCGGGAGACATCCAATCGATGTGTCTCTCTCACATTGAGGTTTCTGTCTCCTTTCCACTCTAAAAAATCAGTGGAGAAATACCCTCAGGTGAGGATTAACAACAACAATAAAAAAATGTAGCTAGCTTCCTCAGGCTCTGTTCCTAGCTATTGAATCTGAATCTTCAGGGATGGAATTTTTTTTTTTTTTTTTTTTGAATGAGGTCCAGACCTACTTTAATTAGCATTAGTGTTAGTATTCCAAAGAGTTTAAAAGTCTTCATTTACATTTTTATTTAGCCTTAAAAATATTTGGTAAAGTACTTTATCCATATGGAAATTAAAATAGAAGTATCTAATTTAGGACTGATGGGAGCTTAGACCACCACACATCTACTAGAATAGATTTTTTATTTTTTTATTTTATTTTTTTTTAATATATTTTTTTATTGATTTTTTACAGAGAGGAAGGGAAAGAGATAGAGAGTTAGAAACATCGATGAGAGAGAAACATCGATCAGCTGCCTCCTGCACATCCCCTAGGGATGTGCCCGCAACCAAGGTACATGCCCTTGACCGGAATCGAACCTGGGACCTTTCAGTCCGCAGGCCGACGCTCTATCCCCTGAGCCAAACAGGTTTCGGCTAGAATAGATTTTTTAACCTAATAAAATTTACTATAATACAACTTGATTTATATTTTTTCTAAAACTCTTTATATTTTCAATTTGGCTTTTTAAAAAAATTTAAATTCTTTGTTGTTTAAAGTATTACTCCAGGGATGGAATTCTATGCCTGCTAAACTTTGAGAACCACTGCTCTGAACGAAATGTTATTTTCTAGATGCTCTTAGCTTTTGAAAGAGGAGGGGTTGGTCTCAGGGCCTGTGTCAAATCTTAGGTCAGGGGATGACCTAGCTGGACACAAGACCATTTCCTTTGTTCTTGCCAAAGGGGCTGTGCTGTGGCAGGTCTCTTCCTGTGTACTTCTTTTTAATTTATTGATTTTAAAGAGAGGGAAGGAGCACACCAGGGAATGATGTGGAGAAAGTGGCTGCTCACCTTGGGACACACACAGGCTCCTCACCAGCACACAGCGGTGGAGCAAGGCCAGTGGACTCCTGCCTTGGATTAGCACCCTAGTTGGGACAAGTTGGAACCGTCATCAGAGGCTTTCCTGTGCTTGGAGCCTCTCGCTGCTATGCGTGGCAGACGGGGCTGGCTGCCGCCTCTTGAAAGCCTATTGCATAGACAGGTCTGGTGCTGGAGGCTGCCTGGGAGCCAGCCAGCCACTCTTCCTCTAGGCACCGGTGAGGCTGAATTTCCACGTGGAAATGATGGTGCCTGGGCAGCTTGAAGCCCTGGACCGACTTCTGCTACATGTGGGCTTGTAGCCCATGCTGTGGGGAGTACAGGCAGTGGACCATGTCAGACCTGTGCTTGAATCTTCGCTACTCACTCTGCAGAGCGGCTGCTCTCCCGTGTAAATTGTCTGGGTAAGCAGGTCAGAAAGTCTCATGAAGGAGACTTTTGTCGCTCACTGGTGTGAGTGCTCTGGGGATGAGCAGGGGGTATCCCAGGTCCAGCACTTCCCAATCAGTGCACTTGTAGGCGTTCATCCTAAAAGAGGTTGTAGGGCAGACTTTGGATGGAGAGGCATGGAGCTGGAAGCGGTTGCTCTGGAGGGCAGAAAAGTCTCCGCTTTATTTGTCGGAAGGTGTCAGTGATTCTATTTGTAGGCCTCTGTGCAGACAATTCTCTCCAGCCTTTTACCACTTGGAATTCTCCAAATTCTGATCCCGCCTCTTTTCAGGAGAATGGAAGATGCCATCTTTCCTCCTTACCAGTTTCTTCCCTTCATTTGTCTGGGAAGGTAGGAAACCACAAACCATGACTCCTGCCTCCCTCACATTGAGAGCATTCGGCCTTTCAGCTACCAAGAAGGCGACCCAACTAGTTCTCAGCGGCAAGAACGAGAACTGGATCCTCTTAGGTTGTCTTCTGGGGTCATTCTCCCCCTTGACTCAAGCTGCACCTCAGGCAGCGCTTCTCGGTTTCCTTTCTTTACGAGCCTCTCCAAGAAGCGACTGGGAAGTTCTCCGCCACCGTGAAGGCCAGATGGTTCTCTCTGTCCACGTCCACTCCGACTATCACTCTCCACCCTCACCTGGGAGAAGTTCCCCCAAAGTCCTGGCCTCCCTGGGAGAAAACCCAGGAACCAAGGACTGAGGCTCCCGAGGTCGGAGTTAAACCCAGGCTTCGGGGAAGGAGGAGGCAGGAGGCGGGGGGTGGGGTGGGGTAGGGGTGGTGGTGGCTGAAAAGAAGGCAGCCTCCTCCCGGAGGGCGGACCTCCCAGCTGGCCCCTCCAGGGAAGCGCTGGCGGCGAGCGGGGGAGCCCCGGGAGGAGGGGTGTCTGCCCTCACTCCTCTGGGCTTTCATCCTTCGGGAAGATAAAACATAATGAAGGGAAAACGGGGGCGGGAAGAGTTCTGAAGGCAGAGGCCCAGCCGGAGGGGAGACGCCGGGCAGGTCCCGCCCACTCCTCCCGCCGGCGCTCTGGTGGGACTCGCGTTCCCGGCGACCTTCAACGCCGAGCGGCGGGTGTAGCGGGAGTGGGCGGGGCGGCGAGAGCGCGAGCTTTGCTGGCCAATCGCTGAGCGCTCTGAGCGGCAGGGGCGGGGCCTCTGGAAACCCGAGGCGGAGCTGTTTCCTTGGCAACAGTCCTAGCCCAGCGGGACGGGGTAGGGAGGGTGGAAATTAGGAGCCGGGAGGAGGGAGCCTGCAGGGGCGGGGGTGGGCGCGCCGGCGGGGGGCAGTGGAATTCTAGCGGGAGCGTGGGGTGCCCCAGAGTTTCCATGAGTTCACGGAGGGGCGAGGGCCCGTCCAGGTTTCCGAGGCGCGACCGGAGCTGACCCCGAGGCCCGGGAGCGCGGGGAGCGAGACACCGCCCCCGCCGGCGCCGGGAAGCGTCGCTCCTTCTCGCTGACCTTGGTCTCGCTTGTCCCCTCGCCCTTGGCCACAGTCACTGACGGATGCCGAGCCCAGAGGAAGGACAGATAGGCCGCCGGACGGACGGAGGCCGAGGACGTAGGCACACAAACTGCCCAGCCTCGCTCGCCGGCTCCAGGGTGCTCGGTCCTCGCCCACCTCGACGCCGGGGCCATCCAGCCCAGGGTTAATGCCAACGAGTTTCCACCTCCAGCCGCTCCTAGAGAGGCCGCGGCGCTAGCCACCGGGGGAACTGGCCGCGGACGGACACTTCCTGCGGGGGGAGGGGTCGGCTGCCGCAGCCCAGCCCGGGGCCGGGGGCCAGACGGCGGGGGTCGCGGGCGGGGAGCCGGGCCTGGGGGCAGCGGGGCTAGTCGTGAGGTCCCCCCTCCCTCCGAGGCCACGCGTGGGGGCCTGTGAGGGCCCCAGAGCCGGCCGAGACCTTGTGGGTGGAGGCGGGGCCCCGGGACGGGGAGGGGAGGGGAGGGGCCCGGCCGGCCAGAGAGGCCCAGGGTCAAGACGTCCGGCCTTGGGGGCTGGGGCCGGGCAGCCGGGTCCCCCGGGCGTCGCTGAGTGGCGGGCGGCGAGGGCCTGGGTCTCGGGGCTCCCAGGCCGGGTCGCAGGATCGTTCCGCCATCGCCGCCGCCGCCGCCGCGCTGGGAGCCAGCGGGGATGGAACGGGAGGCGTCGCCGTGGGGCCTCGAACCCCGCGATGTGCAAAGTCCTGACGAAGTGGGGCCCGAAGGGTCCCTCGAAGGTGAGGGAGGGAGCGCCCCTCCAAGGAGCGTGCCTGGGAGGGGAGAGGGGGCTGCGGTCCGTGGGCGGGGAAGGGAATGGGGGGTTTGGACACCTGGGACCTGGGGAGGTGGGGGCGGGGGGCCGGGTGTCCCGGGTTTGCTGTGGGGAAGGTGGGAATTTCAGCACCTGCACGAGGGCCAGCGACCATGTTTGAGGAGCAGGGAGAGGCTTGTGCAACTAATTAATGGTGGGACCCAGCGACCTTCCAGGCTCCACACAATCTGGGTTTTCTGTAATTCTCTGATCCTGCAGGCAACATGCGTGAGAATGAGGAAGAGGAAATTTCTCAGCAAGAAAGCACTGGGGACTATGAGGTCGAAGAGATACCTTTTGGGCTGGAACCCCAGAGCCCTGGGTTTGAGTCACAAAGCCCAGAGTTTGAACCCCAGAGCCCCAGGTTTGAGCCTGAAAGCCCAGGTTTTGAGTCCCGAAGCCCTGGGTTTGTGCCCCCAAGCCCTGAATTTGCACCCAGAACCCCTGATTCAGATCCTCAGAGCCCTGAGTTTGAACCACAAAGCCCTGGGTATGAGCCCCAGAGCCCTGGGTATGAACCCCGGAGCCCTGAGTTCAAAACCCAAAGCCCTGAATTTGAAGCTCAAAGTTCCAAATTCCAGGAAGGTACAGAGGTGCTTCTCAATCCCGAGGAAAAGAGTCCCTTGAGCATCCCCTTGGGAGTCCATCCCTTGGACTCCTTCACACAGGGGTTTGGGGAGCAGCCCACAGCAGACCTTCCCCTAGGGCCACCTTTTGAGATGCCCACGGGGGCCCTGCTGACTACCCCCCAGTTTGAGATGCTCCAGAATCCCCTGGGCCTGACAGGAACCCTTCGGGGTTCAGGCCGACGGGGTGGTCGGGCCAGGGGTGGACAGGGCCCTCGGCCTAACATCTGTGGCATCTGCGGGAAGAGCTTCGGCCGGGGCTCCACCCTCATCCAGCACCAGCGAATCCACACGGGCGAAAAGCCCTACAAATGTGAGGTCTGCAGCAAGGCCTTCTCTCAGAGCTCTGACCTCATCAAGCACCAGCGCACCCACACGGGGGAGCGGCCCTACAAGTGTCCCCGTTGTGGCAAGGCCTTCGCCGACAGCTCTTACCTGCTTCGCCACCAGCGCACTCACTCTGGTCAGAAGCCCTACAAGTGCCCGCACTGCGGCAAGGCCTTCGGAGACAGCTCCTACCTCCTGCGGCACCAGCGCACGCACAGCCACGAGCGGCCCTACAGCTGCCCCGAGTGTGGCAAATGCTACAGCCAGAACTCATCCCTGCGGAGTCACCAGAGGGTGCACACTGGGCAGAGGCCCTTCAGCTGTGGCATCTGCGGCAAGAGCTTCTCCCAGCGCTCGGCTCTAATCCCCCACGCCCGCAGCCATGCCCGCGAGAAGCCTTTCAAGTGCCCCGAATGCGGCAAGCGCTTTGGTCAGAGCTCCGTGCTGGCCATCCACGCCCGCACCCACCTGCCAGGCCGCACCTACAGCTGCCCAGATTGTGGGAAGACCTTCAATCGCTCCTCCACGCTGATTCAGCACCAGCGTTCCCACACGGGTGAGAGGCCCTACAGGTGTGCTGTGTGCGGCAAGGGCTTCTGCCGCTCCTCCACGCTGCTGCAGCACCACCGCGTCCACAGCGGGGAGCGGCCCTACAAGTGCGATGACTGTGGGAAGGCCTTCTCCCAGAGCTCCGACCTTATCCGCCACCAGCGAACCCACGCCGCTGGCCGTCGCTGACCAGGGCTGTGGTGGGCAGAAGGGGAGGGACGGAGCTAGAGAAACCTTTAGAATAGTGGAAGAGCTGGAGGAGTTGAGGATTCTAGGAGGAGAGGGGGCTAGGGAGGAGAAAGTTATATGCCCTGGAGATTTATGGGAAATGGGTTGGAGGTAGGCCAAACAGGCTGCAGGAGGCTCTGGAAGAATTCAGAAAGAGGTCAACAGAGAGCTGGCCTCAGCAGCAGCATGCTCCTTCGCAGACACCTGCTTGGCAAAGCGCTAGATGGGGGAGGGCGGGGAGGGTTACTTAATTAGAGTGGGGTAGCTTAGTTCCGTAGCTACTGAGACCCTTGTTGAGTCAGGAAGGGGTGAGGGGAGGTGGGATGGGGAGTAAAGCCCAGAGGGGGCCTGGGCCTCTGAGTGCAACCCCCAGTCTCCCTTGTCCTCAGGCTTTGGAGCCCCTGAATTTGAGTTCAATAAAAACCTCTCTGTGGTTAAAGAGATTTGTCATTAAAATGTGTGCATGGACAGTGCCCTGGGCAGTAGGAGCACTAGGTCATCACTGGAAGAGCCAGCGAAGCCGTAGGGCCGTGTCTGGGAAGTGCTGTTACAGTCAGGATTTCACTGGCCTTGGGCTCAGGAGAAGTGACTTGCCCATATCTGCCCAAGTCCTCTCCCATGCTTTGAATGCTGCACAGACACAGAAGGGCCTATTGTGGGTTTGAGAAAGCCTTTCACCTTTGTGGCTATCCCTCTCCCCAAACAGGGAGGGTCTGCCCTTGGGCCAGAAAACACCCTGGTCCTCATATCTGGGCATGGAGCCTGCGTACCATTCCCCCCCCCCCAACCGCCGCCCCCGCCCCGTGCCGCTCTCCCACCTCCAACCCCTCCCCCCCCCCCCTCTGCTGCAACCTCTAGCCACCACTCTGTGCAGATCCTGACTCTGACCAGAACTTCAAGTTTCAACCCCATCCATAGGGGTTTTTGTATTGGACCCAGTAGGAGGATTGGTGTCGGCCTTTAAGACCCTCCCACCAGGCTGGCCTGATTTGCCACAGCTCTGCCTCCTTTTTAGGACCCCTGTACCTTTCGGTGGGGTCACCCTGTTACCACCCCACCTTTATCCGACTTTCCACCTGAGCCTCAGCCCTCCTAACACTTGGCTCCTTAGGAAAGGATGGGAAGTTGGTGCCGTCAGTGATTGGGGATTGCGGGGGGGGGGGGGGGGGGGGGGGGGGAGCGGCGTGGAGAGGGGGGGAGGTATTCTGGGGCGTGGCCTGTGATACCTCAGCTGAGGGGACAGGCCCTGCCTTGGGGAATCACCCTGCTGCTAGGCACATTTTGAGATGAATTCCTGCTAAGGGCCTCACAGTGAAAGGGCCCTGTGAAAGGTTTATTTATTCTATTTCACAGATTAGGAAAATGGAGCTCAACTAAGTGGCCTGTTCAAAGTCACTCTGTGACTTAAGAGGCAGATAAGACATTCAGACCGGGTCTGCCCGGCTCCACCTGTCCCCAGCTTGGCCTCAGGCAGGTGGGGAGTGTTGCTCTCTAAGGCCTCTAGGGCCTCAGGCTCCTGACCTCATCCCCACCCCATGCCCAGCCTCAGGGCCGTATAACTTGCCAAGAGGAAACCACTCCTCAGCACATTTCAGTCCAGCCTCTCAGGATCTGCAAGCCCTGGAAGGGCCAAGAGCATGTGGTTCAGTAGAGTTTGGTTGTGTTTAGTGGTTTTCAAAATTTTCATTATTTTTGGAAGTAGATCCCTTAAAGTCTCAGTCTTTTAAAGATGTTTATGAATGTTATGTACATTTTTGTACAGATACCCTACCATACAAAAGTTCAAATATTAAAATACTCTGACTCCTATACTTAATATAGTTCATATCCTAGTATGTAAGTATATACATAGAACTGCATTTGACCACCTGAAATACTACATTTGGAGACATTACTTCAGCATTTGTTTCAATTACACAATTTAATTTTTATATTTTGGAATTGATTCTTTTTTCAGCTTCCAAACATGCTCATGCCCTTCTAAGCTGGGAGGCCCTGGGCACGGTGCCTGTGGTGCTTAATTGATAAAGTAGCTTGTACGCACAGAACACCATAATAAAAGGCTAATATGCAAATGGTTATTACGCCGTGATGCGTAACGACCGATCAGCAGGGACCTGAGGCTGCGTGGCGCCTGGCCAGGGTGGGGGACCTCAGGTTGTGCCCCCTGCCCGGCGGGGCTTGATGGGGGACCTCAGGCTGCGCCCCCCACCTGGCGGGGCTTGATGGGGGTGGGGCTGGCTGGGTCTGGTCTCGCCCAATGGGAGTGGGGCTGTCCAGGTCTGGGGCTCCTGTGATTTCGAAGCATGTGCAGGTGGGTGGGGACTTGACTCTGGGTCCCACGGCACGCCCCAGACTCTGACAGGAGGGAGATTAAAAAATATATATATATATTATTGATTTTTTACAGAGAGGAAGGGCGAGGGATAGAGAGTTAGAAACATTGATGAGAGAGAAACATCGATCAGCTGCCTTCTGCACACCCCCTACTGGGAATGTGCCTGCAACCAAGGTACATGCCCTTGACTGGAATCGAACCTGGGACCCTTGAGTCCATAGGCTGACGCTCTATCCACTGAGCCAAACCGGTTAGGGCAGGAGGGAGATTTTCATATACATTTTACTAATTTTCTTTCATTTCTGACACTTCTATTATAGAGAAAGGGCAAATAGCAATATTAAAATATTTCCTCTAATTAATTCCCTTTTAATGTGCATCAATTTCGTGCACCGGGCCGCTAGTTAGTATATAAAAGCTGATCAAATGAGGGTGGGGCTCAGCTGCTCAGCCCCCACCCCTTTCTCTCGTGACAATTCCCAAGGTACCTCCAGATCCCAGGTGGGGCAACCAGACCCAGGAAGAGCATGCGTCTTCCTAAGATCACGGTGGGAGAGCTAGTGGGAGAGCCAGAACTCCAACACCAGCTGTCTTGACTTGTGGTCCAGGATGCTGCTTTTACCACACCATCCTACATATCTAAACCACCATTTCTGCCGTAGCCGGCTTGGCTCAGTGGATAGAGTGTCAGCCTGCGGACTGAAGGGTCCCAGGTTCGATTTCGGCCAAGGGCACATGCCTGGGTTGTGGGCTCCATCCCCAGAGGGGGGCGTGCAGGAGGCAGCCGATCTATGATTCTCTCTCATCATTGATGTTTCTCTCTCTCCCCCTTCCTCTCTGAAATCAATAAAATTACATTAAAAAAAAAATAAAGCACCATTTCTGCCCACTGTTATCAGGCACTGATGGGCTAGGAACAGTGATCCACAGTTTATAGGTGCTATTTAATGCTCATACCGGCTCTGAGATGGAGCACAAGTAGGTTTACTGTTTTGAGTATGTGAAACACAGAGTTTATTCTTGTATTATTATTTATTATTTTCCATACAAATAACTGCAAACCTACTTTTTCCCACCCCTGTACAGTTATTTCTATTTTACAGATGAAGAAATGAGTCCCAGAGAGGATAAGTAATTGCCCCACATCGCACAGCAGAGCTGGATTCAAACCCAGGGCTGACTGGGTTTTGATTCCTTTTGTATCAACACTAAGCTGTTATTTACTTTGTCGCCGTCTCTCTCCCATGAGCGGAGTGTTTTCTAGGGGCTGTGTGATTCATCATGGCAGATGGCATCACTCTGATGGGCTGTGAGGCCTGTAGGCTTGGGTGTTATGCTTTAAATTTTTCTCCATTTAATTTCTAACCAGATATAACTGGATGTAACCCATGTAAAAAAAAAAAAAACCTCTTTGGGAATCCTCAGTAATTCTTAAGAGTATAAAGAGGTCCTGAAACCAAAACATTTGAGCGCCACATCGAGCACTTCCTTTGTGCCAGGCCTGGGGAGGGGTCAGTATTGGTAACATATCTGAGTGAGGCCTGAGGCCTGCCTTCCAGAACCTCCTACTCTCGAGACAGGAGCCCACAGTCAGCGTTATTGTGCTGGGCTGCATATCTGGCACTTCGGCCAGACGGGGCGCGCTGTGCTGTGTGTTCCTAAAACACATAGACAGGAAGGTACTGACATCAGGCCAGGCCTTGAGATATGGTCTCATGGCCCCTTCTCAATATGCTGTACTCTGTTCCTAAAACACATAGATAGGAAGGTACTGATACTATACTGTGTCAGGAACTAAAGTTTTGTAACTTTGTGGGTTTTGCAAATAAAAACACTGTAATTCCTGTAGTCTGGGCTGCAGTTCAGCCTTTGCTTTGGCAGGGTGCTGTGACTGTAGTCAGCTGGCCAGCTTAATAAAGGCTCTTAAATTTAAATTCTGAGTCGGTGGTCTATCTCGTTGAGTGAACCCATAACATTTGGAGGCCGCAGCGAGATACCCGGCAGGAGTGAGAGGGACCCCTTATCTAGAGCAGGAGACTCTCCCCGATCCATCACTGGGCAAGCAGTGAGGACTTACTGAAAAATCCTGCAGGAGTTCTTTCAGGCTTTACAGTCTACCCAGAAAGCAGACCAGAAGCACGTCCGAGATGTTCTGCCTGTATCCCGTTCATCCCTTCCAACCTGGTGACTCTGTTTGGGTAAAGAAATTTCCCACCCACAGCAGTCAAGGTCGATGGGATCCTAATGTGGCTTCATCACACCCGGCTTAAGACAGCCCAGGCAAAATAGAGAGTCTAGGACTCTTCAGACCCTCTGAAGATTACTCCTGGCCCTCATTCCAGGCCCTTATATTATAAACAGGCCCACTGACTTTATTCGGCAAAGAATTAATTCTATCAAGCTTATAGTCCTCAGGGGTCCCTCCCCAACAATGACCCAAAAGAGTCTATGATTTGACTCATGTACATAAAACCAGTGGGGAATGTGCTGGGCTGCATATCTGGCGCTTTGGCCAGACGGGTCATGCTGTGCTGTCTGTTCCTAAAACACATAGATAGGAAGGTACTGACATCAGGCCAGGCCTTGAGATATGGTCTCATGGCCCCTTCCCAGCACGCAGGCCTTCTGTCTCCGAACGCCTGGAAGTCTCATTCCAAATTTGGGAGACAAAGGACTGGAAAAAGTATAAATAAAGAGAGTTTCCTCCATACTGGGGGGCCCAGAATTTGAAAGACACATTTTTCTCTGGGCCTCCACAGAACTTAATAATAAAATGTAACTCCTGTAGTCGGCACTGCAGTTCAGCCTCTGCTTCGGCAGGGTGCTGTACCTGTAGCCGCTGGCCAGCTCAATAAATCCTCGCTTGCTGTTTAAGACCTAATGGGAGTCGGTGGTCTTATTCTCGGGACTGTCACTCCACAACATTATGTGCACCAATGAGGTACAAACAACGTGGTGTGGAGGGGGCTTGTGTCCAGAAATTGTGGGATTGAGAAAAGCTTTGAAGTAGGAGGGTTTTCATGGATAGGAAAGGCGGGGACTGCACGTGCTGACGAGGGGAACACATGGGCAAAGGCACGGCAGCGGAAAGGACACAGATTCGAGGACACGTGCTGGGCAGGGAGGTGGGATGTCTGGGGACGATGATGGCAGGTCTGGTCCTAACTAAGCCTCCAGATCTTTTTAAAACAATTAATTTTAAAAATATTTTCTTTTTAAAAAGGAAGGGAGAAGGAGAGAGAGAAGCATTGATGTGATTGGTTGCTTCCTGCACTCCCCTACTGGAAACTGAGCTCGAAACCCCGGGCATGTGCCCTGACCGGGAATTGAACCAGCAACTTTTTGTTGCACTGGATGCCACCCAACCAACTGAGCCACATCGGCCAGGGCACGCCTCCCAGATCTTCTGTGCTTTTTTGCTTCCAACCTGGATGCAAATATCGACTTTCCCCGCCCCCCCGTCACAGAATATCACCTCTTTAGAGAGACTTTCCTGACCACCCATCTAAGAGGACCCTCTCCATCACCCTCTAACTTGGTATTTTGATTTATTTCTTCACAGCCCTATCACTACCTGGAATCACATTTCTACCCTTTTACTGTTTTCTCGACGGAGTGAAGCTTCCCATGTCCTCGGAGCACAGAACAGAGTACGACACAGAGCATTCAAAGGAATATCCCATAAGTGAACACAGCCTGACAGGCTAACCCTACAGACACTGTGCTTTTAGTGGCTCTGTGATGTTCCTGACAGTGAGAAGGGACCACAAGAGGGCAGTAGTGACTGGCCCCTCTGTCCAGTCTAAAGGAGGGGGCCTCGGGGTTTTTAAAAAAGGGAGAGTCTAGTCTACTCTCACCTCTTAGTAAACTGTCAGTGCCTCCCTAGCCTCCTCACTCCGGTGTCTCTCCCTGCTTCTCTTTTGAACGAGCCCACAAGAGCAGGTGCAGGTGAGTCTCAGGGTCCTGAGAGAGAGAGAGAGAGAGAGAGAGAGAGAGAGAGAGAGAGATATGAGAGCTACTGTGTTTGGGTCTCACTTAGTGAAAGGGTTGAGAAGAAAATGTTCATTGAATGAGCCAGGCTGGGACGTGGCTCCAGCACAGAAACATCACAGAATTGGACAGACTTTCCCATTTATTGGACTGGGAGCAGGTCCCCACCCCTGAGCTCAGAGTCTCACAGGGGAGGCTGGTGGGGGTGTGACGAGTCCTGGCGGGGACTTTGGAGTAGGCGCCTGCGGAAGACTGAGCCTTCAGAAGGGATGCCCTGGACCCATCCACACGTTTCCCTCTATCTCCCCACAGGCCCCCTCATTAATGGAGTGACATTGTGTCAAGCACCGACTGCGCGTCTAGCTCTGTGACATCATCAGGGATGCCAAGGTACGGTTCCTACCCATGGAGTTCACTGCTGGATCTGAGATACGGATATGAAATAAACCATCTCACAATGAACAAATAGGGTCCCTGCTGTGACGGACAGCTGCAGGCTAGTGTAAGTGCATGATAGGGGAACCCAGATGAGCCGGGGGCGGGCTGCCCTGGGGAAGCGATGTGAGAGATGAGATCTGAAGACTGAGGAGAGTCAGCCAGGAAGAGGGGGAGGAATGCCCGGGCAGAGAGCAGTCTGGGTGAAGGCAGTGAGGCAGGAAAAGGCTTGGCGAGTGAGAAACGCCTGTGGAACTGGAGCTTAGCAGGGAGGTGGGAGGGCTCTACCAGAGGCCAGGAAGGCCTGTGGCATCGGCACAGTGAGGCTGTTTTGCGGGTTTGGAAGGCACATTAAGGAACTTGGTCTCTAGCTACAGAGCAAGGGTTTGCAGCAGATCAGATCTGCTCTCTGGCGGCAGAATGGGAGCCGGACCGTGCAGGGGGGAGCGGGGCATGGCTCTGGACGCCTGAGGCCTCTGCGGGCCTCCGAGGGCCTCCACGGCCAGTGGGTGTGAGGGCTGGGAGGGTCACTGGATCCCGGGACGAGTTTCTCCAAATTTAGATGAGACGCTCTCTTCCAGGGAGGACGCTAAGAGGGGCTGTTAGAAGCCAGGACCAGCTGGTACCCACAAGGCCTCACCTTGGCAGCATTCCTGGCCCGTCCCTTGGAGGCAGGCGGGAGTGAGCTCCATGTTCAAGACTGAAACCCGGGGGCCTGGGGAGGGGCAGACTGGCTAGCGCAGCAGTCGCCAACCGGTGGTCCGCGGACCGCTGGGGGTCCGTGAGGTCCGAAAGCTTGGGGACTGCTGGGCTAGAGGACACAGTGACATGCAGGTGGAGCGGAGTGGCACCAGCACCCCAAGTCCAGCCCCGGGCCCTCTGCGTCAGGCCTGGGCCTCAGTCCGTGCCGCCTCCGTCCAGGGCATCCTCCTTGGGGAGGAGGTCCATGCAGCTGGGGTCCATGGCCTCTCCCTCCGCCGCCGCCTGCCCAGGGTCTTCTCCGGGGATGCCATTGGCGGCATCGGCGGCCTCCATCTTCTCCTTCAGGTTCCGTTTGAAGAAGCCGACCTGCAGGAACACCAGAACTGAGTGAGCAGACAGTCCCTGGAGCACGGCTGGTCCCGGCAAAACATGAAAGCACTCTTTATGTTAATAAACCACGGACACCTGGTTCCACTCCAGGGATGGGCGAGAGCGCCTGCCACACCTGGTTCTTGGCAAAATGCTAAAAAGCTGTACGTTTCCTGGTTCATTCTTTTTTTAAAAAAATATAAATATATATTTATTGATTTCAAAGAGGAAGGGAAAGGGAGAGTGAGATAGAAACATCAATGATGAGAGTCATTGATCGGCTGCCTCCTGCACGCCCCCTACTGGGGATCGAGCCCACAACCCAGACATGTGCTCTGATCAGAATCGAACCCAGGACCCTTCAGTCCGCAGGCTGATGCTCTACTCACTGAGCCAAAGCAGTTAGGGCTACTGGTCCATTCTTTTGGCTCAGGAGAACCCCAGGTACCAATACTTTAGGTGGGTGGCTTGGGATGCATATTACAATATCGAGTAACATTAATAAGAGCCCATGCTTATACAGCGCTTAGTATGTGTCATGCAGTCTCTATTGAAAGCTCAAGACGTACATATTATTTGGCTCAGCAATTCCAGGGCTAGGAATTAATTTTAAAGAATATTTGGACCAGTGTGCGAAGATGTGGGTAACAAGAACCTTTTCTGTCATAACGCTTGAAACAGATGTAAATTACAAACAACCTAATTGTTCACCAATAGAGAACGTGTTAAATAAACGGTGGGGCACCCGGAGGGCAGGAAACCACTGGTTACAAAGCGAGAAGTGGATATAATTGTGCTCAGAGGGGAGGGCATCGAGGTATAACATCTGGGAATAATTCAAGTTCCCAGGCAGTAACACAGTCTAATCCATATGCATTTTCTTCATATATACACATACGCTGATCTCTCTCTCACGCTCACACATACACACATATGCCAACAACAAAACCACGACCTACAGAATAGAAACAAAAACGTTGTTTTCATGACAACCCTCTGGGGGTTCAATAGAAAGAAACTTTAATTTTATGTTCTTTCCCGGACTACTTGCCTATTTTACAGGCAACATCTGCCCGCCAGCGCTCTTCCTCTGGCTAACTTCCCCTCACCCTTTAAGCCCAACTCCAGCGCCACCTCCCTGGGAGGCCTTCGCAGCCCCTGGCCTACGCGAGGCTCCTGCCTACAGGCTCCGGAGCACCAGGCCCCGCACAGTAGCCTCCGTCACGTGTCCCTGTGTCTCCCCCGAGACTGTGAGCTCCACAGAGGCAGGGGCCATGCTTGTGGCCCGCGCCTCCGCACCCCAGCGCCTGGCTCTGGATAGCGGGCGAGCGCTCCTTCCTCTCCCTGGTCCCCGCCCTGGCCTTGCCGTTCTCCCCACTGACTGCCATTCCCCACTCCCCAGCCTGTCTACTCAGCCACGCCCGTCCTTCCCGAAGCTCCGACCTTGTAGAGCGCCAGGAAGATGAGCAGCAGCAGCAGCAGCCCCCCGGTGCCGCTGAGCACGTAGAGGTAGAGCATGTCCTTCTCATACACGACTTCAACCTTCAGGACGACCTGGGGGAAGACGAGAGGAGGGAGTGCAGAGAAGGCCCCCACCCCAAGATGTCTTGTGAATCTGGCCTCAGTCTCCGGGTCTTCGAATCTCCAGTCTGGACCGTGTCACACCAGGCTCTGACCCGGGCCCTCCCGCTGCGGCCACCAGCGTGAGCTGGCGAACACGCACCACCGTCCCTGGGGCGGCCCCTCAGTTCCAGGAGGAAATGCCAGAATCGCAGCTCCGCCTGCAAAGCCTCCCAGAAGCGTTTCTGCTCTGCTCGCCTCTTTAGCTGCAGCTTCCCTTCTCCTGCTCTGAGCCTTCGGCTCTCGAACCTGCCCCCCCACCCCTAGCCCCCGGCCCCCGGCCCCCACTCTCTCAGCCTTGGCCCTGCACTTGCTGCTCTCTCGCCTTAGCGTCTTCCGGTCATGCTCTGCCTGTGGAGTGGGGCCCCCTTCGCTGAGCTGCCATCAAACCCATCTCTACCTGACGCATCTCGGACAGGTGACCTTGGGGCCTGCTTGCCTACCAGTGGCGGGGAAAGCCAAGGCTGGTGGCTCTGGCTGTGGGGAGTTCTCACTGTGCTCAGCCCAAACCTCCTCCCTGGCTGCCCACTTCCGGCTCTGCCCTGCGGTCCCTCAGGCCTCTCTGCTGACCTCTGCTCCCGGGGCTTCTGAGGAGGAGGAGGAGGAGGTGGGGAGATAGGTACCTGGGCCAGGGAGGCGTTGCTGCCATACAGGTGGAAGTGCTTGCTGCTGTTGAAGGAGACGGAGAGGGAGCTGCAGAGGCTGGTCATGGAGGAGGCCTGTGGGAGGGGTGGGAAGGCATCAGGGCCGAGGACCCGCTGGCTCCGGCCCCACCTCCACTCAAGGGGGGACGCGGGGGAGAATGGGTCCTAGCGGGCGCATCGCAGCCCTGTGTGCCACTCCCACTGCTGGGAGGAAAGTTTTCCCATAAGGAACCTATGAAAACAGCCCTGCACATTTCAAACACATCATGGTTCTCTTTCACCTGCAACTGTGTAAACATCGGGGACTGTTCAAGATAAAACAGGAAATGCAGGAAGACCTCAGGTGAGAACCCCCACCCCACAAGGCCCCCCCTCACCCCCTCCGCCCGCAAGCCCCCCTGTGGGTCGCCAGCAGCGCTACCTTGATCTCCCCCACCAGCTCCACAGTCCCCGTCACTCGGACGAGAATCTCCCTCTGGAAGACCCCTGGGCAGCGGAACTGGGCTCCAGGCAAGCAAGGCTGCTGGGAACAAGGACGAGCAGGGGCTGAGGGCCTGTCCTCCCGCCGGCAGGCTGCCAGCCCCTCCGCACTCACATATCCATACCTCAGCCGCGTTGGGTGGCCTTTCCAGGCTCTCATTGTGACAGTGGACAGGAGGCTCCTAGGAACGAGGATCAGTTAGTCCAGAGCTGAGAGGACACTGGCCTTCCTCTCCGCCCCGACAGACCTGGGCGTTCCTGTTCTCCCCGCCGGGCCCTGGGCAGATGCAGACATCCCTCCTCACTCCCTGCCCGGCACCTGCACCCCCTCTGACTCACCCCCACAGACCTGGGCATGCCGTCCGCTGGGCAGCACTCACCATCTGCACATCCCACGTGTGAGTGATGGGCCCCTCACTCTGAGGCACTGGTACCCCAATCAAGGCCTCCAGGGGGGGCACGTTGTGGTCATGGGCAAACGGCTGAATCTTCACCTGGTACAGAGGACAAATGGCTGCTGAGCCCTGAATGCCAGCCACCCTAATGCCAACCCGACTCCAGTCCTCACTGGCTGAGGCCCACTTGTTAGGCTGTGGGCACCCCCTCGCCCCCCCCCCCCGTCCTCAATGACACGTGTGGGTCACATGTGCCTCTCTGCCTTCTCCACGTGGCAAACCCGCCCACGTCCTGCAAGTCACTGCTCAATACCATCCTGAAAGTTCGCCTCAAGACAGGGCAGCTGCCCACTCCTGTGTGTCCACAGCATTCTACTCCCCGGCAGGATGGCCACGTGTCCGCTCGCGCATCCGTATCTCCACTGGGCTGTGGGCCCCCGGGAGCAGGAGCTGCGGTTTATTTCACCTGCGATGCACTACTGCTTGGCACAGAGACCAGCACATAACAGGCCTCAAGAAAAGTCATTTTCTGAATGAGTAAAAGCATGAATGACATTTGACAAGGCTAGCTGCAAGAATTATTTACACAACACGGCTTGGGAAAGACTCATTTTGGCAGTTGCATTGACCTAACTTAAGAAACATTTCCTGAGTACCTTTTGTACCGAAAAGCTGGCTGTGCTCGGGCTGGAAGGCCCAGAAATGTATAAACACGAACGCCTCAGGGAGGCCAGGCAGGGAAATTTATATCCAGTTTGAGGCATTCTATTATTTACTCACTCAGCAAACCTCTGTGGACACTTTTTATTTTATTATTTTTTTTAAAAGATTTTTTTAGTGATTTTTAGAGAGAGAGGAAAGAAGAGGGAGAGAGAGAAAAACATAGGTGTGAAAGAGAACATTGATCAGCTGCCTCCTGCACGCCCCCTTACCGAGGATTGAGCCCAAACCCAGGCATGTGCCCTGACTGGGAATCAAACTGGTAACGTTTTGGTGCATGAGATGACGCCCAACCCACTGAGCCACACAGGCCAGGGCTGCGGCTGCTTTTAAAATGTCAGTTAGATTAAACTAAAAAGACCTAATGTCAGATGCAGCATTTGAATTTAACTGTGAAAGATACAGGAAATGAACAGGTGAAGATGGGGACCGAGGGCGACACAAGGTGAGTGGTATGGCCAGAGGGAGGGGAGGTGCTTGGGGAGAGAGAGGAGACAAATCTGGAAAGGAGACCTGGGATCAGACTGTGGGGCCCAGAAGGCCTGGGGGTAAGAGGTCGGGGTGGGCCGGGAAGTCACGGGAAGCGCCCGAGGAGGATGGTGCCAGGGGACTCTGCAGGCATCGGGTGGAAAGCAGTGGGAAAGGCGGGTCAAGGCCCAAGCTCGGAGCTGGGCCGGCGACCCAGGAGCAAGAAGACGAGACGCTCAGTCTGAGCAGTCCTGGGGACAAAGGGAGAAGAGGGACAGACAACACACGTGAGGAGGCGGTGGTCCAGGCGTGCTGGAAGGAGAAGTTCACCGACCTGGAAGTTTTGTTTGAGGGGAAGAACTGGGGCGATTAAAGGAGTCTAAGCAAACCAGAGAAGATGCTGGTTTAGGAAAAGATAATAAAATGAAAACAACCCAATGTCCACGATCTGATAAACCCATAAATCAAAGGTAGCCTTTCTTACCAATGGAATGTTATTTGGCAATAAAAAGGAATGAAAGATTGATACATGCTGCATCATGGAGGGACCCTGAAAGCACTATGCTAAGTGAGAGAAGCCTGTCACAAAAGTCCACATGCTGTGTGATTTCAGTTACACGTAATGTCCGAACAGGTCAATCCATGCAGAGACAAAAGCAATGGTGGCCAGAGCTGGGGCAGGGAGGGTGAGGGAGTGACTACAAATGAGCACAGGGCTTCTTTTTGGAGAAGTGAAAATGTCCTACAATAAGATTATGGTGATGGTAGCACAACTTTGTAAATGTACTAAAAATACCATCCTCTTGTATACTTGAAGTGGGTAAATTGTGTGGTATATGAATTATCCTATATAATAAAAGGCTAATATGCAAATTGTCTTCTCCGGAGTTTGACCGACTGGGAGTTCAACTGTTCGCTATGATGTGCACTGACCACCAGGGGGCAGCGCGGAATGAAGGAAAGCCCTGACCAGCCCTGATCACTGGCCAGGCCTAGGAACCCTACCTGTGCACAAATTTTGTGCACCAGTCCTCTAGTATATCAATAAAGCTGTTCAAAGTCCAACAAAAAGAAAAAGTTGGTAGGAAGATGTCCCAGTGGAGATGAGCGACACGCTGCAGGGACAGGTGAGCTGGAGAAGGAGGAGGGACACAACCTGGAGTGTCAGTTGAAACGGGGACACGGGCCCTGTGGACACTGATACAGAGCAGTCGGTAGCACCAGCCCAGAGCCAGGCACCGGCTCTGAGGGAATGGCGGTGATGACAAAGCAGAAAACAGACGGTTGGAACCCGCGTGCAGTATCACCATTTACTGAGCACTGCGTGCGAGGCCCCTTCTGATTCCCACTAAATGCATCCTCTCTGTGGTGGACAATGCTCCCACCCCCATTTCACAGATGAGAGCACTGAGGCTCAGAGAGATGCACTAATTTGCCTGCCGCTATCAAGTACTAGAGCTGGCATTTCAACCCAGAGCACTGTGCTCCATCTCCTTCCTTGGGTAACAGTGGCAACAATAACACGAAGACAGATAAGGCTCACAGATACCTCATGTGGCAAGGACTAGGCTAAGCACTTGCAACGTATTTCCTCATTTGCTCCCCAGTACAACTCCATAAAGTAGGTGTTATTATCCCTGCTTTATAGATTGAAAAACAGGCCCAGAGAGGTTAAGTGAACTGTCTAAGGCCACACAGCTGTAAATGGCAGAGTTCAAAAAGGTTTCAGGTTGGCCTGAAGCCTGTGCTTCTTGCCAGTGGGGGGCGCAGGAGCCCGCGAGGAAGGAGGTCCCGAGGCCCAGCTCTCACTGGGTTTCATGCCCGTCGAGCTCATAATAAACCTCCATTGTGAGAGCTGGCCTCCTTGTGGCAAAAAGGGCCTGGCTAAGGGGACAGTTTCAAAGGAGAGGGAATGGATGGCCAGCGCCCCACACCGGGCAGGGTCTAGTGCAAACGGGGATCACATTAGGGTCGTTAGCGAGAGTGGCTGCGTGGAGGGCCAGGCGCTGCAGCCAGGGGCTCGGCTTACAGCGCTGGAGGGCGGTGAGGTGGAGGGACGTGTCTGGCCCTGCAGACTCTTCCGAGGGGAAGAGGCAGCTCAAGGGGTTTGAGCTGGTTCTGGGCTCAGGGAGGCAAGACATAAGGAGGCTTCCAGAGTAGCTGGGGCATCTCAGGGCTGCAGCACAGCATCCACCTCGCCCCTCGAACAGCCCACGTCCCAGGCACTGCCCCAAGCGCTCTCCAGGGAGGACGCAACCCACTGCACCTCACGGCCACCTCCAAGCTCTTATTTCAAACTCCATTTGTGAAGGGGGAGCTGAGGCACGGCAGGTAGGTCCCTGCCCAAGGCCGCACGGTGTGCGAATGGCAGAGTTGGGTTTGGGCCCAGGCCTGCCTGGTAATACGAGTGCCTGGTCCAGCGCCCGCGGGAACTGGGAGCCACCCCCATGAGCAGCACCGGGAGCCAACTCAGCTGCCCGAGCCAAACGCTCCATTTCACCGCCCGGGGGCCTCTCTCCCCAAAGGCCACGCTCCCTCGTCACAGTCCCCGGGGAGACGGCTCCAGCCTGTTCGGAAGGGGCCTGAACAGCTCGGGTCCCTTACGCCTGGGCTCCTCTCCCGTCTGCCTGACTCCAGAGCGGCCTGGGTGAGACCGGTCCTCTTTGGGCCTCAATTTTCCCCACAGTCAAATGAAAATGCTCTTGGCCGGTCAGTGCCTAATCCTCTCCTGAGGGTCCACTAAGAAAGCCCGAGGCTCCTCACGCCTCGCACCCAGGGGGGGCCTCCTTCCGACTTCCGCAGCGAGGACCGCCATTGCAGCCCTGAGCACACCGCATGGGAGCGACAGGCCTGAACCTCGAGGCGAAACACAGGGATCTTCGTATTCGAATAAGAGCTTGAACCTGACCTCTCCCCTCATGGGCTGTCTACCCTGGGCCAGTTCTGGACCTGCCTGGGCCACAGACCTCGCGTCTGTAAGACGGGAATGGCGACGCCTCCCCCGGTACGGCTCTCACTGGTTGGCGTGGGAATTATGCGGGCGAGTACATGAGCACCAGGCACAGAACGGGTTCGGTGAGTGGACGGGGACCCTGTTTCACCTGCTGCTGCCCAGGGCCTAGCAAAGCACCCAACCTAGAACAGTGCCTCGTTAAACGTCGGAATGAAAAGTGGGGCCTCTCTCCCAGCCGCCGGCTCTTGGGTGCTGTGCTGCTAAGGCAGCGTCCCCGGCGGTGGGCAGCGGCCAGTGCGCTGTCCCGGAAGCACAGAAAGGGCTGGAGAACAGCAGAGGCCAAACCCCCCGCGGGCGAGACCCCGTCTGACTGTCTCTGGGCCCTTGGTCCAGGAAGGGGCTGCGTAGATGTGACCTTCAGGGACCTTTTCACACTGCGGTTCCTACCTGGTAGATGTGCTGGACATGGTGGACCTTGGTCCCCTTGGGGGTGAAACTGATGTAGAGTGTGGAGTTGTCCTGGCTGTGGAGAGAGGAGAGCAGAGGTAGAAGGGGGAGAGGACAGCAACGCAGGGGGCTGGGCCAGGGGAAGCTTTTGAGTGGCCAGCACTGGCGGGGACCTCGCTGGCGACCGAGTCATCCTCACATCGCCCACTATTTCCCTTCGGAGACTAAGCTGGTGGGAGGGGTCAGCCTCTTGCCCAAAGTCCTGCCCGGAAGAGCCAGGGCTGGAGCCCAGGGGGTGCCTTTGGAGCCACGCTCTCCCCAGCACACACCACCTCACGGGGTCGCCCTGTGCTGGCACCACTGCTCTTCGCCTACGCAGGTGGGTCAGCCTCCGGCCGCCTCCCCACCCCATCTTCCCTCGACCTTCCTAACAGCGCTCTTGATCCTGCCACGCACCACACAGAACCCAGCAGAGGCTCCCAGCCCCCACAAGGTCAGGTCCAAAGCCAGATCCCGGTCTGCCTGCCTGCCGGCCCTGCTCAGACCTGCGTGTCCTGAGTCGCCCGCTCCCTGCTCCCAGATCTGCCCGGCGGTGGCTGCCTCTGTGCCTTCTCCAGGCTGTTCTCCCCGATGAGAATGTCCCCCTCCTCCCTGGCCCTTGTCCCCACGCTCCAGACCCCGGCTCAAGCCCCAACGTTCCCTGCCCCTTCCATCTCTCCTCCAGCCCACATCGTCCTTCCTGGCTGTAATTTCACAGCGAGCTTCTGACAATGGCATTGTGTTCGGCATTTGTTTCAAAAGCACCAGAGACCCTGGCGCAGGCCTGGCCCTGTGCTCATCTCCCTGAGCACCTTGAAAAGCCACTCCTCCACTTTTCTGGCTTCATCTCCTTTTCTGCAAACGAGAAAATCCAACGAGTGCCCCACCCCCCACCCCCGGGCCCTTCCATCCACAATATCCTGAAACCCTCTGTCTCCATGTGCGCAGGAGTTCGGGCTCTGTTGTCTGAGTACCAGCTCCGAGCGGGCAAAGCCCCGGGAGAGCTGTTCTCTCACCTCTGCCCACAGCGCTGGGCAGGAAGGAAGGGGCCTGGGCAGGAAGGAAGGGGGCCCCCCTGGCGCAGCTGCAAACTAAAGGGCCTGGCTGGGGTCTTGGACTCAGACTCAAGTTCAGATTCTGCGTCAGAGCTTCCGAGCTGCAGGACTCGGAGTCCGTTTGCTCATCAGTGAACTGGGGGGCACAGCTGCTCCCTGGGCGCTGGACGCCCCAGGAGAGCGTGGGCTGAGCCGTGGGCTGAGCGTGGGCTGAGCGGTGCCGCACAGTCTGGGAAGGTCAGCACGTGCTCTCTCTTCCATCAGTAAACGCTGATCTGACTCAGAGCTCTTAAAGGGCCTTCGCTCTTTTGTGTGTTGAAGACTGTTGGGTTGTAGCTGGAGTCAATTCTAATGACCCCGGGATGGCCAGGCCGGGGCTGGGGGGGGGGGGGGGGGGAGATGACCCTGGAACAGGGAGGGGCTTTGAGGGACAGCTGGGGAGGCAAGGTCTGGACCCTGGGTGGGGGAGCGAGACTCACCTCTCAGTGAGGATGTTGATGGGGTACAGGACTGGGATGCTGGTGGTGGCTGAGTTGTCCTCCAGGAGGCCCAGGTCCTCGTTGTCACTGCATGGGGCAGGGAAAGGCCGCGTTGAGAGAAGGGCTTGGCCTGAACTGCCAGGCAGCGTGAGTCCAGGGCGGGGCGCGGTGGGGCGGCCGGGCCTGCTCACCAGCTCACGTTGGCGTGCAGCTCCACAGAGTCCCCCCAGGAGCTGTTGAGCACCGTGTGAAACATCACCTGGATGACAACCTGCTGGGGGCGGCGGGGGCGGGGGGGGGGGGGAGGGCGGGCGGTGAGGAAGGGCTGGAGCCCCGGGGCACCACAGAGCCCCCAGTCCAACCCCATATCACCACGGAGCACTCACCGAGCTGCCTGCTTTAAAGATGGGGGAGCTCACGTTGCAGGAGAGGCCTCTGGTCGGAAGCCGGGGCTGCTCGGGGAGCTCCTCGCAGCTCAGAGGCAGCTGGCTGTGGGGCTGGGGGTGAGGAGAGAGAGGACGAGTTTTTTAGCAGCTGAGATGCAGGGTTCCCGAGGCCACAGACCTCAGCTCTGCCCCTCAGGGCACATTCTCAGAGCAGCGGGGCCAAAGGACAGGGCACAGCAGGGGTCCGTGCTGAGTGTTTGCTGCGGCGCTATTTCCAACAGGGAAAAACTGGGAGTGACCAAGCAGTTCAGAGGCAGGAATGGGTCAGCAGATTGCGATGCCCTCACAGGAGGGGGTATTGGGAGGGGGTTAAACTGCTCTCACAGCGACACATTCAGCAACCACTTTTAAAGCGCTCGATCGAAGCAATTCAAAACCATTCAGCGTCATTGAACTCTGCGAGGAACAGGTTTCAGCCGCAGGCGGGGAAGGGGACTCGATAAGGGAACAGGTCAGGGAAGCTGAGTGACTTGCTCAAGGTCTCACAGCTGAGGAAGCTGGCAGGGAGCTGGTGGGGGCTGGAGCACAGGCCTGTCTGACTGCACAGCTCAAGTTCGTTATCACTCCACTAGGTGCCCCTCGAGGAAGCACTGGGTGTTGCTGTGTAAGAACAAGGCCGGTGTCCGCTGACAGACGAATGGAGAAACAGTGTGGGCTATCCATGCAATGGAAAACTACCTACACTTAAAGAGAATGAACTTTACACATGGACCTCAACATTATTCTGAGTGAAGTCATACAGACACAAAGGACAAGTATATGATCCCTCTCATGGGAAACATCCAGAATAGGCAAATGCACAGATGGAAAGCAGATTAGAGTCACGTGAAGAAGGTGGGGAACAGGAAGTTATTGCTTAATGGCACAGAACTTCTGAAATGATGAAAAAGTTCTGCAAATAGATTGCGGTGATGGTTGCACAACATCATGAATGTACTCAAAGCCACTGAACTGTATGGTTAAAATGGCAATGTTTATATTACATATATTTCACCACAATAAAAACATTAAAAAAACATGGAGAAAAAAAATGCCATTTTAGTAAAAAACAAATATAAAATAGATAAATTGTCCTAGCTGGTTTGGCTCAGTGGATAGAGTGTTGGCCTGAGGACTGAAGTGTCCTAGGTTTGATTCCAATCAAGGGCACATGCCCGGGTTGAGGGCTTAATCTCCAGTAGGGGGTGTGCAGAAGGCAGCTGCTCAATGATTCTCTCTCATCATTGATGTTTCTATCTCTCTCTCCCTCTCCCTTCCTCTCTGAAATCAATAAAAATATATAATCCTATATAATAAAAGCCTAATATGCTAAGTGTCTGACTGTTTGACCAGTCGCTATGATGTGCACTGACCACCAGGGGGCAGATGCTCCAACCGGTAGGTTAGCTTGCTGCTGGGGTCCGGCTGATCAGGACTGGGCGAGACGGGCTGGACATGCCCTGGACCCTCCTGCTGTTCCTCCCTGCCCCGATTGTGCACCAGTGGGTTCCTTTGGCCTGGCCTGCACCCTCTCACAATCTGGGACCCCTCGGGGGATGTCGGAGAGCGGTTTTGGCCCGATCCCCGCAGGTCAGGCTGAGGGACCCCACGAATCCGTGCACCAGGCCTCTAGTATATATACTGTGTGTGTGTGTGTGTGTGTGTGTATAAATAATGCAATTTGTATGTATAAACAGAAGGATAAATACCAAAATATTCAAAGTAGTAATTGCTGAGTTGTAGAAGTATGGGTGATTATCTTCTTTAAATGTTTCTATAATTCCCCAGTTTCTGTGGGGATCATGTATTGCTTTTGTACTAACAATTTTAAAACTACAAGTTGTATTTAAGACAACCCAGGCCTCAAAAACACATTGGTCACCTTGCGGGGGCGGAGCTGGGTCTCAGGGCCCCTGGCGCAGGCTCTTGCTCAGCAGGTCCAAGAGCCCCTGTCACGGGACCCTCTCAGATTCCCATTTTTTGGTTGTGGAATCTGAGGCTCAGAGAGGGTGAACCTTGTCTCTCAGGCCACACTGAGGGTGGCCATCGGGCTGCGAGCCCAAGCCTGGCCCAAAGACCTCTGTGGGCCGCCTGAGTGTCCAGAGGCGGCAGAAGCTGCAGGACGCGCAGGGAGCCGGGCGGGCCCTGCCTCCTCACTCACCTTGAGCATCTCCACTTTCCTGAAGGAGAGGCCCCGGGGGAAACCCAGGCTGAGCTGGACCCAGTACGCGTCTTCGCCCAAGTTGCTCAGGGTCAGCTCCACGGCCAGGCTGGCAGAGGGGGTCAGCCGCAGGACGCTGGACCTGGGGGGAGACCGGGCACGTCACGGGGGTTAAGGTGAAGAAAGCGGGATCGGAGGCGGGAAGTCCAGACAAAATAAAACCACAACAGCTCCTGCGCGCAGGCTTGATGTTTTGCAGCCTCGTCTAACCCTGACAGGAGAGCTGCAGGGACTTGCGTTTCTCAGAGAAGGAAACTGAGGCCCAGAGAACACATCTAGTGAGTGCGGACGCGGCTCTCCCGAGTGGAGCCGGAGGGGAGCCTTACAGACCTTGCAGGGGAGAAGGACAGCCCCAGGTCTGCCTCGCATTTCTTGTCCTCTCCACAGTTCTTCTCAAAAGGGATCTGAAAGGCCAAGGAGAAAGGGCAGAGAGACTCAGGCCCCCAGACCCAGGAGGGGGTGGCGCTGGCTTCTCCATCAGCCCCTCCTCCCCTCTTACCTCCTTGGTCTCTGAGTGGGGGGCGGGTCTCAGGATGGGCCGGATGTCTTTGCCCTGCTGAACACGAGGAGTGACAGGAGCGGTTAGCGGCTCAGGCTCAGCGGGGCCAGCTGTGGTCGCCGCTCCCAGGAGCCACCCCCTCCCAGGGCAGGGCCCACCCCCTGACCCAGCCCAAGGCCCTCTGTGCAGCCGTCCTCGGGAGGTAGCTCCTCGGGGGAGGCTGCGGATCAGGGTGTCCATTCCCTCTCTGGACAGGAGGTCAGGCCTGACAAAGCAGCCCACGCTCCTCCCGGCCCAGCTCCTTCCCTGGCAGGAATGTCCCCTGGGCTCCCTCTGTGACCCCCAGCGCCCCCGACAACAGCTCTCTAGATCAGTGATGGCGAACCTTTTGAGACAACAGCTCTCTAGATCAGTGATGGCGAACCTTTTGAGCTCGGCGTGCCAGCATTTTGAAAAACCCTAACTTAACTCTGGTGCCGTGTCACATATAGAAATTTTTTGATATTTGCAACCATAGTAAAACAAAGACTTATATTTTTGATATTTATTTTATATATGTAAATGCCATTTAACAAAGAAAAATCAACCAAAAAAATGAGTTCGCGTGTCACCTCTGACACGCGTGTCATAGGTTCGCCATCACTGCTCTAGATCAAGGTCAGTTTTTGCAACATTTCCAGAGCTCCTGCTCTGGGCCAGGCCCCATGCCGGCACTGGGTATGCGCCAAGAACCAAATGGACACACTCCTGCCCTCCCAACTGGTGGGAGAAACCACCTGGCATCTTCAGGCTTACGGTGGGTCACGTAGAGGAAATGTAGGAGGAAATCCCACCCCACACGTGGGAATGGGGGTTGGCCTTCCTGAAGGAATGGCCTCTCAAATGAAATCTAAAGGATGAGCAGGAGGGAGCCCAGGGAAGGAAATGGAGGGGTGGGGGGGGGGGTGGGGGGAAGAACAGTACACACAAAGGCTCGAGGCAAGAGAGACTGTGCCTGTGCAGGGCCATGTGTCAGAGGGGCAGGAGAGAGAAGCCCGCCCAGACCCCCTGGGCCTTGCAAGCCCTGAGAGGGAGCTGGGACTTCATCCTGAGCATAATGAGATCACAGAAGTATCTTATGGGTTATCAGTTGTATGTTCTAGAGCAGCGGTCGCCGACCGGTGGTCTGCGGGCCACTGGTGGTCCGTGAGGTCCGAGAGGTTGGCACCCGCTGTTCTAGAGAGAGTCCAGCCTCCTCTGCTTCCAGGTCAACTGCCAAGCAGCCTCTTGACTTCCTTGAGGGGCAGGGGTCCTGGCAGCCTCTGCCGACTGCTCCAAGCCAACCTCAACCTTCATACAGATTCGCACCACCCGGCCACAGCCAGCCCCCAAATGGGCAGTCAGGGCCTCTGTCTTGCTCAGCTGTCCTGCCAGAAGCCAAGCCCACCTCCCATTTGCCTGGAACTTACCCGCTACCTTTCCTCATGCTGCGCCCTCTGCCTCTCCTCTCTCCACCTACCCAGAGCCACTCATCCTGCAGGACCCAACGACAACGGCGCCTCCCCCAGAAAGCCTTTTTCTGACAATAGTGACCGCAGATCACTTTTCTACCCTGAGTTCCTATATCACACAGCTTGGCTTTTCAAAAATTAGTGCCAATGGCAGAGTGCTGGTTGTCCCCATATATCCTCCCTCCCCATCTACCTTTAAAGTAGAGCCACCAGCCCGATCGGCGTGGCTGAGCGTCGACCTATAAACCAGGAGGTCGTGGTTCGATTCCCGGTCAGGGCACATGTCTGGGTTGCAGGCTCAATCCCCAGTGTGGGGTGTGCAGGAGGCAGCCGGTCAATGGTTCTCTCTCATCACTGATGTTTCTATCTCTCTCTCCCCCTTCCTTCCTCTCTGAAATCAATAAAAATATATTTAAATAAATAAATAAAGTAGAGCCTCCATTTTTAAAATCTGGTCACATGATCACATGTGTTTCTCAGACTGCTGTAATCAGGTGTGACCATGTGACTATGTTCTGACCAATGAGATGCGTGCCCTGAAGAGTCCATTCATCATTTCTTCCCCTGGAGAAGCCCCAGAGCCTCCACCCTGATTCCCCTTCTTCCCAATCTTGCTTTTCCAAATTTCTCTTAAATACAAACTCCCATAAATTCCTCTCCTGCTTAAGCAAGCCATATTTGGTTTCTATTGCTTTAAACCAAAGACTCCTCTATAACACAGTGTTGCTAATTGGATTTCTACTCTCCTCTATTTCCTGTCGATTCTCCCAGCTGATGTCTCCTTACCGCCCTTTGGTCCCTCGGTGTCCCTTCTTCCTCCCAGAGAGAGAAGTTCAGGGAGACGTTGATGGGAGAGATGAGGTCCTGAATGCATACCTGAGGTTGAAAAGAATACAGCTTACGGCAAGAGTTTAACCTTTGCCACACTTCCAGGGACATGCACCCCTTGTCCGGGTTTCATAACTGATGGAATGCTGGTAACTAGTTGTCTTCGTACTAGTGGCGGGAATACATTTACTCCACATCGGGGTTGCTTCTCAGCCCAGGTGTCATTCCTCAGCTCCAGTTCCACACAGACATCGCTAAGCCACCACAGGAAGACCCCGAATCTTTGTCCAACTGCTCTAGGCAACCTTTATCAAAGTCTGCACTAAAAAAAGACTATTCTAGAACTAGAGGCTCAGTGCACGAAAATCGTGCACTTGCCGGGGCGGGGGGGGGGGGGGGGGGGAGATGTGTCCCTCAGCCCAGCCTGCGCCCTCTCGCAGTCCAGGAGCCCTCAGGGGATGTCCGACTGACGGCTTAGGCCCGCTCGCAGTCAGACATCCTTAGCGCTGCCGCAGGGGCGGGCCACTGCGTGCACCACCGTCAGCCCGGCATGTGGCTGAGCCACTGACCACCAGATTGGCCAGCCAGGGAGGAACCACGGGAGGGCTCCAGGGCATGTCTGGCCCATCTCACTCAGTCCCGATCAGCCAGATCCCAGCAGCAAGCTAACCTACCGGTCGGAGTGTCTGCCCCCTGGTGGTCAGTGCATGTCATAGCAAGCAGTTGAGCTGCCTTAGCTATCATTAGCATATTACACTTTGATTGGTTGAACAGCTGACTGGATGACTGGACACTTAGCATATTAGGCTTTTATTATATAGGACAGCCTAGTTCCTTGAGAACAGGGGTGGGTCTTAGTTGCTGTTACCAGTGCCTGACATGACATTTGAAGTTACTCAAATCGTATTCACCTAGTTTTTACCAACCCTCCACATTAAAGAGGAGGAATATAAGGTTTAAAAAGGTGGCACAATTTTTCTAAGTACTAGAACTAGGAAATGAACCCAAATATTTCCAACTCCCAAGTCTAACCTTTATTTTTTTCTAGCATATCATAGAGCCTTTTCGCTGGCAAATTTATGTGTAAAATTTCCAAGTTTAGTAATGGGGGTGTGTGGTCTGTGAGGAGGCACAGGGACACTAGTTGAGCTGTGAATGAAATAAAGTTGAGTTGATAATTGTTGAAACTGGGTGAGAGGTACTTGGGGGTTCATTCAACTATTTTTTGTACTTTCGTATGCCTGAACATTCCCATAATAAAAAATATAAAGCCAACTGCAAGATTTTATCCACTAATCATATACCAAGTCTCTTATGAAATATTCAAGAGACCAGAATAATTTAAAGTCAAACCTATTTTACACAGGACCATGAGGAGCAAATGGAATTTGGGTGTTTTAGCAATTGTTTAAATCAATATTAAAAATCCTTTTCTGAGATGGAGATGAATAATAACTGCCCATGTGTTCCTGGCAAATAGTGATATTCTCCCCTCAGTATTCTGTAGTCTTGACAAATAATTATGAAAGCGGGACAGCAGCATTAATACACGACGTAGGAAAAGAGTAGGAAGGAATGGTAAGTACCTTACAGTCATAGTCCTGTGGAAAACGCCCTTGTATATAGATTAAGGACCGGAAGGAAGTACGCTAAAGGTGTTATTACTATTGTCGCACAGGAGAGGAAATGGTAGTACAGAGAGATCAAAGTGACTCGTGACTCAGCTGTGACCCAGAGCTAAGCCTGGCACCCAGAGCTGCCTCTCGGCTCAGTCATCCACCCTTCACTTCCTGGTGCAGCCTCGCTGGCTCCCTCACCGGGAAGTGGAACCAGAACGCAATGCAGGACTCGACTTGGGTCACGGCTATGTTCCCATTGAGTTCACGCTTCCCTCCCGGAAACAATCCCCGGCTTCGAATCCGATGGCCATCCAGCTGCAGGGTGTACGTGAGGCTGGTAACCAGGGGTCCTGAGCGGAGTGAAAGGCAGGAGTTGAATGGTGGTGGATCCTGGGGCCATAAGCCTGGGTTCGGGGGGGCAGAGGCTCTGGGGAGCAGGCGGACAGCACTGACCTTGGAACTGGGGCATGAGGGGCTTGCCCTGGAAACAGACTGTGATGTTAACTCCCTCCTTCTTCTTGCTGCCGGCTGCCTGGGAGCACTCGACTTCGTGCACCGGGATCTCGGTGGGGGCGAAGGACATCTGAGTGACGACATCCACCACGGGCCGGGAGCTGCAGGGCAGGAAACAACCATTCTCTCTCCCTTGGCCTCAACTGCAATCCCCACTCAGACCTACAAACCCATCTACAGTCCAGAGGACCCCCCTCTCCAAAGCAGACGGCGACGTCAGTGTCTCCTTGCAACGACAACGATAACACATTAACTCCTGGTTCCGTCTGGCAGTCTTCGTTTTCCATACAGAAGAGTGAGCTTTCAGAAAGAGAAATCAGCCCTAGCCGGTTTAGCTCAGTGGATAGAGCAGCGGTTCTCAACCTGTGGGTCGCGACCCCTTTGGCGGTCGAACGACCCTTTCACAGGGGTCGCCTAAGACCATCCTGCAGATCAGATATTTACATGACGATTCATAACAGTAGCAACATGACAGTTATGAAGTAGCAACGAAAAGAATTTTATGGTTGGGTCACAACATGAGGAACTGTATTTAAAGGGCCAGAAGGTTGAGAACCACTGGAGAGCGTCGGCCTGCGGACTGAAGGGTCCCAGGTTCGATCCCAGTCAAGGGCACATGCCCAGGTTGCAGGCTCAATCCCCAGTAGGGGGCGTGCAGGAGGCAGCCGATTAATGATTCTCTCTCATCATTGAGGTTTCTATCTCTCTCTCCCTCTCCCTTCCTATCTGAAATCAATAAAAATATTTTAAAAAAAATAAATAGAGAAATCATACTGAGCTACTTCCATGCTTATAACCCTTCACTGATGCCACGATACTCCAATAAAATCCAAACGTTTTACTGTCCACACCACCCTGCCCTCCTCCCGTCACCTCTCCCGCACACCCTCCCTTGGCTGAGCACGTCCCAGCCACACCAAACACTGGCCGGCCTCACAGCCTGGGCACAGCCTGGGCTTCCCACCTGGAAGCTCTACCCCGACTTCTGCAAGCCTGGCTCCTTCCATCTCCCAAGTCCCAGCTCCCACCTCCCCTCCCCAGAGAGGCCGTTTCTGGCCCCTCAACCTATAGTGGGTCTCCCCTGCTCGTCGCTCTCACAGCGCCCTGTTCGTTTCCCTCCGCACTTACAATTGCAATTACACTTTTATTTGTCTAATTTCCACAATTGGTACCCAAGTCAGTGTTGAAGGCATAGTAGCTGCTTAGTAAATATCTGTTCACTGTGTGATGTTACACGACATCTCCAATAACTCTAAGATATGGGCAAGGCAGGGGCTTCATCGTCATTTCACAGACGAGGGAACTGAGGGCCTGAGAAGCTGAGTGACGGGGTAAGACCACCCGGGAAGTAAATGGCAGTGCTGAGTCCAGCACACTTGGTTTAGAGCCTCCACATGCGGTTGCTTCTCTAGGCTTTACTGTCAGACAGGCCTGCGTTCAAATCCTAGTCTGTTGTGGACACAGCAGTTTTCCTGGGAGGAGGCATGAAGCCTGTGTAACAAGAGAACCCATCACAGGGTGGAGAGGAGACCACGTGAGCCGGCGCCCGTAAGCCGTCAGCGCAGCACCTGTTGGAAGGACGGAAGCCGCGCTGACTGTCGGTGGCGCCTGGGAGTCCTGTCTTACCTCAGCACGATCACCTGCCCCTCGGCGCCCACAGCCACGTCCGCCAGGCCGTCCCCTCCCAGGTCCTTCACCCCGTGGATGGAGCGTCCAAACCATCGAATTCCTGGGAACACCTGGGTCCCTTCTATCCGCTGAGACCAAGAGAGAAAGTCACGCTAAGCTGGGAAGACTGGCTGGAGGGTGGGACGAGGGGGTCAGGCGGGGTGGGGGTGGGGTCTGGGCTTAGAGGCTGCCGGGCCCTTGGGAATGGGTTTATCTGGCAGGCAGGGTACCTCACCTGACTGGGCCGGGGGCTCAGCCCACTGGGTTGCCCATTGAAGATGTACACAGCCCCCCACTCCTCCAGAGGGGCGCCCACCGCCACGTCCATCAGCCCGTCCCCGTTGATGTCTGCCAGGGCAGTGATGGCTGCTCCGAATCGCCCAAGGGGGTAGCCAGGATCCCCCTGCAGCTCCGAGTCCGCCTCGAACCCCAGCTAGGAAGGAGCAAGGCGACAGGGCTCACCCCAGTCACTCGGCAAGCTTTCACAGGGCGCGCCTTCCGTGCGTGAGGCACACTAAAGAAACGCCGGCTGTGGTCCCTCAGAACTGGAATGATGCCACCCGGCTAACCAGGTTCAAGTCCCAGCTCCACCTCTCGCTCTCTGGGTGACCTTGTGGCTCTGGAAGGTCCCAGCCTGGCTGAGTGGCGGAGTTCGCATTGGTCAGATACGGCTCGTAGCGCCGTGTGAGGTGCCTGTGAGGGTCACGTCAGGGCTCACACACAGACCGGGTCTGCCCTGGGCCTGCCACAGTCTGCCCGCCGTCCGTGAGTGCTAGCTGCCGCCTGCCTGTCTGTGGTCCGGAAGGTCTGATTCACACAATCCGACAGGGCAAGACTCCAAATAACTGGGGCCTGGGCTGCCTGGAAATCTGTTTATCCCACCCCTCAGCTCCATGGCTGGTCCTCACCTGCTTCCTCTTGTAGATAAACACCCGGCCGCCTCTCTGCTCCCCGTAGAACAGGGGCGCTCCAATCAGCAGCAGCTCGGCCTCGCCATCTTGGTTCACGTCAATGCCACACAGCTCGCCACCGAAGTAAGAGCCGACCTGCAGAGGGAGGAGGAGGCTGAGGAGGAGCCTGCGAGCAGGAGACCCCGTCTCCTCAGCTGCATCCAGTGCCTCAAAGGACAGTCTGTCCATCCCACTCAGGGCCTGGGTGAACCAGGACAAGTGGGGTTCCTCGAGGTCCGGTTTCTGTAACTGGCGAGTGGGGATGACCACGCTCGCCTCGGAGGGCGTCCTGCGGAGCAGGTGTGACCGGCTGGGCACAGGCTGGGCACCGGCCGGCACGCAGCAGTGGGCCGTGTGCAGAGGCAGCGCGAGGTCCCCGCACAGCAGCCCTGTCCCGCGGGCGGCACCCGTGGGCCATGCTCACCTGGGTCCCGTCTATTCTCTGGATCTGGCTCCACTGACTTTTGTCCCCCGACTGTTGGAAGAGCAGCACCCGCCCCACATGCTGGTATCGGGGGGCTCCAGCGGCCAGCAGTGCTGCGAGACCCCGGGAGGGCAGCCAGGTCACGGTGTAACCTACGGAGAGAATGGACTTGGAGTCAGCAACGCAATGACTGCTGGGGGAGGGTGACCAGGGGGAGGGTACAGGCCCCGGGGAACTGGTCAGCAGCAAAGATGCCCTGAAACGCCCAGGAGGCCTCCTGAGAAAAGGAGCTGTGTGCCGGGCGCGGCGCCGACCCTCCGTCCCGGTCACGGCCACGGCTGCGTTTCTCAGGCCGTGGCAGCACCAGCCAAGCAGAGCAGCCGCAGCGCACGCCGCGCCTTCCTGCTGCTCAGCTCACCTGGGGTGGTAAGGAGACTGCATTCTTAAATACGTAATACAATCAAACGGGATAGATTAGCAAGAAGGATGCAAAGTTCGCACAAATATTGGAACATTTCCTGCTTAAAGATAAGGCTGCAGGCTATCTTCCTGCATCACACCTCGCTGGCGGTGGCGGTGGCGGTGGCGGTGGCGAGGTGCCAGCCCCTCCCTCCCAGCACTGATGAAATGTCTGAGATGCTGCAGGAAGCACCCAGGAGTCTGCAGAGCAGGCGCCAGCCAATAGGGGTGCTCTGATCCAGAAAGCAGGGCACTGACCCAATTTTATCTTCTCTGCTTAGAGCAGCTGACAGCGAGTGCGAAGGGCAGAGATGTCTGGGGCCTACGGCACATGAGCCGGGGTGAAGAGGCCGAGCCACTCTCCCTTCACTCATGTCTGTTGCTGAAGCACAAGGTTAAGAACTTGCCCTTTGAAATCAGAGAGACGCGGTTTTAATCCTATGTTATTACTTCCTAGCTATCGAGCCTCAGTTTTCTCATCTAAAAAAATGGGGATTGCCCTGGCTGGGTGGCCGGGTGGTTGGAGCTTCGTTTCATGCTCCAACCAAAAGGATAGGGTTCCATCCCCAGTCAGAGGGCGTGTATGGGAGGCAATCGACAGATGTTTCTCTCTCACATCAATGTTTTTCTCGCTCCCTCCCTCTCTCTCTAAAAATCAATAAAAACATATCCTCAGTTTAAGATTTTTTTAAAATGGGGATAGTATCAACCGTACAGGGTGGTTTTTGAGAAGTAAATAAGGCCATTGATATAAAACGCTTAGCACTAGGCTGGCGATCTCTGAACTGAGGTCTGAAGGATGGTAACAGGCACTCAGGATTATATTTATTCATAATTTATTCATAAGTATGTACGTGTGTGTGCGTGCACGCGCACACGTAGTGGGTGGAGATTAATGTTTGGAGTTATTTCTCCCTCTTTACTGAGCAACATGGCAGCTATTTTACGGATGTTAAAGTACAAAACTCCACCCTGAAGGCAGTGGTGCAGGTACTAGCACACCTGGGCCAGGACTCCTGGGCTCCCCGTCCCGGTCTGGGACCCGAGCGAGTTACTTACCTCTCCAGTTTCTCCAGCCGTAAACTAGAGATAATAAAACCCTACTCACAGGGCTGTCGTGAAGATAAATGAGATCGAGTATGCCAGTACCTGCATGCGCTCAGAGCAGCGCCTTGCTCAGTAGAGAACATCAGAAAAAGGAAAAAGAAACAAATCCCCGAGCGCAGCCTCCCTTAAAGAGCAGGTGCCGATGAGGAATTTAATAAGATCTTCGTGTTTTGATTGTTGAATAAAGGAGCCGCCCCCCCCCCCCCCCCCCGCGCCGCCCCCCCTGCCCCGCCAGGTCCTGCATGAGGCAGGTGGTTCTCAGCCAGTGGGAAGGCAGAGCTGCAAGCAGCCCTGTCCGGGGCCCTGGGAACCCGTTTGTGCCTTGGGACAGGCTGACGACATGAATGTGATGGGGAAGAGCTCTAAGGCGAGGCCCCTCTGCAGCCCGAGAGGCCCGGGGCGATGCCTCGCTGCCTCGCGCTCCACATCGGAAGAGCTCGGGGCTGCACCCACCGCAGCTCCGGGAAACTCAGCAGGAGGAAGCCGGGCGGTGCTGCTGGTCCTCCCGTAACCTGCGGGTTGTCTAACTGTCCCTGGGTTTCATGTAGAGGAACGACTAGTGACTACACAGAGGTCACTGCCGTGAGAGACGCTTCTGACTCACAGCTCCCCAAAGCAGGAGGGCGGGGGCAGGCCACAGGGGCCGCACAGGTCAGGAAGGAGGCAGGAGGAGGGAGGGCGAGTGCGGCCTGAAGCCTCCCCTGCGGCCGGGCAGGCGAGCTTGAGCAAGTTGAGGATGGCACAGTGTGATCATGTCGGCAGGCTCTGGGTCACAGGGGTTTCTCTGGGTGCCCGGTGCCTGGCCCTGGGATGCGTAGGTCGGGGGAGACTGGTGTGGTGTAAGAAGTTAGGTAAACGGCAGCTGGTGCTCAGGGTCGCTGGCTGGCACAGAGAAGGCGTGCTGTCTGCTCTCTGTGGGGATGAGCTGGCTCTGGGAGGGGCAAAGCTTCAGGCTCTAAGGCAGCGGTTCTCAACCTGTGGGTCGCGACCCCTTTGGGGGTCGAACGACCCTTTCACAGGGGTCGCCTAAGACCATCCTGCGTATCAGATATTTACATTACGATTCATAACAGTAGCAACATTACAGTGATGAAGTAGCAACGAAAATAATTTTATGGTTGGGTCACAACATGAGGAACTGTATTTAAAGGGCCAGAAGGTTGAGAACCACTGCTGTAAGACCTCATAAAATATGGAAAATAAAAGCATGACTAACACCCAACTGAGGGGTTGTCCAGGGAAAGCTAAGAATGCTGTCACCTTATTTAAACTCTGATTGCGTTCCTGCCGCTTAACTGCTTTCATTTACTTGTTTTGAAAGTCAGGCTGAGCGACTCCCTGGCCCTAAAACCGCGTGAACCCGCGTGAGAGCGGCACTCACCCAGGTATCCGTCTCTCGCCTCCGGCGTCAGCGGGTCATTCCCAACAAAGGCGTTGCCCCGCAGGTCGGCCTGCAGGTCCAGAAAGCCCCCAGCCCAGTCCTTGGCGCCGACGGCCCCCACGACGCCGTGGTTCTGCCCGGGGAGGAGACGAGCAGGGTCAGAACGGGGCGGCTGCGTGCCCACGCCCGCCCTTGGCCCATTCTCAGCCCTGCTCAGCCCCACTCACCCCGCGGAGGTCTGCGCTGATCCCGCTGGAGGACAGCTCCATGTTGAAGGAGGTCAGGTCCTGTTTGTTTGTGCCTAAGGGGCAGGCGAGACCCAGGGGCAGTAAACACAGTGACATGCACGGGACTGAGGGAAAAGCACAGCGTGTGCCAGCGGCTTCCACTCCATGAGCCCCGATGCGTGTCCAGCCACTGCCATCAGCTTGTCTGAGACGCAGCATTCGACTTCTGTGCCCACTAGGACTTCCCCACTTCAGCAGATGACACCCCCACCTCCTCGGGAATCGTGCTGGAAACCCAGGAATAAACCTTGATTCCTCCCTGTCCCCCTGTTCTATCTCCAAGATATCACTAACTCACATCGGTTCTACCTTCAAACTACACCTGAACACTTACCAGAGGAAGTGACATCTAAACTGAGACCTGTGCGGCCAGCGTGGCTCAGTGGTTGAGCCTCAGACCTCTGAACCAGGAGGTCATGGTTCAATTGGTGGTCAGGGCACATGCCTGGGTTGCGAGCTTGATTCCCGGCGTGGGGCGTGCAGGAGGTAGCCGATCAATGATTCTCTCTCATCATTGATGTTTCTCTCTCTCTTCCCCTCTCCCTTCCTCTCTGAAATCAATAAAAAATTTTTTTTTAAAAATAAGTAAACTAAGACCTGAAGGATGAGCAAGGGCAGGTCAGAAGAGAGGATAAGGGCTACAGATAATAAGAGCTATAATTTAGAGCTGAGCAAGTTGCTAAGCAGTTGTTAGGGGTTGAGTTGTGGTCCCTAAAAAAGGTGTGTTGAGCCCCAGCTGGTTTGGCTCAGTGTTTAGAGCATCGGCCTGTGGACTAAAGGGTCCCAGGTTTGATTCCAGTCAAGGGCATATGCTCAGGTTGCGGGCTCAATCCCCAGTGGGGGGCGTGCAGGAGGCAGCCGATCAATGATTCTCTCTCATCATTGATGTTTCTCTCTCTCTCTCCCTCTCCCTTCCTCTATGAAATCAATAATATATATATATTTTTTAATTTTGTTTTATTGCTTAAAGTATTACAAAAGTATTACATATGTCTCCTGCCCCCCCCCCCCCCTTAACATTCCCCCGGTCTCCCCTACCCCCCAGTGTCTTGTGTCCATTGGTTATGCTTATAAAAATATATTTTTAAAAAAAGGTATGTTGAAGTCCTAACCCTAGTACTTCAGAATGTGACCTTATTTGGAAATATGGTCTTTAAGAGGTAATCAAGTTAAGATGAGGTCAGTAGGGTGGGCCCCAACCCAATATGACTGACGTCCTTGTAAAATGGGAAATTCAGACGCAGAGACAGACACGCACAGAGGGAAGATAAGGTGAAGACACAGGGGAGAAGACAGCCATGTGACTGAGCGACGCAGTGCAAGTCGAGGAAGGCCGCGGACTGCTGGCAAACACCAGGAACCAGGAGAGGCAAGGAGAACGCTCTTCTAGAACTTTCAGAAAGAGCATGGCCCTGCTGACCCCTTGATTTCACACTCCTAGCCTCTAGTACTATAAGACAGTAAATGTCTGTTGCTTTAACCACTGCTGTGTGGTACTTGGTTATAGCAGCCCTCGGAAACTAGCACAGCAGTTACACCTTACAATCCTGTGAGATCGGCGTCATCATCCCCCTCTAACAGAGAACGAGGAGCCTCGGAGAGGCAGAATGACCTGGCTGCGGCCCGCAGCACAGGCAGAGCGGATTCTTGAGCAGGTCTGCCTGGTTCTACTGTACACACCACACTGCTCCTGGAGCGCCCCCATTCCCGCTTCCTGGACACTGAACCGAGGCATTCCAGCGAGACTGTGGGGACCGGGCCAGATGTCGCCAACGTGCTGAGCTGAACCCCAAAGCTCTGGCCCAGCAAAGGTGCCTTCCCTGTGGGAACCATGTCCCTTCCAGCAGACGAGGCCTCCTGGGGAAATACCCTCCCATGGCCCGTCCTCCACCTGCTGATGCCAATCAAAATCTTCTCTATTCTGGACCAAGGAAGAGGGCCTATGGGCTACTTGCAATTGGCCGCAGCCCGCTTACCCATCTTAAGTCATTTGAGGCCTTGGATAACGGGAATGAAGAAGCTGAGGGGGGGTAAGGCATTATGGTCATTCCACAGGGCTCAGCTGACTCCGGCAAGATAGAGTTCAGTCCTGGGCCTCAGCCTGGGCCAAGCTAAACTTCAGGAGGAAGAAGGAATTTCAGAGGGAACAGGAGCTGCTCCTAAATTCCTGCCCGGGGTCTTTCTCAGGAAAGCTCTCAGCGCTGCGCCAGCCACCGAGGAGGTGCCCTTACTACTAGTCAGCGTGCCTCTAACCTAATGTCCCAGGTGAGCTTCTGTATGTCATTTCTTGAACTAGCTCTCCAGGGTCTGCCACTCACCCTCAATGGCATAGATCTTCTTCTGCAGCTCAGTGAACAGGTCTTTAAGCTTCTCAAATGTGTCCAGAATCTTCACAAACTCTTCCACGGGTTTTGAAGCAAATTTGTGAAGTGAATCCTGATTTTTCTTGGTCGCAAAATGCTTCCCGATCTGTGAGGGAGAGAAGAGAGAAGTGCTGACATCCCCAGAATCGCAGACCAATTTCCTATTATTTTCACACGACCATGGCTCCCGGGAGAAAGGGAAGTCGGGTCAGAAACAGGAGAGGGAAGATGAGACGTAGGAAGAAGGCAGAGGCTTGGCACCCGGGGCCCATACCCCAATGATGTAGCGGATGATGTCATTGGCCACACTGATGTCGCCGATGTCAGTGGCTTCCCCATCCGTGATGATGATAAGCACTTTGCTGGCATCTGGCCGCGCCCCAAGTTCCTTCCGGAAGACCTGGGTCCTGTATTTAAGGAGGCGGGATGTGAGAGACTCCCCCAAATCATATGAAGTCTCCCTCACCCCGCCCCCTCTCATTAACTCACTGCCCTGCTGATTATGAAAAGCTCTTCTCACATCCTCCCCCCCTCCACCCCTCCCACCTCCCTCCCCCCTCCCTCCCGGCAGCGATTCCCAGCTGCCAAGTTCTCTTCTGAGCCTCCCTCCTTGTCCTTGCTGCCACACCTCTCCTCAGCCAGTACCTTCAACTGAATTCGGGCAGCCAGGAGGTCGCCCCAGAACCCATCAGTGGGAAGGGGAGGCTTCGTGAGGGGAGACCTGGGCATCCTACCCTCCATTTCAACCATGTGGCAACTCTCTTCCATCAGATATGTTGGTGATTTAGGTGATATTTCCCGGCGGGGGGGCGGGGGGTTCCATGGCCAAAGAAAACGGGAAAGTCACTCGTCCTGAGCAGGCGCATATAGCACCCACCGTCTCTGCCGCCCGCGCCCCCGGCGGCCTGTAGGCCTCTGCTGCAGCAAGTCTCCCGCGGAAGTGAAGTAACTGATTTCTGTGTCAATTTTCCCCCAAACGCACGGACATGAGTCCCTCAAGGAAAGGGCCATGTTTACTTTGCTGCTGCACCTATGGCTGCTGACAGAGCAGGTGCTCAGCGCGTGTGAAATAGCAGGACGGGAGGACTGAGTACTGGACGGACCCGGCTCCAGGTTCCGCCCCTCTGCAGCCTCCTCATGAAGCAAGATCGGTCGCCCACAGATTTTGCTGGGAGAGCAGTTGTATTGGAACCATCTGACCCTCTTCCCCCACCCCACAGCGAACCAGCGACGGACAATTAATCCAGGAGCCGCCTGTCCACAAGCCCTGACTGTGACAGGACCTGCTTTAGGAGCAGAAGCTGAGAGCCACGTAGAGCGGCCACAGTGAGAGGCGAAGGAGAGACGCGGGGAGGAGGGCTGAAAAGTTCCTTGGGAGCCGCCAACGACACAGGAGCCCTGATGGGCAGGCCCCAAACACCTGCTGTCAAGACCTCTACTTCTATGTTGGATGCAAACTATTTCTCTAACCTCCATCCACACAGACATGGCCCAGCGTGGGTCCTGTTCATGGGTCTCTACCCCATCTAGATTTTTCAACAGCCCCCCAGCTGGCTTCCCTGCTTCCATCTCTGCCCCCTCCACAGTCTCATATCGACCCTGCAGCCAGAGGGAGCCTTTCTAAAAACATGAATCAGATGATCACCCCTCTGCTCAAAACCTCCCATGATGCCGCATTTACTCAGAGGAAAAGCCAAAGTCCCCACTAGGCCTCCCACTCCGCCCTCCTTCGTGCTCTTTCTCCCTCCCACACTTCTCTCCAGCCACGCTGTGCCCTGCTTTCCTTGGAACATCCCGAGCATCTCACCTCGGCCCTTTGCTACGCCCTCCGCTGGGTCTTCCCCCGGGTTTCCACATGGCTCACTTCCTCAACTCCAACAAGTCTTTGCTCAGACGTAACCTTCCCCGATCCTCCTATTGAGTATTGCTTTGTTTTTAATAAAACGTATCTTCTCCCGTATTAACTAATTTACTTATTCATCCTGCTGATGACATTTCTCTCCTCTGCTAGAATGTTAAGGTTCAAGAGGGCAGAGATTTTTCTTTGTTCTATTCACTGCTCTCGTCCCGGCCCCTAGAACATGGCAAATAACCACCTGCAGGCCCGTGCCAGCCCTCAGCGGTTTTTATATGGTCCATGAGCTAAAAATGTGTGCTTATGTTTTTGTTTTCAAAGGGTTACAAAAACAAACAAAGAATAATATGCAACAGATACTGTATGTGGCCAGAAAAACCTAAAATATTTACTATTTGGTCCTTTACAGAAAAACAAACAAAAAAAACACTTTCCAACTCCTAATCTGGAATACTGCCCAGCACACAGCCAGAATGTCAAGAAGTATTTATGAAATCCATGTCCATGACTTTCTGCTCCCACAGTTGACACCTGTTAGGGTGTCTTCCCATCCTGTGGTGACCCCTTTCTCTAAGAATTACCCCCTTCCCCTGGAGGGACCCCAAAATCCATGTCTGTGTCATGTGACTCTGCCCCATAAAGTAGACCCAGGCCGTGGCTGGGTGGACCTAACCCAGGCTTAGCCAATCACTTTCTCGCCTGGAGGCTGGAATTCAGGTTGAGGAACTGAAGCTGCCATTTTTTCAGTGGGTGTCGCCTGACTGTGTACCCACCAAAGCTGTCTTCAGAGAGAAAAGAATGAAGTGGCTAATGACAGGTCAAGCAAGCCCCAGAAGGAAAGAGCTAGAAACACGCATGCAGAGCCCTGGGATGTATCACACGCATGTTCAACTTGTGCAAATCCAACTCTACATCCTTGGCAAAGAAATGCAGAGGAGAGAAGTGTAATAGTATAGGAGACCCATCTGGCTGTTTCACTCAACTTGGGTGTCTATCCAGGGGAACATGGGAGAGGAGATGCAATTCTCTTCTTCCTCAAATTGCTCTCAGTTTCCATGGCCAGTCTAATGTTTAAAAATAGGTCTTTAAAAAATATACAATGTGGCCCTTCAACACAACCCTGCTTCGTCCATTTAGGTCTCAATTTAAACACAGCAATCTGATCCAGCAGGGGAAAATTTTTTTCTGTAATAAATTGAGATAGACTAGTTTCCAGTATGGGACTTGGACATATTGAATTTTATGAACAATTCAAGGATAATTCTGAGTATTTGAGATTTTTGTTCATGGGCTGACTTCAAAGCTGATCCCCGTCTAAGAAGTGACTCTGCTGTGGCTGCCGTGGTTCACAATCGCTTTCTGAGTCCTGGCTCTGGTCCCTCGTGAGGCCTGGCCATCCTCCCTGTCTCAGAGGCTCATGAGTACCCCTGTAGCCTCCCTTGGGATTTAGTCAGTTAAAGTCAACTTCTCTTACAGCCCAGAGCCTTGAGTTCTTACCATAACCTGCCCCTTGCTGCACCCACCTGTTGGGTTCTACACCCCAACTTAAAGAAGCCAGTGCGCACAGAACAACTGACGGATGGGCTCTCTCTTGCCAAAGGGAACTCACGCGACATAGTTTATGGCACCGAAGGTGTTGGTCAGCTGGCTCATATGTTTTGCTTTGCCCAGCAGCACATCAGGGTTCTTCTGATTAACATAATCCAAGAAAGTAAATTCTGTTTTGTAGGTCGTGGAAAACTGAACAGCAGCAAACTATAAGAAGAAGGAAGAAATGAGATGTTATATCAGCCTTCTCACTCGTCTGCTCCGATCTCTACTTCTTTTTCTTTTATGCTTTCATTGATCTCAGAGAGAGGAAGGGAGAGGAAAAGAGAAATAGAAACATCAATGATGAGAGAGAATCATCAATTGGCCACCTCCTGCACATCCCCTACCGGGAATGGAGCCTGCAACCCAAGCATGTGCCCTGACCGGGAATCCAACCGTGACCTCCTTGTTCATGGGTTGACATTCAAACATGGAGCCACGCCAGCCGGCCTGGCTCCAACCTCTACTTCTTATCCAGGACTTGGGTCACCCAACTCCACTGCCCTGCCTCGAATCATTCTTTTGAAAATAAACAGACACAAAATAAAATTAAATAAATCCCTGACTCTTTATCTGTTGAGCACCAGTTCTCTGGGTCTGCCTACCTCACTTACAGAACTGGTTCCCAGTAGCTCTTCTCCTGAGTGACCCTGCTGAATAGGGTACAGTTGGCTGAGCCAAGGATAGCTGCTTGACTGAGGGTAGGCCAATAATTTTTTCTCTGAGAATTTGGAATTTGCAGTGGGAGGGGTTGGTTGAACCAACCTCCTGAAACTTTAACGTGTGAACTTAAGAACTTTCCACAGGCCCATGTGATCCAAAGAAGCTGAGGGAGCCATTCTACACAGAGAGAGAGAAAGCGAAAAGGGAGGCAAAAGTAAAAAAGAAACAGAAATGAGAACTAGAGGAAATTCTAGAAGCTTTCTATTCCTTGTTCGTGTCCCTTGCAGAGGTCCAATTATACCTATCCATGCCCTTAGGGCCTGGGAACACCTAAAACTTCCTAGACGTACTAAAATTTCCTTTTATGCCTTAAGGAGGCACCGATAACCAGGAATCCTGGCTAATACACTTACCTGGTAGGAAGAGTTGCTGAGTTTCTTCATCACATCCTTCATGAAGGCCAGAATTTTCTGAAATTCATTTTGTTGCAAGCTCGCTGAGCCATCAAACAGGAACACCAGGTCTACGTTACCCTTGATACACTCTACGGAAGCCAGAAACAGAGGGATTTGGTAACGTGTCCCTGATGTTGGCCTGCCCACGCTGGTGCCCATGGATGGCCAGCCACTTGCAGGCATGTTTACCCACTGCGTCCCCAGGTCCTTACCCTGATAGCCAGGGCGCCCCTGCAGCACAGGGCCCTTCAGGTTCTGGTGGAAGAGGTAACACTGGCCACTTAGATAGATATTCTGGTCACATGTCCGAGAGAGCCCGGGGTCACAGGCCTGCAGGGAGCAACGGTAAAAGGGTTTCAGCTTCCTCTTGCGGTGCATGCGGATATCATCAGCCAAGAACAAAACCCTTCAGAGTCCTCATCCCCTGACCTCACGCCCTGTATCCGACTGGTTACCAAGCCAAGGGAATTCTGCCTCCAGGTTTCTTATTCCAGTATCTCCATCCCCACTGCCAATGCTCTATGCCAATCAATGCTCACTGCCTACTCTGGGTCCTGGAGGATAGGATCTAAAAGCCTTAGTTTCGGCCCTGACCGGTTTGGCTCAGTAGATAGAGCGTTGGCCTGCGGACTGAAGGGTCCCGGCTTCGGTTCCGGTCAGGGGCATGTGTCTTGGTTGTGGCCACAGCCCCAGTGGGGGGTGTGCAGGAGGCAGCTGGTCGATGTTTCTCTCTCATCGATGTTTCTGACTCTCTATCCCTCTCCCTTCCTCTCTGTAAAAAATCAATAAAATACATTTTAAAAGCCTTAGTTTCGCATTCATATTGTTTACAGGTGGGCACTATCCTACATTTCCAGGCCATCCCCTTCCATTCCCAATCACACATTCTGTGTTTAAGCCAAAATTACTCACTATTCCCAGAATACACACAGTGTTCCTTTCATTTATGACTACAACTAGAGGCCGGATGCATGAAATTCGTGCAAAGGGCTCAGCCCTCGCAGACGCAGTGGCTTGCCTTGGCCCTCACAGCCCCCAGCTTCATCCAGAAGGTCGTCCGGAAGGACATCTGGAAGGTTGTTCGGATGTCCAGTCTAATTAGCATATTACACTTTTATTATTATAGATTCCTGCCAGGCTACAATTTTTTGAAAGTCTGGGCTCATGTCATGGTCATCTTTGTATCTCACTCCCCTTCCCCCATCATAACCTAGCACACTGCTTGGCATGTAATAGTAGCTAAGTAAACAAGCTCCAATTAAATACGGGATCGATATTTCAATCAGTCTTCTATTTCTCACGTAGCTGTTGGATGCTGTTGAAATGAATTGTAAAGAGCAATGGACTTGGAATCAAATGGGAATTTGATTCAAATCCCTGCTCTATCTCTTTAAAACCATGTGACCCTTGCCAAGTCTCTCCCCGTTGGTCCTGTTTCCTCATGTGTAAAAAATGTGAAGAGGGTTAAAAGAGATAAAGAAGTGTTTTTCAAACTTTAGGCATTTGTGTAGCACTTCGCAATTTCTGCCATATGGTATATCATTCATACCATTATTTCCTTAATATTTTATTTACTTTAAATTTACTTTTAAAAAATACTTTAGCCTCATCCTAACCAATGCAATCTAAGAAATCATGAATTTGAAATGCTTGTTGTACATTTTTCTACTAGTTCATTAAATAAATATGTAACTATTCAAAGATTAAGTTTGTGTACCACCAAAAATCATCTTGTATATCAATCGTTATAGATAGTTAATATTTGGAAAAAACTTAGGTAAGTAAGGTCTTGAAAATAGCTGGCTCATAGTTTATTCTCAATAAACACTGACTCCAAATCGCTCTGATGCCTTTAATCTTCTATAGGATCTTTTTTTTAAAAAAATCCTCACCCAAGGATATGTTTCTTTATTGATTTCTGAGAGAGAGAGAGAGAGAGAGAGAGAGAGAGAGAGAAATGTTGGTGTGAGAAACATTGGTCGGCTGCCCCTTGTATGTGCCCTGACAGGAATTGAACCTACAATGTGGAAATGTGCGCTGACCGGGAATCGAACCCAAGACTCTTTGGTGCACAACCGACTGAGCCTCACCAGCCAGGGCCTTCACTATGACCTTTAATCCATTTTTTTCTTTCTTCTTTTCAATCAGTTTCCTAGCCTTGAGCTTCACGGGCTCTGACATCACACGACACAAAATTCTTACCAACATGTTTCCATTGGTGGGATCTGTCGCCAAGGTCATTCCCAAGTACTGAGAGGTGTAGTTGGAACCTGTGGGCACCATAAGGTTGGTCTGGAGGAATTTGGGCAATCCCGGCGTGGAGGGGGCCAGCCCCGACTTCCCCGAGGCACCTCCTCCCAGCTCCCTCACCAGCTACTCACCGCTCAGGCCCACTGGCAGGCAGCGGCCAGTGTCTGGCTGGCACTGGTAGAGGTTTCCTGGGCTGCTCCCCTCACCCGGAGCTCCCACAACAACCCTGATGAGAAATCTCACCTGTGAGATGGAGTTACCCAGGTCTTTACCTCCCCACTCCTACCTCGTAAGGGGTATCCTATCCCCGGCCAGGCACCTCAAAGCCATGCAGCCTTCTCCCTCGGGCCCCCACCTATTGCTTCCTTACTGAATCCCAGAGAAGTCACCCAACATGCCAGAACTCTAGAAAGTTAGGAATTATTTCCATCAGTCTAGAACAGCGGTCGGCAAACTCATTAGTCAACAGAGCCAAATATCAACAGTACAACGATTGAAATTTCTTTTGAGAGCCAAATTTTTTAAACTGAAACTATATAGGTAGGTACCTTGTTATTAACTTCATTAGGGTACTCCTAAGCTGGCCTTTGCTAAAGACGTCCTCAATCTGATTGAGGTACGTTCGCTGGGATCGACCCCTTCCAACTCTCCCATCCACACTCGTCTTGTATACTTGTTTCGTCTATCTCCTTTCCGAAAACCGACTTCTGCGCATGGGCCACGAAGTTTCAATCGCACTGCACCTGTGCGCCCGCACTTGGTGTTTTGTGGAAGAGCCACACTCAAGGGGCCAAAGAGCCGCGACCACTGCTCTAGAAAGACTGAGGACCAGAGAATATGCCAGAATGTTACATTATAAGTTCATTCAATCAGGCATCAAAGACCTACAGCTTAGCCGCTCTGTGCTAGGCAGGCAGGGGTGCAGCATGGCCAGGTGTTTGGGGGCTGGGACGGTTCCCCTTTGGGTTCCTATGTGGCGCTTGGGCGGTGCATGGGCCTCATCCTGCCATCCCGAGGCCTTGCTCCTGTTCCTGAGAAATCTCCCCACGTTCTCCTTGACCCTGAGGCTCTCACTGGCCAGCCCCGGGCTGACGTGGGTGCCTTGTCCCAGGCTCTGCGGGGCAGGGGCACCTGGGGCATCCGCTCACCCGTTTCCAACCTGCAGGACACGGTACCCAAAGTGCCTCCCGGCGAGTGGGAAGGACAAGTTTTGCACGTGCCGCACGTCCAGGTTGTAGCCGGAGGCCGGGGCTGAGGGAGACAAGGGGGCTGTCAGCCACTTCTGGCCAGGGACCCCCACCCCCACCCCCACCCCGCGCCCTGCACTCCGACTGGCTGCTGCCCACGTGCCCCACTGAATGGGTCGACCCCGAAGGGCCGGCGGCCTCCGGACCAGGCAGAGCGAGGGCTGGAACCAGCCTCCCTGGCCTCCCCCGAGGGCCTCGGCTCAGGGAGATGTGGGCTGCGACGCCCTGCTCCCCGGAGCCTGGCAGTCCCAGGGCCTGGGAAGGACACGACTTCCCGTTGGCCTTTCAGCAAAGAAGGAAGGATGAGAAGGCAGAGGCCCGTGGGAGAGGAGCAGACGGAAGGGGCCCCAGGAGGAGCTGGGGATGTCCCAAGGCAGGGTGTATCTCCCACACACTCATTTCTCCTTGAGCCGGGGGCCCAGGCGCCTGAGAACTCAAATGGTTATCCTCAGGCTTCCTCCCACACACAGCCTCAGGGTTTCAAGATCCCCGCGAAGCTCCCTCCTCCCTCCTCCCTCCTCCCTCCTCCCTCCTCCCTCCTCCCTCTTCCCTCCTCCCTCTCCCCTCTTCCCTGCTCTTATGCTCCCACGCTCCCCACCGGCCAGGGACCAGTCTCTTCCTTGGCCTCAGATCTCGGATTCCCGGCCTCAGGCAGCCTGGGCTGCAAGTCCCAAGCTTTGCTCGGGCCCTGCTGGCCTTCCAGGCACCAGGCTGATTTCACAGCATGCCGGGCTGTCAGAGGCGGGGCCCCAGCATTGTTCAGGTGAAGGGACTGAGGCCCAGAAAGGGGCAGGACTTGCCTGAGATGCCACAGAGAGGAGCACCGGGTGGAGCAGACCCCGCACAGCTCTGGGTACCCGTTTCCACCTGCCTGGGGAGGGGCCCGCGCTCTCACCTCTCCCTGTTGCCATCCTTGTCCCCCTCCCGTCTTTCCTCCACACCTGGCCTGTGCTTTGGACTCTGACTTTCTTTGGGGCCCTCTCCTCTAGATCCCTGGGCCCCACATCACCTTGGCCAGTGCCACCCGAGAGCAGCTCCTCCTTGGCTCTCGTTCTGTAAGGCCTGCGGCTCCCTGGCCACAGCCACATGTCCCTCCCCGCCTCTCCTCTCTTGCTTACCAAGGAGAAAAGGCCCAGGCAGCAGCAGCCTTGCTACAGCGATGAACCAGTTCATCTTTGAAGCAGGCGGGTCTCAGAGGACCCTGGGGATCGCTGGCGACCTAGAGGGGGCGAGAGAAGAAATGATAATGCCTCGGGGCGTCTTGAAGTGGAACTTTCTCACAGAGGCGCCAGCTGATACCACTGGGTGGTGGTGAAGGAGGGGTTGAAGGGGTTGTGAAACCGCGGAGTCTCAGAGAGGAAGTGTAAGCAGGTTAGAGACTTCCTGTGCTGCTTGCGTTTTCACATCATCCAGGAGCAAACGGCACCAAGAGCCGCCGCATCTTCGTCTCTCACTGACTCATGAACCTGAGCCGCTTTCAAGCTCCGTAGAGGGCGTCCAATAAACTGAGGTACAGCCATAATGGGGCGGCGTCCTCCTACCATGGAAAGATGCCCATAACACACTGTGAGGTAAAAAGAGCACGTTACAGAGCAGTGCATTTAGAAATTCATTTTTATTCTAAAAAATCAAAAGTAACGCCCACAGAATGGTAGAAAATATTCACACATTATACCCGATATGGGACTTAAATCAAGAACAGATAAAGAACTTTTGCAACTCAACAATACAAAGACAAGCCGTTATTTTAAATGGGCAAAGAATTTGAATAGTCATTTGTCCAAAGATGATATGCACATGGCCACCAAGGTGCTCAACATCATTTAGTCATTAGAAAAACTGAAATCAAAACCAAAACAAGATACCACTTCGCACTCACTAGGATGGCTAGAATGAAAAAGAAAAGCAGTGTGGGTGAGAAGGCGGGGAAATTGGAACCCTGGTACTTTGCCAGGTGGGATGTAAGATGGCGGAAAACAGTTTGACAGTTTCTCAAAAGACAGAAATGGCAAACATAGAGTTACCATCTGACCCAGCGATTCCGAGTATAGACCCAAAAGAATTGAAAATACATACACGAATTTTCATAGCAGCATTATTCGTTTTAGGGAAACTGGGAACAATGCAGTGTCCACCACATGATGAATGGACAACAAACCGTGGTTTGCAGCCACACAATGGAATATTACTTGGCCATAAAGAGGAATGAAGCGCTGCTGGGTGCTACAACACGGATGGACTTTGTAGATATTATAATAAGTTAAAGAAGTCAGGCACAGAAGGTCACGTGCTGCATGGTTCTATTTAAGTGACATGTCCAGCATAGGCAAATCTAGAGAGACAGAAAGTACTAGTGGCTGAGAGGACGGGGGGAGCAGGGAATGAGGAGTGGCTGTGGTGGGTATAGGGTTTCTTTTTGGGGTGATGACATGTTCTGGAATTAGGTGGTGGTGCTTGTTGCACAACGTTATGAATGTATTAAAAACCACTGGGTTATACACTTAAAAACGGTAATTTTATGATATGTAAATTATACCTCAAAAAAGGAAGAAGCTGAAATTATGTGTGTTTGTGTGTGAGTGTAAAGCAAATCCGAAAGGACACAAACTAAACTCCAAACAGAATAAGGTTTATACTTTCTGTATTGCCTGAGAAAAATACCTTTTACAACGAGGACGTATAATGGGAAGTTTTGAAAGAATAAAGATGTTAAAAGCACAACGGGATAGAAGCGCTGTATCTGTGTATGCGAAAGTGGGCAGGACACCGAGCCGCCCTGTGTGGTGAGGAGGGCCTGGCCCCCCTGCCGGGCCACTGCCAGCGTCCGGCCCTGGGGAAGGCGTGTGTACGCCGGTCACTCATCACCCCCTGCCCACAGCTACCAGGTGGCACGCTGGCTCCTGGGCATTAGGTGAGGTCAGAGGGCCTTTTTCAAATTCAGTTAAAATCAGATCATCAGACTGGCTTCTCTGATGCTCTGTATAGCAGTTCCAATTTGCATTGAACCAAATTCTTTTGTTTTGTTCTGAAATCACAACACTATGCATTTTAAAATTCAAAAGTTACAGAAGTGTGTAAAGGATAAAGACTCTCTCCTAACATCCACCTCCTGCTTCGAACGCTCAAAAGGAACCATTGTTAGCGGTTTGGAGCCCTGCAATCGTCATGACAAGATGTTGTTAGTGCTAGTCAACCATACAGGTCACACCCGTTTGGAAAAACTGTCATTATCTCAGCAGAGAACATCAACCGGAATTAACAGGCCAATCAGCTCTCTCCAGCATGAAGGTTTTCCTATCCAGCGGTTCTCAACCTGTGGGTCGCGAACAATGAAAACACATCCTGCATATCAGATATTTACATTACGATTCATAACAGTAGCAACATTACAGTTATGAAGTAGCAACAAAAATAATTTTATGGTTGGGGGTCACCACAACATGAGGAACTGTATGAAAGGGTCGCGGCATGAGGAAGGTTGAGAACCACTGCTTAGGCCAGTGGTCAGCAAACTCATTAGACAACAGAGCCAAATATCAACAGTACAACGATTGAAATTTCTTTTGAGAGCCAAATTTTTTAAACTTAAACTATATAGGTAGGTACATTGTTATTAACTTAATTAGGGTCCTCCTAAGACGTAGGAAGAGCCACACTCAAGGGGCCAAAGAGCCGCATGTGGCTAGCGAGCCGCGGTTTGCCGACCACAGACTTAGGTCATCTGCAACACTTGGATGCACCCTGGCTCCTGTGGCTTCTCAGTCTGGCCACATGCCTGGGCTGTGGGCTCGATTCCCCAGTAGGGGGCGTGCAGGAGGCAGCCGACGGATGTTTCTCCTCCCTCTCCCTCCCGTTCTCAAAATCAATAAAAATATTTATTTTAAAAACAATTTTGGGTGTTTGAATTAAGGTTTAAGCTTATAGAAACTGTAAACGTGTCAGTAGCACCACCTGGGATGAAAGGCATTACAAGTTCCTGTGTGTGTTTCAGCAGCAAGATACTCCTTCACATACTTATCATGTTCTGTTTAAGAAAAAAAAAATACTTTTTCTCCTTCTTGTTGAGGACTATAAAGCTGAGGAAGCTACAAAGTACACGTAAGCAAGCCCCAAGGATTCTGGGAAGTAGGCAGAGGCTCGGTGCCCGGAGAGCAGGTAATTCCCCTGAAGAGGTGGACTGCAGAGACCTCAGGCTGCAGGGACCACGTGGGGGTGTCCTGAGGCAGGATGTCCCCCGCACCCACACACACGGGACTGGCTGACTTCATACCTCAGACTGTCAGTTCTCCGAGGCCCCAAGTACCCTGCACTGTCTCTCGATTCTGTTCTTTTTGTTTGAATCCCCATTAGTTCTCAGCAGAACCTTCACTGCCACTCCAGTTCTTCCTTTCCTCCGCTGGCTCCCCCAGGAAGGCTCTCTCTCCCACGAACCACCAAGTTAACCTTGAGAAACCTGAGCACGTCTCTCTTAGGCTTTAAAACCTCTCACGATGCCCCTTTGCATACACAAAATCCAGTCCACGCCTGCTGGCATGGCTGTCAAGAGCCTCATGATCTCTCAGGCCCCGGCTCTACCTTAGCAAATCTCTCATCAGGGTTCCGAGAGACCAAGTGTTTAGAGAGGAGGGTACCGGCCCTGCTTGCACCTGCTGATGGCGCGGAGTGATTGGGGCCAGCACCATCAGCGGGTGCAAGAGGCAGCTGCTGCCCCAACTGTCCCTCAGGAGCAGGGGGAGGTAGAGAAGCCCCGAGGGGCAATCAGGGCTGGCAGCTGCCGCTCGCACCCACTGTTGGTGCCAAGCGATCGGGGCTGGCACCAGGCGCTGGCAGTGGGTGCGAGCGGTGGCTCTGGTGCCGGCAGCAGGTGCGAGCGGGGCCTGCGCTGGCAGCAGGTGCAAGAAGCCAGCTGGACCTGGTGTGTGAGAGCAAAGAATTTTCAGTAACCACCAGAGGCTGGCCCGGAAGACAGGCACCCCCACTCACCTGCTCCACCATCCCGCTGTGGCTGATGCCCGTCATGTTTCATGTGTGCCCCCTGGTGGTCAGTGCACGTCATAGCGACCAGTTGTTCAGCTGTTCGGTCTATTTGCATATTAGTGTTTTATATATATAGATTGTTTTATCCAAGGATCATGAAAATGACTCAAACATATAATCTCACAGGTGAATCACAAATGAGATCCTAGACTGGGAAGTCCTGGGGTACACAGAATCTGTGCATCTAAGACAGAGCCAGTGGTCTGGATGCCTCAAGTCCTCTGTGTCCTTTGTCAAGTAAAATTATTTTAATAATGTCTTATTTCTCTATATATGGATGAGAAAATAATGAGAGAGCATTTTCTCTTGCTCCACTTAAGAGAGTAAACAGGCCCTAGCTGGTTTGGCTCAATGGATAAAGCATCAGCCTGTGGACTCAAGGGTCCCCAGTTCAATTCCGGTCAAGGGAACATAACTTGGTTGCAGGATCTTCCCTGGACCAGGCCCTGGTCGGAGCTCAGGACTCGTGCAGGAGGCAACCAGTCAATGTTTTTCTCTCACATCACTGTTTCTCTCTCTCTTTCCCTTTCTCTTCCACTCTTTCTAAAAATCAATGGACTTGGAAAAACATCCTTGGGTGAGGATTAACAACATAATAGAATAACAGGACTTTGTGTCCAGCCATGTCTCATCTTCATCACTGCTCATTCCCTGGTCTAAGATGGCATCATCTTGTGCTTCCTGGATTTTGCATTACTCCTCTAACTGGTCCACCTGCTTCCAACCTTGTCCCGGCTACAGCCTATTCTCCACACAGCAGCCAGAGAGATCCTTTAAAACTATGTCAGACCATGTCACTCTCTTACTCAAAACCTTCCATTGACTTTCCCTTTCACTCAAGCTACAAACCGAAGTTCTCCATGTGGCCCATAAAGCTTTAACCTATGGGACGTCTCATTATCTCCCTGGCCTCTCTAGCTTATTCCTTTCCAGTCACACTCTTTTACCATTCCAGCACACTGCTGCCTCAGGGCCTTTGCACATGCTGCTCTCCTGCAAAGCCTCACAACTCTTTCCTTTATCTCCTTTAGATCTTTGATCCTTAACACTTACAGACATCTGCTTACCTTTCTAATTTATTTACTCATCCAGTTTATTGTCCCTCTTCCCTACTAGGACGTAAACTCCACTGGGGCTGTTGTTATTCACTGCTGTATCCTCAGTACCTAAAACAGCGCCTGGAGCACAGTAGGTAAGTACATAGTAACTACCAGGTGTACCGGTTAATAATGCGGATTTTTTTCAATAGATGAAGTTACACGTATGTTGATATATATGCGGTTTGATATGTATGCTATTTTGTTGTATTGACAGCAAGCGTCAAAACTTCAAATGTCCAATTTTCTCAAGATGTTAACATCATAGATGTTTTTACGCTTAAAAATGTCAAATTTTATTCCAAAAAAAGAGCATTTGCAGAAAGTCCTAATTCATTGCTTTATTTTGAAGAAAAGTGCTGCTGAAAGTTATCATATACTTCTGGAAGCTTATGGTGAACATGCTCCATCTCAAGATACTTGTGAACGCTGGTTTAAAAGCTTTAAAAGTGATGATTTCGATGTGAAAGATAAAGAACGTCTAGGTCAACCAAAGAAGTTTGAAGACCAACAATTACAAGCATTTTTGGATGAAAATGCATGTCAAACTCAAAAACAGCTTGCAGAAAGATTAAACGTTGCTCAACAAACAATTCCTGATCATTTACAAGCAATGGGAAAGATTTTAAAGGAAGGAAAATGGGTGCCACATCAACTGAACAAAAGACAAATGGAAAACTGAGAAGTCATCAGTAAAATGTTGCTTCGACAGCATGAAAGAAAGTCTTTTTTGCATGGAATTGTGACTGGCAATGAAAAGTGGATTTATTGTGAGAATCCCAAATGCACAAAATCATGGGTTGATCCAGGTCAACCATCAACACTGACTGCAAGGCCAAATCGCTTCGGAAAGAAGACAATGCTCTGCGTTTGGTGGGATCAGGAAGGTGTGGTGTATTATGAGCTTCTAAAACCAGGTGAAACCGTTAATACTGATGGCTACCGACAACAAATAATCCATTTGAACCACGCTTTGATTGTAAAACGACCAGAGGAGCCAGAAGACACGGCAAAGTAATTTTGCTTCATGATGAGGTACCATCACACACTTCAAAACCAGTTAAAGACACGTTAAAAGATCTTGTCTGGGAAGTATTAACCCACCTGCTATATTCACCAGACCTTGCTGCTTCAGATTACCACTTGTTCCCATCGATGGCACACGCACTTTCTGAGCAGCACTTCAAAACATATGAAGAAGTGGAAAATTGGGTCTCTGAATGGCTTGCCTCAAAACAAGAAAAGTTCTATTAGGACAGTATCCACAAATTACCTGAAAGATGGGGGAATGTGTAGCTAGCGATGGATATTACTTTGAATAAAGCACTTTTGATGTTTCTCTTGAAATTATCGTATTTTCTTTGATTACAAAATCCGCTACTTTTAACTGGCACACCTGGTATTTACTGAGTGAGTGAATGCTTGCTTGGGGCTGCCCTGGCCCCGGAGGAGAGTTGAGCCTTTTAGCTTTCCGAGGCCTAGGCTCTTAGAAGCAAACAGCTGTATCTCCAAAAGGGACAGGAGTTAAAGGAAGAGGGCTGAATTTCCAGAGCCAGGAATTTATTTAATAAATATATAAAATTAAATAATAAACGGGAGGCAAGGAAGTGGTCAGTTGGTTCCTTCTAAGAATGTGGAGAGGATGGAACAGTTATAAATAAGGGAAGATGGTGCAGAACTTCGGAGAAGCAGATGCCATGAGAGAGAAATCGTGAGATCTATGAGCGAGGAACAGCAATAACTTGGAGGGTGACCTCCATTCCCAGTGGCCTCTCTAGTCCCCGTCCACACATACACTTATACTCACATTGAAGTCTTTCTCTCTCGTGGCTCTTAAATGAATAAAATGTAGAAAAGAAGGGGTGTGCCCCGGCCAGTGTGCTCAGTAGATTGAGCATTGTCCCGGGCAACAAAAGATCACCAGTTCAATTCCCAGTCAACAGCACATGCCCAGGTTGCAGGTTTGGTCCCTGTGCTGGGCTGCATATCTGACTCTTCGGCCAGGCGAGGCACGCCGTGCTCTCTGTTCCTAGAACACATAGATAGGAAGGTAGTCACTGTACTGATACTGTACTGTGTCGGGAACTAATTGTGTACACAAGGTTTTGTAATTAACTTTGTGGTTTTTGCAAATAAAAACGCTGTAACTCCTGTAGTCGGCACTGCAGTTCAGCCTTTGCTTCGGCAGGGTGCTGTAACTGTAGTCGCTGGCCAGCTTAATAAAGGCTCCTAAATCTTGATCTGAGTCCCTGGTGGTTGTCTCCGTGGGTCGCCCCATTACATTTGGAGGCCCCAGCGAGATCTACTCTGGCCGAGTTGCCAGTCGACACCCCGGACGCCCCAGGCGAGGACACTCCAGTCTCTGTCCTGGGTCCCAGGGAGGCGGAGTGTTTTCCTCCCAAAACTGCAATCCGAAAACAACGAGCCACCTGGACCCCCAACGGGGAGGTAAGAATCTGGTATCTGTCTGTGGAACGTTACTTTTAGGACTCAAAAGAGGGCTGGATGCAGCGGAACCTTGGAGTCTGACTTCCCGGACGCGATGGCATCTGGGGGTCCTGGTCTGGGCAACCTTAGGTTGCATTTGTCTGGTTTGTTTTGTCTTTGTTCTTTGTTGTCTTTGTCTTTGTCAAAATGGGTCAGGTCAGTCGTCTTCGTCGACCCCCTTACAATGTTTTCTTGAGAATTTTTAGGACTTCAAGAGACGCAGAGAGAACTATGCCACCCCCATTAATTATTTTGATTTACAGAAATTTTGTGAACGAGAGTGGCCCACGTTTGGGGTTGGGTGGCCATCCACCAGGTCCTTTGATCTGGGGACGGCATATTGGGTTCAGCACATTGTTTACGGTTGTCCTGGCCACCCTGACCAAATTCCCTACATCCAGATATGGGTAGACATCCTCACTGAGAAACCCCGGAGTTTAAGGAAATGCCAATGGCCTGAAGAAAAATTGGGACAGAGACAGACTATTTTGCTGACAGAGCCCCCAAAAGGCGGGAAAAAGACAGACCCTAAGGTCTTGCCCAATGGCCCCGAGGATGAGGTCTCAGGACGACAGCCTCCACCCTATGTCCCCCCACCTGGGACACCCTCGGGAAGCAGACCCACGGCTCCTGTGGAGTCATCTCCTCATCCTCCCCCGGGTACTATTCCTGGCCCAGGTCTAAGTCCAGAGGCGAAAGCCAGAGCAGGTCTTCCAGGGGCTTCTCCCCTTTATTCCCCGATCCCTCAGGCCCCACTCCCTGGTGCAGGGCAGGCTGCGGAGTCGAGTTCCCCGCTGCCACCACAACCTCTGCCATGGCCACCCGCACAAACTCTGTCGGCCAGAAACCCTTTTAGTTCACCCCACACTAGGACTGGGGCCTCTTATGGGCCTCCAGGTGACCCCCAGAGAGGGACTGAGGAGGCTTCCCCAAGTGGGCCAGCCCCCTTGTTGCCATTACGTCAGGCAGCCCCCCTGGACTTAGGGCCGGACGGTCGACCTTTTATGATTTATGTCCCCTTTTGCACTAGTGATCTGTATAACTGGAAGAATCAGAATCCGTCCTTTTCTCAAAACCCCCAGAGTTTGGTCTCCCTCCTTGAGTCGGTTTTCTTCACTCACCAGCCGACCTGGGACGACTGTCAGCAATTACTTCAGACTCTCTTCACCCCAGAGGAGAGGGGGAGAGTAAGAAATTAAGGAAGAAAGCTGGTCCTTGGGCCGGAGGGACAGCCCGCCACTGATCCTGGAGGGATAGAGGCGGTTTTTCCGGCTGGAAGGCCACAGTGGGACCACAATTTGGACCAAGGGAAGGAGGCTCTCAACAGGTATCGCCAGACTCTCCTCAGGGCCATCTGAGCTGCTCTCGGAAGCCCACTAACCTCTCCAAGGTAATGGAGACCGTGCAGGGACCGAGTGAAAGCCCAGCCGCCTTTTTAGGGAGGCTTTGTGAGGCATACCTGGTGTATACCCCAATTGACCCAGATGCCCCAGAAAACCAGCGGGCCATTAATATTGTGTTCGTGTCCCAGTCAGCCCCAGACATTAGAAAAAAGTTACAAAAGTTAGAAGGCTTTGAGGGGAAGTCACTCTCAGAACTGGTCGAGGTTGCCCAGAAGGTTTTCAATAATCGGGAAGACCAAACTGCAAACCTAAATACCAAAATGGCAAAGATCTTACTGGCTATGAACGAGGGGAAGGGATCAAGGCCAGGCACCGGGAAGAAGGACGGGAAAAAGAGACAAGGCCAAAGGGCCAGGCTGGGGAAGAACCAATGTGCTTACTGTAAAAAGGAAGGACACTGGAAAAGGGAATGTCCCGAAAGACCGGAGATGAAGGAAAACCCATGCTGGTCGAGGAGGTGGACTGAGGGCGTCGGGGATCTGTAGGCCCCCAGGAGCCCAGGGTAATGTTGAACATTGGGGGCAAACCAGTGGATTTCCTCGTAGACACCGGAGCCATGTTTTCAGTACTACAACACCCAGCTGGCCCGGTCTCGAAGTCCAGAACCCCCGTTCAAGGGGTGACAGGGAGAGTAAAATCCTACCCCTGGACTCAGGGACGAATCACCAACCTAGGGGCAGGCACAGTTACCCACTCTTTTCTTGTAATGCCCGAATGCCCCTACCCCCTTCTGGGAAGAGACTTACTCAACAAACTCCGAGCCACTATTTCCTTTGAAGGAGGGGAAGGACCTCGGGTACTCCTCCAACCGCCCACAGAGCCGGAGGGAAGTTTTACTCCTCACCTGCCCTTTACTGGAGTAATACAGGCTACATGAAGGGATTTCAAAGACCCCCTCAGAAGACCCCTACCTCCGAGAGCTCCAAAAAGAGATACCCGGAGTTTGGGCTGAGGGGAATCCACCTGGGCTGGCGAGACACTGGCCTCCTGTAGTGATCCAGCTCACCAGCACTGCCACTCTGATTCGGGTCAGGCAATACCCGACGAGCCAGAAGGCTAAGTTGGGCATAGCCAAACACATACAGAGACTGAGAAAGGTGGGAATCCTAATACCTTGCCAGTCAGCATGGAACACCCCTTTACTACCTGTCCAGAAACCAGGAACGGAAGACTTTAGGCCCGTTCAAGATTTAAGGGAGGTAAACAAAAGAGTAGAAAGTATCCATCCTACCGTCCCTAACCCTTATACTCTCCTAAGCTTACTTCAGCCGGACCACCAGTATTATACTGTCCTAGACTTGAAGGATGCTTTCTTCTCACCTTCCCTTGGTACCCCAGAGTCAACCAATTTTTGCTTTTGAGTGGACAGACCCAGAGGAGGGAGAGTCAGGACAATTGACTTGGACCAGACTCCCCCAGGGATTGAAGAACTCCCCCACTATATTCAATGAGGCCCTTAACCAAGACCTTAAAGAATATTGCCACAGCCATCCAGGTGTCACCCTGCTCCAGTATGTTGACGACCTCCTACTGAGAAAGAGGAAGACTGTCGTCCAACTACACAGGATCTGCTGCTGACATTGGACCACCTCGGACACTGAGTCTCCACTAAGAAGGCCCAACTCTGTGCCCCCAGAGTAACCTACCTCGGATGTCACATAGAGGAAGGTAAGAGGACCCTCTCCCACAGTAGAATCCAGGCAATGCTCTCTATCCCGACCCCCAAGATGAAGCGACAGGTACGAGAATTCCTTGGGGCGGTAGGGTATTGTAGGCTTTGGATTCTAGGTTTTACTGAAATTGCAAAGCCTTTGTACACGGCCACAGGGGGCAAGGACCCTGACCTAAACTGGACAAAAGTAGAAGATAGGGCCGATCAGCAACTAAAACAGGCCCTGATAAGTGCCCTGGCCTTAGCCCTCCCTGACCTCACCAAACCGTTCCAGCTCTATGTGGTTGAATCCTGAGGTGTGGTGAAAGGAGTCGTAACACAAACTCTGGGACCCTGGAAGAGGCCGGTTGCCTACTTGTCAAAAAGACTAGACCCAGTGGTTGCAGGGTGGCCAAGCTGCCTAAAGGCAATAGCAGCAACGGCAATCCTGGTTAAAGGGGCTTCTAAATTAACTTTTGGGCAAGATCTACAGGTGGTGGCACCCCACTCGGTAGAGACTCTGTTGTGCAGTCCCCCAGAACGCTGGCTATCGAATGCCCGAGTTACTCAATACCAAGTACTCTTATTAGACCCTCCCAGGGTGAGTTTTCTAAAGACTGCTGCCCTAAACCCAGCCACTCTCTTACCGGATGAAGGGACAGAGCCCCTCATCCACGACTGTGAAGACACCCTGACGGCTCTCACCTCTCTACGGGCTGATCTTACTTTGTCAACCCCTTGTCAACCCTGAGAAGACACTATTTACAGTTGGAAGTAGCTTCATTGAGAATGGTGTCCGGTATGCCGGGGCAGCAGTGGTTATAAGGACTCGAGTCATCTGGGCACAAGCCTTAGGACATGGCACTTCTGCTCGGAAGGCTGAATTGATAGCCCTAACACATAAAAATTTGTTATCCATTAATATGAATTCATTACACATTGACAATATCTGTGGGACTGAGCTGGTCCTCATTCGCTAGACTGGTGGCATGTGCAAAATTCTCCCGTTAGCATATAAAGATGTAATGCTTAGTTTAATAATGTAATATTAGCTGTGTGGGCACTAGCTGCATATGATAGCCTTTGGAGTTGGTCATTAGAAATACAGTTTGATATTTTGAAATGTGGAATTGGCCCTGCGGTGGGGGAAGGACAAGAGAGTCAATATTTATACAGATAGCAGATACGGCTTTGCCACTGTACATGTCCACGGGGCTCTATACCAAGAAAGAGGGTTATTAAGCTCAGGAGGCAAGGACATTAAAAATGCTCAAGAAATATTAAACCTCCTCTCTGCCATATGGGGGCCCAAGGAGGTGGCAGTAATCCATTGTAAAGGGCATCAAAAGGACGACTCCCCTGTGGCCCAGGGAAACCAGTTTGCAGACAAAACAGCCAAAGAGACTGCAAAAAGACCAGTAGGGCCGCTTGAAGTACTGGTAGCAGTACCACCCCGGAATCTACAGCCAAACCCTGTTTACACCTCAGAAGAAAAGGAAACAGCCACAAAATTACACACAAAAGGGACTTCCCAGGGATGGCTACTATTCCCAGATGGAAGGCCTTTTGTTCCAGAGGCTTTGGGCCGAATCATCGCCTCCCAGACACACCAAAGTACTCACCTGGGAGGAACCAAACTAGCTGAACTCCTGGGAAGGGAATACTACATACCAAGGCTACATCGGATAATCCGGGATATAGCCAGGAGGTGCCAAATTTGTGCCCAGGTAAACTCAAGCCCACTGGTGACGGTACCACTGGGAAGCCAGTTCCAGGGATTGAGTCCCGGTGAACACTGGGAAGTGGACTTCATTGAACTACCCTGTGGACAAGGAGGTTACCGGTACCTCCTAGTGTTCGTAGACACCTTCTCCAGGTGGCCAGAGGCATACCCGACCAGGGCTGAGACAGCACAGGTAGTAGTTAAGAAACTCCTCTCTGAAATTCTCCCCCGGTTTGGCCTACCACTATACATGGGGTCCGAAAATGGCCCGGCGTTCATCGCCAAAGTAACTCAATCCCTAGCTGAGGCCCTTAAGGTCACCTGTAAGTTACATTGCATTTATAGACCTCAAAGTTCTGGACAGGTAGAAAGGATGAATCGGACTCTTAAGGAAACATTGACAAAACTAAAATTAGAGACTGGCGACAACTGGGTAAGTCTCCTCCCCTTTGCTCTGCTCAGGGCCTGATGCACCCCATATGTAAAAGGGTTGACTCCTTTTGAAATCATGTTTGGCAGTCTGCCACCTCTCCCCCCGCAGCTTCAGGAGGAAGAGCTGGCCGCGCTATCTAACCGAAATCTCCTCAAGTCCTTACAGGCACTCCAGACCAGCTTAGCGGCTGTACACCAAATCGCCCGGGCAGCTCATCAGGAAGCTCACATGCCCAACCCAAACAGCCCACCTGTGTGCGCCCCTGGTGATTTGGTCTGGGTGAAGCGACACGACCCAGGTACTCTTGAGCCTCGGTGGGAAGGGCCTTTCCAGGTCATCCTAAGCACCCCAACTGCTGTCAAAGTTGGGGGAAAGAAGCGCTGGATTCACCGCACACAAATCAAGAAGGCTGAAGACACATTGGGACAATGGACTGTAGAGTGCACAGCAGACCTACTCAAGGTCAGACTGAAAAGGGACCCTGTCTAGGCATCCTCCTTTTATGCCTCCTGGTTTGGGCAAACGGGAATCCCCACCCAGCCCCAGTTTACTCCTGGGAGGTCACCTGCACGCTGGACAGTAAAATCATTGGGTAGGCCACCACCTCAGGGCCCCTGAAGCTACATACTGACCTTTGCAAAATATTTGGGAAAGAATGGAACCGCCCCCTCACCATAAGGGGATCTGTGATATTAGGGGGAAATGCTGGGTATGTATGTACACAGACATATGGGCGTGGTAGCCTTAACCTTGAACAAGATCTATGGCGAACCCAGCACTATGTCTGCCCCCGAGAAGGGCCCCCGGAGTGTGGGGGTGCCTCTTGGGGCTGTGAAACCTTAGCCCCATGGAAGACCACTGACTCACTACTCCGGTTTACAGGACAGCGAGGCCTGGGGCACCCACGGCCAACTGCTCGGTTGGGGACTGCAATCCAGTAATACTATAACCTTTAGACTGGAGGGCGGACTATTGGGAAGGGGGAAAAACATGGGGGATCCGACTATATGTGTCAGGCCGGGATCTGGGCGAACTTTTCACCATTCAATGTCGCACCCTTCCCCTGGTCTGAAACCCTGTGGGCCCCCTGCGCCCAATATTCCAACCTGAGCCCCCGTGGCCCCCCAGGCCTACACAAGCTCCAACCTCGCCTCCATCTGTTCTGGGAACGCCTGACTGGAACAACACGGAGACACTGGAGCCAGCCCCAACACCAACCAGATCCTCGGGGGAACTTGAACCACCGCAGGATACATCTCATAGGGGTTTATTGGGTACTCTAGAGGCTATGTTCCACTTCCTTAACAAAACTTCACCCAATATGACTAAGGACTGTTGGTTATGTCTAAACCCTGAACCACCTTATTATATAGGGACCGGGGCAAATATCTCTTTTGGATCAAATGCTTCCGAAATTCGCAACTACTCAGTTGAAAGCTTGCCCGATGGTCTCTGCATGTGGGGCCACCAGTCTCGAGGTCTTACCTTAGAGGACTTACAGGGAGCTGGTACCTGTATAATCCCGGTAAATTACCCCCTAAAGTCCTTTCCGTATTCTTCTTCCTGTACCCAGGTAATAGATTCTTCCTAAGGAATATGATGAATCCCTAAATAGATATTTTGTTGCACCAGAGGGTACCTGGTGGCATGTAATAATGGAATTACTCCCGGTGCTTTTCCCCCAATATTACTATCAAAATCAGATCCGGGCATTTGCATCCTAACCCACATACTCCCACAGGTATTTTACTATTCAGGAAAAGGGGGAAGGGAACATCTACAGTTAGAGCCCAGGCGGTATAAAAGAGCACCCATCCTAGTCCCCCTCCTCGTCGGGCTAGGCATAGCAGGATCCACAGCTGTTGGGACAGCTGCTCTGGTAACTGGACAACAAAACTACAAGGAACTAGGGCAGCAAATTAACCAGGACCTCAGCACTCTTGAAAAATCTGTAGGACAGCTAGAAAACTCTCTAAGCTCTTTAGCAGAAGTAGTTTTACAGAACCGAAAGGGGCTAGACTTGCTATTTCTTAAACAAGGCGGATTGTGCCTAGCTTTGGGAGAAGCTTGTTGTTTTTATACCAACCACTCGGGAGTTATTTGGGAAAGTTTGAGCCAGCTTAGAAAACGCCTCTTAGACAGAGAGGAAAGAAGAAAAGTAGAAGGAAATTGGTATGAAAACCTCTTTACTTGGTTGCCCTGGTTAACCACCCTCCTGTCAGCCATAGCCGGCCCCACTGGTCCTGCTACTTATAATTTCACTGTTCGGTCCATGCCTTGCTAAATGCTTACTTAATATTATTCAAAGCAGAATCCAAGCTGTCAAGCTCATGGTCCTCCACACCCACTACCAACAAATCCCTGAAGAAGGCTGGCAGGAAGCAGAATCAATGATTTGATTCCCAATAAGACCAGTAGGGAATGTGCTGAGCTGCATATTTGGTGCTCTGGCCAGGTGAGGCACGCCGTGCTCTCTGTTCCTAGAACACATAGATAGGAAGGTAGTCATTGTGCTGATACTGTACTGTGTCAGGAACTAATTGTGTACACAAGGTTTTGTAACTAACTTTGTGGTTTTTGCAAATAAAAACGCTGTAACTCCTGTAGTCGGCACTGCAGTTCAGCCTTTGCTTCAGCAGGGTGCTGTAACTGTAGTCGCTGGCCAGCTTAATAAAGGCTCTTAAATCTTGATCTGAGTCCGCAGGTCGCCCCACTACAGTCCCCAGGTTGGGGTGTGTATGGGAGCCAACTGACGGATGCTTCTCCCTCATATTGATGTTTCTCTCTCTCTCATTCTCTCTCTCTCTCTCTCTCTCTCTCTCTCTTTCTCCCTCTTGCTTCCTCTCTGTCTAAAAATATCAATTTTAAAAACCATATTAAAAAAAAGAAAAGCCTCTGGGCATGCGTGGGGCTCATGGCCCTCTGGCTGATGTAGAAGGCAGCAGGAAAGGCAGACTGAGGCCTCCCACCCCCATACCGGCCCACCAGGCCTGACTGCCCAGACTCAGCACTAATCAGCCCTTGAGGTAAGAAACAGCCAAACCTGTAGAGAATTTTTATGAGTTTGAGTCAAACTGACTACACCGGGGAGCAGGATCTCAAATGCTCCAGAGGAAAACAGTTTCACAATTCCCTTGATGCATTTAAAATTAAGGAGGGAAGATTGCATGGAGGTGGGAGGATCAAGGTGGGGTCAGATTGCAGGCCAGTTAAGATGTGTGCTCTCTTGAGTGTGGTCTGCGTTAGAAGGAGGGGTCTGAAAGGAGGCATTTCAAAGGTGTGTTAACTCAAATGCACAGAAACAAAGGACAGGGCTTGCTGAAGGCAAAGAGAAGCCTTCTTTCTTTCTTTTTTTTTTTAAGTTGTTAACAAAAATTTAATATTAAAATTACTCAGTTATTGTTAATATAGGAAAGAAAACATGTCTTAATCACCCACAAGAACTTTTATTTTAATAAATAACAGTGGACTTACCAAAGGGTAGGGATTTTAATGTGTCAAGTTTTATGGATATCGGTAATAAACCTTAAGGAGGTGAAACCAACTATTCAATATAACCCATTAGGCCCTAAAAACAAAACTATAATACTTGCTCATTTATTCAGAGTACCAGCAATTTCAGTTCATGTTAAGTGCTTCATTTTCCTGCAAATCTGATGTTGCACAGGGAATATACACATTTTCATATCATCGCAATCTTATCAATATCTCAGGCTAATAATATTGTGAATGCAACTGGCTTTTTTCTTTCTTTATTGATTAAGGTATTACATATATGTCCGTATCCCCCCATTGCCCCCCTCCTCCCCTCATGCCCTCACCCCCTAGTGTCTGTGTCCATTGGTTATGCTTATATGCCTGCATACAAGTCCTTTGGTTGATCTCTCCCCCTGCCTTCCCTCTGAGGTTTGATGGTCTGATCGATGCTTCTCTGTTTCTGGATCTATTCGTGTTCATCAAATTATGTTGATCATTATATCCCACAAATGAGTGAGATCATGTGATATTTTTCTTTCTCCAACTGACCTATTTCGCTTAGCATAATGCTCTCCAGGTCCATCCATGCTGTTGCAAATGGTAAGAGTTCCTTCTTTTTTTTACAGCAGCATAGTATTCCATTGTGTAGATGTACCACGGTTTTCTAATCCACTCATTTGCTGATGGGCACCTAGCTGTTTCCAAATCTTAGCTATGGTAAAAAGAGAAGCCTTTTACTGAAGAAGCTGTAAGCCTGGAGCAGGACTGCCCACCATGACCTGCCCAGTTTGGAATTTGTGACCAGGTCACCCTGTGCAGTTACTTTCCATAGAACCCCCTTTGTCCACAAGGCCCACCTTCTCTCTTCAGATTCACCAAGATTTGCCTGGTGCAAATGCTGCTGATTGCCATCAGCTGCGATCTCCTGGCCCAGGCTCCCCACCCACCACTTCCTCCCGGGCACAGCGACGGGGTCAGGACGGCTCTGACAGAAACGTCTGAATCACCACAGCGCTCTTTCCATTTCTTCCCACCTGCCAAGAGGCCCGAAGGAGGAATTCCCCAGAGAGGGAGGCTGGGCTCAGAGGAAAGGTCACTGAAGCCCAGAGGACCCCACAGGGGTGGGGCTCGGAGGCCACCCTCTTCCGAGGCCCTTCTGATTTCATGGCCAAGGGGCCGGAGCATCTAAAGTTCTGGAAAACTCCGCCTGGGTTTCCAAGGATGGGCTGAGCTGAACACACCACAGGTAGGGATTGGCTCAGGAGGACACGCCTTGGGTAATCACATGCAGCCCAGTCCACGGGGCCAGTTGTCGTGGGGTGACCTCACTCAAGGGGCTCCATTCCAGCCTCTAGGCATGTGGCTGATTTTTGTGGCCAAAAGAACACACGGTTCAGGGCCAGAGACCTGGGAACCAGTTCCTGGCAATACTGCGTTGTTATGTTGTACAGATGAATCTCTTCACCTCTCTGGACCTTAGTTCCTTCCTCTGTACACAGCTCAGACCTCTATAGGACTCACCAATCTGTGAGTTCAAGGGGGACCATCTTAATCTTAAGATTCCCATGTTGTTGCCTTATTACTCCCACCTGCTGCTACAAGGTCTCCAGCTTCCTGCAAATTCCTGTGTTATTTCAGAAAGTGCTCCACTCCCTGGTACGTGAACTGCTCCAGCTCACACCTGGACTCTTGTTTTATAGCTGAGACCTTAGATGTAGCGATTCTTGACTGTTGGTCTCAAACCCTTGAAAATGCCAAAGCTGCGGGGAGGGCGTGGTGGAGCGAGGAGAATCTCTCTGCGCTGAGTTGCATCGTGGTACAGGCGTCCCCCATGCGCGACTTCCTGGGCTGCAGTGTGTACAGGCCAGTGGGAGAAAAGAATTCTCTTTCGGGCGTTACTCACGCTCCTTTCTCAGTCTCCCTCTGACTGGGTTCAGGGGGCTGAGCCAGACATTTACTTGAAAAATAGCCACCATGTACATGAAGGATCACTACTCCTCTCTGACAACTAAGGCTTTGTTTCTGGGTCAAGTTCATTCTATTAGGAGTCTCTCCCCACCCTCAGGAAATTCCTCTACTCCCTCTTGAAGAGGACTTCCATAGGGTCACCTCCTTAATGTTATGCCCAGATTTCAAGATTCCCAAAAGCCCACCAGGTATGAGAAGCTCACAGGGGTCAGAGAAAACCTCGCGTGACACGTGCTGGAACAGAGTAAATCCCATGGTTATGGGGTCACCGGGGAGGGACCGCCTGGAGTCTTGTTTGGTGGGAACAAAGGACTTTTGGGTGATGGAGAGCATCCGGTGCGAAGGCCCGGAGCTGCACGGCTTGCTGTTCACCCCTCCGCCCGACTCCATCCTAGTGTAAGCCACCACCTTCCTGGCTCTGCTGCATCCTACTCCTCCCATCTATTCTCCCAGGAGCCAGATGGTCTTTTTTCTTAAATATATTTTTACTGATTTCAGAGAGGAAGGGAGAGGGAGAGGGAGATGGAAACATCAATGATGAGAATCACTGATCAGCTGCCTCCTGCACGCCCTCTACTGGAGAACGAGCCTGTAACCCAGGCATGTCCCCTGACTGGGAATCAAAAACACAAATACAACCAAGTCACCCCCCTGCTTAAAACCAATCCTGTGGCTTCTCTTTTAGGATCAAAAGTCCAAAAATCCTTCATATGACCCATTAGATCTTGCGCCCAACCCATCAGGAAATTAGTTGGCTCTACCTTCAGAAAAAAAAGCCAGAATCTCATCACCTCTTACTGTCGCCAATGTAACCACCTCACACAAGCCAGCATCGTCTCTCCTCTGGGTTTTTGCAGGAGCCCCCTCACTGTCTGTCTGCATCTACTCCCCACCCCATCTGACCTCACTCAACAGCCACGTCCCTCTTCTGGTCTGAACTTCCCAATGGCTCCCATCTTACCCAGAGCCAAACCCAAAGGCCTTACAGTGCCCCCCATATACATCTGGCCTCTCATTTCCTCTCTCCCATCACCTCCTCCTGCTCTCTCCCTCACCCACATGTCACCAGCCGTGCTGGCCTTCTTTCAGTTCCTCTAACACAGAAGCCTGCTTCATCTCAAGTCCTTCGCCACCGGTGTTCCTCTGCCTGGAACACTGTTCCCCAGATTATGGCATCACTTTCTCCCTCACCACCTTTAAGCCATCCTCTCACTCCCTGTCTGTAGCTCCGAATCCTCCTTTCTCTGACTCTGTCATTACTCTGAATCTCTCTCTCCTTCTCTCTCTCTCTCTCTCTCTCTCTTTCTCTCTCTCTCTCTCTCTCTCGTTCTTATGACAGGAGGTGATTCACCAGGCCTTCTCACATTTACCCCAGATACAAAGCTGAAGCTTCCTGCCGCTTGGGATGTGGCCACGGGTGTCATTTCTCAAGTCTTCTGAGGCTGAGCCTATTGCTGAAGTCCCACGGGACAGCCCCGGGGAGGGGAGGGTTGGGAACTCGGGCCTGTGCCTGGCTTGTGGCAGGCCCAGGTCAGGAGCCAGCCATGGGGACACCGACCTGGATGTTGGGCCAGAGTGGTGGCATCTCAGACTAACTGGTCAGGTTTTGGACCTCTGGGGTTAGAGGGCAGATTAAAAGCTACAGCAAGGTCAGGTTACGTCAGTCCTACCGAGACCTATGAGGCCCGCCCTGTGCCATTCCTACAAACCTCTCCTCTGATTGTTCACCAGTCGCCCTGGCCTCCTTGTTGCTCTTAGAACACCCTAGGCCAGTGATGGCGAACCTTTTGAGCTCGGCGTGTCAGCATTTTGAAAAACCCTAACTTAACTCTGGTGCCCTGTCACATATAGAAATTTTTTGATCTTAGCAACCATAGTAAAACAAAGATTTATATTTTTGATATTTATTTTATATATTTAAATGCCATTTAACAAAGAAAAATCAACCAAAAAAATGAGTTCGCGTGTCACCTCTGACACGCGTGTCATAGGTTCGCCATCACTGCCCTAGGCATACCCCTGCCTCAGGGCTTTTGCACTGATATTTACTCTGCCTGAGATACTCCTCTTTCTGCATCATTTCTCTCTTAGTCCTTTACTTCAAAGTCATCTTTTCAGTCAGGCCTTATCCGGCCACAATCACACAATACACATTCTGACCCTCCTTTCTGCAGACTTTACTTTTTCTCCTCAGTATCTGTCCCTAACTAGCAAATGGTTCTTTACGGCTATTGCTATCTCCATTAGGATGTCAGCTCCATGAGGACAGGGATTTGTTGTCTGTTCTGTTCATTGCTATAGCTCCAGTATCTAGTGCAGTGATCGGCACAAAGGAGGTCTTTCCTAAATACTTGTGAGTGAACCCAGGGAGGGGGTTGAGCATCTATTAGATCCAGATATTTTTCAGCCATTATTTTCTTTTTTTCTGGTCTAGTGACATTGTTTTCTTTTTTTAAAAAAATCTTTATTGTTGAAAGTATTACATATGTCCACTCCCCCCACCCCATTGACCTCTTCTAGCCTGCCCCCGCCCCTGTCCCCGCCCCAGGCCTTCACCACCCTACTGTCTGTGTCCATGGGTTATGCATATATGCATACAGGTCTTTGGTTGAGCTCTTCCCTCCCCTGCCTTCCCTCTGAGATTCCGCTGTCGGTTCCATGCCTCTATGTCTCTGGATCTACCTTCTTCATTAGATTCCACATATGAGGGAGATCATGTAATACTTGTCTTTCTCTGACTGGCTTATTTCCCTTAGCATAATACTCTCCAGGTCCCTCCATGCTGTCTCAAGGGTAAGAGATCCTTCTTTTTTACGGCTGCACAGTATTCCATGGTGTAACTGTACCACCGCTTTTTTATCCACTCGTCTACTGATGGACACTTGGGCTGTTTCCAGATCTTAGCTATTGTAAATTGTGCTGCTATGAACATACATTCTTACTAGAAAAAAAACCAGGATGGTCCCATTTTTGTTTTGTTTTTGTTTGTTTGTTTTTTAAAAGTATATGTAGTACACAGAGCATACAGTACACTGCTTAACACAGTGTGGTGGGAATGACAGGGTGCCCCCTGGAGTTCAGTGGGAGGTGGTGGCCCTCCATGTACATGAAGAAAACTAAAATACGCTTAGCTAAGGTGTTAATAATATTTCTGTCTGGGAGGAGGGATTGCAAGTTATTTCAACTTCCTTCTTACTAAGCTGCATTTTGTGATTTTTTCTACAATGACAACAATTAATCAAAAGTGTACTGAACTTACTGAGGTATTTTCAGTGTGCTGAAATTATACTGAGCGTGTATTTTATCACAATAAAGACCATTTTTTAAAGTGTTAGTTTTGGTCCAAGGCAGAGGTGTAGGAAGACCGGCATTCACCTCCTCCCACAAACACATCACATTTACATCTTCAGACAGAGCAGTGTGCCTGGAGTAGTTTGAAGGCTGACTGAACAGCTTCTGCACCACAAATAGAGAGAGAGAGAGAGAGAGAACCTAAGAAATGGTAGCAGAGCAGAGAGAGAGTACCATGGGAGCCCCACCCCAATACCCTGCCCTGCTGTTGACAGGGATCATTGAAGGGCATGCTCGCAGACTCAAAGGCTCAGGGCACAGTAAACACCAGCAGGTCAGGCTAGCGTGGCTCAGTGGTTGAGCATCGACCTATGAACCAGGATGTCACAACTCCATTCCCGGTTGGAGCACATGCCCGGGTTGCAGCTCGATCCCCAGTGTGGGTCTTGCAGGACGCAGCTGGTCAATGATTCTCTCTTATCATTGATGTTTCTATCTCTTTCCCCGTCTCCCTTCCTCTCTGAAATCAATAAAAATCTATTTAAAACAACAACAACAAAAGAACAAATAAACAGTGGCTTAAAGGGCACCTAGACTATCTGCAAAGGAAATCTTTACCAAGCCTAAGCGTCTGCCAAGCGGGAGGGGGCGGCGGGAATGCTCTCCCGGGTCAGGGGCACTGGGAAGTGCCATTTGTGGCCCTTGCTCCCCCCCTTGATCACACAGGCAGTAACACAACTGAGGTGCTCTGGGCAGTGGTCAATGCCGTCAGTATGAGCACTAGGCCTCAGGCCCATACCAGCTCCACGGCTTGTCCCTGGGACTCCCCGTGGCCCACACCTGCTGCCGATCCCAAGTGGCTTACCTACGCACTGAGCTGTCTTTAACCGCAGCCCCAACCAGCCTGCCACGGCCGCTTGAACGATGCTTGCCACAGAGACTCCATAGGTACTTAACCGCTCCAGCTCCAGCTCTAACCTGGCTTTGCCCATGTCTCCCTGTGGTCCACGCCAGCTCCAGTTCCACCTCCAGCTGGCCTGCCAAACAGGCCCAGCACCCAGCACATGCCGTCTACAGAGGGGAAGCGCCTACACAAGGCCACGCCATCAAGACCAGGTGAGGTTGCTGTTTCCCCTAATTCATAGAAACCAACACAGAGAGACAGCAAAAATAAGGAGACAGAAGAATATGTTCCAAACAAAGGACCAGGACAACCAGGACAAAACCCCAGAAAAAAAGAAGTAAATGAAACAAAGACAAGCAATCTACCAGATAAAGAGCTCAAAACACAAGTTTTAAGGATGCTCAATGAACATGAAAGAAGAATAGATGAACTCAGTGAGAACAAAAAGAGATATTAAAAAGAACCAATTATTACCAAAGAATACAATAACTGAAATAAAGTTTTAAAATACCCTAGAGCAAGCATGTCAGACTCAAAGGCTAACTCGGGCCAAATAAACAAGGTTTAAGTTTATATGTGGCCACAAAAAACAAAAGCTTCAATTTTCATAGAAACTTAGGTTTATTTCGATAGAGACATGCTGAAAACAAAGGGCTGAAATAAATGAGTCATCGTTAACATAAAATAATAGAGCATTTTAATAAAAATTAATATATTTTCTTGAACATTAACTTACCAGACACTGAATAACTGCACAAATTAATAAGTGTCACGAAAATAAACCTATTTTTCTTGTTCTCCGAAAGCAAAATATTTCTTGTTGCGCACCCCAAACAAGTCAGTCCAAGACTAATGACGTGGCCATCGGCTGCTAAAATATTCACTGCTAGTATTAGTGGAGAGAAATGGCACGCCTGTGCGTAAGGCATGTAAAGGAAATGAATGCAACATGATTATAGTAATCAGTCATTAGTGAACGCTGTAGTTCATTATTAATAATTATGTATAACAGGATATTGTAAAAATTAAGTTATGAAATTTGTATTAAAATATTTCTTACATACCTACGCAAAAAATATTCATTGTGGACCACATGCAGCCTATGGGCCATGAGTCTGACATGCTTGCCCTAGACGGATTCAATAGCAGAATAGTTGACTTAGAAGAACTCAGTGAGCTGAAAGACAAGGTAGTAGAAATCACCCAATCATAACAGCAAAAAGAAAAAAAAATCCAAAAATTTTTAGGATAGTTAAAGGACCTCCGGGACAATGTTTAAATCATAGGGGTCCCAAAAGGAGAAGAGAGAGAAAAAAGGACAGAAAACCTATTTATTTATTTATTTATTTATTTATTTATTTATGTTTAATCCTCACCCAAGGATATTTTTCCATTGATTTTTAGGGAGAGAGGGAAAGAGAGGGAAAGACCAAGAGAAACATTGATGTGAGAGAAACACATCAATTGGTTGCCTTTGGCACGAGCCCTAACCAGGGCCCAAGCTGGGAAGGAGCCTGTAACCAAGGTATATGCCCTTGACCGGAATTGAACCTGGGACCCTTTGGTCCACAGGTCAACGCTCTATCCACTGAGCCAAACCGGTTAGGGTGCAGAAAACCTATTTAAAGAAATGATGGTCCAGCTGGCATGGCTCAGTGGTTGAGCTTCAACCTATGAACCAGGAGGTCACAGTTTGATTCCTGGGCAGGGCACATGCCTCGGTTGCAGGCTCAATCCCCAGTGTGGGGTGTGCAGAAGGCAGCCAATCAATGATTCTCTCTCATCATTGATGTTTCTATCTCTATGTCCCTCTCCCTTCCTCTCTGAAATCAATTTTAAAAATACATTAAAAAAGGAAAAAAATGATGGCTGAAAACTTCCCCAACCTGGTGAAGGAAACACATTGATCCAGGAAGCATAGAGAGTCCCAAACAAGATGAATCCGAAGAGGCTCACACCAAGACACATTCTAATTAAAATGCTAAGAGTTAAAGAATCTTAAAAGAAGCAAGAGAAAAGCAGCTAGTTGTATATAAGGGATTCCTGCATAAGACTGTGAAGCCTCGACTGGCAAGGCTAGGGTTCAAGGTCTGGAGAAGGGGCTGATGCACAAATGGATATACTAGATAAGAAATATAAATTTAGAAGGCATGGGGAGCCAGGTGGAGACCTTACTCTCTAGCGGAGAGGTTCCCTGAATGCCCGGACCCATTAGCTTTTTATTTACTAGAATATACATTTACACTTTAGCAAAGCAAACAGACATATCAATAGTAAGGTTTGGTAAACAATAAAGGATTATCAGGTTAGGGGATTGCCTTCAGCCATTCAGCCAGGAGCAGGGTAATATGCTGATTTTCAGCCCTTGCTGAATATCAAAGTCCATTAGCCTTCTAACCGACTTCTTGCATAATTATGCTAACTACTTGTTGGTCTTAGCCTCCGGCAAGACTATTAGTTGATTTTTTAGCAAAAACTTTGCAGGTCAGAAGGGAATGGCATCATATATTCAAAATGACAAAAGGAAAAACCTACAACCAAGAATACTCTATGCAGCATAATTACTCAAAATTGAAAAAGATAATTTCCAGAAAAGCAACAGCTTTTTTTCATCACCACTAAACCAGCATTAAAAGAAAAGTTAAAGGGCCTTGGCTGGTGTGCTCAGTGGTTGGAGCCCATGCATGGAAAGGTTGTGGGTTCAAGTCTCAGTCAATGGCAAATACCTAGGTTGCAGGTTTGGTCCCTGGGCCTGGTCAGGGTGCATGCTAGAGGCAACCAATTGATGTGTCTCTTTCACATCTATGTTTTTCTCTCTGTCTCTCTCTCTTTGTTTCTCTCTCTCTATCTCTCTCCACCCCCACACCCACCCCCGCCCTTCCACTCTCTCTTTAAAAAAAAAATCAATGGAAAAAATATCCTTGGGTGAAGATTAACAAAACAAAACAAAAAAAAATGTTAAAGGGACATTTTTTAAACTAAAAAATAAAAGGCCAGCCCTAACCAGTTTGGCTCAGTGGATAGAGTGTCGGCCTGCAGACTGAAGGGTCCCAGGTTCGATTCCAGTCAAGGGCATGTACCTTGGTTGTGGGCATATCCCCAGTGTGGGGATGTGCAGGAGGCAGCTGATCGGTGTTTCTCTCTCATCGATGTTTCTAACTCTCTATCCCTCTCCCTTCCTCTCTGTAAAAAAATCAATAAAATATATTTTTAAAAAATAAATAAAAAATAAAAGGCCAAAACTAAAAGTAAGAAAATTTGGAAAGAAAAATATCATTGATAAAGGCAAACATTCAGTAATTGTAGTGGATCAACCAATTATAAAGCTAGTATGAAGGTCAAAAGACAAAAGTAGTAAGAGCATGTGTAACTACAGTAATGAATTAAGGGATACACATACACACATAAAGATGTAAAATGTGATGTCAAAAACAAATGTTGGGGTGAATTAAAAAAAATAGTGCTTTTTATTTTTTCACATCAGGCCACCTAGAAGTAGTGCTTTTAGAATGCATTTGAACTTAAGTGACCATCAATTTAAAATAGGTTGGTATAAATATAGCTTTTTTAATAAAAGAGATTTTTTAAATTTTATGTATTGATTTTAGAGAGAGAAGAAAAGAGAGAAACATAATTTGTTTTCCCACTTATTTATGCATTCATTGGTTGATTCTTGTATGTGCCCTGATCGAGGAATTGAATCCAAAACCTTGGTGCGTTGAGACAATGATGCAACCAATGGAGCTACCCAGCCAGGGCTATAGCTTCTTATATATAAATGTTATGGCAATCACAAATCAAAACCTATAATAGCTATTCAAAAAATAAAGAAAAAGGAACCCAAGCAAATCACTAAAGAAAGTCATCAATGTACTAGAAAAAAGAGCAAGAAAACTACAAAAACACACACACACACAAAAATCCACAGAAACAATGAATAAAATGGCAATACATACATACCTACTCATACATACTTTTCTACTCTGCTATAAAAAAGAAAAAAATCTTTCCATTTGTGACAATATGTATAAACCTAGAGGGTATTATACTAACTGAAATAAATATTGGACAGAGAAAGACAAATACCGTATTTCTCTTATATGTGAAATTTAAACAACAAAAACAAGTAAAGTGAAACAGAAACAAACTAATAGAACAAACTGATGGTACCAGAGGTCGGAGGTGGGGGATTAGTTAGAAAAGAGGAGGGGATTAAGAAATACAAATTTCCAGTTATAAAATAAGTCACAGGGATGTGATGTACAGTATAGGGAACAGAATTTTTTAGAAATTTAGAATGTCCTGGCCCACCTAGCCATGAGGTCATATTATTGTAATACCTATGTATGGTGACAGATAGTTACTAGATTTATTGCAGTGATCACTTTGTAAGGTATATAAATGTTGAATCACTATGTTGTAGAGCTGAAACTAATATAATATGTGTGTAAACTACTAGTATAATTAAGAATAAATGTTTAATTGGAAAAAAGTGTACTGAACCTTAAAGCGTAGTGTTATAATTCTAAATTATTATCACAATGGGAAATAAACTTTAATAGCCTCGCCCCAGTGTTTTGTTGTATGTGAGAAACACATGAGGGACTGGTACTCAGATCTTCTCTTGCTTCTCCTTTGCCTGTTCTCCCAACCTCACGACCAGGTTTTTTACCTTTGCAATCTTTGACCCACACTCTTTAATCCAAACAGTAAATTTAGATTAGTGGATCTCTCAGTAAAAACAAAAAACAAACAAATAAAAAGATGTTTTAGTCTAATTATTACATATTTTAAAATACATTTTTATTGGTTTCAGAGAGGCAGAGAGAGAGAGAAACATCAATGATGAGAATCATTGATTGGCTACCTCCTGCACGCCCCCTACTGGGGATCAAGCCCGCAACCCAGGCATGTGCCCTTGACCGGAATCGAACCCAGGACTCTTCAGTCCGCAGGGCTATGCTCTATCCACTGAGCCAAACCAGCTAGGGCAAGAAAAATATTTTTTTTAAATGGATGCTTTCAAATGTCCATGATACTGTCACAAAAATCACCCTCAAGAGTCCCCTGTGAACTGCCTGCACATGAACTTGTTCTGTGCCTGTGGGTTGGTCACCAGCCAAGACAAAGTCATGACTTGTTTTGCACTGGCCCAAGTGAACATTGATTGCTTCCAAGTAGAAGCAATAGGGAACTATATGAATAAAAGCCTTCCCCTAAAAGAGTCCTGCTTCCTCAGGCGGCATGGTGCGGGTTATTGAAATTACCCAGTGACCCCCAGGATGTAGGGTAGAACAGCAGCCTTCAGTTCAAACAGACCTGGGTCTTCATTTCCACAGGTTGATTCCCAGTTGGTGACATTGTACAAGACTTACGCCACCTGGAACCTCAGTTTTCTCATCTGTAAAATGGAAATAATAATACTAATCTCCTGTGGCTGCTACGAGGAGGTACATAAGTATGAAATGCTCAGCACCTTGCCCTTGGCTCATCATATGTGCTCAGCAAAGTGTATTGTATAAGATGCTGTATTTATTCAACAAATGTTATTGCCATGTAAAGTGCTAGGGAAACCAGGGTGGAGAAAAAGGGCCAGTCCCTGCCCTGTGGTGCTGACAGACTAGTGAGGCAAACAGGTAGTCATGGTGTAATTACATGGATAAAGAATTACAAATTGGCCCTAGTCGGTTTGGCTCAGTGGATAGAGCATCGGCCTGCGGACTGAAGGGTCCCAGGTTCGATTCTGGTCAAGGGCATGTACCTTGGTTGCAGGCTCCCGACCCTGGGCGGGGTGCATGCAGGAGGCAACCAATCAATGTGTCTATCTCACCCCTATGTTTCTCTCTGTGTGTCTCTTCCTCTCCCTTCCACTCTCTCTAAAAATCAATAGGAAAATATCCTGAGGATTTTTTTAAAAAAGGAATTATAAATTGGAGATGAAAGCCTCAATGGAATGAACCTGTAGCTTTACTACCAATAGAGGAGAATTCCTACTCCATGCCCTCCTCCCTTCCCCTTCCCCCTTCTCCCACCCTCACTGCCCACACTGATATGGATGCTTATTTTTAAAAAGTCATGATAATAGCCCTAGCCAGTTTGGCTGGTGGATAGAGCATCGGCCTGCGGACTAAAAGGGTCCCGGGTTCGATCCTGGTCAAGGGCACATGCCGAGGTTGTGGGCTCCATCCCCAGTAGGGGGCGTGCAGGAGGCAGCCGATGAATAATTTTCTCTCATCATTGATGTTTCTATCTCTCTCCCCCTCCCTTCTCTCTGAAATCAATAAAAAATTATATTTTTTTAAGTTAAAAATGCCATGATAATAAAAACTTAGAAAAATAATTACAAATTGTGCTAAATGCTGAGAGAGAACAGTCCAAAGGGAAAAGTCCAAAGAAATAACCAGGAGCAACTTTTCTAGTCACTTATTAACCCAGATGAGGTGACCACAGGTAGAACAGAATGTTTTTGGTTTCCCTTTAATGACGTATGGTTCCTTCACGTGTACAATATGCTGAACATTTTGCAAACAACATTTCGTAGTTGAGGTTTCATATGATCCTTTCACAAGATTCTAAGCAGAGATTATGACCCTCATTTTATAGAAGTGGAAACTAGCATGGAAAGAGGTTAGATAGCCCTAGCTGGTTTGGCTCAGTGGATAGAGCGTCCGGCTGTGGACTGAAGGGTCCTGGGTTCGAATCTGATCAAGGGCACATACCTCAGTTGCAGGCTCGATCCCCAGCCCTGGTCAGGGCATGTGCAGGAGGCAACTAGTGGATGTGTCTCTTTCATATCCATGTTTCTCTGTCTCTCGCCCTCCCTTCCACTCTCTCTGAAACAAAACAAACAAAAATAAATGGAAAAAAGATTATCGGGAGAGGATTAACAACAACAAAATTTCTTAGAGAGAGAGAGAGAGAGAGAGAGAGAGATTATATAACTTCCTCAAGGCCAAACAGATCAATGGGAGCAAATTCAAAGGTCAGACAAAACCCAAAGGTCTTTTGTTTCTATATCTATTGCTTTTTCATGACCTTATTTATTCTTTTTGTATTTTTTATTCTGAAATATAGCATGATTCATTTTCTATTGTTTAAATATAGCTTACAAAAGAGTGTGGGAAAATATATGTGTATGGTTTAAAGAACACCGTGTAACACCTACCACCCAGCTCAAGGAACAGAATTTAATATAGCTCAGTAATCCTTATGCTAAATTTTGTTATTCATTCACTCTTACCATTTAAAACATTTTTAAAAAAATATTCCCTTATTGATTTCAGAGAAGAAGGGAGAGGGAGAGAATAATAGAAACATCAATGATGAGAGAGAATCAGGGATCAGCTGCCTCCTGCATGCCCCCAATAGGAATGGAGCCCTCCACCCAGGCATGTGCCCTGACCAGGAATCAAACCGTGACTTTCTGGTTCACAGGCAGATGGTCAACCACTGAACCACCTTGACCAGACTTTAAAAAGTTTTTATCATTGCCCTCGCTGGTTTGGCTCAGTGGATAGAGTGTCAGCCTGTGGACTGAAAGGTCCAGGGTTCGATTCTGGTCTAGAGCACATGCCTGGGTTGAGTGCTCGACCTCTAGTAGGGTGCATGCAGGAGGCAGCCAATCAATGATTCTCTCTCATTGATGTTTCTATCTCTCTCTCCCTTCCTCACTGAAATCAATAAAAATATATTTTTAAAAGTTTTAATTATTTATGTATATCAATATACTATAGTTTTGCCTAGTGGTGAATTATAGATAATTGGCATCTTAGTTTATGCATTATTCTATAATTTGCTTCTTATTTCCAACATTTGTTTGTCATGTTATCCATATTGGTTCTTAAACCTACAATTCATTTTCACAGATAAAAAATATTTCACAGTGTGATTATGTCACATGTATTTATATTCGGCTTTATCAGTTAAGGTAAAACTCTTTTCCAAAATTGTTGCAGCAAAATACACACACACACACACACACACAAAATGGTTGCCCCATCAGCAGTTACTTTTTTAAAAAGTATGTGATACATTAAAATGTTTTAAAATGTTTTTTATTTCCAAATGTTAAAGGAACAAAAAGGCAATACACTGAAAAATCTCGCATCCCCTAAGCATTTCATTCCTTTCCCAGAGGCAATCAATAGTAACAGTTCCAGAAATATGCTGTTGCATATAGTTCCCCCTCTTACAACAAATAGTATTCTACACATACAGTTCTGAAGCTTGCTCACTTCTCTGAACAAACATCACAGGCACATAACCTGGTGGTCTCTGGAGCAGATTGGATGCATATAGTGCTCCGCTCTACACTGCCTGTAACCTTCAACAGGTCATTTAATCATTCTGTGCCTTATGTTCCTTATATATACGGTGTGGAAAGAATCCTAACTCAAAAGGTTTCATGAGAATTAAATAAGTTAATATGGTAAAGCATTTAGAACTGTAACTATTAGCAATATAATTACATCAATGATTTCTCATCCTTTTTTACAGTTGCTTGGTAGCTTATTATATAAATATATCAATTTATTTTGATCATAATAAACATTTGTTTCCAATATGTTGATATTATAAACAGCACAGCAATAACTAATGTATTAGTTTCCACTCAGGCTGGTGACGACATCTGTAGGATAAAGTTCTAGAATTGAAACTGCTGGATCAAAGGTATTATGTGCAGTTATAACTTTAATAGATACTGGTAATGACTCTTCATGGATACATCATAGATTCTCGCATCTATTAACTTAAAGGGCACAGAAACTTCAGAAGAGAAAACTAGGTAAGCTACTGTGTTGTCTGGATGAGTCAACTAATGCCAGGAGAGGGAAAGTGACTCACAGAGTTGGTGGTGGAAACGGCACCAGAACCCATGCAGGTGTCTGGAGTCCTCAAATTCTTTTTATTTTATTTTATTTCTTTATTGATTTCAGAGAGGAAGAGAGAAAGAGAGAGAGAGAGATCAATGATAAGAGAGAATCACTGATTGGCCGCCTCCTCACACTCCCACTGGGGATGGAGCCCTCTACCCGAGCCTGTGCCCTGACCCCGAACTTAACTGTGACCTCCTGGTTCATAGGTCGATGCTCGAACACTGAGCATGCCGGCCTGGGGCTAAATTTTTGTCAAGTCTTTCTAAACCTTGCATTATCTTCATGCAGGAGATTGCTTATCCAATTTCTTATCATTCTTTCTGAAACTTTCCACGGGTTATTTTTCCTTCCCTGGATCGATCGTGTGCGCTGTCAGGTGGCCCTTGGACACGGGGTTTGCGACCTGGCGACCTTCCCCGTCTATGACGTCCTGTGCTCGGTAACCGGTCTCTGGGGAGCAGGGTTCCGCCGGCCGCGGGCAAGAGTTCATTTAAATGACACGCGGGCGGCGACCCAGAGCGCCCGCTCCGGAAAGCAGCCGCCCCCAAGCGCGCCAGTTGGAGGTCGGTTGGTAATACGCCCGCCTCTCAGACCGAAGGAGGCCCGCCTCTGGGTGCGCGGTGCTTATTGGGTGAAAGGGCTGTCAATCAGCAGGGCCATCAGTACGGAGGCCGTGGCCCCGCCCTCAGGAAGGCAGGAGCGCGCGGCGTGCCTGCAGCTCCGGGCGCGAGTCGTGCCGGTTGCAGGCGCCGCGCTCACTTCTGACTGTTGGTCCGCGTTCACTGGAGAAGGAACCAAAGGGGACTCTGCTCTCCTCCCTCCCGCCCGGCCAGGCAGGCGCGATGGCAGACCCCGCGGCGACGGGTGCCGGCGGGGAGGCGGCGGCAGCGGCAGGTTCGGCGGGTCTGGCGGGCTTGTCTCTGGGTCACGGCTTCTCGAGCTACCGGCCCTTCGAGCCGCAGGCGCTGGGGCTGAGCCCGAGCTGGCGGCTGACGGGCTTCTCCGGCCTCAAGGGCTGAGGCTGCAAGGTCCCCCAGGAGACGCTGCTCAAACTCCTGGCGGGACTGACGCGGCCCGACGACCGGGGCCTGGCCGGAGGCCATGAAGAGGTGGCCCAGGAAGCCGGCCTGCAGGTCCCGGCGGAGCCCAGCCCCAGCTTGCCGGCCCTGGGCATCGGGATGGACTCCTGCGTCATCCCGCTGCGGCACGGAGGCCTGTCGCTGGTGCAGACCACGGACTTCTTCTACCCGTTGGTGGACGACCCCTACATGATGGGGCGCATCGCCTGCGCCAACGTGCTGAGCGACCTCTACGCCATGGGCATCACCGAGTGCGACAACATGCTCATGCTCCTCAGCGTCAGCCAGAGCATGACCGAGGAGGAGCGGGAGAAGGTCACCCCGCTCCTGGTCAGGGGCTTCCGGGACGCAGCCGAGGACGGCGGGACGGCGGTGACGGGCGGACAGACTGTGGTAAACCCTTGGGTCATCGTGGGCGGGGTGGCCACGGTGGTGTGTCAGCCCAATGAGTTCATCATGCCCGACAGTGCCGTGGTCGGGGACGTGCTGGTGTTAACCAAGCCCTTAGGGACCCAGGTGGCTGTCAATGCCCACCAGTGGCTGGACAACCCTGAAAGGTGGAATAAGATCAAGATGGTGGTCTCCAGAGAAGAGGTGGAGCTGGCCTATCGGGAAGCCATGTTCAATATGGCCACCCTGAACAGAACTGCCGCGGGGTTGATGCACACATTTAATGCCCATGCAGCCACAGACATCACAGGCTTTGGCATTCTGGGGCACGCTCAGAATCTTGCCAGACAACAAAGAAACGAGGTGTCCTTTGTCATCCACAATCTGCCCATCATTGCCAAGATGGCCGCCATCAGCAAGGCCAGTGGGCGCTTTGGGCTCCTTCAAGGAACCTCGGCAGAAACTTCTGGGGGGTTGCTGATCTGTTTGCCAAGGGAACAGGCTGCTCGCTTTTGCTCTGAGATTAAATCTTCCAAGTACGGAGAGGGTCACCAAGCCTGGATCGTTGGCATTGTGGAAAAGGGGAACCGGACGGCCCGCATCATTGACAAGCCTCGAGTTATTGAGGTCCTGCCTCGTGGGACCACTGCTACCGCTCTGGCTCCAGACCATCCCAACGCCTCCTCTGAACCTAGCTCTTGAGATGGAAGAGCAGAAGTTGTCTGGACCTCACCGCCTGTGCACACAATCATGGATGGTTCTGAAGAGTTGACTTTAGGAACAGATTTCCAAAGAAGGCTGCCCGCATAGTAGTCCCACAGTTGCTCTTTCTAGGTGATTTGAGTCAGCCCATCAGAAGCTGCACATCCAAGGCCAGAAGTCTCATTTTGGACTTCGGGGGAGGGTGGTTTTATTTGGCTTAGAAGGGGAGCACAAAACCTGTATCCTCTTTCCAAGAGCAGAGTGAGGAAATTTCCATCTGAGAGAATTAGGGGGAAGTACATATACATGTGCAACTAAATTTGGACCAATATGGTTGATAAATATAAATTGTTAAGAAAGATCTTATAACACAATGACAGGTTCTTTATTAGACTTTCTGAAATGCTGTCCCTTTCCTGCTCTGGACAAGAATTGAGCAGCTTGTCCAATGCCTGGGAAAGGAAGACCTGCAGCCATCTGACCTGGTCTCTGTTAATGATGCCTCTTCCTCTAAACCCCTTTAAGGACTGGGAGAGGCAGAGAAGCCCCAGAGCCCAGGCTCGGAGGTCATTAAGATGTTAAAGTTTGTGCTGAAAATTCCTGATGATTTAATCAGTGAAGTGATTTCTAGTGAATTAAATAAAAAGCATTTTGTTGAAAATTCACCAGAGTAATGTTTGGATCCTTGAAGTTCTGAATCCTTTACAATGTTATCAAATGAATCAATTCATACATTTAGAGTCTGATCATTTAACCCCCAGATTTAGGTTTGCATTCTCCCCCTGAGTTGACAGCAAAGGACAAAACAGACATAAACCTCAAGGACTAGACAGTGGGAGAGGAAATAGCGAAAGTGCCAACAGTCCTTAGAAAATGAAAAGTAGGTGGAAGAGGGGTAACTGACTTAGCAGGATAGAGGAAGCCAAAGTGTGAATGCCTTCCAAGTTGGGGAATACTAACAGGAAGTGAGGAGCTGTGGTCCAGAGGTCCAAGGGAGGTGGGATCAAGGGTGGGGATAAAAACAGATTCTGGCCCTGGCTGGTTTGGCTCAGTGGATAAAGTGTCAGACTATGGACTGAAGGGTCCTGGGTGGGATTCAGGTCAAGGGTACATGCAGGCTCAGTTTCCAATAGAGGGCCTGCGGGTGGCAGCCAATCAATGATTCTCATCATTGATGTTTCTCTCCCTCTCTGGAATCAATAAAAATATCCTATATAATAAAAGGGTAATCCTATATAATAAAAGGCTAATATGCACATTGACCAAACGGCAGAACTACCAGTCGCTATGACATGCACTGACCACCAGTGGGCACACACCAGAAGCTTCCCCCTGGTGGTCATTTCGCTCCCACAGGGGGAGTGCCGCTCAGCCAGAAGCCGGGCTCACAGTTGGTGGGGAGCGGGCCTACGCCAGCAGGCGGACATCTCCTGAGGGATCCTGGACTGCGAGAGGGTGCAGGCCATGCTGAGGGACACCTCCAGTGCATGAATGTCATGCACCAGGCCTCTAGTATATAATAAAAGGGTAATATGTGAATCGACCGAACCGTGGAACAACCGGTTGCTATGATGCACACAGACCACCAGGGGACAGACACTCAACCACAGGGGAGGGCCACTCGGCTAGAAGGCTGTGGTGGGAGCCTCTCCATGGGACATCGCCCGAGGGCTCCCGGACTGGGAAAGGGTGCAGGCCTGGATGAGGGACCCCCCCACCGCTCCCCAAATGCTGTGCACTGGGTCTCTAGGATTTAAAATAAAACAGATGAAAATAAAACAGGTTGAAAGTTTATTCAGAGTAATTAGATTTTTTTTTTAAATTCTCAAACTTCTCCCTGGTTCACACAGCCAGAAGACTGCTCCTCAGCTTGGTAGATAAAGGGAAGTTTATATCCTGGAAAATGTGAATTAAAAAATACTGTAAAATCAGGGACACCAGGCACAGCAGAGGACAGGGGACTTGACCAAAAACAGAAGAATAAAAACTGAAAATGAGGGCCCAAACCTCTTCCTCAGCTATTAAAAACACTGTGCAGGAAGCTTATACTGCTGCTCATGGAGAAAATGAATGTGCCCAGAAAAAATAGAAACATAAATAGAAACATTTGAGGAGCCCCCAGTTAAAATCCCTGTATGGAGAAGTCTCCCAGTTGAAAATCTTCACTCAAACACATTCTTTTTAATGCCTAAGTCTTAAATAGGAGCAGTCATTGAAGGAAGCCTCCAACTTGAAAGAAGTCAAAGCTAACAAATTCAGGAAAGGGACAATATAGGGAGTGGAAGGAAAAAAAATGGAGGCAAAGAAACAAGATAAAGTGTCCATGAGGAGATAAGAACAAAGCATGTAGAATATAAAAATATAGCTCAGATTTTAATATTCAGTGGAAGACTTAAAAGATAAAGTTGAGCCCTGGCTGGGCTGCTCAGTCGGTTGGAGCATCGTCCATACACTGAAAGGTATGGGTTTGATTTCCAGTCCAGGCACATACCTAGGTTGGGGGTTGAGTGCCTGGTTGGAGCACAAACAAGAGGCAACCAATGAATGCTTCTCTCCCTCCTCTCCACCTTCCCTTCCTCTCCAAAATCAATAGACATATCCTTGGGTGAAGCTTTTTTTTTTTAAGAAAATACAGTTCAGAAAATTTTCCAGAAAGTAGGGGGGAGGGGGGAAGATACACACTAGAAGGGGAAAATAATGAAAATCAGAGGTGAGCCATGAGGTTCAACATCTAAGGAATTCCAGGAAGAGACAATAAAGCATATGGGAGAAAGAAAATTATCAAAGAGTAATACAAGAACGTTTTTTAAAACTTAGAAGTTGCGCCTAATCGGTTTGGCTCAGTGGATAGAGCGTTGGCCTGCGGACTGAAAGGTCCCAGGTTCGATTCCGGTCAAGGGCATGTGCCTTGGTTGCGGGCACATCCCCAGTGGGGGGTGTGCAGGAGGCAGCTGATTGATATTTCTCTGTCATCGATGTTTCTGGCTCTCTATCCCTCTCCCTTCCTCTCTGTAAAAAATCAATAAAATATATTTTAAAAAAACAACTTAGAAGTTGTGTCACATACCTCTTAATTCCCAGTATAGTGAATGAAAAAAGACATTAATTTTAATACTAAAATGTAAAATGCCAGGAATAAAGAGACCCTAACAACAATAATAATAATAATCACAAATATTTATATAGTGCATACTCTTTGCCAGGCACTGTTATAAGTGTTTTATGTGTATTAACTTATTTAAATTTCCAACAACCCCATTTGTCAATAAGAAAGCTGAGGTGCCGAGAGATTAAGAAATTTGTCCAAGCCGGGCCGGCTTGGCTCAGTGGTTGAGCATTGACTTATGAACCAGGAGGTCCTGGTTTGATTCCCAGGTAGGGCATATGCCCGGGTTTCGGGCTTGATCCCCAGTGTGGAGCATGCAGGAGGCAGCTGATCAATGATTCCCTCTCATTATTGATGTTTCTCTCTCTCCCTCCCTCTCTGAAATCAATAAAGATATATTAAAAAAAATAAATTTGCCCAAGGTTACACGATCAGTCTTCTAGGCAGTGTGACTCCGGAGTCCAAGCTTGTATTCACTATGCTCTCCTATATTCTTCTGGGGAGAGGGGAAGATCATGTACAAAGGTTCTGGGATAAGAATGGTATCAGGCCAGCCAGTGTGGCTCAAATGGTTGAGTGTCAGCCTATGAACCAGGAGGTCATGGGTTCAATTCCCGGTCAGGGCACATGCCAGGGTTGTAGGCTGAGTCCCCAGTAGAGGTCGTGCAGGAGGCAACCAATCAATGATTCTCTCTCATCATTGATGTTTCTCTCTCTCTCTCTTCCTCTCTCTTCCTCTGAAATCAATAAAAAATAATTTAAAAAAAAAGAATGTTATCTGCATTCTCAATAGCAAATTGGAAGGTAAAAGCCAATGAAGGAGTGCCTTCAAAATTCCAAGGGTAAATGATTTTCTAAAATGTATTTTACTCCTAGCCACATTTTTCAAAAATGTAGAATAAAGGTATTTTTAGACATGCTAAGTATCAAAGGGGTTTCATCCCATGCACTCTCTCAAGAAATTACTGGAAGATGTGCTCCAGCAAAAGAAGGGAGCAAACCAAGAAAGAAAAAAACATGGGGTTCAGGAAATCTAACTCAGCCAGGGAGAGAGGTGAAAGGGGCTATCAAGGTAGATGCTGGTGCCGAAACCGGTTTGGCTCAGTGGATAGAGCGTCGGCCTGCGGACTGAAAGGTCCCAGGTTCGATTCCGGTCAAGGGCATGTACCTGGGTTGCGGGCACATCCCCAGTAGGAGGTGTGCAGGAGGCAGCTTGCTGGGGTCCAATCCCAGCGGGTCCAGGGGTCCCCAAAGGTGTGGACGGAGTCGGCGAAGAAGGAATGACACGAAGACAGCCTTCAGTTGATCAGCAGCCTAGTCAGGACCTCTAGCCAGGATCTCCAGCCAAAGTTCTGGTCGGAGTTCTGGTTAGGAACTGATGAGGTTCTGATGTGGATTGTCTTGTTACATCCATATTTATACCAGCCGATTTTAATCCTGTCAATTTCTATTACAAAGGTTAGGGCGTTTCTTATCTCCATTCCAGGGAGTAAAGATTATGTAGCTTAACTACCCGCCTGGCACTTAATTAAGGGGTTGTATCCCCTCCCTAACCTCAGGGAAAGATCCCCACCTGGGGAAACAACCTTTCTCGGAGAGGTGACCTTGGTTAAAACACATGGCGCTAAAGAGAGCAAACATATTAAGAACAATATGCTATATATGCCAGGTCCCTTGAAACATATGCTGTGCAGATGTTTCTTTCCTGCAGCGACTGTGTCAAGCAGCAAGGATGGACTGGCTCCCGGCAGCAGCTGATCGATGTTTCTCTCTCATCGATGTTTCTAACTATCTCTCTCCCTTTCTCTCTGTAAAAAAAATTAATAAAATATATTAAAAAAAAAAAAAAAAAGGTAGATGCTGGAGAGCAAGTCCATGCTTGGACAGGAGCCTGGAAGGCTTCCAGAAAAAGGAAAGTGGAACAGATACGGTATTGATGCATTTAATGTTGTGAAAAGTTGTATTGGAAGGCTAATAGAAGATGTAAAAAGAATTAGTAATAATATATATATATATATATATATATATATATATATGTAATATATTTTATTGGTTTTTTACAGAGAGGAAGGGAGAGAGATAGAGTTAGAAACATCGATGAGAGAGAAACATCGATCAGCTGCCTCCTGCACACCTCCTACTGGGGTTGTGCCCGCAACCCAGGTACATGCCCTTGACCAGAATCGAACCTGGGACCTTTCAGTCACAGGCCAATGCTCTATCCACTGAGCCAAACCGGTTTCGGCAATAAATATATATATTAAAAAAACACACACAAGTGGGTCCTAGAGAAAATTAAGCCTGAAACATTGCTAAAGATAAAATGACAAAATTGAACCTGTCCTACTTCGGACACATCATGAGAAGGCAGGGTTCTTTGGAAAAGACAATAATGCTGGGGAAAATAGAAGGCAGCAGGATAAGAGGAAGACCAAAGACGAGCTGGATTGACTCCGTAAAAGAAGCCACATGAGTGGACAGGAGCTGAGAAGGGCTGTTGAGGGCAGGACACTGTGGACATCACTCATTCAAGCCAGGAGCTGGAGCCCACTCAATGGTACTTAACAACAATAGAGAAAACTAGCAAATGGAAGAGAAGAATGAGGCCCATCAATTAGTCGAAAATAAAACCTGTATAACCAATAAAATGTGATCACATATAGTACTCAGCAATAAATTTTTACATAGCTAATAATGCTAATATTACCTAACAAAAATAACTAAGCTAACTGGATTGATTGATTAAATCCAGTTTTCTCCTGCTCAAAGGTCCTTCCATAAAATTCCTGCTACATATCTCCAGCTTTATCCCATGGCACTCTCCCTGACTCTCTCACTACACACTAGGCCATAAGCCTTTCCATGGTGCTTCCAACAAATCAAGATCCTTTGCACTTTCAGTTCCCTCCATCTGGAACCTCACCTCAGGCTCTCTACCTGGCTGGCTCACTCTCAGTCCTGGCTCAGCTCACATAAAACCTCCTCATAAAAGCCATCTCTGACCTTTGCCAACACCTAGCTACTCTCCCTATTTATTGGCTTCATACCTTTTATCCTAATTTCTACTTATCTTGAGAATGTATTAGTTTACTTTATAATTGTCTGTCTCTGCTAGCATGCGGGCTCCAAGATGGCAGGGGATGTTCTGTATCCCAGCACCTAGAACAGTGTCTGGTCCATAGTAAGTGTTCAGAATATATTCAATGAATGAAGGAATGAATGAATGAAGTACACACTGGGGACCCTAGCACCCTCTATTGTGACACTTCCCTTGCTCTTGTTTCCAAGCAGTGGAAGCTGACACCTCCAATCTCCTTGAGGAGGCTTCGGAGAAGAAATTAGGACCTTGGTCCTGGTTAGCCCTTTACACAGCTCTCTAACTGGTTCATTTTCCAGCTTGAGGTGGGCAGTGGAAAGGGGAGGAAAATGACTGGATGCCTCCTTGGCCTGGGCCCGCTTAGTTAACTTAGAAAGGATGAGGGGTTGAGAGCAAGGGAGGCATCCAACTTTTCCTTGGGGAGGGGGTGGCTGGGCATCAAAATGGAGGTAGCAGGTAGTGGAGGTGACAGGGCCTTGGGTGGAAACTAGAAAAGAATCACAGGTACACGCCCGGGTAGGGAAGCCATGGAGGAAAAGGAAGAGGAAGAAAAGGAAAAGGGAAGCTGAAGCTGGAGGAGGATGAAGAGAAGGGACAGAAAGACGGAAGGAAAGGCAGTGACTAGGTGACCTCAGCTCACACCACGCACCTGTGAGTGGCTTCCTTCACTTCTACTACTTTGTTCTCCAGCTGCTGCCGCCCCTTCCACTCCAGGGTTTCCCAGGGGTGGGAGACTTGTTCCACTCGCTGAGGAGCATTGAGGAGTGCTGGTGAGCTGCAGCTATGCCTTTCTGGGTGAAGTCAGACAAGCCGTGGGTCCCAGTTTTCTCATCCATAAAATAGGTGCAGCCACACCACCTGTGTCAGGAAGTCAGGGAGGGGATCCCATGAGATGTGCTTGTATAAATTAGTATTTATTTGATCTACTCAAGTACCAGGCCCTGAGGAAACGAAAGCCTGACACTGCTTCTGTTCCCCAGAAGACCCAGTGTAGGACATCTAGAAAAGGGACACCAGTCACCCCCAACTAAGGTGAAAGGTGGTAAGTGCCATGAGAGCTAGAGTGCATGAAGTGCTATAGAAAATAAAGTTCTGTCCTCTGGAGGAAGTTCTGGAAGACTTCCCAGAGGAGGTGGCTTTGAAGCAGGGCTCTACAGGATGGGTGGAATTTGGATTTGGATATGCAGAGAAGTGAGCTGTGTGAACAAAGGCAGGAAGGGGGAGGGTGGGAATATCTAGCTGGACTTCAGCATGTGTGTAAGGGGGCAAGGCTGGGTAAGTAAGTTGGGGAAGAGCTTCTAAGAGTATTGGCGACTCTTCCTGAATGGGCTAAGTTAGAGATTCCTAAAAGCCCTTGTCATGACTCCCCCTAAAACATTTGTTTTCTTAAATATATTTTATTGATTTCAGAGAAGAAGGGAGAGAGAGAGAGAGAGAGAGAGAGAGAGAGAGAGAAACACCAATGATGAGAGAGAATCATTGACCAGCTGCCTCCTGCATACCCCCTATTGGGGATTGAGCCCGCAACCCCAGGCATGTGCCCTTGACTGGAATTGAATCCAGGACCCTTCAGTCCGCGGGCCTACACTCTATCCACTGAGCCAAACTGGCTAGGGCTCCCCCTGAAACATTTAATAAGAACAAACTTTTGTTTTAATCCTACCCAAGGATATGTCTTACTGATTTTAGAGAGAGGGGAAGGTGTGTGTGTGTGTGTGTGTGTGTGTGTGTGTGTGTGTGAGAGAGAGAGAGAGAGAGAGAGAGAGAGAGAGAGAAATATTGATGTATGAGACAAACATCGATCGGTTACCTCCTGTACCCACCCCACCAGGGTTCAAACCAGGTGCCCTGACAGGGAATGGGATTGGCAACATTTCAGTCCATGGGATGACGCTCCAATGAACTGAACCACCCTGCCAGAGGAAGAACAAACATTTTTAATGATAGCAAAATGCCTTCTCACATCTCCAGGTTCAAAACCAACAAGGCCTATGGCTCTACCTCCAATAAGAATAGCACTGTGATAGGTTGGGGATAAAACCATGAACAGCCCTGGGATCTCAGACTGGCTCAGGTTCTCCCACCCCCATAACACCCACCCAGCTTATGGGCCTCTACTACTTGTTCTCCAGCTGCTTCTGCCTCTTCCACTCCAGGGTTTCCCAAAGAGCCTTACTGGGAGCAGTTGCACAGCTTGGCTCTACTAAGGAAGGTGGCCAAACTCTTATGAGTAGCAGAAGGGCATGTGTGTGCATGCTCATGTGTGCCTGTCCCAGCCCATCCATCCTGTCATTAAACATTTATCAGCCTGTGCTCGGAAAACACCTTTATTTGAAAAGACTAGGGCACCAGTCTCGGGAGGGGTTGGGGAAGGGAAAGGCTTAAACACGGCTCATCATAAACGTGGACCAAAACACAAGACCAAGCACACTGTGACCCTGACAAAAGCAGGGAGGTGGGCTTGCCTAGATATGTCTGAGGGGAATGGTGAAAACTGACTGGATGTGGGGTGGGGGTGGAAAGAGCATGGGATGAGGAGTCCAGATGATAGGGCCAATCATGTGCAGGTCTGTTCCCTCTCCCCCATGAGGGCCTCCCTTATCCCCTAACTCTGTGCTGTGCTGGAGCTGGGTTTGGTTGGTCTTCAGGTGATGCTGTGGAGCAAAGAACTTGGATGTCCCCGCAGGTTCTTCACAAGAGCCTGACAGCTCAGCCAGGGATCTCCTGGGCAGAGGGCTGAGGCAGTCCCAGAGAGAAAGCCTCTTCCTCCTTGTCAATCTCCAAGGACCATCTGACCCGTGAGCTCTAGAACTCTTAGTCCCTGGCTATTCAAAAATCGGAACTGCAGAGACTCCTGAAAAAGTTGCTCTCCAAGTGTGTTTTAGTTTCCAGTAGAAGAGTTTTGGGTTCTTATTTGGAGACGCTTAGCAAACACCAAGGAAGATGCTAGGGAAGGTAGTTGGTTCCTGAAACTTTCAGTTCACAGATTCATAAGGCAACTCAATGCTCTGAACTTCAGGCCTGTGTGTCCATGTGCCTGCAGGACATTATCTGGATGTCCTAGAGCAATGGTTCTCAACCTGTGGGTCGTGACCCCTTTGGGGGTCGAACAACCCTTTCAAAGGGGTCGCCTAAGACCATTGAAAAACACATATATAATTACATATTGTTTTTGTGATTAATCACTATGCTTTAATTATGTTCAATTTGTAACAATGAAATGGGGGTCACCAAAACATGAGGAACTGTATTAAAGGGTCGCGGCATTAGGAAGGTTGAGAACCACTGTCCTAGAGCCATCTTAGACTCCATGTTTCCCAAACTGAATTTATTATCTTCCCTCCCACCCAACTTCCAGGTTTCTGTGTCCTCTTTTCAACAAATGGCAAAACTATCCATCCATTTACTCAAGTTAGAAACCTAAGAAGTTACCCGGGACTCCCCCTTTTCTCTCATCTCCCATCTCCCATATCCAACTTCCATGTTGCCTAATCCAGTGGCAAATGCTGTGCTCTAGATTCACCCAGTAGCTCAGCAGCATCCAAATCAGATGTCCACTCAATCTGGAGCACTTTCCACTCTTGCCTCCATAACAGCACACTCTGCCAATCTCTCTTCTACCTCATCTGCCTCTTCTCTGCTGAACTGCTAAATGTTGGAGTACCTCAAATCATGGTCTTTACTACGTAGATTATTGTATCATTATGCCTCTCCGATTCTTTCTTTAAGTACTCTCTAAGTGTCTGAGACTACCAAATCTGAATTTCTCCTCTAAAGCTTAGGCTCATAATACACCTGCTTAATTGACATATATCTTCAACTTGCTTTGTCATAACTCAAACTCCTGAAGCCACATGTGTTAAATCTTGCACCTCATCTTTTTTGTCCCAGTAAGAATCATCCATCCACCAAATTGTTCAACACTCACAACCTAAAAGCCATGTTTGATTCTATGCTTTCCAGCTAGTTCAAAACCAACAAAGCCAATAGATCTACCTCAAAAATATGTCCCATATTATCCACTTCTCTCCATCTTCACCCACCATCAGCCTGGTCCACGTCACCATCATCTCTTGCCTAGACAATATTAGTAACCCATCTTCCTGCTGCTTTCCTTGCCTTTCTCCAATTCATTCTTTTTTTTTTTCCCCAATTCATTCTTAACACAGCAGCCAGAGGACTCATAAATACAAAGTATGATTATATGATTCTCCTGCCTAAAGCCCTCCAAAGGGCTTCCATAATACCTAAAATCCCAAAGTATTATATAAATGTAATTTATATAAATTTAAAATCATGGGTAATTGATCTGATCTGGCCTCTAACACCATAACCAACAACTCTCTCCCTTGCTCACTACATTCCTACCATACTGGAATTCCTTTGTCTTTAGAACACGTTAAGTGTTCTGCTTTAAGCATTAGTGTTCCTCTACCCAGAACTCTCTTCTCCTTAATTTTTACTCAGCTTCAATGTCACTTTCTCAAAGACAAGTAACAGAAAAACTAAAAGTGGCTGACCAATAGAGATTTTTTTAAATTTATATATCCAAAATCCTAAATTAGGGTTTTTCTGTAATTTGTAAAAATAAGTGACACAGCAATATTATCAAGGATCCAGATCCTTTCCATCTTGCTATCTACCAGTCTCAGCTGGTGGGCTACCTCTCCTCATTATCCAACCTTCACATACTAATATCAAAGGTAAAAACCTACTACGTCTTGTCCTAGCCAGTTTGGCTCAGTGGATAGAGTGTAGGCCTGCGGCCTGAAAGGTCCCAGGTTCGATTCTGGTCAAGGGCACATGCCCAGGTTGCGGGCTTGATCCCAGTGTGGGGCATGCAGGAGGCAGCTGATCAATGATTCTCTCTCATCGCTGATGTTTCTACCTCTCTCTCCCTCTCACTTCCACTCTGAAACCAATAAAAATATATTTTTTAAAAAATAACTATGTCTTCAAAAAAAAAAAAAAGAATAAAGAACCTTTCCCAGAAGTCTCTACCACACTTCCTCTGTCTCCTCATTGTACAAAGCTAGGCTACATGCTCACCCATAAACTGATCAATGGCAGGACAATGGGGCCACATAATCAAGTAGAGAAGGATGGATCCCAGAATAAAATCACTGTTCTGCAAGGATAGAGGCATGAGGAGTGCAGCTGAGTAGGTTAACAACAGTCCTTACCATATCTTCCCTGGACCATGCAATCTAAAGTTGCCCCCACTTTTCATTTTTAAATACATTTAAAATTTGTTTTCAAAAGGACCTAAATAAGACACCTTTCAAAAGAGGACATTCAGAAAGCCAAGCGACATATGAAAACATGCTCAAAGTCACTAATCATCCTAGAGATGCAAATCAAAACAACAATGAGGTACCATCTCACACCTGTCAGAATGGTTATCATCAACAAATCCATAAACAACAAGTGCTGGAGAGGATGCGGAGAAAAAGGAACACTTGTGCACTGCTGGTGGGAATGCAGACTGGTGCAGCCACTATGGAAGACAGTATGGAGTTTCCTCAAAACACTAAAAATGAAACTCCCATTTGACCCTGTGATCCCACTTCTAGGAATATATCCCAAGAAACCAGAAACACCAATCAGAAAGGATATATGCACCCCTATGTTCATAGCAGCACAATTCACCATAGCCAAGATCTGGAAACAGCCTAAGTGCCCATCAGTAGATGAATGGATTAGAAAACTGTGGTACATCTACACGATGGAATACTATGCTGCTGTAAAAAAGGAGGAACTCATACCATTTGCAACAGCATGGATGGAACTGGAGAGCATTATGCTAAGTGAAATAAGCCAGTCAATGAAGGAAAAATACCACATGATCTCACTCATTCATGGATAATAAAGACCATTATAAACTGATGAACAAAAATAGATACAGAGGCAGAGCAGCATCGAACAGACTGTCAAACTACAGCGGGAAGGCCGGGAGGGGTGGGGGTGGGAGTGGGGGTAAGAGATCAACGGAAGGACTTGTCTGCATGCATATAAGCATAACCAATGGATACAAGACACTGGGGGGTAGGGGAGGCCAGGGGAAGGTCAAGGGTGGGGGAGGAGACATATGTAATATTCTTTGTAATACTTTAAGCAATAAAACAAAATTTTTAAAAAAAATTGTTTTCATGGTACTTATCACCATTTGATGCAATAGTAGGCCAAACGGGCTCTGAGGCCAAACTGCCTGGAGTTGAAACCTGGCTACCACTTTACTAACTGCTGAGTTAAACTCAATGTCTGTTTCCTTATCTGTAAAATGAGGATGATGACGAGGAGAAGGAGGACAATGATATTACCTACCTCATAGGTTGTTGTGAGGATTAAATGAGTTGCTGTAAGAATTAAATATGTAAAATGCTTAAAACAGCTACCTGGCTCCAGTTTATTCCTAGAGCCCAGCTGTATTCTGGAGATATTCTTGTACCCTAATAATAAATTCCCCCTTCTGGCTTAAACTCTTCATTTCTGGGGTTCTCGGCTGAGCGTCCTTCCGGGTCGCACCCCGTCATTTCGCTTTGGCGCCATCTGGCGCCATAGGTTAGTGACGCGCCTGCGCACTCCCCGCCCTCTGCCCTTTGTCTCCTAACCTGGTGGAATCTGGTATCCACACCTTTAAGATGCTTGGCCAACACGGAAGTATTCCGGGGCAGAGGCCTCTGAGCGCACGCCTGAAGCTTGCTCCTATTGGTCCAGTCCGGGTAAGGGGCGGGCTATAACAAGCTCCACGCAAGTAACTGGACTTTCCTGAGGCTCCGCCCCCGGAAGCAATCGATAACGCCTGTGATTGGTCAGAGCCTCTGGAGGCGGGCTCCGAGCTGAGCGCGGGTTTTCCTGGGCAATCTGGGCAGCAGCTCGGTGGGCAACATGTCCACTGTGGGTCGGGAGAAGCCTGGGGACGCGGAGGGCGAGGGCACCGAAGCTGCCCGCCCCTTCAGCTTCAGCCCGGAGCCCACGCTCGAGGACATGTAAGCCGTCTTTCCCCAACCTGGGCTGGGAAATCACCCCCTCTCGCCCTTTTATTGGGGAGGGCCCCTCCACGTGGGCGGGAAGAAGTCTAGCCGCTGTGCTCGCGTCCCAGCTCTGCAGTCTGACCTCGGGCGAGCCTGCTAACCTCATATTCCAAATGGGCTTAGCAGCGCACACCTGAGGCAGGGGGATGGTGACGCCTGGCGAGCGGTGTTAAGGCCCGCCCTGAGGTCCGATGCTCTGCCCTCCAGGAGTGGGAGGTAGAACATAGACAAATGCAGGGAGAAGGGGAGGCATTGTTTCTTGCTGGAGGAAACCAGGAAAGGCTCCTCAGGGGAATTCCCGCGGACCTACAAGGTCTCTGTAAGATCGTAGGGTTTAGATCTGCAGAGAGACGGATGTGCCAGGTGGAGGACGCCGCAGCAGCAGCAACAGGAGACAGAATGGTAAAGAGGGTATTGATGGGATTCCATGGAGTTTAGGGTCTGTGCAGGGGCTTGTCCATTTTATAGTCCCTAGAAAAGACATGACTAAAGGCCATTCAAGGAGTTACTTGCAGAACCCTGTCGGAAACCCATGCCCCTATTACAGACCAGAGACAGCTGCCGGGGCCCTGCATCTCCTCCCCCACGCCCTAACCCTGGGACTGGGCTTCCACCCCTTTCTCCTACACCAGCCGCCGCCTCCATGCTGAGTTTGCTGCTGAAAGAGACTGGGACCAGTTCCACCAACCTCGGAACCTCCTCCTGGCCTTGGTGGGGGAAGTGGGGGAGCTGGCAGAGCTCTTGTGAGTAGAAGAATCTTTATGTGGGGGTGGGGGTGGATATTTGATCATCAAATATCCATGGGTTCAAGTTCCCCTTCTCACTGCCAGGCTCTGTTCCTGGTGCTGGGGATACAGATGACTCAGTCCCTGCCCTTGAGGGGTGCCCGGCCTCCTGGGAGAGAAGACAGCAAGGCAGATCTTGGTCTAAGAAAGGGCCAGGGCAATCTTCCTTTACCTCTGCCTCTGGGAGAGAAAGGAATATATTCTATAGAAAACCTGCCCATGGCACTCCAGGCAGAGGCGAGACTACATGTGCCTAGGTGGTGAGTGGGAAAGGGCAAGTTAAATTCAAGGAAAACCTGAGACTCTTCCAGTGAAAGCTTCTCAAGGAAGAGCAAGGACTTTGTATCTGTTTTGTTCTCTGGTGTGTGCCAAGCGCCTGGCCCACAACAGACATTCAGTAGATATCTACTGAGTAAGTGATAGGGCTGAGGAGGAGAGGGGTGGGATATGAAGCCAGAATGATAAAATTGGGGTTAGAATTGATGGAGTTCGGACAGAAGACCTGACCAGACGGGAGTGGTAGAGCGAGCACTGTGTCAGCAGGGTGGATGGATCACCGGAAGAATTGGGGCAGGGAGACCAGTGAGGAAGCTGGTGCAGATTAGGCCAGAGGTCATGAGGCCTAAGCCAGTGAAGTCACAGGGGGGTGGAGAAGTTAGGGCATAGACGTGTGTGTGGGCAAGACATTCATTTATTACAGATTTATGAGCCTCATCTGTGTGCTTGCTCTTCTAGAATCAAGAGATAGGGCCTTTCACAAGACAGACATTGCTCCCACCTTCACAGTGCAAGGAGACTGACAATAAATAAGCAAGCTTATTTTTTTTAATGTATTTTTATTCATTTCAGAGAGGGAGAGAGAGAAAGATCAGTTATGAGAGAGAATCATTGATCTGCTGCCTCCTGCTCACCCCACACTGGAAATGGAACCTGCAACACAGGCATGTGCCCTGACCGGGAATCCAACCATGACCTCCTGGTTCATAGGGTGATGTCAACCATTGAGCCATACCAGCCAGGCTTATTTGAAAACATCAGCAGTTGTGATAAGTTCTATGAATAAAATAGCACCAGGTTGTGAAAGAGGAGGAAACAGAGGGAGAAGGCTTTTCTGAGGAGGTAACACCTGAGCTGAGACCTGGGCAACAGGAAGGAGCCGGCCCTGGGAAAGCTGTGGGGGGAGCAGGAAGAAGATCATTCAAGGCAATGGGAGCAGTAAGTGCAAAGGCCCTGGGACACTTTGACCTGTGTGCAAGTCAGAAAAGGCCAGGGTGACTTTTAGGTGGGGAGTTAGGGAGAGTAGTGGGTTATGACATGGGAAGAGGCGGGAGTCATTCAGCTCATGCAGGACCTGGAGGGCATGGATTTTATTCCAAGCACAGCTAGGGGAGTTTCAGGAGAGGGACAAAATGTAATGTGTAAATGTGCTTTTAAAAAATGATGCTGGACAAGAATAGAAGATGGGTTAGCAAGCTTCCCCGGTAGGTCCAGGTCTGAGATTTAGTCTGGGGTGGCAGTGGCTAGGGCTGGAGAGAAGAATTGGGTCTTGACAAGTGAAATGATCTCTTGCCAACTCTTTGACTCAAGTAGGGACCCAGAGGTCTGGGTGACTCATCTGTTGGAGGCTCTTCCTCACCCTGAGTCTACCCAGGGCCCATATGGGTTGAACTGTCCTTGGAGGAAGTTCCTAGGATGTGCGAATTCATTGCTGCAAGAACTGGGGGGTCCTGGGAGGCGGAACCCATTGTCCTAGCCAGCATCTCTGTGCTGCGTGTGCCTATCTGTGTGTTCCATCCCCAGTCAGTGGAAGCCCGACGGGAAGGCTGGTCCCCAAGCCTGGCCCCCTAAGGAACGGGCGGCCCTTCAAGAGGAGCTTAGTGATGTCCTCATCTACCTGGTAGCATTAGCAGCCCGCTGCCGTGTGGATCTTCCCCAAGCAGTGCTCTCCAAGATGGACACCAACCGGAGACGCTACCCAGCACATCTGTCCCGCGGCTCTTCTCGCAAATATACAGACCTGCCCCACGGGGCCACCTCTGAAGACCAGACTGTGGGGACTGCAGACCTTGCCTGTGAGTCCACAGGTCAGGCCTCAACCTAGAAACATGGAATCAAGATCTGCAGCTCAGCATGGCATGTGAGGAAGACAGTGGCCTGCCCAGGGAACCTCATTCTAGTCCTTTCCTAACAGATCACAGACCTAGGGACACGTCCTGAGGTCTGAGGTTCAAAAACCTCTGGAAGACAGCCTCTTGGTACTCTTCTCCCTCAATAAAAGTTTTGTTTCACCGCCTCCAGACTCTTCCTGCGGTGGCTGGGGAGGCTCCGTCTCAGCAGGTGCCGAAGAAGGGCACCAGGGTTGCCTCTGAGCCCAACTCCCGTGTTTCTCTATTGTAGCTCCCACCTGCAGAGCAGAGATCTGACTTCCAGCAGGTTGCCTGTGAGATTCCAGCCAGTCTCCTTCCCCTTCGGGGCCTCTGACAGATAGAAGGCTGTGCGTAGCTTTAAGAGCCTACGTTTTTGAGCCAGGCCATCAGGGATCAAATGCCATCTTTCATACTTAGCTGATGGTATTCATTGATTTCCTCATCTAAATGAAAATAAAGTGCCTACCTGATAGGGTTTTAAAACTTAGGTGAGCCCAGCTGGCGTGGCTCAGGGGTTGAGCGTTAGCTTATGCACCTGGAGGTTACAGTTCAATTCCTAGCCAGGACAGATGCCCGGGTTGTGGGCTCGATCCCCAGTAGGGGGCGTGCAGGAGGCAGTTGATCAATGATTCTCTCATTGATGTTTCTATCTCTTTGAAATCAATAAAAATGTAAAAACAAACTTAGGTGGGTTATTACTGTCAGTAGAGTGCTTAGGACAGTGCCTGGCACATAGGACTTTGTAAGTTTCCAGGTATTAACTTTCAACTCAAAACTTTCAGATGTCCAGAGCAGGAAATGTCAACAGTTGAGTTAGGCCTGGGTCCAGGGCTGAGCCTCAGGCCCCAGCACAAACTGGGATCAGATCTCTGATGTGGAGCAGAACAGGGCTTCCACTCCTCTTGGAGTTGGGCCTCTTGCCCCTGCAGTGCCATCTCCAGGCCAATTTCTCATTCCACTTCTGTCCCTAAAAATGGTTGTGTGACCTCAGACACATCACTTTCTTTTCTGAGATGCCCATGGCCTGGGGTGATGCTGGAAAAAAGACCTTCAAATTACTTTTGCTGCCCTTGTCAACCTGTTTCCACATCAGTAAAATGAGGGTTCCCCTCTACTGGCCTCATTCCTCTCGGTGACCTTATCCCTCTTACCAGTGACCTCTTACTTCCCAGGTAAAACTCCAGATAGGAACTGTTTCAGCTTTGTGTTCCCAAGCCCACCCTGCTCCCTACCAATAGTAGTAGAAGCCTTATCCTTTCTGGTTTGATTTCAGTACCTCTCCTTGATCAATTATATCCTCTCTGTATAATCAACTTCTCTTCCTTTCCATTACCCCTCACCGAAGCACAAAAATTGAGTCTCCTCCCTATAGACAAAACCAACAAACTCCCCAGCTACTGCCCTCATACTTTTCACAGCCACGCCTCTTGAGAAGGGTTATTACACCCACCCATCTGCTGCTTCATCCTCCCACTTATATCCTAACCCACTATCACTCCACTGAAATGGCTCACCACTTCCCCCAACTCCTACAACCATTGGGCACCAGAGCAAAATCTGACCACTTCCTCTGAAACACCTCTAGATTTCCCAAACGAGGCATTTCTGAGTTTGTCTATCTCTGGCTGTTCTTTCCCAGGTACTTCTTGGGTACCCTTTTCTGGGCGAGGGGTCATGCACTTCAGACCCGATATCCCAAGGTGTTCTTTTCAATCACCTCTCTGACCCCTCCACATTGACCTCACATTCCACATGTCCAGATTGGGGGTAACAATTGCTGCCACTTCAACTGTTCTCATCCTGTACCATCTGTGACTCTACCTGTGGTCATCCAAGCTAAGAAGTGAAGTCAGCCCCACCTCCCTTATCCCCAGAATTCTAGCTCCTTAATATGCCCACTCCACCCCTTCCCTTATCACTCAAGGCTTCTTTGCTGCCTTGGATACTGTCACCTGGCTTCTAAAATCCCCAGTGGTCTATCTCCTGCCAACCTCGTTGCTCTTTGTCCCTATCTTCAAGCTCCAACAAGTCTGGCAGGCACTTTCAGGGACTCTCCCTAGTTCCCAAACTCTCTCTTTTAGCCTTCAAGGCCAGCTTAAACATACCTCCAAGGACAACCTCTAAACTCCCAAGATTGCGTTAAAAACCTAACCAACAACTCCCCCCATCATAGCAAATGACAATGGACTGCAAATGCCTGTATACGTGTCCCAGTTCTGCCATTCCCTCACTGTCAGTACTTACTTATCTGCAGAAATGGAGATACGATTACCAAACGTGGATGCTGAGGATGAAAATGAGCTGACAATAATAAAGCACTTAAGTCTTAAACATAGTGCCATAAAGTACTGTTTAGCAGGCCTGGCTCAGTGGTTGAGCGGCAAACAATGAACCAGATCATGGGCTTGATTCCCAGTAGGGCACATGCCCGGGTTCCAGGCTCGATCCCCGATATGGGTATGCAGGAAACAGCCGATCAACGATTCTCTTACCATTGATGTTTCTATATTTCTCTCCTTTTCTTCTCTGAAATCAGTAAAAATATATTTTTAAAAAGTATTGTCTCTTCATTATACTACGCTCCATGATGTTCATGGCTGCTCACCAAAGCTCTGCGGAATTTGGTGCCTGTTTAAGCACGAATCAATCTATATATATAAAAGCCTAAGCGACCATTGCAACTGAATGGACGACAGAATAGGCTGTATGGGGCAACCAGGCTGGCAGCGGGGTTAGTGAGGGACGACCAAAGGACTGAGCAGCAGGCTATGTGGGGCGACCAGGCCAGCAGAGGGGGTCAGTGAGGGGCGACCAAACGACTGAGCAGCACGCTGCATGGGGTGAACAGGCTGGCAGGGGGGTTAGTGAGGGGAGACCAAACGACCAAACAGCAGGCTGCATGGGGCGACCAGGCCCGCAGGGGGGGGAAGTTGGGGGTGACCAGGATGGCATGGGGGGCAGAGTAAGGGGTGACCAGGACGGCTACGGGGGCAGTTGGGGGTGACCAGGCCAGCATGGGGGGGCAGTAAGGGGTGACCAGGCTGGTGGGGGGCAGTTGGGGGTGACCAGGCTGGTGGGGGGCAGTTGGGGGTGACCAGGCCAGCAGGGGGCACAGTTTAGGGTGATCAGGCAGGCAGGCAGGTGAGCAGTTAGGAGCCAGTGGTCCCGGATTGTGAGATGAATGTCCCAGATTGGAGAGGGTGCAGGCTGGGCTGAGGGGACCCCCCCCATGCACGAATTTTGTGCACCAGGCCTCTAGCCTAATAATAGGGTAATATGCAAATTGGTTGGGATGCTGTCACAGTAACGACCCATCAGCGGGCTACATATGCAGCAGGCATGGGTGGGCGGGGCATTGCAGCAACAGGGGTGGGGACTTGCAGCGTACGGGACCAATGGCTGCTGCTGCTGCTTACCCAGGGCCAGCCCAGGGCTCCGGCAAGCTGCCGATAGCCACTGCTGTTGCGAGGGCCCAAGGCTCAGGCAAGCCTCATGGCAGGCAGTGGCAGCAGCAGAGGTGTGATGGGGGCGTCGCCTTCCCCTGATCACAGGGTTGCCTCCCACAGAGGGAGGCCTGAGGCAACAGCAGCAGCGAGGGGGTGATGGGGGTGGTGCCTTCCCCTGATCGGCTGGTCACCTCCTGTAGAGGGAGGCCCGACTGCGGCTTGAGCCATCAGTAAGACATCCCCTGAGGGCTCCCAGAGTGTGATAAGGGGCAGGCCGGGCTGAGGGAACTCCCCCCACCCTCCAGTGCACGAATTTTGTGCACTGGGCCTCTAGTGTGCTATATTTACAGACTCTTCCAGATCAGAGGTTATAAGGACATAACCAAGGGCCAAATGTGGGATGACTTCACACACACAAACCCAGTTCCAGGAACCCTTTTGGGCTAATAGCCCCACTTGGTTCTGTGATGATTCACTTAAGTCACCTAAGCCCAGGGAATACCCCAACTTTGCTCCTTTCCCCATCTATTCATTCACAGGCACATGTGCGTGAAGATATAATACTTTATTCACTAACACGGGTTGAGGATTTGTAGTGAGGGGGAAGAGGCCACGGTTTCCAAAAATCCCAGTAGAGCAGTGATGGCAAACCTTTTGAGCTCGGCGTCAGCATTTTCAAAAACCCTAACTTAACTCTAGTGCTGTGTCACATATATAAATTTTTTGATCTCTGCAACCATAGCAAAACAAAGACTTATACAGTGGGGCCTTGACTTACAAGTTTAATTTGTTCCGTGACGGAGCTTATACTCAAATTACTCATATGTCAAATCACTGTGACATTCGCTGTGCCAACTAGCGGTGGGGTATCTGAAGCTGGCTCGTAACCCAAATTTTTTTGAGCTTGCAATTCAAAGCAAAAAATCGGCAGAGAGACGGCTAGTATCTCAAAAAAACTTGTTAGTTGGGACACTCGTAAGTCAAGGCCCCACTGTATTTTTGATATTTATTTTATATATTTAAATGCCATTTAACAAAGAAAAATCAACCAAAAAAATGAGTTTGCGTGTCACCTCTGACACGCGTGTCATAGGTTCGCCATCACTGCAGTAGAGGATTAACTATGTTTCCCAGGTCCCGGGCAGCCAGTTCTGCCTTCCCACCCTTTCCCAGACCAGGGTCCCGCAGTCCTTGTCCAGTTAGTCCAGCCCCTGGGGGTCAGGGCCCTGGCATGCGCCTCCTCAGCCAGACACTAGCAGCCACAGCGACAAGGGGGCTCATCTACTCTCACACTCTGGGCAGCGCTCAGTGACAGTGGTGGCCTTAGTGCCAGGGGGCAGCTTGAAGTCTCGGCCGCACACAGCGCAGATATAGAGACGGCGCATCATATGCGAACGACGATGGCGGACGAAGTTGGAGCTGAGGCGGAAGCGCTGACCGCACTCGGTGCAGGGGTAGGGCCGCTCGCCCGTGTGCGTGCGGGTATGATCTGCCAGGTTGGACCGGTGGCGGAAACAGCGGCCACACACGGTACAGAGGTGTGGCTTCTCGCCCGTGTGCACTCGCCGGTGCTTGGCCAGCGCCGAGCTCTGCGCGAAGCGCGTGCCGCAGTCGGCGCAAACATATGGCCGCTCCCCGGTGTGCGTGCGTCGGTGGCGCACAAGGCACGAACTGCCGCCGAAGGCGCGCCCGCAGTCGGGGCAAGTGTAAGGCTTCTCGCCCGTGTGCACGCGCAGGTGCTGCGCGTAGTTGGAGCTCTGAGCGAAGCGGCGCCCGCACTGCGTGCACACGTAGGGCTTCTCGCCCGTGTGGCGCCGCCGGTGTTGCTGCAGGTTCGAGGCGGCCGAAAAGCGCTGGCCGCACTCGGGGCACTCGTAGGGCCGCTCGCCCGTGTGCGTGCGGCCGTGTTTGGTCAGCGCCGACTTCTGCGAGAAGCCCCGGCCACACTCGGGGCATTCGAAGGGCCGTTCACCCGTGTGCGTGCGTGAATGCTTGGCTAGAGTGGACCGGCGTGCAAAAGCACGGCCGCAGTCCGGGCACACGTGTGTACGCGCCGGGTCTGCAGAAGGCGCTGCCGCCTCCCTCGGGACCTGTGGGGAGAAAGGGGACAAGTCAGTCCTGACCCACAGTCCCATGAGCAAGAGACCTGGGTCTCTGCAAACTGTAATCTCAGTTCCGCTTATGGAAAACAGGAAAGCCTCCCTCCTAGCACTGCTGCGCACATTAAATTAGATACTGTATTAATGTACAGAGCACATGCCCAGTGTCATTCTACCTGTTCTTTAATAATTCAACAAGTATTTATTAAGGGCGTACAAGGTGCCACACTGTGTTCTAGGCACTGGGGATTCAGTATTATATTTTTTAAATTCCTGCTTATGGGAAAAATGGACAAGTGCTGGTATTGGGTGAATGTTTCAGATTTAAATAAGGTTAAAAAACTGATGTAACAAGAGCAAAAAGTAAAGGAAGTGAGAAAGCAGGCTACAGAGGGCACAGCAAGACCCTGAGGCAGGGGTTTTGCCAGTGAAGACCCAGGAATGGCAAGAAAAAGTACATAGGGCCGAATGCATGGAGGGGAGAGTAATGGATGGGGTGCCCTGGAGGGGATCTCTTAGCTTAGAGCCTTGTAATAGGAAAGACATGGAAGGTGGTGTCAGAGGAATGATGGCATAAGGCTGTGTCTTTTCCTCTCCTCCTGAAATTTCAAAAAGTTAACCATGTATAATTCAACAAAGAAATCCCTGCTCAACACAGACGCATGCCTGAGAGACCTGGGCACTGAAACATCTAAAGGTGGGCAACCAGGAATAAACCGGGAGACAAGAGCGGAAAGTGCAGGTGGCCCCCAGGTGCAGCCCTGTAGCCGGCAGCTCATAGCAAGTGGCAAGCAGTGAGAGAGTGAACAGTGTCTGCGTCAGCAGATGCCTGACAGAGCACAGGATTCTGCCGTGTGCATGTGGCTCAGAGACAGGCAGTGGTGTTTCAGACAAAGAAATGTACCACAGAGCACTGCCACTGCTTGGACTCCCAAAACTTGCCTCCTGTTGCCCTTGAAGTCAAGTTCAGGAGCGTATTATCTGTAAACCAAAAGCTACTGCAGTAGAATACGTTTCCCTCTGTGACTGATCCCCAGGAGGGGTGCTGGGGCAGGACCCACGGAAGTGAGACACAAACTCTACCCCAAGCAGCACAGTTATACAGTCTGAGGCAGCTGTGGGCAAACTACGGCCTGTTTGAAATGAACAAAACTAAAAAAAAAAAAAGACCGTACCCTTTTATGTAATGATGTTTACTTTGAATTTATATTAGTTCACACAAACACTCCATCCATGCTTTTGTTCCGGCCCTCCGGTCCAGTTTAAGAACCCATTGTGGCCCTTGAGTCAAAAAGTTTGCCCACCCCTGGTCTTAGGGAAGCCACGGAGGTTCAAGACTAGGAGTTCAGAGGTAAAAATCTTGTGATTCAGCACCATCTACTGGAAAATAGTAGAAAGACCTCTTCAGAGATAAATGAATAAGCAAAGGAAGACAGCAAATACCATGAAGAACCACAGTAATGACGATGACCAGAAAGAAAATGAAAAATCCCCAGAAAGCAGGCTGGAACACATGGAAATATGTGATATAAATGACAGAGATTTCACCCTAGCTGGTTTGTCTCAGTGGATAGAGTGTTGGCCCACAGACTGAAGGGTCCTGGGTTCAATTTCAGTAAAGGGCACACACCTCGGTTGCATGCTCGATCCCCAGCCCCAGTCGGGGTGTATATGGAAGGCAACCAATCGATGTGTCTCTCACATCGATGTTTCCCTCTTTCTGTCTCTCCCCCTTCTTTCTACTCTCTCTAAACATCAATGGAAAAATTTTAAATTTTTTAAAAATAATAAATGACAGAGATTTCAAGATTGCAGTCCTGAAAATACTCAATGAGATGCAAGAAAATACTGACAGGCAAATCAGTGCACTTAGAAAACAAATCAATGAACAAAACGAGTATTTTACCAAGGAGATTAAAAAAAGAACCAATAAGAAGTCCTGGAAGTGAAGTATGCAACTAAGGAGATTAAGAGTAAACTACTGAGCATAGAAAACAGAACAAATGAGATAGAGGAAAGAACTAGTGATATTAAAGATAGGAATCAAGGAATGGTGCATGGTGCAGAGGGAAGAGAAAGACCTGAGAATAAAGAAAAGTAAAAGAGCTCTATGAGACCTATCTGATTCCATCAGAAAAAGCAATATTAGAATTACAGGCATTGCAGAGGAGGAAGAGAGGAAGCATGGAATGAAGAGTCTATTAAAACAAATAGTGGATGCGAACTTTCCAAATCTATGTAAAGAACTAGATCCTCGCCCTGGCCGGCTTGGCTCAATGGATAGAGCGTCGGCCTGTAGACTGAAGGGTCCTGGGCTCGATTCCGGCCAAGGGCACATGCCTGGGTTGCAGGCTCGATCCCCAGTGGGGGGCGTGCAGGAGGCAGCCGATCAATGATTTTCTCTCATCATTGATGTTTCTATCTCTCCTTCTCCCTTCCTCTCTGAAATCAATAAAGAAATATCTTAAAAAAAAAAAAGAACTAGATCCTCGATTCCAACAAGCAAACAGAACACCCAGTTACTTCAATCCAAAGAGGCCTTCTTCAAGGGCCTGTCACAATTAATGACAAAGAAAAAAGTTCTCAAAGCAGCCAGGAAAAGAAGGAAGTAACCTACAAAGGAAAACCCATCAGAATCATCCGAACTCTCAGCAGAAACTCTACAAGCCAGAAGAGAGTGGAAGCAAATAGTCAAACTCCTGAAAGAGAGAAATTACCAGCCACAAATAATATATCCAGCAAAATTATCCTTTAAATATTAAGGAGAAATAAAGATGTTCCCAGACATACAGAAGCTGAGGGATTTCATCACCAGAAAACCTCCATTGCAGGAAATACTCAATAGAGTTATTCTACCTGAAACAAAGAACATAAGGCCATAACACTACGAGTAAGTTCAACAATAAACTTACAGCATAAATAGGGATAATTTGTGACAACAAAAACATAAAAGGGGAGGGGGAAAGGTCTGAACTGGAAAAGGATAATGAAGATCAAATGCACTCAAAAGGGAAAAAACTGCCCAGCTGGCGTGGCTCAGTGGTTGAGTGTGGACCTATGAACCAGGAGGGGTCAGTTCAATTCCTGGTCAGGGCACCTGCCTGGGTTGTGGGCTCGATCCCCAGTATGGGGTATGCAGGAGGCAGCCAATCAATGATTCTCATCATTGATGTTTCTACCTTTCTCTTCCTCTCCCCTCCTTTCTGAAATCAATAAAAATATTTTTTTAAAGAAAACATAACACTTCTTAATATATACCCACCCAACCAGAGAGCACTGAAATATATAAAACTACTCACAGAACTAAAGGGAGAAATAGACCAAAACACAATCATAGTTGGAGACTTTATACTCCATTGACAGCTCTAGACAGATCAACCAAACAGAAAATCAATAAAGAAATATTGGCCTTAAATGAAACACTAGACCAAATGGACATAATTAACATTTACAGAACCTTTCATCACAGAGCATCAGATTATACATTCTCCAGAGCACAGCATTCTCAAAGATTAACCATATATTGGGTCACAAAACTAGCATCAACAAATTCAAGAAGACTGAAAGTTTACCAAGCATGTTCTCTGACCACAATGCCTTAAAATTAGACATCAAATGCAAAAATGAAGTAAAGAAACCCACAAATACATGCAGATTAAACAACATACTACTAAAAAATGATTGGGTTAAAGAAATAAAAGTTAAGATTAAAAGATATAGAGAATCTAGCTGGTTTGGCTCAGTGGATAGAGTGTTGGCCTACAGACCGGAGAGTCCCGGATTCGATTCCGGTCAAGGAAGTGCATGTACCTCGGCTGCAGGCTCCTCCCCAGACCAAGCCCTGGTCAGGGGCTCATGCAGGAGGCAACCAATTGATGTGTTCCTCTCACATTGATATTTCTGTCTTTCCATCTCTTTCACTCTTCCACTCTCTCTAAAAATCAATGGAAAAATATCCCTGTTGAAGATTAAAACAAAAACAAAACAAAACAAACAAAAACTCCCAAAAAACAAAAGCCCAGGACCAGATGGCTTCACCAGTGAATTCTACCAGACATTCAAAGAAGATTTAAAACCATCCTTCTCAAAACCTGGGAAAGATAACACAAAAAAAGAAAACTACAGACCAATATCTCTGATGAATACAGATGCAAAAATTCTAAACAAAATACTAGCAATTTGAATACAACAGTACATCCAAAAAATAATAGATCACGATCAAGTGGGGTTCATTCCAGGGGCACAAGAATGGCTCAACGTACACAATCAACATAATACACCACATCAACAAAAGAAGGATCAAAACCATGTGATTTTACCAATAGATGCAGAAAAAGCATTTGTTAAGATATAACATCCATTTATGATTAAAACACTCAATAATAATAGCAATAGAAGGGAAGTATCTCAACAAAATAAAGGCCATATATGCCTAGCCGGCAAGGCTCAGTGTTTGAGCATCAACCTATGAACCAGGAGGTCACAGTTCAATTCCTGGTCAGGGCACTTGCCCAGGTTGTGGGTTCAATGCCCGGTTTGGGGCTTGCAGGAGGCAACTGATCAATGATTCTCTCTCATCATTGATGTTTCTATCTCTCCCCCCCCCCCCCCCACCCTTCCTCTCTGAAGTCAATAAAAACATTAAAAATAATAATAAAGGCCATATATGATAAACCCTCAGCTAATATCATACTCAATGGTGAAAAACAGAATGCTTTTCCTCTAAGATCAGGAACGAGACAAGAATGTCCACTCTCACCACTCTTATTCAACATAATGCTGGAAGTCCTAGTCAGAGCAATAAGGCAAGAGAAAGAAATAAAGGCATCTAAGTAGGAAAAGAAGTCAAACTGTCACTTTTTACAGATGACATAATTCTGTATATAAAAAACGCAAAAGACTCCACTAAAAAAACTATTAGGAACAAATATAGTCAAGTTGCACAATACAAAATCAATGTGCAAAAATGCATTGCCTTCCTGTATAATAACGATAAAACTTCAGAAAAAGGCCCTAGCTGGTTTGGCTCAGTGGCTAGAGCGTTGGCCTGCACACTGAAGGGTCCCAGGTTCGATTCCGGTCAGGGGCACATGCCTGGGTTACGGGCTCGATCCCCAGTGGGGAGCATGCAGGAGGCAGCCAATCGGTGATTCTTTCTCATCATTGATGTTTCTATCTCTCTCTCCCTCTCCCTTCCTCTTTGAAATCAATCAAAATATATATATTTTTTAAATTTTTTTTTCAGAAAAAGAAATGGGAAAAAAAATTCCTTTTGCAATTGCAAAAAAAAAAAAAGAATAAAATATGTAGGAATAAACTTAACAAAGACATGAAAGACCTTTATACTGAAAATTACGAAGCATTATTAAAAGAGATTGAAAAAGACACAACAAAATTGAAAAATATCCCATGTTCATGGGTTGGAATAACCAACATAGTTTAAATGGCCATATTACCCAAAGCAATATACAGATTTAATGCAATCCCCATCAAAATCCCAATGGCATTTTTAAAAGAAAGAGAATGAGAAATCTTCATTTATATAGAATCACAAAAGACCTCAAATAGCCAAAGCAATCCTGAGAAAAAATAAAGAAGCTGGAGGTATCATGCTACCTGACTTCAAATTATACCAGAGTTACAATAATCAAAACAGCATGGTATTGGCAGAGAAACCAACACACAGATCAATGGAACAGAATAGAGAGCGCCACTATAAAACCACATGTATATGGACAGATAATTTTTGACAAAGGAAACAGAAACATATAATGTAGTAACGATAGTCTCTTCAATAAGTGATGCTGGGAAAACTAGAAAGCCACATGCAAATGAATGAAAGTTGATTTGTCCCCATGCACAAAAATTAATTCAAAATGGATCAAAGACCTAAATATAAGACCCGAAACAATAAATTACATAGAAGAAAACATAGGTACCAAACTTATGGACCTTGGTCGTACAGAACATTTTATGAACTTGACCACAAAGGCAAGGGAAGTAAAGACAAAAATAAATGGATGGAACTATACCAAACAAAAAACCTTCTGCACAGCAAAAGAAACTGACAACAAAACAAAGAGACAGCCAACCAGATGGGAGGTGATATTTGCAAACAGTAACTCCTTTCCAAAATATATGAAGAACTAATAGAACTCAACAACAATCAAACAAACTACCCAACCAAAAAGTGGACAGAGGACCTGAAAATACACTTGTCCCAAGAAGACATATGAACAGCAAACAGATATATTTAAAGATGTTCATCCTCACTGGCAACTAGGGAAATGCAAATCAAAACTACAATGAGATACCACCTTACACCTGTTAGAATGACCATTATCAACAACACAGGCAATAACAAGTGTTGAAGAGGTTGTGGAAAAAAGGGAGCCCTCATTCACTGCGGGTGGGAATGTAAACTGGAATCATCACTATGGAAAGCAGCCTGGCAATTCCTCACAAAATTAAAAATACAGCTATCAGCCGAAACCGGTTTGGCTCAGTGGATAGAGCGTCGGCCTGCGGACTAAAAGGTCCCAGGTTCGATTCCGGTCAAGGGCATGTACCTTGGTTGCAGGCACATCCCCAGTAGGGAGTGTGCAGGAGGCAGCTGATCGATGTTTCTCTCTCATAGATATTTCTAACGCTCTATCCCTCTCCCTTCCTCTCTGTAAAAAATCAATAAAATATTTTTTAAAGCGAGGCCAAAAACAAACCCAGGCTTTTGAATAAACTTTTAAGATAGAGCAATCGCATTTTTTAAGCTGCGAAGAAGGAAGCAAGGGTAAAACCCAAATACAACTCTGAGGCCTGAAATGAAAATGAGCCAGTTTCATGAAGCCTGGGCTTCTAGAGATAAAATCAGAAAAAGAAATGTTTCGTAAAAGGCAGGTGAAGGGCACAGGTTGTATTAACAGTGTTAACATTGTATTGTCTTAGTATTTTGTATTAACAGTAGAAGGAAGAGGACTACTGAGGGCATATTGCTTCCTTCTTAGGAAAGAGAGGGCTCATCCAGGCAAAGTGATGTTGAGTATCTATAGTGGGCCGAGCAATTAGGTACATTAATTAATGATTAAATGAAATATCTGACACATATTAAGGACAAGACAGTCTTAGCTTCTCCCCACAAAGTAGTTACCATAGTCTTATTTTATAGATAAGGAAACTGGTTAAGAGAGGTTAAGTGACAGCATGTGAGTCGTTAAGGGCCTTACTTTCTTTTCTTTTTGCCAAAAAAAGTTTATTCATTTTAAAGAGAGAGGAAGGGAGAGGGTAACATCGATCGGCTGCCTTCTGCACCCCCTGCTGGTAGGTGGGACTACACCTATGCAACTGAGACACTGGCCAGGGCGAGGATTTTACTTTCTTAAGCTGCAAAGAGGAACTTCAAGGCCCTGAAGATCGGAATTCTCGTTTAAACAGTATACAGAATAATGAGTGATACCAACATTACAGTGTAAAGTTTCAACAACGCTGTGTGATGTACATTATTGTATTAAATCTTCCTGTCACCTGCCTCGAGTCAGTTGTTATCCTTGGTATTTAGGAAAACAGGCTGAGGCAGATTAAATTCCCACAGCCAGTGGGGGGTCAGGACCCTCACTTAACTAGCAGGCTACACTGCGCTTGCACAGCCAAGATGGGACAGAGGCTGGACTCCAAGTCCCTGGCACTTTCCAAGAGGAATTTAAAGTTAAAGTACAACCTGATATCGAGAAACTCCCCATAGCTGAGTTGGCACAGTGAGAATTCAAGGTCACACTTTCCAGTCTTGCCCCGGTTTTGACACCTACTGGGTTTACTGCAGCACGGCAGCCACTGTGGAGAGACCTTTTCTTATTATACTACATTTTGTTCTGGCCCTTTTGTCTCTGGCACCATCTTTAAGATGACTAAAGCCTTCCTGAGGACGTCCTTACGCAGGGTCACTGACTAGAAAAAGGCAACTTCTCTTGGCATCGGCAGCTCCAAGAGAAGGGGCTCTGGATGCCCCAGGAGAAATCTAGGTAAGAGGGGCTGAGACTAACTCATTAAGACCACAGGCAAGTCACTCCCGTCCCAGGCCCCAGTGAACCCAGGAAGGCGAGGGAGGCTCCGTGAGATAAAAAGTGCCCAACTGGAGATACACGCACATCACAGGGTGCAAGAGGATTCAGTCTTCTGCTGGTGCACTCGCATCTCATTATGATCATTATGTATCTTTTTTCACGGATATTAGAAAAAAGATGCATCACATGAAACCCACAGTTTCATCAGTATTATTTTTTGGATAAAAATGGATTTAACAAAAACTGCTAACCTATCTGAGGAAAAGCATTAAGTAATGAGCACAGCAGGTGAGCGATGAACATGCAACTAAAGCTGGGCAAATACCAGACTAGGTGGTCAGTCAAGGCCCTTCCATGTGTTAAATTCTACAGCTATTAGATTTAAAAATTAGAATAAATGGTATTTGCACTATAACAAGGAGGTCCCATGGGGATACAATGTAGGATAGTGATATGATGATCCAAGTCCATGAAGTGATTGCGTTTGTATTCCTGCTTTATGTTTGGTTTGGTTTTAACAGAGCAAAGGTCCCAGTTAACCTCCTCAGTAATAACTACTACCCGGCCAATATGGCTCAGTTGTTGAACATTGACCTATGACCCAGGAGTTCACGGTTCAATACCAGGTCAGGGCACATGCCTGGGCTGCGGACTCAAACCCCAGTATGGGGCGTGCAGGAGGCAGCCGATCAGTGATGCTGTCATCAGTGATGTTTCTATCTCTCTCTCCCTCTCCCTTCCTCCTGAAATTAATAAAAGTTTATTTAAAATAACAACAACTACCATGAATTGAGCTCTCTATGTGCCAGGGACTGTGCTAAGTGCTTCTCACTCATGTTCTCGTTAAATTCTCACAACCCCTTGGGTTAGGTATCATGAGCTCCATTTTATAGATAAGAAAGTAAGACTCAGAAGGAAAGTGACCACACAAGGCCCTACAGCCAATCAATGTCCGAACTGGGGTCTGAACTCCAAGTCTCATCACCCAAAACACCTGTTCTCTTAATCATACTGCAGTTCTACCTCACTGACAAGTTTGAGGTCACCCTACACAGCTTGTCTCCCTGCCCTGGACCCTTTTCAGAATCCCCCTTCTTTTTGGTAGTACGATCCCTACCCTCTAGCCCAGTGGTTCCCAACCTTGGCTGCACATTAGAATCACCTGGGAATCTTTTTAAAATCCTGATTTCCAGGCCCCGTCCTCCAGAAATTCTATTTCTTTGTTACCAATGTTGTGGCCTCACCCCATAACAAAGAAACAGAATTTCCGGAGGATGAGGCCCAGAAATCAGGATTTTAAAAAGATTCCCAGGTGACTCTAATGTGCAGCCAAGGTTGAGAACCACTAGCTCCTTGCTACAGACCAGCCATAGCAGCATCACTGGGAACTTGTTAGAATCTCAAGTCCCACCACAGACCTACTGAATCACAACCTTCACTTTAACAAGATTCCCAGGTGACTGTATGCTTGTTAAAATTAAGACTTAATCTAGAAGAGAGAACAACTCCTGGAGAAAGCAGGTGGGAGAGGTGAAGAGGGTTTTACAGGCTGAAGGACCACACAGGCAGTCTTAGAGGTGAGAAAGGGGCAGGTCTGTTTGAACTGGGGCATGGGATGGGTGTTGGGTCATGAAGTCAGGACATGAGGTCAGGTGGTGTAGAGCTTTGAATGCCAGGCCTAGGAGCTAAGACTGCATCCTGAGGGAAACAGAAAAACACTCAAAGGCTTAAGCAAAGAGAGAGAGAGGATTAGATGTGCACAGAGCCCTTTGAGAATATCTTTGTGTTCATTAAGGAGAGGTTGGATTTTGATAGGCAGTGAGAGAATGCTTCAGCGCCTGCGTGCAGCATAATTCAGGCCTGTTCTGGACAACGACTGGCCATGGGACTGGGTGATGACAGCTACGAGATGCAGGCTGTCAGCACTGGAAAGAGCTTTGGAGACGACAATCTTCATAGAAACAGACTCAGGGAGACCACACAGCAAGCTCATGAGCTACCTTGTGGGCAGAGTGCTATGCTAAACGTTGATGGGATGTGCAGGCAAAGCTGGTAAATGGTGAAGCTGGGACTTGAACCGATGCTTTTAACTGCTACATGTTCTGTCTAGAGCAGCCGTGGGCAAACTATGGCCCGGAGGCCAGATCCGGCCCATTGAAATGAATAAAACTAAAAAAAAAAAAAAAAGACCGTACCCTTTTATGTAATGATGTTTACTTTGAATTTATATTAGTTCACACAAACACTCCATCCATGCTTTTGTTCCGGCCCCCGGTCCAGTTTAAGAACCCATTGTGGCCCTCGAGTCAAAAAGTTTGCCCACCCCTGGTCTAGAGTCTAGCCCTCCGTACGTTTCATGGCCAGCCATGCCCAGCCTCCTCCATCCCATCCTTAGCTCTAACCAGTCCACTCAAGGTTCGAAAATATCCCCAACTTTCTGTCTTGTCTCCACTGCTGTCACTACCTGAGAGCAGGCTGCCAGCCTCACATGGCCTGTTCTCCCCACAACAGCCAGTGAATCTTCTGAACAGAAAACCCAACGTGCCTCCTCTGATCTGAGGCTTCTGATGGCACCGTATCACCTCACGCGTATGCAAAATTCCTGTGCGGCTTCCAATACCTGTAGCTCTCTGGCCCCGTCTCCTCTGAGCCTTTGCTTTTGCCGTTTCCTCCTCCTGGAAGCCCCTCCTCTGCCTCCATTAGCCAAATGCCCACTGAGCTGTCTGTGAGCCTTCCCCATTGCCTTGAGCTGTCTGCCCTCAGTCCTCTGTCTAGGCCCCCATGTGGGTCTCCCCTTTCACACCAGCCCCAGGATACACCCCAAAAAGGCCTTTGGTAAAAATTAGTTGAAAAATCTCCAGGATGACCTTAAGGCTCTTCCTAAGCCTTAGGAGTATCCTAATTAAGTTAAATAACAATGTACCTACCTATATAGTTTAAGTTTAAAAATTTTGACTCTCAAAAGAAATTTCAATCATTGTACTGTTGATATTTGGCTCTGCTGACTAATGAGTTTGCCGACCACTGACCTAGACCAGTGGTCGGCAACCTGCGGTTCGAGAGCCACATGCGGCTCTTTGGCCCCTTGAGTGTGGCTCTTCCACAAAATACCACGTGCGAGCACGCACTTACAGTGCGATTGAAACTTCGTGGCCCATGCGCAGAAGTCGGTATTTTGTGGAAGAGCCACACTCAAGGGGCCAAAGAGCCTCATGTAGCTCTCGAGCCACAGTTTGCCGACCACTGACCTAGACCAAGGTCCTAAACTTTAGAGGAAGAAGGAATAATCGCAGAATGAATAATATTTACATAGTGTTTATTATGTAAACAGTTCTCTCTCCGTGTGTTAACTCACTTCACCCTCACCACCCTAAGAAGTAGGTGTGGGTATGATTGTCCTTTTACAAATGAGGAACGTGAGGCAAAAGAGGTTAAGAAACTTGCCCAAGGTCATACAGCTGGTAAATGGAGATGAAAGTCCACCCTGAGCTCTGGAGTCCGAGTTCTTAACTTACAGGTGGAATGGGGAGATCAGGAGATCACAGGGCCAGAGGAGGCAGAGTAAGCCAGCATGATGGGCCAAGGAGGCCTGAGAAAAACAGACCTGCAGAGCTATTTTGACTGGGAGCAGAGGCCAAAGCAGCCAGCCCCCTCCCCCGAGGGCCCACCACACCCACTAGGGGGCAGCAGAACGTCTTTCCCTGGGAACTGGCTCCCCTGCAGGAAGAAACCAGAGCCTGGGCCCAGAAACCTGGCCCAGCCAGAGTTCTCCAGGTATGAGCAGGGCTGCACTGGAAGTTGTGGCAGTTTGGGGCTTGAAGGGGGAAATCTAACTCCTATTCTGATATTAAAGCTCCTCTCGTTAAACCTTCCTCTCCCTCAGGATAAATCCCAAATGCCCTACCTGCCTGCCAAACACCCTGGGCTCATCCACGCTTCTCCCGGTGCCCCACTCACTCCCCCTGAGCCCCTGAAAGGCCCATTTCTTCTGCCTGGAGTCGCCACTCACCTCACCCCTCACTCTCACTGGTCTCAGATAAGCCATCTCTTGACTAACTTTGAGACCTTGGCCAGTCACCAAACTACCAAGCTTCCTGGGCCTCAGTTCCCTCACCTGTAAAATGGAACAAATACTACCTATGTTAGAGAACCGCGGTGCTTAACACAGTGCCTGGAGAAGAGTAAATGCTACCAAGAGCCCGGGGTTTCTGTTGCCTAACCCGGCCCCTCCCCCACCCCGTCTGCATTAGGCTCCCAGCTCCGGGCTTCTCTCCCCGGGGCCCGCTCTCACCACATAGGATAGTAGCTGCAGGGGCAGATCCAGGGCTTCTGCCTGACGGAGGCTGCGCCGGAACCAGGTTAGGGATCGGGGTGTGGGACACGTACCTCCTTGTTGTCCACGGGGATCTTGAGTTTCACCACCTCATACTTCTCCTCACCCTCATCCTCCTCATCCTTCACCAGCAGCACCATCTCCTCTTGCATCTCTTCCTCCTCCTCCTCCACCTTCGGTGTCTGCTGTTCGCCAGGCATCTTGGTGTCCTAGGGCGGGCAGCTGGGTCAGAAGCTCGGGACCCACCCCGCACCCCGGCCTGGCCCAGGCAAGGCGGTGCAGCGCGGCTTCCCTCGGCCGACCCTGGGGTTGGGTTGGGCCCTCTCCCTCCCACCCGGCTCGGCCCTAGGCACCAGCACTTGCCCGCGACCAGCTCCGAAGACACTTGTTCACGCCACTCATCCCGGCGTTCAAGGCCCAGAACAGTTGGAATCTCCAGTGCCAACGAGTCGCCACCCTCCCCGCGCTGAGTCACTGCCGGCGCCTGGTCGGGGCCCGGAACTCCAGGGCACGGGCTGGAGGCGGGATCGGGGCGGGGACCCTGAGGGTGCGCACTCACCAGCCGCAGGTTCAGCGCTCACACAGCCCCAGGCCAGGGCTCCCGGCGGTTGGGCATTCGTGAGGCGTCGGGGGCGGGGCCTCTGGGAGGCCTGTCATTGGTCAGAACCGCTAACCCCGCCCCCTAGGGGGAAGGACCCGGAGGACCCGAGCGTCCGGTCCGAGCTGCCCCGGGAGGGTGGGGAATCCAGGGCCTGTGGCTCCGCCGTTCCCCAGCTCCCAGGACCCCGGGCCGCTCCACCCCGACCCTCAAGGTCCTCGCAGTCCGGTTCTGACCCACCTTCAGGGCGTTCCTCCTGTGCCGCTCGGGGTCTCCGCTGCGGCCCAGCACGTCCGCTCCGCCCAAACTAGGCCACGTGCGCTCCAGCCCGGCCTGGGCCTCTCGCTGGCGCCCCGCCTGGAGGGCGGGCCCTGTTGCCTCCCCGCCTCTTCCCTTTTCCTGTTTCTCCCCCTTTGCCGTCTTTTCTCCTTCGCCAGCGACGCTTTCCCGGTCTCCTGGCCTCGGGGATAGCTGGCTCCTTGGATACGTGCTTTCCAATCTACTCCCACAAAAAAAAAAAAGGCTACCGCGGCCCCGTGCTGTGTGCTGTGCCTACTATGCGCTGGTGTTATGTATGCTACGCGTTTCACACACCTGAGCTCTTTTTAAAAATTAAATGTACTGAGGTAAAATATCGCCGCCCAAAGTCTAGTCTCCTTCGGGCTCCGTACATTTGATCGCCTTTGTCCACTTCCTCCTGCCCCCACTACCTTCCCTGGTGGTGTCTGTATGAGTTTGTTGATCTCTTTTTATCTACACAAAGGTGGGTCCGTTTCACGGATGGGCTAATCGAAGTTCTGATTCGCCTGAATTATATAGTAAGGGTTCTCTCTCACATCATAACCGACACCCCACAACCCAGTAACTTTCACATTTAAAAATTAGTTTAAAAAAAAAGTCTTTACAGTTTTTCTTATTTCCAACAGGTCAGGATTTGGATATTTCATTTAAAAGTTCTGTATTTCCCATTTCTCTTAAAAAAAAAAAGATATCTAATGCTCCCATTTTATGGGTGGGGCAACTAAAGATAAAAATCGATGAAAGCAAAGAGAAATGCAGTCAGTAAATGTTTAAAATCCCTGTCTCACCTCTTGACAACAGCTCTGTGTGTGGATCAGTATCTCCCTTTGACAAACGAAGGAATTAAATGTTAGAAAACCTAAGTAAATAGTTCCAAGTCACACAGCTGCTAAGTAGCAGATCCCAAAGCTCATGTTCTTTCTCTTGCACCAAACTGTCAGAAATGAGGTCACACAAGGAAATTGGTAGCAGAGCCAGGACTTCATTCCTTAGGTGGGTGATCGCCTTAGTCTGTTTTGTCCCTGGCCAGTCCTATCAGTTCCTCTCACCCCTTCCTCCCTACTGACACCCTCCTTGGAAAAAGCTAGGAATTGGGAGTCCAGCTCCTAACCCATGGGACGTTTACCTTTTCCAGGGGATAGAGTCCCTTTGGGACTTTCAGCCAAATGACCTGTTTCTTGACAAATATAAAAGAAGTCTCGGGGAGGCCGGGTTTCCCAGTAGGCAGAGCATCAGTGATGGGCCTTCTATGTCTGTACTAGAGCGGCTGGCCACAATTCTCCCTTACTTGTGTTGAACTTTAGATAAATGGCTTCATAGTTTATGTATTATTCTGTAACTTGCTTCTAATTTTTTTTTTCTTGCAAAACACCTCAAATTTTACTCACGGTAAAAGTATTTAATAAGTACTACATCAGTACAGAAAACACACAGCCTATATATAGCTCATCCTTTAAAACCAGAACGGTCACGTGAAAAGTCATACAGATTCTTTCTACTTAAAAAATCTAAAGTACACACTGGGAATGGAACTGTTTTCTCCTTCTCGAGATGTGACAGCCACGTTTTCTGGTCTATCACACACAGCGCGAAGCCAATGTACTAACTCAAAGCAGCCGTGCGCAGGAAAGCTGTCCGCTCCCTCCTGCTCCTGCTGAGCTAGACCAGCAGAAGTCTGTCTTGGCAGGAAGATTTTGACAAGAAGAGGGCATTGCAGACCCTCTATCCCGACAGATACCCTAACCGAGCTATACAGAAAAAATGTAAGCAAACCTGCACACTCAACATGCTATAAGAAAAGGAGATTTTACTTCGAGCGTAAGCACACACTCACTGGAGCACCCACAGAAAGCATTTCTGCTTTCCCAGTGAAACAGGAATTTTTAGGGATGAAAGAGACAGGTTTAGGAAATTTTAGAAATTAAGAGGACCATGGAAAAGCACGGGGCTGCAGAGCAGCGGAAGGTATATTTCCGTAGAATAGGGAGCTGAAAAGCTGCAACAGGTACACTTCCATAGAATGAGGGAGCTGGGAACAGCAAAAGGTCTATATTTACAAAATAAAAGGAAGGAGGGGAGGAAAACCTCACATGTCCCATGTAAAGTTCGACATTTGAGCTCAGAAGTTACTATAGTAACCAGTCTAAGGGAATAGTGACCAATTAGAGGGGCTATCAAGACACAAAGATCTACAACCTTTATAAGCCCTGGAAAAGGGAACTCAGTGGGACTCTCTCCCCCTCCCCACGTGGAGTCTGTACTTGTTCCTCAATAAATCTCAACCTTTGCTATACCACCTTCTGTCCGTGGATTCATTCTTCGATTCCCATGGACAAAGAACCCGGGAACCAATCTGCCCAGGGGAACACCGCATGTTCCAGTCCAAAAATTCTGTTTCACCAGCACAAACAACTAAAAAGCACACGGCATATAATACTTTGATCTGGAAGTGAGTAATCGTGGAACTTCCAAGATTATATCCACTAGGTCAGCCTGAGCATTTATCTATAAAAATAGTTTTTTCAAAAATGCTTAAAAGAGAGTCCTAGAAATAGGGGGACTATATCGGACCAGCAGAAGACAGCGATACAGGGACTGCAAAAGCGAGACTAGGAATTGACTTGGACATGTAGCTTTTAGGTAAAGGACATCTCGGTCGATTCCTACAGCCAAGACTCGCTGTGACAATAGGAGCTCCAGAAATGTCAAGGCAGGCAGCTGGCTTGAGGAACACCCTCCATAAATGCTCCCCAGCAGTAAAAACCCCATTGGTACAGCTTATCAACACGTGTACTAGGGAAGGCCCCCCAGGTGGAATGCTGGATGTGGATTTGTCCAGAGGAGCCCACTCAAGGGAGGATGTCCACCGAGGGAGGAGGAGTAGGGTTACCGAAGACAAGGGTTTTCTGAAGAAACGGATCCCAGGAGGGTCACACATTTTTTTTTTCTTGGCCCATCAGTACTTGACATTAACAGAGTTGCAGAACAAAGCTGGTCTCCCCAAGATCTATCCTTCCATCCATAGCTGAAGCTCTCCCGGTGCACTGGGCTGATGTCTGGGACAGTCTCATTGCTGGAGGGGGACCTCGTGCCACAGGTTGTTCTGGGAAGCTGGCAGAGAGAACGATTTGCAGTTACGTTGAAAGGAGTTAAAGTAGAATTGGGTAGACGGGTAAGGGGTGGAAGAAGGAGGAATCATGGAGCTAGCTGAAACCACAAAATGTTTAGCAGAAAAACAGGGCGTTTTGAAACAAGGATGTTTTTCTTGCAAGTGCAAAATAAAATGTTGCAAAAAGGCCAGGAGCCACTCAGAGAGCCGCACAGATAGACAAAGAGCCGGCCTTTAGCAGATATTAGGGGAAGGACAGATGCTTCGGGGTCGGCCCATTTGGGTCAGGCGGGGAGCCTGTGTTCGCTTAGGATAAATTCCTGCCTTGTTTGAACTTGAATTCCTCTGGTCCTCGGCTTCATTCTTCGATTCCATGAGACACAACCCTGGGAAGAATTCCTGCTCACCGGTTCCAGTATCAACGTCACCACTAAACCACTGCTTAAGTTCAGTCCCCGGCCTTCTTTTTCTGCTCTGTAGTCCAGAAACATTTCTTTAAAAGCCAAAAAATCGGTAAACGTGAGCAGCATGCCAAATATGTCAGCAGCCACTTCATCTCTGTGATGCTGCAAAGTTGTCGTGAAGGCCTCCATGTTAAACCCAGGAATCCGCGCCTGCAGCTGTTCTTTTTTATTATTATTATGGGATTCTTAAAAATGAATTTTAATTTACTTCAGTGAAAAAAATCAGCACATCCTCTATAGCACTTGCTGTAAAGATAAAACAGTGGGTGTTTAACAAAAAGCCTGGGAATCACTATTTTAGGTTCTAAGTTAATAGTAACTGGTTAATTGCACTTTAAGTTATTTGACCTTTGAAATGATTGTGCAATAGTCCTATTTAAAAATGGAACTGTTCTTCTACCCACTGCCTGGTTATAGTAAATGTTGTTCTATAGGCATGTGTGTGCTAATGCTGTTGTTAGCTGTGGGGTTGGGCCAAGAGACAGGGGAATAAGCCCCTACCCCCCAACAATAAGGTGGCAGAATTAAACAGGCATAAAGGAACTGTTTTTCCTTTCACTAACTAAAAAGTACTTCTTAAGCCAAAACCGGTTTGACTCGGTGGATAGAGTGTTGGCCTGCGGACTGAAAGGTCCCAGGTTCGATTCCGGTCAAGGGCATGTACCTTGGTTTCGGGCACATCCCCAATGGGAGGTGCGCAGGAGGCGGCTGGTCGATGTTTCTCTCTCATCGATGTTTCTAACTCTCTGTCCCTCTCCCTTCCTCTCTGTAAAAAATCAATAAAAATATATTTAAAAAATAAAATAAAAAGTACTTCTTAAAATAGTGTATAAACTAGATCAAATAGAACTACTTTAAGGAAATAACCTGAAGGAAGGTTAAGCAAAATCTGTTACCTATTTAGACCTATACAAATCGAACATAACCTTTAATGCAATACTGTATAAACTGCATGCAATTCCTACCTTAATCTACATACATCCCATCGGTGAGAACAACAAGAGTTCCTTACAGCTGCGGTCAAGTAGCCCACTGAAGATGGAACCATCCATTACACGCAGTCTCCCATTAACTGATGGACTTAAACTTGATCCACTGATTTGCACCCCGAACTTCAAAAGGTGGATCGTTGGAGTAGATGTGACAGCCTAGTTCAGTGGTCAGCAAACTGCGGCTCGCGAGCCACATGCGGCTCTTTGGCCCCTTGAGTGTGGCTCTTCCACAAAATACCATGTACAGTGCAATTGAAACTTCGTGGCCCATGCACAGAAGTCGGTATTTTGTGGAAGAGCCACACTCAAGGGGCCAAAGAGCCGCATGTGGCTCACCAGCCACAGTTTGCCGACCACTGGTCTAGTTCTTTCAAAGGCAGTTCAGGATCCACTGTAGCAAATTGGGTGGCATCCTCGATTTCTTTCCTCACTTCAACATCAGTTTCCTCTAATTCTTCAACACTGGCAAGACTGCTGTTCACCATTCTATCCTTGAGAAGCATGATAGGGTCACTCTTACTCCTTCCTGAATTCCCCTCTGTACGATAACTGACTCCAGGGTCACCCATGCTGTGTCCATAGTAACAGTATGTCTGCTGCTCCATTAGTACAGGGCCCTTTCCAGCCCTACAATGGGCAGCTGCAAACTTTGTTGCCTCCCGGACCCATAGGATATCCATTCCAACTACCCTCAGCCCAGGAATGAAGTCGCCTCTTGTAGGGCGCGGCTATCGGGTTAAGCCTCGGACTGACCTGTTAGCAAGGCCATAAACAAGTCCCAGCTTAGAGGGCACAGTCCTCTTAGCATAATTAGACTTGATCTTATGAGCTCCCTAGATCCTTCTAGGGCTGTGGCAGGTGCAGCAAGTGCTGCCAAAACAAGTGAAACTTACAAGAAAGTTTGTAACTGTGGTGACCACTACCTTGTTTACCTCTGGCTATAAAATAAAGGCTCAGCTTGCCGTCTGGATCTCTCCCTGTGGCCTCAGCCAGGCACAGGAGATCCACCAGACCCAGCTTATTCTCTTTGTCTGTCATTTCTTCATCCCTTCACCGCCCTCACTCAGGCTTTCGAACCCTTGGCTGAGCTGGCTCAGCACAGCCTCTCTTATAGTAATAGGTGCTGGCTGCTGCTCTCTCAACAGACCTTCCCATCCCGTAGCGGTTATTTTCACAGATGAAAATACAAGGTAATGCCCTGATCGGTTTGGCTCAGTGGATAGAGCGTCGGCCTGCGGACTGAGGGGTCCCGGGTTCGATTCCGGTCAAGGGCATGTACCTTGGTTGCAGGCACATCCCCAGTGGGAGGTGTGCAGGAGGCAGCTGATCGATGTTTCTCTCTCCTCGATGTTTCAAACTCTCTATCCCTCTCCCTTCCTCTCTGTAAAAAATCAATAAAATATATTAAAAAAGGAAAAAGCCATTCTTCAGAAGGAGGGTGAAATTAAAAAAAAACAACAATAAGGTAATTTCCACAAAGCTGCCATATTGTATGCTTCAAATATCTGACCCTGGTTAGCAGCGCCATCATGATACAAAGTCAAACAGACCTCCTCTTTTCCATTATACTTGCAGCCAGCTCCCAGGGGCACCTGAGCTCCAACGATGCCATTGCCCCCACAGAAATTCTTGGCACACATATGCATTGACCCTCCTTTTCCTTTCGCACAGCCTCCTCTTCATCCTGTAAGCTCTGCGAGAATTTCTTGTACAGAAAGCTCACGAGTAAAGGTAAAGCCGTGAGCCCGATAGGCTGTGATCAGATGGTCTGTGGGATTTATGCCAGTTTCCATGCCCACACAACAAGCTTCCTGACCATCACACAAGTGACAGAAAACATGAATAATTTTCTGGTTATACAGCTGATCTGCCTTTGACTCCAATTAGCAAACAGTCCGCATCATCCTGTAGTATCTGAGCCCATCCTCCCTGGTGAGCACTGTGGTGACAGGAGGGCCCTCTTCCAGCCGGTGAAGGTCACGCTTCTTAATTTCAAATGTAGCATCATTTGCAAAATTACGGATGCCACCAGGACTCTGCGCTGCGCCTGACAGCACGCAGGAGACAGCGGTGAGCATCTTCCTCATGGACTGAGGGTAGTGGCAGGGAAAACGACTCCCAGTGACACAAGCAGTGCCACCCAGGTGTCTCCTAAGCAGCTGTTCTTCAATATTCTTTTCTACCAAATAAACATATTCTTTTTAAAATATATATTTTTTTATTGATTTCAGAGAGGAAGAAAGAGGGAGAGAGAGATAGAAACATCAATGATGAGAGAGAATCATTGATCGGCTACCTACTGCACGCCCCCCACTGGAGACCAAGCCCGAAACCCAGGCATGTGCCCTTGACCAGAATCGAGCCCGGGACCCTTCAGTCTGCAGGCTGACGCTCTATCCACTGAGCCAAACTGGCTAGGGCCAAAGAAACATATTCTTAAAAATAGGCGTGGTGCTCTGACCAGTTTGGCTCAGTGAATAGAGCGTCAGTCTGCGGACTGAAGGGTCCCGGGCTCGATTCTGGTCAAGGGCATGTGCCTTGGTTGCCGGCACATCCCCAGTGGGGGGTGTGCAGGAGGCAGCTGATTGATGTTTCTCTCTCATCGATGTTTCTAACTCTCTATCCCTCTCCCTTCCTCTCTGTAAAAAATCAATAAAATATATTTTTTTAAAAATAGGCGTGGCACGGCCAGCGTGGCTCAGTGGTTGAGCACTGACCTATGAACCAGGAGGTCAGGGTTTGATTCCGGTCAAGGGCACATGCCTGAGTTGTGGGCTCAATCCCCAGTAGAGGGCGTGCAGGAGGCAGCCAATCAATGATTCTCTCTCATCATTGATGGTTCTATCTCTCCCTCTCACTTCCTCTCTGAAATCAATAAAAATACATATTTTTTAAAAAAATAGGTGTGTAGGTACGTTTATTCTCTTCTATATCTTCAAACTCCTGGTAGTACTTGTCCATGAAATTTCTCTGTAATAACTAGAACTCTCATCCATGATAATGTCCTCTAAATGGCCAACCACAGTATCCAATTCTGCATCAGAGGCCAAAGAGGAAGACAGCCCTAAACTCTCTTCCTCTAGCGTGTCCATCACTCTGACTGGTGCTGCCGCATCCACCCCACTCCGGGCCCATCCGCCTCCTACCCTCCCAGCTGCCCGGGCCCAACCTCCATTCTGCTCCGCAGAGCCCCAACCAAGCATCCGGGAGGCCTTGCCACCGAGGCCACCGCAGGGTCACTGGCTAGCCATGTGCCTCCAGGGCCTCTGCATGAACCTTTGCAACCTTTGCATGGGCCTGGCGGCAATTACCCTGTAACTTGCTTCTTATTACCAACTTTTTTTTTATATTATCCATATGGATTCTTAGACCTATAATTCATTTTCCCAGACAAATAATATTCTACTGTGTGATTATACCACATTTATTTATGTATTCTCCTTTTTAAAAAAAAAATTATATATATATATAATTGATTTCAGAGACAAAGGGAGAGGGAGAGAGAAATAGGACCATCAATCATGAGAGAGAATCATTGATCAGCTGCCCCCCACAGGCCCCACACAGAGGATCGAGCTCAAAACCTGTGCATGTGCCCTGACCGGGAATCCAACAGTACCTCCTGGTTCATAGGTCCACACTCAACTACTGAGCCACACTGCCAGGCATGTATTCTCCTTTTAACAGACACTTGGGTTATTTTCAGTGTTTTGCTCTTATAGTTATCCTTTTTTTTAAGGACCGTAAATGGGTTTGTTTTTGTTGTTATTTAATTTATTTTAGAGAGAGAGGGAAGAAGATGAAAGAGGGAGAGAGAGAAACATCCATGTGAGAGGGAAACATCTGCCAATTGCCTCCCTTACCCACCCACACCAGGGATTGAAAGCATGACCTGTGAATGTCCCCTGACCAGAAACTGAACCCCGGCCCTCTCAGGTTAGGGGGCAACATTCCAACCAACTGAGCTAGACCTGCTGGGGCTGGATTTGTTTTTATAAAAAACTTTCCAAGCTCAGCCAGCATGGCTCAGTGGTTGAGCGTTGACCTATGAACCAGGAAATCACGGTTTGATTCCTAGTCAGGGCACATGCCCAGGTTTTCAGCTCAGTCCCCAGTGTGAGGCATGCGGGAGGCAGCCAATCAGTGATACTCTATCATTGATGATTCTTTCTCTCTCTCCCTCTCCCTTCCTCTCTGAAATCATTAAACATATATTTTAGCCGAACTGGTTTGGCTCAGTGGATAGAGCGTCGGCCTGCGGACTGAAGGGTCCCGGGTTCGATTCCGGTCAAGGGCATGTACCTTGGTTGCAGGCACATCCCTATTGGGGGGCGTGCAGGAGGCAGCTGATTGATCTCTCTCATCGATGTTTCTAACTGTCCCTCTCCCTTCTTCTCTGTGGAAATTCAATAAAATATATTAAAAAATATATATATATATTTTAAAAACTTTCCAAGATGTTCTAAGTTTTATGAATTTAAATTGAAAATAGATTCAGTCATTTATTTTGAGTTTACCATCCGCCAGAAATTATGTTAGGTGCTTTACACACATTTAAAAATTGTATTCTCATAACATTCCTATCTAGTATGTATTATCTTTAGGCAAAATGACTATTTTTATAGGCAATAGAAACTGAGGTTCCTAGAGGTTACAATTCGCTCAAGGTCAATTCACCCAAGCCAAGATCACAACTCCATCTAATTCTCATGTTCAAGTTCCTTCCAGTTCACTCCAGGCCTTAATACTGTGTTGTACACTAATAAAAACCAAGTGAGCCGAAACCAGTTTGGCTCAGTGGATAGAGCGTCGGCCTGCGGACTGAAAAGTCCCAGGTTCGATTCCGGTCAAGGGCATGTGCCTTGGTTGCGGGCATATCCCCAGTGGGAGATGTGCAGGAGGCAGCTGATCGATGTTTCTAACTCTATCCCTCTCCCTTCCTCTCTGTAAAAAATCAATAAAATATATTTTTAAAAAACCCCCAAGTGAAATGATGTACTATAAGATGTATAAGTAGTTCCTGTATAGTTTATATTTTCAATGATTGCAAAGTACACATACCACAAAATGTGCCATCTTAACCATTTGTAACTGTACAGTTCAGCAGTATTAAGTACATTCCCAGGATTGTGCAATCCACCTCCAGGGCACTTACATTCTTGTGCATATATCCTGGGGCACATGTGCCAGATCTCCCCTATGGGGAGAATTCCACCTATAGGTGGAATGCATGGGTTTGCATATGTTCAGCTTTATCAGTTGAGACAAAACTCTTTTCCAAAATGGTTGCACCAGTTTATACTCTCATCAGCAATTACTTTTTAAAAAGTATGTAATACATTAAAATGTTTACAGACGTTCTTTATAAAGTTCCAAATGTTAAAGGAACAAAAAGGCAATACACTGCCCTAGCTGGTTTGGCTCAGTGGATAGAGCATCGGCCTGAGGACTGGAGGGTCCCGGGTTCGATTCCGGTAAGGGCACATGCCCAGGTTTCGGGCTTGATCCCCAGTAGGGGGCGTGCAGGAGGCAGCCAATCAATGATTCTCTCTCATCATCGATGTTTCTCTCTTCCTCTCCCTTCCTCTCTGAAATCAATACAAATAAAAGATTTTAAAAAAAGGTAATACACGGAAAAATCTCATATCCCCTAAGCATTTCATTCCTTTCCCAGAGGCAATCAATGTTAACAGTTTCTAGTTGCATATAGTTCCCCCTCTTACAACAAACAATAGTATTCTATACATACAGTTCTGAAGCTTACTCACTTCTCTTAACAAACATCACAGGCACATAACCTGGTGGTCTCTGGAGCAGATTGAATGCATATACTGCTCCGCTCTACACTGCCTGTAACCTTCAATAGGTCATTTAATCATTCTATGCCTTATATTCCTTATATATATGCTGTGGAAAGAATCCTAACTCAAAAGGTTTCATGAGAATTAAATAAGTTAATATAAATTAAATAAGTTAATAACATAGAACTGTGCCTATTAGAACTGTAACTATTAGCAATATACTTACATCAAGGTTTTCTCAACCTTTTTTACAGTTGCTTGGTAGCTTATTATATAACTACTAGAGGCCCGATGCATGAAATTCGTGTAAGAATAGGCCTTCCTTCCCCGGCTGCCGTCACTGGCTTCCCTCTTGCACCCGGGACCAGGCAGCCCTGGCTTGGTCTGTAAGGATGTCTGGTCTAATTAGCATATTATGCTTTTATTATTATAGATATCACAATTTATTTTAATCATAATGAATAAACATTTAAGTTGTTTCCAGTATGTTGATATTATAAACAGCACAGCAATAACTAACGTATTATTTTCCACTCAGGCTGGTGACGACATCTGTAGGATAAAGTTCTAAAATTGAAACTGCTGGATCAAAGGTATGTGCAGTTATAACTTTACTAGACACTGGTAACGACTCTTCATGGATACATCATAGATTTTCGCATCTATCAACTTAAAGGGTACAAAAATGTCAGGAGAGAAAACTAGGTAAGCTACTGTGTTGTCTATATGAGTTAACTAATGCCAGGAGAGGGAAAGTGACACACAGAGTTAGTGGTGGAAAAAGCACCAGAACCCATGTCTGGAGTCCCCAAATTCGTTAAAGTCCTTTTATTTTTATTTTTTTAAAAATTTTTTTCAGGTGTTTCTGAAAATAAGTTTTATTTAAATAAGGGTGGCCGAAACCGGATTGGCTCAGTGGATAGAGCATCGGCCTGTGGACTGAGGGGTCCCAGGTTCGATTCCGGTCAAGGGCATGTACCTTGGTTGTGGGCACATCCCCAGTGGGAGATGTGCAGGAGGCGGCTGATCGATGTTTCTGACTCTCTATCTCTCTCCCTTCCTCTCTGTAAAAAATCAATAAAATATATTTTTAAAAATAAATAAATACATAAATACATAACATAACATTAAAATTGAAGGAGGGAAAAAAGAACATCCCCAAAATCATTTTTTTTTACTTCACATGGCATTGGGCAGCTGTTGCTAGGAAGTTGCAAGCTCTATAGCTAGCTACATGGCTGACACTTCAGTTTGAAATTTGTTCCCTTGTCAAAAGTTTAACTCTGATAAGAACGTTGGCCTCAAATTACGGTGTTTGGACAACAATTAGCTAGGATCTGTCTGGTCAAAAAGACCTTGGTGGCAAGCCACAAGTCCTTACACCTCACTGGAGGGAGGGTGGCAGGCTTGCTCTAAGCTCCATCACCTGGTCAGGTGTAGATCTGTGATTACGGAAAGCGCCCTCTAGTGGTACACCTGCCGCTGCTGCCTTACCCCTCTCCTCTCAGCTTCACGGAAGGCTGCTCAGGCGGTGACTTCTCTGAGCGCAGGGAACTCTGGTGAGGAGCTTTGGCCAGACATGGGCTTGGCGGAAACATCACGGTATTGCTCCGTTTCAGGCTGGACACTGCCAGGCGCCTACTGCTTGACCTCTGTTTAAATGAGGAACTTCAAGACTAGACAGCATGGCTCTTTTCAGCTTATTGCATGAAGGAGTTACACCAGTCCAAGTTAAAAGCAGACCCCAAACGGTTACATTATACAAGCTGTGAGGTTTTTAAACTTGTGACAAGGGACAGAAGGGAAATTCTACTCATTGCAAAGAAATCCTCACGTAAGCTTCTGTGAGCCAAAAGCACTTAAAACCCACGAACCTTCAGCTGGTGGTCCTTAGCCAGTCCAATCTCCACGAGGAAAAGGCATATGTTCTTGCGCTGGTCACCCTGCAGCTGAATTACTTCTCCATATTCTGGATGCTCAATGACAGTACCATTGCAGGTAAATTTCTTCTTAAAGGCCTTCACTAGTTTCTTTTTATCGTAATCATCAGCGATCCCTTGAACAGTAGTAAGGGTCTTCCTGCCGCTTCTCTGTTGAATTCTTATATGGATATTATCTTCAGTGCCAGCGGGAAGCAGGTCATCACCCTTACTTGCATCAGCAAAGGGTTAAAAGAGTGGAGGTTCTGGATAGCGGACATAAGATAGGATTCCTTTTCCTGGGGGAAACGGCCTGCGAAGGCTGCGGCGGGAGAAGGCGGGCAGGGGGGACGGAGCGTCGGGAAGCGAGGGGGGCTCAAGTCCTCGGCGGCGGCTCAGTCACTGGGCCGTTAAAGTCCTTTTAAACCTTGCATTATTTTCATGCAGGAGTTTGCTTATCCAATTTCTTATCATTCTTTTTGAAATATATATATATTTTTTATTTTTATTTTTTACAGAGAGGAAAGGGACAGGGATAGAGACTTAGGAACATCGATGAGAGAGAACCATCAATTCAGCCGCACACCCCCTACTGGGGATATGCCCGCAACCTAGGTACATGCCCTTGACCAGAATCGAACTTGGGACTCCTCAGTCTTCAGGCCCACGCTCTATCCACTGAGCCAAACCGGTTAGGGCTCTTATCTTTCTTTCTGAAACTTTCCACGGGTTATTTTTCCTTCCCTGGATCGATCGTGTGCGCTGTCAGGTGGCCCTTGGACACGGGGTTTGCGAGCTGGCGACCTTCCCCGTCTATGACGCCGTGTGCTCGGTAACCGGCCTCTGGGGAGCAGGGTTCCGCCGGCCGCGGGCAAGAGTTCATTTAAGTGACACGCGGGCGGCGACCCGGAGCGCCCGCTCCGGAAAGCAGCCGCCCCCAAGCGCGCCAGTTGGAGGTCGGTTGGTAATACGTCCGCCTCTCAGACCGAAGGAGGCCCGCCTCTGGGTGCGCGGTGCTTATTGGGTGAAAGGGCTGTCAATCAGCAGGGCCATCAGTACGGAGGCCGTGGCCCCGCCCTCAGGAAGGCAGGAGCGCGCGGCGTGCCTGCAGCTCCGGGCGCGAGTCGTGCCGGTTGCAGGCGCCGCGCTCACCTCTGACTGTTGGTCCGCGTTCACTGGAGAAGGAACCAAAGGGGACTCTGCTCTCCTCCCTTCCGCCCGGCCAGGCAGGCGCGATGGCAGACCCCGCGGCGACGGGTGCCGGCGGGGAGGCGGCGGCGGCGGCAGGTTCGGCGGGTCTGGCGGGCTTGTCTCTGGGTCACGGCTTCTCGAGCTACCGGCCCTTCGAGCCGCAGGCGCTGGGGCTGAGCCCGAGCTGGCGGCTGACGGGCTTCTCCGGCCTCAAGGGCTGAGGCTGCAAGGTCCCCCAGGAGACGCTGCTCAAACTCCTGGCGGGACTGACGCGGCCCGACGACCGGGGCCTGGCCGGAGGCCATGAAGAGGTGGCACAGGAAGCCGGCCTGCAGGTCCTGGCGGAGCCCAGCCCCAGCTTGCCGGCCCTGGGCATCGGGATGGACTCCTGCGTCATCCCGCTGCGGCACGGAGGCCTGTCGCTGGTGCAGACCACGGACTTCTTCTACCCGTTGGTGGACGACCCCTACATGATGGGGCGCATCGCCTGCGCCAACGTGCTGAGCGACCTCTACGCCATGGGCATCACCGAGTGCGACAACATGCTCATGCTCCTCAGCGTCAGCCAGAGCATGACCGAGGAGGAGCGGGAGAAGGTCACCCCGCTCCTGGTCAGGGGCTTCCGGGACGCAGCCGAGGACGGCGGGACGGCGGTGACGGGCGGACAGACTGTGGTAAACCCTTGGGTCATTGTGGGCGGGGTGGCCACGGTGGTGTGTCAGCCCAATGAGTTCATCATGCCCGACAGTGCCGTGGTCGGGGACGTGCTGGTGTTAACCAAGCCCTTAGGGACCCAGGTGGCTGTCAATGCCCACCAGTGGCTGGACAACCCTGAAAGGTGGAATAAGATCAAGATGGTGGTCTCCAGAGAAGAGGTGGAGCTGGCCTATCGGGAAGCCATGTTCAATATGGCCACCCTGAACAGAACTGCCGCGGGGTTGATGCACACATTTAATGCCCATGCAGCCACAGACATCACAGGCTTTGGCATTCTGGGGCACGCTCAGAATCTTGCCAGACAACAAAGAAACGAGGTGTCCTTTGTCATCCACAATCTGCCCATCATTGCCAAGATGGCCGCCATCAGCAAGGCCAGTGGGCGCTTTGGGCTCCTTCAAGGAACCTCGGCAGAAACTTCTGGGGGGTTGCTGATCTGTTTGCCAAGGGAACAGGCTGCTCGCTTTTGCTCTGAGATAAAATCTTCCAAGTACGGAGAGGGTCACCAAGCCTGGATCGTTGGCATTGTGGAAAAGGGGAACCGGACGGCCCGCATCATTGACAAGCCTCGAGTTATTGAGGTCCTGCCTCGTGGGACCACTGCTACCGCTCTGGCTCCAGACCATCCCAACGCCTCCTCTGAACCTAGCTCTTGAGATGGAAGAGCAGAAGTTGTCTGGACCTCACCGCCTGTGCACACAATCATGGATGGTTCTGAAGAGTTGACTTTAGGAACAGATTTCCAAAGAAGGCTGCCCGCATAGTAGTCCCACAGTTGCTCTTTCTAGGTGATTTGAGTCAGCCCATCAGAAGCTGCACATCCAAGGCCAGAAGTCTCATTTTGGACTTCGGGGAAGAGTGGTTTTATTTTGGCTTGGAAGGGGAGCACAAAAACCTGTATCCTCTTTCCAAGAGCAAAGTGAGAAAATTTCCATCTGAGAGAATTGGGAGGAAAATACATATACATGTGTAAATAAATTTGAACCAATATGGTTGATAAATATAAATTGTTAAGAAAGATCTTATAACGCAATGACAGGTTCTTTATTAGACTTTTCTGAAATGCTGTCCCTTTCCTGCTCTGGACAAGAATTGAGCAGCTTGTCCAATGCCTGGGAAAGGAAGACCTGCAGTCATCTGACCTGGTCTCTGTTAATGATGCCTCTTCCTCTAAACCCTTTTAAGGACTGGGAGAGGCAGAGAAGCCCCAGAGCCCAGGCTTGGAGGTCACTAAGATGTTAAAGTTTGTGCTGAAAATTCCTGATGATTTAATCAGTGAAGTGATTTCTAGTGAATTAAATAAAAAGCATTTTGTTGAAAATTCATCTGGCTAATGTTTGGATCCTTGAAGTTCTGAATCTTTTACAGTGTTATCAAATGAATCAATTCATACATTTAGAGTCTGGACCAAGTAGAGAGTTTTCTCATGTTTCCCTGATTCTGGACCAGGGGATTTAACCCCCAGATTTAGGTTTGCATCCTCCCCCCGAGTTGACAGTAAAGGACAAAACAGACATAAACCTCCAGGACTAGAAGGTGGGAGAGGAAATAGCAAAAGTGTCAACAGTCCTTGGAAAATGAAAAGTAGGTGGAAGAGGGGTAACTGCCTTGGCAGGATAGAGGAAGCCAAAGTGTGAATGCCTTCTGAGTTGGGGAATACTAAGGGACATGGGATCAAAAACTGATTCTGGCCCTGGCTGGTTTGGCTCAGTGGTAGAGTGTCAGCCTGTAGACTAAAGGGTTCTGGGTTTGATTCAGGTCAAGAGTACATGCCCGGGTTGCGGGCTCAGTTCCCAATAGGGGTCCTGCGGGTGGCAGCCAATCGATGATTCTCATCATTGATGTTTCTATCTCTCCCTGTCTGGAATCAATAAAAACATCCTATAAAATAAAAAGTAATATGCAAATTAACCAAACCTTGGAAAAACCGGTTTCTATGATGCACTCTGATCACCAGGGGACAGATGCTCAACCTCAGGGGAGTGCTGCTTGGCTAGAAGGCTGTGGTCGGAGCCTCTCCGTGGGACATCCCCTGAGGGCTCCCGGACTGGAAAAGGGTACAGACCTGGATGGGGGACCCCTCCGCCCGCCGAATGCATGAATGCTGTGCACTGGGCCTCTAGTATTTAAAATAAAACAGATTAAAACAGGTTGAACGTTTCTAAGAGAAATTCCAGAAAGAGGTAATAAAGCATGTGGAAGAAAGAAAATTATCAAAGAGTAATACAAGAACGTTTTTTAAAACTTAGAAGTTGTGTCACATACCTCTTAATTCCCACCATAGAGAGTGAAAAAAGATTAATTTTAATAATAATAGTCCCAAGTATTTATATAATGCATGCTCTTTGCCAGGCACTGTTCTAAGTGTTTTATACGTGTTAACTAATTTAAAATCCCAACCCCATTTTGTCAATAAGGAAGCTGAGGTGCCGGGAGATTAAGAAATTTGCCCAACCCGTCCAGCGTGGCTCAGTGGTTGAGTGTTGAGCTATGAACCAGGAAGTCACTGGTGGGGTATATGCCCAGGTTATGGGCTTGTTCCCCAGTGTGGGGTGTGCAGGAGGCAGCCAACCAATGATTCTTATCATTGATGTTTCTTTCTCTCCCTCTCTAAAATCAATAAAAATGTATTTTAAAAAGAAAGAAATTTGCCCAAGGGTACACAATCAGTCTTCTAGGCAGTGTGACTCCTGAGCGCATGCTTGTATTCACCATGCTCTCCTAAAATGTTCTGGGGAGAGGGAAGATCATGTACCAACGTTTGGGGATAAGACTGATATCAGAGCCTTAGCCAGTTTCTCTCAGTGGATAGAGCGTCGACCTGCAGACTGAAGGGTCCCAGGTTTGATTCCTGTCAAGGGCATATGCCGGGGCTGTGGGCTCCATCCCCAGTAGGGGGCATGCAGGAGGCAGCCAATCAAGGATTCTCTTTCATCATTGATGTTTCTATCTCTCTCCTTTCTGAAATCAATAAAAATATATTTAAAGACCAAAAAAAAAAAATCAACAAAACACATATTGTCCTGGTGCTCCCAGCATACACATGAAGGGGCCTTGAAGGACATCATTACATAAATAGAAAATTGAGGCTCAAAGAAGAGAAATAATCTTCCCAAGGGGATAGGTTAATGGGGTCCCAATAACCCGAGTCCTAGTTTCCCATCACACACTCTTGTCTCTGGGATCTCAGACTGGCTCAGGTTCTCCCACCCCCATAACACCCACCCAGCTTATGGGCCTCTACTACTTTGTTCTCCAGCTGCTTCTGCCTCTTTCTTCCACTCCAGGGTTTCCCAAAGAGCCTTACTGGGAGCAGTTGCACAGCTTGGCTCTAATAAGAAGGTGGCCAAACTCTTATGAGTAGCAGAAGGGCATGTGTGTGCATGCTCATGTGTGCCTGTCCCAGCCCGTCCATCCTGTCATTAATCATTTGTCAGCCTGTGCTGGGGAAACACTTTAGGTTTTTTATTTGTTTGTTTTAAATATATATTTTTATTGATTTCAGAGAGGAAGGAACAGGGAGAGAGCAATAGAAACATCAATGATGAGAGAGAGAATCATTGATTGGCTGCCTCCTGCATGTCCCACACTAGGGATCAAGCCTGCAACCCGGGCATATGGCCTGAGGAGACCAGGAATCAAACCATGACTTCCTGGTTCATAGGTTGATGCTCAACCACTGAGCCATACCGGCTGGGCCAGAAACACATTAGTTTTGAAAAGACTAGATGACCCAACACCAGAGGGGCGTGGGCATAGGTTTCTAAAGGGTTAATCACAAATGTGGACCAAAACACAAGACCAAGCACACTGTGACCCTGACAAAAGCAGGGAGGTGGGTTTGCCTAGATATGTCTGAGGGGAATGGTGAAAACTGACTGGATGTGGGGGTGGGGGTGGAAAGAGCATGGGATGAGGAGTCCAGATGATAGGGCCAATCATGTGCAGGTCTGTTCCCTCTCCCCCATGAGGGCCTCCCTTATCCCCCAACTCCGTGCTGTGCTGGAGCTGGGTTTGGTTGGTCTTCAGATGATGCTGTAGAGCAAAGAACTTGGATGTCCCCGCAGGTTCTTCACAAGAGCCTGACAGCTCAGCCAGGGATCTCCTGGGCAGAGGGCTGAGGCAGTCCCAGAGAGAAAGCCTCTTCCTCCTTGTCAATCTCCAAGGACCATCTGACCCGTGAGCTCTAGAACTCCTAGTCCCTGGCTATTATTCAAAAATCGGAACTGCAGAGAGTCCTGAAAAAGTTGCTCTCCAAGTGTGTTTTAGTTTCCAGTAGAAGAGTTTTGGGTTCTTATTTGGAGACGCTTAGCAAACACCAAGGAAGGTGCTAAAAGGAAGGTAGTTGGCTCCTGAAACTTTCAGTTCACAGATCCATATGGCAACTCAATGCTCTGAACTTCAGGCCTGTGTGTCCATGTGCCTGCAGGACATCATCTGGATGTCCTAGAGCCATATTAGACTCCATGTTTCCCAAACTGAATTTATTATCTTCCCTCCCACCCAGCTTCCAGGTCTTTTGTGTCCTCTTTTCAACAAATGGCAAAACTATCCATCCATTTACTCAAGTTAGAAACCCAAGAAGTTTTCTCCCATCTCTGATACCCAACTTCCATGTTGCCTAATCCAGTGGCAAATGCTGTGCTCTCGATTCACCCAGTAGCTCAGCAGCATCCAAATCAGATGTCCACTCAATCTGGAACATTCTCCGCTCTTGCCTCCATAACAGCATACTCTTCCAATTTCCCTTCTACCTCACCTGCCTCTTCTCCTCTGCTGAACTGCTAAATGTTGGAGTACCTCAAATCATGGTCTTGACCACCTAGATTCTTGTATTAGTTATGCTTCTCCAATTCCATGACTTTAAGTACTCTCTACATGTATGAGATATCAAATCTGAATCTCTCTTGAGCTCTCCGCTAAAGCTTAGGTTAATCGATCCACCTGCCAATTTTACATGCATCTTCAACTTGCTTTGTCAGAAATCAAACTCCTGAAGCCACATGTGTTAAATCCTTTGTTGGGGTCCAACCCCAGCAGGTCCAGGGGTCCCCAAAGGTGTGGACGGAGTCGGCGAAGAAGGAATGACACGGAGTCAGCCTTCAGTTGATCAGCATAGCAAGGTTCTCCCGCCAGATTCTGTAGCCAAGTTCTGGTCAGGATCTCCAGCGAAGTTCTGGTTAGGAACTCCAACCAAGTTCTGGTCAGGATCTCCAACCAAGTTCTGGTGCCATGTTCTCTCGCTAGGTTCTCCAGCCAGGTTCAGTCACCAGGTTCTTTAGCCAGGTTCTATCCAGGTTCTTTTGCCATGTTCTGTCTAGGTTCTCCAGTGAAGTTCTGTTGCAAGGTTCTGTCCAGGATCTTTTGCCATGTTCTCTGGCTAGATTCTGGTTAGGATCTGATGAGGATCTGATAAGGAGCTGATGAGGAGCTGATGAGGAGCTGATGAGGAGCTGATGGGGAGCTGATGAGGATCTGATGTGGATCTGATGATTATTGTCTTGTTACATCCGTATTTATACCAGCGGATTTTAATCCTGTCAATTTCTATTACAAAGGTTAGGGCGTTTCTTATCTCCATTCCAGGGAGTAAAGATTATGTAGCTTAACTACCCGCCTGGCACTTAATTAAGGGGTTGTATCCCCTCCCTAACCTCAGGGAAAAATCCCCACCTGGGGAAACAACCTTTCTCGGAGAGGTGACCTTGGTTAAAACACATAGCGCCAAGAAGGTGAGCAAACATATTAAGAACAGTATGCCATATATGCCAGGTCCCTTGAAACAGCAAGGATGGACCGGCTCCCGGCAAATTCCCCCTTTTTTATTTTTTAAATGATAGCGCATGTAAATCAGTGGCCACCTCTCGGATTGGGTTGTTTAAGACTTGGAAGAAGACTGGCAAGCAATGATAGTAAGCATAGCTATAAACATAGTGGATGGAGTGCACACGAAGCCTTGTTCCTGTAGAAGGTTGCTGGCCTCTTTAGTCAAGGGATTTCAGCTGTCCTCAAGTTGGTGGTTTGGTTGTCCTTGTTGATCTGGCTAGCGGGCAGTGTCATTGGCGACGGGCTTCCTGAAGGGTCAGCGAGTTGAAGGGCTGCATCAAAGGGTCCATCAGGGCGGAGTCAGCTGTGTCCTCTGGGTTGGCCGATATGGATGATACCAGGAGGAGGAGGATGAGGAGGAGACGGAGGGTGGTGTGATATAAGGTCGGATTAGACGGTCTGGAATCCACACAGGTGAGTCTGCATCCTGTGGAAATATACAAGCATCTCCTCTCCCCCAGGTTAAAAGTACATCAGGTCCCTTCCAGGCTCCTGTAAGTCAGTCTTTCCATTTGACGAAATAAGTGAGTTTCTGCTAAATGAAAGTTTCTTTTGCTGATTTACTCAGAGTCCTCGGACTTGGCTGAGAGAGTAGCTTCCACTTCTTGCTTTTCTACCATCTGTTGGGCCTCAGTTGTTAACTTCTTCAGCTGACCCCATGTTGGCACCTCAGTCCCTTGCATAGCCTTTCTTTTCTTCTTTTTTCCACTTTTCTGTCATCGGGGCAACTCTAAGTCTTTGGAACGATGGGACAAGGAGCTTCTCTGGGTCCATTGTGGTGACACACATAATGCATTTACTCAATCCAAAGCAGGCATTTAAAAAGAAAAAAACCCCAAATGCTCTCTTGTATCCATTTTAAGAGTAGGATTGGCGCTTTTCGCTATTACCTGAGTCCTGATCTATCACCCCAGGGAGAGCTTTCCAATCCCGAACTTTTCCAGGGTGGAAAGGCTGCAGTGGGGTTAAGGATAAGGCTCCTTGGGCCCACCTTCTCCCATGCCTCTACATTTACGTTTCCGGCACCTTTCCTTCCTCAGAAAAGCATGGACATACTTCTTGTATAAAACATTCCATCTGACTGGGAGTAACCTTAACTCCTCTGCTAATAAGCATATGTGTTAAAAGATCAATACAGAGTCTTCTTTCTTTGGACTCAGTATGGCACATCTTCTCAATCTAAGTTCTGTACTATCCACCTTCTTACCCTACTTATCCTCTATAGGGGGGTCTGTAGCACCCTGGTGGAGTCCTATCCGTCCCGAGTGTGGGGGTTCTCAATGGGGGGGCTTACCTAGGGGAATCCTTTTCCAGGGGTTCCCAAAGGTGTGGACGGAGTCAGCGAAGACTATCCACCCTCTTTCTACGGTGGAGTCCTATCCGCCCTGAGAGTGGGGCTTATCTAGGGGAATGGGGGGCTTACCTAAGGGTCCCTGTTCGGGCGCCAGATGCTGGGGTCCATCCCCAGCAGGTCCAGGGATCCCCAAAGGTGTGGACGGAGTCGGCGAAGAATGAATGACATGGAAACTGGTTTCAGTTCATCAGCATAGCGAGGTTCTCCCTTCAGGATCTCCAGTGAAGTTTTGGTCAGGATCTCCAGCGAAGTTCTGGTTAGGAACTCCAACCAAGTTCTGGTCAGGATCTCCAACCAAGTTCTGGTGCCAAGTTCTCTCCCTAGGTTCTCCATCCAGCTTCTCCAGCCAGGTTCAGTCGCCAGGATCTTTCCCCAGGTTCTTTTGCCATGTTCTGTCTAGGTTCTCCAGTGAAGTTCTGTTGCAAGGTTCTGTCCAGGATCTTTTGCCATGTTCTCTGGCTAGATTCTGGTTAGGATCTGATGAGGATCTGATAAGGAGCTGATGAGGAGCTGATGAGGAGCTGATGAGGAGCTGATGGGGAGCTGATGAGGATCTGATGTGGATCTGATGATTATTGTCTTGTTACATCCGTATTTATACCAGCGGATTTTAATCCTGTCAATTTCTATTACAAAGGTTAGGGCGTTTCTTATCTCCATTCCAGGGAGTAAAGATTATGTAGCTTAACTACCCGCCTGGCACTTAATTAAGGGGTTGTATCCCCTCCCTAACCTCAGGGAAAAATCCCCACCTGGGGAAACAACCTTTCTCGGAGAGGTGACCTTGGTTAAAACACATAGCGCCAAGAAGGTGAGCAAACATATTAAGAACAGTATGCCATATATGCCAGGTCCCTTGAAACAGCAAGGATGGACCGGCTCCCGGCAATCCTTCACCTCATCTTCAATGTCACCGTCTCAAAGACAAAAAAAGTTGGTTCTTAAAGAAAAACCAACTGAAAATGGCTTGACCAGTAAGGGATTTTTTAGCTTATATATCCAGAATCCTAAATTAGAGCTTTTCTGGAATTTGTAAAAGTAATTTGCCCAGCAATATCAAGGATCCAGGTCCCGCTTGGCCAGTGTGGCCCAGGGGATTGAACATCTTCCCATGCACCAAGAAGTCACTGGTTCGATTCCTGGTCGGAGGGTGTGCAGAAGGCAGTGGACACATTTATTTCATTGATATTTCTATCTCTCTCCTCCTTTCCTCTGTCTCTAAAATCCATTTTAAAAGCTATTTTAAAAACCCTGGCTGGTGTTGCTCATTGGTTGGAGTGACGGCCTGTGCACCCAAGGGTCTTGGGTTCAATTCCTTGTCAAGGGCACATACCTGGCTGGGTTGCAGGTTCGATCCCCACCCAGGTCTGGGCGTGTGGGGGAGGCAACCAATTGATATGTGTCTCTCACATTGATGTTTCTCTTTCTCTCTCTCAACCCACCCTCTCTCCCTCACTTCCACTCTCTTTAGGGATCCATGGTAAAAATACCCTATGGTGGGGATTAACAACAACAACAACAAAAAACAACCCCAAAACATATATATTTTTTATAAAAATAAATGGATTCAGGTCCCTTCCATCTTGTTATCTACCAGTCTCAGCTGGTGGGCTAGCTCTCCTCATAATCCAATCCTCACATACCAACATCAAAGGTAGAAACTTACTATGTCTTTTAAAAAAAAGAATTAAAAAAGAATTAAGAACCTTCCCTAGGAGTCTCTAATAGACTTCCTCTATCTCTCTCCTTCTTGTCAAGAACTCGGCCACATGTTCACCCATAAACTAATCAATAGTAAGGTAATGGGGCTGTTCAAGCAGTTAGACATGAGCAGAGCAAGGAGGATCGGCCAAGTACAAAAGGTCACCAGTGAGAAGCCCAGGTGCCTAGCTGGGACCAATCAATTATAGGGCAAGACTTTGCCCCCAGGGTGACCTTTCCTCCCCTAGCATATCGCTGCTTATGAGGTTTGGACCCTCTGACCTTTCCTCCCTAGAGATAACATCTTCGCCTCAGTTGTATTTCCCCTTTTTTATTTAAATATATTTTTATTGATTTCAGAGAGGAAGGGAGAGGGGAGAGAGGAGAGAGATAGAAATATCAATGATGAGAAATAATCATTGATTGGCTGCCTCCCAGGACCCTTCAGCCTGCAAGCCGTCACTCTGTCCACTAAGCCAAACCGGCTAGGGCCTCAGTTGTATTTCTTCAGGCCCAGATAAGCAACAAAACCAACCTCAGGACCAGCTGCATTGAATATGACCCCTTGCCCTGGCGCTGATCAATCAATCAGTGGAGACCACAACCCTGAAAGGACACACCTGAAAACATGAAGAATATTCTATTGAAATCTTCCCCTGGGACCTCCCCTAAAATCTCCACACTTAAAACCCTTAGGACGGAAGATCCACTGTGCTCTCCCTCCCAGGGTCATGCCCTTGCCTTTCCCCACCCCACCTCACCCCACCCTACCCCACCCCTCCCCACCTCAGGCACATTACCATTAGCTTCCTAGCTCGAAACCTCCAAGGGCTCTTCCTTTACCTCTATAACTTGTTTCCTAAGCCCATTTCTTTTAGGAATTACCTTTTCTACACTATGATTTACCGAATAAATATTCTCTTACAGTTTGAGTCTTGGCTCTGAATTTCTTCCTAGCCCGAACCCAAGTACTGAGATTGCTGAACCCAGATTTGATCGGACCTCATTGGTCAGACATCTGGTGCAGTTCCTGCCACCTACAACAGATCCACATAATCAAGTAGCGGACATGGACTCCAGAATAAAATCACTGTTCTGCAAAGACGAAGGTGTGAAAAGGGCAGTTGAGTAGATAAACAATAGTCCTTACCATATCTTCCCTGGGCCATGCAATCTAAAGTTGCCCCCACTTTTCATAATGTTTAAATACATTTAAAATTTGTTTTCGTAGTACTGTACTCACCATTTGACCAAATATACTAGTAGTGTAGGCCAAACAGGCTCTGAGCCAAACTGCCTGGAGTTGAAACTGAAAGGGCGAGGGCTAGGCCCTCCACCTTGCCCCAGGGTAAGGGCTACGCCCTCCACCTTGCCCCAGGGTAAGGGCTACGCCCTCCATCTTGCCCCAGGGTAAGTGCTCCATCTTACCTTGGCCACGTGTTTGGCAAGGAGCTTCTTCCCGGAAGTCTAAGCCTCTGCTAGCCACACCCAGGAACAAGACACCGACTTGTGCCTGGCCAATCAGCAGAGCACAGTCCTTTCTCCTCCCCTTACTCCAACTCCCCCTATATAACCAGTCTCCACACAGAGTTATCTCTCTCTGCTTCCTGCTGCTGTGTCAGCAAGGTCGGGGAGCCGAGCTAGCTCGAATAAAGACTCTTATGCTTTTGCATCGGACATGGCTGGCTCCCTGATGTGGTTTCTTGGGGATCCTGAAATCTGGGCATAACATTTGGGGGCTCGTCCGGGATTCCCAAGACCATCCAGGGACCCCCAGTTCGAAGAGTCTGACTGGCCGCGGTAAGTGTCTGTGTGTTGTGTATTCTGTCCTGTATGAGCTCACTTCTGGAATCTTTGCCTGAGGGGTCTAGGGCGGACGCGCCCGTGAACGACCACAGGCGGGGGAGAGTTAGAAGACGTTCTGCTCCCCACGAGGGATGTGTATTCCCCTCATGAGAGATGTGTATTCCTCTCGCGGATTTGGAGGGATGTGTATTCCCCTCATGAGAGATGTGTATTCCTCTCACGGATTTGAGACGAGGCGGGTCGCTCCCGCCCGTTTGGCGTAATGCCATCGTCTGTTGCTTCCATGGAGTTGAAAGGCTGTTCTTTGGGGCCCTGTTTGTCTGTGTCTGTGTTTTTGTTTTCTGTGGACTTACTGGACGGATATTATGGGACGGACTCAGACTGCTCCTTTGGGTATTGTGATTGATCATTTCAAGGAGATTGGGGGAGGCTGTAGAGCTCCCTCAGGAGTTGGAAAGTTGTTATTGTTTAAACTCTGAGTGAATGTCCGGTGAAAGTGTGTGAGTGTGGAGGGAGGGGGCCTGCCCTTTCCCCTCCTTTAAGTGGCTCCACGACTTCGGTCAGGTGGGCATCTGAGTGAGGATCTGTGAAAACAGGTCACCCCCTCCTCAAGTAAATGCGTCTGGGATTTCTGTGCACGTGTAGAGAGAAAAGCTGGCTTAAAACTAATGCGCGCACTGTCTGATTTTGGATAGAGTTTTGAGCTAGAGTCTCTTTGCAGATGTGCAGGATGGAGCCCAAGACTGATCATTTACCCAAAGAAAAAAAAAACGGATGCTAGCTAGATTCTAGACTGATTGAGAAATACTGAATATTTTGACTTGCCAGCTAAAAGTTTAAGGTTCGGATTGAATTAGGAAAAATTGTGTTATTGTGGTAACTAAATGCCTTTGCTTATTGGTACAGCCACCATTTTGGGCTGCATGACTTGGCTGCCGCCATGTTGGCCGCATGGTTTGCCGTTCCCCTGGGGGCCGCCATCTTGAAACAGCAAAGGCCCCTCCCTCTGATTTAGTCAAGGGTGGAGCTTTAAGGCGGAGTTTTATGGGGCAGAAGTAAGCTTGCCTCGCGGATTTATTTTTAAGAAAAGGGACTGATAGCAGTAATCCAATTTCTAAAGTCAGATAGAGACTGTGGTTTCATGCTGATATTCAAGGGCATATTTTTCCTTTGCCTGGGAGGGACAGTGCAGCTGTCCCAGGGTCGGGAGGGCTCCAGCTAACTTGCAACTCAGTGTTCGGGAGACCCAGGATATGCCTAAGTTTAACCTAGGTTACCCAAGGACTCTAGATAATGTGTTTACCCACAGCTGTGGTTTGGATTGCATGCTGTCTCTGCTTCTGTAAATTGATCTGTCCTTATTGCTTAAATATGTATCCTTGTTGTTAAATTTGAATGTATTGTTAATCTGAGGAATGTTAATTATTTACATGTGACCTAAAAATTAAGGCTAAAAGTTCTAACTAACTGAAAAGCATGGCTTTGATGTGATGGGAGGACAGAGAAATGCTGAATGGATGGTAGGCCAATAAGCTGGAACTGGTCACTGGTGGTGGATTGTGAGAAGGGCTGGACATTGCCTAACTTCTCCTTCCTTGGTACCCCTGAAACATCAGAGGGTACTTCTGGCCTTGATTTTCTTGGTTTTTGGTTTTGGGTTTGTTTGTTTGTTTGTGATGAAAACCGTTTCTATCTGAATGAGACCTAGGTCAAGAATCCTGTCCTGGGATGTGGGAAAGGCCCCCACATCTGTTCCTGTCAGGCCCCCATCAGGGGACTTGGGTGATGTTCCTGTTATCAGCTCAAGAGCCCAAGACTGTAAAAATACTTGTTCACTGAAAAGGTCACAGACCAGGAGATTGGGTCTACAGCAGAAGGCACCATCAGGAGACCCTCGAGCCACATTGGAAGGGTCCCTACACTGTGGTGCTGACGACCCCCACCGCTCTCAAGGTAGACGGCGTCGCGACCTGGGTCCATCTGTGATCCGGGAAGACTTTGTCACCAAATGGAGCGTCGATCGAGATCAACGCAACCCGCTCAAGCTCAAGCTACGGCATGCTCGACCTGCCTGATGCTGGTAACATTGCTCGCAATCATTCCTGCTACTGGGAGCCCCACAATACTGTGTAATAGACTGAGATGATGCCTGCATCTTCATGGACATGGCTCCAAAGAGACAAGGATAATTCATAGGAAGGTCAAGAATAGACTTTAGGCCGAAACCGGTTTGGCTCAGTGGATAGAGCGTCGGCCTGCGGACTCAAGGGTCCCGGGTTCAATTCTGGTCAAGGGCATGTACCTGGGTTGCAGGCACATCCCCAGTAGGAGATGTGCAGGAGGCAGCTGATCGATGTTTCTCTCTCATCGATGTTTCTAACTCTCTATCTCTCTCTCTTCCTCTCTCTGTAAAAAATCAATAAAATATATTTAAAAAAAAAAAAAAAAAAAGAATAGACTTTAGTAGGATTTGGCTGCCTGAAGCGGCCATGATGCCAATATTATGTTTCATTGTATTGATATGTTATATTGACCTTTGATTCTCTTGCAGGTTTGAATGTATGTTGGCTGTCCTGGAAGGGGATTGTGTAGGGTGAACCCCAAGAGTAGAGGGTGTCTGGCTGCCAAGAGGGCAGGTGCCCAACTGGGCAGGGAAGGGTGCCCATCAGGTTTTGGTCTCTGTTGAGAGACAGTTGATGGTTGGCAGCCTGTATATTGTCTTGCAGGCCTGCGTAACCATGCCCATGTCAGGGGTAGTACAAACCTCAACTGTAGAAAGCTGGGAAAGGCCTGTTTGGAATAGAAGGTCTAAGGCATGGTTATGCATAGAAAGAAAGTTTAATGCCAACAGTTACTGTTTTGTTATAACTCCATGAAAAGGAATTGGCAAGGAAAAATCAGAAAATCTTAGAGCAGATCAGTATGTTTTTCTCCTTACATAATTCCTCTGAAATATTGGCAATGCTAAATAAGTCATGGCAATACTTCTTTGCATAGATTCAATAAGACTGGTTCCTAATAGTGGTTTTATTAATGGAAAACTTTGACTGGAGTATCATGTTTTAAAGAGCCCTGTCTGAGCTCTAAAGACTTGAAGCCGGTAAGAATGCCACGAAGAAAGTCTGGTATCCTGCTTGGGAGCCCTGAAGATGGCTGGCGCTGGAGCGTCAGGCCCATGCCCTACCATCACTGGCGGTTGGTAAGAGTAGAAGGGGAGCAATAAGGATGCCTCTGCGTCCCTGCGGAACCCCCACACACTCTGGGCCGCAACGAGTAGGAGGGCTACTGAGATGGGCCTTAAAGCCTGGAGCGTGGGCTCAGGTGGAGTTGCTACAGGTGAAGGATTCACCTAACTCAGCAGATACTGCAGGCAGGCCTGATGGCAACTGGATGGCTTGGCTTCCTGGCCCTATGGGGCACATTAAGATTCAACCATGAGATTCCAGCAAAGGTGGTCGGTTACCATTCTTGTTGTGTTTATGCAAACATCAGGCCAAATTGAATACAGTAGATAAATTAATCTTGATTTGGTTTTTTTGATAGCCATGGAGGAATTTTAAGAAGAAAAATCCTATTTCAATAGAAGTTGTTAAAGCTAAAATGGTTTCTTTCCCTTCCACCGGACCATTTGTTAAGCATACAGGAATAGTTCAGTTGATAGTTCTGTGTGCCCAGTTCGGGCCTCTAGCAACGGTGGAATAGAAATGCAGTCCGTCTCATGATTGAGCCGGAAGTTCCAAGACAAAGGGGGGAATGAAAGGGCGAGGGCTAGGCCCTCCACCTTGCCCCAGGGTAAGGGCTAGGCCCTCCACCTTGCCCCAGGGTAAAGGCTACGCCCTCCACCTTGCCCCAGGGTAAGGGCTACGCCCTCCACCTTGCCCCAGGGTAAGGGCTACGCCCTCCATCTTGCCCCAGGGTAAGTGCTCCATCTTACCTTGGCCATGTGTTTGGCAAGGAGCTTCTTCCCGGAAGTCTAAGCCTCTGCTAGCCACACCCAGGAACAAGACACCGACTTGTGCCTGGCCAATCAGCAGAGCACAGTCCTTTCTCCTCCCCTTACTCCAACTCCCCCTATATAACCAGTCTCCACACAGAGTTATCTCTCTCTGCTTCCTGCTGCTGTGTCAGCAAGGTGGGGGAGCCGAGCTAGCTCGAATAAAGACTCTTATGCTTTTGCATTGGACATGGCTGGCTCCCTGATGTGGTTTCTTGGGGATCCTGAAATCTGGGCATAACAGAAACCTGGCTACCACTTTACAGACTGCTGAGTTAAATGACTCAATATCTCTGTTCCTTATCTGTAAAATGAGGAGGAGGACGATGATATTACCTACCTCATAGGTTGTTGTGAGGATTAAATGAGTTGCTCTAAGGATTAAATATGTAGAATGCTTAAAACAGCTGCCCTGGTTCCAGTTCATTCCTAAAGCCCAGCTGTATTCTGGAGATTTATTTTTTATTATTATTAGAGAGAGAGAGAGAGAGAACATTGATGTGAGAGCAAACATCAGTGGGCTGAACAACATAAACTGATGAACAAAAATAGATCCACAGACAAAGAAACACGGAACAGACCATCAAACCACAGAGGGAAGGCAGGGGAGGGTGGGAGGAGGGTAAGAGATCAACTAACGGACTTGTATGCGTTCATATTAGCATAACCAATGGACATGGACCCTGGGTCAGTGGGGGTTTGTCCTGGGGGGTGTGAGTGGCCAGGGAGGGGTCAATCGGGGACAAAGGAGACTTATGTAATACTTTAAACAATCCTTTAAAAAAAAATCAATGGGCTGCCTCCTGCAAGCTCCCCAATGGAGTCTGCAACATGCGCATGTGCCCTGACCAGAAATCAAATGGGCAATCTTTCAGAGCACAGGAGGAGTAACACCAGCCAGGTCTCTGGAGATATCCTTGTATCTTTATAATAAATTCCCCCTTTTTTCTTAAACCATCCATTTCTGGGGTTCTTAACCAAGCGCCCTTCCCTTCTCCCTGCCCCGTCATGTCCCTTTCCCACCATCGGATGCCCGTAAGGGAAGTGACTCGCTTGTACTCTCCCAGCCCTCTGTGCTCTGCCTCTTCCACTGGTGGAATCTGGCACCTACAGATGTTTCCCCCTCTTACAGTTTTTATTTGCTTCAAGATGGGGTTGTGAATGTTGGAAATTGCCTTAGTTAGCTAAAAATATGAAAGAGAGGTGGGATTGACTGGTGTTAATGCAAAAATCTGAGTAAGAAAGCAATAACATAAGACCTAATAGGTAAAGGCTTAGGTAACTGTTTCCTTATCAACAAAATGGTCATCATGCTAATGGTACCGACCTAGGGTTGTTACTTGGATTACAGTACTGAGTATGGAACTTCCATGAGCCATAGTAAGACTCAAGTTGATTTTAAAGGTGGGGCATACAACTGCTTAAGTATTGCCAAAGTTTGTAAATTTGGTTTGCCTGGTTATCAGAGGGACATCTTATCAGAAGGGAATGACCGTTCCTTAGCTTGAGGGCCTTAGCAATAGTTTTACTGACCCATTCCTGAGTTAGGCACCTAAGGTTTCTTGATATTCCTATTGACATCTTATGGCAAGCATCATGTTTGTGTAATTGGCTCAGGTTTTGCATTACCTCTATAAGAGAGGTATTACTATTATTACTAGGGGCACAGTGCATGAATTCATGCACCTTGAAAGGAACTGTAGGCTGTGGTGGGTATGGGGGCAGATTTCGGCCCATCCTCCATGCCCCTGCCCGGCCCCTTCCACCGCGGCCTCCAGTCCCCTGTCTGCCAGCAGCTCCACTTCCACTGCTGCTCCCAAGTGCTGACGGCACTGTCCCACTAGCACCCACTGATGGCGAGGATCGATTGGGGCCAGCGCCAGCAGGAGGTGCGAGTGGCAGCTGCTGCCCCAGTGACCCCTCAGGAGCAGAGGGAGGTGGAGAAGCCTCAGGGGCGATCCGGGCTGGCAGCCGCCATTCGCACGTGCTGATGGTGCCAAGTGATCAGGGCTGGCGTTGGCAGCAGGTGCAAGCACCAGGTGGGACCACAGCCCACGGGAGCAAAGAATTTTCAGTAACCACTACAGGCTCGCCCCGATGACAGTGACTGGCGCCCTGCCTTGGTCTGGCACCTCCACTCACCTGCTCCACCACCTGCCATGTTCCACGCTCTGCCGCCTGCTGCCAACACCTGCCATGTTTCATGCGTGGTCCCTAGTGGTCAGTGCACGTCATAACGACCAGTTGTTTGGTTGTTCCGCTGTTCAGTCTATTTGCATATTAGGTTTTTAAAAAATATATATATATTTTATTGATTTTTCACAGAGAGGAGGGAAGAGGGATAGAGAGAAACATCGATGAGAGAGAAACATCGATCAGCTGCCTCTTGCACGCCACCTACTGGGGATGTGCCCGCAACCAAGGTACGTGCCCTTGACCGGAATCGAACCTGGGACCCTTGAGTCTGCAGGCTGACGCTCTACCCGCTGAGCCAAACCGGTTAGAGCACATATTAGGGTTTTATATATAAAGGTTATATAGGATTATTGTACAAAAGCAAGCAAGAATTTATTGCGGTGCAGCAAAAACATACTTAGGGCAGTGAAACAAGAAGGGCATTAGAAGCAAGAAGAGAGCCTAGGCTGGGCTGCTTTGGCTCACTGGGAGGTCAGAGAAAAGGGGGCTTAGAGACAGGTTCAGCAGGTTAGCCAGGGAGGAGCTGACACTGCCCATTGCTCTCCTGGTTGCAAGTCTCATGGGGTCCCTTAGAGGTTAGGAGACACGCTCCTGTGGGGGAATGGCACGGACATGCTCCCTAGAGGGAGAGAGCAATAATGGAGGTATTATTGATGAGGTCTTCTAGATAGAATGATCAGTGATTTGCTGAAATCTATCCACACTGAACATTTTTCTGGCTTTAATTTTAGCATTTGGTCTGAAACATCTATTAATCACTCAATAGAACAGCAGTTCTCAAGCTGTGGGTCGCGCGACCCCTTTGGGGGTCGAATGACCCTTTCACAGGGGTCGCCTAAGACCATGGGAAAACACATATATAATTACATATTGTTTTGTGATGAATCACTATACTTTAATTATGTTCAATTTGTAACAATGAAAATACATCCTGCATATCAGATATTTACATTACGATTCATAACAGTAGCAAAATTACAGTTATGAAGTAGCCACGAAAATAATATTATGGTTGGGGGTCACCACAACATGAGGAACTGTATTAAAGGGTCACGACATTAGGAAGGTTGAAAACCACTACAACAGAATATCTCAAGTAGTTTGGTATCCACACCTTTTTAAGATGCTTGGCCAGCGTTTCCAGGGCAGAGGCCTCAGCACACGACTGAAGCTTGCTCCTATTGGTCCAGTCCGGGTAAGGGGCGGGCTATAGCAAGCTCCACACAAGTAACTGGCCTTTCCTGTGGCTCCGCCCCCGGAAGCAATCGCTAACGCCGGTGATTGGCCAGAGCCTCTAGAGGCGGGCTCCGAGCTGAGCTGGGGGGGTTCGTAATGCAATCTGGGCAGCAGCTCAGTGGGTGACTTGTCCGCTGTGGGTGGGGAGAAGCCTGGGGAGGCAGGGCGGGGGCAAGGGCACTGATACTGTCGGCCCCTTCAGCTTCAGCCTGACTCCACACACACAAACCCAGCGCCAGGAACCCTTTTGGGCTTATAGACACCCACTTGGTTCCGTGACGATTCACTTAAGTCACCTAAGCCTGGGGAATACCCCAACTTTGCTCCTCTCCCCATCTACTCATTCACGGGCACATGTGCGCCAGGATATAATACTTTATTCACTAACACGGGTGGAGGATTTGTAATGAAGTGGGAGAGGCCACTGTTCCCAAAAATCCCAGTAGGAGATTTGCCATGTCTCCCAGGTCCCGGGCAGCCAGTTCTGCCACTCCACCCTTTCTCAGACTAGGGTCCCGCAGTCCTTGTCCAGTTAGTCCAGCCCCTGGGGGTCAGGGCCCTGGCATGCGCCTCCTCAGCCAGACACTAGCAGCCCAGCGACAAGGGGGCTCACCTACTCTCACACCCTGGGCAGCGCTCGCTGACGCTGGCGGCCGTAGCGCCGGGGGGCAGCTTGAAGTCTTGGCCGCACACAGTGCAGATATAGCAACGGTGCAGCACGTGCGCACGACGGTGGCGGACGTAGTGGGAGCTGAGGCGGAAGCGCCGACCGCACTCGGTGCAGGGGTAGGGCCGCTCGCCCGTGTGCGTGCGCGAATGCTCCGCCAGGTTGGACCGGTGGCCAAAACGGCGGCCACACACGGCACAGCGGTGCGGCTTCTCGCCCGTGTGCACGCGCCGGTGCTTGGCCAGCGCCGAGCTCTGCGCGAAGCGCGTGCCGCAGTCGGCGCATGCGTACGGCCGCTCCCCGGTGTGCGTGCGTCGGTGGCGCGCCAGGCACGAGCTGCCGCCGAAGGCGCGCCCGCAGTCGGGGCAGGCGTAGGGCTTCTCGCCCGTGTGCACGCGCAGGTGCTGCGCGTAGTTGGAGCTCTGAGCGAAGCGGCGCCCGCACTGCGTGCACACGTAGGGCTTCTCGCCCGTGTGGCGCCGCCGGTGTTGCTGCAGGTTCGAGGCGGCGGAGAAGCTCTTGTCACACTCCGGGCACTTGTAGGGCCGCTCGCCCGTGTGCATGCGGCCGTGTTTGGTCAGCGCCGACTTCTGGGAGAAGCGCTGGCCGCACTCGGTGCAGACGAAGGGCCGCTCGCCCGTGTGCGTGCGGCCGTGTTTGGTCAGCGCCGACTTCTGCGAGAAGCCCCGGCCACACTCGGGGCATTCGAAGGGCCGTTCACCCGTGTGCGTGCGCGAATGCTTGGCCAGCGTGGACCGGCGCGCAAAAGCACGGCCGCAGTCCGCGCACGCGTGTGGGCGCGCCGGGTCGGTGGACTGCGCTGCGGCCTTGCTCGGGACCTGCTGGGAAAGAGGAGATAGGTCAGTCCTGACCCACAGGCCCGGGGGCAAGAGACCTGGGTCTCCGCAAGTTGCCATCTCAGTTCCGCTTATGGAAAACAGGAAAGCCAGGGTGCCTCCCTCATAGCACTGGTGCGCACATTAAATTAGATACTGCACTAATGTACATAGCACATGCCCAGTGTCATTCTACTTGTTCTTTAATAATTCAACAAATATTTATTTTTTAAAATATATTTTATTGATTTTTTTACAGAGAGGAAGGGGGAGGGATAGAGAGTTAGAGACATCAATGAGAGAGAAACATCGACCAGCTGCCTCTTGCACACCCCCTACTGGGGATGTGCCTGCAACCAAGGTACATGCCCTTGACCAGAATTGAACCTGGGACCTTTCAGTCCGCAGGCCGACGCTCTATCCACTGAGCCAAACCAGTTAGGGCAACAAATATTTATTAAGGGTGTGCAAGGTGCCAGACTGTGTTCTAGGCACTGGGGATTCTGTATTATATTTTTTAAATTCCTGCTTATGGGAAAAATGGATGAGTGCTGATACTGGGTGAATGTTTCAAATTTAAATGTTTAAAAACTGATGTAACGAGCAAAAACTAAAGGAAGTGAGAAAGCAGGCTACAGAAGGCACAGCAAGACCCTGGGGCAGTTTTGCCAGTGAAGACCCAGGAATGGCAAGAAAAAGTACGTAGGGCAGAATGTATGGAGGGGAGAGTAATGGATGGGGTGCCCTGGAGGGGATCTCAGCCTAGGGCCTTGTAATATGAAAGATGGGGAACCATTAGAGGAGATGTTAGACGGTACTTTGCAGGGACATGACCAGATGAGACTCATTTTAAAAGCCTCCATCAGGATGCTGGGGTAGAAGGAGGCAGCAGGCAGATCAGGAGCCCAGGGAAGAGGCTACTGCACTGCAGTCATCTGGCCAGAGAATGGGGTGGGGCCACAACATTAGTAACAAAGAAACAGAATTTCCGGAGGATGAGGCCCAGAAATCAGGATTTTAAAAAGATTCCCAGGTGATTCTAATGTGCAGCCAAGGTTGAGAACCACTAGCTCCTTGCTACAGACCAGCCATATCAGCATCACCGGGAACTTGTTAGAATCTCAAGTCCCACCACAGACCTACTGAATCACAACCTTCACTTTAACAAGATTCCCAGGTGACTTGTATGCTTGTTAAAATTAAGACTTAATCTAGAAGAGAGAACAACTCCTGGAGAAAGCAGGTGGGAAAGGTGAGGGTTTTACAGGCTGAAGGACCGCACAGGCAGTCTTAGAGGTGAGAAAGGGGCAGGTCTGTTTGAACTGGGGCATGGGATGTGTGTTGGGTCATGAAGTCAGGACATGAGGTCAGGTGGTGTAGAGCTTTGAATGCCAGGCCTAGGAGCTGAGACTGTATCCTGAGGGAAACAGAAAAACACTAAAAGGTTTAAGCAAAGAGAGAGAGAGGATTAGATGTGCACAGAGCCCTTTGGGAAAATGTTTGTATTCATTAAGGAGAGATTGGATTTTTAATTTTTTTTTAAAGGGGAGAATGATGATTTTTATTTTTATTTTTAAAATATATTTTGTTGATTTTTTTACAGAGAGGAAGGGAGAGGAGTAGAGAGTTAGAAACATCCATGAGAGAGAAACATCAATCAGCTGCCTCCTGCACACTCCCTACTGGCGATGTGCCCGCAACCAAGGTACATGCCCTTGACCAGAATTGAACCTGGGACCCTTGAGTCCGCAGGCTGATGCTCTATCCACTTAGCCAAACCACCTAGGGCTGGAGATGTTGGATTTTGATAGGCAGTGAGAGAATGCTTCAGCGCCTGTGTGCAGCATAATTCAGGCCTGTTCTGGACAACGACTGGCTATGGGACTAGGTGATGACAGCTACGAGATGCAGGATGTCAGCACTAGAAAGAGCTTTGGAGATGACAATCTTCATAGAAACTGAGACTCAGGGAGACCACACAGCAAGCTCATGAGCTACCTTGTGGGCAGGTGTTGTGCTAAACGTTGATGGGAAGTGTGTGAGTAATCCTCATTCCACCCTCCTCCAAATCCAGTCACCCAGATGATAGATACTCAGTCTGGCTTTCAAAAATCTTACTTTCATTATCTCACTTTACAGATGAGAAAGCCAAGGCAAAGCTGGTAAATGGTGAAGCTGGGGTTTGAACCGATGCTTTTAACTGCTACATGTTATGTCTAGAGTCAGCCCTCCATACACATTTCATGGCCAGCCATGCCCAGCCTCCTCCATCCCATCCTTAGCTCTAACCAGTCCACTCAAGGTTCGAAAATATCCCCAACTTTCTGTCTTGTCTCCACTGCTGTCACTACCTGAGAGCAGGCTGCCAGCCTCACATGGCCTGTTCTCCCCACAACAGCCAGTGAATCTGAACAGGAAACCCAACATGCCTCTCTGATCTGAGGCTTCTGATGGCACCGTATCACCTCACGTGGGATGTAAAATTCCTATGCGGCTTCCAATACCTGTAGCTCTCGGCCCCGTCTCCTCTGAGCCTTTGCTTTTGCTGTTTCTTCCTCCCTGAAGCCCCTCCTCTGCCTCCATTTGCCAAATGCCCACTGAGCTTTGTCTGTGAGCCTTCCCCACTGCCTTGAGCTGTCTGCCCTCAGTCCTCTGTCTAGGCCCCCATGTGGGTCTCCCCTTTCACACCAGCCCCAGGATACACCCCAAAAAGGCCTTTGGTAAAAATTAGTTGAAAATTCTCCAGAAGGCCCTAGCTGGTTTGTTCAGTGGATAGAGTGTTGGCCTGGGGACTCAAGGGTCCCGGGTTGTATTCTGGTCAAGGGCACATGCCTGGGTTGCAGGCTTGTTCACCAGTAGGGGGCATGCAGGAGGCAGCAGATCAATGATTCTTTCTCATTATTGATGTTTCTATCTCTCTCTCCCACTCCCTTCCTCTCTGAAATCAACAAAAAATATATATATTAAAAAAAAAAATCCTCCTTTCCGAAACCGGTTTGGCTCAGTGGATAGAGCGTCGCCTGCAGACTGAAAGGTCCCGGGTTCGATTCCGGTCAAGGGCATGTACGTTGGTTGCAGGCACACCCCCAGTAGGAGATGTGCAGGAGGCAGCTGGTCGATGTTTCTCTCTCATCGATGTTTCTAACTCTCTATCCCTCTCTCTTCCTCTCTGTAAAAAATCAATAAAATGTATTTAAAAAAAAAAAATCCTCCAGAAGGATGATGTAGACCAAGGCCTTAAATTTTAGGAAGAAGAAGAATGAATAATATTTACCTAGTATTTGTTATGTGCCATACACAGTTCTGGCTCTTTACATGTATTAACTCATTTCATCCTCACAACCCTAAGGAGTAGGTGCGGGTATGATCTTCCTTTTACAAATGAGGAACGAGAGGCACAAAGACTTTAAAATTAAGACATTTAATCTAGAAGAGATTGCCCAAGGTGACACAGCTGGTAGCTGATGGAGACGGAAGTCCATCTTGAGCTCTAGAGTCTGAGTTCTCTTTTTATTTTTTTAAAAAATATATTTATATTGATTTCAGAGAGGAAGGGAGAGGGAGAGATAGAAACATCAATGAAGAGAGAGAATCATTGATTGGCTGCCTCTTGCACACCCCACACTGGGAATCAAGCCTGCAACCTGGGCATGTGCCCTGACCAGGAATGGAACCCTGACCTCCATAAGGTTCAACCTCAACTTCATAGGTTGAGGCTCAACCACTGAGCCACGCTGGCCAGGCTGGAGTCAGTTCTTAACTTACAGGTGGAATGGGGAGATCAGGAGATCACAGGGCCAGAGGAGGCAGAGTAAGCCAGCATGATGGGCCAAGGAGGCCTGAGAAAAACAGACCTGCAGAGCTATTTTGACTGGGAGCAGAGGCCAAAGCAGCCAGCCCCCTCCCCCGAGGGCCCACCACACCCACTAGGGGGCAGCAGAACGTCTTTCCCTGGGAACTGGCTCCCCTGCAGGAAGAAACCAGAGCCTGGGCCCAGAAACCTGGCCCAGCCAGAGTTCTTCAGGTATGAGCAGGGCTGCACTGGAAGTTGTGGCAGTTTGGGGCTTGAAGGGGGAAATCTAACTCCTATTCTGATATTAAAGCTCCTCTCGTTAAACCTTCCTCTCCCTCAGGATAAATCCCAAATGCCCTACCTGGCCTGCCAAACACCCTGGGCTCATCCACGCTTCTCCCGGTGCCCCACTCACTCCCCCTGAGCCCCTGAAAGGCCCATTTCTTCTGCCTGGAGTCGCCACTCACCTCACCCCTCACTCTCACTGGTCTCAGATAAGCCATCTCTTGACTAACTTTGAGACCTTGGCCAGTCACCAAACTACCAAGCTTCCTGGGCCTCAGTTCCCTCACCTGTAAAATGGAACAAATACTACCTATGTTAGAGAACCGCGGTGCTTAACACAGTGCCTGGAGGAGAGTAAATGCTACCAAGAGCCCGGGGTTTCTGTTGCCTAACCCGGCCCCTCCCCCACCCCGTCTGCATTAGGCTCCCAGCTCCGGGCTTCTCTCCCCGGGGCCCGCTCTCACCACACAGGATTTTAGCTGCGCGGTTACTCAGCAGCCTACCAGTGCTACGCATCAAGCTCCATGGAACCCAGGAATATATATATATGGTGGTCACCCAGCACGGACCCTGGCACAGTAGGTGTGACACCTCTTTGACCTCAGCATGGGCAGTGGGGCAGAAGGATGGGTTGCTCATCCTCAGATTCCAGGTTAGGGATCGAGGTGTGGGACACGTACCTCCTTGTTGTCCACGGGGATCTTGAGTTTCAACACCTCATACTTCTCCTCACCTTCATTGTCATCCTTCACCAGCAGCACCATCTCCTCTTGCATCTCTTCCTCCTCCTCCTTCAGTGTCTGCTGTTCGTCAGGCATCTTGGTGTCCTAGGGCGGGCAGCTGGGTCAGAAGCTCAGGACCCACCCCGCACCCCGCACCCCGCACCCCGCACCCCGCACCCCGTACCCCGTACCCCGACCTGGCCCAGGCAAGGCGGTGCAGCGCGGCTTCCCTCGGCCGACCCTGGGGTTGGGCCCTCTCCCTCCCACCCGGCTCGGCCCTAGGCACCAGCACTTGCCCGCGACCAGCTCCGAAGACACTTGTTCACCCCACGCATCCCGGCGTTCAAGGCCCAGAACAGTTGGAATCTCCAGTGCCAATGAGTCGCCACCCTCCCCGCGCTGAGTCACTGCCGGCGCCTGGTCGGCCCGGATCTGCAGGGCACCCGTTGGAGGCGGGATCGGTGCGTAGACCTGGGGGTGCGCACTCACCAGCTGCAGATTCCGCATTCGCGCAATCCCCCCACCAGGACAGGGCTCCCCGGGTTTGGACACTTGTGATGCGTCGGGGGCGGGGCCTCTAGGCGGCCTGTCATTGGTCAGAACCGCTAACCCCGCCCCCTAGGGGCGGGATCCGGAGGACCCCGGCGTCCAGTCCGAGCTGCCCCTGGAGGATGGAGCGCCCAGAAGCAGTGGCCGCCGCCGTTCCCCAGCTCCTAGGACCCCCGTCCGCTCCACCCCGACTCTCAAGGTCCTCGCAGTCCGGTTCTGACCCACCTTCAGGGCGTTCCTCCTGTGCCGCTCGGGGTCTCCGCTGCAGCCGGGCACGTCCGCTCCGCCCAAACGAGGCTTCGCGCGCTCCAGCCCGGCCTGGGCCTCTGGCTGGCGCCCTCCACCTGTTCCTCCTCACCTCTTCCCTCTTCTTCTCTTTCCTCCTGCGCTGTCTTTTCTCTTTCCCGGCGTTGCCCTTCCTGGACTCTGAGACATCTCGCTCCTTGAAAATACGCTTACCAAACCCACGCCCACAAAAGGCTACCGCTGCCCCGTCTTGTGTCACGTGCCTGCTATGCGCCAGCATGCCAAGCGTCTCACGATCGCTTGAAAATTAAATGTGTCGGTTTGTTTTGTTTTGTTTTGTTAATCCTCACCCGAGGATATTTTTTCAATTTAGAGAGAGTGGAAGGGAGTGGGAGACACAAAGAGAGAGAAACATGGATGTGAGAGATCCACATCAATGGCTAATCTTCCGCAGGAGCCCGGATGGGGCGGGGATGCAGCCTGCAACCGAGCTCAACTGCTGAGCCACACCAGCCGGGCTAAGTCGTGGTCTTTGAAGTCTTCCTCTCCCAGGAGTATGCAGGGAAATGAAATGTCACTCATTTATCAGTTTCTAAAAGCTGGTAATGAGCCCTTGGTAATAATTCAGAATGTCTCCTTTTAGTAAAGTTGATTCATATGTTCTTTCATCCAGATTTACGGGGTAACGTGACTATTTCATAAGGAGAAAGGCTATGTTTGCCAAAAGAAGTAGATTTCAGGTTGAGGAGCAGTATAGGGAGATCTTTTGGCCAACAGAGATTAAAAGCTTCTGAAAATATACCTGGTTGAGTTGTTTGTTTGTTTTTTGTAAGCGGAAGCAAAGTTTATTGAGAGACAGAGGGACTCCCTGCAGCAGGCAGGGAGGGAGCCCAAGTGGGTTTTCCCTAGTTGAGTTTGAATTGTGCCATTGGTATGTTCTACCCATCCAGAGAACTGGGGTGGTAAACACAATAGAAACACTGTAGAATAGGCCAAATATTACAAATGGATTGCATGCACTATTTGCCCAGCGAAATGAGTCCTTCAGTCACTGTAACTCAGAGGGAATTTCCCAATTGGGATTTAATTTTTCCCAATAATAATTTACCTGGCCTTAAGGTTGTTGCTCTCCTGCCAGGAAATGCCTATACCCAGTGAGAAAGCATACAAATCATCATATATGAAATGGTGGCATTTGGATAAAATTCAATTACCATACCACCCTAGCCAGTTTGGTTCAATGAATAGGGCGTCGGCCTGTGGACTGAAGGGTCTTGGGTTCAATTCCGGTCAAGGGCACATGCCTGGGTTGTGGCCTTGATCCCCAGTGTGGGGCGTGCAGAAGGCAGCTGATCAACGATTCTCTCTCATCATTGATGTTTCCATCTCTCTCTCCCTTCCACTTTGAAATCAATAAAAATATGCAAAAAAAATTTTTTTTAAATTCAATTACCATACCTCAAATGAATCTAAAGGAAGTGGAATATGTCCTTGGGATCCATGGACTGGTTTTCCAGGATTATATTTGGACAGAGAGAACATCGCCTGTATACTTTATGATACAGTAAGAGAAGATTTCTAGTAATATTGCTTACTTCATGAAATCATCTTTTTGGGATAATTTACATGTATATGCTGAAGTATAGGGAGTTGGGCCCCTATAGGTAAGATTGGTTTCTGATTGAGTCCAAGCCATATGTGTTTGCCTGGGTCAGAGATTCCCGCTACCTGACCTTTTTAATCCTCACCTGAGGATTTGTTTATTGATTTGAGAGAGAGAGGAAGGGAGAGAGAGAAACATTGATGTGAATGGGAAACATTGATTTGTTGCCTCCCGTATGTTTCCCAACCGGGACTCAAACCCACAACCTTTTGGTGTGTGAGACAGTGGTCCAACCAACTGAGCCACAATGGCCAAGGCAAAGGTTCCCCCTTGTTGCCATATCCTCTTTCCTTCTGCAGCTGTCCATTGGAACGGTAAAAGTGAACCTTTTGATTTCATAGGAAGCAAGGATCATTCTCGGGTCTAGATAATTTGGCTGTTTAATGCTGCCTGTCTAGCTGCAGCATCAGCTAAACGGTTTCCTATTGCTTTCATGGTGGCAGCTTTAAAATGTCCTGGAATTTTGATAATTGCCAATTGTTTCAATTTCTGTATGACATCTAATAATTCTGCAACCTATTTTCTATTCTTTATGCGCTGTCCTGAGAAAGTTAAGAGGCCTCACTGTTTCTAAAACATTCTAGAGTTGTGAGCTACACCAAGGGGATAGATTAGTATAAATATTGGCTATTTGATTGTTGGCCAATTGACAAGTCCGAGTTAGAATAATTAATTCAGCTTGTTGGACAGATTTTATTGAGGTAAATAAGAACCTTCAATTATATCCACCCTGGAAGTTAATCGCGTATCCAGCTAGGTAATATCACTGGTCACCTTTTACAGCTCCATCTGGAAGCCAAAATAAGTCAGCATTACCAAGGAGTTTTCTGTAAACCATTCCTAGGAACAAGAAGGTGGTCAGTGGGCAAAATGTAATCATTGCTGTCTTCATCCTGCAAAGAAGGTAGCAAAGTTGCTGAGTTAAGACTGTTACATTAAGCCCTGACAGTATGGCTTACTGGTTGGGAAATGTTGCCAGTTCAGTTCCTGATGAGAGCACATGCCTGAGTTGTGAGCTTGATCCCAGTAGGGGGCGTGCAGGAGGCAGCTGATCGATGTTTCTCTCTCATCGATGTTTCTAACTATCCCTCTCCCTTACTCTCTGTAAAAAATCAATAAAATATATTTTAAAAAATAAAATAAAAAATTAGAAAGTTTATAATTAAGGTGTCCCAGAGTGGGAGCTTGAGGCAATTTTTTCTTTAGCTCTTTAACAGGGCAGTGGGCACACAGGGCAATATACAGATCTTGTAACATAGAAACCCACACCTGAAACCTATATGATCATATTAACCGATGTCACCTCAATAAATTTATTAAAAAAGGAAAAAAATTAAAATATATAAATGTAGAGCTTTTTAAAAAATATATTTTTATTGTTGATTTCAGAGAGGAAGAGAGAGATAGAAACATCAATGATGAGAATCACTGATCAGCTGCCTCCTGCACACCCCACACTCAGTATCAACCCCGAATCCAATCGTGACCTCCTGGTTCATAGGTTGATGCTCAACCACTAAGCAACACCGGCTGGGCTCTTTTTATTTTTTTCTAAATCCCATATCAGTTTTCTAAAACCCTTCTTTCTTTCTCTTTTCTTTCTTTCTTTTTCTTCTTCTTCTTTTTTTTTGTTTTGTTTTGTTAATCCTCACCCGAGGATATTTCTTTCCCTTTGATTTTTATTTTTATTTTTTTTTATATATTTTATTGATTTTTTTACAGAGAGGAAGGGAGAGGGATAGAGAGTTAGAAACATCGATGAGAGAGAAACATCGACCAGCTGCCTCCTGCACATCTCCCACTGGGGATGTGCCCGCAACCCAGGTACATGCCCTTGACCGGAATCGAACCTGGGACCTTTCAGTCCGCAGGCCGATGCTCTGTCCACTGAGCCAAACCGGCTTCGGCCTTTCCCTTTGATTTTTAGAGAGAGTGGAAGGCAGGGGAGAGACAGAAAGAGAGAAACATCAATGTGAGAGAGACACATTGAATTAGTTGCCTCCCACGCATGCCCCAACTATTCATTCTGTTGCTTTTGCTCCCAGAAACCAGTAGGTACATTCATTGGAATAGGTCGGAATGGCCAGAATCACGTGCTCTAACAGTTACATTAAGTTCCTTTGTGAGTCCATCAGGGTCCCGGAGAAAATCGGGGAAATCTTTAGGTAGATCCCTTAATTATGCTCTAGTCCATGTAATGTATACAATTGCTGGTTCCCCTCTGCCTGAGACCAGCTTTTCTCCAAAGGGAGCTGCTAGAATTCCTGCATTATCCTTGTCTGAATTTCTATCCTCACTTTCCCCTAGGTCAGTGGTCGGCAAACTCATTAGTCAACAGAGCCAAATATCAACAGTACAACGATTGAAATTTCTTTTGAGAGCCAAATTTTTTAAACTTAAACTATATAGGTATGTACATTGTTTTTTTTTAATGTACATTGTTATTAACTTAATTAAGGTACTCCTAAGGCTTAGGAAGAGCCACACTCAAGGGGCCAAAGAGCCACATGTGGCTCGCGAGCCGCAGTTTGCAGACCACTGCCCTAGGTCAGTATGGGAGGTGGTAGTGGAAGAGATATAGAGGAGATAGAAGGGGAAGGAAGAAGGGAGAGAGAGGGCAAGTCCGGACAAGAAAGCTCAGAGAGCAAAGGATATAGGGGAAGAGCTACAGAAGGGGGAAGAACAGGGTATTGGCATTTATTAGCGTTAGCAGTCTTCTTTAGATCAGGGACATCTCTACAATTTCTTTTTTTTTTAATTTATTGATTTGAGAGAGAGGGAAACTTGTTGCTTTACTTATTTTTTTTATTCCCCCCCGCCCTGCGTTACTTATGTATGCATTCATGTTTGATTCTTGTATGTGCCCTGACTGGGAATCGAACCTGCAACCTTGGCATATCAGTATGATGCTCTAATCAACTGAGCTTCCCAGACAGAACTCTAAAATTTCTTGTTAACTTAAAAAAAAATTTTTTTTTTTGCTTTCAAAGAGGAAGGGAGAGGGAGAAAGAGAAACATCAATAATGAAAGAGAATCATTGATCGGCTGCCTCCTGTATGCCACTTAGTAGGGCTCAAGCCCACAAGCTGTCCAGGAATTGAACTGTGACCTTCTGGTTCATAAGTCAATGCTCAACCACTGAGCAACATTGGCCCGGCTAAAAATAAAATTATCGGCCCTGGCTGAACAGTTGGTTGGAGCATCATCCCAATACGCCAAGGTTGCAGATTCAATCCCTGGTCAGGGCACATACAAGAATCAACCAGTGAATGCATAAATAAGTGAAGCAGCAAATCAATGTTTCTCTCTCTAAAATGAATCGATAAATAAAATAAAAAAGAATTGATCTGTGCTCCTCCTAATTTAATTTCAGTTTTATTTGGATGTCTGAACAAATTTCTAGGGATGTTGTGTGGTGAGTTGAAGTGTGCTGCTTGAGTTGGCTGCAAGGGGCATCACCTCCGTAGTTGCATTCAGCCCTCTTGGAGTCCTGCTTTCTCTCCTCGGCTCTCTAATACAGCGGTGAGAACTGAGAGCACTAGGTAACAACCTTTGAAGTGCACATCCCCAGACGAGTCAATTAATTAATTACAGTTTAGTTGGCGTTCCCTATGGGGCTGTTACATCTCATGGGGGATGCCTCCTTGCAGCAGGCCAGTAAGACACTAGAAAATTCCTTGCCAAGTGGAATGAGGAAAATGAGACAGATGCTGAACAAACCGGTCCAGCAATTACAGCCAGTACATATGGTCACCTCCCCAGAGATAACATCTAGGCTCTTGTATTTTAGCTCCAGGCCCAGAAAAGCAGCAAAACCAGGTGGGCAGCACCAGGACCAGCTGCAATGACTAATGACCCCCTGCCCTGATGCTGACCAATCAGTAGAGACCATGACCCTAAAAGGGCACACCTGGAAAACTGATGCATTTTCTACTGAATCCCTCCCCTTAGACTTTTCCTAAGATTCCAGCCCGGGGCCACACGTGCCTTTCCCTCCCCTCTCCTCCCCCACAGGCACTCATTTCCTAAACTTTAAGGGTCCCCATGAGACCTGCAACCCGGAGAGCAACAGGCAGCAGCAGCTCCTCCTGGGCTCACCCCATGAACCTGTCTCCAAGGCCCCCTTTTCTGTGACTTTCCAGTGAGCAAAAGCAGCCCAGCCTGGGCTCATTTCTTCCCTGTTACATTTCTAGAGCCAAGCAGCCTCCCTTAGGTCTGTCCTGCTGCTGCTTTTATGCTAAGCCCTTCCTTGGTTCACTGGCTCAGCTTTAATAAACATCCTCCCAACCACGTGGACTCATGTGACATCTTTCCTGCACGAGGTCAAGAACCCACATGCTACAGGCTGGCCCTGGGCAGACCTGCTCAGGACCAGGTCCCCTGCCTGGTAACACCCTGGCATCTCTACAAAGAAAAGTGGAAATTTGGGTCCTAACTGGTGTGGCTCAGTGGATAGTGTCGGCCTGTGGTTTGAAGGGTCCCAGGTTCAATTCCGGTCAAGGGCATGTACCTTGGCTGCAGGCACATCCCCAGTAGGGAGTGTGCAGGAGGCAGCTGATCGATGTTTCTCTCTCATGGATGTTTCTAACTCTCTATCCCTCTTCCCTCCTCTCTGTAAAAAATCAATAAAATATATTAAGAAAGAAAGAAGAAAGAAAGAAAGAGAGAAGGAAGGAAGGAAGGAAGGAAGGAAGGAAGGAAGGAAAGAAGGGAGGAAGGAAGAAAGAAAAAGAAAGAAAGAAAGAAAGAAAAAGAAAAAGAAAATGGAAATTTGGGCTGGAGGGAGGAAATGCCCCTTATCTTCATAGCCAAACAAGTTCAGGTTCTCATTTATCCAGCAAAAAGTTCTTTGGCCAGACTCTCAGAAAGCAATTCCAATTGAAAAATCAAAGTTAAAAATTAGCCACTCATTTTTTTGCTCCTGTCCTGCCTTAGCCTGGGTTCTACCAACCCTTAACCTTTAGTTCTATCTGGAGGATTTTTTAAAAAATATATTTTTTATTGATTTCAGAGAAGGAGAGATAGAAACATCAATGATGAGGCTCGTTGATTGGCTGCCTCCTGCACACCCCCTACAGGGGATGTAGCCCGCAACCCAGGCATGTGCCCTTGACCGGAATAGAACCTGGGACCCTTCAGTCCACAGGCTGACACTCTATCAACTAAGCCAATCCAGCTAGGGCAGGATTTATTTTTTAATACTCACCCAAGGATATGCTTATTGATTTTTGAGAGAGAGAGAGAGAGAGAGAGAGAGAGAGAGAGAGAGATGGTTGCCTTCCATACCTGCTCTGACCAGGCATCGAACTTGCAATCCTTTGGTGAACAGGACAATGCTCCAACCGACTGAGCCACACCAACCAGGGCTCTATCTGGAGGATTTTTAAAAGCAGCTCACACCCAGCCAGTGTGGGTCAGTGGTTGAGCGTCAATCTATGAACTGGGAAGTCACAGATTCCCAATCAGGGCACATGCCCAATTGCCAGTTGCAGGCTCGATCCCCAATGGGGGGCGTGCAGGAGGCCAATCAATGATTCTCACCATTGATGTTTCTCTCTTTCTCTCCCTCTCCCTTCCTCTCTGAAATCAATAAAAATATATTTTTTAAAAAACAGCTCAATGCCCTGGCCAGTTTGCTCAGTGGTTATAGTGTCAGCCCATGCATCAAAGGGTCATGGATTCGATTCCTGGTCAAGGGCAGATATCTGGGTTGCAGGTTCGATCCCCAACCCCAATCAGGTATGTGTGGCAGGCAACCAATCAATGTGTCTCTCTCACATCGATGTTTCTCTCTCTCTCTTTTGCCTGCCTTTCACTCTCTCTAAAAATCAATGGAAAAAGATCATTGGGTGAGGATTAACATAAATAAATAAGTAAGTAAGTAAGTAAATTTTAAAACCTGCTCAAATAAAATCAGGGCCTCTTATCTTAAAACCAGGAGGTCCAGAATTCCAATGGAAACTCACCCACGTTCACCCAATGCAAAAAAGATGCAAAACAAAGAATGGGTCAGTGAGGCACCTTGGGCTCCTGCTGGTGCTAAGCATGGGTCCAGGTCTGCAGTGGTCCTGGTGGGCCTCTTTGGAATCTTGTTGTACTACACCAAGAAAATGTCAAAATAAGAAATCTTCAAACCTATAGATTTTTTTTTTTTTTAGTTTATTTGAGCTAAATTGATGACAATTGCCAGGAAGCAAAATCCCAACAGACTGAGAAAATGCTCCAGAGAGTGGCAGTTTTGCACCTTATTTATACACTACAAACAAAGGAGGAGGCATAGGGGTTACATGAAATTCATTGGTGATAGATTATGGAGGCAGGACAAAGCACAGGGGGGCAGGGGTAGTGGGGAGAGAATCTCTGGGATTGAATAAAAAGTAAAAGGAATAGACACATACTTCTTTTACATAGTAGGTGGGCATAGGATAGCTAACAGTTAATTAACATGATCATAATAACAATGAGGGGATTTGTAGTCTCTGCTCTGGCCTGGTAGTTGTGCTTTGAGGGGGTCTGAAAAAAGGAAATTTCTTTGATATTCCAAAGGCATGTTATTAGGTATATTTTTGCAGATGCAAAAAAGACAACAGACAGGCTCGGCCTAGGTACAGATACACCCTTGTTAGGGAAAAATACCTGCCTAGGACATGACTGCTCACCATGAACTGCTTTTAGTCAGAAAGTTGTTTTTAAAATATATATATATTTTTATTGATTTCAGAGAGGAAGGGAGAGGGAGAGAGATAGAAACATCAATGATGAGAGAGAATCATCAATCAGCTGCCTCCCCACTGGGGCTCGAGCCCACAGCCCGGGCATGTGCCCTGATTAAGAATTGATCGGTGAGCTCCTGGTTCATAGGTCGATGCTCAACCACTGAGCCACGCCAGCCGGGCTAGTCAGAAAGTTTTAATTTCAGACCATCCTTTGTGGTTACTCTAGGTGTCCGAGTTTGTAAGGCCACCGTGCAGGCCTCCCCTGAGCTTGTCAGGTTTAGTATGTGGCCCCTTTCGTCCACAGCCAGATGTAATTTTACAAAGTTCTCTGCAGGGTGGGCTTCAGGCCCAATCTGGTAAGGAGGGGAGACGAGGAAAACCAGCAAGGAGGGCCTCCGGTTAGGCCTATGGGTTTGTGTGCCAAAGCCTCCAAGAAGCCCAGGCCTGAATGCAAAACTCTAAGGTTTCAAGTGTGTGTAACAATTTGGGGGGCGGGGAGGGGAGGACAGGGAGGAACCGCACTGTAACCATCTTTTATGGGTTTCAGGCTAGCTTGTCTGAGGGTTATGATCTGAGAGCTTCTGAGAGCCTCATGCAGATTAATAGATAACCAACCAGTGAACTAGCAGAGCAGTCTTGTACTTCATTTCTTAGGTGGGTGAACTGCCCTAGTCTCTCTCTCTCTTTTTTTTCCTTTTTTAAATTGATTTTGAGAAAAATAGAAGGAGAGGGAGAGAAGGAGGGAGGAGGAGGAGGAAAAGAGAGAGAGAAAAACCCATCGACCATCCATGCATTCATTGGTTACCTCTTCTATGTGCCCTGACTGGAGATGGAACCTGCAACTTCGGCATGTGGGGGACACTCTAAGCAACTGAGCTACCCTGCCAGGGCCACCCCAGCCTTTATTGTCCCTGGCCATCATATCAGCTCCTCTCACTCCTCCTCCCCATTGCCACCCTCCTTAGAAAAAGCTAGCAATCGGAGTCCCGCTCCTAAAGACACCTGGGTCGCTGGGAAATATGTTGGCCTTTTCCAGGCGATAAAGTGGTACCCCTTTTGCCTTCTCTTTGCGATGTGCAGCCAAATGACCTGTTTGACAAATGAAAATGGGTCTCAGAGAAGTGGGGCTTCTCGGCAGGCAGAGCATCAATGCTGGGCCTTCTGTCGGCACCAGCGCAGCCCACCACACTCCCGCCCACTTGTTGCCACTGAACACCCTCAGCCTGTGGGATCCAGAGATTTTCCTGTTAAGGGCCGCGCTGTGTGGCGTGCGTGGTGTGGATGGCGCCTTGTGGGCATCAAGTCCTGGGACCTGTTGACAGAACTGGTGGCTATTTAACCAGATGTCAGAGCTAGAAAACAGCTAAGTCCACTTCTTTGACCAGAACAGAAGGCAAGGGACCCACATGTTTACACACAGCTTGGGGATTCTGCCTGTTGTGACCCTTGGACACCTTTTCCACCCCTCACCACACACACACACACGAGTCCAAGCCGCAGACAAGCAGTTTATTGGCAAGGAAACGTGGAGCTGTGTCTGTCTGGTCTTTGAACTTCCCTGGCTTCTCCTCATTCCAGTCCTGCCCTCCCAGCCACTTTCTCTGCGGGTGTGCACAGGGCCTGGGCCCGGCATGCAGAGTTCTCCTTCTGCTGCCTCTGGCCCATTTTGCCAGCGTCCATGTGTCAGGGTGGGTGGGGTCCTCCAGGGCAGGCAGGTCTGGGCTCTGTCCACGGGGGCCCTTCCTGGCCAAGACCATGTCCAATGGCCTGAGGCTGGGCACTGCCTGCGGCACAGCAATACTCTCCTTAGAAGGATGATCAGGTTGCCCCTGCCTAGTTCTGGCCCCTAAGCCCCAAGTCTCATAAGGTTGGACCAAACCATGGTTCAGGGTGCTGACCCATTCTTAACAGGTTAGAGGCTACAGGAATTTAGGGTTAAAGACTTCAGGCTCAGACCAGTTTCTTAATTCAACAAAGTTTTATTGAGTGCCTACTGTGCACGAGGCAGTGTTCTAGAAGCTGGGGGTATGACCGCACTGGCAAGGTCCTGACTGAGCCCAGCTGGGACAGTTTCCTGAGCTTCAAGATCATTGTCTCCAATCTTCATCTATTCACTGCTTTCTCCATTTCTTCCCCTCCCACCTTCTTTCCTTCCCTCTCCCACCAACTCCCAGGTCCCTTCTTCTCTGATTAGGCAAGATGCCACTCCTGCTCCTCCACCCTCCCTCTGCCCCATCATTCCAGTCCCACTGGTGGCTCCTCCTTGAGGGGCCTTGCCAGACCACCCCCGGTCCCAAAGGGCCTCAGGACGAGATGCCCACGCTGGTGCTTGATCCGGGCAGAGCTGTCAGCAAAACCCTTGCCACACTCTGCACACTTGTATGGCTTCTCCCCAGTGTGTGTGCGCCTGTGTTTGACCAGGTCCGAGCTCCGGGGGAACTCCTTCCCACAGAAGCCGCACACATGGGGCTGGCTGAGTCCGGAGGGCTGGGCCCGGACTCGGGGTCGAGGGGCCATGGGCGCTGGGCCGGGGGGGTTATGTGGCCTCAGGAGAGTGGATGGTGGCGGCGGCCGAGCCTGTTCACCGCGGTGGGTACGGAGGTGCTTGACTCGGGCTGAGCTGTCAGCAAAACCCTTGCCACACTCAGGGCAGAGATAGGGCTTCTCCCCCGTGTGCACCCGATGGTGTTTCACCAGGTCTGAGCTTCGGCGGAAGCCCTTGCCACACTCAGGGCACTTGTGGGGCTTGTCACCCGCGAGTGGTGGGGGTGGCTCCCCGGTCTGTGGGCCCCTGGGCTCTGGCTCCAAGCCAGGCAGGCCAAAAGGCCCGTCACCTGAGTGCGAAGGGCTTCGAGGTGTCAGTGGGGGGCTGGTACCAAGAGGAGGTGGCGGGGAGCTGGAGCTGGGGGGTGGGCTGGGGATCAGGGGAGCCAGGGGGTAGCCTGGGAAGCTGAAGTCCTGCGGCTCCATGTGAGTCAGGCGGTGGCGGAGAAGCGTGGAGCTGAGGCTGAAGGTGCAGTCACACTCCGGGCAGGCGTGAGGCCTCTCGCCAGTGTGGGTGCGGAGGTGCTTGACCCTGGCAGAGCTGTCGGCGAAGCCCTTGCCACACTCAGGGCAGAGGTAGGGCTTCTCTCCCGTGTGCACCCGAAGGTGCTTCACCAGGTCTGAGCCCCGGGCAAATTCCTTTCCACACACATCACAGCCAAAAGGCTTGGGCCCCAGGTGACTGCGCTGGTGGCTCAGAAGACTGCAGCTGAGCACAAATCTTTTGCCGCAATCGGTGCAGATATATGGCTTGTCCTGGGCTTTGGGTCCCTGCGCGGCTGCTGTGGCTGCTCCAGACGGCGGCCGCCGGGGCACCATGGGCCGGGGGGGCTGCTCCCCGCGGTGTGTTCGCTGGTGCTTGATGCGAGCAGAACTGTCACCAAAGCCCTTGCCACAGATGCCGCACTTGTAGGGCTTCTCGCCCGTGTGTGTCCGCTGGTGCTTCACCAAGTCTGAACTCTGCCGGAAGCTCTTGCCGCATTCACCGCAGATAGTGGGGCGCTCCCCGGCAGGGACCCTGGACCTAGGAATCTTTGGAGGGCCCTGGGCTGGCGGTCTGGCTCTGTAGGGCTTTTCGCCACTATGAGTTCGCTGGTGTTTGATCCGGGCAGAGCTATCCCCAAAGCCCTTGCCGCAGACCCCACACTTGTAGGGTTTCTCCCCGGTGTGTGTCCGCTGATGTTTCACCAGATCCGACATCTGCCGAAAGCTCTTGCCACACTCGCCACATACAGCAGCCCGATCGCTAGCCTGGCCCCAACGTGGTTCTCCCAGGAGCCGGGGGCCTCTGTCTCGAGCCTGGGGTTTTCCTGGTCCCTCTCTCTGGACCCACAAGTCATCCCAGGTCTGGATGCCTTCAGGCTTGAGAGAGGCATTTCCTACTTCATGACTTGGGGCCAAATCGTCCTCTTCTTTAAACCCCAAGTCATCCTCCTGTGGGGTAGGTTCAAACTCATCCGCCCGAGACATCTCCACATTCTCACCCCCTAGACCTGGGGAAAGAAAAGCGATTTGTAGGCCTGCCCTGTTGCTCAGCCCAGAAAGGCTTCCTTGACAATCTGTTGTCACAAGGATCTCTCTCTCTCTGAACTTCTAAAGAACTTACTATTGTCTGCGCCTCTCATTAATAATAGTATTTTCCCTTTAACCATGCCTTTAATACTCGCCAATCACCGAACTAAGCATTACTGAACACTTGCAAACGATCCCATGAGGTAATACTATTACTGTGCCCATTTGCAGACTCAGAGAATTTAAGTCACTTGCTCAAGGTTATAAAGATTAGCAAGTAGCACAGCCAGGTTTCTAACGCAGGTCTGTCTGACCCCCAAGCCTGTGTTACCACTACATCATATCGTCCCTATTTAGGAAAACTGGTATTTGCTATTTCAATGCTATCTTTTTGGTATTAGCCCATCCTGTAATTTATTACTTCAGTCGTCTGTGTTTACCGGAGATGCCCCAGACACACACCTATCCCTCAAGATGCTTAGGGTTGATAGGAGAAATAAGGCAAAACAAAAATAATCATACTTGTGGGTTCAGAATAACTGCACTGTCACCAAAGTAGCAAACATATATATATATATAGATAGATAGATAGATAGAGAGAGAGAGAGAGAGACTGGAGGATAAGCTGGAAAGGGATGTTGGGACTAGGGGCTGAACCGAACACTAGGCTAAGACTCTTAATTAGGAGGCAGGTTTAGTAGGGGAGGTTTTGGAGGAGGGAGACCAGATCGGATGCAGTCTGGGCTCCATGCGGGCGCAGGGTGCATCGCTGGAGAAAAGAGGGCTGAGGGAGGTTGTGGCCACTGCCCGGTGAGGCAGCAGGAGACCCGCCGCAGGGCACAGGCAGCGAGGGCCGAGGACTGCTGGGGGGGGGGGGGGGGGGGGCGAGTCCTTGCGATGACGCCCTACCGGCCCGGCGCACAGTAGGTGCACAGACACACGGACTCCTCTGTTTTTGCTCCTGCTCCCTCTCTCCCTGGAAACACAGTTCATTGCCGATTTTCCTGCGTCTTGGCGAGGCGGAGCCCAGCATCGCAGCCCTCGACCCAGCCATCACCTATACATGGCGGCGCATCGCTGCGGCCTCACCTGTGCGGGCGCCGCCCGGCGGCTCCCCTTCCTCCCGGCCGCGCAGGTCCGGACCCCAGGGCTCCCCCGCGCGCTCCATCGCAGGCTCGCCGCCTGGGCAAGGGGACAAGCACAGCCCCGGTCACGCGGCCACGTGCGGCCCGCGCCCGGCCGTTGCCCTCCGCCGGCGGGCACCGGGCACCATCGGGGTCCGAGGTGCCGGGCGCGGCTCCCGGTGCCCGCCCCGCACCCCCGCCCCCGCCGGCGCCCCTGCACCTGCTGCTCCTTCCGGCTCCGCCGCCCGCCCCGCTGGGCGCCTCCGGCTCCGCCGCCCCGCGCTCCCCGGAGCCCCGGGGTGAGCGCAGCGCCCGGACCCCCGACAGCTCTGGGATGCGGGCTCCGCGTCCCACGGGGAGGGGACTCGGACCAGCGTCCCGGGGCGGCCGCCGGGGGCGGGGACGGGAAACGGAAGAGCGGGCCGCGCGGAGCCGCTCTAGGACCCGGAGGAGCCGCGCGCCGGCGGCGGCCGGGCGGTCGGCCGAGCTCGGTGGCGGCGGCCGGGCGGGTGGCGGCGGAGGGGCTGCTCTGAGCCGAGGCCGGGCCCGAACTCGGTGGTATTAACCGTGTGCCTCCTGGTGACGAGCCGGACTCTCCGAACTGCCGCTGGGCCGGGCCCTCGGGTCGGCGGCCGGGGAGACAAAGAGCTCCCGCCGCGGACCGGCCGGGCGCGGGGCCGGCCCGGCAGACAAAGGGCGGCGGGGGCCTCCGGCGGGGGGCGTGGCTCCGAGGCGCTGGGAACAAAGCCGGCCGGTCCGAGACTCGGAAACAAAGCGGGCCGGCCTGGGAGCCGCGGGCCGGGCGGGGCGGGGCGGGGGGGGTGGGCCGGGGCGGCCGAGACGGAGGCCGGTGCCTCCGGGGCCGCCGCTGGGGAGAGGCGGGCGGAGGGGTCGGCCCTGCGCCCGGAGCGGAGCCCCGGCGCCGGACTCAGAGTCGTGCCCTGCGGGCGCCGAGTCCGCAGGCGCTGAGGCCGAGCGAGAGGCAGCGGCAGATGCAGAAACAGACACAGTCGTGGAGCGGAGCCGGAGGAGCTGAGAAAAGCCAGGGCCCGGGAGAGGCAGGGCTAGAGGCCGAGCCACAAAGACGATGACACCAGCGGAGAGACGGAGGCCACGGGGAGACCAAGGGACAGGTCGCAGCCCTGCCCAAGGCCGCGCCGGAGAGGCGGAAACATGAGCCCCGTTCCCCAGCTCGGGGGGCCCTGGCTGGGCCTGAGCCCCAGTATCTGTACTTTGGGGCGGCTTGTCTTTGGGGCCGAGCGCCTGGGAGTCCCTGCGGCCCGTCTGATGATGGGGAGGAGTGACAGTATTAATCCACATTTATTAGCCACTCGTTGCTAAGCCCAGAATGTGGCATCAAGCGATGGAACACATGTAAGATTTGTCCTTGGGGTGCTGCCAGGCTAAAGGGACAAGCACACAAATCGTGGAAAATGCACTCCGAGGCCCGCGTTACTTGCCCCCCATAGCGGGAGGGCAGGAGGCGTTCTAGTCGGGGAGTGAGTCCGCCTGATTCTGTGTGTCGGTCCGCCTGGATGTGAGACAGACAGAAACAAGGACCTCAAGTCAGTCAACACATGCGTATGGGTCACCAACCAATGTCTAGACACTGTTTAGGCCTTGAAAATACAAAAGCTTATTCGGAAGCTCTTGGCCCACTAGAGTATGGAAATGTCCAGATGACATGGCAGACCCGAAGGGAGAGCAGTGCAGAGAGCGAGATACTTCCGTGGAGTTCGGTGCCTTTGGACCTGTCTGTAAGGTCATTTGTTTGATTTCTGGCTTTGTCATTGACTACTGCCTGACTTTGGGGAAATTACTTCTGTTTCCTCAACTGTGAAATGGGAACATTAATACCCCATTTGAATGGTTGAAGATTAGTACGTGTAAAAACATTTTGAAAAAAATGTCAGCTGTTGGTCCTTTGGCTAGAGTAACCGAGGAAGGTGTGGCATTTTTGAGCTGGTACTTCAAGGACAGCTAAGACTTCAAAGCCCAGAGTCTGGCTGAAGTGGGGGTTGAATGAAGAACTCCATACGGAGGGAATGAAATGCACAGTGGCCCGAATACTAACTGAAAACCTAGAATGTGCTAGCAGATTGAGATCCAAGATGATTAAGACCTATCCTCAAAGAGGGCAATTGAGAACATTCCCATTTTAATGTGTCGTGAGTTTATATAATAGGAAAGCAGTGAAAGCGTGTATGGTAAGTTTATTCATTTATGCCACAGACATTTGGGGGTTCAACATGTGGCAGGTATCTGTGCCAGCAAACAGGTAAGAAGTTAAAAAATGGCAAGAGCTAGCCCCTCTTGAAGGAACCTTCCCCCCCAAAGCTAGCAGCCCACACTCTTGCAGAGCTGGCTTTGACTGAGAAGACAGAGCCTCGTTACTAGGTCTGAACCTGAACTTGAGTTTAAAGATACAGTAGCCCCTCCAGGAAATGCCTGGTGGGGCCATAGGTAGCTATGAAAACATAGCAAGATAAAAAGAACTAATCCAAATAAAAAATATATAGATATGTGTAAACATATTTTTAAATATGTTTTTATTGATTTCAGAGAATAAGGGAGGAGAGAGGAAACATCAAGGTTGAGAGAGAATCATTGATCTGCTGCCTCCTACCTGCCCTCCTATGGGGACTCAGCCTGCAACCTGGGCAACCTGGGCAACCTGCAGCCTGCCCTGACCAGAATCGAACTGGTGACCTCCTGTTTATGGGTTGATGCTCAGCCACTGAACCACATCGGCCTGGCTAAAAATATATCTAACAAAATAAAAATAACTAATCCAGATTATTAAATGGAAAAACTGCTGTGTACCATGCGTTGCCCCATAGGAAGCTCAAGGTGGGATCTTTGTCTAAACAAGCCCCAGACCTTATCACATGAATGACTATGCATGATTTGTTGGAGTTAAAAAGCATATAAATAGAATATTGCATCACTATTAATTCACATCATCTCTAAACTTAACACAAAAGACCAGCCAACCACCTTTTCTGCAGAGAAAATTTTAAAAATATATTTATTGATTTTTTAGCGAGTAAGGGAGACAGAAACATTGATTTGTTGTTCCACTTACTATTTTTTAAATGTTTTTATTGATTTCAGAGAGAAAGGGAGAGAGTGAGAAACATCAACATCAATCAGTTGACTCCTGCACGCACCCCAACCTGGGATAGAACCAGCAACCCAGCAAGTGCCCTGACTGGGAATTGAACTGGCGACCTTTCAGTGCACAGGACGATTGCCCAACCAACTGAGCCACACTGGCTAGAGCTATGTTACTTCCTTTGACTCAGCAATTCCTTTTATAGGAATTAGGCCCAAGGAAATGGCTTGACAAGTACACAATGATATTACCACAAAGATGTTCATCCCTGCTCAACATTGTTTATCACAGTGAAGAATGGGAATCAACCTAAATACTGAGCATCTATAAAAATAACAATGTAGATGTGCATTATCAAAGAAAAAGAAAAAATGTACAAAAAAATAAAAAATAAAGCTGTATAGCCCTGGTTGGTTTGGCTCAGTGGATAGAGCGTTGGCCTTCAGACTAAAGGGTCCCTGGTTCGATTCTAGTCAAGGGCGCATGCCCAGGTTGTGGGCTCATCCCCAGTATGGGGCATGCAGGAGGCAGCCAATCAATGATTCTCTCTCATTTTTGATGTTTCTATCTCCCTCTCCTTTCCTCTCTGAAATCAATAAAAATGTATTTTAAAAAAGAAAGATGTATAGAACATACTAGTATGAATGGACAGAAACAGGCTTCCAAACAAAGTTATACTATGATCCTATTTTTGTAAATATATATTAATATGTAGAGGCATAGGAGAAAATCTAGAAAGATAAAAAGGCTTAATAGTGATATTAGATGTAAATTTTTCTAATCTATTTGCATTTTTTAAAATTTTCTATGAGAATATGTGTTGGTTATATAATAAATGAATATACATGTTTATTTTACATGTTATTTTAAATATATTTTATTGATTTCAGAGAGGAAGGGAGAGGGAGAGATAGAAACATCAGTGATGAGAGAGAATCATTGATCGGCTGCCTCCTACACACCCCACATTGGGGATCAAGCCCGAAACCCAGGTATGTGCCCTGACTGGGAATTGAACCGTGACCTCATAGTTCATAGGTCGATAACCACTGAACCATGCCAGCCAGGCCCATGTTATTGTCTTAAAGGTTGCTGAATAACTCAGGGAAGAGCTGATCAGAGTCTGAACCGAGGGCAGGAGCAAGAGGGTAGAGGGTATAGAAAGAAAGGGACCAATTTTTCTGATTGATAGGAAGCACTTGGACACCCATTGGCTATATCCTGTGGAGAGCAAGGGTGGGAGGAGTTCAGTTTTAACTGACTCAGGGCTGCTCAGCCTGATGAGCAAGGAGGAAGGATTGTGGTGAAGGGAGAGGAGCATTTTCCCTTCCCTTGGCTTCTGGAAGGACTGTTTATCCCTCTTACACTACTTTAGCATCAGTGCTGTCACACTTTTGGCTATTTCTGTCTCCCCAGAGGACCGTAAGTAACCCTGACTGATTCACTCTGTTTGGATCCTCAGCAACGAATCTACAAGAACCCACTAGATGTGAACTGGTGGCACTGTCACACCCCCAGCTCATTCCATAACAATACTCGCATTCTGTGCGGGCTCATCTCATCTGCCAGGCACGGTATAACAGCTTTCTGTGTATTAGATCATATAATCTTCATCATGACCCTATCAGGTAGAATTTGTTGATGGTGCCATTTAACAGATAAAGAAACTAAGTCAGGGGACTCTTTCCTCCTCCCCACTTGGGAATCTGTACTTGTTCTTCAATAAATCTCCACGTTTGCTATACCATCTTCAAAAAAAATAAATAAAAAGAAACTAAGTCACAGAGAGGTTAAAGTAAAATGCCATGGTCACACAACTAGTAAGATGACACTCTTTTTTTTTTTTTTTTTGACATTTTTATTTTATTTTATTTTTTTATTCTTTTAAAAAAAATATTATAATAAGTATTACAAAGGGTATTACATATGTGTCCTTCCCCCACCCCCCGCCCTTGACAATCCCCTGCTCTCCCTTACCACCCAGTGTCTTATGTCCATTAGTTATGCTTATATGCATGCATACAAGTCCTTCTGTTGATCTCTTACTCCCCTCCCTTCTGCCCCCCAACCCTCTCCGGCCTTCCCACTGCAGTTTGACTATCAGTTTGAGGCAGCTCTGCCTCTGTATCTATTATTGTTCAAAAGTTTGTAATGGTCTTTATTATCCATGAATGAGTGAGATCATGTGGTATTTTTCCTTCATTGACTGGCTTATTTCACTTAGCATAATGCTCTCCAGTTCCATCCATGCTGTTGCAAATGGTAAGAGTTCCTTCTTTTTTACAGCAGCATAGTATTCCATCGTGTAGATGTACCACAGTTTTCTAATCCATTCATGTAAGATGACACTCTTAATGTCTCTATTATCATGTGAAGTTTGCACAACCTCTGTGAATTCAGTGTGGCTGGAGTTTCCAAACCCATTTGATAGATGAGGAAAGTGAGACTCAGAGAGGTGATTTTTCCCAAGGTTACATGAGGGGAACAATACTAAAAACAAAGTTGAAGTAAGGATAAGATATACACATGGCAACATGGATAAATCTTCAAAATAGTGCTGAATTGCCCGGCTGGCGTGGCTCAGTGGTTGAACATCGACCTATGAACCAGGAGATTGAGGTTTGATTCCTGGTCAGGGCACATGCCCAGGTTGCGGGCTCGATCCCCAGTGTGGGGTGTGCAGGAGACAGCTGATCAATGATTCTCTCTCATCATTGATGTTTCTGTCTCTCTCTTCCTCTCCCTTCCTCTCTGAAATCAATAAAAATATATTTTAAAAAATAGTGCTGAGCCCTGGTCAGTTTGGTTCAGTGGATAGAGCGTCTGCCTGCAGACTGAAGGGTCCCAGGTTCAATTCTGGTTAAGGGCATGTACCTTGGTTGCAGGCACATCCCCAGTGGAGAGTGTGCAGGAGGCAGCTGATCGATATTTCTCTCTTATCGATGTTTCTCTCTATCTCTTTCTCTTCCTCTCTGTACAAAATCAATAAGATATATTGAAAAAAATAGTGCTGAATGAAAAAATTCACAGAAATGTATTCATATGTATGTATATGAATATATATATATATAAAACCATTTGTATAAATTTATACTGTATACTAGCCCTAGCTGGTGTGGCTCAGTTGGTTGGAGCATCATTCTGTACACCAAAAGGAGAATTTGATTCCCCATCAGGGCATTTACTCAGGTTGTGGGTTGGGGTGTGTGCAAGAAACAACTGATAGATGTTCCTCTCTCACATTGATGTTTCTCTCTCTCTTTCTCTTTCCCTTTCTCTCTCTAAAATAAATAATAATAAAATAAAAAATGTACTGTATTGTACACATATTTCAAAATTTATACAAATACAAAAATTACACATTAAACTCATTAGAGTGAAGAGGGGAAAGGATTGAGCTATAGGCTGTATTAATCTGCTCAGGCTGCCATAACAGAATGCCACAATCTTAAATAGACATTTACTTTCTCATAGTTCTAGAGATTGGAAGTCCAAATTCAAGGTGCCAGCAGGGTTGGTTTCTGGTGAGGCCGTCTTCTCACTGGTCCTTACATGGTCTTTCCTCTCTGCAGAGAGAGATCAGTGGTATCTCTTCCTATGACCTCAGACCTACCAGATCACACTTAGGACCTCATTTCACCTTGATTACCTCCTTAAAGGCCCTATCTCCAATACAGTCACATTGGGGTTAGGGTTCCCACACATGAATTTTTGAGAAACACAAGTCAGTCCATACCATGGGCTAAAAGGGACATAATAAAACCACAAGAAGTGGAGAAAGAAAATGGGCAGGATCCAGATCAAGCAGGCCCTCACAAGGCATAATAAGGAGACTAGCTTTCTTATTTTTTAAAAATATTTTTTCATTGATTTCAGAGAGAGAGAGAAAGAGAGAGAGAGAGAGAGAGAGAGAGAGAGAGAGAAATATCAATGATGGACCCAGCCAGCAACCAGGCATATGCCTGGACTGGGAATCGAACCATGACCTCCTGGTTTTTAGGTTGACGCTCAACCACTGAGCCATGCCGGCTGGGTTAGCTTTTTCTTTTTTCTTTTTTTTTTAATGCTTGCTTTTTTGTTGTTGTTAATCCTCACCTGAGGATATTTTCCCATTGCTTTTTCAGAGAAAACAGAAGGGAAGGAGGGATGGGGAGAAAGCGAAACATCGATGTGAGAGAGACCAGACTGGCTACCTCCCCAACGTTCCCTGTCCAGGGGGTGGGGAGCCCAAGTACGTGCCTGCCCTTGACTGGGACTCAAACCTGCGATCCTTCAGTGTGCAGGCCCGAATCTACAAAAACCCACTTTGCCACACTGGCCAGGGCAAGGAGACTAGCTTTAAAGGCTCAGAGAGGCCCTGATCTGTGTGGCTTGGTTGGTTGAGCATTGTCCTGTGCACTTAAAGGTTGCTGGTTCTGAAAGATCAGTTGGAGGCCGAAAAAAACAGGTGACATAGGCTTTATTAGAGGAAAGACCTGCCGGGCTGTCTCGCAAAGGGAGAGCAGCAGCTCGTGCATCGATAAGAACTCTTATTTAAGGAGAATGAGGAAGGCAGGAGGGCTTGGGGTACTTGGTGAGAGCTGGTTGGTTAGTCGATGTATATGTCCATACAAGGTGCTCCTTCTGGGTTGGGGTCACATCACATTTACAGTAAGTCATCGCCATTCCAGGGACAGGTGGGTTTAGTAATCACATTCCAGGGAAAGGTGAGTCTATCAGGTTCAATTCCAGGTCAGGGCACATGCCTGGGTTACCGGTTTCTGGCTTGATAGGGGGAGAAGGGGTTGTGCAGGAGGCAATTGATCAATGTTTCACATGGATGTTTCACTCTCTCTCTCTCCATTCCTCTCACTCTAAAAGTCTTTTAAAAAATAAAAACTCAAGAAAAAAATCTTTTAAAAAAAGTCTCAGAACCCTACCTGGTTTGGCTCAGTGGATAGAGCATAGGCCTGTGGACTGAAGAGTCCTGGGTTCAATTTTGATCAAGGGCATATGCCCGGGTTGCTGGCTCAAGCCCCAGTAGGGGGCGAGCAGGAGGTAGCCAATGATTCTCATCATTGATGTTTCTATCTCCTCTCCCTTCCCCTCTGAAATCAATAAAGATATATTTTAAAAATAAATTAATTAATTAAATTTTTTTAAAAAGGCTCAGAAAAGTCACTCAGTTCATAAATGCTAAGGTCAATTGATATATAACTGATTGGCTCCAAAGTTCATGTAATCTGAAACCATTGAGTCCTGATAAAGTGGAAATGTGTGTATTTCATTTTACATTAGGAAAACGGAGTTCAGAGAGGCCAAATGACTTGCCTAGGGCCGCATAGAAGAAGTTCTTTCTGCCGAAACCGGTTTGGCTCAGTGGATAGAGCGTCGGCCTGCGGACTGAAAGGTCCCAGGTTTGATTCCGGTCAAGGGCATGTACCTGGGTTGCGGGCACATCCCCAGTAGGAGATGTGCAGGAGGCAGCTGGTCGATGTTTCTCTCTCATCGATGTTTCTAACTCTCTATCTCTCTCCCTTCCTCTCTGTAAAAAATCAATAAAATATATTTAAAAAAAAAAAAGAAGTTCTTTCTGAGTTTTATTGGCACTTTCTTTGTGCCAGTCCTTGTGTAAGACACGGAGGACATAGAAATTAGGGAAACATGGTCCCTGCCCTTAGAAAGCCCAACCATGCATAGAAGAGACATCCAGGTAAGCAAATGTGGTCATTGGAGGAGCCTGTTAAAGGTGCTGGGAAGTCCAGAGGAGGGAAAATGACTCTGCCTAGGGTAAGTTGAGGAAGATTTCAGAGGAGGAAGAGCCCTTTTAATCAAATCCTTGAAGGATGAAGAGTTCACCTGATGCAAAAAAAGGAAAAGCTCGGTATGGGCAGGGTCAAGGATGTGGGCCCTTGCGAAGGGAGAGTGAGTAAAGGCGTGATGAGGCCAGATGGGGAAGGCTTTGCTGCCAGGTCAGAAATCGGACTTGATTCTGAGCTCACTGGGGAACCCTGGAAGAGTTTCAAGCAGGGGATGCCTTGGCCAGGATTCTAAGGAAGATCTCTCTGGCGGTTGTCCAATGACCTGTAGTCTTTTTAAGAATCCATTGCATTTAAAGAAAAAAAAATCCATTGTATGAGCTGGTGAGAAAAAATGATGGCCCCTCCCACCTCCAGTCCTTTTATGGGTTTTATCACTTAGATGGAGGATTTTTTTCTTTTTTTAACCATCCCTGTCAAAGCCTTCATCTCACTGCTAGACAGACCAACCTGCTTCCTTCCTCTCCGCCTACACTCCACCTCCCACCAGGGTGATGCACCAGACAATGGGACTTGGGAGAAAGGTGTGCAAAGGACAGAGGGGTTCGAGCTTCCCGTAGGGGTGATGGGCAGAGGGATCCAGATGGTGAGGACCCCAGGTGTTCTTGGTCTTGGCTTTCCCCACCTCTCGGGGCCAGTTAAGCATCTCAGCTTCCTACATTGCCCGCCCCCTTGTTTGCTGCACTCAACTTCCTGCCTCACCAGAGGAAGTGGGGAGAGACAGCAGGTACAGCAACAGCGACGGGGGCCATGGTGAGTCCTTATGCCTAAGAACATGTCCCCAGGCCCCAACCGCAAGGGCAGCCAGGCCCAGGTCAACCCACAGCAGGCTGGCTTCCAGCCCTTGAGATCAGGTTATACTGGGGGCCCTGTCTGCTGCTCCCAGCAGCCTTATATTGTCTGCCCCCCACCAACAGGACAAGGAGTATGTGGGTTTCGCAGCCCTTCCCAACCAGCTGCACCGCAAGTCCATCAAGAAGGGGTTTGACTTCACACTCATGGTGGCAGGTCTGGGGGTTTTGGAGGCGGTGGGTCCTCAAGAGACCCTGGCTGTCCTCTGACCTGACCAAGTGGGCCTGTCCTGTCCACAGGGGAGTCAGGCCTGGGGAAATCCACCCTCATCAACAGCCTGTTTCTCACCAACCTCTATGAGGATCGGCAACTGCCAGAGGCCAGCGGTAAGACCCTCCCCATCCTCTCCAGGCACTCTACCCCCTCCTGTCTCCCCAGGCTACACTATCTTCCTTTCCATCTGCTCTCCCATGACTTTCTGGGGAGCTCGGGCAGCTTACGGCTTCTTCCCCTAAAAAAAAATAGGTGGGGGCAATTGTGATTGATACTGAGAAAGGAAACTAGTCCTGCCTCAGACCCCTACCCAGTTCCCTGATCTCTTCCCGTACCCATAGCTCGCTTGACACAAACGCTGACTATTGAGCGTCGGGGCGTGGAGATCGAGGAGGGGGGTATTAAGGTGAAGCTGACCTTGGTGGACACACCTGGCTTTGGGGACTCGGTGGATTGCTCAGACTGGTGAGGAGCGGGGGAGGGAATGAGGGATAGTCTCCCAATATGGCTGGCTATTTGGTGGAAACTGAGGGGTCAGTGACAGGGCTGGTCTGCCCTGGCCTCCCACCCACCCTGACTGAAAGGTGGGGGGCATTTCTGTGGCTGTGTGCCCCCAAAGTGCCCTGTGCTTCCCGACATCTCACTTACGACCCTGCCAGTTTCTTGATTTCTTTGGTTGGAGACAAAGAAACTACTTCCCACCCCCACAGTCCTGGGGAGTCTTGCCCCCTTCCCTGCCATGTGATCCCTGATCTCCCACCACATGCTCTCTCCCCTCCCTGCATCCCAGCTGGCTGCCCGTGGTGCGCTTCATTGAGGAGCAATTTGAGCAGTATCTTAGGGATGAGAGTGGCCTGAACCGGAAGAACATCCAGGATTCCCGTGTCCACTGCTGCCTCTACTTCATCTCACCCTTTGGCCGGGGGTCTGAGGGCCGCCCTGGGGGTTGGGCATTCGGGGAGGCTTGGGAGGTGACTCTACATCCTGAGACCAAGTCCTGGCCGATCCTTGGTGCAGGCTCCGGCCCCTCGATGTTGCCTTCCTCCGGGCGGTGCACGAGAAGGTCAACATCGTCCCCGTCATTGGCAAAGCAGATGCCCTGATGCCCAGCGAAACCCAGGCTCTCAAGCAGAAGGTGGGTGTGGTGACTTCTGACCTTTGGCCCCACATGAAGCCAAAAGTCATGATTAAACCTGAACTCAGCTTTTTTAAAAAATATATATTTTATTGATTTTTTACAGAGAGGAAGGGAGAGGGATAGAGTTAGAAACATCGCTCTGAGAGAGAAACATCAATCAGCTGCCTCCTGCACACCTCCCACTGGGGATGTGCCCGCAACCAAGGCACATGCCCTTGACCGGAATCGAACCTGGGACCTTTCAGTCCACAGGCCGATGCTCTATCCACTGAGCCAAACCGGTTAGGGCCTGAACTGAGCTTTAACTCCTTTGATCTTGGGGTAGACTTCTTGGAGCATGATGTGTAATGCTATTAGAGAGTTTCTTCGGAAGATAGGTAGTGAGCCGCCTGAAAGAGCCGTGTCTCTGGAAACTCAGAATGGAATCCCTGGGCTGGATGCCTAGCCTGTCTGAGGGTAGGAACATAGACGTGATGACCCCTGATGGCCCCCACCCTCCAGTGTCTTCAGAGCCCGCGCCCACTGTTTCTGCTTCTATGTCTCTTTCTGGGTATTTTGGAATCTTCCTCATCTTAGAATCTTTTCAGGACTCTGCCTTGGCTGTTAGGGTGTCTTTGTCCCACTCTTTTCACCCTATGACTGTCCCATTATCTCTGAGATTTTTATGTTCATTTCTTTTATTTGTTTTTTGTTAATCCTCACCCAAGGATATTTTTCCCATTGATTTTTATTTTAATTTTTTTATTAAATTCAGTGTGATGCCCCTCCCTTGTGTGAGATTTGTGTTTTTAAAGATATATATATATATTTATTGATTTCAGAGAGGAAGGAAGAGGGAGAGATAGAAACATCAATGATGAGAGAGAATCATTGATTGGCTGCCTCCTGCAAGCCCCCCACTGGGGATCGAGCCCACAACCTGGACACATGCCCTTCACCGGAATCAAACCTGGGACCCTTCAGTTTGCAGGTCAACACTCGATATCCACTGAGCCAAACTGGCTAGGGCTCCATTGATTTTTAGAGAGTGGAAGAAACAGGAAGAGAAAGAGAGAGAGAAAGATGGATGTGAGAGAGACACATCAATTGGTTGCCTCCCACACAGGGCTGGGGATTGAGCCTGTCACTGAGGTACGTGCCCTTGACCGGAACTGAACCTGGGACCCTTCAGTCCGAGGACTAGCACTCTATCCACTGAGCCAAACTGGCTAGAGCTTTTTTCTTTTTTATTGATTTTAGAGAGAGAAAGGAGAGGGAGATACATTGACATGAGAAACATGACTTGCCTCCTCCACACACCCTGACCAGGGACAGAACCTGAAACCTGGGCATGTGCCCTGACCGGGAATCAAACCTTCAACCTTTCGGTGCCCAGGATGATGCTCAACCAACTGAGCCACACAGCCCAGGGCTGCACTTTCAGTTCATTTCTCACCATCTGTCTTTCCTGTCTGACCACCCAGTGTCTGTATCTGAGCACTTTTTATTTTTTTGGTTAATCCTCACTTGAGGATATTTTTCCATTGACTTTTAGAGAGAGTGGGAGGAGGAGAGACAGAGAAACATTGATTGGTTGCCTCCTGCACGTGCCCCAACCAGGGCCAGGGATCAAACCTGCAACCTAGGTACGTGCCCTTGACTGGAATCCAACCCAGGACCCTTCAGTCCACAGGCTGATGCTCTATCCACTGAGCCAAACCGGCTAGGGCAAGTGTCAGTATCTGAATCTGCCTGGGCCATGCAATGTCTGTTGTTCACAGCCTCTGTGATTCTCACTGTCTCCGCATCTGTTTCCTCTGAGATCCGGGACCAGTTGAAGGAGGAGGAAATCAACATCTACCAGTTCCCCGATTGTGACTCAGATGAGGATGAGGACTTCAAGAGGCAGGATGCCGAGATGAAGGTGCAGAGGCAAGGGAGGAAGGGGCCGAGAAGCAGGGAGGCAGAGGTGGAGGTGGGAGCTGAGGAAGGAGTTTCTGCCCTTGAGGGGCCAGTGGTGATCCCTGATTCCCGCCCTCTAGGAAAGCATCCCTTTCGCAGTTGTCGGTTCATGCGAGGTAGTGAGGGACAAAGGCACCCGACCAGTGAGGGGACGCCGCTACTCCTGGGGTACCGTGGAGGGTGAGTAAGGCTGGGCGTGCATTCCGAGGCCAGCAGGGAGCCCAGGCCACCGCCAAGTCAACCGCACCCAACATGTGATGGCGGGTGAGCTCTGGTCTGGGAGGTCCTAGGAGCCAGATGAGAGGTCTTTGAGCTGCAGAGGTGGACCCTCCCCAGGAGCGGGGTGGGATTTCGGGCAGACCTTACCCAGAGGGTGGGCCCGGACCGGAAGCTTCCTGATGCGCACGGTCGGTCCCCCAGTGGAGAACCCACATCACTGCGATTTCCTGAACCTGCGACGGATGCTGGTGCAGACACACCTGCAGGACCTGAAGGAGGTGACACACGATCTGCTCTATGAGGGCTACCGGGCCCGCTGTCTACAGAGCCTGGCCCGGCCTGGGGCTCGCGATCGGGCCAGCCGCAGGTGAGAGCGGAGTGGACTCACAGGTGCTTCCAGGCCTTGCCATCACCACATCCATGACCCCGCCTTGACCATCCAGATCTTTTTCCCCAAGTCTTTCCCCACCCAGCTAGCTTCCGGCCCTAACCTCAAGGACAAGAGCCCACCTCCCAGAGGCCAACCCCCTTCCAGGCCCCGCCTCGGGGTCGTGACCCACACAACCACGGTCCCGCCCTTGATTCCTATTCCTTTTCCTCCCCCTAGTAAGCTTTCCCGCCGGAGCACCGCGGAGATCCCGCTGCCCATGCTGCCCCTGGCCGAGACGGAGAAGCTGATCCGAGAGAAAGACGAAGAGGTGAGCCAGCACCCCGCCCCCCACTGACCAAAGCCCCAGTCCTCTTCGAGGAAGCCGCCCTCCGGCCACGCCCGGCCCCACCGCCTGCGATCTTGCCCCACAGCTGCGTCGCATGCAGGAGATGCTGGAGAAGATGCAGGCGCAGGTGCAGCAGAGCCAGGCTCAGGGCGAGCAGTCGGCCGCTCTCTGAGGACCCCCGCCTGGTGCCGCTTTACGTCAGCTCCGCCTTCGTCCGCCTCTTGTCCAACCCCCGAGCCTCACCCCGGAGCCTGTAGGCACTGGGCTCTGGGCCAACGGGTTCTCCCAACCCCAGAGCTGGGGGTCCTGCCTTTGGCCCCGCCCCGCCCTCCGCCCCCCCCAGAGCCGGGGCTTCCAGCCCAGCCCCTCTAAACCCCAACAGTGTCTTCGATAAAAACTAAGTTTCCTGCCTGACCAGTGTGGCTCAGCGGGTTGACCGCTGTCCCGTGCACCGAAAGGTCACCGGTCGGACTCCGGTCGGACTCCGGTCAGGGCACAAGGCCAGATTGCCGTCCCGGTCCCGGCCCCGGCCGGGGTGCGTTCGGGAGGCAACTGCAACCGATCGATGTCCCTCAAATAGACGTCATCTTCTCTCTAAGATCAATTAAAAAATTAAAAACAAAACTAAGTTTCCTGAGGCCACGCGTCTTCGCTTTCCCTGCGGGAATAGCGGCGAGCTCAGTGGGCCGGCCTTCATTCATGGGTCGGCCGCTCCAGCCCACTCTCCCCCGGCGCCCCCACAATCACACGCTGGGGGCCGCGGGTAAGAAACAAAGACCAGCTCAATTTTATTAGGACTGGGGTGGGGGTCAGGCTGTCCCGAAGGGCCCTCTACTCCTGGTCCTTGGCGTCGCCGTGCGTGATGACGTAGCAGATGTTCTTGTAGTCTACCATGCCGGTCACGTCGGGAGGGAAGGCCGCCCACATGTTCTTGATCTGGGGAAAGACGGCCAGATCGCGTTTCCTGCGGGTTCCCGGGGCGCCCGTCCCCCACCCCTCTGCCTTTCCCAGGCCCCTGCCCCACTCACCTCTTCCGGGGAGAAGCGGTCACATTGGGTGGTAAGCAGCTCCTCCAAACTGGAGAGGTGACACAAGGGGAGTTGAGATGGGGCCTTGTAAATTCTTCCCACTCCCACCTCATCCTTGTTGCTATTCCCAGTTTCTCCTGAAAACCAGGGTCACTCTGGATCCTTCCAGTGATCTCACAAACACAAACACGAAAGGCTTTTGCCCTTCTCCCCACATGTGATGGGCAAATTTAATCCTAATCACAGTCTTCATTTCTCCCGTATCCCTGGCAACGCCTAACCCTTGGCAGGAACTTAAGGAGGCTTTCTGTGGGTGAGCAGCTGGAGGGGTCACTTACAACTGCTTCTTGATAACACCCTTCCCTTCAGGGTCCAGGACCTTGAAGGCTCCAGTGATCACATCCTCGGGGTCAGCACCTGGAGTAAGAGGGCACACGGGTTCCTGAAGGGTCTGTCTCTGAAAGATCTGGGAAGGGGCAGCTGGGAGCTTGGACCCTGGATGCTTCATTCACCTTTCAGCTTCTCTCCGAACATAGTCAGGAAGACGGTGAAGTTGATGGGGCCGCTGGCTTCCTTCATCATTTCATCTAGCTCCTCATTCTTCACATTGAGGCGCCCTGGAATGGGGCGGGGGAAGCATGGGCTGGAGTGGGGTCCTGGGACCAGAGGGTGATTCTTCTCATAAATTCACATCATCCCCCCATTTTTCATCTGGGTAGACTGAGGTGGAGTCAGCAGGGCTGGCCCCCAAGGCTGCTGAATTCCCAGGACTCTACAGCCTTGGACCTTTAAGGGGATTGGGTGGGGGGCTCACCCATGGCTGCAAAGGTGTCCCGCAGGTCTTCCTTGTCAATAATGCCATCACGGTTTTGGTCAATTACTGTGAAGGCCTGTGGAGGGCAAGGGCAGGGAGGGGTTAGGTCCCCCATGGCCAGCTTTAGCATCCTTACTCCAGGCAGATCAGATTGTGGCCCCCAGCCAGCTGTCCTCTTTCATGCCAAGAAGGGAGGGGAGCAAGGAATTCTAAACCCTTCCCCTCCCACTAAAACAGGTGCACATTCCGGGGTGGGAGGGTGGGGGAGGGCAGCAAGGGTGCCTTTGGTCAGGATTCAGTCTCCCTTCCCTTCACTCACCTCCTTGAACTCCTGGATCTGAGTCTGGTCGAACATTGAGAAGACATTGGAGCTTCCACCCTCTGCTGCTGCCCTTCTCTTGGCCTTCTTGGGTGCCTGGGGGGTGAGGGTTGGGCAAAGACATCCATGGGCCAGATCCTACTGTTCTCTGGAGGCAATGGATTAGACTCCGGGTTCTTTGCGTCCATTCTTGTAAAGCAACTCATCTGGCTCTAGGCTTCCTCCTCTTTGTGACGGCTTTGCTGTGGGTGCTTGTTTCAGTTGTGTCCCCAAATTCCTATCTGTAGCCTGTGAGTCCCACCCCTCCATCCTACCCAAGTGGAAGTTTCTTCTTCTTAGTGTCCTGAGCCTGCCTCCTCTGAGTCCCAGACTTCCTGTGTGACCCTGATCCACTCATTCATTCTGTATGAACCTCTACTTTCTCATTTATAAAATGGGAGTGGGGAAGGTGGGGAGGCAGAAGGGATCAATGGGGGGAAAAGGGGACATTAATAATACTTTCAACAATAAAGATTTAAAAAAGACATGGGAGTGGGAATCCTTGCCAGCTTGGCCCCAGAAGGTTTTAGGAAGATTGAGAGCAGGACAGTATGGAGCATGCTTTGAGAGGGATTGGGCTCCAGTGAATGGAGTGTCTGAGTGGATTACCCTATGCACCCCATTAGTGATACCAAGATAAGAAGGACTCATCTTTCTTCCTCTTGATGGACTGGGAACCAGCTACCTTCTTTCAAGGGTGAGGCTGCTCTGAGGTCTGAGGGATCTGGGCAGGGGCTGGGAGATTCTTACCATGTCTTCAGTTTCCTGGGGGGCAAGGCTGGAAAGTAGCAGAGAGCAAGCTTGCCGCAGTCTCTCTGGGGTTATATAGTCTTGCCCCAGGGAGCCCTTAACATACCAGGGTAACCTTAGCCCTGCGGGTGCCCACCCCAGATACCAAAATAGCCTGGCTCAGGGCCTTTCCTTTCTTGGAGGGCCTGCAGCAGCTGGAGTCCAGGGAGAGAGGGAGGAGGGAATGAGTCTTGGGATGCATGTCTCACTAGAACCTGGGCAGGAAGGGTTGTTCTTTCTTTCAAAAGGGAGTTAGAATGTGGCAGAGTTCAAAGAAGGCCCAAGCCGGGCCACAGCGCTTGGAGAGAGATGAACCACATCCCTGTACCCCTGAGTGGGGTGTGCCTAGATTTAAACCCAGTCAATTTATTGAGCACCTACAGTGCGCCAGGTGTTGTGCTGTGCTTTATGGGTGCACTTTGACAAACACAACCCACTCCCATCTGGAGTTCACAGTCAAGTGAGAGTATGTGTAGGGGTAGTGGCAGAGTTTAGAGGTGGGAGAGAGCCATCTGGGGAATCTGAAGGACCAGGAAAGTCTTCATGGAGAAGGAGGATTTTTTTTTTTTAAGTAAATTCACTGTTTTTATTTATTTATTTATATTTTTAAAAAATATATTTTATTGATTTTTTACAGAGAGGAAGGGAGAGGGAGAGGGATAGAGAGTTAGAAACACTGATGAGAGAGAAACATCAATCATCTGCCTCCTGCACATTCCCTACTGGGGATGTGCCCGCAACCAAGGTACATGCCCTTGACCAGAATCGAACCTGGGACCCTTCAGTCCATAGGCCGACACTATCCACTGAACCAAACCAGTTAGGGCAGAGAAGGAGGATTTTGTGAGGAAAGATATAGAACGTGGAATCACTAGGTATGAAGAGACTAGACAGCCTAGGGCAGAGAGACTGCTCTGTCATCTTGGGCTTTGTGCTTCAACTCCCTGGGCCTTGGTTTCCCCTTCTGTAAAATGGAATTTAACTCTCATCCCACAGAACTTGTGGGTGTGAACACTATTTGGAAACAGTTTAGTGAAATGTAATCATATTATTACTTAGGCCCTGCCTTAGTAGAACTTACAGTCCAGTCATGAAGACAGGATAAATGCAGAGCAGCCCTGTCTAGGAGCATAAAAATGAGTTTATGAAGATCAGTAGAGGTGAGTCAGGTGAACATGGAGGAGCAGGTGTGCCAAGCAGAGGGCATGGATGGGCAAAGGCCTGAAGAAGCGAAAGATCAGAAGTGTTCAGGTTGCCAGAATCGTGATGGGGCATGAACGGAGGGGCTAGAAACCTCTGATACTGGAACTGGAGGGCCTTCAATGCCAGGCTGGGAGCTGAGACCTTGGGAGCCTTGAAAAGGTTTGAAACAGGAGAAGGACATAGTCTAGTGCAGTGATGGCGAACCTTTTGAGCTTGGCGTGTCAGCATTTTGAAAAACCCTAACTTAACTCTGGTGCCATGTCACATATAGAAATTTTTTGATATTTGCAACCACAGTAAAACAAAGATTTATATATATATATATATTTTAATATATTTTATTGATTTTTTACAGAGAGGAAGGGAGAGAGATAGGGAGTTAGAAACATTGATCAGCTGCCTCCTGCACATCTCCTACTGGGGATGTGCCCGCAACCCAGGTACATGCCCTTGACCGGAATCGAACCTGGGACCTTTCAGTCCGCAGGCCGACGCTCTATCCACTGAGCCAAACCGGTTTCGGCAAGATTTATATTTTTGATATTTATTTTATATATTTAAATGCCATTTAACAAAGAAAAATCAACCAAAAAAATGAGTTCGTGTGTCACCTCTGACACGCGTGTCATAGGTTCGCCTTCACTGGTCTAGTGTGTGTCTATAACCATTTCTTTGGATTCTGGTTTGAAAGTTAGAACTCAGAGGAAGGGAGTCAGAGACACGAAGAGAGAAATTAGTTGGTCACCTCTTCTTAGTTGACTAGAATGGTCAGTGGCTTCTCAATCCATTCTGGACAAAACCCAGCGTGGCTGACTGTGTGACTTTGAGGTATTCTATCCCACCCCTCTAGGCCTCGGTGTCCTGTCCCTCCATACAGTGGAGGTCTGGGGCAGTATTGGCTGAGGAAGCTCCAGGAGGCCCCAGGTTGGCAATGACACCTCCTCTTCTTGCTCCCTCTAGGACCCAATGTCCTGAGCAAGGTGCCTCCTTCCCTTTCCCTCCTCCAGCCTCATGCCAATGCCTCTAAGACATTTTCTTTTCTGGGCACTGGGGCCCAGCCACCTGTTGTCTCTAAGAAGAGAGAAGAAACCACCCTAAACTTAGCAGCTGCTCTTGGCCTCCTGAACTGGCCCCTCCCTGCCTCGTTTGACAGCTGCCTCACCTTATAAGGTTACTATGGGGGTCCAGGCCAAAGGGAAACCCACTTATTACTGGGTTCTGGGAGGGGAGGAGAACTCCAAAGACAGGAATGGGGGAAGCTTGCATCAACTGGAAAGTGGGGAAGTTGAGAAGGAGATCAGGAACAATATATTTCAGACACGGAATGGGAGGGAGTTCCGGAACTCAGAAACCCAGGAGGAACAGGGGCGTTAGGCCTGACTGAAGTTTCAAGATGATGGACTCTACGGAAATCAGCATATAAGCCGGGAGCTCAGGGTAATGAGGGTCAGAGGGAGAAAAGGCTCAGAAAGTCAGGACTTTGTGTTTGCGTCTAGGATAGGCTGGGGCGCTCATAAGATTGGGGTCTGGTTTCTTAGCAGAAAATGAGCACAGAGAAGTGTGGCAACGAGGGGCTAGTGGCTGACTGAAGGGTTTTGAATTACCGAAAGAATAAGAACACAGATGTAAGATTTCATGGTACTGGGAATTCATGGTTTGGGGTCTGGGATCCCCACTAGAATGGGGCAAATTGAAAGGATGAGATGTGAGGACTTGGGGCTTGGGATTCCCACAGGAAATGGCGGATTCAGAGAAATTGGCCACTGGAGGTTTGGGCTGTAGTCGCCTGGGCTTGAAGTGTAGGAATTGGTTGGGAGCCGGGGTGAGACTCAGACAGAGAGGAGGTGGAGAGCGCTGGATCGGGGCACTGGATCTGTGTCAGAGCTCAGGGCCTCACCTGCCACCAGGGTGGGGGAGAGCGAGGGGAGATCGTAGCTGGCTGGAGAATGGGGGCCCAGAAAGGACTCGGGCAGGGCAGCACGGCATTCTGATTGGCTAAGGGTTTCGCTAATGCCCCCGGCCCCCGTCTTTACTCCGCGCTGTCCCCAACTGTCACCTCCCTCCGGCGCTAGTCTCCGGCTGTCCCCGATATCCCTGGGCTGGCACCGCCCGCTGGCAGCACCCCTCCCCTTTGGCCTGTGGCTAAAGTGAGAGAATGCGCTCATTGGCTGACGAGGCAAATTAATTGCAAATTTGGCCCGCCCCCCAGCTGTCATTCCTTCTGACCTTCTTGGGAGACATAAAGAATATCGCAGCTCTTCCTATTGACTGCAGATGCTGTCTGTCACCGCCCAAATAGATGTGACTGTCTGTCAATTTGACCTCCGCCTATTCCTTTTCATTGGCTGCCTTTTTATCGTTTATATTAGCCAGGCCCGCCTCTTCTCGCACAGTACCCGCCTCCTTCCGCGGTCATTCACTCTCCCGCCATTTTTATTGGCCAGAAGGTTCAGCTTCCTGATTTTCTATTAGTTGCTCCTTTCGTCCCGCCTCCCCCTACCTTCACCCGCCCTCCCATTGGTCTTATACCTTTTCTCCATTTCCTCTTCCCACCTCCAACCTCACCCACCCGTACAACGATTGGCAGAAACCCAGTTCCCTTTCTCCTATTATTCGCCCAAGCCCTCTAACGAGGCGGGAACAAAAAGAAGCGCGATGGGACGGCCCGCGCGCAGGCGTGAAACGCCGCGACGCTGGCCGCTCAGCCGGCACCCGGTCGTGTGCGCAGGCGCGAGGTCGGTTGCTCGCCCAAAGCAGGAGGGAGGGGGCGGCGGCGAGAGAGCGGTAGGGGTGAGAGGGCGCGAGAGAGACCCCGGCACCTGGAGCCCCCGGACCCGAGCGCCGCCTCCGCGGGCCGGCGGCCGCCCGCGCCCCGTCCCCGCCCCCAGCGCGCGCCGGGCCGCGCCCTTCACCTCCCCTTCCTCTACGGGCGGCGCGGAGCGGCCTGAGGGCGGCGCCTTCTGCGGCCGTCCTGGCCGGGAGGGGGATGTGAGGGGCGGCCCGCGGCCATGGAGACGGGCCCGGCGCCCCTTGTGGCCCCGCCACGCCGTCATGGCGCCCCCGCGGCCCCCTCGCCGCCGCCCCGCGGCTCCCGGGCCGGGCCCGTCTTGGTGGTGGCTCCGGGGCCGCCAGTGACCACGGCCACTTCAGCCCCGGTCACCCTGGTGGCCCCCGGGGAGGCGCGGCCCACCTGGTTACCGGGGCCCACCCAGACCTCGGCCCCGGCTTCAGCCCCGGTCCCGGCTTCAGCCCCGGCCCCGGCCCCGGCTTCAGCCCCGGTCCCGGCTTCAGCCCCGGCCCCGGCTTCAGCCCCGGTCCCGGCTTCAGCCTCGGCCCCGTCTTCAGCCCCGGTCCCGGCTTCAGCTCCGGTCCCGGCTTCAGCTCCGGCCCCGGCCCCGGCTTCAGCCCCGGTCTCGGCTTCAGCTTTGGTCCCGGCTTCAGCTCCGGCCCCGGCCCCGGCTTCAGCTCTGGTCCCGGCTTCAGCCCCGGCCTCAGCCCCAGCCCCGACGGTCACGGGCAGCACAGTGGTGATGCTAACACTGGAGGCCTCACCCGAAGCGCAGGTCTCCTCCGGCCCGGAGGTCCTGGTGCCCGCGGCAGTAATCGGAGACCAGACGTCAATGGCTCACGCCCTAGGGGCAGACTCTCCAAAGACGGAGGAGACTAGAACCTCACCCGCCTCTGGACCAGGAACCTCCACCAGAACCTCGTCCAGAACGGCTCCTGGAGCCCTGACCGCCAAACCCCCGCTTGCCCCCAAGCCGGGAACCACAGCGGCCTCAGGAGTGACTGCACGGATTGCAGCAGTGACAGCAGGACAGGTGACAAGTGGACATGGAGCAGCAACATCAGCATCAACAGGACCGGTTCCAGAGGACCCCTCCGGGTCCGGCACAGGGCCTTCAGGGACTAGTGAGGCTCTGGTCGCGGTTGTGATGGTGACCCCTGCTTCAGAGCCTGCAGAAAACTCTCAGGATCTAGGCTCCATGTCCAGCCTGGGACCTGGCATCTCTGGGCCCCGAGGGCAGGCCCCGGACACTATGAGCTACTTGGACTCCGTGAGCCTCATGTCTGGGACCTTGGAGTCCTTGGTGGATGATGTGAGCTCCATAGGCTCAGACTCGGAGATAAATGGGCTGGCCCTGCGGAAGACGGACAAGTATGGCTTCCTTGGGGGCAGCCAGTATTCGGGCAGCCTGTGAGTACCCAGTGGGACTGCTTCAGTGAAGCAGGTTTTGGGGGTGGGGGGAGAAGAAGTAGCTTGCTCAGACCCTGGCAGCCCAGCCTCCTCTGAGGATCCAGGGTGATTCGTGGGTGTGGGATACCTGGCGATTCCTGTCATGCCCTAGCCTAGAGCATCCTCATCCAGAGTTCTGCACATGTTTGTGAGTTTCAGAGCAGGTGTCAGGAGTTCTGGGCTTGAGCCTAAGCTTTGCCTTTGGTGGGTTGTGTGCCCTTGAGCCGGTGTCTTCCCCATTTCCGTGCTCAGTTTATGAAAGGAAAGGCTGAATGAGATGATATCTAAGATCATCCAAGCTCCTTTATATGAGGCTCTAGCTTTGAGCCAGATAGTCTACAGTGTTGGCTGGGCAGGGGTTCTGGTAGAGATCTCTGGTCCCCTAGTGGGAGAGTCTGTGAGTGAAGCAGCCATCGCACCTTCCTCATACCCTAGGTCTGATGGGGTGGGGAGGTGGAGAAATCTGGTTGATGGAGGGAGACTCTGAAAACAGGGCCCCTCTGCGGAACAGAGGACAGTCTTGTGTTTTCACTGAGGGAAAGGGGGTGGGGAAGGGCTCTTCCCCATTTTCTCATCTCCCCAGCCCAGCTTACTCTTTCCTAGTTCCCTCCAGGGGCCTGAGTCACTCCTGAGGTGGGGTGTGATCACCCCTGACTTCTTCCTTCTCTCTCTTTGGATCCTGCACATTGTTCCTCTACCCCTGTAACCTGCTGGTCAGTTCAGCATCACCTGAGTACCCAGGTGGCAGGCCCTGTGCAGGATATTAAGGATAAAACAGTCATTTCAAGTTGCTCATCATTTAGAGGGAGAAATATACCTAAATACTTGGTTTCAATGTATGTTAGGTTTCACTTAGAGATGATCACAGGATTTTGTGAGCACCTGGGGAAGGGATGTTTTGCCCAGTCTGGGAATCCTGCTGAAGCTAATCTGAATCTTAAAGAATATGTAGGATTTAATCATGGCTGGGCCTGTTGGGGTTGGTGGAGGACCTGCCTGGTGGTGAGAGAATATTCTAGTCAGGGATTATTACCCACCAAAAAATAAAATAAAAAAAAATCAGAAAACCTTTGCGCACCAACATCCTTGGTTCTCTAAGGGAAAGGCAACTGAAATTTGACCCTGATGCTTTCCCATGCTTGAGGGATGTGTTGTACCCAATTTACAAATGAAGAAGCAATTGAATGAATTGCTCTACTCAATCTGGATCTCTGTGACCAACGGTTCTCTCCTTAATACCATGTTATCCTAAGGAATTCTTGGATCGAATTGGATTTTAGTGAGCCCCACTTGTATGCCAGGCACTGTGCTGAATGCTGTTTCTCTGCTTTATAGTTTTGTCTCTCTCAAATCCATCTTCTGTGCTGGAGGAATCTACTGAGGCACAAGGCTGACTGGGCCATATGTACCTTAAAAACTCCTAGTGGTGCCGAAACCGGTTTGGCTCAGTGGATAGAGCATCGGCCTGCGGACTGAAGGGTCCCAGGTTCGATTCCGGTCAAGGGCATGTACCTGGGTTGTGGGCACATCCCCAGTGGGAGATGTGCAGGAGGCAGCTGATTGATGTTTCTCTCTCATCGATGTTTCTAGCTCTCTATCTCTCTCCCTTCCTCTCTGTGGAAAATCAATAAAATATATTAAAAAAAAAAACAAAAAAAACTCTTAGTGGCTCCCCACTGGCCACAGGTTAAAGTCCAAGTGCTTTAGCCTGCGCATAGGCTCCTTATTATCTGGCTCTGCCAGCCCCTCTGGTCTGCTCTCCTGCCGCTCCTCACCATGCACTTCGTGCTGTGCTCCTGTTGGACTGATTCACACTCAGGCCAGGGATACCTTTCTCCCCCTTTTCCCGCTAAGTTCTACCCAGTCTTTTGTGGCTTACCTCACAGGTTCCCTTCTCCAGGAAGCCTTTCCTGATAGCCACTCCCCTACTTCAATTAGATGCCTCTTCTGTGCATTTTTAATTTTTTTCTTTTTGTTAGTCCTCACCTGAGGAAATTATTCCATTGATTTTTAGAGAGAGTGGAAGGGAGAGGGACACAGAGAAACATTGATGTAAGAGAGACATATCAATTGATTGCCTCTCACACACACCCTAACCAGGGCCAGGGATCGAGCTTGCAACTGAGGTATGTGCCCTGGACTGGAATCAAACCAGGAATTCTTCAGTCCGTAGGCCGATACTCTATCCACTGAGCAAAACCTGCTAGGGCTTATTTTTTATTATTTTTAAAAAATATACTTTTTATTGAATTCAGAGAGGAAGAGGGAGGGAGAGAGAGATAGAAACATCAGTGATGAGCCTGGCCAGCGTGGCTCAGTGTTTGAGCGTCGACCTATGAACCAGGAGGTCACTGTTTGATTCCCAGTCAGAGCACATGCCTGGGTTGTGGACTCGATCCCCAGAGTGGGGCATGCAAGAGGCAGCCAATCACGATTCCCTGTCATCATTGATGTTGCTATCTCTCTCCTTTTCCCTTCCTCTCTGAAATCAATAAAAATATATTAAAATAAAACAAAAAAGAAACATCAATGCTGAGAGAGAATCATTGATTGGCTGCCTCCTGCATGCCCCACAGAGGGGATCAAGCCCACAACCCGGGCATGTGCCCTGGGGACCTCCTGGTTCATAGATTGCCGCTCAACTACTGAGCCACACTGGCCAGGCTCTTCTGTGCATTTTTAAAAACATATTTATTTTTTAAATTAATTTCAGAGAGGAAGGGAGAGAGAAATAGAACCGTCAATGCTGAGAGAATCATTGATCGGCTGCCTCCTGAAAGCCCCAAATTGGGGATTGAGCCAGAAATCTGGGCATGTGCCCTGACCGGGAGTCGAACTGTGACCTGGTTCATAGGTTGACGCTCAATCACTGAGCCATGCTGGCTGGGTGAGCCCTCTCTTTTAATAGTCCTTTATATACAGTTTCTCAATAGACTTCTCGTCTCTTTGTGTTTTTCTTTTGTTATTTTAAAATACATTTTTATTGATTTCAGAGAGGTAGGGAGAGAGAGATAGAAACATCAATGATGAGAGAGAATCACTGATTGGCTGCCTCTTTCGTGCCCCCCACTGGGGATCGAGCCTGCAACCCAGGTATGTGCCCTTGACTGGAATCAAACCTGGGGCCCTTCAGTCCACAGGCTGATGCTCTATCCACTGAGCCAAAGGAGCTGGGGCTCCCATAACTTTGTGATGTAGGTTGTGACATCCCTGTTTTACAGATGAGGAAGAGACTCAGGTTATCACTTATCAAGACACCCTGACTTCTAAGGACAGAAATGGGATTTGAGCTCAGGTCTGTCTGGAAACCCCAAGCTCTTTCTTCCATTCCACTCACCTCCTGGTATTGACTCCTAAAAGTAATTATTTCAAGACTGATGGGGACCTTGGCTGGGTAGTTCACTCAGTTAGAGCATCGTCTCTATATGCCAAGGTTGCGGGTTTGATCCCCAATCAGGGCACATACAAGAATCAACCGATGAATGCATAAATAAGTGGAACAACAAATTGAAGTTTCTCTCTCTCTTGTTCTCTTTCTCTCTGTCTCAAATCAACAAAACAATTTTTAAAGTCTATTAAAAAAAAAAGACTGATGGCATCTTGATGTGTAGCTCTGACAGACAGTGAGCAAACAGTGTAAGGAAAGCTTCATTTGCCTGGGAGTCGGGGGTGATTTCAGAGAGGAGGAGGTAAAGAGAATTGCAGGTGGCCCAAGGGAATCTCAAGAGTCTGATAGGAGGAAACTCAAGACAGTTGCTTCTAAGGAGACAGAGAAGTATATTCTATATTTTATGGATAATAATTGTTATTATCTCCTGCACCCCTATATGTATTGTCTCATATAAACTGTCAGGTAGATATTGTTTTTCTCTACTTCTTATACATGAGGAAATTGAGGCTTAGAGGAATTAAGTGACTTACCCAGGATTATACAATAAATAAGTGTTAAAAGCTAGAACTTGAATTTAGGTCTAATGCAAACTATGGTTTTACATATTCTGTACTCTCTCCCCAAACTTATATACATCAGAAGTAGGATTTAAACACACGTCTGTATAGAAATCCAACATGAGAACACAATCTCTGTGCAGAGATTCCTTCCAAAGGGAAGACGTCCTTTCAGTTTGGTTAACTAGGGCCTTGGATAGTTAATGGCCAGACAGCTGATGTTTGGCAGCTCACAAAATGTTTTTATGTTCAGTCTCTCATTTGAGCCTGGAAGTGGCTTGCCTCAGTTCCCTCAGCAATCCAGGTATTACACTACTGCTACTGACCCTTTCCATGCTCCCCCATCCTGCAGAGAGAGCTCCATTCCCGTGGATGTGGCTCGGCAGCGGGAGCTCAAGTGGCTGGAGATGTTCAGTAACTGGGATAAGTGGCTGTCACGACGTTTCCAGAAGGTTTGAGAAGACTACGTGGTGGGCAGGGCAGTGCACAAGGGGCAGGGGCAGGGTGGGCCCCGGTGCTCTGGGGAAGCCCAGGAACATGGTAGTATCTGCTCTATGGACCGTGCTGGGGAGAAGTGGGACTTGGGCCTGGGGGAAGGAGTAACTTTAAGCCAGGCAAGGTCTAGTGGAGTGGAGTTAAGCCTATGGATGTGGGAGGGGTGTCCCCGGGAGCCTGAGGATTGCTGGGGAAGACTTGGAGGCTGGGCCAGTCCCTGAAGCTGTTCCCCTGCCTGCCATTCTACCTTAGGTGAAGCTGCGCTGCCGGAAGGGAATACCCTCCTCCCTCAGAGCCAAGGCCTGGCAGTATCTGTCCAACAGCAAGGAACTCCTGGAGCAGAACCCGGGCAAGTTTGAGGTGTGTCCAGGGTGTGGGGACATGTGACACTGGCTGAAGGATATCATCAGCTCCCCAGATCCTGAGGTAATCGTTGCTTTCCCACTGTAGGAGCTGGAACGGGCTCCTGGGGACCCCAAGTGGCTGGATGTGATTGAGAAGGACCTGCACCGCCAGTTCCCTTTCCATGAGATGTTTGCTGCTCGAGGGGGGCATGGGTAAGGTGGCCTGGCCACGTGGGTTAGTTAGCAAACATTTGTTGTGGCTCCAGGTGGATACAAGACAGTTGAAAGCAGTTCATGCTCTCCAGGACTTCTAGAAGGCTGGTCCTTGGTGGATTGAGTGTCAAGCCACACTGAGGGACATGCTCTCAGAAGACTCTGACTTGCTGGGTGGGGCTGGGGGTCTGTTGTTGAGGTAAGAAAGGGCGGCACAGCAAGGGCTCCTGGCATTGAGCTGGGCTTTGAAGGCTGGATGGGAGCAGAGCAGGGGACAAGGTTTTCCTGCCTGGGGGGTATGTAAACTGTGTTTGGGCAGTGAGGTTGGGTAGTTGAGGCTGGAAAAGTAGTTTAGGGCCAGATCACGAAGGGCCCTTAAATACTGTGCCAGGGCACTTGAATTTTTGTTTTTTCCCAGGCTTTTCCGAGTGTATTTTTACTGCTTCCCAGTAATATGCAAGTTGATCTTAGGTGGTTCTCGGATGACATTTTTTATCAAGAAGTTCATCCTTTCAGCAAATATTTATTGAGCATCTACTATCTGCTAGGCACTCTTCTAGTCACGGATGACAGCAGTGAACAAGAGACAAAAACTCTTGCCCTCATGGGGCTTATTATATTTTAGTGGGGATAGACAGTACGATGAAAGAAAATATGTTGTATGTGAAATAAATGATGGTAAGTGATAAAGAGGAGTTTAAGAGTGGACTAGAGAATGTGAATGGAAATTGGGGTTTAAGTGATTGGATCTGACTTTTATTTTTAGAGAGAGAGGAAGGGAAAGGGATAGATAGAAACATTGATGAGAGAGAAACATCATCAATGGGCTGCCTCCTGTACACCCCTCGTTGGGGATCAGACCAGCAACTCAGGCATGTGCCCTGACCGGGAATTGAACTGGTGACTTCTTGGTTCATGGGTCTATGCTCAACCACTGAGCAACACCGGCTGAGCAGATCTGACTTGTATTTTATTTTACTTTTTTTGTTAATCCTCACCTGAGGATATTTTTTCCATTGATTTTTAGATAGAGTAGAAGGGAGGGGGAGAGGCAGAGAGAGACACATCGATGTATGAGTGACACATTAGTTGCCTCCTGCACGGGGTCTAGGATTGAGCCTGCCACCCAGGTATGTGCCCTTGATCAGAATTGAACCTGAGACCCTTCAGTCTACAGGCTGATGCTCTAACCACTAAACAACTGGCTAGGGCTGACTTGTATATTTTAAAAGGTTCATCCTGGCTGCTGTGCTAAGGATAGCCTATAAGGAGACAAGGACAGAAGCAGAGAAAACAAGTGAGGAGACTATTTCCATAATCCAGGAGAGATGTTGATAGATAAGGATCTTAGCAGTGGAACTACTGGGAGAAATGGTTGGATTCTGGTTTTATTTTGAAGCTAGAGCCAAAAGGATTTGCCAGTCGATTAGATGTGGAGTGTGTGTGAGAAAGAGAAGGAGGAGTTATCAATGACTCTTAAGGTTTTTGGCCTGAGAAACTGGAAGAATGGAGTTACCATATGCTGATGTGGATGGGGAAAACTGGGGGGAAAGTAAGTTTGAGAGGTATCAGGAGTTCAGTTTTGGAATGTGTAGTTTAAAATACTTATTGGATATCAAGATGGAGATGTCAAGTAGGTTGGAGGTAAATATATATAATTATGGATTTCGGGGAGAGGTTTAAATTGGAAATAAATTGGAAAGTGAAGACCTGTCACTCTCTAGATGGGACTAAATCTCACCCATGGGACTGGATGAGGTTGTCAAGGCAGCAAGTGTATAAATGAAAGGAAGCTCAGAGATTGAGCCCTGCAGCTCCAACATTTTTAAGAATAGCAATTACTGAGATGAACCAGTAAATGAACTGGAAGAAGCTGGAGAGGTAGAAGGAAAACCAGGAGTATGTGATTCCTGGAAGCAAAGTGAAGAGGGGTTTTAGGGTCAGCTGTGTGAAATGCTTCTGATGGGTCAAGTAAAGTCAAGTTGCAAATTGACCTCTGGACTAAAACTGTGGGCGGCCTTAGATCAGTGATGGCGAACCTTTTGAGCTCTGCGTGTCAGCATTTTGAAAAACCCTAACTTAACTCTGGTGCCGTGTCACATATAGAAATGTTTTGATCTTAGCAACCATAGTAAAACAAAGACTTATATTTTTGATATTTATTTTATATATTTCAATGCCATTTAACAAAGAAAAATCAACCAAAAAAATGAGTTCGCGTGTCACCTCTGACACGCGTGTCACAGGTTCGCCATCACTGCCTTAGATAAAAACAGTTTTGTGGGGAACAGTGGATTAAAGCCTCGCTGGAGAAAGGGAGGAAAGTAATTGAAGACAGTGAGTTTATACTCTGGCAGAGTTTCACTTAATAGGTAAGGAAGGAAACTGTGATATTTGGAGAAGAAAGTGAGGTCAAGAGACTTACTTTAAACTAAAGGAAATAAGAGATGTAGTTTGCCAATGGGAATGATCTAGTAGAGGGAGAAAAATTGATGATGCAGGAGAGATGGGAAGGTTACTGGAGATGGCCTGTGTAGGCAAGGGGATGAGATCCAGTCCCAAGTGGAAAGGCTGTGCTTGTCCAGGATCACAGACAGTTCACCTGTAGCAACAGGGGGGAAGGCAGGGCATAAAAGCAGACAGGTATTAGGTAACTAACTAGTATATCAAACCTGTCATTTCATGGATGCTATTGCAAAGTGGAGAATAATAGTAGGGGTGGAATGCAGATAAAGCACAGTGACTGCATTTTGGAAACACGATTGTAAGCGGTGGTCAGGAGTGTGTGTGTGACTGGATGCAGGGAGATGATCTGGGAGGTGATTACTTTTTCCTGGGTAAGTGATGAAGGTGTGAGCTGTGAAGTGGTTGTGAAGGAACAGATGGAATAAATTTAGGTCGTAGTGTTGAGAAGACTGTGATTAGCCATGGGGAGGAAAGGAGGGCTTTCTGTTTTCTGATGTGGGGTTGAGTGGATGGAATTCCCAGACACAGTGTTGGGACACCCTCAAGGAAGAGGAGCAAGTCTAGGGAAGGATTTTATTCTTTTGGATGTAGAGACAAGAGAAAGGTCTAAGGCACACCTGGCTTCCCAAGCCTTCACCTAGAAGCAGGGCCCATTGGTGGTGGTGGTTTGGGAGGGGGGCATGATACAAACATTCAGACTGTGCTAGAGGAGGACTGAAGCTGTGGCTATTGAAAGCTTCTGCAAGAAGATGACCTTGAAGGTTTATTGGATGCTGGCAGATGGAGAGAGAGCGAACACGGACTGCTGGGAATGGTAGGGAGCATGTGGGGTGTGCAGGCAAGGGTGGAAGTCTGCAGCCTGGAATGTTTTGTGTGATCTGAGTCTTTGGTTTAAGCTTGATAGGCAGGATTAGGAAGGGGATTGAGGTGTGTGGTAGTAAAGCTCAGAAGTTAATCTGGAATTAGATTTAGGAGGGGTCTGGGCTGGGGCTGGAGGCTGGGCAGATTTAGTTTGGGGCAGAGAGCTTCCAACTCTTGTGCTTGCCCTCATGGTTTTTCCCGATACCCACAGGCAACAGGACCTGTATCGAATCCTTAAGGCCTACACTATCTACCGGCCCGACGAGGGCTACTGCCAGGCACAGGCCCCAGTGGCTGCAGTGCTGCTCATGCACATGCCTGCTGAGGTCAGCATACTGTGGTCCTGGTTGGGGAGGGGGTGGGGAGGATCTTATCCTACAGTGGTGATGGGGGAGCTCTCTGCTCCATTTCTCAGGCCCACTCCCTCCTTGTTTTTGCCCTTCTCAGCAAGCCTTTTGGTGCCTGGTACAGATCTGCGACAAGTACCTCCCGGGTTACTACAGTGCAGGGCTGGTGAGTACCTGAAGGCTTGGTACAACAGGCTGACTTTTCCCCAAGGCTGCAGGGAGGTCCTTGTCCTGCCCCACCCTCTGCCCTTCTGTCCCCTCTGTTCTGAGCCTCGCCCACTGAGGTGAGGATCCCCTGCTCAAGGGGGCCACAGCAGGCCCCTTCTCATGGCTCATCTCACTTTTAGGAGGCCATTCAGCTGGACGGAGAAATCTTTTTTGCACTCTTGCGCCGTGCCTCCCCACTGGCACACAGGCACCTGCGGCGGCAGCGCATTGACCCCGTGCTCTACATGACAGAATGGTTCATGTGCATCTTTGCCCGCACTCTGCCCTGGGCTTCAGTGCTGCGTGTCTGGGATATGTTCTTCTGTGAAGGTACATTTGTGGGGGTTTTCACAGTGCCTGCCAGGCGGTGGTCTGCTGATAGAAGGTGCTTGTTGGGTCTGGGGGTTGGAATCTGAGGCCTGGTCTTGGCTCTGCCACTAACCCCAGAGCCTACTCTCCCTCCCAGGAACCTGAAACCCATGGCAGCTCATTTCCCATCTTGGCCTCAGTTTCCTCATATGTAAGGTTTACAGTGGGCCGCGCCAGCACAGCCAACGGTGATCCGGGGCGGGGAGGCGGGGGGTTGGGAGAGGATTAAGGAAAGACAGACAAGAGAATGAATGCTGGGTCTCGGTGGGACGCTGCTTCCTGATGAGGAGACAGCGCCGGAGTCCACAAGCCGTGACTTTATTTTATAGCAGATGCCACGAGGCAAAGTAGGGGCATGATCAGATTGTTTACAGCGTTCTCGTGAGTTTCAACCTCACTCAACTACATGCACCTGAACTCTAGCACAAGGCACGTGGGGCTACGTGTTCGGACCATAGGTTCAAGCTTACAACCACAGCGGTTGGCTATAATTGTGCTGGGAGGGCCCTGCCCTCCAGCTGGGACTTGCACGTGGCAATGAGAGGACCCTGTCCTTTCATTAGTCCGAGGCTTAAACCTGGCCAAAACGCCGTACCCACGCCCCACATTACAGTAGATAGGGATGGGAGCTGTGAGTCCCTCCTACATGGGACATGCTGAGATCCCAGGCATGATCACCTGTGCTGTCTTTACTCTGCAGGCGTAAAGATCATTTTCCGGGTGGCCCTGGTGTTGCTTCGGCACACACTGGGCTCAGTGGAGAAGCTGCGCTCCTGCCAGGGCATGTATGAAACCATGGAGCAGCTACGCAACCTGCCCCAACAGTGCATGCAGGAGGACTTCCTGGTGCATGAGGTAGGCATGAGAGGCTTTGGCAAAGCCCAAATCTGCTTCAGGCCATCCCCACCTCATCTGCATTTTGGTACCCATTTCTTCTCCATCTAGGTGACTAGCCTCCCAGTGACAGAAGCACTGATTGAGCGAGAAAACACAGCCCAGCTCAAGAAGTGGCGGGAAACCCGGGGGGAACTACAGTATCGGCCCTCACGGCGACTACATGGCTCCCGGGCCATCCATGAGGAACGCCGGAGGCAGCAGCCACCCCTGGGCCCCTCCTCTAGCCTCCTCAGCCTCCCTGGCCTCAAGAGCCGGGGCTCCCTGGCAGCTGGAGGAGCCCCATCTCCACCCCCTCCCCAGAGGGCCAGTGCTGGGCCTGCCCCAGGGCCTGTGGTCACCGCTGAGGGACTTCATCCATCCCTTCCTTCGCCCACTGGTAACAGCACTCCACTGGGTCCCAGCAAGGAGACCCGGAGGCAGGAGAAGGACCGGAGGCAGGAGAAGGAAAGGCAGAAACAGGAAAAGGAACGTGAGAAACAAGAAAAGGAACGGGAGAAAGAGCGACAGAAACAAGAGAAAGAGCGGGAGAAGCGGGAGAAGGAGCGGCAGAAGCAAGAGAAGGAACGGCAGAAGCAGGAGAAGAAGGCCCAAGGCAGGAAGCTGTCACTGCGTCGGAAGGCAGATGGGCCTCCAGCCCCCCAGGATGGTGGGGACAGGTCCTCGGCCTCTGAGACCCGGCAGGACGCTTACTTCTGACCTCTGCTCTGGGGCTGGACTGCATGGCCCCCTCCTTTTCCCTCAGCCAAGAGCAGACCCCTCAGTAAGCTGTCCCTCTTTCTGAGGAAAGTGGCTTGATCCCCGTCTCCCTGCCAGCTGCTGATCCCTACAGCCAGGACAGTCAGTGCATGGGGCAGCTGCATTTCTCCGAGGCAGCTGTTGAACAAGTCTGGAGCCCCTCACCTCCAGTTAGGTCGCGCTGGGGTCTCTCTCACTCTTGCCCCAGTTCCCTTTGGGGTCCCTTTCCAGGTGCTGTCCTGATTGGCCTTTTGTCACCAAAGGGGTGACTCTTGGCAACGGGGGAGTCAGTTTTCAGATTCTTACACTCCAGTTGCTCCCCGTACCCATGAAGTGGAGCTAGGTTCCTTTTTCTCTCCAGTCCTGCCTGCCTCCCCCACTTCCTGGCCGGGGGCCTCCTTGACTTCTGGACATCTCTGTGTTGTAATTATGTATAAAGGACCTGGTTGGCCCAGGGGTGGGGGTGTTCGCTCAATCTTCTGTCCTTTGGTTCTCCTTCCACAATGTTCTTGCACTCTATTTAAGGGGACATGCACTGGAACAGGAAATGTCCCCCACTTCCTCACCCACCACCCTCCTGCTCTCCTTCCTGTTCACCCACCTTTCTCTGTATTCTCATGCGTCCCCTGCTTTGCCTCACCAGGACCCCCACCTTTCACCTTATTTCCTTCTAACCCTCCAGCCCCTATTTGGAAAAGGGGTATTTTCTTGAGCTCCAGGGGGTGGAACCCAATGTTTACATTCTCTTCTGTATCTGCCCCCACCCCATGTGGCGCTTTGAGGAACCAGAAAAGAACCTGCTATTATACCTGGGCATGTCTCCTGCCTTGTTATTTGATGAAGGGGGTTAGAATAAGGACTAGAGAGGGAGGGAGCAAGTGATGAGTGAGCCAGGATCTATTGAAGCAGTTGGCTGGTTTTGGCAGGTAGGTACCCCTTGGGCTTTGGTCCATTTCTCAGCCATTCATCAACAAACAATGGTTGAGCTCCTGCTCCATCTTTGCCTGGGATCGGCTGTCTCCATTGTCACTGGCCTCCGGAAGCCCTCTACGTATCAGCTGCAGTGCCCGGATCTCCTTCCCAAAGCGCTCATGCAACTCCTGGAACCTGGAGTGGGGACTGAGGGTGGCTAGAAGGCCACAGTCCTGGGGGGGTGGGGGGATGTGGGGGTGAGCTGGGCTCTTGGCCAGCTGCTTGGCACAGCTTTGGTACTGAGCCCCTAGCGGGTGGGGGTGGTAGCACAGCCAGCTGCCTCCAGCTCACCCCAGCCTGAACCCACAGCCAGGTTCCCCGCTCCTGGTTTTCTGCTTCCAGCCTGTAGGCCTGCCCAACTTCTGTGCCCTCTACCCCAGGGGTCAGGATGGTAAAGGCATAGGGTTCTGTGGCCCAAAGCATGGCTCCACCTGGCAGTTCTGCAACAGGATGAGGCCCAGAGGCATGTCTGCCTGGTGCTCCTGGTAGAAGAGGAGGCTTCCCCGGGAGATGAACCAGGGACCGTGGTAGCTGGTATTTTGGTCCTTCATTAGCATGATGCTCTCCAGGTCTGGAACCTGTACCTGTGGGAGAAACTGAGCACAGACTTTGGGTGCAGTTTCTGGAGGAAACGGGCAGGAGGAGAGGTGGTCCATCTTGTTCCCCTGGGGACCCCCATGCTGCCTCCTATGGTTCCAATAGGCTCTTCCTGGGCACAGCCTCAGCTTAGTGGGACTCTGGCTCCGAGTGTCCCCGCAGCACGGAGGCCCACTTCCCTACCCAGCCCTGCCTCGGCCCAGATTACAGAACCCGGGAAGGGCCCCTGGGCTGGGGCCTGTTTGCTAAGAGGGTCTTCATTCTGCGGCTGTGGTTGGAGAGGGGCTCTGGCCTCGGTGCTGGGAGCCGGTGCCACGGCCACCTCTCCCGTAGCGGGCCCTTTCCACTTCGGAAGCCTAGAATCAGCCCCGGGAGAGGGGTGGGTAAATTACTTCCCCGGCGTCCTAAAGGGAGCTGGGTCCGGAGAGTGCCCCACCCCGGTCCGGTCCGGGGCCTCAAGGCGGGCCAGCGGGAGAGCCGGGCTCACCCCAGGGAGAGGAGAGGGCCGATGACTGGCCGCCGAGCTGGGATGGTGAGGGGCGCAGGGCCCTTGGCCAGCCCTGAGGAAAGGTGACGCAACCCTAGAAAGAGTAACGAGGGCAGGACCCCATCGGCCCTGCTCGGCTTTGCTCCCACCGTGACCTGGCGCCCCCGTCTCCCCAGAGCCGCTACTGCTGTGGGAGGGAATGGACACTGGTGGGGCCATCCCTCTCGCTCGATGGGGGTCTAGCAGCTCACAGGTCCCGTCTTCTCGTCTATTGCCCCAAACAGCTTACGTCACTTCTGAGCGGGGGTGTGACTTCCCCGCTCCGCCCGAACTCCCGCCCGCGGCGTCGGTTGGTCCTCCCTGGAGCGAAGCCACTTCCGGCCTTCCGGGCGCTCTCCACAGTTCCCTTCCGGGTGAAGGCCTGTGCCCCGGATGTAGCCCAGGCGCGAGCAGCTCCCCCTTCCCTTGCCGGGCGGCCCAGGGTCCTCAGGTGAGCGCGCCGGGGGCTGCTCGAGTCCCGGGGCTCTGCCGCTGCTCTGAGCTGTGCACACAGCCCGCGGCAGGTGGGGGCCAGTCCGCGGCGGAGTTGGGGGTTCGGCGCAGCGAGGAGCCGGGGGACCAGGGCGCTAAGTCCCGGGTCCGCTCAGACCTCACGGGCCCGAGGGAGCTGGGGTGGAGGAGCGGGTGTCAGCCCGCGGACCCGCGTGGCGACTGGACTGCGGGAGCCGGGAATGGGGTGGTCACGGGAGGAAGCGGGTCCCCGCGCGTCTCGGGTGGGGGTGCGGGTGGGGGCCCCTCCGCGTGCCCGCCTCTCGGACCCGGCCCCAGCAGCTCTCTTGGATGCCATCCCGGGTCCCGGGGCCTCTTGGCCGCCAACTCCCCTTCCGGCCCCCTATTCTGTGCTGCTTCCCCCACAGCCTGGCTCTGTGCGCCCCTGGGAGGGATTGCTGCGTTGAGGGCCCTCTCGCGGCGGGTCCCCTAATCTGCACCTTTCCCTCTGCGGTTTGGGGAAGACCCTCTGTCCAGCCATGCCCAAGCGGAAAGTGACCTTCCAGGGCGTGGGAGACGAGGAGGATAAGGAGGAGATCAGTGCTCCCAAGAAGAAGGTGAGGGGGCCGGCCTCCGTGTTCTGGAGAGGAAACGGGAACTGGAAGCCAGAGGGGAGAAGCTTTGGGGAGAAAGAACGGGTAGAAAGGGCAAGGTTTTCATGTTCTCTGCGAAGGGGGTTTGGGGGATTTTCAGGTTGCGTCCAGATCCTGGAGCATTTGAGGAAGAGTGCGGGTGCGAAGAAAAAAAATTAATACTTTTCTCCCACCTTCTAAGTTCTTGTAGCTGGGCCAAAAATCAAATTAACAGGGGAAAAAAAAATTTAATACATGCACATGGGAAATTCACATCAGCATGAAAATTCCAAACTCAGTGAGGCAACATTAGGCATATATGACATTTTTTTTTTAAATATATTTTATTGATTTTTTACAGAGAGGAAGGAAGAGAGATAGAGAGTCAGAAACATCGATGAGAGAGAAACATTGATCAGCTGCCTCTTGCACACCCCCTACTGGGGATGTGCCCGCAACCCAGGTACATGCCCTTGACCGGAATCGAACCTGGGACCTTTCAGTCCGGAGGCCGACGCTCTATCCACTGAGCCAAACCGGTTTCGGCATATATGACATTTTAAAACAGTTTTTTAAAAATTGGTTTCAGAGCGGAAGGGAGAGGTAGAGGGAGATAGAAACATCAATGATATGAGAGAATCATCGATCGGCTGCCTCCTGCACACCCCACACTGGGGATCTGTTTCTTTGTTACCAATGTTGTGGGCCCCCCCCCCCCCCCCCCCCCCGCCAAAGAAACAGAATTTCCGGAGGATGAGGCCCAGAAATCAGGATTTTTAAAAGATTCCCGGGTGATTCTAATGTGCAGCCAAGGTTGAGAACCACTGCTATAGTAGGTTTCTTTTGTTTGAATCTATTGGGCAGGAAAGCGGGGAGGGCCAAAGGTTCTTTCTGAGTCTTGTTTCTTAATAGCTTAAAATTAATATTCCAAAAAGGCAGCTTCAGGTTGGCAAAACTTTGGTTCCCTTCAATAACCAGTAACCTGCATCTGTGGACTGTCTGACTCCTGCTCACAGCTAGTGGACCCTGTGGCTGGGGCAGGAGGTCCTGGGAGCCGCTTCAAAGGCAAACACTCTTTGGACAGCGATGAGGAGGATGATGATGATGAGCGGTCCAGCAAATATGACATCCTGGCCTCAGAGGATGTGGAAGGTGAGTTATACCCAAGAACTGACTCTGCTAGGGAAGCAAACCGGCTTCTGGGAATGTGGACGAAGGAGGCTCCTGTCTCTTGCCTGCCAGCATGGACACCTGTGTCTTTGGTGCAGGTCAGGAAGCAGCCACACTCCCCAGTGAGGGAGGTGTGCGGATCACACCCTTCAACCTTCAGGAAGAGATGGAGGAAGGCCACTTTGATGCTGATGGCAACTACTTCCTGAACCGGGATGCTCAGATCCGAGACAGCTGGCTGGACAACATTGACTGGGTGTGGCTCCGGGGCTGGCATGGCTGGGGCCTGGAGGCAGCAAGTGCTTGGGCCCTGCTGGCAGTTTGTAGGAAATAACCCCCCGCCCCCCTTCCCATTTTCACATTACAGGTGAAGATCAGGGAGCGGCCACCTGGTCAGCGCTCACCGTCAGACTCCGAGGAGGAGGACAGCCTGGGCCAGACACCAATGAGTCCCCAAGCCCTCCTGGAGGGCCTTCTGGAGCTCCTGCTGCCAAGAGAGACAGTGGCTGGGGCACTGAGGCGTCTGGGGGCCAGAGGAGGAGGCAAAGGGGGTAGCAAGGGACCTGGGCGGCCCAGTTCCCCCCAGCGCTTGGACCGGCTGTGCAGTTTGGCCGACCAGATGGTGGCTCGCGGCAACCTTGGTGTTTATCAGGAGACAAGAGAACGCTTGGCCATGCAGTTGAAGGGGTTGGGGTGCCGGACCCAGGGACCTCCTGACCCCCCGCCTTCTCTGGACATGTTTGCTGAGGAAGTAGCAGAAGGGGAGCTGGAGACCCCAACCCCTGTCCAGAGAGGAGGTGAGATTTCAGGGCAGAGGTGGGGTGTTGTGGGCAGGGGCAGGACACTTGAAGCCCAAATGGCTTTGCTTGCTGTTTTAGAACCAGAGTCATCAGGAGATGGTCTGCTGGATGTGATGTGGGAGTATAAGTGGGAGAACACAGGTGATGCTGAGCTCTACGGGCCCTTCTCCAGCAGCCAGATGCAGGTAAGCCCCATCTGCCTCGTCTCTCCCCTCCCAGCCCTCACTCAGTCCTCCTCCAGTTCTGCCCTTTCTTCCTGCAGACTTGGGTGAATGAAGGCTACTTCCCTGATGGTGTTTATTGCCGGAAGCTGGACCCCCCTGGTGGACAGTTCTACAACTCAAAACGTATTGACTTTGACCTCTACACCTGAGCCTTCTGAGGGCCAGTTTAGTGGCTCTTTCTTTCCTGGACTCTCTGGAGGAGGCCCCAGAGAGTTGCCTCAGGCAGTGAGGATATTGGGGGCCACTTTTCAGTCAGTTTCCATTCCCAATAAAAGTCTATAGTTGTGTATTAAGCCCTTGACTGTCCTGATGGCCAGAAGCCAGGGACCTCCACAGCCCCTTTGGATTTGCCTCTGTCCTTGAGTGTTTCCTCATGAAGTTTCTCTTTGAGAGTTTCTGGTTTTTGTTTACCACTCCTAGGGGCAGAGCCAGGGCTGTCAGGTGTCCTGTGGCCTCCCCACCTGGACTCTGCTCACCATCTGAAAACCCCTTCACTCCCATGTCATTCTCCAGGATGGGAGTTCCTGTTTCGCTGTTCTTAGGTTGTTGGCTGTTAGGACCTCAGAGTCTCTGTCCTTGCAGCTAGTATAGGATAGAGGCCCAGAAGTGGAGATTTCAGGCCTTGAAGGGCTAGGACATCTGTTGGGTGTGAGCAGGAAGCCTGGTATTCACTGGCTCCCACTGTCTCAAGCTCTTTAGGTGAAGTGCAGACTCAGCGTTGGCACTTGAAGGACCCTTCAGCTGTCCATTGAACAAGCGCTGAGAGGGGTGGTGCCTCACTGGAGGTTACACAGCAAATCAGAGGCTTGGCACAAACCCAAGGGGCTCCTTTCCCAGACCTTTCTTGGTACCAGGTCTTTTCTGCTTGGCATTTGAGACCCTGAAGTGTATATTTTCTGGGCTCCCACAGTGTGCCTGGCACAGGGCTAGTGCCTTGAGGGGACTAAGATAACTGAGCTGGTCCCCTTCCAGGAATTCAGAGTTAGGGGGTGAGGGAGCGGGGTGGAATTATACCATGTCTCAGACAGGTGTAATTCTATAGTGAGACCTGAACACCCCCCCCCCCCCCCCCATCCCTTTAGTGCTGCCTTAGTCTCCTCACTTGCACCGAGTTAGGTTGATTCCTCCCCTTTTCACCTTGGCTGGCCGTTGGGATCTCATGGGGAGCTGTAAAATTACTTCTCAGAGAATTGAATGAGTTGATCTAGGTCAGTGGTTCTCAACCTTGGCTGCACATTAGAATCCCCTGGGAATCTTTTTAAAATCCTGATGAGGCCCAGAAATCAGATTTTAAAAAGATTCCTAGGGGATTCTAATGTGCAGCCAAGGTTGAGAACCACTCATCTAGGTAATGGCCTGGAGGCTGGGTCTTTTCAATGTGCGGCCAGGTGAACAGCCTGACTCCCAAGACAGGTTACACCTGGGGCGGGATCGGTTCCTGGACCTGCTGTGGGAGCCTAGCTGAGCATGTGTGTGGCCAGGGCTCTGGTGGAGTTTGTCAGTTACTGGAGAGCTGAGCACCAGAGCCATGGGACACCTGGGGGGTGGAAGGGGCCAGGCCAGAACCAGGGGATACCTGATGTTCTAGTGAGGCCTACAGTTTCTGTAATCATCACACCCACTCTAGTGCTAAGCCAGACCTCGTTTTCATTGACTTCAAGGTGCCTTTGGTTGTAAAATGGTTTACTTCGTGTCATTAAAAAAGGAAACCCTACCATTGCAGTTGTAAGATGTCATCGATTAAAAAGTGCATCGTGATTTCAGAAATGTTCAGAAGTGAAAAGAGTGCGCACCTTTATATCCCCGGTGACTAACTCGTGGGAGGTGCTTAGTGTTTGGTGACGAGATGGGAGGAAGCCGATGGACAACTCCCCTGGATGTCCCACCGGCACCGTAGGCTCCACCTATCAGCTGACCTCCCTTCCCCTCACTGCCTGTTCCTTTGTTCACCTCCCTGATGACCCCCTGTGTGGGCAGGATAATTGCCCCCAAAGGTGTCCACATGCTCAATCTCAGAACCTGTGCATATGTGACCTTACGTAGCAAAAGGGACTTTGCAGAAATGATTGACTTTGAGATGAGATTATCATGGATAATTGAGATGGGCCCAGTGTAATCAAGGGTCCTATGAAGGGAAGGGGCGTCAGGAGGATCAAAGTGAGGGAGGAGAAGATGTTACACTGCTGCTGACTTTGAAGATGGAAGGGCCATGTGTCAGGAATGCAGTGGCCTGTAGAAGCTGGAAAAGGCAGGAAAACAAAGAAATGCAGCTCTATTGACAGGAGTTAGCCCAGTGAAAATAATTTTAAATTTCTGACCGCTAGACCTCTAAGAGAATAAAATGTGTTGTTTTAAGCCATTGAGTTTGTGGTAATTTGTTAAAGCCCCAATAGGAAACCAACCCACACCCCATCCAGCTGAATGCCTCTCCCCCTCATGAATATCCCTAAGTCTTCTGTGGCCATGTCTCTTTCAAGCCCTTAACAGCACTTAACTCACTTGCTTTAAAAACAAACTTGTATATGTGTCTGAATTTAAAAAAAAATATGTTTTTATTGATTTTAGAGAGGAAGGGAGAGAGAAATCAATGATGAGAGAATCATTGGTTGGCTGCCTCCCGCACGCCCCCTACTGGGAGCTGACCCTGCAACCAGGACATGTACCCTGACTGGGAATCGAACTGACCTGGTTCCTAGGTCAACGCTCAACCACTGAGCCACACTGGGCTGTGTAAATTTTTAAATAAGCTTTTTACATTTTACAGTAGTTTTGTATATTTACAAAAAATTTACAAGAGTAGTACAGAGAGTTCACCGTTTCCCCTATTAACATCTGTCAGTGGTACATTTGTTACAACTAACCAACCAACAACGTTACTATTTTTAAGTTATTGAGCTATCCACCCATTTAAAGCGAACAATTCGGTGGTTTTTAGTATATTCATGGTGTTGTGCAAGCATCACTACAATCTAATTTTGGAACATTCTTTCCTACCCTAAGAGCCACCCCACCCATTAACAGTTCCCATCACATCCCATCCGCCCCCCCCCCCATCCCCCCCACCCTTCAGTCTTTGGCAACCACTGATTTACTTCTGTAGGTTTGCCTATTCTGGACTTTCATACAAATGGAGTTTTACAATATGTGGTCTTTTGTGTCTGCTGCTTGCACTTGGCATGTTTTCAAGATTCTAACGTGTAACAGTACTTTTTTGTTGTTGAATAATCTATTGTATGGATATATGATATGTTGCTATTAACTATCCACACTTTTTTTTTTTAATTTCAGAGAGGAAGGGAGAGGGAGGGAGGGAGAGAATCATTGATCAGCTGCCTCCAGCACGCCCCCTACTGGAGATCGAGCCTGCAACTCAGGCATGTGCCCTTGACTGGAATTGAACCTGGGACCCTTCAGTCGGCAGGCTGACGCTCTATCCACTGAGCCGAACCAGCTAGGGCTATCCATACTTGATATGGATTTTAATTATAAGTTTTCTCTAATGTCCTTTATCTGTTTCAGAATCCCTTTAGGATACCACATTACGTTTAGTTGTCATATCTCTTTAGCTTCCTCTGGTGTGACAGTTTCTCAGACTTGTATTTGCTGACCTTGAAAGTTTTGGAAGCACTGGTTAGGTATTTTGTAATATATTCCTAAAATTTGGGCTTGTCTGGTATTTTTCTCATGATTAGATTTGGGTTATGGGTTTGGGGGAGGATGATCCGGGAGGTGAAGTTCCTTGTCTTTTACTGAAAGCCTCTCATGGCTCTACATTGCCCTCACAATAAAGTTCACAGGCTTGAAGCTGACTGAGAGGCCTCCATCTGCCTTTGTTTCCTTTCTCCCTTACCTCCCCCCACTCCAGGCTCCAGCCTGTTCCAGAGCAGGGCAGCTCATTTCACTTCTCCAGGCTGGGCCAGTGATGCCTTCCTCTTCTCTGACTGCCTGGGGAAGGAAGGCCAATTAAGGTGTCTGTTGTGACTTAGCTCTAGGCCTCCTTTTCCTAAAGGCTTCATGGCTCCGCCCCACTTCCCAGCTGGCTCTTCATTTCTCCCACTGCGCCCAGAAGCACAGATGTCTGACGGCACCTAGAGCATTTTCTCCTGGTCTGTCTCCACCAGTTAGCCTGAGACGGGTCAGTGGTGATGAAGGAATAGGGAATGAGCCAGTTCTTCCCTGGTTCTGTGCCAGGGGGACAGCCCCCTCCTGAGCCAGGCTAGAGAGTGGGGGTCTCGGGCTGTCTGTCTGTGCTGCCCCAGAAAAGATGAGGAGTGATCTGGGTGGGCGGTGTACAGGTGTCTAGACCCAAGGGTCTCTCAAAGGGCAGGACAGAGGAGTCATCAGGGGCATCCTAGTCCCTGGGAGTGTCACTGAGCCAGGGACAAATTCATAGGAGGGGTTCAAGGTCAAAACTGCAGATGTCACTGCATCTGGGACCCCAGACCCGCTGAAATGCAGCTTCTAGCCTTTGGCAGCCATTTTCCAGGAGAGCAGCAGGAGCGGGGGAAGGCGAGCTGGGTACTCCTGGTTGAGGGTCTGGGTATCACACTGCCCTGGCAGCTGGTGGGTCCCGGGGAGACCAGCACTGGAGGAGCCTCCAAAGGGGCTAAAATTAACAAAGGTTGGGGCGCCACAAAGCCGGAGGAGTTGGAGGAAGTGTTAATGCCTTTGACACATCTGCCACCCCTTCCAGACCCACCCGGCTGGCTTGATGCCTCATTGCACAGTCACGGAACCCGCCCCTCCCAGGCCTGAGGCTGAGCAGCTTGTCTTCTCTCTGCTCCCAACTAGAGCCCAGCTGGAGCCCACAGATACCCAGCTGGTCCTGATGCCGAGACCGGGAGGAGTTTCTCTATCGCTTCCTCCAGGAAGCTTGTCTTGACCCCTAGATTTGAGCAAGGCCTCCTGTTATGTGGTCCCACAGGTCCTTGTACTTTGTAATCCTTATCGATGACTGCAGTAGGTTCTCTGGGAGCTGGGACCATGGGGAGCCCATATATCCCCAGCTCTGAGTGTCACATTTAGTACATAGCAGATGTTCAATAACTATTTGCTGAAAAGGGTTTAGAAGGGCTATTTAGAGCTCTCCAGTCTCAGCAGATGGCCCAAGGGAGGAAATTGAAACTAGACTACAAAGGAATCACAACAAATTTAGTTGGGATACAAGGGGGCTCAACAAGACTCCTCTTGTTCCAGATGTCATGAACTCTGAGCCCAGCCCAAGTTTCCAACTTTATCTCCTGGTTTGTTTGTTTTTTTAATATATTTTTATTGATTTCAGAGAGGAGGGGAGAGTGAGAGAGATAGAGATAGAAACATCAATGATGAGAATCATTGATCCACTGCCTCCTGCACGCCCCCTACTGGGGATTGAGCCCACAACCTGGGCATGTGCCCTGACAGGAATCAAACCTGGGACCCTTCAGTCTGTAGGCCAAAGCTCCATCCACTGAGCCAAACCAGCTAGGGCCAAATTTGTCTTCTTTATACCCCCTTCTTATCCCAGGCTCCAGCCCAGCCAACCTGTCCCTTTCTGCCTCTCTTGTTTAAGGTGTTCCCTCTTCCTGGAACACCCACTCTAGACAACTCCACAGAGCCCTCTTGTAACCAAACAAAAAAATGGAGGTTCGGCTGCCTCCTGCAATGAAAGTCAAACTTGTGAGGTAGGTGCTGGTGAAAAGGAAAGAGGTTTTGCTATTGTTAACCCTCACCCAAAGTTTTTTTTCTATTGCTTTTCAGAGAGTGGAAGAATGGGAGGGGGAGAGGAAGAGAAACATCTATGTGAGAGAGACACATCAATTGGTTGTCTCCTGCACGCAGCTTGATCAGGGTGAACCTGCAACCTAGGTACCTGCCCTTGACCAGGAACTGAACCAGAGACTCTTCAGTGCACAGTTTGATGCTCTAATCACTGAGAACACCGGCCAGGGCAAGAAAGAGGTTTTACTCAGGAGCCATAGGACCTGGGAGAATGGTGGACTCCCATCTCAGAAACCAATCTCACCTTCTGCTCAAAGTTCACTCCTCTTCCTGTTCAAGCTTGCCATTCTTATAGGGATAGGGAAGGCTTCTTTTTCTATCTTTCTAGCTTTTGGAGTGCTGGGGAGGGGTCCTGTCCATTCATATTTCTAGTTTTTGGCCAATGGGAGAGACTCCAAGACACTCTGACTGACCGTCTTCGGTAACACTCTCACATTTCCTCCTCTGTCCTCCTCCTGTGAGATTTATTTCACCCTGTCTTAGGCTCATGCGACAATGTTTTTGTCCCCCAATCGAAACAGGGCAGATGACTGACTCTTGCCATATTATTTATGTGAAAGTGAATGTCCTGAGTGCACAGGCCTCCAAACGCAGAGGACTGATACTAAATAACTTCTTTTAAAAATGTTTTGTATTGATTTTAGAGAGAAGAAGGGAGAGGGAGAGAGAGAGAGAGAAACATGATGAGAGAGAATCATTGATTGGCTGCCTCCTGCACGCCCCATATTGGAGACTGAGCCTGAAACCCGGGCATGTGCCTGACCGGAAATCAAACTGTGACTTGCTGGTTCATAGATGCTCAACCACTGAGCAATACTAGCTGGGCCTAAAACACTTCTTAAAGTAATTGTTTTCAATAGCAAAAGTCTTTTTTAAATTTTATTTTTCTTTCAAAATAATAGTTTTAAAAATTCAGATAGCATTCCATGGTATAAGCAAATGAAAAATAGCAATGCCCTGCACTCCCCCTTACGAATCTCACTCCTGTACAAATGTTCTGACTCCTTTTAGTTTCTACTGATACTTACCTCCATATTTCCAATAACATATCACTTTTTAAACATTTCATTATTTTTTAAAATATATTTTTTTTGATTTTAGAGAAGAAGGGAGAGGGAGATAGAGAAACATCAATGTGAGAGAGAAACATTGATTGGTTGCGTCTTGCACATGCTGCAACCAGAGATTGAACTGGCAACCTGGGCATGTGCCCTGACCGGAAATGGAACCCACACCCTTTGGTGTATGGGATGATGCTCCAAACAACTGAGCCACACTCCCAAGGCTCAGTGAGATTTTTAAAAAATTTTATATATATTTTTATTGATTTTTAGAGAGAGGAAGAAGAGGGAGAGAGAGAAACATTGATGCAAGAATAAACTTGGTTTGGCTGCCTCCTGCATGCTCTCTACTGAGGATTGAGCTGGCAACCTTTTGGTGCATAGGACCATGCTCAACCCATCAACCAACTGAGCCACACTGGCCAGAGCTCAATGAATTTTTAAATTCACAGAGCTCTGCAGCATAACCACACTTAATTGTAGGACATTTGTATCACCTCAAAAAGAAACCTTGAATCCCATTTCTTTCCTACCTCCCAGGCCCTGACAATCACCAATCTATTTCTGTTTTTATGGATTTTCCTTTTTTGAACATTTGAAATGAATGGAATCATACATACAATATGTGGTCCTATATGACGGCTTCTTCCACTTGCCAAAATGTTTTCAAGGTTCACCCATGTTAAAGCGTGTGTCACTACTCATTTCTTATTAAAGCTGAATAATATTCCATTCATCAGTTGATGGACATGTGGGTTGTTTCTGCTTTGGGGCAATTGTCAATAATGAGAGGACCAGTGTACGGATTCATGCATGGGTGGGGTCCCTCAGCCTGGCCTGTGATCTCTTGCAATCTGGGACCCCTTGGGGGATGTCAGACTGCCGGGTTTCGGACCGATCCCCAAGGGATGTAGCAGTGCTGAAGTGGCAGCCAGTCTGCTGTGCCAGCTGCTGCTGCTGCTGCCGCCGCCACCTGCCACTGCTGCCAGCAGCACTGCCAAGGGGGAGGCGGGAGAGGCTCCTGCCACCACCGCAGCTGCACTCCCAGCTGTGAGCCCGGCTTCTGGCTGAGTGGTGCTCCCGCTGTGGGAGTGCACTGACCACCAGGGGGCAGCTCCTGCTTTGAGCATCTGCCCCCTGGTGGTCAGTGCATGTCATACTGACCGTTTGACCAGTCGTTCAGTCATAATGGATGCTTAGACTTTTATACATATACTAGAGGCCTGTTGCATGAAGAGATTCGTGCAATAGGCCTTCCTTTCCCCTGGCTGCTGGCACCGGTTTGCCTCCGGCACCCGGGACCCAGGCTTTTACTCTGGCCGAGTTCTGGCCGGAGCCGGCCCCAGAAAGATCAGGCTTAGCTGCTCTGCCAGCCCCAGGGCTATGAGGCCTCGCTGCTCCACCGGTCCCATCAGGCTTCTTTGCTCCACCGCTTGGAGCCTACGTATGCAAATTAACCGCCATCTTTGTTGGTGGTTAATTTGCATATTGTGCTGATTAGCCGATGGGAGGCGTAGCGAAGGTACGGTCAATTACCATGTTTGTCTATTTTATTATTTTTTTTAAATATATATTTTATTACAGAGAGGAAGGAAGAGGGATAGAGAGTTAGAAACATCAATGAGAGAGAAACATCGATCAGCTGCCTCCTGCACACCTCCCACTGGGGATGTGCCCGCAACCCAGGTACATGCCCTTGACTGGAATCGAACCCGGGACCCTTCAGTCCGCAGGCCGATGCTCTATCCACTGAGCCAAACCGGTCAGGGCGACCATGTTTGTCTATTATTAGATAGGATAGATGCTTTGTGAACAAGTTTTTGCATGTGAATAAGCTTGTTTTTTTGTTTTTAATTCTAAGGTGAATTTTTTTTTTTTTTTAAATATATTTTATTGATTTTTTACAGAGAGGAAAGGAGAGAGACAGAGAGTTAGAAACATCGATGAGAGAGACATCGATCAGCTGCCTCCTGCACATCCCCCACCGGGGATGTGCCCGCAACCCAGGTACATGCCCTTGACCGGAATCGAACCCGGGACCTTTCAGTCCGCAGGCCGACGCTCTATCCACTGAGCCAAACCGGTTTCGGCTAAGGTGAATTTTTATTTCTACAAAAAAAGGCAGTGAAAACAATGTAAAACACAGGCAAAGAGCATTACTGAGTGGGCTCCAAGTGGAGCTTGACTCTGCAAAGGCTGTGCGTCCGGAGGGAGGAAGGCCGTCTTGTTCCTGGGCTGGCCTGGCCGGCTGCTTCGAAGGAAGAGGCCAGCAGGGCATCGGTGACCCCGGACTGGTTCTGGCTCTAGCTGAGTCCTGCCAATACCAACCCTGCAAAGGGTCAAACCATGCTGATGAGGGCTGGGGTGGGGCTGCTGCTCTGAGGAGGTGGAGAATGAGCACATTCGGATGGAGCTTGCTGACCGGTGAGTGTGGAATTTCAAATGGACATTCTGGGTTTAGTGTTGTCTGTAACGACCAGCACATCTTCTAAAATGGCTGCAGGGAGGGGTGTAAAACTTTGACCTCAGGGGCCTCTAACTGATGAGAAGTTACTGGAACAAGTGCAGTGTCCTCTGGCTGGCTGCCCCCTCCCCCTGGGTGGCCACAGACCTGATATTGCAGGGTCTCCCCCAGCAGGCGGGCCTCACACAGGCATCAGGGTTGCCATTTAAGCAGTGTCATTGTGGTAACATGGGCCAGATTTTTACATAAGAGGTGGGCCTCCCTTTTCACAGTTTCTTGGGGTTTTTTTTGGTGGTGGTGGTTTGCTTGTTTTTAAAATTTAAAAAAAAGGGTGTTATAAATTGGAATCAGAATAACTGGAATGAACTCCCACACTGGGCAGTGCAACATGAGAGAAGAGAAGCCACCAGACCAAACAGAGCTGTCTCTTCTCCTTTGTGGAGGAGATGGGGTCTAGGTCTGAAAAAGCGAAAGAGTGAGAAATAAACTGAATACAAGAAAGTGGGCATTGAAAGGGCATGGGAAGAAAAGGAACCACAACCTTTTATTTTAAACCTTAAGGTCTAGCCCTGGCTGGTTTGGCTCAGTGGATAGAGCATTGGCCTGTGGGATAAAGGGTCCCGGGTTCAATTCCGGTCAAGGGCACCTGCCTGGGTTGTGGGCTCCATCCCCAGTGGGGGCTGTACAGGACGCAGATGATCAATGATTCTCATCATTGATGTTTTTATCTCTCTGTCCCTCTCCCTTCCTCTCTGAAATCAATAAAATATATTTTTTTAAAAAGAAAGAGTATCTTTAAAAAAAGCAAAAAAAAAAAGCAAACTGTAGAAAGTTAGTAACTGCTACAAGCAAATGCCAGGCGGTGGCCAGTGCCAATTTTCCAGAGCCCTGCTTCGCGGGGTGTCTGAATGCACAGCTCAGGGTCCCTGCTCACACTCGCTGGAATTAATCGCAGCAGGTTTTAGTCCACAGGTCGCTTTCCCCCATATTTCTTTGTAAACTCCAGCATTCTTACAGAAGCTGGTATGGTCCTTGGAGTGTTCTTCAGCTAGGTCAGCCCGAAGCAGGTGCTCAGGCTGGGGAGGTCGTTCATGCTATGAGAGACTGGATTACTTACTTGGTCAGTTTTGGTTGCTGGCTTCCTATTTTCAGCACTAATTCCTGGCAGACAGACCTGCCTCTTTTCATTGATGCTGGGGTGATAGATCTTTGTTTTAAATGTGGTCTTCGGTGGTTTGAATGGGTATTCTGCTGGGAAGTTGATTTCCATTCTGAAGGCCCCCTAATCCGATGGAGGTTGTCAGGGACAATAAGCCTTTGCCAAGTCAACAAATTAGCTTCATCAACCTGGATGTTACAGAGGTTTTCATTCCAAATTTTCAGGTTTTTTTAAGCTCCTTCATCAGCCTCCTGCTGGCCGCCATCTTGGATCTGGTCTGTGTGTAAGTTTTTATGTTTTCATTTATTTTGAGTATATACCTAAGAGTGGAATTGTTGGGTCATGTGGTTATGCCCATATGATTAAAAACATTTAGTATTGCCGTACCCGGGTTGGCTCAGTGGATAGAGCGTCGGCCTGCAGACTGAAGGGTCCCGGGTTCGATTCCGGTCAAGGGCATGTACCTTGGTTGCGGGCACATCCCCGGTGGGGGGTGTGCAGGAGGCAGCTGATCGATGTTTCTCTCTCATCGATGTTTCTAACTCTCTATCCCTCTCCCTTCCTCTCTGTAAAAAATCAATAAAATATATTATAAAAAATAAAAACATTTAGTATTTTGAGGAACTGCCAACTTCTTCTCCAAAGTGGCTGCACCATTACATATTTCAATTCCCAGTGTAGAAGGTGTTTTTTTTTTTTGTTTTTTTTTTGTTTTTTTTTAAAAATATATTTTATTGATTTTTTACAGAGAGGAAGGGAGAGAGATAGAGAGTTAGAAACATCGATGAGAGAGAAACATCGACCAGCTGCCTCCTGCACATCTCCCACTGGGGATATGCCCGCAACCAAGGTACATGCCCTTTGACCGGAATCGAACCCGGGACCTTTCAGTCCACAGGCCGACGCTCTATCCACCGAGCCAAACCGGTTTCGGCTGTTTTTTTTTTTTTTTTAATTTAAATTTATTTATTGAAAGTTCCACCACGATCAGTAGAGTGCCAGTGCCACCTTCATAAATAAGAGAAAGCTGATGAACGTATACCTCTAAAAGTCCGGGAACTTTGTCCACCTGCCCTAAGCCCCAGGCCTGCTCTCTAGAAGCAGGAAATCAGCACGTGTCCCAGAGGCGTGCGACCATCCTGGCACCAGCTGAGACTCTTCCCGGCATAGAAGGACTGGAAGAGAATGGAAAGGGAGCCCCTATTTTACTCTTTGTGCTTAACGCAGGCCCGAAACTACCTACAAACATCTCAAGAGGATGAGGGTATCCACTTGATATTTGGGGAATGCTGGACTAGAGACTCCTTCTGCGTCATGCTCAACACAATGTGGAAACAACGTTCTCTGAGCACACCTTCCAGGCTCTACCAGAGTCCCCTCCCCGTGCGCCTGCTCACACCAAGGCCTAGCAACTCCCCCTCCCCTCTGCCTCCCCCCCCCCCCCCCCCCCCCCTGCAAACACTCATCAGAGATCACTGCTGACTCAGGTAGATGAGCCCACCAGCGGGAGTCCACGCCACTGAGCAGCATGAGCAGGAAGAGGGGTCACCGGCTCCATGGCGTGGTTGCCAAGATGCCACTGGGGAAAGCCCATGTTCACCAGTTGCTGGTTGAGGTCATTAAAGGGGGACGAAGCAGCACCCAGTCTGGCCCCGCCCCCGCCCAGTTTGGAAAGGCCAGGACCCCCAGGGGGCACAGTGGCCCCAATTGAGAAAGCTCTGTTGAGGGATGCTACTTCGTGGCAGGGTAGAGGTCCTCTTGCGGGACCAATTTTCCTATCTGCAGTTAAATTCTCTCATTAGTCTAGATTATAGCCATGGGCCAAATTAGATTGATAGAAGCCTACATAGACCACTGTGGAGGAGTACAAGATCTGGACTAGGACCTGGTTTTTATTTTATTTTGAGAGTATGTTCATTAAAGCCAGGAATAGTGCAACAAGGAAGGGCTTAGGGTAGAAGGAGCAGCAGGAGAGAGAAGGCAGGGCTGCTTTGGCTCTAGAAACGCCATGGGAAAGAAGCTAGCCAATGCGCCTGCTGCCAGCTCAGTGGAGAGTCAGAGAAAAGGGGGCCTTGGGGACAGGGCCAGGGGCTTAGCCTGGGAGGGGCTGCCCCTGCCCATTGCTCCCCTGGTCCCTCGTGGGGACCCTTAGAGTTTAGGAGATGCAGGCCTGTGGGGGAAGAAGGGGAGGGAAAGGCGAAGGCGTGCTCCCAGGAGCGCACACTGGGACCTGGCTTAGAATCCTGATTCTACCTCCTACCAGCGGGGTGGCCTTAGGTGAGTCATGAGTGTCTCTGAGCCACCACGGCTCGCTGTGTAATTGGAGTAGCACCCGTATCAGTGCTGGTCCTCTTGTCTTAATCAACACTCACTCTTGAGGTGAACTCCTCCAGGCACATGGCTTTAAACACCGTCCAAATGCTGATGTCCCCCAAATTTACATTTCGAAATCTCCACTTGAGTGTCTAATAGGCATCTCAAATTTAGCATGTCTCCCGATGAACTCTTTATCTTCTCCCCAAACCCGCTCCACCCAGCCTCCCCTTATTAGAAAACAACCGTTCTTTTCTGACAGTTGATCAGACCAAAGACATTGGTGTTGTCTTTAATCTCTCTCTCCCATATGTTAAAAAAACCCTGTTGGTTCTACCTCAAAAGTAGTCGGCAACCGACCACTTCTGTCCACATCTCCTATCATCCTGATTCAGACCCCATCATCTCTCACCAGGTCCCGTGCAGGAGCCTCCTCACCGGTCTCTCTGCCCCCACCTTCGTCCCCACAACCTGTCTCACCCGTAGCATCCAGGAGGGACCTTTTCAAAGGCAAAGCCCTGCAACAGCTCTCCATGGCCTCAGAGCAAAAGTCCTCAGGATCCACTCGACGAGTCTGGTTCTGTTTCCGCTGTGACCTCCCTTTCCCATCTTCTCCGTCCTGTGCCCTGTTCCAGCCCCACGGGCCTCCTTGGGGGTTTCTAGAACATGCCAGGCACGATCCCATTTTAGGATGTTTGACTTGGCTTTGTCCTCCTGTGTAATTCCCTTCCCCGGGGATTTCGTGGTTGGCTCCCTCACTTCCTCAGGTTTCTGTGTTAAGTTCCTCCATCATATTAACATTACATAATTGTGCAGACTCTCCGTCTCCTTTCGAGAGACGGTCACCTGCAGGAGGACAGATGACTGGCATTTTATTTGCTTCATTACTGTCTCATATGCCTGACAAGTAGTGCTCAACAAAATCTGTGGAATAAATGAACAAATTAACGCTGTGAGGTAAATCTGTTATTCTCATTTTATTTCACTTTTTAAAATATTTTTATAGAGAGAAGAAGGGAGGGAGGGAGGGAGAGAGAGAGAGGGAGGGAGAGAGAGAGAGAGAGAGAAACATGGATGTGAGAGTGGTACATTGATTGGCTACCCCCTGCATGCCTCCCACCAGGGATTGACCTGGAAACCCAGGCACACGCCTTGACCGGGAGTTGAACTGGCAACCTTTTGGTGCACTGGATGACGCTCGACCAACCGAACCGCTCAGGTCAGGAAAACGGAGACTCAGAAAGGTGCCCAAGTGCACACAGTTAAGGGCTGGTAGAGTCGCCTTCAGGCTAGCCAGTCAGACTCCAAGGCCCAGGCTCTTGCTCATGACTGATGCATTGCCCATTGGCCATTACATACATGACATCAACCGGTATAAAGTCTGTTCTTGCATAAAAATCAGTTTTAGAAGTGAGTGCCAAGAGAACACTGACTCCTTTTTAACTGAGAGAACTCATCATGCAAATTGTTCCTTTTGGGGTGAACCCAGGAAGCTCAGCCAAATGTGAAGTTGGTCACTCTATTAGCCCTTTCTTCCACTTGATTTTTTTCTCTCATTTTTATTAACCTTATCATCTACATTCTTTTTAAAAAGTAATCTTTAATGTTGAGATTATTACAGATGTCTCTCCTTTTTCCTCCCATAGCTCCCCTCCACCTGGTTCCCACCCCACTCGCACCCGCTGATGGCGTGGAGCAATTGGTGCCGGCACCAGCAGCGGGTGTGAGCAGGGCCGGTGCCATTAGTGAGTGTGAGTGGTGGCTGCTGTCCTGATCACCCCTCAGGAGCAGGGGTAGGTGGAGAAGCCCTCGGGGCGATTGGGCCAGCAACCGCCACTCACACCTGCTTACAGCTCCGAGTGATGGGACCGGCACCCGGCATTGGCAATGGGCGTGAGCGGCGGCTCCGGTGCTGGACGCGGGTGCAAACAGGGCCGGTACCAGCAGCAGGTACGAGTCCCAGGCGGGACCGCAGCGCGTGGGAGCAAAAAATTTTCAGTAACCACCAGAGGCTCGCCCCAATGACAGCAACTGGCGCCCCACCTTGGTCTGGCATCCCTGCTCACCTGTTCCACTATCCCATCACGGCCGATGCCCACCATGTTGGCACTCTGCCACCTGCTGCCGATGCCCGCCATGGTCCGCACACGCCCCCTGGTGGTCAACGCACATCATCGCAACTGGTTGTTCAGTTGTTCCACTATTTGGTCTATTTGCATATTCGGGTTTTATATATATAGATAAGCTTATGCCCCAATCAAAACAATTGAGAAGGAAGGTGGGTTTGAATGAGTCTCCTGTGTGTGATCCCATGCACTTGGTGTTCTAGGTCTAGGAGCAGTGGGGCAGTGAGGGGAACCAGAGGGAAACAGTTTTCAGCATGGCATTTGTTAGAATGTCTCTCTTGGATTGGTCCAGAGCCAGTGGTGTGGGCGACTTCTTTGAGAAGCACAGCAATTCAAATTTTATAATAAGGAATCTGGAGCTCAGGTGTGCCACACTTCTTTCTAGGAGGCTCCAGTCTAGAGGTTTACTCCCAAGTATGACTTTAGATGGCTTTTATCCACAGGGGTGGCAGCTAGAGAGACGGCCCAAGCTCTGAAGACACTGGCCCAGGCTGCCCGTGGAGTGGCTGCATCGACAAGTGACCCCGCAGCTGCGCACACCATGTTAGATTCTGCTCTCGATGTGATGGAGGGCTCGGCCATGCTCATCCAAGAAGCCAAGCAGGCCCTGATTGCTCCTGGAGATGCAGAGAGTCAGCAGAGGCTGGCCCAGCTGAGGCCCGGAATGGTGGTCATCACTAAAGTGGATATGTTAGCAGGCTCCCTCCTGGGCATTCTTCTTCTGGTGTGAACACTTACTCAGTGGGTGTTTTCAGGACCTTCCAAAAATGCCATAACAATGCTGCCCTTACCTACATAATACTTACTTTTGAAAAAAAATAGTATTTTTTTTTATTGATTTCAGAAAGAGAAAGGGAGAGGGAGAGAGAGAGAGATAGAAATATCAGAGATGAGACCACCCAGCAGGAGCTACAGAGAGATCTGCAGATTCCTCCTCTTTGTATCAGGTTTGGAAGTGCCCAGACGAGGCCCAACTGTGAAGCAAGGCAGGCTGGTGCCGGTGCCGGTTTTTGGGGCCATTTATTGATAGGTTTGCAGCTCCCTGACCCAGCTGCAGCTTGTTTGACAGAGTTTTCACCTGAGAAAGGACAGACCATTCTATGCAAAAGCTGCTGTGCACAGCTTTGGTGGGGTTGTAAATTGGGTGGGGCGGGATCTCAGGGAATCACCAGGGTGGAGCAAACAGATATGGCTGCCCGTCAGCCCTGCACAGAGGAGGTCCCAGTATGGGAACAATGACCAAATTTTAAAATTGATTTGAGAGAGAGAGAGAAACACCAATTTGTTGTTCCACTTATTCATTGGTCGAGTGGCCTATCAGGACGATGCTCTAACCAACTGAGCGACCCAGCCAGGGCTGTTCTTTGTTCATTTTCTAATTGAGATATAATTGACATATAATATTATATCAGTTTCAATTGTACAGCATAATGATTTGATATTTGTATATATTGTGAAATGATCACCACATAAATCTAGTTAACATCCATTGCCACACAGTTACGATTTTTTTTTGTGTGTGTGATGAGAAATTTTAGGATCTACTCTCTTAGCAACTTTCAAATAAATATACAGTATTGTTAACGATAGTCAGTGTGCTGTACATTACATCACCAGGACTTGTTTATTTTATAACTAGAAGTTTGCACCCTTTGACCCCCTCCCCCCATTTTGTCCAGCCCACCTTGGCAACCACCCATCTGTATCTGAGTTTGGTTTTCGTTTTGTCTGCTTTTTAGATTCCACATCCAAGTGAGATCAGACAGTATTTGTCTCTCTCTGTCTGACATATATCACTTAGCATAATGCCCTCAAGATCCATCCATGTTGTTGTAATGACAAGATTGCCTTCCTTTATTTGGCCAAATAATATTCATTGTATACATGTGCACCATATTTTCTTTATTCGTTGATCCATTGATGGACACCTGTGTTGCTTTCAGATCTTGCCTGTTGGAAATAATGCTGCAATAAACGTAGGGTACAGATATATTTTTGAATTAGTGTTTTCAGTTCCTTTAGATAAATACCCAGAAGTTGAATTGCTGAATCAGATGGTAGTTTTTAGCTTTTTGAGGAACCTCCTTGCTGCTTTTCATAAAGGCTGCACCAATTTCATTCCCACCAACAGTGCACAAGGGTTTCATTTTCTTCACATCCTCTTCAACACTTGTTACTTCTTGTCCTTTTGACAATAGCCATTCCAATACATGGGAGGTGATACCCTATGATGGTTTCGACTTGTAGTTCCCTGATGATTAGTGATATTGAGCACTTTTTTCATGTATCTGTTGACTATGTGTATGTCTTTTTCAGAAAAATATCTGTTCAGATTCTGTACCCATTTTGAAATTGTTTGTTTCTTTGTTATTAAGTTGTATGAGTTGTTTATATATTTTGGATATTAACCCCTTATCAGATATATGATTGAATTTTTTAGGTTGCTTTTTCATTTTGATTGCTTCCTTTGCCGTGCAGAAGCTTTTTAGTTTGTTGTAGTTCATTTGTTTATTTTTGCTTTTGTTGCCTTTGCTTGTTTTTTATTGTTGTTGTTAATCCTCACTCAATGATATTTTCCCCCCCTGATTTCTAGAGAGAGTGGAAGGGAGGGAGGAGGAGGGGGAGAGAGAGAGAGAGAGAGAGAGAGAGAGAGGAACATCACTTGAGAGAGACATAGTGATTGGTTGTCTTCCGCAACCAACTGGAGCTGGCGAACCTGCAACTGAGGTACATGTCCTTGACCCCCTTGACTGGGAATCGAACCCAAGACCCTTCCATCCGTGGGCCGACCCTCTAACCACAGACCCAAACTGGCCAGGGTTGTTGCCTTTGCTTTTGGTGCTAAATTTGAAAACCACCAAGACTGATGTCAAGGAGCTTACCCCTACGTTTTCTTCTAAGATTTTTATATTTAAGTATTTTATCCATATTGAGTTGGTTTTTGTGTATGGTGTAAGACAGGGGTCTGTTTTCATTTTTTTTATGCAAGTCTTTAGTTTTCCCAGAACAATTCATTGAAGAGACTATCCTTTACCCATTTGTATATTCTGGCTTCTTTGTCATAAGTTAATAGACTGTTTATGTGTGGGTTTACTTCTAGGCTCTCTCTTCTGTTCCATTGTTTTAGTGTCTGACTTTATGTCTATACTATACTTTTTTGATTACTACAGCTTTGTAATATAGTTTAAAATCGGGACGCATGATGCCTTCATCTTTGTTCTTATGGAAGATTATTTTGGCTATTTGAGATCTTTTATGCTACCATATACTTTTAGGATTGCTTGTTCTATTTCTGGGAAAATACCATTGGCTTTAAAAAAAAATCCTCACCCAATGATATATTTTTAAATTTATTTCAGAGAGAGAGCAAGGGAGAGAGAGAGAGAGAGATCAATGTGAAAGAGAAACATTGATCAGTTGCCTCCAGTATGCTCCTCGACAGGGGATCACCTGGGAATCGAACCTACAACCTGGATATGTGTCCTGATCAGAATAGAACCTGCCACCCTTTAGTGCACAGGACTATACCATTGGATTTTTAAATTGAATCTGTAGATTGCATTGAGTAGTATGGACATTTTAACAACATTAATTTTTGGAGTATCTCTCCATTTATTTGTGTTATCTTCTATTTATTTCATCAATATCTCGTAGCTTTCAGTGTATAGGTCTTTCACCTCCTTTGTTAAATTTATTCCTAAATATTTTATCCTTTTTAAAAAATTAAATTCATTGGGGGTACTACTAGTTAATAACATAAATTTCAGGTATATAACCTTATAACACAACATCTGTTTACTCTATTGTGTGTTCACTACCCAAAGTCTATCCCATTACCATATATCTTTCCCTTCTTCATCCTTCCACACGTCCCCTCTGTAACCACAATTCTGTTGTCTGTATTTAGGAGTTTGTTTGTTGTTTTCTTGTTTTAGACCCCACATTGGAATGAAATCTTCGGTTCTTGTCCTTTTCCATCTGCCCAAACAGTGCTGATCTTGAACTTCTGAGATGAGGCAAGCATTCCTCTGTGCTGTCCAGTGCAGCAGCCACATGTGGTGTTTGAGCACTTGGAATGTGGCTGGCTCGTTGTAATGGAGGAAATGAATTTTAAGTCTTACTTAATTTTGACTAATTTAAATTAAAACAGCCCCATGTGGTTGGTGGCTGCTGTATGCGACAGTGCCCCTCTAGGCAATGCTAGGAAGAGAGTGTAAGTAGTACCTACCGTGAGCATTATAAGAGTCAGTGTGCACAGAGCAGAAATCGGGCACAAGAGAGATAAAGGAAGGGAAGCCACAAGGTGACAACCAAGAATTTGGAACAGCCAACCTTTGCAGGGGTTGGGATCGCTGGCCCTGTTCCGAGAGCTCTCCATGTCCCAGCGCATTAAACCTCAGAACAAGGCTGCTGGGCAGGTACTGCTAGTGTTAACCGCTTCTCGAGAATGAGCAACCTGAGGCTAAGTTTACATTTGTTGCCCAGGGTCACACACTCAGTCAGTGGCTGAGCCTTGGTCTGGGCCAGGAAGTCTGGCTCCAGAGTCTACCCCGCTCAACCACTGTTGTGCCTGACAGCTGATACGGAAAATGACCACAGAGGGCTATGATTTTAAAGTAACAAAAGCACTTTATTACAAAGGGCCTAAACGGAGGGGCGTAGCTGACCTGGACGGTGGGTTGGTGTCAGCGAGTTTCTCTTTCACATGGCAGGCACAATGGATCTATCAAGAAATAACAGCCGGGAGAAACCAAGATGGCGGCATAGGTAAACACGGGAGTTTGCTGCCTCGAACAACCACTTCAAAAATACAACTAAAAGACGGAACGGACATCATCCAGAACCACAGGAAAGCTGGCTGAGTGGATGTTCTACAACTAGGAGGAAAGAGAAAAGCATACCGAGGCTCAGAGGAGGCGCAGTGCTGAAGTAAAATACTAAGGTTCGGAGGTGCATGCGGAGAGGGCTGGCGGCTGAGGGCGCGGTTGTCGTTTTCAATCAGGAGGGAGTCTCAGGCTCTGAGCTCCAGTTCCGGGCGAGTCTCTAAGGACCCACACTCATACGGGAGAAGCGGGACTGTCTGGCATCGCTCAGAACCTTAGGGCAGCTTTCTCTCCGTGGGGCTTGCAGCGACTACTGGGACACTGAGAAGCAGAGCCTCTGAGGGCAAGACTGAGAGCAGCCATAATTGCTAATCCCGCCCTGTTGATCCCATGGGACCCGCCCCGCCCAAGCCCTGCAGGGAGGCTTTTGCTGGATAGCCTCAGGCAAAGGCTAGATTAGCACCTCCCTAGAGATCCAGGAGCCAGGAAGCCCAGAGGCCAGAGTGGGACCATCCAGCTTGCAGCTCCGTGGAACCATAAAAGACACACTCAGGGGGCAGACTCAGTGAGCACAAAAGCCCCATTGAAGCAAGTCTAGCCCCAGAGGGGTGTCTCCAGCACAGAAGTTCTCCCACCGCAGACACAGCTGATTCTCACAGCCAATTGACCTGGAGGTCAATTCCTCACAGTGATAACTACAACAATCAAGGCTTAACCACAACAAGACTGTGCACAAAGCCCACAAGGGGGTGCACCAAGAGTGTCTACCTTAGGTAATTGGGACACTTAGCACAGAAAGGCACTCTATCGACACAGCGAAGCATAAAAAAATGCCGAGACAAAGAAACAGGACACAAACGACAGAATTGGAGGAAAGCAAACTGTTGGATATAGAGTTCAAAACCACACTTTTTTTTTTTTTTAATCTTTATTGTTCAGATTATTACATTAGTTACTCTTTTTTCCCCCCATAACTCCCCTCCTTCCAGCTCCCACCCCACCCTCCACCCTCACTCCCCACCCACTGTGTTCATCCATAGGTGCATGCTTTTTGTCCAGTCACTTCCCCCATCTCCCACACCCCTTTTCCCCCCAAGAATAGTTAGTCCATTCCCTTTCTATGTCCCTGATTCTATTATAATCACCAGTTCATTCTGTACATCAGGTTATTTATTCACTTGATTCTTAGATTCATTTGTTGATAGATGCATATTTGTTGTTCATAATTTGTATCTTTACCTTTTTCTTCTTCTTCCTCTTCTTAAAGGATACCTTTCAGCATTTCATACTGGTTTGGCGGTGGTGAACTCCTTTAGCTTTTCCTTATCTGTGAAGCTCTTTATCTGACCGTCAATTCTGAATGATAGCTTTGCTGGATAAAGTAATCTTGGTTGTAGGTTCTTGGTATTCAGCACTTTGAATATTTCTTGCCATTCCCTTCTGGCCTGCAAAGTTTCTGTTGAGAAATCAGCTGACAGTCGTATGGGTATTCCCTTGTAGGTAATTGAGCCTCTTTCTCTTGCTGCTTTTAAGATTTTCTCTTTGTCTTTTGCTCTTGGCATTTTAATGATGATGTGTCTTGGTGTGGTCCTCTTTGGATTCCTTTTGTTTGGGGTTCTCTGCGCTTCTTGAACCTGTAAGTCCATTTCTTTCTCCAGGTGGGGGAAGTTTTCTGCCATTATTTCTTGAAATAGGTTTTCAATATCTTGCTGTCTCTCATCTTCTGGCACTCCAATAATTCTGATATTAGACTGCTTAAAGCTGTCCCAGAGGCTCCTTACACTATCTTCACACTTTCGGATTCTTTTTTCATTTTGCTTTTCTAATTGGGTGTTTTTTGTCGAATCTTTGGTTTGATTCTTGAGCTCCTCTGGTCTGCTATTGGGTATAATATTCTTTATTTCAGTCCGTGTATGCTTACTTTCTAATTTCTTTATCGTAGCATCGAGGGTCTCATTAGTTTTCGTGAGGCTCTGCACAAATTTATGGCAAGCCCTCAAAATTGCGATTCTTAGCTCCATATCCTCCATTTCTGTCATGTTTTTTTGTCTCCGCATCTTTTATGCTTTCTTGGTGCACCCCCTTGTGGTCTCTGTGCGCAGTCTTGTTCTAGCCAAGCCTTAATTGTTGTAGTTAACACTAGAGGGATTTGACCACCAGGCCGACTGGCTGTTGGAATCAGCTGTGCGGAAAACGTCTGTCTTCTGGGGAGGCGCTAATCCAGCCTTTGCCTGAGGCGATCGGCAAATGGCTGTGTGCAGAGCTTGGGCGGGCGGGCTCAACAGGGCGGGGGGAGGGAGCCGCTGGCCACTCTCAGTCCGTCCCCAGGGGTTCTGCCTCTCTGTCCCAGCAACCGCTGCAAACCTCGGAGGGGCCGTAGCCAGACAGTCCCGCTTCTCCCGTTTGAGTCTGGGTCCCTAGAGACTCGCCCGGATCTGTAGCCCAGAGTCTGAGACTCACTCCTGATTGAAAATGACAACCGCGCCCTCAGCCGCCAGCCCGCTTTGCGCGCGCACCACCTCACCACCGCACCACCGTACCTTTAAATTTTCCACACTACGCCTCCTCTGAGCGCCGGAATGCTGTTGTTTTTGCTTCTAGTTGAAGAGTCTCTCCTCAGCCAGCCTTCCTGTGGTTCTGGTTGATGTCCGTTCCGTCTTTTAGTTGTATTTTTAAAGTGGTTGTTTGAGGCAGCAAACTCCGGTGTTTACCTATGCCGCCATCTTCGATCTCCCACCAAAACCACACTTTTAAGGTCTTTAAAGAACTGTTTAGAAGCCCTCGAAAAGACTGGTAAGACCGCCGATAAATGTAGTGAGATCCTCAAGAAATCTAATGAGACCCTCGATGTTGTGATAAAGGACCAACTAGAAATTAAGCATACACTGACTGAAATAAAGAATATTATACAGACTCCCAACAGCAGACCAGAGGGTCGCAAGGATCAAGTCAAAGATTTGAAATACAAAGAAGCAAAAAACACCCAACCGGAAAAGCAAAATGAAAAAAGAATCCGAAAATATGAAGATAGTGTAAGGACCCTCTGGGACAGCTTCAAGCGTACCAACATCCGAATTATAGGGGTGCCAGAAGATGAGAGAGAGCAAGATATTGAAAACCTATTTGAAGAAATAGTGACAGAAAACTTCCCCTACCTGGTGAAAGGAATAGACTTCCAAGTCCAGGAAGCGCAGAGAACCCCAAACAAAAGGAATCCAAAGAGGACCACACCAAGACACATCATCATTAAAATGCCAAGAGCAAAAGACAAAGAGAGAATCCTAAAAGCAGCAAGAGAAAGAAAATCAGTTACCTACAAGGGAGTACCCATACGACTGTCAGCTGATTTCTCAACAGAAACTTTGCAGGCCAGAAGGGAATGGCAAGAAATATTCAAAGTGATGAATACCAAGAACCTACAACCAAGACTACTTTATCCAGCAAAGCTATCATTCAGAAGTGAAGGCCAGATAAAGAGCTTCACAGATAAGAAAAAGCTAAAGGAGTTCATCACCACCAAACCAGTATTATATGAAATGCTGAAAGGTATCCTGTAAGAAGAGGAAGAAGAAGAAAAAGGTAAAGATACAAATTATGAACAACAAATACACATCTATCAACAAGTGAATCTAAAAATCAAGTGAATAAATAATCTGATGAACTGGTGATTGTAATAGAATCAGGGACATAGAAAGGGAATGGACTGACTATTCTTAGGGGGCGGGGAGAGAGGGGTGTGGGGGTGAGTGAAGAGATTAGACAACAATCGTGCACCTATGGATGAGGACAGTGGGTGGGGAGTGAGGGCAGAGGGTGGGGTTGGAACTGGGTGGAGGGGAGTTATGGTGGGAAAAAAGAGTAACTAATGTAATAATCTGAACAATAAAGATTTAATTAAAAAAAAAAAAAGAAACAACAGCCTTGGCTGGGTGGCCCAGTGGTCGGAGCATTATCCTGTACACCAAAGGGTTGCAGGTTTGATTCCCCAGTCATGGCACATACCTAGGTTGCAGGTTTGATCCCTGGTAGTGTCCAGGGGGCAACCGATCTCTCTCTCTCTCTCAACACTAATAAGCATATCCTTGAGTGAGGATTAAAAAAAAAAGAAAAGAGCCCTAACCGGTTTGGCTCAGTGGATAGAGCGTCGGCCTGCGGACTGAAGGGTCCCAGGTTCGATTCCGGTCAAGGGCATATACCTTGGTTGCCGGGCACATCCCCAGTAGGGGGTGTGCAGGAGGCAGCTGATCAATGTTTCTTTCTCATCGATGTTTCTAACTCTCTATCCCTCTCCCTTCCTCTCTGTAAAAAAATCAATAAAATATTTTTTTAAAAAAAAGAAAAAGAAAAGAAATAGCAGAACAAGCATATTCTGCTTTAAGTATATGGATCCTCCAGGAGAACTGAGACTAGAATAGGTCAAAAGGATTTTAAAACGCGGTTTCTTTCCAGGACCACGGCTTGGAAGGGAAGAGGGAAGAGTATTACCATTCATGAGAAACCCTTTGTGCTTATAATATGCGTTACTTTGACAAAAATTAAGAAATCATGATGTTCAACGAGTACATTCGCCCTGCCGTCCTCTCTCTGGAGAGGGTGGTGGATGGGAGGAAAGGGCCCGGGCTTTGAAACAAACGCGAACCCTGTAGCCCTGGGTCGACCTGGAGGCTCAGGGCGGCGGCTCAGGAAAATGTTAAAAGATATTAGATGGTCAGTTTGTTATAAAAGGAAAGAACTCAGCAGCCGCCCGCTGGGAGAGATTCGCAGGGCAGGGCACGGGGACGGAGCGTCCCCCTCTCCCAGTGCGCCGCTCTCCCCAAATCGCCACCGTCCACCGACGCAGAAGCTCCTGCTCTACCGTTAACATTTGCCACATGGGCTCTATGTTCTCTCCGTTGCTATTATTTGTGTTGTTGTTATTATTATTTTGTCGAACGATTTAAGAGGAAGTTCCTGCATGGTGCACCTTCCCTCCTACATACTTCAAATACGTATTTCCTGTGAACTAGGACATTCTTCTTCATAACCGCAACATACTTGTTAAATTAAGGAACGCTGATGCTAAGTCAATACTACTGTCTACTCTAAGCCTGTGTTTGAATTTTGCCATTATCCCCGGGGCGTGCTTCGGAACCCCACACTGCATTTGGTTGTCACACATCTCTCCTCTTTTAAGGCCTGGAAGAAGGTCTCAGGCTTTCTTAGTCCTTCCTGACACTGACCGTTTTGAAGAGTAGAGGGCAATTATTTTCTAAAATAGCCTTTAATTTGGATTGGCATGATATTTCTTTTAAATTTATTTATTGATTGATTTTGAGAGAGAGAGAGAGAAATTGTTTTGTTGTTCCACTTGGTTATGCATTCATTGGTTAATCCTTGTATGTGCCCTGACCCTTGGTGTGTCAGGATGGCATTCTTTCTTTTAAAAAAAAAAAATACATTTTTATTGATTTCAGAGAGGAAGGGAGGGGAAGAGAGAGATAGAAACATCAGTGATGAGAGAGAATCATTGACTGGCTGCCTTCTGCACCCCCCCATTGGGGATTGAGCCTGCAACCTGGGCACGTGCCCCTGACCAGAACCAAACTGGGACCCTTCAGTCCGCAGGCCGATGCTCTAACCGGCCAGGGCAGGATGACATTCTTAACCAACTGAGCCGGCCAGGGCAGCTTGATATTTCTTCACAATTGGACTCAGGTTATGCGTTTTTTGCTGGGGCTACCACAGAAGTGGCACTGTGCCCCTCTCAGCCCTCATATCTGGAGCCACCCCATGTTGGCTTGCCTCATTACCGGTGATGTTAACTTTGATCCCTTGGTTAAGATTTCTCCACCTAAAATTGCATACTCTTCCTCGGTATGAACACATATCTTGTGAGGAGATACTGTAAGACTAAAACTACCCTATCCTGGTATGCAACACCCCTTGCCGCCCCAATTCCACCCCATGGTTTTAGCACCCGTCCTTACCTGAATCAGTTATCATGGTGACTGTAACTTGGTCATTTTAAACTCTATATTCCTTCTTTAATGATGAGTTGGCTTTCTTACTGCAAAAGAACTTCCCTACTCGCCTTCCTCCCTTCAGCTCCCCCTCGTCCTTCGCTCTGCATGTCTAATATTTCCAGAATTGGTATGAGCTCGTGGGTCCTTCATTCAGTGAGCACCACCCTTACTCATCTTGATGCCTAACGTGTCCCTGCTTTTCCAGAGGGAACTCCCTCAAGCTGGTTCCGTGTCCTTCCCACAGGTTACCGTCATCCTGCGAGTGCCTCCTGCTTTCTAAGCACAAGATGTTCCAGGCGCATCTGGTGCTTTGCCTGCCCCGAGTTGGAATCAGCCACTGCCCAGGAGCCCTGGTCCCTTTGAAGGAGAGGGGTATCCAGAAGCCAACATCCGGTGTCAGGCGCTGGCCCTGTTTTGAAGGTAGAAAAAACAGAATTTACAGATGGGTTGAATGAAGGTATAAGAGGAGAAGGGTCCCTATTCCCTTTAGCTTTTTAGACATTGCTTCCCTGAAGTCTTCCTAGACACTCCCTAAGGCTGAATCTAGCCTCTATTTTAGCAAGTTTTCTATCATGTGAACTTTACACACAGCATGTCTCTGAGCGCAGCACGGTACCTGTCAGACTCTGGCACTGCCCTGGAGATGCTCACTCTGGGCCGTGGGCCCTTCAGCCGACCTGGTTTTGAAGCTCATCTCTAGCACTTGGTTGTCTGAACCTGGACAAGTCTCTTAACTGGTTCCCCAGTTTCTTCATCTGCAAAGTTAGGGTAATAATATGAACCTAATAAATGCTCTGTGAGTGTAAAGTGCTTGGCATGGGGCCTGGCCCATTCTAGCTGCCCAAGGAGCTTACCTAACCTCTCCTACCTTGTTTCCTCACCTGTGAAATGGGCTTGCACCCGGCTGATGTGGCTCAGCGGTTGAGTGCCAACGCAGGAACCAAGAGGTCACCGTTTGATTCCCAGTCTGGGCACATGCCCGGGTTGTGGGCTCCATCCCCACTGGGGGGCGCGCAGGAGGCAGCCAATCGATGATGTTTCTCCCATCGATGTTTCTATCTCTCTATCACTCTCCCTTCTTCTATCTCTAAAATAATCTATAAATATATATACACACACATACATACACATATATATGTGTGTGTGTATGTATATATGTGTATATATACATACATATATACACATATATACTAGTGTGTGTGTGTGTGTGTGTGTATTTTTTTTTAATTTTTAATTTTTAAGGGCTTGCTGTGAGGAACGGCTGGAATCCTGCATAGAGGTTTGTACCTGAAAAACTGCGACCACCAGCATTTTCTAAAAGTATTTCCAAAGTCTTGCCCTTTTGTGACGTCCTGGGGCCACCGCCCTGGTTCATATTCCATCCCCTCTCTCTCCACCCCGGGGTCCGCAGGCTGTGCTGCCAGGTCTCGTTCCCTGAGTGCTTCAGGCTGGACGTGTCTACATCGTCTCAGGTTTCCCCGGAACTGGGGCCCCGCATGGAGCCTGGGGAACATACACTTTTGTCAGCAGCAATTGGGTCGGAATGACAATTTTGCCAAAAATAAATTTTGCATCCTGGCTGGTTTTTCTCAGTGGTTAGAGCGTCGGCCCTCAGACCGAAGGGTCGTGGGTTCGATTCCTGGGCAAGGGCACGAACCCTGGTTGGAGGTTCCCCGGCCCTGGGAGAGGCGTGTGCTGGAGGCAATCGATGTGTCTCTCACATCCATGTTTCTCTCTCTTTCTCCCCCCCACTCCTCCCTGCCTCCCTCTCTCTGGAAATCAATGGGAAGAATATCCTGGGGTGAAGATTAAAAATAGATAGATAGGTAAATTTTGCTTTAGTGATTTTTTTTTTTTAAAGATTGGAAAATTTGGGAATCTTTGTGCAGTCTTCCAAACATCTTTATTTTTTTTGGAATTAAAAACATTTTTTTAACATCCTATTACTTTGCAGCCAATTATTCCTACTTTTCTGTTTTCAGTAGCAAAATGTTGCAGCAACCTAAAGGTCCAACAATGGAATGGTTTCCTTCCTTCCTTCCTTCCTTCCTTCCTTCCTTCCTTCCTTCCTTTCTTCCTTCCTTCCTTCCTTCCTTCCTCCATTTCTCCCTCCTCTCCCCTCCCCCCCCACCCCCCTCCATCCCTCTCTCCTTCTTTCATTAGTTCAATAAAAAAAGAAAAGTACAGAACAGTGTATGTAATGAAATCCTATATAATAAAAGCCTAATATGCAAATTGTTCAACCAGGAGTTCAACCACTTGCTATGACATGTGCTGACCACCAGGGGGTGGTGCGGAACATGATGGGCGTCATCGATGCGGCGCTGGCAGCCAGCAGCAGTGAAGGCGCTGCTGACTCTGATGGGCCTCGATGATGAGAGTAAGACCATGGTGGAATGGTGGAGCAGGTGAGCAGGTGGCACCAGGCCAAGGTGGGTGCGAGTGGGGGGCCCGATTGCCCCACCAATCGCCCCACAGACAGCAACCAGCAGTGGCAGTGGGGGGAGGGGTTGCCACCTGGCTCCCAGGTGCTGAGGTAGAGAGCAGGGGCCCCAGCCCTGACTGATCGTCCTGCAGGCAGGGTGGTGGAGCAGGTGAGGGGGTGGTGCCAGGCCACGGCGGGGTGCCAGGTGGAGCTGCGGGGCTGCGAGGCTGGGGGCATGAGCTGGGGCCCGATCCCCACAGGCCACCCTGAGGGACCCCACCCATGCATGAATTTGGGCACCGGGCCTCTAGTCTAAAATAATGAAACTAAAGGCCTGGTGCATGAAAATTCAGCCCGGCCTGCCCCTTCTCACAGTCCGGGAACCCTCAGGGGTGGGAGGTGATCAGCGATCAGGGGAAGGCGACGCCCCGTCATACCTCTGCTGCTGCCACTGCCGGCAGCGCAAGCCTCAGCCAGCCCTGGTTACCTGAGCCTCGGGTAGCCCTGGGTGGCTGGAGGGCTGAGGGGACTGGGCACCGCCATCTTGTGGCTGTGGGCGCCGCCATCTTTGAGGGCGGGGCAGTTAATTAGCATATTCCCTCCTTATTGGCTGTGGGCGCCGCCATCTTTGAGGGCGGGGCAGTCAATTAGCATATTCCCTCCTTATTGGCTGTAAGCTGCCATCTTTGCCACGGTGTGAGGGTCAATTAGCATATTCCCTCTTTATTAGACAGGATACACGAATGCGCAAAGGCTTTGTTAGGAATGTTTGCCTGCTGGTGGTGAATGGAGCCTTCCCAGTTTGCGCTCTCCTGGCTGTTGGAGAGGCATCCCACCTGCTGTGGCCCTGAGCTTCCCTGCAGCGCCTGCTGGTGTGTGGCAGGCAGAGTCCTGGCCACTCCATATCAGGCCACTTCTTAGGTTTGTGTTTGCAGTGAGTAACTCTAAGGGGCAAAGTAATGTCTCCTGTAAGGACAGGGAACAGGCTTCCTTACCGCCTGCTTGAAAAGAGAAATTCCTCAGCTGTGGGGCAAGCCCCTTTGTGTCCCTGTGCGGGCCTTGGGGGCGAGGGGAGCTGGTAACCACATAGCGCCTGCTGCTTGCTGTGCGGCGACTACTGATTCCTGTGTCTCTGACCCAGGCGTCTCGGTCTTGGCGTCAGACTCTGAGCCTGTGAGTGGGGCAGGACCAGGCCTGACACTGGCCTGTTTCACCTATAGGTACATCTATTGCTTTTACAGTTTTTATGTTTTTAGAAAGAAGGCAAAAACCAAAACCACACACATAGCAAAAGTCAGAGATTACAAATTGGGGGAAAATCAGAAAACAGCAACCATCCAAAGAAGAAAATAACGAGCCCTCCTCATACCTGTCCTCAGAGACTTGGTTGGCACCCCAGCAGATCTCCCCAGACTGCTCTTTCCACGGAGAGGGCCACGTGTGTGCTAGGCCTCTGCCAGAATCAGATCATGGCCTGTGCAGTGCTTGCAGCTGCCTTGACTTAGCTACGCAGCCACACGGGGCCACTGTGGCGGCCCTCCGGCTTCTTGAGAAGCAGTCAGGGGCTCACCAGGGATCCGTGCAGCCTGCAAAGGCTTTCTTTGCCCCCAGCAGAGTCAGGGGCTTTCTCTTGCCCCTGGTACTTCCTGGATTCTGGCCTAACAGCTTGGGGACCACAAATGCAAAGGAAACCACCCTCCCCTCTCATTTCCTCCCCTGCACCCCCTAGATCTTAAGTGCAGGTTCCCATCACCCCAGGTCTGACCCCCTTCCTTATCCCAGCTGAACCTCTGGCCGTCCCATTTCCCGCCCATTTCCCTGCTAAGACGGAGGACTCCCGACCCCAGATTCCCCATCCCGCCCCAGTTTGGACCCCAGAACCCCTGCACCACCTCAGACCCCGGAAAGAGTAAGTGATGCCGCTCTGGTCACAAGGCAGCAGTGGGAACAGGGCGGGTGGGGCAGGATGCTGGGGTGGGGTGGGTGGAGCCAGGGCCACTTCCTTTCCCCTTGGGGCCCCTGTCCGCCCAGTCCTACCCCAGCTTCAGGAGGAGTTGGAGCAGCCTGGCCCCAGGCCTGGGCCTTATCACGTGAGCTGGTAAGGGGGTGGGACTCGGTGGGTCGGGGGTCTCATCAGACCTGGGAATGTGCCTATGGCTCGGAAAGACCCTGACAAATGGCGGGAAAAGAGGATCAGGAGCCACTGGGGCTGAAGAGGGTCAGGGAAGGCCGGGAAGGGTGGCCGTTGCTGGTTGCAAACTGCTATGGCCTGAGGGGGCCTAGGGGATAGAGTTGATGGAGGAGCTCCCAGCATCTGTTCCCTTGTTGTTTCTGATAATAGTAAAAGAAAGGGTGGAAAAAGCCGTTAAACCTCAGGTTAGGCCTGGCAGTTGGCAGGGAAGTCGGCAGGAGGAAGGTCCTACCACCAGCCTCTTATGTGTTCCATTTCTCCACCCTCAGGTCCCAACTCCTGCTCATGTCTGTTGTCATGGAAATGACCCTGTTTCTCCTCTTCTTTGGGGGTCTGTGGGTCCACGAGGTGGACACAGAGTCTCCGGAGATGACTACTCCCAGACAGACCTCTTCTTCTTTGGTCTCAAACATCTCTGAGGCCTCAAACCTGGACTCAGTGGCCTCCGATCAGGCAATAACAAGGGTCCCTGAGGAAAATGGCGGTACTGGGCACCTCCTGCCTTCCTCAGCTCCATACGAAGTGTCCTCTCCTGAGACCATGGCTGCCAGCGTTGGCCTCTTTATAGCGGATCCAATAGCCACCCAAGAAGTTCACACCAGGAAGTTATCAATGTTCCAGGAAATCTCCAATGCAACCAGTGATCCTACTGTCCCAGCAATGACTACTCTGGGACTTCACACTACGGCTGGTGAAACCATGGCAACTATCTCTCTGGAGACCTCCAGTGGGACGTTGACGAGTAAACCTCCTGTCACCATGGCAACTAACTCTCTGGAGACCTCCAGTGGGACATTGACAAGTAAATCTCCTGTCACCATGGCAACCAGCTCTCTGGAGCCCTCCAGTGGGACCAGTGGACTCCCTGTCACCATGACAACCAGCTCTCTGGAGCCCTCCAGTGGGACCAGTGGACTCCCTGTCACCATGACAACTAGCTCTTTGGAGACCTCTGATGTGACCAGTGGACCCCCTATCACCATAGCAACTAGCTCTCTGGAGACCTCCAATGGGACCAGTGGACACCCTGTCACCATGGCAACCAGCTCTCTGGAGACTCCCAAGAAGACCAGTGGCTCGCCCATCTTTGGGATAAACATACCCATGACTACCCCAGGCATCTCCACAAACAAAGCCAGTGGGCCTTCCCAAAGTTCAGATCAGAAGACAAGTAACACCCTGGTGGTGGCTGTGCTTGTGGCCCTGCTGGCGGTCATTATCCTCCTGGCACTCGTCCTGCTGTGGCGCCGGCGGCAGAAGCGGAGGACGGGGGCTCTGACACTAAACAGAGGTGGGAAGCGCAATGGGGTGGTCGATGCCTGGGCTGGGCCCGCCCGAGTGTCTGATGAAGAGGCTGTGATAACAGCAGCAGGAGTGTCTGGTGGTGACAAGGGCTCTGGGGTCCCAGAAGGGGAGGGTTCTGGCCGTCGGCCCACACTCACCACTTTCTTTGGTAGGCGGAAGTCTCGCCAGGGCTCCTTGGCACTGGAGGAGCTAAAGGCCGAGTCAGCCGCCAGCCTGAAGGGGGAGGAAGAGCCACTGGTGGGCAGTGAGGATGAGGCTGTGGAGGCCCCCGCTTCTGACGGGCCGGTAGCGGGAGATGTGGAGGTCCCTTAGTGCTTGTGAATAACAAGTCTGGAGGTCAGAATCACTCCTAGCTTTCGGCACCCTCCTATCATCGCTTCCCTCCTCATCAGCACCCAGCGCTCGCACCCAGCATCTTCACTCTGAATCCTCATCTAGCTTCTTAACCCTGGACTTTCCAGCTCCGCACCCAACACCAGCACCTCCACCCAGCGCCCCAACCCAGCAGGAGGCCAGGGCCTGCACCCACTGAAGGCTCAGAGACTGAATGAATGAAACTTCCTCACCAGCCCTACTTCTCTCCATCGCCTGTCCGCCACGTTTTGTCTTTGAAACCAGATGCTGAGTCTCTATGATGCCAATGTCCTTGGCCTATGATTGCTCAGAGGGTTCCCCAGGGACACCAGAGTCTGGGAAGAAGGAAATGACCAGCCAGCAACTTCCGTCTAGGATTACTCCGTAAAGCACATTTGGCCCATAGATTAGGACAGCCACTGGGTCGACCCACGAAACTCCATTAACTCAGGGCCACAGTGCTCTGCGGGGCCAGCCTGGAGCGGTGCCCTCTAGCTGTGCTCTCAGGTGTGCCTGGTGCACAACTGGCCTCGAGGCTGGCCCCTGGCTCAAGCCACCACTCCCTCCCTCACTATGGACCATGGACCGAGGCAGCCAAAGGCTTCGGCTATGCCACCTCCCGCCGGCAGAGGTGAGAAGAGCTTCTGGGCGGGTGGAGTCCTCGGAAGCCCCAGCGCCCGTGTGGGTCCACTCACGGGTGTGGTTTGTGTGCAGGAGACAAGGATGCGGTGGTTGTGGAGGGCAGTGGTGTGTGCAGAGGGCGTGAGGGCGGGGCAGGAAAGGTTTCGGGGCTGAGGACATGCCAGCTGCTGAGAACATCTGCAACCTCCTCTCTGCTCAGATGGGGTGGAGGTAGGAAAAGGCCAGGGAAAGAATGCTGGGCTTGATGGGAAGACGGCCCGTGTGACCCCAGCCCGGTTCTTTAGCCCAGCTGCTCGGCCCCCTCACAGCCTCCCCTGCACGGGAGCCAGGGGAGAGGAGCCCTGGGAGCGGGTCCTGGTGATGCTCTGCTGTCACATGTGTAATGTGTTGTCTGTTTTAAGCTCCTGCCCTTCTCCAATACGAGTCCGTGAGAGCCAGCTAAAGAGGATGTGCCACAGCTGGCAGCACCAGGGGCTTCCCCTGTGGCTCTGGGACAGGCAGGAGGCGACAGGACCCAACTGGCTGTCCCTGAGACCAGCCCAGGACAGCGCCCAGGGAGCCGCATGGGCCAGAGGCGGTTGGTATTTCCCCAGGGCGAAGAGGAAATTTGCAAAGAGGAAGTTGTTGAGTCACTGGGGGCCAGTGGCTGAGAGCAGACAGATTGACCTACAAAACGAGGGCGGAGTAACAGGGGGTCACCAGGGGACAGATGGGGAAAGGGCCCTGGCAGTCAGGTCATGAGGTGGGGGAGAGAGGGGCACAGAGGGGCTGGGGCGGAAACCCGGCCTTCACCATGCAGACTGCACCCACGAGGCTGTGTCTGGCACCTTTTCCTACTTCTCACAAGCGCTGTTTGGGGCGGCGGTAGCCCCACGGCAGCAGAAGTGAGTTCCCAAAGTCCCGTAGGGATTCCGCAGCTGTGGTCTTCGATTTATCAAACCAAGTCCCCGATCTCAGAAAATCTTGTCCCTGAACTCAGAGGCCAGCCCCTCCACCTGCTCAGGCAGCACTGCTGACTAGCTTCCTCGCTCCCAAGCTCCAAGGGCCCCCCTTTACCTCTGCACTTGTTTCCGAAGCCCATTGCCCCCAGGAATTACTTTTCCGACCTCTGTGACTTACCCAGGAAGTGTTCGCTGAGAGTTTGGGTCTGGATTCTGAATTCTTTCCCAGCCACAACCCAAGTACCAAGGTGGCTGAAACCCAGGTTTGGTCTGAACCCACTGGTCAGACACCTGGTGCCAGTCTGCTGCCCACAACATCTCCACCTTCACAGAAACCCAATCCTGTGAGCCCGATTCAGAACTCGGCCCCCTTTCCTGGCTGCCTCAGAGCTCATGACTAGTTTGGACATTTGTGTCCACACCTTCAGCATCTTAACTTGAACTTTGGATAGTGACGGTGAAACTTTAGTATCTACATGCCATGAGGGCCCTGGCCGGTTTGGTTCAGTGGATAGAGCATCAGCCTGCGGACTGAACAGTCCTGGGTTCGATTCCGGTCAAGGGCATGTACCTTGGTTGCAGGCTCCTCCCTGGCCCAGGCCCTGCCTGGGTACATGAAGGAGGCAACCAATGGATGTGTTTCTCTCACATCGAAGTTTCTCTCTGTCTTTCCCTCTCTCTTCCACTCTCTCTAAAAATCAATGGAAAAATATCCTCGGGTGAGGATTAACAAAATTAATTAATTAATTAATAAAATATATGTCTCGAGGGACCCAGAGAAAGACAAATGCCATATGCTCTCACATGTGGAACCTAATGAACAAAATAAACTGACAAACAAAATAGGAAAAAAAACCTGTAAATGGCTTATTGTACTTTTCATAGTTGCTAAAAATGTTTTAAAAAACTATGTAATGAGCCCTGGCTGGTTTGCCTTGGTGGATGGAGCGTCGGCCTGCGGACTGAAGGGTCCCAGGTTCGATTCCGGTCAAAGGCTCACGCCTAGGTTTCGGGCTCGTTCCCCAGTGGAGGGTGTGCAGGAGGCAGCCAATCAATGATTCTCTCTCATCATTGGTGTTTCTATCTCTCTCTCCCTCTTCCTTCCTCTCTGAAATCAATAAAAATATAAAAGAAAAAAATAATGTTGAGGATTCAGTGAGGTATATTAAAAAAAAAACATAAAAAACTATGTAATGATTTTGAAAAATGTCTACAATATAATGTCAAGTGGGAATATATAGTAACCGTGGTTATCTATAAAGGTTTATGGGTGGTTTTTATTTTGTTTATACTTTTCTATATTTGCAAATTTTATACAATAAATGCCAATCACTTTACAATTACAAAAAATATGAGCTAATAGGTGTTCCCTGGGGGTGTGGTTTGGGGAGAGCTGCGGGAGGTGAGGCTGCAGAGGCCGGCGGGAGCCGTGCTAAGGGGCCGGAGCGTTCCCATTGGCCTGGAAGCCTGAGGGGAGTTAAACCGAAGCCGGCTTCACGCCTCCGCTGAGGCCTCAGCAGGTGCTGCATACATCGTAGGTGTCTCCTGCTTTCGGGAGGTTCCTGTTCGCTTGCCACTTCACTTGTACAGAAGATGTACACTGGTGCCTGTTTTCGATAAATGAAAGAAATCCACAGAAGATTCTCACTCTCACTGGACAGCATGATGCCAAGCGGAATAAGCCAGTTAGAGAAAGACAAATATCACACGATCTCACTTACATGTGGAATCTAATGAGCAAATAAACTGATGAGCGAAATAAGTCCAGAGGCCTGGATGCTGGAACAGACTGACAGAGCTCAGAGGGGAGCAGGGTGGAGGGGAGGGGGTGGGAAGAGATTAACCAAAGAATTTGTATGCATGTGTGCACAGCCCATGGTCACAGAGAACAGTGTGGGGAAGGCCTGGGGTGGGGCAGGGGCTGGGGGGGGGGGGGAGGAAGGGGGAATGGGGAATATCGATAATATTGTCAACAATAAATTTTTAAAAATAAAAATTTAAAAATGGCGAAAGGAGGAAACAGTGGTCAGCAATTGTTTTGTAGCCAGTGGTTAAAGGGGCAGCGCACCCTGAGCCGCGAGCGTGTCAGTGCCTTTACTATATGTTAGTGTTATTTTAGGTTTTATGTATTATTTGCTATGGTTTGGCAAGTTATTTTTTGATTCTGGGAACGCCCCCCAATTTTTCCATATACGTGAATGGTAATTGCTTTGCTGCATGAGCCCATTTCAGCTCAGGGGAAGCTCCATGGGAATGGAATGCTCTACCTGAGGACAGCAGGCGAAACTGCTGCCTTTCAGCAAAGCACAGAGCATCCCCGTGAAGCCTCGCTCCCTCCTCTGTCCTCGCTGCCCGCGCCCAGGCCCTGCGAGCCCTTCCTTCTCTCCAGGCCCATCAGCCTGACCCGGTCCTGCTGAGACTGCCCTTTCGGTTTCCCGGCCCCAATCCCTTCCACCCTCTGTTCCCGGCAACCCAGTGACACTTCTAGAAAGTCACTCTGCCCTGGCTGGTGTGGCTCAGTAGGTTGGGCGTCATCCTGTGGCCCTGGCTGGTGTGGCTCAGTAGGTTGGGCGTCATCCTGTGGCCCTGGCTGGTGTGGCTCAGTAGGTTGGGCGTCATCCCGTGCACCGAAAGGTTGCCAGTTGAATTCCCGGTTAGGGCGCATGCTTGGGTTGCGGGCCCAAACCCTGGTAAGGGGCCTGCGGGAGGCAGCTGATCCATGTTTTGCTCTCACATTGATGTTTCTCTCTCCCTCTCCCTATCTCTGTTAAAAATCAATTTTAAAATATTAATAAATAAAAGGCTACTCTGTCCAGGTTACCCCTGCGCTCCCCAACCCCCGCTCCTTAGCCTGTAGTATAAGACCCTGTCAAGGTCTGGCCTTGCCTTTCCTCTGCCGCCGTTGCCTGGCCAGTGCTCTCGCTCTCCCGCCTCATCCAGTTCCTTGTAGCTAGCTCTTGGAACATGCCATGTGCTTTCCTTGGGGAGGGGAGGATAATTAAAAATGTTGACAATAGCCCGGCTGGTGTGGCTCAGTGGCTGAGCATTGACCTATGAACCAGGAGGTCACGGGCTCAATCCCCAGTAGGGGGTGTGCAGGGGGCAAGCCAATCAATGATTCTCTCTCATCATTGATGTTTCTCTCTCCTTTCCTCTCTGAAATCAATGTTTAAAAATGTTGAATATATATATATTTTAATTTTAGAGGCTGTTTATTAAAGCTGGGAACAGTGAACAAGAAAGAGCTGGAGAAATGAGCCTCGGTTGGCCTGCCTTGGCTCATTAAGAAGCCAGAGGAAAGGGGGCCTTGGGAACAGGCTCAGGGGTTTGCCGGATGAGCTGCCGCAGCCATTGCTGCCCTGGTTGCAAGCCGTGCGGGTCCCTTAGAGGTTAGGAGATGCAGGTCTGTGGGGAAGAAGGTGGGAGGCAAGGGCACGCTCCTGGGAGGGAGGGCGGGGGAGTGAGAGAGAGCCAAAAATATGTCTTTTTAAAATATACAATATCCTTTATTACACATTCTGTGTAGCTAATTTGTTCTAACAGAATCCATCATTGATCGGCTGCTTCCTGCACGCCCCACACTGAGGATCGAGCCCACAATCTGGGCATGTGCTCTGGCCGGGCAGTTGAACATATCTTTGTTCAGACAGTAAAATAACATTTTTTCTCTCTTTCAAAAGTTAATTACCAGCACATTCTAGATTCTTAAGTAATAGGGTTCACATAGACACAACCATATACAGTGTATTATTCTTCATCTCACATTTAAAAATACGTTTCTATTTTAGTGTTAAAAGTGCACATTACTAGTAAGACCATAGTTACAAATAAAGCTTTGTCATCCAAAACGAAACTTCCAGATGGAAGAGGGTCTGCGTGGGGAAGGCCTTGAGAAACGTATTAAACACAGGAAAGGGGCCCCAATGCACGATTTTAAGGACATTTTCTCTCTGAAATGGACATTTACACCCGATTTCCCTCTGCACCCCCATTTCTGGCCCTTGGCCCTTGGCAGGCAGACCTGCGGAGGATGGGCACCGGGGGCTTCAGGCAGAAGCGACCCCTGCCAATCTGACCTCTCCAGCTCCTTCAGACTCGAAGAGGGGATGGAGCGGCCTGCACAGTGGGACTGTCCTGCTCAGGACAGGCTTGCGGTCGAGACGGTAGACAACAGAACCCGAGGTCTTTTGGAGACAATCGAGCCGCCTGCTCAGCTTGCGGCAGCAGGACAGCCCGGCTGGACCCTGGCTCACCTGTGCACGCTCTGCCTGAGCCAGCCCTGCCCCAGCTGCCCCACAACACACACACTCTTTTATAATTAATTAAAATTTTTTTGAGAGAGAGGAAGGGAAAGGGAGAGAGAAAACACACACACACACACACACACACACACACACACACACACACACTTCTTGACTTCCCACCAAACTCCTCAACCGTCAAGGTTCAGCTCAAATGTCACTGCTTTTTTTTTTTTTTTAAATGTCACCCTTGCTGCCTCGGCCCCAAACAGACAATGTTTCCCGTCCACTCTCACAGCAGCTGGTGACGGCACAAACCAGGGGCTGCAATTGTGTGAAGGGGTCCTCACTCACGACAGTGTAGCCCCTGCAAGTCCAATGTCATCTCTGCGGCTCCGGAGCCAGGGCCTGCACATAGTAACTCCCTGGTATGTGTTTACCGAACGGAGGGATAAACGAAATAATAAATGAACCAGTGATGGGTGTTGTGGTGTTTTTGGTTTTTTTTGAAACACTGCTTTTATTTTATTTATTTATTTTGTTGTTGTTAATCCTCACCCGAGGATATTTTCCCGTTGATATTTTAGAAAGAGTGGGAGGGAGGGGAGAGACGGAGAGAGGGAAGCATCGATGTGAGGGAGACACTTTGCTTGGTTGCCTCCTGCACATGCCTGGTCCAGGGCTGGGAATCCAGCCTGCAACCGAGGTACGTGCCCTTGACCAGAATTGAACCCGCAACCCTTCAGTCCGGGGGCCGACGCTCTAGCCACTGAGCCAAACCAGCCAGGGCCAAATGATGGTTTTTACGTAAACACGGGGCAAGATCCGATCCGTCTTTTGAGTGAACCTGGCATCCAGAGATGGCCTGAAGGCAGTGTGGCCCCAAGACGAGCACATTATTCTAGTCCAAGTTAAATATAGTGCGAGCGTGGCCCCAGGGGAAAGCAGAGTTCAGATCAGAAACGTATTTATTCAGAGAATGCAGTTTAGGGCGAATTGGCTGTTGAGGTAATGGGGGAAGAATGAGGTTAGACTTCAAGGTTTCTATCTTGGGAGATTCAGATGCTGACATCATCGTGTGGAAATGCAGAGAGGTGAGCATTTTGGGGGAAAACATATTGATTGGCTGCCTCCTGCATGTCCCACACTGGGGATCAAGCCCACAACCCAGGCAGGTGCCCTTGACCAGAATCGAATCCACAGGCCAGCATTCTATTCATTGAGCCAAACCAGCTAGGGCTCATTGGTTGGTTCTTATATGTGCCCTGACCTGAGGTGGAACCCATAACTGTGACATAGCAGGATGACACTCTAACCAACTGAGCTACCCAGTCAGGGCAAGAGTCATCTGATTTTATTTATTTATTTATTAAAAGTATTTTTTTGTTAATCCTCACCTAAGGACAGTTTCCCATTGATTTTTAGAGAGAGTGGCAGAGAGGGAGAGAGACAGAGAGAGAGAAACATCGCCTACATAAGAGAGACATGTTGATTGGTTGCCTCTGCACCTGCCTCAACCGGGGCGGCTAGGGATCCAGGATCGAGCCTACAACTAAGGTAGGTGCCCTTCACCGGAATCCAACCTGCAACCCTTGAGTCCACGGGCTGACGCCGTATCCATTGAGCCAAACCGTCTAGGACTAAAGTATTTTTTTAAATATTAGCATATTGATTTCAGAGAGAGTAAGGGAGAGGGAGAAAGAGATAGAAAAACCAATGATGAGAATCATCGATCAGCTGCCTACTGTGTGCCCTCCACTGGAGATTGAGCCCGCAACCCAGGCATGTGGCCTGACTGGGAATCCAGCTCTGACCTCCTGGTTCATAGGTTGACGCTCAACCTCTGAGCTACACCGGCTGGGCCAAGAGTCATCTAATTTTATTCATTTTTATTTTTTTAATATATTTTATTGATTTTTTACAGAAAGGAAGGGAGAGGGATAGAGAGTCAGAAACATCGATGAGAGAGAAACATCGATCAGCTGCCTCCTGCACACCTCCTACTGGGGATGTGCCCGCAACCAAGGTACATGACCTTGACTGGAATCAAACCTGGGACCCTTCAGTCCGCAGGTTGACGCTCTATCGGATATCCACTGAGCCAAACCGGTTAGGGCGAGGCATTTGATTTTAGATAGCAATTTAAATAATGGTATTGATGAATAAATGTATTAACTCTAGCATTTACTGTGTAGAATGAGAAAAGGAGACAATCTTAGAGTGTTTGTCAGGGCAAGCTAACTGCTGTAACTACCAATCCCTAAACTCAGGTATATAACTCAAGAGAAGTTTTGTCCTTGCTTATGTGACAGTTCAATACTAGCGTATGGAGGGTGACCTCCCCTGAGGCCATTCAGGGGCCCAGGCTCCTTCCGTGTTGTGGCTCCATCATTCCTGGCGAGGAGAGAGGGGGGCCATGGGGAGACGTTCACTTTTTCTCACCCTCCATGGGACAGAGTTCAGTCATGTGGTGGCCTCCGTGTAACAGAGGCTGAGAAATGTAGCTTAGTTGTGTGCCCAGGAGGAAAGGAGAAACTCCCGCCACACTGAGGGAACACCGCAATTTGAGGGTTGGGACAGCACAGAGCCCAGCCGGGTGTGGCTCAGCTGTTGAGCATCGACCCAGGAAGCAAGAGGTCACCGGTTCGATTCCCGGTCAGGGCACCCGGGTTGCGGGCTCAATCCCCAGTGTGGGGCCTGCAGGAGGCAGCCAATCAATGATTCTCTCATCATTGATGTTTCTATCTCTCTTCCTCTCCCTTCCTCTCTGAAATCAATAAAAATATATTTTAAAAAAAGAAATTTCTTTTTTTAAAAAATATTTTATTGATTTTTCACAGAGAAGAAGGGAGAGAGATAGAGAGCTAGAAACATCGATGAGAGAGAAACATCGATCAGCTGCCTCCTGCACACCTCCTACTGGAGATGTGCCAGCAACCAAGGTACATGCCCTTGACCGGAATCGAACCTGGGACCTTTCAGTCCGCAGGCCGACGCTCTATCCGCTGAGCCAAACCAGTTACGGCTAAAAAAAGAAATTTCTTTAAAAAAAAAAAAATAAAGAGCAACAGCACAGAGCCTTTAAGGGAGAAACTGGGAGAAAATGACATCGAGGGGAACAGGGTTTGGAGAAGGTGGCAGGAGCAGTCCTGGGCGCCAGTGAGGCAAGCAAGGCGCTGGGTACAACATGGAACCCGGGGAGAGGCCTCCTTCGGTTTTGGGCCCAGGACTCCCGCTTGTCTCCAGGCCCCATCCCGGCAGGTCCTGTCTGCAGAGGAAGGGACGGGCGAGGCTGGGATGGTGCCAGTGGGTTGGCATCAGAGCTCCCGGCGCCCGGAGCCCGCAGTTCCCAGGAAGAAACGGAGGCGGCCATCCTTGGACGGGGACAGGCCTGGAGGCGAAGCACCGGTCATGGCAGTGCCCCCTTCCCCTCTCAGAGGCCGGGCTCTGATCTGTCCGCGACCTTACAGGACCCTGGGACGGACGGGAAGGGAAATGGACATTTGTCCAGCGTTTACTCTGTGTCGCTGGCAGTTTCCTCACTTGTTCTCAGGCGAACCCACCGGGTAAGTGTTACCCCATTTCACAGCAGAGCAAACTGAGGTGTGGAAAGAGGTCAAAAGGCGCTTGAGATGAAGAAGGATGGAACTGGGATTGGAACCCACTGAGCCCGGTTCTCCTAGGTCCGTGGTCAGCAAACTGCGGCTCGAGAGCCACATGCGGCTCTTTGGCCCCTTGAGTGTGGCTCTTCCACAAAATACCACGTGCGGGCGTGCATACAGTGCGATTGAAACTTCGTGGCCCACGCGCAGAAGTCGGTTTTCGGCCTGGGAGAGTCTATTTTATTTTGAAGAAGTGGCGTTAGAAGAAGTGGGGGGTGTCGGTCGGTTGGGCGTCCAGATACGCAGCCCAGGCGGGACGCGGGATACACAGCGCGATTCATGCACGAGCTGAGTGAGCCAGTCAGTCAGCAGTCTCATGGTGCAGTGGTTAGTGCTAGTCGCGTCTGCAAATCGCGCGCGGGTGACAAAAGTACCTACTCGAAGCATAAAGTTACCTGTATTTTTCCAACCAGCTGCAAATCCTACAGGTATTTTTGTCATCAATTTAAGAATTGCAATTCTTTTGTGTTGGTGGCTTTATTATTATAAAATGAAACATGTTTTAGGTGCCCTGTTTGACATGGCTACAAAGAAGCAGCAAAGAAAAACGGAAGACGAAAACCGTGAATTTAGAGTTGAATTTAGAGTTGAATGTACCTACCTGTATAGTTTAGGTTTAAAAAATTTGGCTCTCTCTTGCCGAAACCGGTTTGGCTCAGTGGATAGAGCGTCGGCCTGCGGACTGAAAGGTCCCAGGTTCGATTCCGGTCAAGGGCATGTACCTGGGTTGCGGGCACATCCCCAGTGGGAGATGTGCAGGAGGCAGCTGGTCGATGTTTCTAACTCTCTATCTCTCTCCCTTCCTCTCTGTAAAAAATCAATAAAATATATTAAAAAAAAAAAAAAGAATTAAAAAAAAAAATTTGGCTCTCAAAAGAAATTTCAATCGTTGTACTGTTGATATTTGGCTCTGCTGACTAACGAGTTTGCCGACCTGTGACCTAGGGCACCACCAAGGGGCTTGCGGGCCCTCAAGGGGAGCACAGTCTTGCATCCTCGGCCTCTCACCCTGGGGCGCTGGGTCACCCTGGGGCGCTGGGCGTGTGGAGAGAACAGGCCTTCGGCTCAGAGGGAGGACTTCTGAGTTAGCAAAGGAGAGCTCCCCTCGGAGCCTGGAAAGCAGACGAGATACCACCCCGCCAGGGGTCCTGACGCCGGAACGAGGACAAGAGGGAGCCCCAGGGAAGCGGGAAGGGCTGATTGGGGCCCTCCTCCCCGACCCCGGCAGCCCCACCCCCCCGCCCCAGAGCTCTCTGAACTTTGGATCTGAGCAGCTGAGCCAGCTCCAAGCCGTCATGGATCCCGAAGGTAAAGGAGCCCCCAGACCTCTCTCCCCTGTGTCCCTGCGCCCCCACCCCCCACCCTCTGCCCCTCTCCCCTCCCAACTTATCTCAGTCCCTGATCGCTCCACCCCCACCAGAGACGGAGGCTCCTCTGGCCCGTGGGGGTCTTCACCTCCCGCAATCCCTCCAGCCTCTCTGGGCCCCAGGCATTCCTTTCTGCCCGCAAAGGCCCTCTCCCGCTGCTTCTCCTGGTTGTTGGGTCTCAGGGAGCTCTGGCCAAGAACGGGCTTCAGCCCCAGCAAAGGCGGGGTGGCCTGGAGGGAACGGCTCCTGGGGGCTCTGGGGAGGCTGGATGGGGCCAGCTCTGGACTCTGCCCCTGGCCGGCAGCTGGAGAGGCCTGGAGCCAAGTCCTGCCCCATCTGCCGCGGGTGGGGGAGGGGCTTGAGTCCAGCGATCCTCTGGCGGGGGTGGCGGGGGGGGGGGGGGGGGTGCGGGGCGGGGGTGATGTCGCTAAATGCCGAATGAAGGGCGGGCGGGGGTGGGGGCAGGTTCAGGCCCCACCAGAAACAGGCTGTGACCTTGGGCAAGTCGCCGACTTCTCAGAGCCCCTTTCCTTGCATCTATGAAACGACAATACAAGTGTGTGAGGAGGGCAGATGACAGGATGCATGGAAGGGGCCCATCTGTGAGCTCCCAGCTCTGACCTCCGCCCTGGCCCCGCGGCTTCTGCTGGCCCCGCGCCCCCTGTGCCCAGCCCCCTTGTGATCGTGAAGGCAGCTCTTCTGGCCCCAAACTGCTCTTGGTTTGGAAAGAACCTCAGAGTCAGAGCCTGGGCTCCAGTCCCATCCCTGCCACCTGCTCGCTGTGTGGCCTCGGGCAGATGCTCAGCCTTGCTGGGCCTGCTCCTCACTGAGAAGATGACATGCCCTCACTTGGGCCGTGGGGAAGGTTCGGTGTGATGCCTGCACAGAGGCGTCCCTCAGACCTGTCTCTGCAGCCCGGGCCTCCTCAGCTCCGCTCCATTTTGGGGAGCCCCGTCTGCCCGCCTCCACCTGGACCTCCCCCTGCCATGCCAGCTCCATTTCTGCTCCTGCCTCACCCCCTCCTGCTCAGACTGGAAACCTCAGGGTCAGCTTTTGCTGCTCACTGTCCTCGCACCCCAACACCTGGACAGCGGCCGAGGCCTATGCATTTACCTCTCTGGCGTCACCTGCGCCCTTTCCCGGGCTGTTCCCACCCGGGGGAGGCCTCTGCTGCCTTCACACAGGTGACCACACCTGTTGTGCGGCTCAGAAGGGCTGGCGCTGGGTCACTGAGCCGAGGGAATTAAGCCAGGAAGGAGCAGACAAGTCAAGGGGGTGAGGCAAAGGCTGGGGGACGGGGAGCGGGGGACGGGGGGAAGGAGTGGCGAGGACAGAGTTGGGGCAGAAGCAGATGGCGGGCTGGTGGGCAAAGGGGGAGAGGTCAGGCTTGGCCGAGGTGTGAGCGGGCGGCCCAGCCCCAAGTCTGGGGACGTGGGTGCCGGTAGTGGCCCTTCTGCTCACCGCTCAGGAGGGATGCCTCCCTACACCTCACCTGGCTCCCTGCCTCTTGCCCAGCAGTTCAACAGCCTCCCGCTTACATCTGTCAGGAGCCAGAGGCACCATTCAAATAGTTAAACTTCAAAGAGCATTTTTGATGCTGTGACTTCCGATGAAAAGTTTTAGTGATTTCCCACGGCCTATTGAGCAGGACCCTAACTCTTTCCTGGCACTCAAGGCCTGCTCAGTCTGGCCCCAGCTACCCCTCGGCCCTCTCTCTTGCTGCCCTCCAACTGCTCTGAGATTCTGTAGGTTATTGTGCCGTTCGTATGCTGGGTAATCACACTGGGCCCGAGGTGGAGGTTGTTGCTCTTCGCTAGAGAGAAAGGGGGAAGAAAAGAGCATTGATCTAGAAGCTGCGGTGCAAGCCAGCTTCTGTCTCCACCTGGTGTTTGCCAAATGGATCACCGAAGCTGCCAGTCAGACACCTGGGCGTGCAAAACCTGGCAGGCATCGGCTCAGGCACTGGATGTCAATCGCCGTGTTCCCTCCTCTTTGCAGCTCTGATTTCCTCATGAGACTGACCCAGAGGGGTTAGCAAACCGCCTGGCGTTGGCCCGCGTGTGGGTGGTGGAGCAGGTCCAAACCCAGGCGCTTCTGACTCCCGGTCCAGGCTCTGCTCCAGCACCAGGGACAGGGCCCCGGAGCCCTGACTGCAGCTTACAGAACTCTGAATATTGATATTATAAACATATACTGAATTAAAATATGACTTAGTGCTAGATTAAATGGCAGTGTGGTGAGTGAAAGGTTCAAGTTGGTGGTGCGTGGGCAGGCTAAATAGCCATCTCAGATGGTGAATAGAGAAAAATTGAATGTATTTAAGGAAAAGGGAGGGGGAATGCAGATAGGGCTGCACAGCACTGAGCCGAAGGGTGTTGGGTCCAGGGTGGCAGCAAAAACACACTTAGGGCAGTGACACAAGGACGGACATAGAGGAAGCAGCAGGAGAGCCAGGCGGGGCTGCTTTGGTCACTGGGAGGGCAGAGAGAAGGGGGCTTGGAGACAGGGTCAGGGGTGAGCCTGGGACGAGCTGACGGCCCACTGCTCCCCTGGTTGCATGCCTCATGGGGTTCCTGAGAGGTTGGGGGACCGTGCCTGTGGGAAGAGGAGAGAAGGGGATGGCATGGGAGTGCTCCTTGGAGGCTGCTGTGTCCTAGCATATTTATTGTCCTCTTGCAGGTGGACATCTTAGGGGAGGGTCTTGTTAGAATTTCATCAGCTTCCCAGCTGTGCTCTTTCAGGGTCACAGTCTCCACTGATTGGTCGGTGCCAGGACAGGGGGTCATTAGTCAATGCAGCTGGTGCCCAGGCAGCCTGGCATCACTTGTCTGGTTTTGCTGCTTTTCTGGGCCTGGAGCTGAAATACAACCGAGGCCTAGATGTTCTCTTAGGGAGGAAAAGGTCAGGGGTCTGACCCGCACGACCAGTGATGAGCCAGGGGAGGGCAGGTTGCCCTGGGGGCGAGGTCCTTGTTTTCCCAGTTTTGCCCCTTGCCGGGCATCCGGGACTTTCTGCCCTGGTGAGTTTCTGTCCCTGGCCCATCGTCCTGGCTCTGCTCGGGTCTGTCTAACAGTGAGGTGGGGTAAGTGAGGGGACTCGAGCCCGCCTGCCTGGGCGGGTGTTCCTGAGAGCACACTTCCCAGCTGTGTGAACTTTGGGCCAGTTACTTGCCCTTTCAGTGCCTAGGTTTACCGATCTGTAAAATGGGGATAATAGTAGTATTCCCATAGGGTTGTTGTGAGGGTGAAATGTGTTAATATATATAAAATGTTTGACACAGTGCCTAGGAAGGACAGTAAAAGTGTTGGCTGTTATTACTATACATTACGGCATTCCGGATTTGATTATAGACAAGTGGCAGTAGGCCCCAGAGTTTAAGAAAAATTTATAAAGACAAAACCTTTAAAATTGACAACTTCTATCTACATTAATTTCCCCCTGTAAATTGGGGAAACCATCATTACCTGGTGTTAGCTGGAGGACTTTGTCAGCCTCTTGTAACACCACCGAGGCTGCAAACACAGGCCACATGGCTCCACATACAATTCAGAACCGAGACTTGTTATATTCATTTCGGTTCATTGGCACAGCCGCCCTTTCTGTCCGCCCACCAGGCAGGGAGGGAAGATGAGGGATGGAAGCCCGATGCTGGCAAGGGGCCCTGTCTAGTCAGGACAACCTGGAAGCGCAGACAGGACCGGCAGAAATGCCCGCGGGGAAGGCCTCCGTATGTCGGGCCAGATCCAGTTTATCTGTATCCTTCCCTGTAAGGTGTTTAGAGAGACGCAGTAAGTACCCTCAGAAACAGAGATACCAATTTTTTAAAAAACGTCAGTTCTTTTTAAAAATTATTATTTTTAGAATTGATTTTAGAGGGAGGCAGAGAAGGGGGGGGAGATAGATAGATAGATATCGATAGGCTGCCAGTCCCCAACCCCTAACCCGAAACCCCCACCCCCCCGCAGGTGCCCAGACCGGGGATCACATGCGGCCCCTTAACGTGGGGAGGACAGACGCTCCAAGCATCTGAGCCGCAGGGCGGGGCCAGAGATGCCAATTTTAACAAAACGCTGGAAAAGCAATTAGGAAGGTATCGGGTTGAGAGAGCAAGGATGAAAGGATACTCTGAAGGGCAGGCACCTCCAGGGAACTCTCACCACCAGTGAGAGTGCAGAGAGCGGGCAGGGGAACAGCATGCCTTCCGGTCCCTGCCAGCTGCTGCAGCTGCGGTGGCTGTACAACTCGGCCAAGTTATAAAAATAACTTTCCCTCACAGCTGCGCGTTCAGAGAGCCTTCATTTCAAAGGAGCCCCTTTGGTTGGAAACGCATGGAGTCAGGGCCTGAGGAGAGCTAGTGCCAGGCGTGTTTGTTTATTTCTCACAAATGGAACGTGGAGCCCGGGCATCTGCCTCTGCAACAGGCGATCAGAGGAACTGATCTCGAAGGAAGGGGTGGGCGGTCACCCGCGGGCGGAGAAGGCAGGGCTGGTGTGCTTGGCGGTTTCCCAGCTCTGCCCTTCAGTAACTGCCTCTGTGCTTCTGAGCCTCGTTCTCCACCTATGAAGACGGGTGATCTCCACCGTGAAAAACTGCGAGCAGGACTGTGACCGCGCAGAGCAGGCGTAGCAAGTGCGGGCAGCTGGCAGGCGCCAGGGATGGCAGCTTCCCTCTAGTCCGGCGGGTCAGGAGCTCCCATCTCTGCTGCGAGTTAGAATGATGTCACCACATTCCAGACCCGTTACATCCGATTTTCCGGGGGTGGGGGTGGGGGGGGGCCAGCATCTTGCAAAGCTCCCCAGACAGTTCCGTTGTGGAGCCTGGGTTTTGAACCACTGCTCCCCCCGCCCCTTGACCCTGTCTCAAATGAGGGGCCTCTCTTCTCTCTCTCTTTCCAATTTTTTAAAATTATAATGTCAAACATTCACATAAATAGACAGAACAATCTGATGAACCCTCCTGTACCCACCATCCAGCCTCAGCAACCATCAGCTGTGGCCAGTCCAGCCCCAGCCACACCCCCTCCTTCCTGCCTCCCAGGGTGACCTTAAAGCAAACCAGCTCTCGGACTGGCCAGTGTGGCTCAGTGGCTGAGCATCGACCTATGATCCAGGAGGTCATGGTTCGATTCCTGCTCAGGGCACAGGCCCGGGTTGTTAACATTAAATTATCTTAATGTGATCAATTAAAAATATATATATATTTAAAAACCAGCTCTTATACATTAACTTCTTAGCATGTATTTTCTAAAATATAATGACTTTTCTTTTAAAAAAATATTTTTATTGATTTCAGAGAGGGAGGGAGCAACAGAAACATCAATGATGAGAGAGAATCATTGATTGGCTGCTTCCTGCACGCCCCCGACTGGGGATCAAGCCCAGAAACCCGGACATGTGCCCTGAGGGAACAGTGACCTCCTGGTCCATTGGCTGATGCTTAACCACTGGGACACACCCACCGGTTGGGCTTTAAATATATGTGTGTGTGTGTGTGTATGTGTGTGTGTATGTGTGTATGTATGTGTGTGTATGTGTATGTGCATGTGTGTGTATGTGTGCGTGTATGTGTGTATGTGTGTATGTGTGTATGTGTGTATGTGTGTGTATGTATGTGTGTATGTATGTGTGTATGTATGTGTGTGTATGTGTGTATGTGTGTGTATGTGTGTGTATGTATGTGTGCATGTGTGTGCATGTGTGTATGTGTGTGCGTGTGTGTGTGCGTGTGTGTGCATGTGTGCATGTGTGTGCATGTGTGTGCGTGTGTGTATGTGTGTGCATGTGTATGTGTGTGCATGTGTGTATGTGTGTGTGCATGTGTGTGTGTGTGTGTGCATGTGTGTGTGTGTGTGTGTGTGTTTATTGATTTTAGAGAGAGAGGAAGGGTGGGGAATAGAGAGAAACATCGATTGGATGCCTCCTGTATGCCCCCCATTGGGGATCAAGCCCCACAACCTGGGCATGTGCCCTGACCGAGAATCGATCTGGTGACCTCTTGGTACGCGGGTCAATGCCCAACCACTGAGCCACACCAGCCAGGCATGACTTCTTTTTATTACACTCACAATGCAATGATCACAACTAAATTTTATTTATTTATTTATTTATTTTTAAATATTTTATTAATTTCTTACAGAGAGGAAGGGAGAGGGATAGAGAGTTAGAAACATTGATGAGCGAGAATCATCAGTCGGCTGCCTCCTGCACGCCCCCTACTGGGTATGTGCCTGCAGCCAAGGTACATGCCCTTGACCAGAATCGAACCGGGGACCCTTCAGTCCGCAGACCGATGCTCTATCCACTGAGCCAAACCGGTTAGGTCACAACTAAATTTTAAAAGTTCTCTTAATGTCATCAAATATCCAGACAGTGGGGCGGGGGGGGGGGGGGGGGGGGGGAAAGGATACTTATGTAATACCCTTTGTAATACTTTAAGAGGAAAATAAAAAAAAAAAAAAAAAAAAAAAAAAAAAAAAAAAAAGTAAAACTTCGATATCATTAAGGCAGCTCAGCTATTTAAACATTCTCACTAAATGCTGCATGTTGTAGAATTCAGAATTGGAATTTAAAGGCACAAACAATATAAATGTGCTCAACTCAAACACCTTGAGACAAAAAAAAAATGCTTCCCAACAATAATGGAGAGCAGAGTCTCCTTTTCTCCCCTCCTCAAAGCCTATGTATCTCAAGCACTACTTTAATAATAAAGGGGGAATATTTAACAAAAAAAAAAAAAAAAAAAAAAAAAAAAAAAATATCCAGACAGTGTTCAGATTTTCAATTGTTTCGTAAATGTCCTAATTTCGTTTCAATTTGTACGTTTGAATTAGGTTACAGATAAGATCGATACACTGCGATTGATTGGTTAGTATGTGTTTTACAATCATTTAACCTTTTCTTTCCTTGCAATGCATTTGCTAAAAGACCGGTTATCCTCTGGAGGGTTCCTCTGGTCTGAACCTTGCTGGTGGCAACCCTGCGAGATGCCTTCCTGCGTTCCTCTGTCCATTGGCTGCATCTGGAAGTCTGATCTGTTTTGCCGAGAGCGCTCCGGGGTGGCGGTGTGCTCTGCCTCAGGAGCTCGAGGTTGGCTTTCGGTGCTCAGCTCCTGGCTGCACCGGTTCTCGGGGGTTGCAGCATGGTTCCTCCTTCCCGCAGAGCACGGGATCTTATTTGGTTAAGCAGACAGCTCAGTGGTTTTTGTAACTTTCCCAAGTTGTACAGCCATAGGGCATTTCCGCCTCCGTAAGGTCTCATGTCGTTGAGTTCATTCCCAGCCCCAGGCGAGCACTGTTCGGAAGCCTGTCTCTCGATTTGCCTCCTCCGGCCACTTCATCTGAACGGGACATGCAGTGTGTGGTCTGTGTGCGCATTGGTTCCTACCCTCATGTGTATCTGGGTCACAGGGGCAGGGCTTCGAAAACCGGGTGCCTGGGAACCCCCCCCCCCAGCCCCCCCCAAAGACTCGGATGCAGGGGGTCTGCAATGGGCTTGCGCGGCCGAGGGTCTGGGAAGCTGCCCGGGTGACCCCCACACCCCCGTGGGCAGCGGTGGGGGGCCCTGCTCCCTCAGCCTCTGCTGCAAGAGTGTCCACACCCACTGCCCGCGCCCTCACCTCCGCACACTCCTGACCACGACCACGTGGTTCCTGCCCAACCACACGGAACCAGAACTGCTCTGGAAGGCCTGCCCGCTGCTAAGCCCAACCCCGGTCAGCCTTCTTGCTTCTGTTCACACCCTACTTCTCCCCCCGGCACCCCCTCTCTTGTTAATCCTCACCTGAGGATATTTTTTCCATTGCTTTCGGAGAGATTGGAAGGAGAGAGAGAGAGAGAGAGAGAGAGAGAGAGAGAGAAGACTCAGCGACTGGTTGCCTTCTGCACGCACCCTGGCTGAGGGTGTGGGCTGACACGCTAACCACTGAGACCATGGCCAGGGCCACACCCTGCTTCCTGAAATCCAGACACCCCCTCCCTCCCGGGGCCTCCTCTTCTTCCCCCGCCCACCATGCTCAGGTGCCAGCCATGTCCACTGGCGGCTGCAAAGTTTCCAATCCTCGTCCCTGTATCTCTTCTGAGCTCCAGAGCCACTCTCCTACCCTCCATCGGGGACAGCCATCACCTTTCCTGCTGGCATCGCAACCTTGGCATCTGCAAAACCAAAGTCACTCTCGTGCCAACCCCCAAGCCCCCTAGCTCTGCTGCTTATAAACCTTGTCACCAGGGCCACCAGGGCGGCACCAGGGCCACCAGGGCGGCGCGAGGCTGGCTTCTGTACTTGCAGAGGGAGGGACGCTGTCCTGTGGTGAGGCCCAGTGAGAGCGCGAAGGCGGTGGGCCCGGCGGCCACACACAGGCAGAGCGGGCTGCTGTCTTCTGCGGTCCCATCCTCCCCCCACCCTGCTCCTCCCTGAACAGCTCTGGGTGCGTCTTCAGCTGCCAGGACGGAAACCAAGGCTTCTATCTTATTCGCTGCGCGTCCTGCACATCCCGCCTCAGGAACAACCTGTGCCCCCTCCACTAGGCCTGCGGTTCCCGCCCGATTCGGGGCTGCGTCTCTTCTTGTCTGGCCGATGGCTGCACCTCCTTTTGCCCCAACCCATCTCCAGTTGATGGCTGGAGTGACCCTTCCAGAAAAAGTCACAATCATGTCATTCCCTTGCTTACAATTCCGTTACGGCTCCCGCCATCTATCCAGACTCCAGCTAGTTTGGTCCTTTTTCTCTCTGGCCTCAACTCCCACCGTTTCTCCTGCCAACCCTACTCAGCCGACCTTCCCTCTATGTTCTCGCTTCTGAGCCTTGAGCACCTGCTCTTTCAGCCTGAACCATCTCGCCCTCCTCCTCACCCCCCACACCTCTGCTTGGCAAACATTACTCATCCTTCAAGGCCGCTGGGACTGCTGCCCCGTCCCCAGGGCACTTGTCATTTCTGCCTCTCACTCCCACCACCCTCGGTAAATCCTCAGTCATTCCTTCAGCAAACACGTCTGCCATGTGTTCCTGAGCACTTGGCAAATATTAACCCACTTAATTTTTATAGCAGCTCTAGAGAGGATCATTAGCATTATCGCTCTTACAGGTGCGGAGCCTACGGCCCCAGAGAGGGTGGGTCGCTGGCCCCCGAGCCGCCTTGAAGCCCAGGCCCTGTGGCTCCAGAGTCTAGACTCTGAGTCATTCCACCGTGTGGCCTCTCTGCGTGGCTGAGTGTCAGTGAACACTTCGTGTTAAGCTGAGCAACAGAAAACGTCCAATGTTTGGCTGTGTTTGCCCAATCGAAGCAGCACATTCATCTGGTTCACTGTGCCAGGCACTTGCGACACAGCCAGAAACTCTGGAAGGACATACCTTTGCCCCCAGAGGGGAAACAAGGTTGGGGTGTGATGAGAAGGAAGGAGCAAGGAGCGGAGTGAGCATGTGGCCTGATTCTGGGTCTGTGAGAGCCCCCGGCAGAGGACAGAGCCTAAGAAGACCTGAAAGAGGAGTGAGAGGAAGGGGGAGCCGGGGGAGGGGCGGGGTAAGAGAAGGGGCTTCCAGGCAGAGGCACAACCTGGAATAGCGTCGGCTAAGGCCGTGGTTCTCCACCTTCCTAACGCCGCGACCCTTTAATACAGTTCCTCATGTTGTGGTGACCCCCAACCATAACATTATTTTCGTGGCTACTTCATAACTATAATTTTGCTACTGTTATGAATCGTAATGTAAATATCTGATATGCAGGATGTATTTTCATTGTTACAAAGTGAACATAATTAAAGCATAGTGATTAATCACAAAGACAATATGTAATTATATATGTGTTTTCCCATGGTCTTAGGCGACCCCTGTGAAAGGGTCGTTCGACTCCCAAAGGGGTCGCGACCCACAGGTTGAGAACCGCTGGGCTAAGGCCTGAATGCTAAGAGAAACAGCTGTCCACTCTGTCACTCCAATTAGTACCTGGCACTGACCAGTTGCTCAATAAAGATTTGTCAAAAGAATATATTAAAAATGCAAAGAAGTCAAGAGAGCTAAAGCTAATACAATGAAAGTGGGGAGTTTTGCCCTAACCGGTTTGGCTCAGTGGATAGAGCCTCGGCCTTCGGACTGAAGGGTCCCAGGTTCGATTCCAGCCAAGGGCATGTACCTTGGTTGTGGGTACATCCCCAGTAGGGGGTGTGCAGGAGGCAGCTGATCGATGTTTCTAGCTCTCTATCTCTCTCCCTTCATCTCTGTAAAAAATCAATAAAATATATTTTAAAAAGAAAAAAAAAGAAAGTGGGGAGTTTTTGAAAATATATATGTTTTTATTGATTTTAGAAAGAGAGGAGGGGAGAGCCAGAGAGAGATAAACATGGATCGGCTGCCTTCACGTGCCCTGACCGAGAATAGAACCCGCAACCTCTTGGTGCCTGGGGCAAAGGTCAACCAACGGAGCCGCACCGGCCAGGGTGGGTTTTGTTGTTGTTGTTAATCCTCACCAGAGGATACTTTTTCCATTGATTTTTATTTTTATTTTTTAAATATATTTTATTGATTTTTTACAGAGAGGAAGGGAGAGGAATAGAGAGTTAGAAACATTGATCAGCTGCCTCCTGCACACTCCCCACCGGGGATGTGCCCGCAACCAAGGTACATGCCCTTGACCGGAATCGAACCCGGGACCCTTCAGTCTGCAGGCCGACGCTCTATCCACTGAGCCAAACTGGCCAGGGCCCATTGATTTTTAAAGAGAGTAGGATGGAGGGAGAGAAAGAGAGAGAAACATCGGTGTGAGAGGCACATCGATTGCTCGCCTCCCCGCGTGTGCCCCAACCAGGGCCGGGGATCAAACCTGCAACCCAAGTACGTGCCCTTGACCAGTAATTGAACCGTCGACCCTTCAGTGCATGGACCAACGCTCCAACCACTGAGCCACACCGGCCAGGGTGAAAGTGCGGTTTTAAACAGGCGAGTGATCCACTCAAATTTACTTGTTTATTGTTTTACTTTCAAGTCAGGTTTAATGAGCTATAATTATGGACAGTGAAATTTACCCTTTTCTCTGTGAAGCTCTCTGCGGCTTAATGAAGGCATCAGTGGTGTAGCCACTATCGCAGACAAGATCTAGAATAGTTCAATCACATCCAAAAACTCCCGGGTGCTGCCCCTTCCTGGCCAGGCCGTCCCCACCCCGGGGCAAACATCCGCCTCCTCTCTGTGGTTATGAGTCTGCCGTTTCCAGAATGTCATCTGGATGAGTCAGGTAGAATGCAGCCCTTCCAACCGCCTCTTTCCCTAGAACCATGCACTTGAGAGGGGTCCCCGTTGCGTGTCTCGGTGGCTGGTTCCCTCCTCATTGCCGAGTGGAGTTCCACCATCGAGATGAATCAGCCTGTACAGAGGCATCCGTTTGTTTCTCTGACACTCGCCAGTGGAAAGATTCAAATTCGCTTTAAAAAGCAAAGGTCGCTGCACCGAGTCTGCCTGGAATGGGGGCCCTGCCTCCTGCCGTTCGTTCCAGGCCTTGGCCTGGCTGCACTGGTGCCCACAGGGGAGATGGGGACTGCGTCTTTGTCCCTTGCACTGACTTTGCTCCCGGCACCCCTCCAGGGCACCGCTGGCTGTGAGAGAGGAGTGGAGGCCACTTGGCACAGCTGTGGGAGAGGATGTGGGGCAGAAGGCCTCGGTTCGATGGCAGGACGGTGGCTGAGGGCAGGGGTGAGGGGTGAAGAGCAGCCTCTTGGCTTTGGGGAAGAAGAGCCCACCTCTGAGAGCAGAGTGAGGCAGGGTGCATGGCGTTACTTCAACGTGGAGCAAAAGTGCAGCAACAAAACCCAACCCAACTCAACCCAACCCCACCCAACCCAACCCAACCCGACCCGACCCCACCCGACCCGACCCGACCCAACCCAACCCCACCCCCTCACAGGCTGCCCAGTTGGCGGGAGCTCTGAGGTTGGGCCTTGCTCAGAGATCTATGGGAGGCCAGTCCTCCGTGCTTCCTGAGGCTGCAGATCTTCTCTTGGCCGACAGGTGGGGATGATGCCCCACGCCTGAGCCTCCTCTGCTGTCATCCCATTCATTCAACAGGCGGGAGGGCACGTTAGCCCATACTCACAGCAGGAAGGACCTCAGAGACCAACCGCGTGTCCACAGCTGTCATTTCACAGGCAAAGGACTCAGCCACACTCCTGAAGCTGTGTCCCACAGAGAGGGGCTCAAGCCGTGTCCCTGTGGACAGCCTCCCTCTACAGCTCCCATCTCTAGATAGGTGACAGTTTATTGACACATCAGATGTGTGTGGGGGGGGGGGGCTCCACGCTAGAGGCCGAGTCAGAGGGCCAGCGCCACGACCGCAATGCCTGGCTGGTCTGACTCTGCTGCGCTTTGTGTGGCCCTCGGCCTACTCGCCCTTCCCCTCTGTCCCATCTGCACCAGAAAAAGCTGAGCCTCCAGCTTCAAAGCCCTGTGCCGTGGAGACGCCCGGCTGAAGGACACCCAGCTGGTCTTTCACTGGGGGCTCCCAGGCGGACCGGAAGGCAGCCGGTGACGGAGATGCTGTTCGCTCCGCTCCTGGCTGGCCCATAGCTGCTGACCCAGCACTAAGTCGCCAGAGAAGATACAGGACATGGTTCAAATCTGCATTTCAGATAACCGACAGATAGATTTTTAAATTTTTAACCTGAAGATTTCAGAGAGAGAGAGAGAGAGAGAGAGACATTGATCTGCTGCTCCGCCCACTTATGCAGCCTTTGGCTGACTCTGATATGTGCCCTGACCAGGGACTGAACCGAAACCTTGGCTCCCTGGGACAGTGCTCTAACCAATGAGCTACCCGGCAAGGGCACCAGCAGAGACTTTAAACGTATGTTCTAAATATCACCTAGGATATATTTATACTAAAACATCCTTGATGTTGGTCAGAAATTTAAATGTAACTAGGTGGTGTGTGTTTTTATTTGCTCAATCAGGCAACCCTGACCAGTCCACAGGGGCCTCCCAGCACCCCAGCCCCGCTCCCAGGACCCCCAGAGCTTCACCCTGGTTGGCTAGTGCCCGATTTTGCTGGTTGTTAAATGGAATTGACCCTTGAGCAACACGGGTTTGAACTGCACGGGCCCCCTTACATGCAATTTTCCCCCGATAAACACTTGTACTGTTTGGGCCGTGGTTGGATGCATTGATCTGCAGTGTTTTATACAGTGACTTGAGCATCCGTGAAGGTTGGTATCAGTGGGAGGGGAGGGTCCCGGGAGCAATCCCCCATCGATAAGGAGGGGTAACTGGCGTTTTGGGGGAGTCAAAGGCTATATGGGAGCCCTCAAGGTGTGGTTCAGTCAATCAGGCGTCATCCCGTGCACCATAAGGTTGCTGGTTCAATTCCTGGTCAGGGCACATGCCTGGGTTTCAGCCTTGATTCCTGGGTAGGGGGCGTGCAGGACGCAGTCCATCAATGTTCTGCTCTCACATCCATGTTTCGCTTCCTCTATCTCTAAAAATCAATAAAAATATTATTTATTTATTTTAAAAGGTCTTTTTAAAATTGATTTTGGAGAGGAAGGGAGAGGGAGAAAGAGTTAGAAAAGTCAGTAATGAGAGAGGATCATTCATTGGCTGCCTCCTGTGCGCCCCACACTGGGGATGGAGCCTGCAACCCGGGCATGTGCCCTGAGGGGGAATCAAACCATGACCTCCTGAATCATGGGTCAATGCTCAATCATTGAGCCACGCCAGCTGGGCAATTAAAATATTGTTTAAAAAGCTATATAGGGATTTTCAATTGCTGGGGGTTGCTGTCCCGAACCCCTGCATTGCTCAAGAGTCAGCTGTGTTTTGATGGTCACCGCTGGCCACAGGAGAGGCAGCCGGACCACAGCGCGTTCTCTCTCCCTCCAGGCCTGGCACTCCTGCTGCCCCCGGCCACGCTGGCCTCCCTGGCGGACAGCTGGCTCCGCGAGGACTGCCCGGGCTTCAACTATGCGGCCTGGGCCACAGGGGCAGCCCCCGCGCAGGCGGCGCTGTGGGCCAAGTCCCCGGGCGTACTGGCCGGGCGGCCTTTCTTCGATGCCATCTTTGCCCAAGTCAACTGCCAGGTCTCCTGGCTCCTCCCTGAGGGAGCAGAGCTGGTGCCCGTGGCCAAGGTGGCCGAGGTCCGCGGCCCCGCGCACGGCCTGCTGCTGGGGGAGCGGCCGGCCCTGAACGCGCTGGCCCGCTGCAGCGGGGTGGCCAGCCAGGCGGCGGCCGCCGTGGCGGCTGCCCGGGGCACGGGCTGGGCCGGGCAGGTGGCGGGCACGCGGAAGACCACGCCCGGCTTCCGGCTGGCAGAGAAGTATGGGCTCCTCGTGGGCGGAGCTGCCTCTCACCGCTACGACCTGGGCGGCCTGGTGATGGTGAAGGACAACCACGTGGTGGCGGCCGGAGGAGTGGGAAAGGTGATGGAGGGGAAAGGTGATGGAGGGGAAAGGTGATGGAGGGGAAAGGTGATGGAGGGGGAAGGTGACGGAGCGGGAAAAGTGATGGAGGGGAAAGGTGACGGAGCGGGAAAAGTGACAGAGGGGAAAGGTGACGGAGGGGGAAAGGTGACGGAGCGGGAAAGGTGACGGAGGGGAAAGGTGACGGAGGGGAAAGGTGATGGAGGGGAAAGGTGATGGAGGGGGAAGGTGACGGAGCGGGAAAAGTGATGGAGGGGAAAGGTGACGGAGGGGGAAAGGTGACGGAGCGGGAAAGGTGATGGAGCGGGAAAGGTGACGGAGGGGAAAGGTGATGGAGGGGGAAAGGTGACGGAGGGGAAAGGTGACGGAGGGGAAAGGTGACGGAGCGGGAAAGGTGATGGAGGGGAAAGGTGACGGAGGGGAAAGGTGACGGAGGGGAAAGGTGACGGAGCGGGAAAGGTGATGGAGCGGGAAAGGAGACGGAGGGGAAAGGTGACGGAGCGGGAAAGGTGATGGAGGGGGAAGGTGATGGAGGGGAAAGGTGACGGAGGGGAAAGGTGACGGAGGGGAAAGGTGATGGAGGGGAAAGGTGATGGAGGGGGAAGGTGATGGAGTGGGAAAGGTGATGGAGTGGGAAAGGTGATGGAGGGGGAAAGGTGATGGAGGGGAAAGGTGATGGAGGGGAAAGGTGATGGCCGACAGGTCACCCTGGCCCCAGCCCCCCGCAGCCCTTCCTCGCAGGCGGGAGCGGGATGAGACCCCTGTACCCCTCAGGCGCCCCTTCTGTAAAGTGAGGGCTTGGATGTGCTTCTCTGTAAGCGTCGGGCTTCGCATGATGTTCAAGAGCAAAGGACCAGCGTGGGGCGTCCAGTGTCCATGGCTCTCCAGCTTTGGGTCCCTGAACCGGTGAAAAGGTCCTTTTTTTCTTATTTTTATCCTCACCCGCGGATATTTTCCCACTGGTTTTCAGGGAGTGTGGGAAAGAGAGGGGAAGACACAGAGAGAGAAACATCCATATGACAAAAACACATCCAGGGCCCAGGAGGACCCAGCAACAAGGCGCGTGCCCTGAACAGAGATTGAGCCTGGGACCCTTTGGTCCTCAGGCCGGCGCTCTAGCCGCTGAGCCAAACCCACAGGGGCTGAGGAGAGGTTCTTAAAGAGCCCTTCCGTTTTAATGCTCTGAGTCAAACTGAACTCATCCAAATGCCAAATATTACTGATATTTGGCCTTTTTTTTTGGACCCACAAGGGGGACCATTTCATGTGGTTTCACCGAATACGAAAGAAACCATCCTGATGCCCCGTGTCCTCATTAGCCCCAAGCTTGTTGCCCCTCCGGGGCCTTTGCCTGCCAGTCCCAGCCCCATGTGGCCCTCACGCCACCCCCTGTCACTCTGCCCCCGGCCTGGCAGGCGGTGAGGCGGGCCCAGCAGGCGGCCAACTTCACCCTGAAGGTGGAGGTGGAGTGCAGCAGCCTGCAGGAGGCCCTGGAGGCGGCAGAGGCAGGAGCAGACCTCGTGTTGCTGGACAACTTCAGGCCGGAGGTGAGCGGGGTCTGCTTCTGGGAGGGGCCGTGTTAGGGGCTGTCACCTCCCCTCGGCTTGTGTCCCGCAGGAGCTGCACCCCACGGCCGAAGCGCTGAAGGCCCGGTTCCCGCGTGTGGGCGTGGAGGCCAGCGGGGGCATCACGCTGGGCAACCTGCCTCAGTTCTGCGGGCCGCACGTCGATGTCATCTCCTTGGGGATGCTGACCCAGGCGGCCCCGGCCCTGGATTTCTCCCTGAAGCTGTTTGCCGAGGGGGCCACTCCGGCGCCCCATGCCCGCCGCTCCTAACGCCGGAGAGGATGACACTGGCCACGGGATAACATGGTTTCTTGGGACTCTACCTCTGCTCGCCTCGGTTTCCTAATCTGTAAAATGGGTCTAATAAATGACCAACCTTAGACGTTTCTTTGGCCGTAGTTAACACGTGGTAAGCGCCCGGGAAATCCTAGAAATTACCGGAGTTGTCTTTTCTGCTATGCACTTCTTCACACTCCGCCTTCTCGCCAGTCACTTGTGTCTGTAATCAGCAGTGTCTGTGGCCACTGTCAGCCAGGCACCGGCCATCCCGTGGCTGCCGTGGCCGTACATGCCGGTTATAGGTACAACCTGATCATCTCTGCTGAAACAAGTCCCACTGCGCCCTCTCTACAGTATAAAGTAGAAGTGGTGAGTGAAGCCAGCGTCGGTCATCGTTCGATCGGCACTGTTCTTTTTGAGCGATGGTGTGTGCTGTGCAATGAATGACGTCCAGTTCGAGGACACGTGGCATCAGGTGGGATGTCCGGCGGGAGCATTCCGCTGGGCTGATGCTCTAGTTGTGGGTTGTTGTCTTTGCCTCTCACCTCTGGCTACTGCTGCCGCCTCTTTGGTGGAGGTGAGAGCCTGTCCATCCCTCGCCTCCTGGGGCCCCAGCAGCCGTCACCGTGCGTCTTCCCAAGGTGAAGGCTCTGCTTGGTGCGACCCGCCTTTCCGGGCCTGGTTCCCTGGGCCGTCGGTTGGGGGAGGAGGTCGGTAGAGCTGGGGCCAGGGCAAAGGGAGCTGAGGGGTGAGGGCTGGGGCGGGGCCTGTGCATGTTCAGGGGCTCATTCCCTTCCATGCAAAGTCAGGACCAGGGGTCTAAGCAGGGAGTCTGAATCCTGCTCCCCAAACACACGCCTGAGGTCTCGCTCAGCTGGGTGCCTCCCCCCCCCTCCCAGCCCCAGCCTAGGGCTCATCTCTCTAACCTCCGAGGGGGGAGGGGGGGGCTCTGTGAGCAACCGGACACGAGGGCTCCCTAGGATGAAGGTGGCCCCTGAGGTGACACCTCCAGAGGGTTCCAGTCTGGAGCCCCTCTCCCCTCCCAGAACCCACTCTCTTCGCCCTTCGCCAGGAGAGGAAACCAGCTCTCATCCCAAAGGCTCCTTCCCCCCGGACCCTGGAGGCCGGCTCCGCCTGTGGGGGTGCCCTTCCCTGAGCCCCCTCCCACCCCGGAGACCCCCGAGGGGCCTGGGAAGGGGCAGGTCAGGGAAACACTGCACTCATCGGCGATGCGAAAGCCCCGGCCCCTCAGACCTGCCGGGAGCAGGCTCAGCCCAGGGAGGACTCCCCAGCAGAGACCCCGGCCTGGCCGGAAGGGGCCCTTTCCACAGGACACAGCTCACAGGTGCCACCTGGGGCCGCTCCTGTCCTCTCTCTCACACGCTGCACCTCTCAATCCCGTCCCTCCCCAGGGAGAGATGAGTGCTCTGAGCCCCAGCTCCTCAGACCTGATTGAAGCAGGAGAACGGAGCCCCGTAGAACCAGGGGTACTTCTGGGTGTGAGGACAGGGAAGCTGGGGCCCTGGATGAGCTGGGAACTGGGGGCAAAGCAGGTGGGACCCGGGAGGGAGTGGGCCTGAGAGGAGCAGGGGGAGAAATGGGCCCGAGTCTCACTGGAGAGCCCCAGGACCCAGGCGGACGGAATACATGGCGGGGACCCAGGCGGACGGAATACATGGGGGGACCCAGGCGGACGGAATACATGGGGGGGACCCAGGCGGACGGAATACATGGGGGGACCCAGGCGGACGGAATACATGGGGGAACCCAGGCGGACGGAATACATGGGGGGGACCCAGGCGGACGGAATACATGGGGGGGGACCCAGGCGGACGGAATACATGGGGGGGGGACCCAGGCGGACGGAATACATGGGGGGGGGGACCCAGGCGGACGGAATACATGGGGGGGGGACCCAGGCGGACGGAATTATTGGGGGGACCCAGGCGGACAGTATACATGGGGGGACCCAGGCTGACGGAATACATGGGGGGACCCAGGCAGACGGAATTATTGGGGTGTGGCGGGGGGGGCGCTGGAATGAGACAAAGGGGAGAGAAAATGAAATCTACGGGCGGAGCCTCCAGCTCACCCTGAGCCCGGGAAGGGCTCAGCCCTCAGTCACCTCCAGAGGAGGCTGGGTCCTGGGCAGGCGGAAGCGCAGCGCCTGCGGGGGCGGAGGCGGCCGGGCCCGGGCTCCGAGGCAGCGACGACTGGGGTTGTTCGGTGGCAGCAGCGACTGGGGTTGTTCGGTGGCAGCGACCACTGGGGTTGTTCGGTGGCAGCAGCGACTGGGGTTGTTCGGTGGCAGCAGCGACTGGGGTTGTTCGGTGGCAGCGACCACTGGGGTTGTTCGGTGGCAGCGACCACTGGGGTTGTTCGGTGGCAGCGACGACTGGGGTTGTTCGGTGGCAGCGACCACTGGGGTTGTTCGGTGGCAGCGACCACTGGGGTTGTTCGGTGGCAGCGACGACTGGGGTTGTTCGGTGGCAGCGACGACTGGGGTTGTTCGGTGGCAGCGACCACTGGGGTTGTTCGGTGGCAGCGACCACTGGGGTTGTTCGGTGGCAGCGACCACTGGGGTTGTTCGGTGGCAGCGACGACTGGGGTTGTTCGGTGGCAGCGACGACTGGGGTTGTTCGGTGGCAGCGACCACTGGGGTTGTTCGGTGGCAGCGACCACTGGGGTTGTTCGGTGGCAGCGACGACTGGGGTTGTTCGGTGGCAGCAGCGACTGGGGTTGTTCGGTGGCAGCGACGACTGGGGTTGTTCGGTGGCAGCGACGACTGGGGTTGTTCGGTGGCAGCGACCACTGGGGTTGTTCGGTGGCAGCGACCACTGGGGTTGTTCGGTGGCAGCGACGACTGGGGTTGTTCGGTGGCAGCGACCACTGGGGTTGTTCGGTGGCAGAGTCAAGCTGGGACCAGCGGAGGTGAGGCGGCTCGGAGCTGGGCGGGCCCGGACCACCACCGGGGGCCAGAGGACTTGGATGGAGCCTGTCCCCAGAGCAATCTGCTGGCAGCTGGAAGGGGAGGGGAGCGTGTCGGCAGTTAGGTGCGCCTCCTGCGGGAAGAGCTATTTGAGGACCGGGAGTGGCTGCAGGGACCCGGCGGCGGCTGCAGCGGCCACTCCCAGGGCTGGGCCTCCCAGGGCTGGACCGTGGGTGCGGCTGGGGGACGGAGAAGGAACGCAGGCGGAGGGAACACAGCTGAAAGGCTCAGCGCACTTACAGCCTCTTGGATGGGAGCAGCTGGAAGAGGTGGGGGGCGGGGGGGCGCGGACAGGGGGCGGATGGCAAAGAGGAATCTCACCTCAGCTGGCATTGCCCTGTCTAACGGGCTACACTCCCTCCTTGCCTGGCCGGCCTGGGCTGGGTCGGGAGGATTTCCGCAGGCTGCCCCTCGCCCAGCATAGACTGGCTGGTGAGCACGAGGGGAGCACGCACCGACCGGGTGTCCTTGCTCAGCACACATACGTCTCCTTCCCTCAGTCAGTGCTCGTGGTGGGTGGTGGTAGCGTCCCCATTTTACCCGGTGGGAAACCGAGGCTTTTATGAAGTTAAGAGAGCTGTCAGGGTCAGACATCAGGAAAGTGGTGGGGCAGGGTTGGAGCACCTACTATGTGCCAGGCATTATTCTAGACACCGAATATACAACAATGAGTAAACAGACAAAAATCCCTGTCCTCAAGGAGTTTATATTCCAGTGTGGAGGAGGAGGGTGGGAAGAATAGACAATGAACAAAATACCTGAAAATACCAAATGTCAAATCCACTTATGGCCACCAGAGGGCACTGTAATTCTACCATCGTCCATTCTCTGATTCCACCTTCCATTTTCCCTTCCAGGTTCCAAAGATAATAGCCATGGAGGCTATGAATACTAAGTGTAGCATCTGCTCAAGAACGAAAGCTGAGCCATGACCGGTTTGGCTCAGTGGATAGAGCGTCGGCCTGCGGACTGAAAGGTCCCAGGTTCGATTCCAGTCCAGGGCATGTACCTTGGTTGTGGGCACATCCCCAGTTGTGGGTGTGCAGGAGGCAGTTGATTGATGTTTCTAACTCTCTATCCCTTTCCCTTCCTCTCTGTAAAGAAATCAATAAAATATATTTAAAAAAAGAAAAGAATGAAAGCTGAGGGGTGTGAGTATGTGTGTAGGCAGTAGTTCCTACTTTTCCAGGTTAATCCCCTTATCAGATCCCCATCCAATTGCCCAAGGTATCTCAGTGACTTTTCAAGGCCTTGTGTATTCCAGAGATCACCAAGATGCATATTCACTCACCAACCCATCTGTCCTCTCTACTTACCCACCTTCTCACCCCTCCTCCATCTGCCCTCCTGGCCACCCTCTTATCCACCCCCTCAGCTTCTCTCTGTCTTAATTCTCAGCTACCTCCTTCCATGTATCCATCCCTTGCCACACCTCCACCCACCCGCCAACTGGGGCACTCAGTCTAGAGCAGTGGTTCTCAACCTTCTGGCCCTTTAAATACAGCTCCTCATGTTGTGACCCAACCATAAAATTATTTTCGTTGCTACTTCATAACTGTAATGCTGCTACTGTGATGAATCGTCATGTAAATATCTGATATGCAGGATGGGCTTAAGCGACCCCTGTGAAAGGGTCTCTCGACCACCAAAGGGGTCACGACCCACAGGTTGAGAACCGCTGGTCGAGAGGGTCCGGGAAGGCAAGAAGTCAAACCAGACTGACCGTCAGTGAACTCAGCGGGCATGAGGTTTAGAATGCCAAGGCCAGTGAAAGCTGAAAGCATTAAAAAATGGCAAGACATTATCAGCCAACCAAGCTGTATCTGAAAGCAATGAAACCTTGGATCTTTAAAAAGTCCCACTGTGGCATTATGTGGTGTAGACACATGTATTAATTCATCAATAGCCCTTCCAGGGCACATGGTAGGTAAAATTCCATAAATGTTTCAACACCCCCGTACTTTGTTCCAGTCGCTTCCCGAGTCAGGTCATGCTGGCAGTTACTCAGTAACAATTAAGAGGTGCTTTCTGGGGCGCTAAGTAGCTGGCGTGTAAGACCAGACGACAAAGTGCTGAAGAAAGCTGACCGCGAGGCCGTGAGTAGCGGCTCTCGCCGTCTCCTGGTGCTTGGAGGCTTGCCCCAGATGTGTGGCTTCCTTTACTTCAGCGCTGTGGTGCTCTTTAGGGCAGGAGATGGGGCACAGCTCCCCCGGGAAATGGGCAGGGCAGAGAGCCTTCTGCACGGCTCCAGTTCAGTGGGTCCCTGGGCGACCTTCCCGCTTTCTGAGCTAAGAGATGCGAGGCCTCAGCACCAGCGAAGGGCTGTCCACAGGTCACTGACTTCCTGATACTCGGCTGCCTGTTGACCAGAAGCAAACACCTTTGTTGTTTTGTTTTATTTGTTTGCTGTGTATGGCGAACACGAATTCAAGCCTAAACTCTACCTTCAGGTTTTTAAAAGACTTTATTGTTGAAAGTATTACAAATACCCCCCCCCCCCCCCCCCGCCGCCCCACTCCCGCCCCCTCCCCAGGTCTTCCCCGGAGATTGAAATATCTCATTACATTCAAACACTTTAGAGTTTCTGATTTCTTAGAGACACCTCTCTGCAGCTTCTGACCTGCCTGCACCTGGAGTGGCTGTTCCCCAGGCTGCAGAGCGGTCTCCTTCACCGCCCACTGGGACTTCGTTCACATCTTCTTTTTTTTTTAAATATATTTTTATTGATTTCAGAAAGGAAGGGAGAGGGAGAGAGAGAGAAATATCAATGATGAGAATCATTGATGGGCTGCCTCCTGCATGTTCCCCACTGGGGATTGGGCCTGCAACCCAGAGATGTACCTTTGACTAGAATTGAACCCGGGAGCCTTCAGTCTGCAGGCTGACGCTCTATCCACTGAGCCACACCAGCTGGGGCCTTCATCTCTTTCTTTCTTTTTTTTAAAAAATATATTTTTATTGATTTCAGAGAGGAAAGGAGAGGGAGAGAGAAATAGAAACATCAATATGAGAGAGAATCATTGATTGGCTGCCTCCTGCACGCCCCCTACTGGGGATTGAGCCCGCAACCCAGGCATGTGCCCTTGACCGGAATCGAACCTGGGACCCTTCAGTCCGTAGGCCAACGTTCTATCCACTGAGCCAAACCAGTTAGGGCTTTTTTTTTTTCTTCTTCACCTCTTTCTTGAGTCGATCCCTAGTTCCCTGGATTCCGTGTCTTCTCTTTCTTGCTTTAGCCCTGGCTTTGGTTGGTATATTCTCTAGAACCTTGATAGGTAAGGGTGCATCTTTGAGAGTTCGCTATGTCTCAAATGTCTTTATTTTACTTTCACACTTTATCGTTGGATAGAGAATCAAGATGGAAAGTCACTTGTCCTCGGTATTTTGAATGCACAGCTGTCCCCTCCGGCTCCCGTTGTCAGCACTGGGAACCCAGTTCCATGCTGGTTTACGACGGTCAGAAAACCTCTGGCCTCTGGGAGCAGGCAGGCTCTTCCCTGGCCCCTGTGCTCTAAAAGTCTTGGTCTGGACCCGTTTCATCCACTGTGTTGGGCCCCATCAATCTGCAAAGACATCCCCCAAGTGTTTTTCCTCTTTTACTGTAGAATCTGCATGAAAAGAACTATCACCTCGGTCAAGAAATGAAAGATTGCCCTAGCTGGTTTGGCTCAGTGGATAGAGCATCCGCCTGTGGACTGAAGGGTCCCAGGTTCGATTCCGGTCAAGGGCATGTACCTGGGTTGCGGGCACACTCCCAGTAGGGAGTGTGCAGGAGCTGATGGATGTTTCTCTGTCATCGATGTTTCTGACTCTCTATCCCTTCTCCCTTCCTCTCTGTAAATAATCAATAAAATATATTTTTATCAAAAGATAAGAAATAAAAGATGGCCAGCTTCCCAGAGCCCAACCCCCATCCCAGGCTGGTCCCTGCTCCGAGGTCACGACCATTTTGACTGCCATGGTCACCATCTTCTTGACTTTCTTTGTAGTTTTTCTCCCATGTGTAAACCCCTAAGCCACCCAGTTGAGTTCTGCCAGCTTAGTAGGACTTTATAAAAATGGACGGCATCACAGTTACCGCCGTCACCATTTCTCAGTGTACAGTTCAGTGTTAAGCATATTCACATGTTGTGTAACCACCTCCAGAACTCCTTTCGTCTTCCCAAACCGAAACTCTGTGTCCAGTAAATAACAGCTCCCAACCCCGTCCCCCAGCCCCTGGCAACCACCATTCTCCCGTCTGTCTCTATGAATTCGACTTTTCTAGATTCCTCATATAAGGGGAATCATACAGTATTTGTCTTTCTGACACTAACTTATTTCACTTAGCACAATGTCGTCAAGTTCTATGCATATTGTAGCATGTGACCGGATTTTCTTTTTAAGGCTGAATAATATTCTACTGTGTGTATGTATACTCCACATTTTGCTTATCTACTCATCTGTCGACGGACACCCGTATCGCTTCCACCTCTTGGTCACTGTGAGTAGTGCTTCTGTGAACATGGGTGTGCTCTGAGACCCTGCTTTCAATTCTTTTGGGTATATACCCAGAGGTGGGGGTGCTAAATCACATGGTAATTTTATTTTTAACATTTTTAGTAACCTCCATACTACTTTCCACAGTGGTTGTACCGTTCTCCATCCCCACCAACAGTGCACAGGTTCCGATTTCTCTACATCTCACCGACACTAGTTTTTGTCTTTCTTTTTTTAGCAGCCACTTAACGGGCGTGAGGTGGTACCTGTGGCTTTGATTTGCATTTCTCTGATGATCAGTGATGTTGAGCTACCTCTGCATACTTTTTTTCTGGCTGCTTTTAGAAGTTTTGCCTTATCACTGGCTTTGAGCACATTGATTATGATGAGCCTTGGTGCAGTTTCTTGTGTGTGAGACTTGTTGAGTTTCTTGGATTTACAATTTTAACCAAATTTGGAAATTGTTCAGCCATTGGTTCTTAAAATATTTTTCCTGCGCCCCCATGTCTCTCCTTCAACTCCAATTACTCACATATTCGGCTGCATGAGTTGTTCCACAGCTCACTAATGTGCTTTTAATTTTTTTAAATTAGTTTTTCTCTGTTATATTTTAAGTAGCTTCTGTGTTTTTTTTTCTTTTTCTCTTATTCATTTTTAGGTAGTTTCTATTGCTGTGTCACAACATTCATTTTTTTTCTACAATGTCTAATCTGTTATTACTAGTGTATTTTTCATCTCTGATATCGTAATTTTCTTTTCTAGAAGTCTGACGTATCTTTTGTATATCTCCATGTCTCTAACTTGTTAAACATATGGATACAGTTAGATTAGCTATTTTAATCTTCTCATTCTAACGCTTGTGTCAGTTCTGGGTTGGTTTCGGTTGATGAATGATTATCCTCAGTATGGGTTATGGTTGCTACCTCTTTGCATGTGCTGTGATTCCGAGTCTGTTCAGTCTCCGGGTTAATTAATTATTCGCCACTACCAAGCCAAGGCCTTCCTGAGGACGGCCCAGTGTCCTTGGCATTTCCAGGCTGGCTGGTGGGAAGGCCCTGGCCTTGTGTGAACCCTGCACGCTGCTCCCGGGCCTTGGGTGCTGAGCAGTTCTCTGCTGAATACTCATGGGGGCCTCTCTACAGATCTTGGGGTTCTCTCCGGGCAACTCACTCTCCTGTGTTCTGTTCTGTTCTGAGCCTCTAGCTGCTGTGGTCCCCCTGCACTCTCAGCGCCAGGAGTCCTCAGGGTCCGCTTCAGTCCCCGACTCTGCCTGCAGTTGGGAAACTCTCAAAGCAGCAAGCTGGGCCCTCCGGAAAGAACCAGCCTTGATGGCTTTCCTTTCTCTCGGGGCTTTCATTGCTTTCCCTCCTTTCATTGCTTGGTGTTCAGTGTTTTGAAAACTGTTATTACATGTATTTGGTTGGTTTGGTGGTGGTGGTCACGGTGGTGGTCACGGTGGTGGTGTGGTTTCAAGCAGGGGTAACCGTGGTGAGAAGCGGGAGTCTCGGGTGGTGTTGCTAAGAGCTCGCCGGGCCTTCCCGTGCACAGACCTCTCCGCTCTGCTGGCCCCCGTTTCCCTCAATCACAGTCCGCTGGTCCTCCCCTGTTTTCCTGGGACTCCCATTAATGATGAACGTTGAATGGAAGGATCCTTTGTCTCTTTCCTTTCACGTTTCCCATTTCTTTGTCATTTTGCTCTACATCCTGAAAAACGTTTAAACTCTGTCCTCCCATACTTCCCTTGAACTCTCTAATTTGGGAAATTATGTTTGTAATTCCCAGAACCCTTTCTTTTTCTGCAGCTGCAGGGTGTTCCCAGAAGCCTCCCCCTGTTTGGGGTGCAGGGCCTGACTCCTGGTTCCTCCAGGGCTGGTTGTCTGTCTCTTCATCTTATTCCTTTTTGGTGTCACTGGTTCCCCGGCCGTCCTGTCCATGGGCAGGCGTGTTAATTCATTAAAACACTCCACTTAGATCAGAGGTTCCTGGTCCCCTCCCCTCCCCTGGGCGACATTTGTGGTTGACAACTAGGGGATGCTACTGGCCCCTAGTGGATGGAGGCCAGAGGTGATGCGGGAAAGTGTCCCACGGAAGAATTACTGAACATCAATAGCGAGAAGGTGGGAAAGCCCTGACTTAAGGCCTTCTGGGAGCAGGTGCCCGCCTCAAACCACCCAAGGCCGAGATAATGAGCACCTGTTCAAGGCTGCGTAGAAGGGACCTGCAGCTGATGGTCCACGAGCCACATGCGGTCCACAGACTTGCTTCATTTGGTTTGTATGGGTCAATACATTATCAATGTTTATAAATATTTTGGTGGATTTTACCCCAAGCCCCAGATTTTTAGCTTCTGGTGCGAAGCCAGAGGGATGGACGTGATTGGTGGCACCGAGTGGCAGCCGTGCCCAGAGACAGACATGTGGTCTCTTCTCGCCTCCGTCCCCTCGTCCACATCACTCACCCACGGCTCTGGCTTGGCCTCTTTATACATGTGAATCCGTGACCCCTGCACTTTTTTTGGGGGGGGGGGGCGGTGCTGGTTTTGCTCTGGGGACAAACACTGACTCCCCAGGGATAGCCATGCACTGGCTCGAGATCACCTTTCTCTCCCACGGGCACCACTACTTTAGAATAACGGGGGGAATATCTTCGGGAGGACCACAAGAGAGTAATGGGAGCCACGGCGTCATGAGGTTGCCGGGAAGAGTGTGTCGAAGGAGAGCAAAGCAGTCCAGGGCTGACCCCTGAGGAAGGCAGAGAGGCAAGGGCAGCCAGGGGTGTGTGGAGCCACAGCGGGCACGGGGAGAGAATGTGCCAGTGGAGCCGGGTGTCTAATGCTGCGGACAGGAGGCTGAACGGAGTCCCTGGGTGGAAGCACGCGGCTCTGGGTCTGTGGAAACGGCTTCTGCAAATTCGGGAAGCGCCCAGGGGCTGCAGCGGGAGGGGCGAGGGGGACGTGTGGACTGCGGGGCAGACAGCTTTCCGCAGGTTTGTCTGTGAAGGAGGTGAGAGGTCATGTTACTGTGGAGAAGGATGGAGAATTAGTTGTTGTTTGGCTGTTGTTGGTTTTTTGTTGTTAATCCTCACCCGAGGATATTTTTCCCATTGATTTTTAGAGAGAGTGGAAAGGAGGGAGGGAAGAGAGAGAGAGAGATGTGAGAGAGACACGTCGATTGGTTGCCTCCCAAACACGCTGGGAATCGAACCTGCAACCCAGGTACATGTCTTTGACCAGGAATCGAACCCCTGACCTTTTAGGGGGCCAACACCCTAACCACTGAGAGAAACAGGCCAGGGCTATTTGTTTTCTTTAATCCTCATTCGAGGATATGTTTTCATTGGTTTCAGAGAGAGTGGAAATCGGGGGGGAGAGAAAGAGAGAGAGAGAGAAAGAGAGAGAGGCATTGAGGTGAGAAACATCACTTGGTTGCCTCCCGCACGTGTCCTGACCCGGGATCAAGCCCGCATCGCAGATATGTGCACTAACCGGGAGCCAAACCTGCAGCCTTTTGGGGCATGGACGATGCTCCGGCCAAGGGAAGCGAGCTTGCTGTTTTAAGGGCGGGAGACCTGAATTTGTTTATAAAGGAAATAGTCTGGTTTTGTTGTGATATTGTGGATGTTAAAACCGGACAAGCACATTCCCACCATGAAACATCTAGAAATGCTGCATAAAACAAACAAACATTCTTTAAAATGTGCAGCTGGGCTTCAAGGAAGGAAGGGGAACCCCCAGGGGCCACACAGGGAGGAAGTTGAAAGCCAGAGCTGCTCTGAATTGCAGAGCTTGGCAATGAAGGGGTTGGGCCCTCCATTCACCTCCAGACTGGAGACGAGGCCTTGCCTGCGACATTGAGAAGAGCAGGTTAGAAAAACATCTTCCCACCAGCCGTGGAGCAAACAGAACCTTGTCTGTCTCAGAAGCTCAAATAAAATTAACAAAGAATGTGGTCCAGTGTTGGTAATAGCTCTGAAGCTCCCTGGGCAGGAGCAAACACAGGATCCCTAAGACACCCCTTCACACTGATCACGTGGATTCCCACTCACAGGGCCCCGCTGCAGCCGAGTTCACAGCCCGAACTAGAAAACCCAAGAGGAAACCATCTGCCGTGAAATCGAGGGACCCCGAGGACCCCCCCTCCCCCCCTAACAGGACCAACCGCAAGGATGTTTCAAATGCCTGAAGACACAAAGGAAGGACTGAACACGGGGAAGTAACACGAGGGTGTTAGAAGGAGAGGGAGGGGTCTGAAATGCAGAGAAAGGAGCAAGGTGTGTAAAACTGATGCATGTCTTGTCCACCCACTCATCCACCCCCTTTCCTTGGGCTCCTGCTATGTTCCAGGCCAGGTTCTGGATCTGGGGATAGCAGGCTGGACGCTGCCTCAGGAGGCTCACGTTCCCCCATCTGTCATCCATCTTTCATTCTAGACCAGCGGTTCTCAACCTGTGGGCCTGGACCCCTTTGGGGGTCGAATGCCCCTTTCACAGGGGTCGCCTAAGACCATCGGAAAACACATATATAATTACATATTGTTTTTGTGATTAATCACTATGCTTTAATTATGTTCAATTTGTAACAATGAAATGGGGGTCACCACAACACGAGGAACTGTATTGAAGGGCCGCGGCATTAGGAAGGCTGAGAACCACTGCTCTATACCACCCTGAGGTGCCACAGCTAGAAAAGTCCCAACAGAGCGTCTTGCTCAGCTTCCAACTCTCTCGCTGCACAGAGGGAAGAGCGTGAGGCTCGGTCACATGAAAACCACTTTCCCGAAGCCTCCGGTCAGTGGTGACAGCCAGCCTGGGAGCCGGGCCTTGTCTCGGGGCCCCTTCCACACGTGGAGGCTCTGAGCGCTGCCTCTGCTCTGCTCCCCGGGGGCCTGATCCCTCCTGGGGGCGGAGTCCCCACCACCACTCCTGTCAGCTGATCCTGACGAGGCGACATCATTCCCCAGCCTGAGAGGCAGACGGGACAGGAACCCCGCCTTGTATTAGGGTTGTCAGTTACGTGTCCCGTCTTATCCCACCCCCTCCACCCCCGGCGCTGCCACTGGAGAGACAGGGAGGTCCTGGAGTGTAGACACCAGGTCTGATTCTTTCATCCCCGGCCTGGCTCAGGGGCAGCGCCAGGACCCTGTGCTGGATCAGGTCCCTGGGGAGAGGTCCCTCCGCCTGGGGCAGTGGTTCTCAACCTTGGCTGCACATTAGAATCCCCCGGGAATCTTTTTAAAATCCTGATTTCTGGGCCTCCTCCTCTGGAAATTTTTGTTTCTTTGTTACTAATGTTGTGGCCCCACCCCATAACAAAGAAACAGAATTTCCGGAGGATGAGGCCCAGAGATCAGGATTTTAAAAAGATTCCCAGGAGATTCTAATGTGCAGCCAAGGTTGAGAACCACTGGCCTAGAGGCTACTCATTCCTCTACTGCTCCTTCAACTTCTGGCGTCCGAGGGATGAGAGGGCAGGTCCAGGCCCAGAGCCCCCGGCCCTCGGAGCAGCAGTTCCCTGGGGTGGGTGAACTCCGAGGCCCCTGCCGGCAGTAAGCAGCACAGGTTCGCTGTCCCTGCTTCCGGTGCAGGATCCGTCTGAGGGGGGTCTCAGGGTGGCAGCTGGACCGCCTAACACTTGCTGACATCATCCCTCCTTTTTTAAAAACAACAACAACAACAAAGAAAGATCAGCTCTTAAGGTCACTGCCTCCAGCAGGGAACAATGTCTGCTTAGAACTTAATGTCTTTGTTTACAATGTATTTATTTGACCTTCTATTTATGGCAGGTGATACTGGTTTTCCATTTACAGAGGTGATACAAGAAATATTCCTTCTACAATAAATTTATTAAGCAAACAGTAAACCAATCAAAGAAAACATAAAGTAAATAATAGTACAGTTGGTAAACCGATACGGCAAGAACCCTAACAGTCATGACCGCAGTTTGGAGTGAAAACTCCTTGGCCTCCCGCCAGCCCCTGGCTCTGCTCCCAGCGAGGTCAGCTGAGACGGGTGCTATGGGGCCAAGGACGTTTGGGGGCTCCATTCTCCGGGTGGAGCTGGAGCTTTATAAGTAAGCCTGCCTGCCTGGGGGGACCTGTCTCTCTAAAATGTTGCCAAACGCTGCATTTTGGGAGCTGCCCTGCCCTGGGAAGGTTTTCCATGTTGGTTCAACCTCAGATGTCCTTGGCCCAGGCCTCCCTCACGATGGGGGGGCGGGGCGGGAAGAATCCGCGGGCTGGGGTGTCAGCCTTCGGAGACGGCAGAGGACCCGCTGGTTATCTGGCTCTAGGCCCCGGCTGAAGGCAGAGCGGCCTCTCCAGCTTGGCTCCCCTCGTTTGTGCTCGGAGCTGGGGTTCATTTTTCGTAAGATGCTCCTTTGCTGGCCTTGGCCTCTCCGTGTGTGTTTTCCTGGCGGGATGGTTTGTGGCTCCGGAAGCTGGGCTCCTGTCATCTGCTAGCACCGCTGGCATCTCTTCTTCGGCGTCCACCGCCCCCTGCCCTCTGGCACGGCATTTGGACACACAGTGAGGAAGGCGGAAGCCGCTGCGGCGATGCTCTTTCATGCGGGTCTCGTACCTTAAATTCTTAATCAGGAACGTGATCTCGGCGGCTTCTGGCCCAGAGTCCTCCCCACCTCCACGCTGCACTGAGCGCCCCCTGCAGGCAGCTAAGCAGAAGCACCTTGAGCTTCCCCTGCAGCACAGGCTCTGTCCACACCCAGCCTGCCCAGACCAGACCCAGCTGAACTGAAATCCGGTGTGAAAAGCCTGGCCTCCTTCCCTGGCCTCAGGTGTCAGCTGGGTTCCCAGGCGGGAGCTCTGAGGTCCGGCCTTGCTCAGAGGCCTCTGGGAGGCCAGTCCTCCGGGCTCTGGGGGTTCAGAAACCCACGCTGGTGCGGCTTTCTCGCCTCCAGAAAGCTGAGATGTCTTCCAGGGTGACCCGAGGCTGGAGGCCCCACTCGGGATCAGGGCTCCCTGGCCGCTGTCTTCGGGCCTGGGGGCTCCCCAAATTCATGCTGGGCTCTGGCCTCTGTTCAGGCTCAGCCCAGCTCACCAGGCCCGGGGCATGGGGCCTCCCTTCCCAGGCCTGGGGCCCCCAGAAGGTACTTGGGGCTGGGACCTGGGGTGGGATCTGGGGAACAAAAAAGCTGGGCGGGGAGTGTGGAGTCGAAGGGGCAGGCGGGGCAGGCGGGGCTGTTGCTCGGGCCTCCAAGGTGCCCCCGGGGACAGGAGGGTCCGGGGCCTGGTCCATCAGCAGGGGCACCTCCGAGCCGTACCAGTCCTCGGAGCGCTCCCGGGGGGTGCCTGTGGGCTCGATCCACAGCTCTCCTCCGGGGCGCCAGACCAGGGTGGGCGGGTGGTGGCTGGGGCCGGGTCGCAGAGAGCGGCGGAACAGGCGCTCGGCCAGCACAGCCGTGGTGAGGAGGAAGAGGGCGGCCAGCAAGGCCAGGGCCAGCATGATGGGGATGCAAGGCCCACAGGGCAGCGGGGGCCACGAGGCCGACTCGGACGCAGGGGGCCCTTCCATGTGCTCAGGGGGCTGCTCTGGAGTCCAAGGCATCTGGGGAGACAGGGTCAGGACAGGAAGCACAATCCAGAGGCCCAGAGCGGCAGCCAGGGCCCAGCCAAGACTGCATAGAGGGACCCGGGTCAGGGGGCTGGGAATCTGGCCGAGAAACAGGCCCAGACAGGGAAAGGAGCAGAGGGACCCCGGGAAGGGCTAGAGGAGGCAAAGTGGGGGAAGCACCACTGGGCCCACAGCCGGGCCCTCCTGCTCAGAACCCCATTTCCCCTCCCAGGTCCCAGGTGCCTCAGACAAAGCTCTAAGGGCCCCAAGGGCGTCTTCCCTCTGTCTCCTCAGCCCCTCAGGGCTTGCTGGGCCTACAGAGAGGAAGTGGTGGGGGCTGGTCCCAGGGGCTCCCATCTACAGGGGCCTCCTGTGCTCCTCACCTCAGTCTTCTGTCCTTGGGCTCCCCTCTCCCTTCAGAGCAGCTCTTCCCTGGCCTGTGGAAGGGCGCAGAGCAGGGCCTCAGATGAGGGCGGAAGGGAGGCACCACCTGTTGCTGGGCAACTGTGCCCCAACTCCCCTGTCCTGAGACGTGTTTCCAAGGCAACCTGGGGGGATGTGGTCACTGCGGTCGGTTGTTGGGGAGGCGGTTCCTGGCAAGAGGGGTGGGGCCAGAATGGGCAGTGGCTCTGTTGAACTCAGTGTCACTCCATAGTCAGGCCCCAGAACATGCACCCAGAGGCCCATTTCCCACCCCCTCTACCCCAGCACCACGCGCCTCCCTCCGCCTGCTCTCTGCAGGCTGCCCTGGCCCTGTCCTGCCCACTGAGCGTCTGCCATCCGGCCCCCATGCCCTCCTGGGGGAGCGAGACTTCTGCCTTCTTTTCGCGAGCATGTCTTCTACATCTCCATGTTTTCAGACCATTTGCCCCAGTTTCAGTTAGAAAATATCTGTGAGGTGAGGCCTGGTAGCAACAATGCCAAGCTTCTGGGAAAAGTCCAGAGTCAAAAACAGGCTGGGCACGTCTCCAAGACCCTGGACACTGGCCGTCCTGGCTCCTTCCTCCCGTGGCTGAGGGTGGGAGGAGCCTGGGTGCGGACAGGATGGTGTCATTAGCTCCTGGTGTCCTTTCAGGTTGTGTGGTTTGACTCACTGACAGATGACAAGTGAGCCCCAATAAGGGAGGTGTTGTGCCCAGGCACACGGCCCACGTACATAGGAGGGATGGGGGAAGCATAGATGTAAATTCCTGGTATAGCAAGCTCCCGGAACACAACACAACTCTTACCCAGTGTGAATATTTTGTTTTGCAAAATGACAACCATTTAGTGTGAAAAGCTACAAAAATATGCTGAAATGCTAGTGTCTTACAAAAGGGGATCACGGGGCAGCCTGACTCAGGTCGCTCTGCCCTGGTGGTTGGGAGGAAAGGGGCAGAGGAGCGCCAAGTGCAACAGGGGGATGGAGTCAGTGGAAATGAACAGCTCGTGGTTCTGGGCCTCATGAGGTATGCAGGAACCTGAAGAGACGGGAATTTCACGAGATTATAAGCCTTAAAGTCTGAGCTTTAAAACTATATATATATTTTTATTGATTTCAGAGGGGAAGGGAGAGGGAGAGAGAGAGATAGAAACAGCAATGATGTCAGAGAATCATTCATGGGCTGCCTCCTGCATGTCCCCCACTGGGGACCAAGCCTGCAACCTGGGCATGTGCCCTGACGGGGAATTGAACAGTGACCTGCTGGTTCATAGGTCAACGCTCAACCACTGAGCCATGCTGGCTGGGCTTAATACCACTGAATTGCACACTTAAAAATGGTTAAGACAGTAAATTTTATGTTATATGTATTTATTACAATAAAAATGTTTTATTTTTTAAAATCCATATAAATAACCAAATAAAACCTGAAAATTGTTATGGATGCTCTCTCTCAATTAGTCTTTAAAAATAAATAAAAACACTAGAAGAGTAGACATTATTAAAAATCATAATGAACAAACATTTTTCTGTTTTTAAAGTTTTGAAATGGGTGTTTTGATTCTTTTTTTAAAAAATGTATTTTTATTGATTTCAGAGAGGAAGGGAGAGAGAGTGAGAGCGAGAGAGAGAGAGAGAGAGAGAGAGAAACATCAATGATGAGAGAGATTCATTAATCGGCTGCCTCCTGCACAGCCCCTACTAGGCATCAAGCCTGCAACCCAGGCATGTGCCCTGACTGGGAATCCAACTGTGACCTCCTGGTTCATAGGTCGACACTCAACCACAGAGCCACACCAGCCAGGTGGTGTTTTATTCTTAACAGTCTTTTAAAACTTTTAAAAATATATATATGTATTGATTTCAGAGAGGAAGGGAGAGGGAGAGAGAGATAGAAACATCAATGATGAGAGAGAATCATTGATCAGCTGCCTCCTGTACACCCCACACTGGGGATTGAGCCTGCAACCTGGGCATGTGCCCTTGACTGGAATAAAACCTAGGACCCTTCAGTCCGCAGGCCGACGCTTTACCCACTGAGCCAAACCAGCCAGGGCTCTTTGATCACTTTTTTAAAAAGCTTAAAAATTTTTAACTGCTTCCTCAAAAAATTAAATAGATTTACCAATGATCCCACAATTATGCTCTATGTATTCTAAGCATATACAGAAAAACTGAAAGCAGAGACTGAAACAGATATTTGCACACCAATGTTTATAGCAGTGTTGTTCACAATAAGCCAAAAAGTAGAAACAAGTGTTCATCAGTGGATGAATGGATAGACAAAATGCCACACACACACATACACACACACACACACATACATACTGGAATATTATTCACCCCAAAAAGAAAGAAAATTCTGACACATTCTCAATATGCATATATTTTTTAATCCTCACCTGAGCATATTTTTTTATTTTTAGGGAGAGAGGAAGGGATCAAACCCACAAACCAGGTATGTGCCTTGACCGGGAATGGAACCTGCCACCTTCTGGTGCACAGAACATGCTTCAACCAACGGAGCCACCTGGCTAGGGCACATTCGACCACAGGGATGACCTCTAGGATAGGGGTGGGAAATCTCTGGCCCGCGGGCTGTATGAGGCCCATGAAATCATTTGGTCCGGCCCTGCCAAGGCATCTGCAGGCAGGACTCGAAATTCAATAAATCTAGGAACTTTTTTCATAGCAACCAAATTTATAGTAAGTGAATTATAATAAGCGAATGATGTTATAAATTTCCAAATGGCCCTTGGCAGGAAAAAGGTTCCCTACCCCTGCTCTAGGATATTATGCTAAGTGAAATAAGCCAGTCACAAAGGGAAAATACTGTATGATTCTACTTACAGGTTCCTAGAGCCTGCAACAAGGCATGTCAAACTCATAGACACAGAAAGCAGAATGGTGGGTGCCCGGGGTGGGAGGCGGGGCGGGGGGGGGGGGGGCGGGGGGAGAGGAAGGGGAGTTACTTTAATGGGGATAGAGTTTCAGTTTGAGAAGATAAAATAGTTCTGGAAATGATGGTGGTGATGGTTGCACAGCAATGTAAATATGCTTAATGCCATTAAACTGTACTTATACATCATTAAAATGGTATGTTTTATGTTATGTATATTTTACCACAATCAGAAATTTAACAATATAGAAAATGGAAACATAGAGAAGAAAATGATTTCTCGTAATCTCCGCACTCCCAAATAAACCTGTGTCCTTTTTTATCGGCTCTGTGGGTTGGGGACCAGACCCAGGTGCCCTCACTTCCAGGTCTCTCCCACTCCCCACCAAGAATTTCTGAGAAAAGGAGATAAACCAAGATGGCGGCATAGGTAAACACCAGAGATTGCTGCCTCGCACAACCACTTCAAAAATACAACTAAAAGACATAACGGACATCATCCAGAACCACAGGAAGGCTGGCTGAGTGGAATTTCTACAACTAGAAGGGAAGAGAAAAGCATACTGAGACTCAGAGGAGGTGCGGTGCGGAAGTAAAATACAAAGGTGCGGAGGTGCATGCGGAGAGGGCTGGTGGCTGAGGACACGATTGTCTTTTTCAATCAGGAGGGAGTCTCAGGCTCTGAGCTCCAGTTCCGGGCTAGTCTCTGGGGACCCAGACTCATACGGGAGAAACAGGACTGTCTGGCATCGGTCGGAACTTGAGGGCAGCTTTCTCTCGGAGGCACTCGCAGCGATTGCCAGCACCTCTGAAGGCAGGACTGAGAGCAGCCATACTGCTCGCTCTGCCTGCCGTGTTGATCCCCTGGGACCCGCCCCGCCCAAGCAGTGCACGGAGGCTTTTGCATATGAAAGGCCCGGCCCTTTGTAATCTGAAAATAACTTAACAAACTGCAACTGCCCCAAAGCCCCAGGGCAACTTGCATTGCTTTACAGTTGGCTTCTGCTGGGTAGCCTAGGCAGAGGCTAGATTAGCACCTCCTTAGATCCAAGAGCCAGTGTACCCAGTGGTCAGAGTGGGACCATCCAATTACAACCCCTCAGACCCATAAGGGACACACTCAGGGGGCAGACTCAGTGAGCACCAAAGCCCCACTGAAGCAAGTCTTGCCCCATAAGGGTGTCTCCAGCACAGAAGTTCTCCCACTGTAGACACAGCAGATTCTCACAGCAAATTGGCCTGGAGGTCAAATCCTCCCAGTGTTACCTACAACAATCAAGGCTTAACTACAACAAGACTGTGCACAAAGCCCACAAGGGGGTGCAGCAAGAGTGTCTACCTCAGGTAATTGGGGAGGCCGAGCCACTGGGCCCTATAGGACACTTAGCACAGAAAGCCACTCTATCGACACAGCGAAGCATAAAAAATGCCGAGACAAAGAAACAGGACACAAATGACAGAAATGGAGGAAAGCAAACTACTGGATATAGAGTTCAAAACCACACTTTTAAGGTTCTTCAAGAACTTTCTAGAAACCACCGATAAATATAGTGAGACCCTCAAGAAATCTAGTGAGACCCTCAATGTTGTGATAAAGGACCAACTAGAAATTAAGCATACACTGACTGAAATAAAGAATATTATACAGACTCCCAACAGCAGACCAGAGGGTCGCAAGGATCAAGTCAAAGATTTGAAATACGAAGAAGCAAAAAACACCCAAACCAGAAAAGCAAAATGAAAAAAGAATCCGAAAATACGAAGATAGTGTAAGGAGCCTTTGGGACAGCTTCAAGCGTACCAACATCCGAATTATAGGGGTGCCAGAAGATGAGAGAGAGCAAGATATTGAAAACCTATTTGAAGAAATAATGACAGAAAACTTCCCCCACCTGGTGAAAGAAATAGACTTACTGGTCCAGGAAGCACAGAGAACCCCAAACAAAAGGAATCCAAAGAGGACCACACCAAGACACATCATAATTAAAATGCCAAGAGCAAAAGACAAAGAGAGAATCCTAAAAGCACCAAGAGAAAGAAATTCAATTACCTACAAGGGAGTACCCATAAGATTATCAGCTGATTTCTCAACAGAAACTATGCAGGCCAGAAGGGAGTGGCAAGAAATATTCAAAGTGATGAATACCAAGAACCTACAACCAAGATTACTTTATCCAGCAAAGCTATCATTCAGAATTGAAGGTCAGATAAAGAGCTTCACAGATAAGAAAAAGCTAAAGGAGTTCATCACCACCAAACCAGTATTATATGAAATGCTGAAAGGTATCCTTTAAGAAGAGGAAGAAGAAGAAAAAGGTAAAGATACAAATTATGAACAACAAATACACATCTATCAACAAGTGAATCTAAAAATCAAGTAAATAAATAATCTGATGAACAGAATGAACTGGTGATTATAATAGAATCAGGGACATAGAAAGGGAATGGACTGACTATTCTTGGGGGGGAAAGGGTGTGGGGGATGCAGGAAGAGACTGGACAATAATCGTGCACCTATGGATGAGGACAGTGGGTGGGGAGTGAGGGCGGAGGGTGGGGTGGGAACTGGGTGGAGGGGAGTTATGGGGGGAAAAAAGAGGAACCAATGTAATAATCTGAATAAAGATTTAATTTAAAAAAAAAGAATTTCTGAGAAAAGGAATCAGGAAGTTACTCAAGGAGTGTGTGCAATAGAGAAGTCTGTGGGTCAGGTCTTTGAGGGGTGCTCTGGGTTGTGGGGTGGGTGCTTCAGGGCCGGGTGTTCAGGGGTGGGCTTGACTGTGCCTGGAAACAGCGAGGAAAACTTGATTTCCGTAGCCAAGGCAGCTGGCTGTGTGCTGCTGCGTGTAGAGTTGTCCTGGGTGCTCATCGCTCCTAGGTCTATGTGGTGGTGTCATGCTAAGCGCTGAGGGCCCAGAGAAATCACCCGAGGACTGGCTGTGATTCCTTTTGTTTGGGGTTCTCTGTGCTTCCTGGACCAGTAAGTCTATTTCTTTCACCAGGTGGGGGAAGTTTTCTGTCATTATTTCTTCAAATAGGTTTTCAATATCTTGCTCTCTCTGGTCAGCACTGGTGGCGGCTGACAGGTGACGTTTACCGAACCACCGGTTGCCACCAGTGAAGTTGAACTGCTAAGTCCCATCGGCCTTTGGCCTTCGGCCAGGCCGGCCGCACAGCGGGCAGCTGAGGGCCGACGCTGTTGTTTCGCCACCACCCAGACTTTCCCAACACAGGGTTTTACAGAGTACAGAGCTCAGAGAAACCAGGCATGCAGGAGGAAGAGGAGGGGCAGGAGCCGCGTGAGATCAAACGCTGTTTCTTGCCTGAGGAGCTGGCCAGGCTCCCAAGGTCTCACAGTCCGCGTACTCATGGCCTTTATCCATGTCTGCAAATCTCTCAGCACTGCTGTCCTCAGACTGGGCCCAGCCTCGGCCTCTTGGATAGAGGCTGGTCTTAGTGACTCAGTCCAGTGGAGCACAGCAGAAGTGACTGCATGGCTCCCGAGCCTCGTTTTTTAAAAAGGACAGCGCTCCCGCCTGGCCAGCTGGGGCACTCTGCTCCCCCGCCACTCAGTGCACGTCCTGGCATCCAATCGCAAGTGTGAGAAAGCCCAAGACCCTGTAGGTGCCCTGGTTAAAGCCCCAGCTAGGGTGCCAGCCGCCAGCCACCACCCAACCCCTTAATGAGCAGCTCTTCCGGTGGCCCAGCCCCAGCCTTCCAGCCACGTCAGCTGATGCCAACGAGAGCAGAGGTGAGCTGCCCCTCTGAGTCCTGCCCGAACATGGATTTATGACAGAAATAAATATTGCTGTTTTAGGTCAAGTTTCGGAGTGGTTTGTAACAGAAATAGATAACTTGGAACATTCTATGCCAGTGGTTCTTTATCCCTATGACCATCGCCCCTTTCTACCCCCCCGTTTTAGGGTCTGAATGGGGGGTGTGTGCAGAGGAAAACAGTAGCAACAAGAGCGTTAAGTTGGTTAAGAAATACCTCAGGTGATTCAGATATGCCCTCCCCCTAACTGAGATCCACCAGCCCTGCTCTGTCCAATAGAGTAGCCATTAGCCACACGTGGCTCTTCAAATTAATTAGAGTAAGATACAATAAAATGTTCCGTCTCATTAATTATACTTCAGGTTCTCAGTGGACACATACAGCTAGTGGCCACTGTACTGCACAGCACGGCCGCGGCGTGTGGCCGCCACAGGAAGTTCTGTTGGGCTGCGCAGCACAGACCCTCGCTGCCAGAGTGGGCCGAGGGCCTGCAGACCTGCTGAGGCAGAAGCTGCATCTGCTCAGGGTACCCGGGTGACTGGAGGCACATAAACATTAGAGAAGCTGGGCACCAGCCCCGAGTCCTCAGCCTTGGCTGCTCATGAGAAGCACCCGGGAGCTTTTGAAAAAGCGTGAGTCGTCTGAGGGGGAGTGGGCGTCAGTCTTCTTTAAGGCTTTCCCGGTGATCCCAATGTTCAGCTAAGGCTGAGAACCACTGCCTGAGCACTCTCTGTACCTCCTGGGGTGGATTTGGGGCGGGAAGGGGGGTCCAACAGCTTCTGCCCTGGAGTGGGCATCTGCTGGATGCCCACTATCTGAGGAAGTTTCTTTCCTGACCGTTTGCGGTAAGAGCCGTCACATTTGTACAATGTCACTGCACACTGTTACTGGGTTGGACGCCTCAGGCTGGACTAATTACTGTAGTTCTTTCCCTCGAGTTTTAAGACTGACTGACTCCCTGGGAGATTGAATCTGACAGAAAAGTTGGGAACTGTCAGTGGTCCTTCTCCCATCACTGGAGCCAGAGAAGTGAAGAAGCCAGCCCGCAGAGAGGAGCACTGGAGAGAGATTTCTGATGGTGTTTGAGTCCTGAGTTCCAGTTCCTTCCCAATGCCCAGCCATATTGCTGTCCTTGGGTTCCTGTGTCCTTATAATACATTTTCCTTTGTGCCTAATAATGCGGGTTAAGTTTCTGGGACTTGTAACCCAAACAGTGCTAATTTATATAATCCTGGGTCTGTTAATCATGTTTCAAAACAGAATTTCCGACTAAATTCCACAGGTGACTCCAAGTTAATGAGTAAAAAACAGCTTTATTACTATTGTACTACATAACACGTTTCTTTTTATACTTTTATTTATTTATTTATTTTTTAAAATATATTTTATTGAATTTTTACAGAGAAGAAGGGAGAGGGACAGAGAGCTAGAAACATCGATGAGAGAGATCGATCAGCTGCCTCCTGCACAGCCCCCAGTAGGGATGTGCCCGCAACCAAGGTACATGCCCCCGACCGGAATCGAACCTGGGACCCCTGAGTCCGCAGGCCGACGCTCTATCCACTGAGCCAAACCGGTTCGGCTATACTTTTATATATTTGTGTACTATTTCATAATAAAAATATTTTTTACAAAAGCCCCCTTGCTCTATAAGCTTATTGATGTCTATCTGAACTAATGGCGTCCTGGCCTCCCAGTCGGCGGACCTAGAAACGTGTGGGATAGTCTGGAATCTCTCCTTCCCACCCCCTCCCTCCAACTGGTCCAGGTGACAATATATGTAAAATGCCCCTTCCCACCCCCACAGCCACCCCTTATTTCGTTCTCACCCCTCAGTCTCCCCAGCCTCCTCTCATTTCTCCTCATCCTCATCTTTTCCAGGTTAATCTTTTAAAAAGACAGTTCTGATCCTGTCACTTTTCTGCTGAAAATTTTTTGAGGGCCTACTGTTGCCAACAAGATCAAGTTGAAATTCCTTGGCTAAACACACAAGGCCCTTCACAGTCTGGCTCCAAACCCCCCTCTCCAGCCTCACACTCACACAGCTCAAGCTCCGGGAGCCACTGTCTGCCTTCTTCTTGTGTGTTCTTCTTTATTCATCTGCCCAGCCAATAAAACCCCAGTGATGTGACATTTTACTGTGTGCTGGGGATACAGTCTCTTTCCCTTTGAAATCAGAACACCCCTCTCTCTGGCCAACCTTCACTCGCCCATCAAGACTCCGTCCGCTAACACATCATTCCTCTGGGAAGCCTTCCACTACTTCTCCAAAGGCTAGGAGTTGGAGTCCTCTCCGTGGCGGGTGGGAAGGGTGAGCAGGGAAGGCTTGCCAAGAGTCAATGATGCTTATCTATTATTCAGGATCTCCTCAAGAGCGACTCCTGTTCAGGGCTTCCAAGGAAAATTACCAGGCGCCAACCAGGACGGATTGGCCTGGACTTCCAAAAGGAGCAGCCAAGCCAGGTCACTAGCAGATGCATCACGCCGGAAGTGTGGCTGGACACCTACTTTCGGGAAGAGAAGCCAGAGTTGAGTGGAGTGTCTGTGGGTGTGCTCCCACGTGTGTGGGTGCATGTGCTTGTGCTCTTGTGTGCCTGGGTGTCAGAATCCCTGACGCTGAGCTCAATGCAGTTGCAGTCAGGGACACAGCTATGATGACCCTCCAGGGAGTCTGGCTGCCCCGTAGGACTAAAATGCAACCTGTCAACCCTAACTTGAGTTGGGGACATTTTGGCTACTAGTGAAATCACAAATCCAAGTAATAGTTATTGAATATCTACTATGTGACATGTAGAGGGATTCATCGGTGAGCAACCAGACATGGTCCCTGCACTTGTGGGGCTTTCTTGGGGAGTAAGCAACCAAGCATGTCCCAGCTCCTGATAGTCTCAGTGTATGTTAATTACGTGCCCCTCCTTTGTGTATGAGAGACTGGGAAGACTTTCCGGATGACACGGCCTGATTTATTTGGGGGTGGCAGACAGGAGAGGGGGAGGAAGGAGGCTTTTCCAGCAGTGCACCCTCTGTGAGGAAATGTGTTTGTAAAACTGGAAGCCATAGTTCTGTGCTATGTCCTATCCAATCAGTAGGTTTAGATGACACCAGGCCTAGTGTATCTGACCCTCAAAGGAACAGAGGTTTGGGAGGTTGCTGAGCTATCCCTTGGAGTTCTGCTCCCTCCCAGCCGAAAGGACTCGCTGACTGATCACCAGGTGCAGGGGTCCCCTCTGCACAATCTAGCCACCCTATACCTCAACGGTTCTCTACAGCCCCAAGCTGAAGCTGAAGCTCACAGGCCCATGAGGAGATACACGACGCCTGTTGGATCTCACGGAAGCAATCAGTTGAGCTAAGTATGGGTAGTGGCCCCTGCCCACATGGCCACTTGCTGCAGGTCTTGTTTCTCTGCCATAACGACATTTGGAAAGTCACTGAGGCCCATTCCAGACTGAGGCTTTCAGTGCCCAGCATCCGACCCTACACTCTGGGATACATTGTGGCCCAGTCGATGTGCCAGGAGAAAGAAGGGCGGAGGGGCTACCACATCTTTCCCCAGCTCCTGTGTGTACATGAGCCTGACCATACTCGGGTTCTTAGCCTGATTCTTGTGGAGATGGATGTTCTCAAGAAAACATGAAGCTTCATGCCCTCCACAACTCACCTGGCCATCAGGAAGGTTTACTACCTCTGTGTGCTGTTAGCCACCTGAGACCCAACTGGAGGACCCACTGTGCCTGGTTCCAGGAGACCATCCATCCTCTAGCACTTGCATCCCGACACCAAGGGCTTCCAACGGATCCTGAATGCATCGCTCCACTGCTGCACTTTCTACATGTAGCAGGACTGGGTGGCCAAACTGTATTATTTCTATTGAGCTATATAATTCACATGCTACGAATTTCACCCTTTCAAAGAGTACAATTCAGTGGTTTAAAAGATATTCATAATACTATGCAACCATCACCACTACCTAATTCCAGAACATTTTTATCACCCCCAAAAGAAGCACTGTACCCATTAGTAGTTACTCCCCATTCCCTGGTAACCACTATTTTCTTTCTGTCTCTATGGATTTGCCTATACTGGACATTTTATGCAAATCTCTCTATATAAAAGGCTAATATGCAAAGTGTCCCCTTGGGAGTTCAACCAGGAGAACAAGAGTTCGATCGCTCACTATGATGTGTGCTGACCACCAAGGGGTGGTGCGGAACATGGCGGGTGATCAGTGGTGGTGGTGGGACGCTGAGGGAGCGAGGGAAGGAGGAGATGGAGAGGCAGGGGGAACTGCTCAATGGTGGCGTGCAGGCAGCGAAGGAAGGAGGAGATGGGGAGATGGGGAACCTGATCGGCCCTGATCGTTGGCCAGGCCTAGGGACCCTACCTGTGCACAAATTTCGTGCACCGGGCCTCTAGTGTAATAATATAATATGTGGCCTTTTGTCTTTTCATCCATGCCATCGTCTGAATCAATACTTCATTCCTTTTTTATAGCTGCACTAGAGGCCCGATGCATGAAATTCATGCAAGGAGCTCCAAAGGCTGAGGCAGCAGCAACCCTTGTTGCTGCCTCAGCCCCATTGGCAGCAGCAGCCCTCACAATCTGGAAGGTCATCCGGAAGGTGGTTTGGCTGCCCAATCTAATTAGCATATTACACTTTTATTATTATAGATAATATTCCAGTGTATCAATGTACTACATTTTTACCCATTTATCAATTGATAGACTTGTGGGTTGTTTCCCCCCTTTTTTGTGGGTTGTTTACCCTTTTTAGCTATTATAAGTAACTAGAGGCCCGGTGCACAGATTTGTGCACCAGTGGGGTCCCTCTCACAATCTGGGACCCCTTGGGGGATGTCAGACTGCAGGTTTCAGCCCAATCCCTGCAGGCCAGGCAGAGTGACCCCACTGGTGTAGGAATCCATGTACCAGGCCTCTAGTACGCATATAAGATCTTTGGTTAGTCTCTTCCCGACCTTCCCCCGACCTCCTTCCCGCTGAGATTTATCAGTCTGTTCCATGTTTCCATGCCTGTGCATTGAGCATCTGCCCCTTGGTGGTCAGTGTGTGTCATAGCTACTGGTCAAATAGTTGCTTGGGCTTTTATATATATATATAGATAGATGCTACTATGAACACTCATGTATAGGTTTTTGTGTGGATATATGTTTTCAATTTCTCTTTGGTATAGATTTAGGAGAATTTCTCAGTCACATTGTAACTCCATGTTTAACTTTTTGAGGAACTGTGGATGGTTAAATTTACATCTGCTGAATTCATCCACTTCTCTTTACTTTTTTAAAAAATATATTTTTATTGATTTCAGAGAGGAAGGGAGAGGGAGAGAGAGATCGAAACATCAATGATGAGAATCATTGATCAGCTGCTTCCTACACACCCCCTACTGGGGATCAAGCCTGCAACCCAGGCATGTGCCCTTGACGGGAATCTAATTTGGGACCCTTCAGTCTGCAGGCTGATGCTCACTGAGCTAAATTGGCTAGGGCGTTACTTTCTGCTTAGAACTCACCCTCCTACAGGAACAAAAGCTCCACACCTTCTCACTCTACATTGTTGAGTACAACTATGAACCTGGCTCCTGGGCAAAATGTGGAGGCCACCAATTTCAGGAAGAAAGAGAATCAATAGCAGGTACCAGGGGAGACAACTTCGGGAAGACTTTGCTCTCTTCCTGCCATGCTTATGCCACCCATCCTGGCTGAAGCCTATAAAGCTCTTCTTATGCAATGTTAACGTGACTGGACTTCTGGATCTTCTGTTTCAAGTTGCTTTCATTCACACACAACTAACCCCAATCTCAACACTGCCTACTGAGCATGGTGTGCTTGGACCTTGCCACACTCACCTGGGAACAAAAAGCAACAGCCAGGAACAACTGGGAGGTGATCAACTCAGGAGGCTCTTGACTCATGGTTCAGGCTGCAACCTGAGCAACAGCTGAGAGCTCCAAGCAGAATGCTGAAGAAAGTGGCTTTGCACTTCAGAAGTTCAGCCTCAGCGATACAGGAGCATGCAGTCAATCCTAAACTTCTCTTGACCAGACTGAATTTAAACCATGCTCCCAGCTCCTGTGTTCTCTGAAAAGTACACCACCAGGTGGTAAGAAGCAGAGAAATAGGCCACAGATAACCCCATTTTATACTCAGAAACTGAGACATAATGGGGTTGAGTAGCTTGTTTGGGGTGTCTAACTGTCCCATTTGCCTGGGAATATCTGGTTTTATAACGGAAGGTTCCCTGTCCCAGAAAACCTTGAAATTCTGAGCCAACTGAGAAAGTTGGTCAAGGTCATTCATTCAAAGTCACACAACTCAAGTGCTGGAGCTGAATCTGAACCCAGATCTGACCATCTCCAACATCCTCCTTCCACTAAATGAATGACTCACTGAGCAGGGCAATCACATGAAACAAACTCAGAGCTTCAACAAGAGAACGCAGGTACTTCCTGTTGCTCTTCTCGTCACACTTGCCCTCTCTGCAGTGGGGTCCAGCCCAGCTGAGAGTTCCAGCCTCACCCAGGGCCAGCTTGCTGCCATCATGGAATAAAGACAGGGTGGAGCTCAAGAGAGTTTCATCACTGCTCGGGGCCTGCCAGATCTCACTTACCTGGCTGCCCAACACACCGAGATCAGAGATTCCAACCTTGAGAGCTGTGAAAAACGATGAGAATGAATTAGAAAGGTCTCAAGTGCCACTCTTTGTGGAAATCTGGGGAGGTGAAAGGCACATGGGCTTTGGAACCAGTCAACCCTGGGATTAAATCTGAGCTGCCAGGCTTAACAGCTGTGAGACCTTTGGCAATCGCTTTAATTTGTGCCATTACCATTTTTTCACAAATCACCAACTTGAAGGACTATTGGGAAGATAATATCAGATAGTTTATATAAAGCACCTCATACAGTAGGATCAACACTTGGAGCCCCTTCCACCTTGATTTAACATTGCTTCTTATCTTTGAAAGATCACTAAGGATTTGCCCCTTCACATTAGGGGCCCGCCTTAAACCTGATACCATACAAGACTGCTCTACATTGACCATCAAATTCCCCAGGCTCTGAGCCTGACCTTCCTCCTGCTCCACCTGCTGGTCCATCTTACTGACACTTCTTTTTCCTGGAGTCCATCTCTGACTGCTCACCGCCCCCCCCCCCCCGCCCCCCCCCCCCCCCCCCGACTTCACTCCACCTCCTCTATAACTTTGACTTTATAGTCCATGACTTCGCAGTGCTTCAGCCCTTCTCTTTCCAGCACTTGTCAACCTAGTCCTTCTGCCACCCCTTCCTCATAAATCCTTTTCCCTGGACCAATATAATCAGCTTCCTTTTGTCCTATACCAGATTAGAGAGAAAATCTATTGGAGGAAATCACACAACTCACCACATTTGGAGTCTCCAACTCTACCTGCTTCCTGTCATCCTGTAACATGGACCTGGACAATTCTCTCTTCCTTACCTGCATACAGTTGCTCTTCCAAACCTTTCACAGCTTCCCTAGAGAGCCCTGCCCAGCTCCATCAGCTCTCTCCAGTAACCGATAGCCTCGTCCTTCTCCATACGCACAGCAGGAGCCCCAGTTCTCTTCCTTGTTGATTCTCAGCCGCCGAGAGTGGGGTTGGCCCCATTTGCCCCTGATCCCCACCCCAGCAAGGGTAGATTAGTAATCAGAAAATAAACTCTTGGCTCCACTCACGGCCTGCCTGGGGATTCTTCTTGGCTTCCTCCGGTTCCTGCAGCCTTATCTGCCCTGATACTTACCTTCTGTAGTGAAGGAAGATGGTCCCACTTTGTCCTTCTGCTGCTCTTCCTACTTTGTTCAAATTCTCCTCTCCTCCTATGCTACTGTTCTGGCCATAATTGATTGTGCATCTTCTATGTGCCCAGCAATTTGCTAAGCACAGTTTTTTATATCTCATTTAAACCTCTAAAGCAGTGGTTTTCAACCTATGGGTCGTGACCCCTTTGGGGATCAAACGACCCTTTCACAGGGGTCGCCTAAGACCATCGGAAAACACATATATAATTACATATTGTTTTTGTGATTCATCACTATGCTTTAATTATGTTCAATTTGTAACAATGAAATTGGGGAGTCACCACAACATGAGGAACTGTATTAAAGGGTCGCGGCATTAGGAAGGTTGAGAACCACTGCTCTAAAGCAACCCTTTGAAATGGATCTTATCCCTCTTTTACTAATGAGGTTCAGAGACTTAAATAACTTGCCCAAGATAAATGGTAGAGCTAGGCCTCGGCCAGCCTCTCTCTTCACTCTGTAGTCCTGGCATCTGTGACCAACTTCCCTGGCCATGGGCAGGGTCCTCATTCCCTCCTCAGTGTCGGACTGACCTGATCAGCTCACCCTGATCTTTCACTGCCCTGGCAGGGCTGTGCCTTTGGTTTGCCCCGCAAGTGGCTCTGAGCCCCTCTAGGGCAGGAAGCTTCATTTCCATTTCCAAGTGGCCTCTGCAAATGCTTTGATTGCATTAGGTTCAGGCTACCTTTGCCTGTGTATCAGTATTCTGTGGTTCGTTGAGCATTTTGCCCTTATTTTATAAATTGAGTGGACATGAAAAAGTGATGATACTAGAGAAAAGATATGAGATCTCATAACCTTGGCACAATAGGAGCCAAGTTGAGAAGTATTGTGGATGCTAAAGTCAGTGACTCTGGCCTCAGTTGGACATACACTGGGCTTTAGTTTGTTACAGAATTTACCAGTGACCAGAAAATAGACATACAGGAGTACTCAGAGATACAGGAAAAACCCATTTATTTCCAGATGTACTAGTACTGTGACTCAGGGGAGCCTGTTTCCAAATCCTGAGCCCCCCAATATGGAGGAAGCTTTCTCTTTCTACCCTTTGGTTTCTTTGTCCCCCAAATAATGATGAGACTTCCAGACCTTTCTCGGGCTTTGCAAAAAATCCCGTGTTGGATGGGGGCCATGAGACCACACCTAAAGGCCTGGCCTGGCGCCAGCACTGATAACCTCCTCCAGGGGTTGTGTATGGTTCACGGTTTATGGCCTCTGTAAAATGGGAGTATCTAGGTAAACAGATCGTGAAGACCAGATCATTAAGAAAGGGGCAGTGACTTGATTATAGGCTAATAACAATGTTAGCATTAGGGATACTGATTAACTAGGTGCAGAGTCAGATTGCTAGACCCCTCCCAAAAATGTATTTTTATGTTCCCCATCAAGTTAGTCTTTAGTATCTTCAATTGAGAAGGAAAAAAACAAGATTGAAGCCTGTGTGTGGAATGCTAACAATACATGATTTACTTGTGCTCACTTGACTCACATAGAAACACTTCCTTGGCACTCACCACGCACACATCTGCTGGAGCTTTACTCTCATTACCATTAAATTCTGACAGCAACCCTGAGAGATAGGTACAGTTTCTCTCTCTCTCTCTCTCTCTCTCTCTCTCTCTCTCTCTCTCTCTCTCTCTCCCCACGAGAAAACAAGCAGAGAGAAGTCAAATAAGTTGGCCCAGGCACATGGCTGGCTTCTGAGTGGCAGCAGCTGGGTCTGCACACAGCCAGCCGGTTTTCTTCAGCAGCTCTCCACACTGCTCCCTTTTCATGCACTTGTGGAACACTCCATGTGCAAGAGCAGATGACTGTTTGAATCTCATGTGATATATATATAAAGGAGGCCAGATCTGCTCATATTTTTAGATAAATTCTTCCTGACACAAAGCAAAAATTAGTGCATCCTGGTAGAATGACCTCAGCTCACTCCCACTTTGACAGCAGCTTGTCCAGCAGATATGAGCACTGGATCTGGCTGGTTCAACCAGCCCAGACGGATGGGGACTTCATCTCTTCTAATATTATATTGTCATATGTTTAGAGAGTGATTGTGAGAAAGGAAACAAAGGGAAGATAAGCTAAACAAAGGGAAAAAGGAGTTGCAGTGGATCAAACAATTCTGTAAGGACTTGAAGACTGAAAGCAAAAAATGAGGAGGAGGCTTAAAAAGTTTCCATGGCCCTAGCTGGTTTGGCTTAGTGGATAGAGTGTTGGCCTGAGGACTGAAGGGTCACGGGTTCGATTCCGGTCAAGGGCATATGCATGGGTTGCGGGCTCGATTCCCAGTGGGAAGCGTACAGGAGGCAGCCATTCAATTATCTGTCTCATCATTGATGTTTCTCTCTTTCTCCCTCTCCCTTCCTCTCTGAACTCAATAAAAATGTATTTTTTTTAAAAAGTTACCATGTAGCCGAAACCGGTTTGGCTCAGTGGATAGAGCGTCGGCCTGTGGACTGAAAGGTCCCGGGTTCGATTCAGGTCAAGGGCATGTACGTTGGTTGCGGGCACACCCCCAGTAGGAGATGTGCAGGAGGCAGCTGGTCGATGTTTCTCTCTCATCGATGTTTCTAACTCTCTATCCCTCTCCCTTCCTCTCTGTAAAAAAATAAAATAAAATAAAAAATCAATAAAATATATTTTTAAAAAAAGTTACCATGTAACTATCCCTCAATAAAAGGAAATTAAACTCATATTCCCTTCAGTCATCCAGACCAACTTACATAAAATTCATTTTCAAGTCTTACTATGCATTTGACAACATCTCTAGAATCTGTTTTTTTTGTTATTTTTTTAGAGATAGAGAAAGGTAGAGAGAAACATCTATCGATTGCCTCCCACATGCTCACCAACCCAAAACCTAGGTATGTGCCCTGACTGGGAATCAAACCCGCCACCTTATGGTGTACGGGACGATGCCCAACCAACTGAGCCACACCAGACCAGACACATCTCTAGAATCTGAAGTCAAGCTAAGTCATAAAATAAAGCTACCTGCCCTGGCCGGTTTTGCTCAGTGGATAGAGTGTCAGCCTGCGGACTGAAGGGTCCCAGGTTCGATTCCGGTCAAGGGCATGTACCTTGGTTGCGGGCACATCCCCAGTGGGAGGTGTGCAGGAGGCAGCTGATCAATGTTTCTCTCTCATCAATGTTTCTAACTCTCTATCCCTCTCCCTTCCTCTCTGTAAAAAATCAATAAAATATATTTTTAAAAAAATAGAAATAAAGCTACCTGTGAGAAAGATCATGGCTGCCCAGATCAACTTTATGTGAGAGACCAAAAAGAAAGGCTGTTTTGTATGTTGTTTTTTTCATATATTTTTACTAGAGGCCCAATGCATGGATTCATGCACGGGTGGGGTCCCTCAGCCTGGCCTGCGCCCTCTCGCAATCTAGGACCCCTCAGGGGGGATGCAGCAGTGCTGAAGCAGCAGATGGCTAGGGAGGAGCCCCAACCAGGGCCAGGCACAGTTCTGCTGCTGCTCATCCCAGCTCCACTGCACCTGTCGCCTCAGCCGCTCGGTAGCACTGCTGCAGGGGTGGGAGAGGCTCCAGCCACCACAGCTGCGCTCACCAGCTGTGAGCCCAGCTTCTGGCTGAGTGGCGCTCTGCTGTGGGAGCTCACTGACCACCAGGGGGCAGCTCCTGCCTTGAGCATCTGCCCCCAGGTGGTCAGTGTGCATCATAGTGATCGGTTGACCGGTCGTTCCAGTCATTCCAGTGTAACAGTCTCTTAGGCTTTTATATATATAGATTGATTTCAGAGAGGAAGGGAGAGAGAGATAGAAACATCAATGATGAGAGATAATCATTGATTGGCTGCCTCCTGCGTGCCCCACACTGGGGATTGAACCTGAAAACCGGACGTGTCCTGACTGGTAATCCAACTGTGACCTCCTGGTTCATAGGTTGACACTCAACCACTGAGCCACACTGGCCAGGCAAGTAAGGCTGTTTTGTGGAAGTCTGCAGTGGAAAGAGAATAGACATTTATTAAGTGCCTACCACATGCCAGGTCTCTACCAGAAGGTTGACAAAAAATGGATTGTTCTCATGATCTCCAATTTACAGGTGAAGAAACTTAGTAGGTCATGAAGCAAGGACGGGAATCAGTCTTTAAGCCAGTGGTTCTCAACCTTCTGGCCCTTTAAATACAGTTCCTCATGTTGTGACCCAACCATAAAATTATTTCCATTGCTACTGCATAACTGTAATGTTGCTACTGTTATGAATCGTAAGGTAAACATCTGATATGCAGGATGGTCTTAGGCGACCCCTGTGAAAGGGTCGTTCAACCGCCAAAGGGGTCGCGACCCACAGTTTGAGAACTGCTACTTTAAGCCCATGTCTCTTTATAATACAACTAGAGGCCCAGTGCATGAAACTTGTGCACTGTAGGGTCCCTAGCGGCTGCCGGCTGCTGGTTGGGTACTCCCTCCCTTCCCCCAGTTGCCTACCCCTGCCACCAGCCAGGGTTTCCCTCCCTTCCCCCAGCCGGCCCCACCCCCTGGTCTAACTCCTGGACAACTCCCAGTTGAGGGGACAATTTGCATACTATGCTTTTATTATATAGGATATTCTGTCTGTGAATTCTTAGTACATTGCTATAGGTTTCCAATTTAAAAAATGATTAACTCATTTTGTAGCATGATCTATCTATATAAAAGGCTAATATGCTAAGTTTCCGACCGTCCAACCAGTCACTGTGTTGCGCACTGATCACCAGGGTGCAGACTCTCAATGCAGGAGCTGCTGTGACATACACAGAGAAACAGCACCCACAAAGCAACACTCGGCTTCCCCCAAGTGGGACAGAGGCCCCGCCACCACCCTGAAGTGAAAGCCTACTAAATCACAGCCAACAAAATGCAGCCCACAGCCCAGCCCAGCCCGGAAATGATTGCTGTGGGCCCTGGGTAATGATGTCACGTAGCAATGCCCAGCTTCCTCTCCCTAGTGACAACTAGCCTCCTCGCATTTCTTCAGTCGAGGAACACGACTTGCTTTATAGCCAGGTGCAAACATTTCACACTTTAACCAAAGTCTATGAAGCATTTTCTGTGCCTCATCTCATTTGATCCTCACAGAAGTCCTGGAGTAGGTAGATAGGAGACTCAGTGGAATCCTATTTTCTTTTCATTAGCTGGAAAATGGAGATTTAGAAAGCTTAGAAACTTGACCCAACTGAAAAGAACTAAGAAATGGTGGACCCTGAAAATGACTTCAGGTTTTCTCACTGTGCAGAATATAGTCAAACACTGCTGCAGTTAAATATTTTACCCGTTGTTCTCCCTGCAAAATCTACAATAATAATCTGCTTTGTGTTGATATTTACTGCTGTGTTGCTGACAATTTCCTGAAAGAGAAGTTGGGGTGCTTCACTGGGCTGGAAAAAGTTTAGCTATATCAGAAATTAGGTCTAATTAAGCAAGTTTATTATATATATATGGCTAAGTTGGCTCGTGCATGCGTGATACATATAAAGCTCTCACTGGCACCAATCACATGCATGTGTTTTGTTTTGTCATTGTCGACCGTGAATTTGGTTGACCTATTATAGAGAAAGGGCGAATAGAGATATTAAAATATTTCTTCTAATTAATTTCCTTTCAATGTGCACAAATTTGTGCACCAGGCCTCTAGTATGTATATGAAGTCATTATGTTGTACATCTGAAATTAATATAATGTTATATGTCAATTATATTTTAATTTTAAGCCCTAGCCAGTTTTGCTCAGTGGTTAGAGCATCGGCCTGCAGACTGAGGGGTCCCAGGTTCGATTCCGGTCAAGGGCATGTACCTTGGTTGCGGGAACATCCCTAGTAGGGGGCGTGCAAGAGGCAGCTGATCGATGTTTCTCTCTCATCAATGTTTCTGACTCTCTATCCTTCTCCCTTCCTCTCTGTTAAAAAATCAATAAAATATATTTTTTTAAAAATTAACAACATACATGAGCCACAGTTTGAAAAAGACTGTCCTTGAAGATTTTGGTTGCTCTTGAGACTTGTTTTTCTCATTTTACAAATGCAGAAATAAAGGCTCCAAAGAATGAAGTGACTTCTCTAAGTTCACACAGCTAAGAAGTGTTGGATAGACCTCGACCTGGAATTCTGTTTTTATGTCCAGTATTCTTCTGAATACAGTTTCTCCAGAGGAATTGTAAATAAGAAACCAAAAAAACACCCAAATCCAAGCCTGCAAGAGGAGAGACACAGATGTGTGGAGGAGCATTTGACAGAAGTCTCACTGCAAGACACCTGATTGTCATTTATGGGGCACCTGCTCTGTGCTAGGTGAGATACAGGAGTTGGGAATTCAGAGATGGATAAGATAGTCCCTGCCTTAGGATGTGCTCCTGCTTTTAGAGGAGGCTTCCATGTAAACAGATAAATTACAGTGCAGGGTAATTAAGACCAGCCTAGTGATGTAAGAAGCACAGCTGGAGACCAGGGAAAGGAAGGAGGAATTCTGTTTGAAGGGGAGGGGCTGGGAAGAGAAGAGACCCGAGGAGTCTGTGAGAGAAGGCTGGGTGGTGGGTGCAAGGGAGTGGTGGTGATGGTGGTGGTATGGGCTGAATGTCTTGAGGGCAAAAGATAGTAGGTAGACAGAAAGAGAGCATTTTAGATAGCTGGAGAAGTATGAGCAAACCACAGAAATAGGGCACACGAGGGTAGGGAGTGGAGGGATCCTCTTTGCAACTTAGTGAAGTCACTTTTGCTCGCTAGACTAATCATTGGAACAGTGAAGGGTGAACAGAAAAGCAATGTTCACATTTGTTTTTCTGATAAAATCCTTTGTTCAAATGAAACTGCTGTGGAGGCCCAATGTGTAAGTGAGGAGGTAGAGAGTTGTTTTTCCTTAAACAGGAAACGTATATGCCATTGTTTGGAAATACTAGTATTTTTTCAAAAATCCTTGATGGGGATAAAGGAGCAAATTCTCAGCCTGGGGTCTGAATTTGCACCAAGACTTTCAGAGGACAAAGCTGCTTTGTCTGAGAGAGGGAATAGCTCTCAGGCAGTCCAGGAGGGCAGGAGAGAGGAACCCAGTGAAACAGGGAAAGGTCCACATGGCTCCTACTGTGGCTTCCCATTTCCGCTCTTACCCATCCTCCAGGCCATTCTCCCTTTATCAAAACCCAGAGTGAGTCATTCTTTTTAAAGGCAAAACCCTTCAATGGCTCCCCTCACCCTCAGAAGGAAGCTAAACTCGTGACCACAGCCTCCCAGGCTCTGCACCATCTGCCCACTGGCTGCTGCCCAGACCTCACCTCCTGCAGGCTTCCCTCACCTACACCAGCCACCCTGCCCTCCCTGCTGTTTCTAACTCCATCCCACACACTTCCAGCTTAGAGCTTCGGTGCTTGTTGTGTGTTCTGCCTGACCTACTCTTCATCCAAATATTTGTATTTCTCTCCACTTCAATCAGGTCTCCACAAACGTTACCTGGACAGAGGGGCCCCAGCAGAGGAAGAGCCTACCCCTCCCTCCTCATGCTTTCTATGCTTTGTTTCTTTTTTTTCTTTCTGGAAATTGAAAAGATACTTTATTCCACAAAATTTTTTACACAATGTGTAATGTCTATAGTATACAGAATTAAATTACTAAAATATAAGGAAATTCTTTGTTTTCTTTTTAAAATGTATTTATTTTTTAAATCCTCACCCAAGGATATTTTACCTCGTCGTTTAATTTGCATCTCTCTGATGACTAGTGATGTTGAGCATTTTTTCATGTCTCTTGGCCATTTGTATGTCCTCTGGAGAAGTATATATTCAGGTCTTCTGCCCATATTTTTATTGGATTGTTTGTCTTCCTTTTTTTGAGCTGTATAAGTACTTTATATATTTTGGAAATTAACCCCTTATCAGATGTATCGTTGGCAAATATGATCTCCCCTATGGTGGGTTTCCTTTTCATTTTGATGCTGGTTTCTTTTGCTGTGCAGAAGCTTTTTATTTTGATGTAGTCCCACTTGTTTATTTTTTCCTTTGTTCTCTTGCCCTAGGAAACATATCTGAAAATTTTGCTCCATGAGGTGTCTGATATTTTGTTGCCTATGTTTCTTCTAGGATTTTTATGGTTTCATGACTTACATTTAAGTCTGTTATCCATTTTGAGTTTATTCTTGTATATGGTGTAAGTTGGTGGTCTAGTTTCATTTTTTTTGCATATACCTGTCCAATTTTCCCAACACCATTATTGAAGAGACTGTCTTTACTCCATTGTATGATCTTTTTATTTTCATATGATTCTTTTTAAAAATATATATTTTATTGATTTTTGTACAGAGAGGAAGGGAGAGGGATAGAGAGTTAGAAACATCGATGAGAGAGAAACAATGATCAGCTGCCTCCTGCACACTCCCCACTGGGGATGTGCCCGCAACCAAGGTACATGCCCTTGACCGGAATCGAACCTGGGACCCTTGAGTCCGCAGGTCAACACTCTATCCACTGAGCCAAACCGGTTAGGGTGTCATTGTATGATCTTACCTCCTTTGTCAAATATTGAGAATAATGGTGTGTATCAATTTCTGGGTTCTCTGTTCTGTTCCATTGATGTATATGCCTGTTCTTGTGCCAGTACCAGTTTGTTTTGATTACAGTGGTTTTGTAGTATAACTTGATATCTGGTATTATGATCCCTCCAACTTTGTTCTTCTTTTTCAAATTGCTGCATTTAATCGGGGTCTTTTGGGTTCCATATAAATTTTTGGAGTATTTGTTCTAGATTTGTGAAATATGCCACTGGTATTTTTTTTAAAATATATTTTATTGCCCTAACCAGTTTGGCTCAATGGATAGAGCGTCAGCCTGCGGACTCAAGGGTCCCAGGTTCGATTCCGGTCAAGGGCATGTACCTTGGTTGCCGGCACATCCCCAGTGGGGAGTGTGCAGGAGGCAGCTGATCGATGTTTCTCTCTCATCGATGTTTCTAACTCTCTGTCTCTCTCTCTCTTCCTCTCTGTAAAAAAATCAATAAAATATATATATATATATATTTTATTGATTTTTTTTTTTTTTTTTTACAGAGAGGAAGGGAGAGGGATAGAGAGTTAGAAACATCAATGAGAGAGAAACATCGATCAGCTGCTTCCTGCACACCCCCTATTGGGGATGTGCCTGCAACCAAGGTACGTGCCCTTGACCGGAATCGAACCTGGGACCCTTCACTCCGCAGGCTGACGCTCTATCCACTGAGCCAAACAGGTTAGGGCATGCCACTGGTATTTTGATAGGGCTTGCATTGAATCTATAGATTGCTTTGGGTAGTATGGACATTTTAATTATATTAATTCTACCAATCCACGAACATGGTATATTCTTCCACTTGTTTATATCTCTTCTATCTCTTTTTTTTTTCAATGTTCTATAGTTTTCCGAGTACAGGTCTTTTACCTCCTTGGTTAAGTTTATTCCTAGTATCTTAATTTTTTTGTTACAATGGAAAATGGGAATTTTTTTTTTTTTTAGTTTCTTTTTCTGAAAGTTCATTATTGGTGTATAAAAATGCCATCAATTTCTGAGTAATTTTGTATCCTGCTACATTGCCTAATTCATTTATTAAGTCTAGTAGTTTTTTGGTGGAGTCTTTGGGGTTTTCTCTTAAAAAAAAATGTTTTTATTGATTTAAGAGAGAGAGGAAGGGAGAGAGATAAAGAGATAGAAACATCTGTGAGAAAGAAACATCATTGATTGGTTGTCTCCCACACACACCCCTACTGGGGATCAAGACCTTAATCCAGGTATATGCCCTGACTGGGAATCAAACTGGTAACCTCTTGGTTCATGGGTCGATGCTCAACCACTGAGCCACATTGGCTTGGCTTTAGAGTTTTCTATGTACAATATCATGCCATCTGTGAATAATGACAATTTTACATCCTCCTCTCCAATTTGGATGCCTTTTATTTTTTCTTCTTATTTGATCACTATGGCCAAGACTTCCCATACTATCCTATATTATAAAAGGGTAATATGCAAATTGACTCTAATGGTGGAATGACCAGGAACGACCGGTCGCTATGATGTACACTGACCACCAGGGGGCAGCGCTCAATGCAGGAGCTGCCCCCTGATGGTCAGTGCACTCCAACTGGGGAAGCTCTGCTCAGCCACAAGCCAGGCTGATGGCTGTGAGCTTAGGCCTGCACCCCATAGGCTCCTGGGCTGCCAGAGGGATGTCTGACTGCCAGCTTAGGCCCGATCCCCCAGGGAGCAGGCCTAAGCTGGTAGGTGGACATCCCCTGAGGGTTCCCAGACTGCAAGAGGGCACAGGCCAGGCTAAGGCACCCCCCCCACACACACACACAGTGCATGAATATTTGTGCACTGGGCCTCTAGTGTTGAGTAAGAGTGGTGAAAGCATACATCCCTGTCTTGTTCCTGTTCTTAGGGGAAATTGTTTTAGTTTTTACCCATTGAGATGATGTCGGCTGTAGATTTGTCATATATATGGCCTTTATTATGTTGAGGTATGATCCCTCTATTCCCACTTTGCTGAGAGTTATAAAAATGGGTATTGGATTTTGTTGAATGCTTTTTCTGCATCTATTAATATGATCATGTGATTTTTGTCTTTCAATTTATGTGATGTATCACATTTATTGATTTGTGAATATTATACCAGCCTTGCATCCCTGTAATAAGTCCCATTTGGTCATGCTGTATGATCTTTTTAATATATTGCTGGATCCAATTTGCTAATATTTTGTTGAGAATTTTAGCATCTATGTTCATCAGGGATATTGGCCTGTAATTCTCTTTCTTTTAGTGTCTTTATCTGGTTTTCAAATTAGGATAATGCTTACCTTGTGGAAAGAGCTTAGAAGTGTTTCTTCCTCTTAAATTTTTTGGAAGGGTTTGAGGATAGGTGTTAGTTTTTTGAATATTTAATAAAACTCCCCTGTGAAGCTGTCTGGAACAGGACTTTTGTTTGCTGGGAGTTTTTTGATTACTGCTTCCATTTCATAAGTTGTTATTGGCCTATTCAGGTTTTCTGTTTCTTCCTGATTCAGTTTTGGAAGATTGTATTTTTCTAGGAATTTGTTCATCCACATTGTCCAGCTTGTTGGCATAGAGTTGTTTATAGTATTTTCTGGTAATCTTTTGTATTTCTGTGGTATCAGTTGTTATTTCAACTCTTTCGTTTCTGATTCTATTTATTTGGGTCCTCTTTGTTTCTTGATGATTCTGGCTAAAGGTTCATCAATCTTGTTTATCTTTTCAAAGAACCAGCTCTTAGTTTCATTGATCTTTTGTGGGGGGTTTTTGTGTGTTTTTGTTTTAGTCTCTATGTCATTTATTTTCTTTCTGATCTTTATTAATTCCTTCCTTCTACTTACTCTGAGCTTTTCTTATTATTCTCTAATTCTTTAAATTGTAGGGTTAGTTTATTAGAAATTTTTATTGTTCCTTGAGGTAGGCCTGTAGAGCTATAAACTTCCCTCTCAGGAATGCTTTTGCTTTGTCCCATAGATTTGGAGTTGTTATGTGTTCATTTTTATTTGTTTCCAGGAAGTTTTTTATTTCTCCCTTGATCTCTACTTTGCTTATTTTTTTTTAAATATATTTTATTGATTTTTTACAGAGAGGAAGGGAGAGGGATAGAGAGTTAGAAACATCGATGAGAGAGTAACATCGATCAGCTGCCTCTTGCACACCTCCTACTGGGGATGTGCCCGCAACCAAGGTACATGCCCTTGACCGGAATCGAACCCAGAACCCTTGAGTCCACAGGCCGATGCTCTATCCACTGAGCCAAACCGGTTAGGGCTGCTTATTTTTTTTATAGCATATATCATGCAGTAATGTAGTTGTTCATTTGTCAGACTGCCCAAACTGGAGTGAAAGTGCCTAGCGAGTAGGATTTCTCTCTCTTCCTCTTTGCTATCTTTTCAGCATCTTATAGAAAGTGCCTCCAACCCATCAATGTGTGTTGAATGAGTTGCTTTGCCAAAGGGCAGAGGAGACTATGAGAGGGGTTGAGACAGCAGGAAGCTGTCAATAGCAGGAAGCTTTGAAAGAGTTTGGGCTTTCACTGCCTGTAGGACTGGGGACGGGGCAAGGGTTTATGGCAACTTTATCTGGATTTTAAGGGACAGGTAGGCTCACAGCTAGCATATGGGTAAAATATGAAACCGACCAGCCCTCAGATGGCTCAGCTGGTTGGAGTATTGTCCCATGCACTGGAAGGTTGCAGGTTCAACTCCAAGTCAGGGCACATATCTAGGTTGCAGGTTTGATCCCCATTTGGGGCATGTAAGGGAGGCAACTGATTAATGTCTCTCTCACATAGATGTTGACCCCCTTCTCTGAAATCAATTTTAAAAATGTGAAACAGATCAAGTGGGAGCTGATGAGGTGGAAGCAGAGTGGGGCCTGGTGTCCCGCTGCCTTCACCTTCTTCCTTCTGGCTTTTCAGGCACTGCATCGAGCAAACCTAAACATACCAGCATTAACTACACAGTGGCCTTCCTTGTCTCTAGGACCTGAGGAGGATGAACCCGGAGACTCCTCCCACCACAGGAAAGGCATCTCTTCCACTCTGGAGAGGGGACTGAGACTTGCTGTGGGGAACCCAGGGAGCAGTCTGCAGCCTGGAGGAGACTCTGGGTCTTTGCACAGGCGGGATCGGTACATCAGAGTGAACCCATGACAAGTGTGGGAGCTCGTGTTCTGAGGGTCCCCGATGTGTCATGCATGGAAATATGAGGGCATTCTCACATGGTGTTCACCCCAGACCTTTCTGAGCTGCCATCATTGACTTCCTGTTTCTGGTCACATACTGCGTGATATGCTCCTCAGAAGAAAGAGTTGAGATGGCCTATGGTGAGAGGACAGAGGGAAAGAGAGAAAGAGCTTGGAAGAGGTGGAGAGACAGAAGGAAAAAAATATGGCAGAAGGAAAAAAGGAAAGAGGGAATGTAAAGAAAAGCTTCAAAAAAGGGGGGGGGGGGGCGTTGGAGAAAAGCCTCAGAGCAGGAGATGTGGTGGAAGATCAAGACATAAAGGGAGAGTGACAAGAGAAACATTTCAAATTAAATTACAGGCTGCCAGAAGGTAAAAGAGGCACAAACAATTAACTTACTATTAGCTGTGGGCCAATGAGCAAAAGACAGCTGCATTCCTGAGTGTGTTAGGGCTTTGACTCAAGTCCAGGCATCTGTAGCCACCACTGGACACCACCACATCCTGAATCTGCATGAACTTTCAGGACTGTCGCCTGTACCTAATCAAGAGTAATAAATATTTCTTCCTTATGGACTGTGCACTATCCTAGAACTGCCCCCTTCACCTTTTCCCACCCCCCTTTATCTGTAGTCTGTGTAAATTCTTTCAAAACAGCTTACATCTTCCTTCCCCAGAACATAATGTAACAGAGCTCTGTAACTCCAGGACAGCAGACACGCTTATCTTCACCTGGCCCTGCTGCTGGTGGTTTAGACTTCACGCTCCAGGACCTGTCCTTTTCTGACTAGCATATGGCTCAATAAACCCTGTCCTTTAAAAAGGCTTTCAGCCACAGAAGTTATGTTTTTTGTTTAACAAGAGAAAATTGGCAATGAGAGGCAAACACAGAGAGGACAGAGACATACAGAACATTACGGCTAGAATGAGGTAAAAGTCTTGGCAAAGGACTTGGAGAAGGTTGGAAAGGAGAGCTCAGACAAGGCATCCTTGCCGGTCCTCCAGGCACCCGGAATCTCCCAGCCAGGAGCCACACCCTATTTCCGGCTGCTCGGGATGGGGCTCCCTTTGTTTCTAGGAGGAGTACTCAGTCCCAGGTGGTGAGTCTGTAAGGGGTGGGGAGCCTGTAAGGGGAGAGGAACCTGTAAGGAGTGGTCATTAATGACAGACTCCATGCTTCTCTCTGCTTGGAAGGACCTGCTGACTCAGAGGGTTAGAGGACCAGTCCTAGAGGGTCATAAAGTAGAACTCAGAAGTCAGTCCTCGGGATTTTAGGTGGAGAGGAATTGATCCTGGAGGGGAAGGGCCTGCAAAGACAAGAAATCTCTGATATCAACCCTGGGGAAGTTTCAGATCTGCTGGGAGGAACAGTTGTCCTGTGCAGGCTACAGCTTGAGGCCTGAGGGCCCTGCGCCCCTCTAGAGCAGTGGTCGGCAAACTCATTAGTCAACAGAGCCAAGTATCAACAGTACAACGATTGAAATTTCTTTTGAGAGTCAAATTTTTTAAACTTAAACTATATAGGTAGGTACATTGTTATTAACTTAATTAGGGTACGCCTGCGCTGCGTCTCCCGTCGCCCAACCGACCGACACCCCCTACTTCTTCTAACGCCACTTCTTCAAAATAGACTCGCCCAGGCCAAAAACCGACTTCTGCGCATGGGCCACGAAGTTTCAATCGCACTGTACGTGCGCACCGCACGTGGTATTTTGTGGAAGAGCCACACTCAAGGGGCCAAAAAGCCGCATGTGGCTCGTGAGCCACGGTTTGCCGACCACTGGGCTAGAGGACCTGTTTACTCTTAGTTCCTCAGCTTCCCACGTGCCCGCTGGACTGACTCTTTGTGTCCCCGGAGATCTACACGTGTTCAAAAGTCCACTTGTAGTCCCAAGTCACCCTTTTCAAAGATTTGTGAAGGGTTTATAAGTTTGAGGATGGATAGATGAAAACAAAAGCAAGTACAGCAAAATATAATCATGGTACAATGCACATGGTGTATGGGTATTCACTGTACAATTGTTCCAATTTTTCTGTATGTTTGAACTTTTTCACATAAAATACTAGGGGAGCAGAAAAAAAAATTTGTCAGGCAAATAGTAGGCCCTCCTAAAGTATAAGACGTGGGCAGTGCAATTCCTTTCTAAAGGCTGGAGAGGGCAATGTTATTCAAAAGGAGAACAGATTGCAGGTGAGAGCCCTTGTAAACATCCAATAGAGGAGGGAGAACCCTAGGCCACACCCAGAGGTGATTAGTGACTTTGCCCACCCAACGCTGTTTGCCCTTTGCTTGGTGATATTTCTCAAGTTTATTCTGCTCCTCCTGAGATCTGGGCTTTGGCCTAGAGTGGACCCCACCCTGCCACCTGTAACCCTTAAGGGGAGGGGCTGGATAAAATGTTCCAGACCCTGCCTGACAACTGACCCTAAGAGATTGATCATGTTTGCCCAGGAGGTGAGGTTCACACGATAAAGAGCAGGGGGAGGGCTTAGACTTGGTATAAAAGATCTGCAAGATCCTGGGGGGTTACTTTGCATCTGAAACTGCCAGGTAAAGGGTGACAGAGGCCTGAGCTAAGGGGAGACAAGGAGGCCTGGATTTGAGTTAGGGGGAATTCACGCTGAGCAGAAGAGCTGGCTTGGATTGAACTGCAGAGGGGAGAGCGGGGTGTCAGTTAACTGGGGCATCTGGATCGGAGTTAGTCATAGGTGCATCGATATCTGGGTCTCAGCTGAAAGACTGGGGACACTTGGGATGCTCAGGGGCGTGGACATGGCCATATTTGTGATAGTGGAGAAAGAATGATGACAAATATATTACGCACCAGGGATCTAATATCTTGAGCTAGTCCCAACTCCTACAACTTTTCAATCTATCCCACCTCCACCAGAACTGCTTGGAAACTGGTGTTGGCACAGTCTCTTCTCTGACTGCCTTCACTCCTCAGGTGACACAGAGACACACCTCTAAAATGCTCTTTTCCTTCTGAGACCAGGGTAAAACTAGGAATTTAAACTATGCCCCAGATGCCCCATAAATCAGGCCAATCTACCCCAGCTGGACTTCAGTTAGGTTTTCTCAGACTCCTGGTTTGGTACACTCAACCATTTCTATGATTTGGAGATGTCCTCTACTTCTTTAGAAAACTCCTTTCCTGCTTTGTGCCAGGAGGGAACAGCGCTCAATACAGCTTAATCCAGATAGAGGGTTAGGATTGATCTCCTGCCTTGGGACAGAGGAGGAGGGTTGGCTACAGGCCGACCAGGGAGAGGCAGAGGGGATAAGGACACAGAAGATAGTATCTGAGAGGAACAGGAGTAGAGACTATGCATCCTTTCAAAGCCAAGACTGGGTCAGCTAGGTCTGAGTCTCAACTGGAGGTCAGGGATGCCTGGGTAAATGAAGTCCTGAGGAAGAGGGTAAATCTTCACCTTCTCCTTTCTTCCCATTCCAGGCCCAGAATGTTGGCCATTGCGGTTCTTGCCCTCCTTTGTGCATCGGCCTCTGCCAATGCCAGTAAGTGAGAATCTGGGGGCCCAGTACGGGGTCCTGCTGGCAGCCAAGGCTTTCAGAGGCGGGGTTGGGGTGGTGGGAACTGAGTTGTGGGAGGAATATGCATGGTAGGGAGAAACTGAGCTCTCAGGGAACTTCTCCCTCGATCTCTTACTTTCCCTTCCAGTTCAGGCGAGGTCCTCCTCCTACAATGGAGAGTATGGAGGCGGTGGCGGACAACGATTCTCTCATTCTGGCAACCAGATGGACGGCCCCATCACTGCCATCCGTGTCCGCGTCAACAGATACTACATCGTAGGGTAAGATTCACTGAGTTTCTGTGGTTTGAGGACCTTCTGGGATCTTACTAAAGTGGGAACTTCTCAGTCACTTTGGGTCACACCTGTTTCAATCAACAAGTCCAGGGATAACATGGTATGTGAAAGCTGCTAGAGGCTTGGATTTGAGACCTGCACTGCTGAAACCTCTACAATCCGAACATGAGTGATCCTGGGTAAATCACATACCATAAACTCTCAGGGGCCTGGAAATTGTCTAGTTTGGCCCCCATTCGAGGTTTATTATTTTACTTTTTTAAAAAAATTTATTGATTAATTTAAGGGAGAGGAAGAGAGAAAGAGAGAGAGAAACATTGATTTGTTGTTTAATTTATTTACTCATTCACTAGTTGTTTCTTGTATCTGGTCTGACCTGGGATCAAATCCAAAACCTTAGCATACTGGGACGATGCATATCAGGATTGAGCTACCTGGCCAGGGCCCTACCCTAGGTTTAAACCCCCTCTGGCATCCTCCATCTTTGCGGATGCCTCTCCTAAAATGTGTATCCTTCTGATCCTGGATCCGCATGCTGGTGCAGCAGAGACAAGTCTTTTCCCTCATGAGAGCCTTTCAGATGTTTGAGAAATTGCTTTGCTTCTTTCGGGTGGGGGTGAGGGTACAGTGGGAGTCTAGACTTCAAGCTCAAGCTCTGGCACTTACTGAGTGACTCTGGGAAAGTTGTTTCCCCTCTGTGAGTCTGTTTGTGGTCAAAATGAGGAGTTGAAGTTCCCTGTATGATCCCCAAGGGCTCACCCAACCCTCACACACTGTGCGACTGGCAGGAGGCTTACCATCCCTGTCACCAGTTTGAAGGTCTCAGGGTAGAGGCCAAGAGGTCCTGCGTTCTCATTACCCTATTCAGTGTCTCCGCTTCCTTCCTCCTCACCCTGTCCCCAGTCTCCAGGTGCGCTATGGCAAGGTGTGGAGCGACTATGTGGGTGGCAGCCAGGGAGACCTGGAGGAGATCTTTCTGCACCCTGGGGAATCGGTGATCCAGGTGTCTGGCAAGTACAAGTACTATCTGAGGAAGCTGGTCTTCGTGACTGACAAGGGCCGCTACCTGCCTTTTGGAAAAGACACAGGCACCAGTTTCAATGCTGTCCCCTTGTACCCCAACTCTGTGCTACGATTCATCAGTGGTCGCTCTGGCTCCCTCATTAATGCCATCGGCCTGCACTGGGACGAATATCCCAGCGACTGCAGCAGCTGCTGAGACCCAGCAAGAGCAATGCAGTGTGGGGGGTGAGAACCCCTTTGCCACCAACCCCATCCACATGGCTCCATTTAAAAAATAAAAGGGCATGGCTAAACTTGTGTGTATGTGGGTGTCTGCAGCTGGGATCCACCTCCTGACTCTGGGTATGGATGTGTGAATCTCTTTCTTGGCTATCTGTAGGATGTTAGTCTAGGGAAGAGTGGGAGGATGGGGGAAAGGTGTTAAAGTCTTGCGCTTTTCTTCATTATTTATCAAAAGGAGATAAGATTCTGATTTGCACTAATTCATTTTTCAAGGATAGCTCCTGAGAGTGTTTACCCAAATTGGAGTTCTGAGGCTGAGGGTAAGGCCTCGATGTGACTTGCTGCCCAAACCCAAGATGCTCCACTCTCTAGCCCTTCTCTCCCCTTGTCCTCCCCTCCCTTGAGATAGCACCTCTTTACCAAGGCTGTCACCTCACTCTCTAGAACTTAACCCACTCCCTGTATGTGGGTGGCCTGGACCTTTATCCTTTGTTCTTTCCCAGAACCCACCTGAAGTTTAGCCTAATGTGTCAAGGACTCTGCCTATTACCCAGACTAGTCCCTCCCCACCTTTACCCATAAGCCCTGGTGTCCTTTCTAGCTCCTTCAGAACTGAGGTTCCTTCCTTAGGAAGTCACCACTTCCTCACAGCTTCTATGCATCAACACCATCCTCAAAATAAAGGGCTTTTCAAAGTGGGGGAGATTTCCACTGTGGGTTTCTATGAACATAAGGGATTGGTTAGAGTTCAGGGATTAGAGTGACTGGTTAGATTCAGCAATATAAAGCTGCTTTGAAAATAATTCTTAGGACTCTAGTTCCCAGTCCTAAAACATTTCTTCCCAATTAGACAAAGATAACAATTATGTACATATAACTTTATAAAGAAATTAGAGGCCTGGTGCACAAATTCGTGCACAGGTGGGGTTCCTCAGCCTGGCCAGAGATTGGGACCGATTGGGGCCGGCTTGCCCAGTCCCAGTGAGGGTGGCAGGAGGTTGGTTGGCCGGGGAAGGTTGGCTGTGGGAGCACACTGACCACCAGGGGGCAGCTCCTGCCTTGAACATCTGCCCCTTGGTAATCAGTGTGCATCATAGCGACTGGTCAATCAGTCATTCTGGTCTTTCGGTCACTTAGGCTTTTATATATATAGATATTAACATTATAGAAACAAACTCATGCCTAGACTATTTTTATAACAATTCCTTTCTCTTAATCAATTTCATTGGATGGAATATTATGTCACTGTAATTTTCTTTATTGAGATATAAATCACATAATATAAAATTCACCCTTGTGCCATTTCAGTGGTTTTTAGTATATTCACAGATTGAACAACTATCACCACTCTCTAATTCATAATACTTTCATCACCTCAGAAAGAAACCCCAGAAGGCAGGGGGGCGGGGAGAGGGTGAAGATGGAAGAGGGTATAGGAGGGATATGTGGTGATTGGAAAAAAATAAATTGAGTTTTCTCCTGTTAAAAAGAAAGAAACTCCATATCATATCCTTTAAGCAGGTACTCATTCTTCTCTCCTAGCCCCTGATAACAACTCATCTACTTTCTGTCTCTATGGATTTGCCTATCCCAGACATTTTATACAGATGGAATCTTACAATAATGTGGCCTTCTGTGTCAAGTGTCTTCCCTTTAACATGTTTTCAAGGTTCATTCGTGTTGTAGCATGTATCAGCACTTCAATCCTTTTTATGACAGACTTTTGACAGATCAGATATCTGGTCAACTTTAGAACAGACTTTATTTATTTGTTTGTTTGTTTGTTTGTTTATTTCAGAGAGGGAGAGGGAGAGAGAGAAACATCAATGATAGAATCATTAATCGGCTGCCTTCTGCATGTCCCCTACTGGGGACACAACCGGGCATGTGTCCTTGACCCAAATCGAACCCAGGACCCTTCAGTCCACAGGCCGATGCTCTATCCACTAAATCAAACCAGCTAGGGCAGGGGTGGGCAAACTTTTTGACTCGAGGGCCACAATGGGTTCTTAAACTGGACCGGAGGGCCGGAACAAAAGCATGGATGGAGTGTTTGTGTGAACTAATATAAATTCAAAGTAAACATCATTACATAAAAGGGTACGGTCTTTTTTTTTTTTTTAGTTTTATTCATTTCAAACGGCCGGATCCGGCCCTCGGGCCGTAGTTTGCCCACAGCTGAGCTAGGGCTAGGACAGCCTTTAAACCAGTGGTTTTCACACTGTGCCCAGTAAAGGCACTGGCACCTAAGAGGCATACATAGCAGAAGAGGATTAAGTGATAGGATTTCTGGCTTTTGTCTAGTCTACATATCAGAATTATGCAGAACATTTTATTTAAAGAAAACTTTCTTTTACTTAATAAGGTTTTTTAATTATTGAATTGAGCTAATCACACATTCATCAAACATTCCCTGCTAAGTTCTAGGAACATAAAGACTACCAAAGATTTGTTACTTTTCTTCTGGTCAAATAGATTTATTGGTGCTGTAACAAAGGTGTTTTTCTTTTTGTTTAATCCTCACCCTAGGATATTTTTTCCATTGATCTTTAGAGAGAGTGGGAGGGGGGAGAGAGAAAGAGAAAGAAAGAGAGAGAGAGAGAGAGAGAGAGAGAGAGAGAGAGAGAGAGAGAGATGTGAGAGAAATACACTGTTTCCACACACACTCCAACCTGGGCTGGGAACCTGAGACCCTTCAGTTCCCAGGCTGACACTCTAACCATTGAGCAAAACCAGGGCAAAGGTGTTTTCATAAGATGCTAAAGGAGCCAAAGGAGGGGTAAATTTCTCTGGAGTGTCAGAGAAGACTTTGTGAAGGAAGGTGTGTGTGTGTGTGTGTGTGTGTGTGTGTGTGTATGGGGAGGCAGTACAGGGTGCTGAGACCTGCTTATGCAGAAATCTGAAGATATGGAAACTACAAGTGGTTCAGTATAGCTAAAATGCAATTAGGCAAAAAATGAAGTCTCATGGAAAGGTGGGGACCATAAATAGCATGTGAAACCATTTAAACTTTATCTTATGGGCTATAGGAAGACACTGAATGAAAATTTTGCTCAGGGGATTGATAAGATTTATAAAAAAATAAATTTTCTGGTGTAAGTGGGGGAAATGGACTAAGGTAAAAGAAGGATAAGAAAATATTTGAGACTAGGTCTACATCAGAAATGATTAAATGTCTGTACAAAGACAGTATATGAGGAATAAAGGAAAAGGAAGAATTTGAGAGATTTGAGGGAGAGAATAGACTCAGAAGAACTTGATAACTGTAAGCATGAGGGTGAGTGAAGGCGGAGAGTCTAGAGAACTTCCATATCTGCAGCTTGGGCAACTAGGAAGAGAGGGATATTCTCTGAGATGGGGGAACACAAAGGAAAAATTAATTAGCTTTTTGGACCTGCTGAATTTTGATAAATCTGTGGTACAACCTGGTTGAGATCCAACAGTAGGCAGAGAGATATTTGAGAATAAAGCTTTGATACAGAGCTTAGTAGATTCAGCACATAGATAATGCAGTTCAAATCATGGGTGTAGAAGAAGTCACTGAGGGACACTGCAGACATATAAAATGAGAAGGCCGAAGTCAGAAGAGAGCAGAATATCAACTTTTGATGGTTGGTACAAAGAAGAAGAATCAGTTAAAGAAATAAAGAACGGAGTGATCTGAGAGGTAAAGGAAATGAGTAATGATGCACTAGAAGGCAAGAGAGAAATTTCAAGCTTTATTGAAGTATAATTGACAAATAAAATTGTAATATACTTAGGGTATACAATATAATTTGATATATGTATATATTATGAAAGGATTCCCAAATTAAATTAACACATCTATCATCTCACATAATTACTCTTTAAAAAAAATTTCGTGAGCTTAGGATCTACTCTCTCAGCAAATTTCAACTATACAATTGTACAATACAATATTATCCTATATAATAAAAGCCTAATAATGCAAATCGATCAAACGGCAGAATGACTAGTTGCTATGATGTGCACTGACCACCAAGGGGCAGACGGTCAATGAAGGAGCTGCCCCCAGCCTGCAGACCCCACGCTGCCAAGGCGGGTACCAGCGGGGACCCCCCCGCTGATCGCCCAGCCAGTTGCTCCGCAGATTGGCCCTGATCACCGGCCAGGCCTAGGGAACCTACCATGCTTGATTTCGTACACCAGGCCTCTAGTCAACTATAAACACCATGGTACATCTTAGATCCTCAGAACTTACCTTATAATTGAAAGTTTGCACCCTTTTACCAACATCTCCCCATTTCCTGCATTTCCCAGTTCCTGGCAACCACCATTCTACTCTGTTTCTATGAGTTTTGACTTTATAATTTTAGATTCTATATAAAGTGATACCATACAGTATCAGTTTTGTTCTCAGCCTTTGACTGGATGAGGCCCATTAGAATAATTATATTACTTAATCCAGTCATATAAGATATTTATTAGGTGCCTTACTTACTAGGTACTCTGAGAAATGCCACTATTTGTCCAAAGTCATAAACATAGTGTGCAGCACAGGATTAAACTCAGGTCTTTCTGATGTTGCAAAACTTGGGCATTTCTCACATGTCCATCATTTTCAAATATCTTAGGAACAAAATCTTATAAGAATTTTAATATGAGGATCACGCAGTTGAAAAAAACCTGTCATGCTTTGACAAATGCATATGCTTATATAACCCAAACTCCTTTAACGATATAGGACAGTACCATCACCTCAGAAAATTTCCTTTTAGCCCTTCCCAATCACTTCCTGCCCACAACTCCCAAAAGGCAACTACTCTTCTGACTTTTTCACACTACACTAAGTTAGCCCATTCTGCATTCAATCTGTTGTGATAGTACATATCATGTAAACTGTGGAAAACTCCACTGTACACTTATGAGTAAGAGTGGAAAGGTTGCCCTGGCTGGTGTGGCTCAGTTGGTTGGAGAGTTGTCCTGTACACCAGAAGGGGTGGTGGGTTTGATCCCTATTCAGGGCGCATGCAGAGGCAACCAATCAATGTTTCTCTCTCTAAAAATCAATGAAATAAATACTGAGAAAAGGCAAATAACATCTTGGTATTATTATGAAAATAGTTTTAACTTTGCAGAGGCCAGGGAGCCTCCCCCGCCCCGCCCCCCGCCCCCCGAGATCACATTTTAAGAATTTTTGCTCTAGGGATTACAATATTTTGTTTTAAACATGAATACACTATTCTTTTTTTGTCTTCTCAACACAACCTCTGCAGAGCAAGCCTCATCATTCCTGTGAGCACATCAAACTTGCCCCTGCACAGCAACCACCAAAGCTCACTTCAGTCCTCAGTACCCTTCTGGGTAGACTGGTGCCAGCTTCCTGGCCAGCTGTGGTGATCTGTTATCTAAGGCAGTGATTTTCAACCACTGTGGCACAAGAATTTTTAAAAGAATACCTGACTATATAGGTCAAGAGCACTGACTGACCGCTTTTCCCTTAGATTGTCAAATAAAGAAATGACAACAGCCAACACAACAATAGCCATCTGGTGTGAATGAACCAAAATTGTAACTTTTTTTTTGTCAGATCAACAAAAAATATATTTTTTGGTTGTGCTGCAGAATTTTAGTAATTAGTTTATGTGTGCCAAGAGATGAAAAGGGTTGAAAATCACTGATTTAAGGACTCCTTCTTCTCCTCTTGGCCTTCCAAGTATGGTCCTCTCTTTCCCAGCCTCCATCACTGCCACTATGCCTTTCACCCCAGATGACCCTCACTTAACCTTCTTAGGCTTAAAGAACAGAATCATCTGCGTCATTCATAGTCTCTTTCTAATTTTTGTGGTATAAACTCTATGTTCTACTTTCTTCTGTTCTCCTTTGTTTTCTAAGAGTCTAGTTTGGAAGTTAAAAATAACTCAGTTTCTCTTTGAATATCATGTGTTTAACAAGCCTAATTTCAACCAGGCAGATGCAGATCTTGCTACCCATTCGCCCCCTAAAAGTTCTGTTTATTGTCTGTCACGATCACTCACTCCCACACCCCTATCCCCACAAAAAAATAAACTCTAGGAAAACAGGGACCATGCCTGTCTTCTTGTTCACCATGGTATCCCTACAACCTAGGACAGTGGGCTAGCATACTACAAGCAAATAATACACTGTGAACTGAATTATTTTATTGTCTTTGAATGTCAGGTGTTTAACAATCCTAATTTCCACAAGGCAGATGGTACCCTTAAATCAAACCTGGGAGGCGTGTCCAACCATTATTCTCTCTTAAAAACTGAGGAAACCGAGGCACTAAGAGGCTAAATCTCTACTGTGGGTGACCTGGCATCAAAGCCCTGCATCTGAGCTATTTATTCATCCTTAGAACTCCTGACTCCCTCACCTATACCCTTTTTAATTATGTGATCAATAAAAACATACCAGAGGATATGTTTTTATTGATTTTAGAGAGAAACACGGGTGTGAGAGAGAAACATCTATCAGTTGCTTCCCGCACATGCCCCGACTAGATATCAAACCCATACTCCAGTCATGTGCCCTGACTGGGAATGGAACCTGCAACCTTTTGGAGTACAGGACAACACCCCAATCGACCGAACCACCCAGTCAAGGCTGACCTATGCTCTTTCCACTATTTCTGGCAGGTATCTTACCAAATATCTGAGGACTGGCAACAACTGTGAAAACCTGAATACCCTATTCTGAAGTGCAGGGAAAAATCAAACTGCCAATCACTAGGTCAGTGGTTCTCAAAACGTGGTCCAGAAGATTCTGGAGATCCCTGGGACATTTTCAGGGGGATCTGCAAGTACAAAACTATTTTCATAATAAAACTATGATGTCATTTGATTGTTTCCCCTTGCATCCTTTTTCTTGAGTGTATGGTGGTGTTTTCAAGAGGTTATATGATATATGATAACAGAACAGGCAAATGCAGAAGTAGATATGAGAATCCAGCTATTTTTTCTTTTATATATATACTAGAAGCCCGTTGCACGAAGATTCGCGCAATAGGCCTTCCTTCCCATGGCTGCTGGCACCAGTTTTCCTCCGGCACCCGGGACCCAGGCCTTTGGTCCGGCAGCAGTGGAGAAGCCAAGCCTCTTCAGTCTTCAGTCTTCAGTCTTCACTCCAGCCAGAGCCTTCAGTCTTCGCTCAGTGCCTGCGTATGCAAATTAACCGGCATCTTTGTTGGGTTAATTTGCATAGTCGCTCTGATTGGCTGGTGGGTATAGTAGAGTGACCCCAATTTGCATGTTTCTCTTTTATTAGTGTAGACTAGAGGCCCAGTGCACAACATTCATGCACTGGGGGTGTGTGGGGGGAGGTCCCTCAGCCCGGCCTGCACCCTTTTGCAGTCCGGGAGCCCTCAGGGGATGTCCGACTGACAGCTGAGGCCCTGAGCCTAAGCTGTCAGTTGGACATCCTTAGCGCTGCCATGAGGCAGGCTGCTGTGCTCACCCGCTGTCAACCCAGCTTGTGGCTGAGCAGTGCTTCCCCTGTGGGATTGCATTAACCACCAGGGGACAGCTCCTGCGTTGAAGATCTGCCCCCTGGTGGTCAGTGCACGTCATAGCGACTGGTCATTCTGCCATTCAGTCACTTTGTATGTTACCCTTTTATTATATAGGATATATTTTTTTGTTATTGATTTCAGAGATGGAGAGAGAGAGAAACATTAATGATGAGAGAGAATCATTGATCAGCTGCCTCCTGTATACCCCATACTGGGGATTGAGCTGCAACCTGGGCATGTGCCCTGACAGGGAATCGAACTGCAACCTCCAGGTTCATAGGTTGATGCTCAACCACTGAGCCACACCGCCTGGGCCCAGCTATTAGCTCTTCAGCCAGACATTAGATTTGTAAAAATGTAAAACAATATCTCTCTTCTCACATTTTATTTTTTTTGCTTTGGAAATATTATTTTTTAAATTAAAATGTTTTATGTAATGCATTTGTTATTGTAATTTCGGGGCAGATTTTAAAATGAAGATATCATTCACGTAGCATAAAATTTACCATTTTTAAGTGTACACTTCAGTGGTTTTTATTATATTCATTATGTTGGGCAACTATCATCACTATCTCATTACAAAACATTTCTACCACCCCAAAAAGAAAGTTCATACCTATTAGTGTTACTGGAAAGGGAACCTGCCAGTAGTGTGTGGGTTCTTGATTTCATGCAGGAAAGATTTCACAATATGAGTCCAGGTGATTTTTTAGAGGATGTTTATTAAATCTGGGGACAGTGAAACAAGGAAGGGTCTAGGATAGAGGAAGCAATAGGAAAGGGACTAGGTGGGAAATGAGCCTACACTGGGCTGCTTTGGCTCGCTGTCAGAGAACAGGGAGCCCTGGAGACAGGTTCAGGGGGTTAGCCCGGGATTAGCTGCTGCTGCCCACCAAATTTTGTGGGTTCCCTTAGCATTTAGGGGATGCATGCCTGTGAGGGAAGGAGTAGTAAGGGTGCGGGGGGGGGGGGGGGGGGAGTGGGGGGAGTGGGGGGAGGGAAAGGGAGGGGCATGCTCCTAGGAGGGAGAGCCCCGAGCTGGGACCTTGGGTTTGAGGGGTTTTAAAGGCTGGGAGTTTAGGGGAGGATCTCAATAGAATATTCATGTTTTATGCTGTTGTGCCAAAAAGACTTATTCCCCTAACTTTATCTGTACTTGGGTGTGGTGGCAAATGGCACTAATTGGATTTCTGCTACCTATCTCCTTGAGTAAAGTGATTTAAGCTATTTACCCTCTGGTTAGGGGGAAATGTAAACCATTTACTTTTAAGTATCCTAGGTTTAAGGGAAGATATAATTTTTCAATTTACTAGATGGCTGTAAACGGCTTGGCCATTTAGCTTTCTGTCTCAGTTTCCCTATTCCGCTTGTTCTGGATACTAGCTTGTCTCATTAGCAATAGTCCCAATATACCAACCCCTCACCATCCTCTGGCAACTACTAATCTACTTTGTCTCTATGGATTTGTTACTGTAATTTTTTAAAATCCTCACCAGAGGATTTGAGAGAGAGAGAAGGGAAAGGGGGCGGGGGGTGGGGGGGGGTGGGGGAGACATCAATCACGTGCCTTCTGAATGCACCCAGACCAGGAATTGAACCCACAACCCAGGTATGTGCCCTGACTAGGAATTGAACCAGAAACCTTTGGAGGCATGCAAGGACGCTCCAACCGATTAAGCCACCTGGCCAGGACTGTTACTCTAATTTTTAAGTGCATTAATAAACAGTTTAAATTTGTTTTAATTTCTAATACAGTAAATATGGATAGATAAAACCCACATAAACAAAAGATCATTGGGGCTTCAATTTTTAATAATGTAAAGGGATTTCAAAGCCCCCAAAATTTGAGAACCACTGGTCTAATAGTTGCTTTTTATTTTGTTTTTTTAATAGGTAGGACATAATGTCTAAACAAGGACCCTACCCATGGGCACAGACAAAGGGGCAGGGGGTGGGGGGTGAGGATGGGGCGGGAGAGGGAGCGGGCTAGATGAGGGTCAATGGGGGAAAAAGGGGGAGACATATGTAATACTGTCAACAATAAAGAATTATTAAAAATAAATAAACAAACAAGGGCCCTATCAGGAGCTCAAAGATGCCATGATCTTCCCCGAGTAAGCTCCCAGAAAGGAAAGGGCACTACCTCACAGACGGTGAACCCATAGGATGCGGGACCTCGGCTGAAGTCGACTAGGAGACCAAGGCTGCCTTTGGGCTCGCTACGCTGCATGTTGACTTACAAAGAAGGCAACGTCCGAGCTGGTCTCCTTCGCTCAGACAGGCGACATAAGGGGGCGCATCTAGCTGCCCCTCACTTGGTGGCTCTGGCTCGGCGAGAGGTGAGTGCAAGGCGCCCGCCCGGTGCAGCGCCGCTCCGGACCCACCGGAAGGGCTCAGCGAAGCCCCACCGACTGCGGGGCGGGGGTCCCGCGGCAGCAAAACGGCTCTCAGCGCGCGAAACAACTTCTGAGGCAAAAACTCTCGAAAGTGAAGACCGTTACCAGTCGCTTAGAATAATCCCGTTTCTACGCAACATTTTCCTTATTTATATAATCTCTTCTACCACGAAAATAGTATTCGGCGTAGGGAAATTTTTGGATAAATTGATTAAGTGCCTTCAATCACTGTCTGCTTGATTCGTACTAAAATTCGTAGTTATTTGAGGGGGGAAATGAGGCGAAATGTCTGCACTTACGCAAGTCTACGCCTCGAAACTGGGCGGCACTCAGCAGCTCCCCCAAAGGCCGCAGTCGCCACCGCCTCGGGCGCCGGAGTTTGCGGAGGAGCGCGGGCCCGGACGTCAACGGCTGGGAAGCTAACGGGCGCGCATGCGTGCTCCGGCAGGGGAACCTTTTTCGTGCTGGACTTCCGGGCGAGCCCTAGAGGGCGGGATAGTTGCACGGCTTCCGGCGGCGAATGGCCATGATTGGTGGAGCCAAGAGAGGGGTGGGGCACCGGGAAATTCGAATAGGAGAGGCGGATCTAAGGAGGCAGCTGAGGCGACGCGAGATGGCGGCGGCGACCGTAGGTACGTGAGCCCGGCCTGGGCAGGGCGCCGAGGCCTGGCGCCTGGCGGGGTAACGTGTCAGTATCTGACCCGGGATCCGGGGATTGTCCTGGGGGGACCCGGGGACACGGCGGAAGGTGGGAGCCGCGGGCGGGTCAGCCCACCTCGCTCTTCTCACTGTTTCTTCTCACGGGTCAGTACACTCGGGTTGAGACCTGACTTTGGCACTTACAGCCTCTTTTGAGCCCAGTGCACGTTTCCTCTCTGAGCTTCAGTTTCTTTGTAAAATGAAGACGATGACTCCATCTCAGGAGATTACCTGAGTAAGCGAGCGAAAAGTGGCAAACACCCCAACCGTGAGGACAGAAACAAGGGAGCTGGATGCCCGTATGACGGGTTGTTTGGGTGCGCGGGCGAGGGGGGGCGGGGATCCCTGAGAGAGAGAGGAGGGCAGGCCGAGGGCGAGACCGACTGCAGCCGCCTGTGAGTTGACAGCCTAATGTGCGGAGACCACAGAAAAGGGAAACGAGGGACGGTTTTCTTTCACTCCAGCGTGGAGATCAATGCTACTTTAGAGTTGGAAAGACTGTTTGGATAGTCAGAATCTTGTGCGTATGTGTTTATGCCTCTGCTCGCTTCCTGTAGACTGAGTTCTGGCCTGTGGTTATGGCGGGCACCATAGTCACTTCTTCGAGTCCCCTTACTGTTTGTCAGGCCTGTGGAGAAGCAACGCTATTTAGTAGGATGTCAAACACATGTGGAGCCCTTGCTCGGTTCCAGGCACAGTTGTTAGCCTTCTGTGGTGATGAGTCATTTAATCTCCACATAGTGCTGTTATTGTCTCTGTTTTACAGATGAGGAAACTGAGGCATAGATGGGTTAAATAGGTTAACACAACTGGTAAATATTGGGGTCTGAATTCATACTCAGGCAGCCAACTCAGAGCCTCTACTCTCAACCATTATGTCCAAGCACATAAAATTCCTGCTGTCTGAGCACAACCTGCTCTTACCCTTCCAAGACCCACTATGTCGGGTACATAGTAGGTATCATAAAAACACTTGAATGAATATGGTTGCTTCCCTAGAGGAGCTTATAGTCCGTTTTGGTAGGTAGTCATTTAAACATATGATAACATGAAAAGCAAGGAGAGATTATGTATATCTAAACTGCTATAGAGAGTACAGAATCTGAAGTAAACCCTTGGGTGTTCTGGAAGGACTTTATTAAGGAAGCAATATTTTAGGTGTGTTTCAAAGGTTGGGTAGGAGTTTGCCAGACTTTGGTGAAGCAAAAAGACTACCAAATAATTTCTTAAAAAAGAGGGGCCAAAGATGCTATCTTTGGCTCAATTTTCCTCAGCATAAAAGAGGAAAGAGTTAAATGAAGCTGGGGAATTGTAGGAGAGGGGGAAATTAGAAGAAATAGCGTCTCCCAACCTCAAAGTTGCTTTTAGGAAGGGGAGAGACTCTTGTCCTGTAAGCAGTTGTTTACATGTGCCTCTCCCCTCCTCTCCTGGACCCTGAGCTTTGGGGCAAGAATGGCAGTGAACCACTTTTATGATGAAAACAGGAAACGAACAGGTTAATACTTTATGTTAGCGTATTCATCAAACCTTAATTTGTTCAGCAAGTACTCTCTGAGAGCCTACTCTGTGCTAGGCATTGGGGATATAAAGGTGAGCAGAGTAAGATTTATTTTCACTGAGTTTACAGTTAGATGGAGAAAACAGACAAACGCGCAGTTACAGTGGCGTGTGATTAGTGCTTGGATGGAGGAGTTAAAGTGAGCCATGGATGCACCTAATTGAACCTTAATAGGTCAGTCATTTTAGAAGGGAAGGCTTTTTAGAGCAAGTAAGGTCTATCTATTTACATCAGTCACTTGATGGGGGTGGGTGGGGTACAGAAGATATTCCAGGGAGCTAGAATAGCACATGCAAAGGCCCAAAGGTGTGAACCAACTTAGTGTGTGTGGGAACTGAAGGGAATTCATTGCGGCTGAGCGCTTACAGCGAGCATGTCAAACTCAAAGGCTAACACAGGTTAAATAAACAAGGTTTAAGTTTATGTGGGCTGCAGAAAACACACACAAAATCTTCAATTTTCATAGAAACGTAGGTTTATTTCGATAGAGACATGCTGAATACAAAGGGCTGAAATAAATGAGTCATCATTAACATAAAATAATAGAACTTTTAATAAAAATTAATATTTTTTCGTGAACATTAACTTACCAGACACTGAATACCTGCACAAATTAATAAGCGTAACACAAATAAACCTATTTTTCTTGTTCTCTGAAAGCGAAATATTTCCTGTTGCGCACACCAAACAAGTCAATCCAAGACTAAAGTGGCAATCCGCTGCTAAAATATTCGCTGCTAGTATTAGTGGAGAGAAATGGTGCGCCTGCAAGTAAGGCGCATAATGGAAATGAATGCAACACGATTATAGTAATCAGTCATTAGTGAATGTTGTGGTTCATTATTAATAATTTTGTATAACAGGATATTGTAAAAATTAAGTTACGAAATTTTTATTAAAACATTTTTTACATACCATTATATTGGCTGGGCAGCAAAAATATTCATTGTGGGCCACATGTGGCCTACGGGCCTTGAGTTTGACATGCTTGGCTTACAGTGTAAGGAAGGAAGTGGAGAGAGAATGATTGGAGGTGAGTGAGACTAGAGGCAGAGAGACCAGTTGGGAAACTGTTGAGATGATGATGACTTTGGCAAAGATTGTGCAGTGGGAATAGAGAGAAGTGGACTCATCTAAAAAGGTAGAATTGACTTATGTAATGAATAACTGATGTGGGAAATGAGAAGGTAGAGTTAAGAAAGATTCCCATCTTTGGGTTGGTGCCTGTCATTTCCGTTAGAGAGCATAGTAGGAGGATGATGTTGCAGAGAGATGGGGAAGAGTTCAGTTTAGGACAGGTGGAGTTCCAAGCACCTTCGAACCATGTAAGATGTCAGGGCAGCAGCCTGGAATGTAAATCTGAAGTTCAGGAAGAGAACTCTAGTGTGGAGGTGTCAATTAGGATTCATCAGCTTTAGATGGTAATTAAAGCCAAGAGAGCAGGTGGCCATGCCCATGAAATGAATCAGAGTAGTGATTCTCAACTAGAGGGGGAAATTTGGTTGTTGAAATTGGGGAGAGGTGGCACAAAATGCTACTGGCATATGTGTTTAGTATGTGCGCTACATATCCTACAATGCATGGGACAGCCTCACCACAAGAATTATCCAAACTGAGCAGCCCTGGTCTAGAAAGAGGATAGAATGAGTCTAGGAAAAACATTTAAAAAATGGCAGAAACCGAGAAGGGGTGAAGTGGCATGGAAACTAAGGGAAAAGTATATTTCCCAAAGGAAAGCAGATCAGGGTATTGAATACTGCGGGGAAGTCAGATAGGAAGGAGACCGAGTATGTCTACTGGATTCAGCAGTAAGGAGGTCATTGGTCACCCTGCTGAATTGTGCAGACAGAAGCTAGTTGCTGCCTTGAGAAGTGAGTAGCAAGAGAAAGAGTGTAATCATAACAATAACAATAGCTAACATTTACTGAGAGCACTTGCTGCCAGCACTGTATAAACATTGCATGTATATTTTTTCTTTGACTCCTCACAATCTTATGAGGATACTGTTATTTTTATAAAGAGAAACTGAGTCTTCAAGACATTAAGCCTTCCCAAGGTCACACAGCTGGTAGGTGGAACTTGTTGCAGACTCCAAGGCCCATAGGGATACAAAGAGGAAGGGCTGAGATGGCCTGGGGAATCATAATGAACTTTGGCATTAGGCCTTTCTTTGAAGTTTTCTCTGTCACTAACTAGCTGTCGACACGGGCAAGTTAGCTAACCTCTCTTTATTGATGTTTCCTCATATGAAAAATGGGGGATAAATATAAAACACTTACTGAGCTTTTACCAAGAACCAAGTACTTTTACATGAATTACCTTATTTATTGCCTTAACAACCCAAAGAGTAGGTATTTTTATTTATTCCCATTTTACAGGTGTGGAAATTAAGGCACAGGAATAGAAAATTACTTCTTTAGGTTAGTTAGTTTGTAAGTGGTAGAGTTGGGATTTGAACACAGCCTGCCTTACCTTGAATAATGAACCTACCTACTGTATGCTAGTTATTGTATTGGAATTTTATATGTTACTTCATTTAATTCTCATTAAGCCCTTCTAACGCCAACCCCACCCCATTTTATAAACAGGGAAACTGGGGCAAATGGATGTTAAGTCATTTAATCCGGGTCACAAGCTAATAACTGAAAATTTAATTTCTACTTACTTGTTGCTGACTTTCAGGATTGCCATGAGGATCAAATTAAAACTACATGTGCTTAGCTAGAACATGTCAATGGAGGAAAAGGGGGACATATGTAATACTTTCAACAATAAAGATTTAAAAAATTAAAATAAATAAAACTACATGTGCTTGGTAAACCATAAATTGAGAAATGGTACAATTAGCTTCATTGTCAGGTGAAGGGACAGAGGCCCAGTTTTTGAAATAGGCCATCTGCTTATGGGTAAGTCTTACTTATGCATAAGATTCTTTCTAGCCTGGCCAATGTGGCTCAATGGTTGAGTGTCGACCTATGAACCAGGAGGTCACAGTTAAATTCCCAGTCAGGGCACATGCCCAGGTTGCAGGCTCAATCCCCAGTAGGGGGTGTGTAGGAGGCAGCCAATTAATGATTCTCTTTCATCATTGATGTTTCTCTCCCTCTCCCTTCCCCTCTGAAATCAATTTTTTACAAAAAGATTCTTTCTAGGGGTAGTGTGTCCACCTTTTTGTCTTGCTGTTTCTGTTCTGGCCAACACATGCCAGCCTCTTGCCTTCTATGAGGCCTGTGGCTCCCTACTACCAGCAAAAAGGAGTCAGAGCTGCCAAGGACTTTCTTCGTTGGCAGACAATAGAGAGTCAATATGACATCCTCATTAAAAGGATATGAAGGTGAAGATATCCAGGTTTGAATTTTACTGTTACTGTTAACACAGTATGGTATCCTCCAACATAAATTAGAGAAATACCCTCCTCATAACATTTTTTTCTTCAGCTCATTCAATCCTCACAAAAAGAGGGTTTTTTTAGTTTTATCTTTATGTGTTTTCTAATGATACTCAATGTTTTTTTTTAATGACTTAGGTTGAATTATCGAAAGCATACTAAACAGAATGCTTACAGTAGAGAAGGATTGCATGTCAGTGCCTTTTGTAATCTGAACTGGGACAAAAAGAGACTAGGGGCTGCCTCTCAACCACATCCCTTCTAAACAAAGATGTCCATAGTGCCATTCTTAAAAAAAAAAAAAAATGCACACACTACAGCATTACAGGGCTGGGTACATAGAACATAAACCTGCATAACCCCCCATCAAGAGAAGGCCATCATTAAGTTTGGCATGTGTGTGGTGTGTGTGTGTGTATGTATTGTAAAACTCAGGTAAGAGTGGTTTTAGGTAGGGGGCAAATGTTATCTCTTAATCCTTAGAACAATCTGTCAGGTGTTGGTCTATAACTTGGCAATTCAAAATGTGCTGCCGTAGCAGCAGCAATAGCAGCATCTGGAAGTTTGCTAAAAATTCAGAATCTCAGGCATCACCCCAGGTACTGGAGCTAAACCTGTACTTCTCCCCCCCCACCCCCCCCGCCCCCCGATATTTTATCCATTGCTTTTTTTTTTGAGAGAGAGAGAGAGAGAGAGAAGTAGAGAAACATCAATTGGTTGCCTCCAGAATGTGCCCCAACTGGGCCCAGGAATTGAACCTGCAACTCACATATGTACCCTTGACCAGGAATTGAACCCGAGACCCTTTGGTGCGCAGACTGACATTGTAATCCCTAAGCAACACCAGCCAGGGCACTAAATCTGTATTTAAACTAGATCTTTCAGGTTATTTGTGTTACAGTCTTCACCCACTGGACCTACTTGAAGAGGATGGAAGGAACTGAGGCCAAGCTTGGGGCCACCCACAGCATGGCCAGGGTGGGAAAGAGCTTCTTACAAAATGAGCTGTGGCCACTGGCCCTTCCAATAGTATCCCCAGGGCTCGAGCCTCCAGGCCTTCTTCCTGCCCTTGCTTATGGAGGTCTCTAGTCTTCTAAGATACTGGGGTTTGTTTTGCTTTTAGGCTCTACCTCTTCCTCTGTTGAAGAGCAAAAAAGACAGTACTATAGTAAAGGCTATGATATAAAGTTATGATCACATGGCCCCAGGTATAAAATACCATGGTGCTCACAAGAGCTGCTACACCTCTATGAGCTTCTTCATTGATAAAATGGGACTAACAGACCCTATCTTTCAGGAACACCAATGTGCCTGGCATGTAGTCAGTGCTTACTAAATGTTAATGTTGGCTAAGTACACAATAGTCCCTGGCCTATATATAATTTCTCACCTCTAATCCCCCCCACCATACTCTGCCTGAAACCATGTATTTGATTTTTCTATTTTTCTTCCATTCTGCCCTTCGCTGCTCACCCTCACTAACAGAACACACACATCCTGCCTCACCAGTTCTCCAAGAGGTCTCAAGCTTTCAAATCTCTATGCTTTTTGCACATGCCATTCCTTCTACCTGGAATGCTTGGCAAGCTCCGATTCATCCTTCAGAGCTCAGCTATACCAGATACCTCCTCCTCTAACACTCCTACCCATACCTCTCAGCAAAGCTGGTCCCTACTTCCTCTGTGCAACACCCCACTTCATGCTAAAACTTATCTTCTCTCCTCCAGGAGCTGGTCGCTGTCGGCTAAGCAAGGTGGGAGCTGTCCGGCGCCCGCCTCCAGCTCGAGTAAGGGTGGCTGTGCGACTGAGGCCATTTGTAGATGGCACATCTGGAGCAAATGATACCCCCTGTGTACGGGGCCTGGACAGCTATTCTCTAGAGATTGCCAACTGGAGGAACCACCAGGAGACTCTCAAATACCAGTAAGGTTCAGGCATTCTTTTTTCCCATCCCTCTCCTAGGTCTGCTCATGTTCTCACTTACCCACATAGTTTCTCAGAGCTGCTTCCTCAGTATTCTTGCTCCTTCCTTAGCACTGCTTTGTTCCCCACATCTTCATTTGTTCATTCAGGAAATGTTCACAGGTGCCCATTGTGATGGGTGCTCTGAAGGATACTATACTGTGGGGAAAGACTGGGAGCTGAATCAGACATACATTACTGTTCACAGTTTTGTGGGGGAAATAGGCACAAAGTAGGGACTGAGCAACAAAGGTAAGCAGGAGATCCCCAAGTAGGATCTGGGGGAGGTGTGGGAATGGTTGGGGGAACATAAACCAGACAACTAACCCAGGCTGTAGCTGGGTAGTGTCAGAGATTTAAAGTTCAGACTCCTTGCCCTGTCATCCTAGGCCAGAGGGTGACAAATTACAGCCTGTAGGAGTTTGACCAGGAGTCTTTATAATAAAACTTAATCGGGACATAGCCATGCTCATTTATTTACATACTAGAGGCCCGGTGCATGGATTCGTGCACCGGTGGGGTCCCTCAGCCTGGCCTGCAGGGATCAGGTCAAAATTGGCAGTCTGATATCCCCCGAGGGGTCCCGGATTGTAAGAGAGCGCAGGCCAGGCCGAGGGACCCTAGTATGGATATAAGATCTAGTGTGCATATAAGATCTTTGGTTAATCTCTTCCCACCTTCCCTCCCCACTTCCCTCTGAGATTCATCAGTCTGTTCCATGTTTCCATGCCTGTGTGTTGAGTGTTTGCCCCCTGGTGGTCAGTGTGCATCAGAGCTACTGGTCGAACAGTCGGACACTTAGCATATTAACCTTTTATATATATTTTATATACACACACACACACACACACACACACACAGACACACACAGACTAGAGGCCTGGCACATGAAATTCGGGCACAGACATGGAGTGTGTGGGGGCCTGGGGGGAGATAGGTGCTCAAGGTGAGGAGTGCAAGGAAGGTGCAGAGTTGCGCTGCAGGAAGGGGGCAGTCTGGGGACCTGGGTCCCAACGCGCTATTTACGGGGCTGCGGCGCCCGCCTGTCCTACCTGTGGATGCAGTTTCCATGGCAATGGGCAGCGGCGGGTGGAGTTCAAGCCCAGTTCCTGGGGCACCGCTTGCCTGGCCCCCATGCCCAGCCCCCGGCTGGACTCCCCTGCCTGTGGTGCTGGCCTTGGGCATCACCACCTCATCCTCCCCTTCCTCCCAGTCCCCAAACCACTGGGACCTGGGGCCAGCCAGCGGCAGCAGCTCTTCTTGGGGACCACGCGGCGCAACCATGGCTGGCAGTCCCCAGACGTGGCCACGGCAGTTGAGGGAATGGAGGTGCAGTGGCTAGGCCTGCCAGGGCTCCCTGCTGCTGCCTCCCGCCAGGACTTGGGGCTTGGGAGGCTGTGGTGTACGCACCGCTGCCGCTGTCACTGCTGCAACTTCAGCTGAGCTACTGCCTGCCATGCTCCCCACTTCAGCTCCTCCTCCTGTTGGGGGCCGATCAGGGGTCGGGCCGGACCCACCCCCTGGTCGCCCCGCCACCCCTGCTGGTCGCCTCTCTGCCCGCTGGCACCTGCCTTGGCTGGCCTGGCATTCGGTCGATTTGCATATTAGGCTTTTATTATATAGGATTGTCTAAAGCTGTTTTCCAATGACAGGATAGAGTACTTGTGAAAGGAACCATATGGCCCACAAAGTCTATATTTACTATCTGGCTTGTGTGTGTGTGTGTGTGTGTGTGTGTGTGTGTGTGTGTGTGTCTGTCCATCTCACCAGACTGCAGAACTCCCAAGAACAGAGGCATCAGATTCATCTCTGTATTCCTAACATCAGTTAGGAATGGGATGGAACAGGTGTTCAGTTGGTGCTTTTGAGGGTCTTTTTGTAAGAAAGGGATGGACTGTTTTAAATCTGAGGCCAGTATTACCCTCTAGGTCTGGGTGAAATTGTAACGGTCCATTAATTCCCTCCTTTCTTCCTGCCTGCAGGTTTGATGCCTTCTATGGAGAGGGGAGTTCTCAGCAGGACATCTATGCAGGATCAGTGCAGCCCATCCTAAGGCATTTGCTGGAAGGGCAGAATGCCAGTGTGCTTGCCTATGGGCCCACAGGGGCAGGTGAGGGAGGCAGATAAGGAACAGCTATGGGTTAGAAAGGGCTTCGGAGTGGGGAGGAAAATCTCACAGCTCTCTCCATTCTTTTCCCAGGGAAGACGCACACAATGCTGGGCAGCCCAGAGCAACCTGGAGTGATTCCCCGGGCTCTCATGGACCTCCTACAGCTCACAAGGGAGGAGGGCGCTGAGGGCCGGCCATGGGCCCTCTCTGTCACTATGTCCTACTTAGAGATCTACCAGGAAAAGGTGAGGCCCTGCTCTGGTTGGGGAGGAGAGACACAAAGGGTCAAAGTAAGACTTAGTTCTAGAACATAAGTTCTGTATCAAGGACTTAAAACCTGGAGAGAGAGAGGTTGGGGTAACAGATGGTACAACTTTGAGAATCCTGCAGACAAAAGGAAACTGATTCCCAGAAAGTAAGCAGTGTGTTTCTAGAAAATTGGCCCTATCTTTCACTGCCCCGATAGGTATTAGACCTCTTAAACCCTGCATCCGGAGACCTGGTGATCCGAGAAGACTGTCGAGGAAACATACTGATTCCAGGCCTCACGCAGAAGCCCATCACTAGCTTTGCTGATTTTGAGCAGCACTTCCTACCAGCCAGTCGAAATCGGACTGTAGGACCCACTCGGCTCAACCAGCGCTCCTCCCGCAGTCATGCTGTGCTCCTGGTTAAGGTGAGGCCCACTGATGGGTGAGGACCTGGGAACCCCCTTCGGCCTGAGCTAACCCTGGGGCCCTTGTTCTTCCCCCAGGTGGACCAGCGGGAACGCTTGGCCCCGTTTCGTCAGCGGGAAGGGAAACTCTATCTGATTGATTTGGCTGGCTCAGAGGATAACCGGCGTACAGGCAACAAAGGCCTGAGGCTGAAGGAGAGTGGAGCCATCAACTCCTCACTCTTTGTATTGGGCAAGGTGGTGGATGCGCTGAACCAGGGCCTCCCACGTGTGCCTTACCGGGACAGCAAGCTCACCCGCCTGTTGCAGGTCAGGCCACCCATATCAGGGCAAAGGGGCTGGAGAAGAGGGTCTTGGGCCTCCTGGGGGTTTTGGGAAACAGCAGTCAAGGAATGGAAACATGGGGCCTTCTGACCAGTCCATCCTGCCCGATCCCCATCCCTCAGGACTCTCTGGGTGGCTCAGCCCACAGCATCCTCATTGCCAACATTGCCCCCGAGAGATGCTTCTACCTAGACACAGTCTCTGCACTCAATTTTGCTGCCAGGTCCAAGGAGGTGATCAACCGACCTTTTACCAATGAGAGCCTACAGCTTCATGGTGAGGACGGGTTGGCAGGAGTGAAAAGGCGGGTCTGGACAATTGGGGGTTTGCTAAATCCACCAAGCGGTAGCACAGAGGCTGACATACCCCCCCCACACACACACACACCCCATTTTTCCTAGTCTTGGCACCTGTTAAACTGTCTCAGAAAGAACTGGTAGGCCCTCCAGAGGCAAAGAGAGCCCGAGGTCCTGAGGAAGAAGAGATTGGGAATCCTGAGCCCCTTGCGCCTCCAGCCTCTGCTTCTCAGAAATTCAGGTGAGCAGATGGGGAGAGACCTTGGGCATATTCCCTTTCCTGTTGTGTCTGGGCTGGGTGCAGAGCAGCAGTGAGTTGAGCCCATCAGATCCTTGATCTGTGAACCTGTTCCTTGGTGCTGCTGCCTGGGGTCCTCCAGAGGCTTCCTACTTGAGCACCTAGTCCCCTCCCTTTCTGCAAAAACATCCTATTTTGGGGCAGCTGTTTCAAGGACAAGTACTTTTGCTTCTGGCTCAGGTCTTTCAGGTCCAGAGGATTAGAGCAAAGCAAAGGAGACAGAGATGAAGAGCTATGTCTGGCTGAGACCTCTCAGTCTCTTCATGACTCCGAGGAGCCGGTTGTGTCATAGCATTCCCCTGCTTCTCCCCTCAATCCAAACAAAGCCTCTCTAAACTGAGTCTCTTCTGTGGGTGTGACCACCCCCCAGTTCTGATACCCTTGTGGGCCAGTATGCACTAACCCTCAGGTCATCTCTGTTTAGTGGGTCTTGCTTTCTGTGTCTCGCCACCTGCCCCCCTAACTCCAAGGAGTCAGTTGCAGTTTTAATATTTCTGTTTCTACCGAGCCCCCTCTAAACTGTGTACTGAACAGAGGTGAAGTAAGGAGACCAAGGATTAGTGCCCCAGGGGGGCTATTGTAGCTGAGGAAGGATGACATACATAAAAATGTGCTTCCCCTAGCCCAGTGGTCGGCAAACTGCGGCTCTCGAGCCACATGCGGCTCTTTGGCCCAGAATCGAATTCTGAGGGTGAGCTCAAAGATGGGATACATCAGACCTAGTCAGACCCTGACTTCAGAGGGCTCACGTTTTAGTAGGGGAAATAAGATGAGAATATCAATATGTGATGCAAGATAGGTAGTACAGAGTATAGTAAGGATGGAGAAGTTGCTTGTTCTGTAAGAGCTAGGAAGGAAGGAATGACTTCTAGCGTTCATCCATATCTTCTGATCCTGTTCTTCCTAGGTAATTGTACACACAGAACAGGGCAATCCCTGTCTTTGAGGAGCTAGTTCAGTGTAGGAAAGAAGATGCACAATCAAGTTGGGCATCGTGAGAGAGGTGGCATCAAATTCACTTTGAATGATAATTGAGGTCAGATGTAAGGGGAAAAATTCAGACAGAAGGGACAGATGTTAGGCATTATTATGCTCAGGACTGCACTTGAATAGGCCTTTCCTCCTGCCCTCAGGGGAAAGCCTTGACATGTGAGGTCTCAGTGGCTTTCAAAGCCCTGTTGGAGATGACGTCCTCTGAAGCTTCCCTGACTGCTCCTCCACATGGATAGGCACATAGGCTCCGAATTCCTGTGTTCATTAAAAGCTTGTTCTCACCCAGCTGGTGTGGCTCAGTGGTTGAAAACTGACCTATGAGCCAGGAGGTCATAGTTCAATTCCTGGTCAAGGCACATACCCAAGTTGTGGACTTGGTTCCCCAGGATGGGGCGTGCAGGAAGCAGGCAATCAATGATTCTTTCTCATCCTTGATATTTCCTTTTTCTTTTTTTTTCATCATTGATGTTTCTATCTCTCTCCCTTCCCCTCTCTGAAATCAATAAAACTATTTTTTTTAAAAAAAGCTTTTTCTCATCTGATCTGGTATCCCTGAGAGATAGTGATCAATCTCTATACTGCACCCAGAGAGTTTGGATGATTTGCTCAGTTAACCAACAAGTTAACACCAGAGTTCTGGAACCAAATAGAACACCAAGTTAAGGCACAATGAGGAGAATCCTGCTGCTGGAGAGGGTGATGAGAGAAGTAGGTGGGGAGTAACCTCTTTGTCTGCTCAGCTCCCTACAGAAGCTAAGTAGCATGGACCCAGCCATGCTAGAGCGCCTCCTGAGCTTGGACCGTCTGCTGGGCTCCCGGGGAACCCAGGGGACCCCTCTGCTGAGCACCCCAAAGCGAGAGCGAATGGTGCTCATGAAGACAGTGGAGGAGAAGGATTTGGAGATTGAAGTAAGTGTTAGAAAGGTGGGGGCTGGGGTCCCTGTTTCCCTTGAGAAGCAATCAGGATCTTCAGATAAGGAAGGACACTCACTGAAAGGCTAGACCAGCATCCAGTTTTCACCCACACTGGAGTCCTTCAGTTTTTCAGCTTCTGTTTGAATGTCCTTAACATGGCTTAACTTTGAAAAATAATTGAGATCAGATGGGGAGGGAGGGGATTACAAGTTAAAGGATCAAATGGCCCTAACTGGTTTGGCTCAGTGAATAGAGCTTCTGCCTGCGGACTGAAGGGTCCCAGGTTCAAGTCCTGTCAAGGACACATGCCCCGGTTGCAGTTTCGATCCCCAGTAGGAGGCATGCAGGAGGCAGCCAATCAATGATTCTCTCTCATCATTAATGTTTTTCTCCCTTTCCTTCATCTTTCAAATCAATCAAGATATATTTTTTTAAAAATAAAAGGAACAAATGTAAGATGTTGCCATTTTGGAAAACCTAATTATCAAATTAAGTTAGCACTTTGCTTGAATAGTCCTTTTAGTATTTCAAAAAGAGGCTTGTTCCATCTCTGAGCAGCCCTAATCATTAGAAAGCCCTTAATTATATTGGGCTCCAATTGTCTCCTGGTAGCTTCCATTGGCCTTTACCCTGCCCTCTAGGGCAGTGGTCGCCAACCTTTCAGACCTAACGGACCACCAGTGGTCCGCAGACCACTGGTTGGTGACCGCTGCTCTAGGGCCTTGGAGCCCTGCATACTTACTTTCCTAATCCACTCTCCTTCAAGTTGCCCTAAAATTGGTTCTGGGTCACATCTCTCCCTTATCCTTTCCCAACAGAGGCTTAAGTTGAAGCAAAAAGAACTGGAAGCCAAGGTGCGGGCCCAGGAAACTGTGGACCCAAAAGAGAAAGAGAATTGCTCTCCCACAATGCTCCGACCTCTTGCCCGCCGCACAGTCACAGTGGCTAAGCCCCTCAAAAAGGCTGTCGTGATTCCCCTACAGTTGAGTAAGTTTGGCTCTGGGGGCCAGCCAGAAGGGCACAGATAACAGATCTCAGGAGGGAGGAGGGTTAGGAGCAGCAGTCCTTGTGTCACTCAGGTCTTCCCACCATATGCCAGCCCCTGGGATGGGTGAGGAGGATCTGAAATAGATCTGATTCTCTGCTCTCAGGCATTTAGTACAATGGGGTAGACTGACAAATGCATGATGGATTATCATACAAGACCAACTGAGATTACTTTCAAATACTGGTATAAGAAAGGTCATGTGGAAACACAACAAAAGAAGAGGTTAACTTGGGGTGGAGGGGAACTGGGGAATCAGAAATGGGAGAACCAAGTGGCTATCAGGGAGGGTGAAAAGTAGCTTCTGTAATGACTCCAGTTCTTTTCTTTCAGTTCAGGAGCAAGCAGAATCCCCAAATGCTAACATCCATATCCTGAAGAAGAAAAGCCGCAAGAGAAAGGTCAGAGTAGCTGGACTCTTAGGCTATACTTAGAGCCTAGAAGTAAGGGTTAGTAACCTGTAGAGGGAGAGCAATGACCATGGGATCACATGACCTGTCAGAATATTTACCAGCTATTTACAACTCTTCCAAGTTGCTTGTGGTCTAAATACAGAAGTAACTCACAGGGCATTTAGGATGAAGTGTAGTGTTATACTGTACTTAGCAGAGTGGTTTTCTATTATTTGTTACTTACCTTTCTTCCTGAAAGCTCTTCCACTCAGTAACTACTTAACTAGTATGGTATGTATGTAGCCTTGGTCCTGCCCTTTACAAACTTACGAGCCCATGTAGGGAAACATGACCTCAACACTGGAGAAATGAAACAACAGTGAAAGAACTACCTAAAAACTGAGATGGTTGGGGGAGGTGCCACTTATTGAGTACCTTCTCCTATGTGCTTTCCTAGGGGTGAAAAAGAGCTGATTCTTTTTTAGAAATGAGGGGCCAGATTTAAGAGCTTACTATGTGTTTTATGTTCGATAACTCATTTGACCTTCACAGCAATTCCATTAACCATTCTTTCACAAGTTGGATAAAATGAGAGTAAGATGAGTGACCAGAGGGAAAAGTTTTTGGTCAGACAATTGACAGGAGGGAAAGAGGCTGGAGAGGGCGGGGCAGGCAGTTGCTGTTAGGTTGCTATCCTTGTCAGAGCAGCAAACTCTGCTGTTTTTGTCATTCACCTCTCCCTGCCTCACAGTTGGAGGGCCTGGATGCCCCCGAGTCCAAGGAAAAGGCTGAGGACTGCTGGGAGCTACAGATCAGCCCAGAGCTACTGGCCCGTGGGCGCCAAAAAATACTAGACATGCTGAACGAGGGCTCAGCCCGGGACCTGCGCAGCTTGCAGCGCATTGGCCAGAAGAAGGCCCAGCTCATCGTGGGCTGGAGGGAGCTCCATGGCCCCTTCAGCCAGGTAACGGCCCAGGGAGGGCAGCACTGGATGGAGTTGGGTGACTGAGGGGGAAAGAGCCTGGTACCCCCTAGGCCGCTTGCCCATGGCTGTTGTCCTGCCAGGTGGAGGACTTGGAACGTGTGAAGGTCATGTCAGGAAAGCAGCTGGAGTCTTTCCTGAAGGTGAGCCCGAGGCTTGGCCCCGCGCCTCTCCCGGCCTGTGCCCTGCCCCGGCTCTGACGCTGTTCCCCTTCCCTCCTGTTGCAGGCGAACATCTTGGGTCTCGCCGCGGGCCAGTACGGCAGCCCCTCCTGACTGCCAGCTCCCCTCGTCACTTTGCCTTTTTTTTTTCTTTCCAGTCGTTGTATAACCCTTTCTTGTATAAATACAATTTTAACTCCGTTGCTTCAGCCTGGTTCTTGAGGCTATGGGGGTGGGGCCGGGGTATAGTTGCCCTTGGGACGGCCACAAGCTCCGCTGTAACTTTCTGGGGCGCCATCTTTGGGAAAACATGCAGCAGCACAAGTTTGTAAGTAAACTGGAGCGGGAAGGGACGGTGGCCCGTTGGAAACAAAAAGCTGAAGCCAAAGCCTGAGGACAACAACCGTTAGGCGGGCGCGCGCTTTGAGTTGAGCTCCGCCCTATCCGTGCCCCTGGCGCGCGCTCCCCTTTCCGCCCGCTCCTCGACAGCGGTTTTGTGCGCGTGCGCGCGAAATAACGGCCGCAGCCGGCGGAGGGGGGGTAAAATCTTTTAAGTGGGGGGAGAGAAGCCACCGTCTCCCGCGCGCCCACCACCTGCGCCGTCACCAGCCAATCAGCGGCCGTCTCAGGGGTCTCGCGCTGGGGACGACTCCGGCTGCTGGGCGGCTCCTGCAGTCCCTCCTCCCCGCCAGAGTCCCTCTCCTCCCTCCCCCTCCCGCTGGCCCCGCGCGCGCTCGAGCTCGCGCCCGCTCCAGCCTCTTGTGTGTCCTCGCGCCCCCCGCCCGCCCTCCCCGCGCGCAGTGTGCTCCGCTCCCCCACCCTCCTCCTCCTTTCCCCCTCCCGCCGGCCCGCGCACCACCTCCCAGGGTTCCCCCTCCCCCACTGCCGCCTCCTCCTCCTCCTCCCGCCCCAGGGTGAGCACGAGCCACCTCCCTCCCTCCCTCCGCCATGGATCCCGGCAACTGGAGCAGCTTCATCTTCCAGGTAACAACCCCCTCCCCCCGCCCCCACCCCCCCTTCCCACACCCCCTCCCGCCCGCCCTCCCTCCCGTCCCACCCCCCCTCCGCGCGCCCGGTGCGCGCGCAGCTGTCCCCCTCCCTCCCTCGCGCCCTCCCCCGCCCTCCCCGAGGCGCCGGCTGGGCGCGCGCGTGGCGGGGGCCGAGGCTGCTCCTTCGCTCCCCCCACCCCGCCCCACCAGGCTCCAACCGCCGCCGCTGCCGCCTGGGCCCCCGCCCCCGGTCCTTGGCCCCGCGGGGCCTCCCGCCCCCACCATCACTGCTGCGCTCCGTGGCCCGCCAGGCGCCCTCCTTCCCTCCCTCCCGCCGGCCGGGGTGCGCGGGCGGCGGGGCGGCCCTCGGGCCATGCGTTCGGTGCGGCCCAGCCCGGCCGGCTGGGGGCGGCGCCCCGAGCCCAGGCCCCACGCGGCCCGCGCCCCCCGGCCCCCGCTGAGCCCCAGGGACCCCGCCGTGGCCGAGGCCATGTTCCCCGTGTTCCCTTGCACGCTGCTGGCCCCCCCCCTTCCCCGTGCTGGGCCTGGACTCCCGGGGGGTGGGCGGCCTCATGAACTCCTTCCCGCCACCTCAGGGTCACGCCCAGAACCCCCTGCAGGTCGGGGCTGAGCTCCAGTCCCGCTTCTTTGCCTCCCAGGGCTGCGCCCAGAGTCCATTCCAGGTGAGTAGGGGCCGGCAGTGCCGGGCCAGGCTGGGAGGGCGCCAACCCACGGCCGCGGCCTACATGGTGTCTTGTCTCCGCAGGCCGCGCCGGCGCCCCCACCCACGCCCCAGGCCCCGACGGCCGAGCCCCTCCAGGTGGACTTGCTCCCGGTTCTCGCCGCCGCCCAGGAGTCCGCCGCCGCCGCTGCTGCCGCTGCAGCTGCCGCCGCCGCCGCCGCTGTTGCTGCAGCGCCTCCAGCCCCGGCCGCCGCTTCCACAGTGGACACAGCGGCTCTGAAGCAGCCGCCCGCACCCCCTCCGCCGGCCCCGCCGGTGTCTGCGACCGCTGCCGAGGCTGCGCCCCCTGTTTCTGCCGCCACCATCGCCGCAGCCGCGGCCACCGCCGTCGTATCCCCAACCTCGACGGTCGCCGTGGCCTCGGTTGCATCTGCCTTGGAGAAGAAGACAAAGAGCAAGGGGCCCTACATCTGCGCCCTGTGCGCCAAGGAGTTCAAGAACGGCTACAACCTCCGGAGGCACGAGGCCATCCACACGGGAGCCAAGGCCGGCCGGGTGCCTTCGGGTGCTATGAAGATGCCCACTATGGTGCCCCTGAGCCTCCTGAGCGTGCCCCAGCTGAGCGGAGCCGGCGGAGGAGGGGGAGAAGCGGGTGCAGGCGGTGGAGCGGCTGCAGTGGCAGCCGGTGGTGTAGTGACCACGACCGCCTCGGGAAAGCGCATCCGGAAGAACCACGCCTGTGAGATGTGCGGCAAGGCCTTCCGCGACGTCTACCATCTGAACCGACACAAGCTGTCGCACTCCGACGAGAAGCCCTACCAGTGCCCTGTGTGCCAACAGCGCTTCAAGCGCAAGGACCGCATGAGCTACCACGTGCGCTCACATGACGGCGCTGTGCACAAGCCCTACAACTGCTCCCACTGTGGCAAGAGCTTCTCCCGGTGTGCACGGGGCCCGGTGTGCACGGGGCCCAGGCCTTGGCCGCTCTCTAGGCCGTGGGGAGGGAGGGACTGCTATGGAGGTGGCCTGGCCTTGGCTGGTGGGGAGGGAGGAGGTTTCTGAGGATGGGGACTGGGAGCCACTCCCAGGGAGGAGGGAGAAGAGCCTCTCTGGGTTACCAGGGAGCAGGGGGTGGTACTTAGCAAAGGGGGTGGGTCTTAGGATTGTTGGAAAGCGTGGCGTGGACAAGGCAGCCCTGCTCCAGGGGAGGGGTTTCCTGCCCGGCTAGGACTCTGATCCCCAGGGCTTGGGAGGAAATGCAGGGACCTGGGAAAGGTCTCTTGTACTAGGTTAGGCAGAGGTGGGGGCGTCTCTACAGCACAGGGCCTAACCCCATCCCCAACGTGTCCCCAGGCCGGATCACCTCAACAGTCACGTCAGACAAGTGCACTCAACAGAACGGCCCTTCAAATGCGAGGTAGGAGGCCCTCTTCCTGTCTTGGTTTTCATGATTTTGATCCTCATTGTAGTTGTCTGAGTTCAGCCTCTCAGACCCCCTTTTTCTCTCTTTTTGCTTTTTCACTCCATTTTCTCATCCCTTCTTCAAGGCCTCATCGTCTCACTCCCATTTCCTACAGATCAAAGATCCCCAAGGCTCTGATTCCTTTAACCTCTTGTTCCCCTCTCCCCACTCCCTGAAGCTTTAACTCTCCTGACACCCCCCACACCCCTCCCCCTTCCCCAGAAATGTGAGGCAGCTTTTGCTACGAAGGATCGACTGAGGGCGCACACAGTACGACATGAAGAGAAGGTGCCATGTCACGTATGTGGCAAGATGCTGAGCTCGGCTTATATTTCGGACCACATGAAGGTGCACAGCCAGGGCCCTCACCATGTCTGTGAGCTCTGCAACAAAGGTACATGCTGAGGGATGCTGGGAGGGCCAGGGACAATGGGTGGGGACAGAGCCAGAGGCCCTTTCACAGATGTGAGTTAAAGGTGCTGTAACAGAGCTCGTGGCATCTAGAGCCCGCTAGGAAGCAAATGAAGCAACTTTGGGCCCACTGAACATCATTAAGTTCTAAGAGGTCGTGGCTGGAAGAGATGATCTACTAGAAAGAGTCAACTTCTGGGTGTGGGTGGGGAGGATGGGAATGGGACGTGGCTATTTTGGGGAAGGAATGGTCAAGAGTGCCCAAGGGTTGAGAGACAAGGTTTCAGCTGTGCAGCCACAGTTTCTCATCTTCGGCTCCTGCGACAAGTGGAGTACTTTGGCAGGAGTTTAACAAGCATGCACCCTACCCCAGTAGCAGAGAAAGCTGCTTTTAAAAAGACTTGCTTATTCACTGAATAACTGGGCTGAGACTATATGGGGCACTGGAGGGAGGGGACACAGCCGTCTCTACTGAGGGTCAACCCTTCAAGTGGCTAGGAATCAGTGGCCTGTCACCCCAGGAGAGATCCCTCAGCCACAGAGGATGGGTTCTGGGTACCAATGCCAAGGAGCGGACACTACTCAACTAGGTCCAAAGCTCAGGGTGGGGCTGCGACCTACCAGCCCCAGCAGAGTAGTTGGCCCCAGGTTACCAAGGATGTGGGAGGAGGACAGGGCCATCTGAGGAGAGTGTCCCCAGCCTAGGAGAATAACCCCGTCTCTGGGGTCTCCACCTGGCTGACCCCATCCCCCCCATCCCAATCCACCCCCCCCCCCCCCCCCATAGGCTTCACCACGGCAGCATACCTGCGCATCCACGCGGTGAAGGACCATGGGCTCCAGGCCCCGCGGGCTGACCGCATCCTGTGCAAGCTGTGCAGCGTGCACTGCAAGACCCCTGCCCAGCTGGCCGGCCACATGCAGACCCATCTAGGGGGGGCCACCCCCCCTGTCCCGGGAGATGCCCCCCAGCCACAGCCCACCTGCTGAGGGGGACCCCCGCACCCACCAGGCAAGGCGTGGGACATGGCTTGGGGGAGATGGTGTGTGTGGGACAAGGGGGCTCAAGGGGCCCAGTAGGGGATCTCAGGAAGGCCAGGGATGTCCATCTATCACTCAGGTTAGGGAGACTTCTGGGAACAGAGAGGGCCCTTCAGGAGAACTGGGTAAGGATGCAGGCCGAAGCCTCTGGGGACCAAACAGGAAGTGAGCAACGGCTGTGTCCCGGGGAGGGAGTCTGGGGCCAGGGGCAAGGCTCTTGCCATTCAGATGGCGCTGTGATCTGATGTTTTTCACCATGCAGGTACCGGTGAGGTCTGTCCAATGGCAGCGGCGGCGGCAGCAGCGGCAGCGGCAGCAGCAGCTGCATCAGTGGCAGCCCCTCCCACAGCTGTGGGCTCCCTCTCTGGGGCCGAGGGGGTGCCTGTGAGCTCTCAGCCACTTCCCTCCCAGCCTTGGTGAACTCCTAGTTGGGGAGGGGGAGGGGGGAGAATGGAGGAAAGTCCCTTGGTATCCTTTCCCCCTCCTCTCTTCCCATCAACTCCTCACTGCTTCCCCCACCACCCAAGGAGCCTCCTGAAGGAAAGGAGGAAGAAATGTTTTCTTAGGGGAATTCACTAGGTTTTAACGATTTGTTTCTCCTGCTCCTCTTCTCCCTATCAGACCTGCCCCCACACACACCTGTCCCCTTGGTTGTGTTCAAGCCCCCTGGACAGTGGGCAGGGGTGGCAGAGGACAGGAGCGGCCACTGCCTTCACCCCTCTCCTCTCTGTAACCCCCTGCCCTGCCCTTCCAGGGATTTGTGAGCCTCCTCCCTTGGTGGTCCTTGCGCTCCTTCCAGTCCCCCCCTACTGTCTGCTGCCCCTCCCTGGGGAGTTGGTGCTTTTTTTTTTTTCCAGGGGGAGGGAGGAGAGAAAGGAGGGGAATCAAAGATTCTGTCCTAGAGAGGGGAAAGGTGAGATTTGAGAAGGGGCAGAAGCAGGGAAGGCAAAGGTTTGTGCCTTCATAAGGCAGGGTTGTTTAGGGTCAGCCCTAAGCATACACTCCTTAAGACTCTGTCAGGGGAGAACAAGTCAAGGGGAGCAAAAGGAGCTACTTGGGCCGGAGGCAGGACAAGAAATGGAACTTTAGGAGGCCAGGGTAAATGGGGAGGTCCAGGGACTAGAGGTGCTGCCTGGGGGTGGAGGAAGGCAGCTGCAGTGTCTCCCCCTTTCCTCTTCCACCCCAGCTCCAGCCCCGGCCTTTTCATCCCTCTCCCCCAAGATAGAAGCTGTGGCCCTGGCCATGTCATCGTGTTCCTGTGTTCCCTGCATGTTCCCTACCCTTCACCCCCTCCTCTTGGCGTGGATCCCATTACAATAAATTTTAAATAAAAACTTGGCTCTGGCTTGAATGAATTGCTCTCACCAAAATCCCTGCCCCCCCGCCCCAAGGGTTTTCTTGGGGCTATGGGTCGCTGCCTTGTCCTGCCTTCTGCAGCTCTGGCTCTTCCCTCCCAGAGGTGGGAGTGGGGGGTACCCAATCTGGACAGGCCCAGAAAAGCCAGCTATTGCAGATTTGGAGAGGCTTGGGTTAGAAACCCAAACAGTTCCTAGAACCCAGCCAAATACTAACACATCTCAGGCCCTGAGGAGATGGCCGATGATGTCGCTGCAGAAAGGTTGGGAAGTCTGCACCCTAGGACTCCGAGCAGTGAGGTTGAGAAGAAAAACTGCACTTGCCCCTTTCATTCTTGCCATGGTCCACCCTGTCTTCTCTGGGACTCTGCCCCAGCCCCTTCCTCCTGTTCCAGACACCGCTGTGGCCCCTGCCCTGCCCCCTGGTAATTCCCTCCCAGGCCTGGCTTTTCTTTCCAGGGACCCTTGAGCCTTCCAGTACCAATTTCTGCGGCTGCTTTGTGGTAGAGGGACTCTGCAGACTCCCTTCTCTTGAAACCCCACCCTGCAGCCTCCCCCAGTTTTGCCTCATCTCCCTTCCCCTCTTTACGCTCGGAGGGGTGCGTCCACCCAGTATTGCCTCTCACCCTGGACCTGCCTCTTCGCTGATCCCTCTCCGTTTCACCCAACCCCCTGCCTCTGCCAGGAACCCCGGTGACCGTTGGCGGGAGGGGCCCGGGACTTGGGAAGGGGATACCCCCAGGAGGTGCGCGTGGGAAGGAGCAGGGAGCTGGCGCGAGTGGTCCCCCAGCCGGTTGCCTGGGTAACACGGGCCTGGCACGCGTGGCTCCCTTGGGCGGGCCTGGAGGGGCGGGGGCAGCGCGTGCGGCAGCGGAGCCGAGCGCAGGGGAGGGGACGGGAGAGGAGGGGAAGAGCAGAGCGACCTGAGAGGAGGGGATGAGCAGAGCGGAGGGAAGACCCGCCGCCTCCCTCCCTCGCTTGCTCGCTGACTCGCTCCCTCCCGGGCTGCGGCTGCTGCAACAGCGGCGGCAGCGGCGGGAGCAGTCTGGAGGCCGGCGTTGAGGTGAGACGGATGGACTGAGGCTGCGGGTAGGAGTGGACAGACTGCAGAGGCCGGGGAGGGCTGTACCGCACAGGAATACGGGCGCATGGCCTCTTGGCTGGTGGTGCAAGGCGCGCCAAGCCAAAGGAAGGAGGCGCCGGGGGCACCCCGGGGACAAGGGAATCCCTGGGAGAGGGGCTGAGAAGGGGCTCAGAGGAGATGCCCAGGACCCTCAGGGAGGAGCGGGGGCATCTGCGCCCCAAACACGCAACAAGAAAACCGCACCCACTGGCGCCCAGGTAGGGGAGGACGCGGGAGTGGAATGTGAGTGCGGGCCTCTGCCTAGTCTGCCTGTCGGAGTGTATGGGTGTCTGCAGAGCTTGGTTTTGAGGTGCTGGGGCATCTGCTAGGACCTGGGAGGCTGGATCTTGTTGGGGGTGCCCAGGAAAAGACCATGGGGAGGGTCCTGCTTACAAAGGGTTAACCTTCCCAGGGCTCTCCAAGCAGAAGAATTTGAGCAGAGCACTCCTCCCCAGAGACGTCCCACCCCAAGGCAAAGGAAACCCCAACTTTTCTTCCTCTCCCCAGAGGCAGCCCAGGGCTGGCCCGGAGACAGGAGCACAACCCTCTTAGGCTGCAGTGCTGAGAGCTGCCTCTTTCCTCCTCACACCAAGCTCATCTCCTCCTCTTCCAGGATTTGCTGCTGTCTCTGCTGCTCCGTCCTCCCCACAGAGGCCCTCTCCTCTCTCCCATCACAAGATGGCAGCCAGCAGCTCTGAAGCCTCTGAGATAAAGGGGATAGAGGAGGGTCCCCAGACCCAGGGAGAAGGGCCTGGCCATTCTGAGGCTGGAACTGGCCCTCTCCAGGCCCCAGCTGGGGTCCCGGATGAGCCTGAGGCCCTGCAGCCAGGTCCAGACATCACTGTGGACCCTGTGGACTCAGAGCCCAAGGCTGGGCTAGCTCCAGAAAACACAGAAACCCCAACAGGGGCCCCCGACACAGCCCAGGCCAAAGACCTTAGCTCAAGCCCAGGAGGGGAACCACAAGCCCACTCCAGGCCCAAAGAAGTATGCCAAGAGCCAGCATCCAAGCCAGAAATGAGCAAAGAGGCCACTGCAGACCAGGGGTCGAACCTGGAATCTGCGGGCCCGCGTGAGCCAGCCTCACAGCCCACACCCCAGCGAGACCTCCAGTCAGGTTCCCAGCCCACTCCCAAGTCAGCCCTGCAGCCAGAGCCCCCTACCCAGGAGGACCCCACCCCTGAGTTCTTGACTGAGAGTGTGGAGGACAAGCAGGAGAATGGGGCAGTCGTTCCCCTGCAGGCTGGCGATGGGGACGAGGGTCCGGCCCCCCAGCCTCACTCATCACCCTCAACAAAAGCCCCCCCAGCCAATGGGGCTCCTCCCCGCGTGCTGCAGCAGCTGGTTGAGGAGGACCGAGTAGGAAGGGCTCACAGTGGGCATCCAGGATCTCCCCGAGGTAGCCTGAGCCGCCACCCCAGCTCCCAGCTAGCAGGATCTGGGGTAGAGGGAGGTGAGGGCACCCAGAAACCTCGCGACTACATCATCCTCGCCATCCTGTCCTGCTTCTGCCCCATGTGGCCTGTCAACATTGTGGCCTTCGCTTATGCCGTTATGGTGAGCCCCTCCCCCTCCCCGAGACCCTGGCCCCAGCCTGCTGCGGCTCCCCACTACCTGCACTGGGACAAAGCCCCAGGAATAGCCTGGCTCTCCCTCTCTGCATGGATCTCGCTTCCAAAGTACAGGGCTTCACCCTCTGAGCCACTACTGCCCCACCCTTCAGGTGGGAGGGATGGCCAGGCAGGTTTCGCACAACCTTGCTGACCTATGCCCCCCTCCCTCTGTCTCTCCATCTCTCCTCCCTCCCTAACCACGAGCTGACCTCTCTCCTCTGGATGGCTCTCTCACCTGATCCGTGCTGAGCTGGCTTCTCTTGACCTGGCCATGATGCCCCACTCCTCACCCTAATCTCAGTCCCGGAACAGTCTGCAGCAGGGGGATGTGGATGGGGCCCAGCGTCTGGGTCGAGTGGCGAAGCTCTTAAGCATCGTGGCGCTGGTCGGGGGCGTCCTCATCATCATCGCCTCCTGTGTCATCAACTTAGGCGGTGAGTGGGGGTCTGGGACAGGCTGGGAGGCACGGAAGGGTTGGCGAGGGCAGCTTTACTAACCCCCCGACCCTGCTCTCTCCTGTCTGTCTCCCCTACTTGTCCTTTGTCTCTCCTTGTCTCCCCCACCCACTGTCTCTTTCTCTGTCTGTCCCTCCCTCTCCTCTTCCACAGTGTATAAGTGAGGGGCTCTGCCCTGCATTCCAAGACTTTTCTTCCTGTTGGGAGCTGTCTTGGGCCCATCCTCCCCTGCTCCCCCGCCGGGAGCCCAGTCGATGGCCCAGGCCCGCACCCATAGGGACCAAGGGAGCCTGAGCAGCCTTGTTTACAGCTTTCCTGGCCCTGCATCTTGCCAGGCTCCTCTGCCAACCGTAGGCCTCCCTTCTCCCTGCACTGTTTCCAGTCTCCCTGCACTTCTGCCTGCAGCCAGTCCAGCCTCTCAGCCTCTCTATCCCTGCACTTCTGGAAACCTCCCTCAACATCTCCCAAACTCTCAGCCTCCCTGCATTTCTCCCATCTTGCACTTCTTCAAACCTCCCAAATGACCTGCACTTCAAACCTGGTCTCCACCCCCAACTTTCATTGTCTTGCCATCTCCCCCCATTCCTTTCTTCCTCCTCTCCTGTATCATCTCTCCGTCCCTCTCCACACCCTCTTCCCTGTTCCTCTCCCTGCCTCATCTCCCCTCAGCATCCTTCCCTTCCCTAAGGATCCTCTCCTCTGGTTTTTCTGCTGTCACTGATTATTCTGCAAAAACTCCAGCACTTAGAGCAGGCTGGGAAAGGGCAGCAATGTCGGGAGAGGACCCTGTAGCCCAGGGCTGTTCTCTGCCGGGAAGACCCAGGTCCGGATGCCTCCAGGGCGCCCCGGGGTCGCAGAGCTGGCCGGCGGGCTCCCCTGGGGACTTGTGCGGGCGAGGTGAGCGCAGTTCAAACACCCGGGAGGAGGGAGGTGCAGCTATTGCCCCGCCCCGGTGGGCCCTAATTTACTGACTGCCCCACCTGGGCTTTTCAACCCAGTCGGCCAGTGTCTTCAAGGCAAAGGCTGGGGTGACTCACGTGCTTCGTAACGTAAGAACCCCCAAATAGGACCAAAGCTACAGCCTCGAGGAGCGAGGGAGGGACGGGGCGCCGTATAATGATTTTCTAAGAGGAGGGAAGTGTGTTGCACGCGACATTCCGCTAGGGAGGCAGACACCGAGCTACAACGCGGTTTGGAGTTAGCGGGTTTTTTGTTTTCTGAAAAAAAGAAAAGAAAAAAGAAAAAAAACCCCAAAAAACTAAAAGTCTACCAAAAAAAAAAAAGGATACATTAAACTAATTCTCCCTTTTTGTATGCCGGATGCTGCATGAGTCTGAAACACCAATAAATGGAGCCTGCATGAAACTCGCTTCCGGCCTCAGTTGGTCCTCACGTTGGTCCGCCACCTGGTGCGCAAGCTCTGCCCCGCGGGGGGCGAACCTCCCGGGTAGCGCGCCCGCCCCGCGCCGACCGCCATCTTTCCTGCGGGCGAAGCCTGCGCCCGGCGCCGCCTGCGCATGTGCGAGCTCCCCGCTTCCCCTCCCCGATCGCTTCCCTGGCGGGGCGCCCGCCACGCCGTCTCTGCGCCTGCGCCCTGCGCCCCTGCGCCGCCCGCAGCGGGCCGAGCTCCAGGTGCGTACGGCGGCGGAGGGGGCGGCTCCGCGAGCGGCGGAGGGGGCGGCGTGCCGGCGAGAAGAGCGGCTCCGGCCGGGCCGTGGGTCCCGCCGAAGCCGGGGACACGGAGCACCGGACCCCAGTCCGTGGGCGGGGTCCCTGCCGGAAGCTGAGCGCCCCCTCCCGGGGACCGGCGGTCTGGTCGCGGGGATCGCTGCTGGAGCCCGATTGGTTGGAGAGCCAGCCTTAGGGACGCCCCTCCCCCGGGACCGGGGCCCCCAGCGGAGGGCTCCCGCCTCCCCTGTCATCCCGGGGTCCCTTCCTTAGTGGCTTATGTCCCTGGTCCGGGGCCATGGAGACATTGTGGCCACCACGGCGGCGCCTCTGTCCGAAGAAGGGGAGGTGACCTCCGGCCTCCAGGCTCTGGCCGTGGGAGACACCGCAGGCCCTTCGGCTGCGGCCGGTAGAGCCGAGGAAGAGGGGGAAGGAGGCCGGGAGGAGGCCGAGCGCGAGGGGTCTGGGGTCGAGGAGGTGCCGGGAGAAGCCCCCGGCGCCGAGGGGGAGGAGCGTGCCCAGGCCGACTCCGAGGACTGGTGCGTGCCCTGCAGCGATGAGGAGGTGGAGCTGCCCGCCGATGGGCAGTCCTGGAGGCCGCCCCCCTCCGAAATCCAGCGGCTCTATGAACTGCTGGCCGCCCAAGGCACCCTGGAGCTGCAGGCGGAGATCCTGCCCCGCCGGCCGCCCACTCCCGAGGCTCAGAGTGAAGAGGAGAGATCCGACGAGGAGCCCGAGGCCCAAGAGGAGAAAGAGGAAAAGTGAGGACCAGGAGGGAACAGCGGGGGGAGGTGGGACTCAGGAGCAGGGAAAACGGAGGGAGGGAAGAGAGCAGGAGAGAACGCTGGCAGGCCGGGCGGAGCACCACCCTCACCCTTCACTCCTTGCCCACCTGTCCCAGGCCGCACATGCCCACAGAATTTGACTTCGATGATGAGCCGATGACACCAAAGGACTCCCTGATTGACCGGAGACGCACTCCAGGTACTGACTGACAGGAGGGAGGCGGGGTGGGGGGAGATGAAGGGCTTCTGCTCCCGCTTACCCAGAAAGTGACTCTCCAAGGGGCCGTTGTCTGGTGCCTTGGTTGTTCTACAACTTGCTGCTGCAGGGGAGCGCGTTCACACAGGGGCGCCATCCTTTCAGCTTAAACCAGTGGTTCTCAACCTTGGCTGCACATTAGAATCACCTGGGAATCTTTTTAAAATCCTGATTTCTGGGCCTCATCCTCTGGAAATTCTGTTTCTTTGTTACCAATGTTGTGGCCCCACCCCATAACAAAGTGATTCCCAGGTGATTCCAATGTGCAGCCAAGATTGAGAACCACTGGCTTAAACCCATAACCCTATACAGTGAGGCCTTGACTTAGGAGTTTAATTCGTTCAGAGACCCAGCTCGTTAAGGAGCTCGTTAACTCAAATTACTCTATCAACTCAATGCAAAAAATCGGTGGAGAGACAGCTGGTATTTCAAAAAACTCGTTAGTCAGGACACTCATAAGTCAAGGCCCCACTGTATTCCTTTAAGAGAATTCCACAGGTAACTCTATCATGGCTCCCATTTCCTTTCTCTCCATTCTCCCCAGAAGTCCAGGTCTTCCTGGTCATTCATTATTATCTAGGTTCACACCCGTATACCCCTGTGTACATCTGCTAACCTGACCCAGTTTTCACCCTTATGCCTTCCTAGAATTTACCTGTAGAGCCATTCCTGATTTCTCTTTCTCTTACTCCAACATTCAAGCCAGCAGCAGCAAGTCCAGTAGCTCTGCCTCCACAACATTTCCAAGTTCATCTGCAACTTTCAACACCATCCGCTCATCCCAGCCACCATCTCGTCTGAGTTGCAATAGCACCTTACTGATCTCTCTGCCTCCAATCTCAGTGACTAGAATGATCCTTTTGGAACATAAATCATGTCACTTCTCTGTCTAAAATCCTCCAAAGGTTTCCATTGCTGGGGAGAGAGGGGAGAGCGTGTTGAGAGAGTATCCAACCCCCACCAAGGCTTCCAAAGGCATTTCCATTTAAAATAAGATCCAAACCCCTTATCATGGCCTCCACCTCATTTCTTTGGCCTCATCTTTCATGTCTCCCCAGCTCTCTACACTCTCTGGACAGACCTCCCTGTTTCTACCCTGGGGCCTTTGCACTGCTCTCCACTGCCCGAGGGGGTCTTCCCTGGTGATTCCCCAAGAGCATGGCCTCACCCCCTCCACGTTTCTCACCTTCCCTTCTCCAGGAAGCTCAGCCCGGAGCCAGAAACGGGAAGCCCGCCTGGACAAAGTCCTCTCAGACATGAAGCGACACAAGAAGCTGGAGGAGCAGATCCTTCGTACTGGCAGGGACCTGTTCAGCCTGGACTCAGGGGACCCCAGCCCCACCAGCCCCCCACTGCGGTCCTCAGGGAGTAGTCTCTTCCCCCGGCAGCGGAAATACTGACTGTGCTGCCTTGGGCTGCAGTGTGTGTGCCTGCTGGGGCCTTGGCCTGCCTCCCTAACCCTGGATGCTGGGAAACTCCAAAGCCCTGACACAGCACCCTGCCAGTGAGGGGGCATGTGTGTGTTTATGTTTTCTGTGGAATCTGTTTGGAGACCTGACCTGAAATTTCTGAATCTAAAATAAAAAATACAAAGTCATCCTCTCTTAGAAGAGGGGCCGCAGCTGGAGCCTAACAGTTGGGAAGGCATCATTGTCTTCCCCCAGGTTGGGAAGCTAGCGGTGAACTCGTCCACACCTGTCTTCAGTCCTCTGACCTTTCCCAGTTGCTTTCCAGTGAGGCCAGCTGGTGAGCTGCAGTGCCTGCAGCCGCCGCCCAGAGGAGAAAAGGAGCAGCAGCTGCAAGGGCCCTTTAAATGCCTAAGCCCCTCCCTGAGCCTGCCCTGCCCTGCGCTGAGCTACCGGGAAGTGATCCCTGGGGCTGGGTTCCTGCTTTCCCCAGTCTGAGGAGTCATTGCAGTCAGACACACTTCTGGATGTGAGTACTGAGCGCTGGCCCCAACACCCCGAGCCAGCGTAGGGCCTTGTGTCCCTCCGGGCTCTTTCCAGCCTGTCCTGCCTTTTGGTGCCTTCTGTTGGGGCAGGTAAGACCCTCTGAAGCAGAGCAGGGAGACGGTGGGTGGAGGCTTGGCCTTTAGAGATTTTGTTTTCCTTGTTGGAGTTTTTTTCTGTCTTTTGAAGTAAAAATAGATCAATTTGTCACCTTGCCAACACCCCTCACCTCCAAAATCTCGGGCCTCCCTCACTTCAAGCTCCCACATCAGCAGTAAGGCCAGAGGAAGCTTAAGGGGTCCATTCACACCCTCCTAGGATTAGATTGGGCCCTGCTGTATTCATGGGTCCCCCCCCACCCCCCCCGGGGGCCTGGGCTCTGGCCTGTCCCTAGAGTCCTTGGAATGTGATTTGTCCCCATTGAGATCCCTCAACTTTGCCAGATATTGAGGTTTTCACATCTCCCGCTCAGGGCTATGCCAACTGTGGGCTTTGCAGATCACTTGAGACGCCATTAGCAGAGCAGTCTCAAGGCTTCATCCCAGAAGGAGTGGAGTTGGATGAGCAAGGCTTGCTCTCCCTGGGTGAGGGGAAGTGGAAAACGGGAAGCTCTGGGACCGTAGATCTCAGGAGTGAAGCATGGAGGGGCGGGGAATGGGGGTTGAGACAGATGTCCTGTGTTTTGCTGCCTGCCTAGGTGGACCCCAGGCTTATGGAGGAAAGGTTGGCTGTCGCGAGGGGTGCCAACTGACTCCCTGGGAACGCCTGCCTGTTTCTCCCCTTGGCACACGGCACCCAGCTGCCCTGGAGTGGTGCTTCCTGGGCAGGGCACTCTCCAAAGCCATGAGCAGGCAGGCAGCCACCTGGAATACCTCGGGCCTCCTTGTTGGGTGCTGCCCTCTCAGGTGGCAGAGAATGCTCACCTTTGAACTGCCATTGGCACTGTTCCCTGGGAGCACCCAGCCCCACCCAAGTCCTTGTTCTAGGTCTTATTGACATTTGTGCCTGAGAAGCCAAGCTGCCTCCTGGTTGGGGGCTCTGGGTCCAGGCACCTGGGGTGGAACTCTGGCTTCGGCCTTTGACCATTCTGTGATCTTCAGCAAGTTCCTTAGCTCCCAGGTTCTTGTGAGGAGTAAAGGAGTTAATTAAAGGTACTTAACGCCATGCCTGACACAGATTAAGTTCTTAATAATGAATGATGGGAGCTGTTATTCAGGGGAACTTGCCAATGGTACAGGTTCCAGAGTCTCCCGGAAACCTCTGCCCATTGGGTCTGGGGTGAGACCTGGGAGCACTAGCAGCTGAGTCCTACGATGACAAGTTTAGAAAACATTGACCTGGACCAGGGCTTCTGAAGCCGGTTCCTGGGTCACTCCTAATCTAGGCGACCCTTGCCTTCAATGATTGGCATTCACTGGCAGCATGCGGGAGGGCGATGGAGGTAGGACAAGAGGCACCTGAGCTGCTGCTCCTTCCACAAAGTGGCCTAGCTGGGCTGGAGCTCAGGAAGATTTTCCTAGGAAGAAAAGTCCCTAAAGTTCTGCTGCTAAATGGTTTACATGAGACAAATCCCCCAGAATTTCTGCTGTAGTCCCCTAGAGCGGGAAGTAATCCCCTAAGCCAGGAAGCGGTCTGGGAGAGAGGTGCCTGAGTGTGACTGATTCTCCAACAAAGACTAGAACGTTGAAAATTGGTGAAGGAAACTGGGAAGTTGAGCGCCTGTTTGGGCTGCACTTCACGTGCAATTTTCTAAGCTTGATAGAGGTGATGTTGGCGAGGCTGAAACACGACCTCACCTCCAACTGCAGGCCTGCTGGACCAAGAGCCCAGGACTTAGGATTGGGGGGCTTGTGTTGGCTAGGGGCTACTTGGCCTGGGGGTGAGGGGGCTGGGGGAGAATAAATGAACTCCCCTGCCCTTGAGCAGCAGTCTGTAATCTGAGCTCATCTTTGTTCTGCTCATACTTTAATGTGAGCCCAAATCACTGGGGTTTAGTTAAGGTGCCAACTAATTCAGCAGCTCTTGGGTGGGGCCCAAGATTCTGCATTTGAAGCTTCCAGGTGAGGCTGCTGCTGCTCACTGCCCACCAGCGTGGCTGGTGACTTGGGCATCTGTTGCTTAAGATTCACTGTCAGCCACTCACAGTTGACCCTGAGGATCTGATACGTAGGGACTCCTTGCTCATTAATTACATTTTGCTGTAGCATAAGTTTACCTCTCAGCGGAGACACAGGTGAACGCTGTCTCTTAACTAGAGGATGAACCCAGCTCCTCCTCCCACAGGCTGTGTTGTCTCTGCTCATCCACCCGTTCCCCCGGCCTCTGTGTGAGGGGGGAGGGTGTGGTGCAGCAGGAGCTGCTGATCTCTGAGACTGGGTGAAAACTGACTGGTTCTTACAGGAGCCTCATGACACATGGGGACATGTGATCGGGCAAACCCGGACATGTGCCCAGAGAGCAGACGAGGGCAGATCTCAGAAGCAGGCACTAAAGGGAGGTCTGGATGGATTTGGGGAGTTGGGGCCAAACCCAAGTCAGGGCAGGGCCTTTCAAAGGTCAACAGACTAGCCATTGTCATATATATATATATATATATATATATATATATATTTCAGAGAGGAGGGGAGATGGAGAGAGAGAGAAACATCAATGATGAGAGAATCATTGATCAGCTGCCTCTTGCACACCCCACACTGGGGATCGAACCCACAACCCGGGCCCTGACTGGGAACCGAACCATGACTTGGTTCATAGGTCAATGCTCAACTGAGCCACGCCAACCGGCCCATTGTCTTTTGAGGGCCCTGATCTACTGGAAGTAAAATGCTCTGACTGTACATGTCATCTGGTAAACGACAAAAGTCTAAATCTGAAACTTGTCACAAACATCCTGCCTGAGTCGAACGGTTGCCCCGATCCCCTGAAAGGCCCTCTGTTGAAGCTCACTCCTGTGGATGGCGAGTGAAAAGGCAAAGGCTGTTCTTGGGTGAACTTGGCAGGAAGGTTAAGAAAAGTCCTGGTACTGAAACAGGTAGTTGGCCAGGGCTTGGCTTCAGAACAAGGCAGGAGCCCAGTTTGATCAGTTGGAAGGATGACTCTCAGCTGAGTCACTGAGCCGGGCCAGGCTCTCAGCCCCACTGACTGCGCCCAGCTGGGGTGACAGATGGTGGAGCGGCCTCAGCCATAGCGGGTGGGGATTGGGATCATCAACAACGAGCCGTTGGAGACTATTTCCAGAGCCTGCTTCCCAGCCTTGCATAACCTAGAGTTCAAATCTTCCCTGCGGGGCCTCGTGCAGCCTGTCCACACCTCCGCCTGCAGCCCTAGCTCTTCCTCTCCCCCATCTGCCTTCCCGGCCAGGCTGCCGCCTGCAGAGAACCCAGCACAGGAGCAGCTAGAAAAGGCCTCACTGGGCCGCCAGACGCCCCTTTCTTTGCAGTTCTGGCCCCACAGCTGGCATGACACAGACCCGCCACATTCCTGACCAGAAACGGGGAGGGTTGAGGTCGAGGGGCCAGGTGAGATGGTGAGTGTCTGGTGTTCAGTCACATGCTCTAAAGCATAGGAAAGGGGCCTCAGGCCAGTCCCTGCCTCATGGACACGGTGCTTCTGAAGGGCCAGGCTCTGTTCCAAGTGCTTTATGATGAACTCAGCCCTCCTAGCTGGGTAAATGCCCTATCCGTTCCCACTTTATTGGCCAGGGAACAGGTATAGGGAAGGCAAGGGACTTGTCCCAGATCACTGATCCAGTAAAGGGGAGAACGAAGATCCAGGCAGTTCCAGCCCCCGGGGCACATAAGAAGCCCCATGTCAGGGAGCAATTTCAGGGAATGGAGCACAGCCGAGCAGGATGGGGCAATAGAAAGGAAAGAGTGAGGAGGGGAACAGAACCCCCAAACAGAACGCCAGCCCTAGTATTTTCAAACACTACCCAACATCAACAGAAGAGGGAGCTCTGGCCTTAGGAAAGCCACTCCTACAGGTTAAGGGGAATTCATATAAAAAGGAGCGACAGAAAAGTATCAAGGTCAAATCCCATACAAAGTTGCAAGATAAAAGAATGAGTAAAATAACATCCTTCTGATGTGAAAAGTGTACCAGGAAAACAGATCAAAACTGTAACCCCTTTAAAAACGAAGTAAGGTGTTAGGAAACAATACAAGGCACGCAGGCGGCAGATCGGGATTGCCAGGAAGCCCAGGCAGTCAGTCTGCCTGAGTCTGCAGCGTTAACCACACCGCACCATAAGGGAGCCACTCCTTCGAGATTCTCGTCGCAAAAGCACCACTAACGTGCTGTGTGGCTCGGAGGACTCCCCCCTATCTGGGACTCGGCTACCTACAGCTACACTCTCTAATATGGGATCAGCCAGCCACACTTGGCTATTTTTTCAATTACAGTTTATGTTCAATATTATTTAGTATTAGTTTTCAGATGTATGTACTTGGCTATCCCCACCCCACCCCCCGAAAAAAACAAACCCAGCCCACAATATTTTGCATCGTATTTGGTACCTTCTCACTTGGGTATGTTAATTAAAGTCTAAAACTTACAGCCCAACTAGTGTGGCTCAGTAGTTGAGTGTTGACCTATGAACCAGGAGGTCACGGTTCCATTCCTGGCCAGGGCACATGCCCGGGTTGTGGGCTCAATCCCCAGTGTGGGGTGTGCAGGAGGCAGCCAATCAATCATTCTCTCATCATTGATGTTTCTCTCTCTCCCTTCCTCTGAAAGCAGTAAGTATATATCTAAAAACTTCCTCAGTTACACTAGCCATATTTCAAATGTGGTCAGCCCAAAGACAGCACAGACGTAGAATATCTCCATCATTGTAGGAAGTCCTATTGGATGCTGCTGAGTTACAGTATTTTGAACAGGAGCCAGGCAGGTGGTGTGAGGGTCCGGGTGGAAGGCAGCAGGGAGTGGCGGGGCCTGTGGTAAGCAGGAAAACCTGTGTCCCACCTAAAGGCACAGCTGCTCCTTGGCTCTAACCAGTTCTGTCTGCGGGAATGTAGGGTCTATCTCCTAATTCAAGAAAAGGAGGAATTGGGGGTTTGTGAGAACTCTCAATTTCTAAACCCCAAAATTGACATTTTACAGATTATATAGGTCAAGTAAAACTCTTGGGTCCCCTCGCCTGACTCTATAGGGTAGTGGCTCCTGCCTCTTATTCCTGTGCCCACTATCCCTCCTTGCTTCCCGTTTCTCGCTCAGCTTGGGAGCTGGATGAATGGTGGAGCAGGTGGCTTTTAAAACGTCTGACCAAAGTCTCAGGAGACAAGGCTTTGAGTTGTTTAGTAAACTTGGTTTCCTTTGTGTGACCAAAGGTACCTGTTGTCCAAAGTCCAAGGCGCGCTGGAGGCAGTGAGAGGGTTCAGGTAGCGGGTGTGACTTCCTGAAAGGGCCAATCACTGGGGGAGCCGCCCAGGATTCAGGAAGTTGAGGGTGGTAACAGACCAGAGAGAAAGGGGAGGAAAGAACTGGAATAATTTGTGTGCTCCTGACCCAGCTGATTGTACAGGAGTATCAGGATCTCAGGACTGCTTCAAGCACAGGTGGGGCTGGAGGAGCAAAGATTATGCAAATATTCCTGGGCTACGGGCTGTCAGTTGAATACTGCTGGGGTCCTCAGGATCCTCTGAAATAAAGGCCGCTGGAGGAGCCACCGATCCCCACCCCCACCGTGCTGGGGAAGCCACAGCCCTCCAGAGACTGCCCTGCCCTCCTCCACCCCGGGGGCTGGAGATTGGGAAAGTGCAGGCAGCTCAGGCCGTAAAGCGGATGGGAAGGAGGGGAAGGATCAGCCCAGAGCCCTGGGTGTCTGTGGGTAACTGTTGGGCAGTTCTTGGCAGGGGTGAAGTCTGGGTGAGCTGTGCTGCCAGGGTGGGAAGAGCCAGGAAGAGTTGGACATGGGCACAGGGAAGGGTAGAATAGTCTGAGCTGGAGGAGGAAGGTCCTTCCCCATTTCCAGCCAGTCTTCAGGCTCAGGCCTGCCTCCTCCTAGGCCCCCTGTCTTCATCCTGTATCTTCCCCCCACCCACCTGTCACTCTATATGCTGCCCCAGGCACAGGCGTAACCATGGCAACTGAAGAGTCCATCATCCGCATCCCCCCTTACCACTACATCCATGTGCTGGACCAGAACAGCAATGTGTCCCGTGTGGAGGTTGGGCCAAAGACTTACATCCGGCAGGACAATGAGAGGTTGGTGTCAGGACTGGGCTGTGGGGGAACCTGGGCTGGGGCGGTTCTGTTAGTCTCGCTGGCGTGATTATCCGTCTGAGGACTGGCCCTCACTTGGGTCACAGGGAGCTTTCTCTCTCCTTCTCCACCTCCTTTGGGAGTGGAAGTCTCCTGGGTCCTCACACCACTTCTCCCTTCCAACAGGGTCCTGTTTGCCCCCCTGTGCATGGTGACCGTCCCCCCACGCCACTACTGCACAGTGGCCAACCCGGTGTCCCGGGATGCCCAGGGCTCGGTGCTGCTTGATGTCACGGGGCAAGTACGGCTCCGCCACGCTGACCTGGAGATCCGGCTGGCCCAGGACCCCTTCCCCCTGTACCCAGGGGAGGTTCTGGAAAAGGTATCTGCCTTGCCTCCCCCAGACCCTCTCTACCTGTCCTGCTACCACACTGCCTTCAGGAGGGAAGACAAGTGGGCACCGTGGGAGGGGACAGCGGCCACCGCTCCTGGTTCTCACTGGGGGTAGAATCGATTCATAGCCCCTCCACTGGCCTTCCCCAAACGCCCCTTCCTCCTCACCTGCCCACAACAGACCTGCCCTTTTGAGAGCTGTCAGCCCATCTCACCACCTAACCAACCAGGCTCCAGAGCCTGCTGGGAACTCCCGGCCAATCTGGCACTGAATGGCTTGTGCCAAGCGTAAGCGTTTTATTCATTCAAACAGTGCCAGACGCGGGTGGGCAGTGACAGCAATGGCAGGTAAGATGGGGCCCAGGTTCAGACGCCTGGTTTTCCCACGGGAGGGCGCTGGAGGCTGCCCCGGCAGCCAGGCCCTCCTTGTCGCACAGGCCCTGGGCCTGTGGGCGTCCCACCTTCACTTCCGTCACTGTCCTGCCTTCACCTCCGTGCCCGTTTACACCGTTTCACTCTGGGTTCCTCTGCTAAGCAGCGCCTCCCGATCCTGGAAGCCTAGACATGTGACCCAGGGAAGCCCAAGACATCCCTGTCCACTGAGACGTAAATGTCTGCAGAGTGTGTGTGTAGAGATGGAAAGTGACGAGGAGCAATTAGAATGTTAACCTTGAGGACTCTGAGTGAAGAGTTAGGGGTATTCTTTGCCTCAGAATCAGCTTTATTTAAGTCTGAAACTGTCAGAAGTTGAAAATCACCCATATCTAGGCCGACCTCAGACCAACTAAATCCCGGCTGGGTGGGGGGCGGGGGTGGGGAGTGGGAGCGGGGGGAGTATTTAAAAGCTCCCTGGGGTGGACAGAAAGCTCCCCTCATCCCTGCCTCTTTCACCTCTGCTTTCCAGCCACAGCAGCTCATGCTCTCAAACCCGCGTGCTCCAATCCAGGGGAGTCGGGCCCTCCCTCAGCCCAGGGCCCCTGCAATGCTTCTTCCCACTTTTGTGTCAGGACTGGCCTCTGCCTGAACCACATCCTCCCTCCCTACCGCCCCCGCCCCCACACCCCGTTTGCACAGGGTGGCCCCTGGCTTGGGCCTCCCTTCCCCCACCCGCCTGTCCTCCTCGGAGCCTGTCAACCACTTGGCTCTCCTGACCTCAACTCTGACGCTGCCTCTTCTGTTGGGCTTCAGCCCCGCCAGGGCCATGTCCAGTGCGGGCTTGGTTATTCTCCAGCCTGCCCCTCCCCCCGAAGTTAAACTAAACCCCAGCCTCCTTTCCTAGCCCTCCTCTGTTGCCATGTCCCCTCAAGGCTTTTGATCCCATCTTCTGTCCCAGATGCTCTTCCCGGCTTGCCTTCCTACCCCAACAGAACCTCCTCATTTTAACACTACGCGCTGGGCCTGGGCAAAGCCGGGTCCTGGATCAGGGTTACCACCTGCCCTTTCTGTACTCACACTCCGGACGGGTTTGCCAGCCTGTGGACAGCTCTGCCGCCACAGCAGTATCACAAGCAGGCAACAGGTCCAGTGGTTCCTTCCAGCCCAAGCCCTGCTCATCACGTCTCTCCTTCCCAACCAGCTTTCTCTCCATTTTCCCTCTGCACGCTGCTAAATATTTATCCTTCTCCACTCTTCCTAGTTCCCGTCCTCACATTGAACAACTTGCTCCCCCACTTAGTTAGAAATTGAGACCATCGGTAGGATTTAGATCTCTGTCCCCTTCCCTTTATGCCTACCCCTATCTGCTTTTACTTTAATATACTTTTATTGATTTCAGAGAGAAAGAGAGAAACATCAATGATGAGAGAGAATCATTGATTGGCTGCCTCCTGCACGCCCCCTACTGGGGATTGAGCCTGCAACCTGGGCATGTGCCCTTGACCGGAATCGAACCCGGAACCCTTCAGTCCGCAGGCTGATGCTCTAGCCACTGAGCCAAACCGGTCAGGGCACTTCTGCAAACTTCTAAAGCAGTGTGGCTGCTTGTTGGCAGGTCCCCCTTCCTGATGGAAGGAGATGTGACCACTGGTGCACAGTGGCTCTCTGGCGACCATGAGGCAATCTTGAAAGCAAAGCCACGTGCTTTAAATGTGCCTGTTTAGCAGTTTATACCTTCCCACCGCCTTGTACTTCCCAGAGGGAGGCCCCAGTGCACACTGGGCCATGAACTATGACTTTATTCAGCTTTCCAGATATTTCCCCACGTCTCCCCTCCAGCCTCGGCCCAGTTTCCTGCCTCCATTTCTAGTTCAAAACGACGACTAAGCTCTCGCTCCAGAGGAATGCGTGTCCTCGGCTCATCAGCAGTGACAGCCTCTCGCTCTGTCAGCTCTCAGTCCTTCAGACCCGGTGGCTTGGGGACTCTCCCCATCTTGAACGTTTCATTCCGGGTCTTATTTCGGGCTTGTGTAAAGATTGATGCCGTGGATTCTGACCTCCAAGGCATCAGGTTTGACTCCTGGGGTCACAGCCCTGAATGCCCCATGACCCCCTTCTTCCCTATTAGGACATCACCCCGCTGCAGGTGGTTCTGCCCAACACGGCGCTCCATCTCAAGGCGTTGCTGGATTTTGAGGATGAGAATGGAGACAAGGTAGTGGCAGGAGACGAGTGGCTATTTGAAGGACCTGGTGAGTTCTTCCCATTGGGCCGGAGTGAGGTCCGAGGCTTCCTGCCTCCATCACAGCCCTGATACCTTCTGACCTCCACCTCTGCCTCCTCTCCCCTTCAAGGCACATACATCCCCCAGAAGGAGGTGGAGGTCGTAGAGATCATTCAGGCCACGATCATCAGGCAGAACCAGGCTCTGCGGCTGAGGGCCCGCAAAGAGTGCCGGGACCGGGACGGCAAGGAGAGGGTGACCGGTGAGGCTGTGAAGGAGCACTGAGGGGGTGGGCAGGCCACGGCTCGGACTCTCTCAACTGCAGGGGAAGTGGGGGGAGGTGGGGAAAGCCACTCCCAAGTGGCTACAGCCATCGAGGGCTGCCCACAGCTGCTTCCCCACCCGCCTTCATGCAGGCGACGTCCAGCCCTGACCCTGTGATCACCATCATGCTGACAGGCCTTTCCCTCCCCTCACCCTTTGTCATGAGCTGGGGGCAGTTTCTAGGTCAGCAAAGCGGGTGGTCACATGTAATTGGCACTTGTATTTGACAGATGTGATGTATGTACAATGTCTTAAATGCAGTGCTAACTCTGCCAGGTGTGACTCAAAATGCTTTGCAAATTGTAACTTATTTGGTCCCCAAACAACCTTGAGTCACTACTATTCCCATTTTTCATATACAAAACCAAGACACAAAAATTAGGTTACTTGCCTGGGTTTATGGCCAGGGGCAGCTGGGAGCCAGCTTGGGTGACCTTTGACCCTTACTGCTCCACCAGGAGAGGAATGGCTGGTCCGCTCGGTGGGTGCGTACCTCCCTTCAGTGTTCGAGGAGGTTCTGGACTTGGTGGACGCCGTGATCCTCACAGAAAAGGTCTGTGCTCTGGTGGATGCGGGTTAGGGGACCTCCGGGCAGGGAACGCTCAGGGTGGCAGAGATGGTGTCAGGTAACAGAGAAGCAATATTGCTAGGGCCACTAGAAGAAAAACTTCAGAGGCCAGGTAACCCGAGGAGTATCCTGGGTCATCTGAAAGGGCTAAGAAGTCCTCCCGGGTGGTAGGAACTGGCACTGAGACCCGGGAGCGTTTGGTGGCCAACGGGGCTCCCAGGCCCCCTGAGGCAGTGGAGGGGGGTTCACTCAAACACTGGATGTCTTGCTCTGCAGACGGCGCTGCACCTCCGGGCTCTGCAGAACTTCCGAGACTCAAGGGGAGTGGCCCGCCGCACGGGGGAGGAGTGGCTGGTGACGGTGCAGGACACGGAGGCCCATGTGCCCGATGTCTACGAGGAGGTGCTGGGGGTTGTGCCTATCACCACCTTGGGCCCCCGCAACTACTGTGTGATTCTCGACCCCGTTGGACCGGATGGCAAGAACCAGCTGGGGCAAAAGCTTGTGGTCAAGGTAGGTGCCTCCACGTCCCCCGGGGAGTGAATGTCCTTCAGTGGCAGGAGGGGCTCAGACCTCTCTCCCTTCTCTCCCGCACCAGCTCCATATTCTGGAAATGCCCACTTGTCATGGCTCCCTCTGTGCCTTGGTGCACTAGGTTCTAGCTCCGAGACACACACCCATCGGTCTCCCGGGCAGCCCCTGACCTCAAGTCACACTGCCTCCCTGGGAGCGCCGCCCCGGCCCTGCCCCACGCTGCAGACAGACCAGGAAACTCTATTTCATGTTCCTGGAAACGTCATTCTGTGTAAAACAAACAAACAAACACTCTTGGTTTACCCTCCTCCCCAACCCTTATCTCATCCCCTCTCTGGACTATACAGGGATTAACGGGTTGGCAAACGTTTTCTACAAAGGCCAAATTGTTGATGTTTTGGGCTTTGCGATCGGTCAGTATGGCTTCTGTTGCAACTCTCTGCTCGGCTGTTCTGTGAAAGCAGCACAGAGCACTTGTCAATGGATGAGTGCCACTGTGTGCCTGTAACGTTTTATTTGCAAAAACCGGCAGAAAAAAGTAGCAACTACCTAATGTCTATTAGTTGATGAATCAATAAAAAATTGTGGCATATCCATACAATGGAATATTATCTATCTATAATAATAAAAGCGTAATATGCTAATTAGACCGGACATCCTTCCAGACGAAGCCGGGGCTGTGAGGGAAGCCCGGGTCCCGGGTGACGGAGAGAAGCTGGTGCTGGCAGCCGGGGGAAGGAAGGCCTACTCTTGCACAAATTTTGTGCATTGGGCCTCTAGTATCTATAATAATAAAAGCATAATGTGCTAATTAGACCGAACAGCCAAACAACCTTCCGGACGTCCTTCTGGATGAAGCTGCAGTGGGGGCTGAGGCAGAGGCAGTTAGGGGTGATCAGGCAGGCAGGCGAGTGGTTAGGAGCCAGTGGTCCCGGATTGCGAGAGGGATGTCTGACTGCTGGGCCTAAACTGGCAGTCAGACATCCCCTGAAGGGTCCCAGATTGCAAGAGGGTGCAGGCCAGGCTGAGGGGAATCCACACCACCCCCTCCCGTGCACGAATTTTGTGCATCAGGCCTCTAGTATATATATAAAAGCCTAAGTGACTGTTTGACCCGTAGCTATAATGTGCACTGACCACCAGGGGGCAGACGCTCAACACAGGCGTGGAAATTTGGAAGAGACTGATGAATCTGAGGGCAAGGGGGAGGGGGGAGGGTGGGAAAGTTCTTGCAATCAGGACCCCTTGGGGGATGTCGGACTGCTGGTTTCAGCCCGGTCCCCGCAGGCCAGGCCGAGGGACCCCACCGGTGCACAAATCCGTGCACCAGACCTCTAGTTCAGCTATAAAAGGAAATGAACATGAACTAAAGTTCATGTACTGATGATCAGCATGCCACAACATAGATAAACTTAAAACATCATGCCAAGCAAAAGAGGCCAGGCATAAAAGACCACATATTGTATGACTTCATTTTTATGAAATGTCCAGAATAGGTAAATCCATAGAGACAGAAAATGGGTTGGTGGGGTGGATGGGCAGTAACTGATCTAGGTACAGCGTTTCTTTTCAGGGGGATGAAAATGTTCTGGAAGTAGATTGTGGTGATGGTCAGACAACTCTGTGGATATACTAAAACAACGGAATTACATACTTGAAGTGGGTAAATTTTACAGCATGTAGATTATATGTACAGAGGTGGGCAAAATAGGTTAATAATAATACAATAATTAATAAATATAAGAATAAACTTTCGTGTACTCACAACTGTAAGCCTACTTTTGCCCACCCCTGTATATTTCTTAAAAAGGCCGCAGGCCAGATTTGGCCCAAAGACCAGAGTTTGCCAATACCCAGACTACACCAAGAAAACAAAACATAGGAGAAATGAGGAGTAACAGTATGTTAATTCTTACTGTTGAGCTTGAGAGGATTCAGGTCCTGACAATTCACAGAATCTTAAGGGCAGGTTCGACCAGCTGGGATCTGCAGGCATTGCAGAGCCTCAGGGTCCAGCTAACACTTCACGGTATCATGGGGGGGGGGGGGGGGGGGTGGGGGAGTGCTCTGGGGGCTCCTGTCCTCAACAAGAGCCCAGGGGCTGGCAGAGATGGTGCCATCAGAGGCTCCCACCAGCCTGGGTGTGCCTGCTCCTGACCCCGTGTCTCCCCACCAGGGAGAGAAGTCCTTTTTCCTCCAGCCGGGGGAGAGGCTGGAGCGAGGCATCCAGGACGTGTACGTGCTGTCGGAGCAGCAGGGGCTGCTGCTGAGGGCCCTGCAGCCCCTGGAGGAGGGGGACGGTGAGGAGAAGGTCTTGCACAAGGCTGGCGACCACTGGCTCATCCGTGGCCCCCTGGAGTACGTGCCGTCTGCCGTGGTGGAGGTGGTGGAGGAGCGTCAGGCCATCCCCCTGGACCAGAACGAGGGCATCTACGTGCAGGACATCAAGACAGGAAGGGTAACTCCGAGGGCCGGACCTGTCACTGCGCTGTGCGAGGGGGGGGGCCGGTGGGCGGGGGGGGGGGGGGCGGTACGTCAGTAGCACTGATAGCAGCTGGCAGGTATGAGGGTGTTCTGTGGAGTATGTGCCCTTGCCTTCCCTTTGTCTTAAACATCGAGCTTCACATTTTAGACACGCCCCCAGGGGGAAGGTGAGCCAGGGTTCAGGATGGGGACTCTGTTCCCACTGCAGATCTGGCCCCTGGCGTCAAGGCCTGACTGGGGTGGGCAGAGGAACAGTAAGAACCGACCTCCTCCCCCAGGCCCTTACCCTGATAGAGTCCTTCCTCTTTGACCCTCACCTGAAACCTTAACCTTGGTTTGACCTAGGACCACATCTCTGGCCTCTCTCTCTAAGAGTCCAACCTACAAGTAGAGCTCAGAATCCAAGTAGTGTTAGTGTATGCCACCTGGTCCCTGGGATGACATCAGTCCTTAGGACACCGGCCAAACTGCCCAGGAAGGAAAATTCCAGAAGAAATAATATCAGGCACTTACTATGTGCCAAGTCCTCAGCACTAGACATGTGAGATGTCATTCACTCAACCCTGTGAGGTAGCCGCCGAGGGGTCCCTTTAGCGGGTGAGGAACTGAGGCCGGGAGGTGACAGAGTGACAAGCCCGCAGATGGCGGGTGTGAACGCAGCCTCATCCCAGAGGCTGTTTAATGGCCCGGCCACTGCCCCGGCCAGCTCTGCTCCCGCTGCTGGGTGGGCCTCTCCCCTGCGCCTTCCCTGCAACCCCCTCCTTGTCCCCTGGAGGTGCGCGCGGTGATCGGAAGCACCTACATGCTGACGGAGGACGAGGTCCTGTGGGAGAAGGAGCTGCCTCCGGGGGTGGAGGAGCTGCTGAACAAGGGGCAGGACCCTCTGGCCGACAGAGGGAAGGAGGTGACCACGGCGCTGCCCTCCGCTCCCCGGAACAAGACCCGCGTGGTCAGCTACCGCGTCCCTCACAACGCGGCGGTGCAGGTGTACGACTACAGAGAGAAGAGAGCGCGGTGAGGGCCGGGCCGGCAGGGGGCAGGCGGTGGGTGGCAGGCGGTGAGGGCCAGGCCGGTGGGGGGCTGGCGGCGGGTGGCAGGCGGCGGGGGGGGGCAGGCGGCGGGTGGCAGGCGGCGGGGGGCAGGCGGCGGGTGGCAGGCGGCGGGTGGCTGGCGGCGGGTGGCGGGCGGTGGGTGGCTGGCGGTGGGTGGCGGGCGGTGAGGGCCGGGCCGGCAGGGGGCAGGCGGTGGGTGGCTGGCGGTGGGTGGCTGGCGGCGGGTGGCTGGCGGTGAGGGCCGGGCCGGCAGGGGGCTGGCGGTGGGTGGCTGGCGGCGGGTGGCTGGCGGTGAGGGCCGGGCCGGCAGGGGGCTGGCGGTGGGTGGCAGGCGGGCAGGGAGGCTCTGTGAGTGTCTCACTCCCGCCTCCCTCTGCAGCGTGGTGTTTGGGCCGGAGCTGGTGTCGCTGGGTCCGGAGGAGCAGTTCACAGTGTTGTCCCTCTCGGCCGGGCGGCCCAAGCGTCCCCACGCCCGCCGAGCGCTCTGCCTGCTGCTCGGGCCTGACTTCTTCACAGATGTCATCACCATCGAAACCGCAGACCATGCCCGGCTGCAGCTGCAGCTCGCCTACAACTGGTAAGGGGCGGGCGGGCTGGGGTGGGGGCGACGGGGTGGGCGACGGCGGCTTCTGCAGGAGCAGCCCCAGCAGAACCCTGAGAACGAGAGATGCCTCCTCCAAGTGCTGGGCTGCGAATGAGGCGGAGCGCCTGACTCTATGCCGTGGTCAAGAGGGACACGCAGGGGTTCCCCAAACCCATCTGATGCCCCGTGGAATGACAGGGAAGGTGTGGGCTCCCCTCCTGGGAGCAGGGGTTTGGGCACCTGATTGGAGGACACTCGGGCACATATTGAGCCACACAACTGCAAGGCTATCGGAAGATCTATCAGACACAACGGGCAGGAGTGGCGGTGTGGGCAGATGGTCAAGAGTACCTGCTCTGGGGCCAACCACCTGGGTCTGCGTCCCAGTCCTGCCATCTGCTAGCTGTGGCTCTGAGCCAGTGACTTGACACTTTCCTCAGTTCCCCCATCTGTCAAGTGAGGGTGACACATGACCATCAGTTTCACTCCAAAGGGTCACGGGTCGGTTCCCTGGGTTGCAGGTTTGATCCCCAGCACCGGTTGGGTGCATGGGGGAGGCAACCGATCGATTAGTCTCTCTCGTATTGATGCTTCTCTCTCTCCCCTTCCCTCCCTTCTACTCTCACTATAATCAATGGAAGAAATATCCTCAGATGAGGATTAACAAAAATAAACAAATAAAATGTCACAGGCTGATGAAAGGATGCAATGAGCATCAGATCAATGCCCTGGACATCAAGCATGTCAAACTCACGGGCCGTGGGCCTCATTTGTTTGGTGTTAGCCTTTGAGTTTGACAGGCTTGCTGTACATAGTGAGGGATCTCATGGCAGCTGCTAGAGACAGAGAAGATAAGCCACACCTAGAAGTGATGCTCTGCTACTCCCAAGGAGGTGTTCTTTTTTAAAATATATATATATTTTTATTGATTTCAGAGAGGAAGGGAGAGGGGGAGAGAGAAACATCAATGATGAGAGAGAATCATTGATCGGCTGCCTCCTGTACGCCCCCTACTGGGGATCGAGCCCTCAACCCAGGCATGTGCCCTTGACTAGAATTGAACCCAGGACCCTTCAGTCTGCAGGCCGATGCTCTAGCTACTGAGCCAAACCAGCTAGGGCTCAAGGAGGTGTTCTTTACCTCTCGGCTGAGTGGCCGGGACCCTGACAGAGGCTGATGAGGCGCTGATGTCTTTGGCTGCTAGAGCATGACCGCTAAGAGCATAGACCAGTGATGGTGAACCTTTTGAGCTCAGCGTGCCAACATTTTGAAAAACCCTAACTTAACTCTGGTGCCATGTCACCTATAGAAATTTTTTGATATTTGCAACCATAGTAAAACAAAGCCTTATATTTTTGATATTTATTTTATACATTTAAATGCCATTTAACAAAGAAAAATCAACCAAAAAAATGAGTTCGCGTGTCAGTGTCGTAGGTTCGCCATCACTGCCCTAGAGTGACTGAGAGAATGAGATGGGAACACGGCAAGGTTCTTAGGATTTCACTGGCACATGGTGGACACTGATCAGCATTCTCTATCCTGAATGACCCTGCCCAGCCAGGAGGGTGGAGTCAGAGTCCCATGTGAAGGTGAGAGAGGTGTTTCCTGGAGGAAAATGCTTCCCTGTCCTGGGCCCCTTTGCTCACAGGCACTTTGAGCTGAGTGACCGAAAGGACCCCCAGGAGGCGGCTAAGCTCTTCTCCGTGCCTGACTTCGTGGGGGACGCCTGCAAGGCCATAGCGTCCCGGGTGCGGGGGGCCGTGGCCTCGGTCACCTTCGATGACTTCCACAAGAACTCGGCCCGCATCATTCGCACGGCCGTCTTCGGCTTCGAGACTCTGGAACCCAAGGGGACCGATGCTGAGACTCTGCTCCAGCCCCGGGACCGGGCCATCTTCCCCCAAAACGGACTGGTGATCAGCAGCGTGGATGTGCAGTCGGTGGAGCCTGTGGACCAGAGGACCCGGGACGCCCTGCAGCGCAGCGTCCAGCTGGCCATCGAGATTACCACCAACTCCCAGGAGGCAGCTGCCAAGTGAGTGAGGGCAGCCGCCCGCAGTGCCTCCCATGGCCAGACCTCTCCAGGGGCTCCATCTCCAGCCCCCTGCTGGGCCCTGCATAACATGGCGTCCCCTGATGGTCAGTCTGCTGTTGTCCTATGGGGAAGACAGCATGGTCCACTTAGAGTGTGACCAGATGCCGCCCTGCTCCTGTGGCTTCTCGCCTTGCTTGTGCCAGAACCAAGCTCATTTCTGTGCTCTTGCAGGCACTCTGAGGGCAGCCCTGCCCCCCCCTCCTCACCTTTCAGCCTTCTCCCCAGGCTCCAGGCCCACCAGCTCCTTTCTTTGTTTTGTTTTTGTTAGTTTTAGTTTTTTAAAAATTTTTATTGTTGAGAGTATTACAGATATCTCCCCCGCCCTTCATTACTGGTTCCCGCCCTGCCCCACCCCAGGCCTTCACCACCCTATTGTCTGTGTCCATAGGTAATGCATATATGCATATAAGATCTTTGGTTAATCTATGCCCACCCCTCTCCCCCCTCCCCTCTGAGATTCATCAGTCTGTCCCATGTTTCCAGGCCTCTAGTTCCATTTTATTCATCAGTCCATTTTGTTCATTAGATTTCTTGTTCATTTATTTTGATTTTTGGATTTGATTGTTGATATGTATTTATTGTCATTTTATTGTTCACATTTTCTATCTCTTCTTCCTCTTCTTAAAGAATACCCTTCAACATTTCATGTAATACTTGTTTGGTGGTAATGAACTCCTTTAGCTTTTTCTTGTCTGTGAAGCTCTTTATCTGACCTTCAATTCTAAATGAGAGCTTTGCTGGGTAGAGTAATCTTGGTTGTAGGTCCTTGCTTTCCATCACTTTGAATATTTCTTGCTACTTTCTTCTGGCCTGCAAAGTTTCTGTTGAGAAATCAGCTGACAGTCATATGGGCACTTGCTCCCTTGTAAGTAGGTAACTGCTTTTCTCTTGCTACCTTCAAGATTCTGTCTTTAACGTTTGGCATTTTAATTATGATGTGTCTTGGTGTGGGCCTTTTTAGGTTCCTCTTGTTTGGAGCTTTCTGCACTTCCTGAACTTGTAGGTCTATTTCTTTCACCAGGTAGGGGAAGTTTTCTGTCATTATTTCTTCAAATAGGTTTTCAATATCTTGCTCTCGCTCCTCTCCTGGCACCCCCATAATGCAAATGTTGGTACACATGAAGTTGTCCCAGAAGTTCCTTACCCTATCTTCATATTTTTGGATTCTTTTTTCTTTTTGCTCTTCTGATGGGGTGTTTTTGCTTCCTTATATTCCAAATCATTGATTTGATTCTCTGAATCCTCTACTGTTGAATCCCTGTAAGTCATTTAATTAGAGTATGCTTAATTTCTGACTGGTCCTTTTTCATGTCTTTGAAAGTCTCACTAAGTCCCTTGAAGCTCATTAAGGTCCTTGAGCATCCTTATAACCATTGTTTTGAACTCTGTATCTAGTACTTTGCTTGCTTCCATTTCACTTAGTTCTTTTTCTGGAAATTTCTTCTGTTCTTTCATTTGTGACATGTTTCTTTGTCTCTGCATTTTGGCTGCTTCCCTGTGTTTGTTTCTGTGTATTAGGTAGGGCTGCTGTTTCCTGGAATTGGTAGAGTGGCCTTGCGTAGTAGGTGTCCTGTGGGGCCCAGTGGCTCAGCCTCCCCAGTCGCCTGAGCTGGGCACTCTAGGTGCGCCCCTGTGTGCACAGTCTTGCTGTAGTTGAGCCTTGATTGCTGTTGGCATCATACCACCAGCTCCTTTCTGCTCTTCAAATGCACAGTTGAGCTGAAGGCCTTCTGCACGGGCTGCTCCCTGTTCCCAGGGTCCGCCCCTTGGGAGTTGGAGGACAGGCCCCTCCTCGGGCCTCAGCCCGAAGGTCACCTCCTTGGAGAGCCCATGGCTCTCTATCCAACTGCAGCGGCACCCTCTTTGCCAAGTCGCCATTGTGTCCTCACTTTCAGGGAACGGGCCATTGTCTGAAATCTTCCTCCTTTACTTGTTTCTTTCCCCTGGACGGTAAGCTGTATGAAAGCAGGGCCTTGGTCATGACCACATTCCCTTGAGCCCAGAATCGTGCTGGGCTCACAGTGCGCACATAGTTCTTCTGTTTCATGTTGGGTGCCTCCCATGGGCCAGGTTCTGTCCCACGTAGATCAGTGGTGCCTGCCCTTGGAGCTCCTGTGCCAGCTCTGCCCCACACCAGCATCTTCTCTGTTCTCTCTCCCATCCAGGCATGAGGCTCAGAGACTAGAACAAGAAGCCCGTGGCCGGCTTGAGCGCCAGAAGATCTTGGACCAATCAGAAGCCGAGAAAGCTCGCAGGGAACTCTTGGAGCTGGAGGCTCTGAGGTGGGTCGATAACTAAAGGAAGTCCTGACTGGGTAGCTCAGTTAGTTAGAGCATCGTCCCAATACGCCAAGATGGCAGGTTCGAGCTCCAGTCATGGCACATACTAGAATCAACCAACGGGTGCATGAACAAGTGGAACAATGCGTGATGTTTCTAAATATATATATATAAAATCAATATTAAAAAAGAACTAAAAGAAAAGATGGCCTGCTGAGGGTTCTGACAAAGCAGCTGGTGGGGAGAGCCAGGGGGGTGTTTGTGAAAGTGTCTGCAGCACAAGTCAGAGCTGGAGGAGAGCAGGCAGGGCAGGGCTTCCTCTGGGTCTTGCTGACTGTGGGTGTCCCCAGCACGGCCGTGGAGAGCACCGGGACCGCCAAGGCAGAGGCCGAGTCCCGCGCAGAGGCGGCACGCATCGAGGGACAGGGCTCCGTGCTGCAGGCCAAGCTGAAAGCAGAGGCCTTGGCCATCGAGACGGTGAGTGGGGGAGATGCCCCTGGCAGGGTGTGGCCTGCTGTCCCTGCAGCCGAGTGGGATACCAAGTGCCCTAATATTCAGCTCTACTCACATGTTTGTGGTTTATAAAGTCCCTTGTCCTCTGTCAATTCACTTCCTACCTGCCTGGAAGACACAGATGAGTATTATACTCATCTTCCGTGTGGTATGCGCTCGAACATTGGGCAGTTTTGTTCCAGGTATTGCATATGTTTTACATGCATGATCTTATTTAATGTTCAGAAGCCCATGAGAGTAGGTATTATTGCATTTACAGATGAGGGGACTGAGGCTTGGACTGAGGGCCTCCCATGGGTCACTATCTAAAGGTGGCATCGTCAGGATTCACACTTAACTGACTATAAGTTTACAATCTCCTTACTTCCACCCCAGTTCCCTCAGGCTTGCTGGCGAGGTGACTTGCTGGACTGTCCCTGGGGGCCCACGTGATTGAAAGAATGCTGGATTTTCCCCTTTCAGGAGGCTGAGCTCCAGCGGGTAAAGAAAGTACGAGAATTAGAACTGACCTATGCCCGGTCCCAGCTGGAGCTGGAGGTGAGCAAGGCCCAGCAGCTGGCTGAGGTGGAGGTGAAGAAGTTCAAGCAGATGACGGAGGCCCTGGGCCCCAGCACCATCAGGGACCTTGCCATTGCAGGGCCAGAGATGCAGGTGAGAGTGGGGGGAGGGGCGTGTGTGTGTGTCTTGGGACCATACTGGGAACCAAGACGTTAGAGCCGGGGAGGCAAATACAACATCTAGAGCAGCGGTTCTCAACTTGTGGGTCGCGACCCCTTTGGCGGTCGAACGACCCTTTCACAGGGGTCGCCTAAGACCATCCTGCATATCAGATATTTGCATTACGATTCATAGCAGTAGCAACATTACAGTTATGAAGTAGCAACGAAAATAATTTTATGGTTGGGTCACAACATGAGGAACTGTATTTAAAGGGCCAGAAGGTTGAGAATCACTGACTAGAGAGATGCTGAGGGTGGAGGGGTGAGGTGAGGGAGTGGTGGAACTGTCCCTGTATCCCAGGTCCTGACCTGTATCACTTGAGCTGGTGTCATATTGGGCACTGCACTAGACTCAGCAGTGGACCGGAGCTTCTGGGGGCAAAATAAACAGATGGGACATCCGTGTGACAAGTGCTTCAAAGAAAGTCAAGTGGGTGATACCGTGAAAGGGGAGGTGACATTTCAAATTAGTTGGTCTAAGGACGGTCACTTGAGCACTATGCAGAGTTGACACGAGCTTCCCAGGAGAGGGTCCAAGTGCAAAGACACAGGAGAATGAAACTTGCCGCATTTAAGGACCAGAAAGGCCTGGCGTGCGAAGGGTGGAATGGTGAGCTCCTGGGGCAGCTGCAGGGAGGGGCTGAGCCTTCTGTGGCCCCAGGCCTTCTGTGGCCCCAGGAAGAGGGCGATGCGCCCTCGGGCCCCGCTGAGGCCCCTCGCCTATCACTGACTGAGCCTATGAGGACGGCTTGGGGGGCAGTTGCAGTGTCCGATGAGTGGGTGGTAGCCGCCCTAGAGAAGCGGCCAAGGGGATGAGAGAAGGGACCGGGGTCTGACTCTGTCTTCTCACCCTCCAACTCCCTCCAGGTAAAACTGCTTCAGAGCCTGGGCCTGAAATCGACCCTCATCACTGACGGCTCCACTCCTATCAACCTCTTCAGCACAGCCTTGGGTCTGCTGGGGCTGGGGTCCGAGGCCCAGCCGGCAGCCAAAAAGGCGGCCGGGGGTCCTGGCCCCGAAGAACACTTGCTTCTCCATTCCTCTCAAGTTCTTGGAAGCAAACACACTGTGCCTTAGCGCCGTACAACGTCGACAAATAAAACGTACACCTCTGGGCATTGAAACCCTTGTCTCGTCTGTGTCACGGGGGAGCTTAATGCGAAGGTGGGCAGGGGAGGAGGGGTCGCGAAGACCTGACATCTTGAGGTAGTTGCTAGACGACCCCATGTGTAATGTGGAGAGGGAACGAGGCCGGGGAACCCTAACCCAAAGTCACACTCTTCAGCCAGACTTCCTTCTGGCAGCAGCTTGCCTCCGGCTGCAGGTGGGAGATGCCCCTGGTGAGAGGACGGGGCCTGCACTGCACTGGCAGCGGCTCTGCCGATTCCTCCAGGACCCCAGCGGCAGGTGCATGCACCCCACCCTCAGCACGTGGGCGGCTCCTTTGGCGCCACCTGCTGGCCACACCTGGCAGGCCTGTGCGCCCTGCGCCTGTGCAGTCTCCCTGTCAGGCGGGGAGGAGAATCCTGCCCAGGGGAGGTAGGAACTGGAGTGCCTCCTGGGTTTCCAGTGTGGGCTCGTCGAGGGCATCGCGGGAGGAGTGTCTCCTCCCCCCCCCCTCCCCAGGACTGTTTGAGGGAAGAGCCCCGGTGCCATCCGTGTGGGCACCTGTGGAGGCTGCAGGGTGACGGTCCCTTCAGCCTGGTCTCCGCTGAGGAAGCAGAAGATCCCAGGGTGGAGAGACGCTTGGGTTTGCTGGCTGTGTGGCCAGAGGGGGCGAGTCAGCCTCTTGATCTCTTCCTGGCTGTGATGGGCCAGCAAGTCCCCTATTGAGCAGGGCTGCAGTTTTGTGTGTTTTTAGGGTCTTTATCCTCCCCCCATCACCCCCTCCCCCCCCGTGGGGCCTGACCCCAGGAGCCTTGCCCCTTTCCAAGTTGAGTTGCATTTGTGTGGCCAGTGGCTCCACTCACGTCTGAGCTGGTGGAGGCCAGGGGCTGTTTAGCCCTAGCACTTGGTGGAGCTGGCTCAGCCCCTTCGCCTCTGCTTCCTCCCAACTCTCCTCCACTTCCCTTGAGCGGGCGATGAATTTAAAGCTCTTCACCTGGTGCCTGGCACGTGGTAAGGGATGTCAGCACTGTTCACTGCCAGGGGCCTCGGGTGAGTGACAGCCGGCAAGGTCATGGCGGGGGCATTCCTCCTTCCCATTGCAGCCACCAGCTCCCATGGCCATCTCTACCTCTGAACCCTCAACGCCTGCTGCTTCACCCTCACCTTCCAGCAACCAGTCCTCCAACTCAAGGCTCCGGTGACCTTGACCCTGTCCATGTCATTCCCTCACTCAAAACCTCCCTTAACCCCCCACCTCTCCCCTCCCAGGTGATACTTAGTGGGAAAGCCCCACCCCACGCTGACCAGCTGTGTGTTGCTGGAAGGGGAACACCCACATACTCACACACTGACGCATCTCATGTTAAAGTCATGGCAACAAATCTCAAGGAGACCTAATGTCTGCCCTCTGAATACACGTCTTGAGCTTGTGCTAGATCCCCTTAGGGACACCTCTTCACAGCCCCTCTCCTCTCAACCTCCCCCACACCCCTGCCCACTTCCTCTCACCTCTTTGGGGAAATACAAGTAACTTGGGCAGGAAGGCTGGCCCCTCCCCAGCAAATCTCCGCTCTCCCTCCTATTCCCTCCTGTCGGCAGCACCTCCCCTGGGCTCTAGGTCCCACCGATCTCAAGTCCTGAGTGCACTCCCGCATCCATCACCTTCTCTGCCGCCAGTTCCTCCTCCCCTGGATCGTTGTCACCAGCCAAACGTGCTCCACTCTCTTCCTTGTAGAACCTGAGTGAACTCTCCCTTAGCCCCACATTCCTTGCAGCTGCCACTGCCTTCACGTTCCCTTCGCAGCCAAATTCCTGTTTCCATGCCTCACTCTCATTATCCCTCAAGCCACTCCAATGAGCTCTTGTCTCCGCCCCGTGCTACCTGGGAACAACTCAAATCAGCATTACCGATGATGTCCCTGCCGCTAGCCCAGTGTTAGGGTCTCCTCGTCCACCCCTCTCCCACCTGGTTCCCGTGATGCCGCCTCCTCCACCTTTCCCACCTCACTGGCCGCTCCCCAGTTGCCTTGGGCGGCTCCACTTCCTCTGCTCAGTCCAGACCATGAGTCACCCTGGACCCTGCTCCCTGACTCAGCCGCTTTCTCCATCTCGCCACCTCAGGTCTCACCCTGAGGTCTGGGCTGATTTCCATTGATGACTTCCTTGATGTCTCCACGTGAATCTCTAATGGCTGTCAGGCTTGGCCACATGACTTGCTCTGGCCAATGATGAAACTCAAGGGGCAGTGACATCATCATCCTCTTTTCCCTTTTCGTGACCAGCAATATCCCATGTAGAGGCTGCTCCATCAGCCTGGGTCCCAGAGAGAAAAATGGCAAGAAGGAGAGGCCAGCTCACCCACAGTAAACATGCAGCAGGAGCAAGAAATAATATTTGCTGTTTTACATCACTGAGGTTTGGGGGGTGGGGTTAATACGGCGGTACAATCTAGCTTTCCCTGACTACTATAGGGTGTCCCAAAATTCACGCAAGATTTGCAATTGAATTGAATTGCCAATCTTGTGTGAATTTTGGGGCACCCTATACATGCAGCTCACCAAGCTGTGAGATACTACAAGGCAGGAGAGGAAGCTGGTCTTTAAACTGTGTGCATGAGGATGGGCTCAGCATGGGTGGTATGATGGAGACAGGATCTACCTCAGTGACAGGAAAACGGGCCTTGATGGAAATGCAGTGGAGTTACGGCTTGCACTGGAGCCAGAGACTTTTTAAAAATATATATATTTTGCCGAAACCGGTTTGGCTCAGTGGATAGAGCGTCGGCCTTCGGACTGAAGGGTCCTGGGTTCGATTCCGGTCAAGGGCATGTACCTGGGTTGCGGGCACATCCCCAGTAGGAGGTGTGCAGGAGGCAGCTGATCGATGTTTCTCTCTCATCGATGTTTCTAACTCTCTATCTCTCTCCCTTCCTCTGTAAAAAATCAATAAAATATATATATATATATTTTAAATCTTTTTTTAAAAATATATTTTATTGATTTTTCACAGAGAGAAAGGGAGAGAGATAGAGAGTCAGAAACATCGATGAGAGAGAAACATTGATCAGCTGCCTCCTGCACACCTCCTACTGGGGATGTGCCTGCAACCAAGGTACATGCCCTTGACCGGAATCAAACCTGGGACCTTTCAGTCCGCAGGCCAACGCTCTATCCACTGAGCCAAACCGGGTAGGGCTGGAGCCAGATTCTAAGTCAGTCCCTGGTACCAAATTTATCCTTGAAGGTCCCCTAAACAGCCCATCAAACACAGAACAGCACAGCCTGTTTTCCTCCAGCAGCGGAGCACATGGCTTTTCTGGGTTGAATACCAGATGGAGCAATGGAATTGTGTAAGGGCCCCTTGAAAAAGAAAATCCTGTCTATAAGAGCAAGATCACATTCAGCGCGGCAAGGTGTGGTTTACCAAGTCCTTTTTCTCTTCTTCCTAAGCGCACAGCTCCTCTCTATTTCCCAGCGTCCCTTGCACGCAGCCGTGGCCCATGACTGAGTTTGTAGCTGGTGGAACTCAAGTGGAAGTGGTATGTGCCCATTCCCTGCCTTCCCAGCAAGCAGCGTGTGTGTACTAAGCCTTGTGCTAGATCCCCTTCAGGACACCTCTTCACACCCCCTCTCCTCTCAACCTCCCCCTCCAGGCGTGCCCCCCCACCCCACCCCGCTGCCCATGGGAGGAAGCTGAATGGAACCACAGGTGGCCAGCAGAGCCCCCACATCTGTGTCTGGAGAGCTGCTTCACAATTAGGAGCACCTGATTGGGGCTTAACGTATGTTAAAAATAAACTATCGTGTTTGAGCCACTGTACATCTTGAGGTCAATGCAGCAGCTCAGGCCCTTTAACCATCACAGTATGAGAGGCAGGAGGAGACTCAAGACCACCTGAGGGAACCTCTCAGCGGCAGGGCCCAGTGAGTGGGTGAGGCGATGGGAAGCCCTGCACGGTGGTTCTCCATTCAGGCTAAAAGCGTGTAGCTGAATCCAGGAAGTTATGGCTGCACTTATCCTAATCCATCCGGGCTGCTGTCACAAAGTACCACAGACTGGGTGGCGCATAAACTACAGAAATGTATTTCTCCCGGTTATGAAGGCTGCAAGTCCAGGACTAAGGCACCAGCACGGTCACATTTTGGTGAGGCCCCTCTTCCTATTCACAGCCAGCGCCTTCTAGCTGTGTCCTCGGGTCTCTTTTATCAGGGGCGCTAACCCCATCCATGAGGGCTTGTGACTTAATCACATCCTAAAGGCCTCACCTCCAAACACCGTCACATAGGGCACTAGGTTTCAACGCATGAATGTTGCAAGCACGCATTCAGACCATAGCAATATACTAGGATAATGTGACTCCACCACATTCCCCAGGTGACCCCAATTCAGCCGAGACTTCCCGAGGCTGTACACACAGGCTCCTCCTGGCAGGTTCCTCCTGAGCTTAGTCCAGTCACTGGATATGGGACCACAGGCACCACGCTGTCCTCAGGCCTTGGCCCATGTTCTATTTGAGTGGGAGATGCTCACTCTTGCCCAACGCTCCCTCGTCTTTTTCAGGCCAGTAGCTGGATTTACGTAGACAGACTCCTGACGTTGCTATAAAAGGTTAGGGCCCAAGAGCCAGGACCATCCAGGGACAGAGGGCTCGAGTGCTCATTGGCCGGAGGAGTTGACGCAGGAAAGAAGAAGGTCTTCTCACACCTTGACTGACTGGGCCAGGCCAGGTAGGAGGACACCTGCGGAGCTGAAGGGACTGCGGAGCTTGTGACTGTCTTCCTCGAGTATAAATGTGTCCCTGTCGCCGTGCTAACACTCCTGCAAGTGCCCCCCGGAGAGTCCAGGTGACTTACTGCACATTGTTCACGATGGCGCGACCTGGTTAACAATGATGGGATTCTACGCCACCATTAAGAAGACCACTGATTGGGCTGCTGTGTGTGGCGGGGGTGAAGGCTCTGCAGCCAAGCCAGCCAGGTTGGCCTCCTTCTCAGGATCTCTCCTTTTTGGAAAAGGCTTGTTGTATAGCTTAGTACACACTACAGTGTAGGCATCAGTTCAGGTAGAATAATACAAGTTCAAGTAGTACACACTACAGTTCAAGTAGAATAATACAAGTCAAAAGCACTTGGAGCAGGGGTAGCTTGTTAGCAGAACAGCATCTATAAAATATTTTAAGACATATGTGTAAGGGTGAATTTAGACAGGTACATAAGCAATGAGTAGCAGCGGTCGCCTCTGGGGAGAAGTGAGCACTTAAGGTGCCAGTTGCCTTCATCGCCCTTTGAAAAATTGATGTTGAGAGAGAGGGACATGGTAAGGGAGAAAGAGAAACACCATGTGAGAGCATGCCCCCTACCGGGGATCGAGCCCATGATCCGTACATGTGTCCTAATCAGGAATCAAACCAGCAACCTTTTTTATTTTTATTTTTTATTGATTTCAGAGAGGAAGAGGGAGAGATAGAAACATCAATGATGAGAATCATTGATCAGATGCCTCCTGCACACCCTCTACTAGGGATTGAGCCCACAACCCTGGCATGTGCCCTTGACCGGAATTGAACCTGGGACCCTCAGTCCGCAGGCCAACGCTCTATCCACTGAGCCAAACCGGCTAGGGCAAACCAGCAACCTTTCTTTTTTTAAAAATATATTTTATTGATTTTTTACAGAGAGGAAAGGAGAGGGATAGAGTTAGAAACATCAATGAGAGAGAAACATCGATCAGCTGCTTCCGGCACACCCCCTACTGGGGATGTGCCCGCAACCAAGGTACATGCCCTTTACCGGAATCAAACCTGGGACCTTTCAGTCCACAGGCTGATGCTCTAGCCACTGAGCCAAACTGGTCAGGGCACCAGAAACCTTTTGATGGTGCACAGGGAGATGCCCAATCAACTGAGACACACCAGCCAGGGCTCATCATCCTGTTTTTTTTTAGTCTGCAACCTAATTTTTTCCCCTGGTAATATTTTGCCTATTATTTTGAAAGATTACTTCAATGGCTCCATGTGGCCCTAGGATAGTCCAAATGCCCTACTGAGCTCCTCAGGCTGCCTGATGGCTCCCCCCAATCTCTCACTAGTTCTCCACCCCCAACCCCCAGCACATTTCAGCAACATGATCTCATCAGGTTCCATTTCCAAAACTAGCTCTCTGTCCTGTCCTCAGCTGAAAACCAGCTCTCTCTTCTGCGTTCTCTTCTGGCTCCAAACCCGACCAGCTTCCTAAATGGCCCACATCCTTCACCAGCACCTACTTCACAGCACTGCCTACTCCTATCCCCCAACAAACACCCCCCTAACCGCATGACCAGGTCCCCCCGCTGGCCTGTGACCTCCGAGAGGGCTCAGCACACACCTGCTGAGTTTCAGCTCTCTGGACATGTGGGCCCCCTGGCTACACTAGTATAAGAATAAAATGAGTAACAGCTGCAAACAACCCCGGCGCAGGATCCGGCATATGGTAAGCTCAATATAGTTTAAAAAAAAAAAAAAAAAAAAGCCAGTGCCAGACAGTAGAGAAAGCTCAGAGGGTAGAGATGGCTGCTTGGAACAGATGCCCAGAACAATGTCTGCCACCCAATAGGTGCCCAAAAAAACGTTTAAGAAGGAACAGTGATTCTCGACCTTCTCAGGAAGAATTGATCACCTGGAGATTATTAAAATTGCAGACTTCTGGGCCCATCCCTAGAGACTCCAACTCTGGTTCAATGTCCTAGAAGCTGAATTAAAAGAAAAAAAAAATACCCCACAGGTGGTCTAAAGACTTCACTGAGAAACCAACTGGTCCACTTGTGAATATTTATTAAGCAGCTACAATAGGCCCGGTTAAGGTTACTCTTCATCGGGGGATAGAGAAGGAGCAAGAAAAGTCCGTGCCCTTGTGGAGTTTATATTCTAGGGCCTAGAAAACACCAGGGACAGAAATAAATGCAGACAGCTCGGGACAGTGTCGGAGAGGAAATGAAGCAGGTGGGCAAGGGGACATGGCCTGACCTTGGGCGGCAGGGAGGTCTCTGTGGAATGTGAGGAAGGACCTAGCCAGTCCATACAGGGGGAGAAGCAGCCCAGGGACCTTCCTTCTTCCCCCAGCTCCCCCCACCCAGGCCCCAGTCCTAGAGTATTTCACAGGGAAGCAGGTCCAGGATAGTGAAGCCCCTTTATTATCCAAGTTCTCAGAGCTGGGACCGACGGGACAGAGGACGCTGCCATGGGGAAGGACCCAGACGGCTCCCTGTGCCCGGCCACAGGACCTGCAGGCTTCCTCTGGCCAGGGGCAGAGTTCGGGTACCCCGCCCTTACCCCATCTCCCTCACACAAGCGTCCCTCCAGTCTCGGGCCAAGCCAGACCCCAGGGCTAAGCCAGCAGGGGCGACGATGCCCAGCCCTCAGACCAGCCTCTTGGTGCCCCGAAGCACTGCCTGTGTGGGCGGGGTCTCCTGAGCATCCTTCCTGATTTGGAGCCCAGGGGTGGGACTGGCCTGACCCACTTCCAGCGGGTTGGACAACACATTAGGAAGACAAGAGCCTGGACCTCCTGGGAGGAAGAGGGGAGCCGTGTGACACAGGAGACTCCCAGGGCAGGTGGGCCGCAGGGGCTGAATTCCGAGGTCACTTCTTCTTGGCGCGGTCGGCCGCATCCAGGGCAGCCATGTTGCGGGCGGCGGTGATCAGGTGGATGACGCTGATGAGGGACTTCAGCAAGGCGACAGGGGCGGTGATCCACAGTCCCATTCGGAAAAGACCCACAGAGCCGACTGTGGGAAGGGAGCAGGGCAACGCTGAGAACACGGGACACGGCGAGGGGGAGGGCCCACATCTCCCTGGGCAGGCCAGAACCCCCCACCCTCCAGCCCTGCCCCTCATCTCCTACCTAAAGGTCCCTCGGAGAAACTGAACAGGTAGAGGAGGCAGTAGAAGAGTTCATTCCCAGCACACAGGGTAAACAGAGCAGGCTGCACAAATAGCAAACGGGCTGCTTAAACAAGAGGGCGGGACAGTGTGCAAACACCCCCCACCCCCAACACACACAGGAACGGGGGCCAATCTCTGTGAGGATGGGGAGCTGGAAGTGTACTGGGAAATAAGGGAGTGGATGGCAGGGAGGAACAGAGTAACCGCCTGAACGATTCCCAGGCCCTCCCCACCCCCACACCTCAGCTTGTAGGGCTCCCCTCCCCTGGGACCAGGGCACCGCCCAGGGTTTGAGTAAGTGAGGGGGTAGGAAATGCTCACCCGGGAGGTGTAGTAGATACGAAGCACCCGGTTTCCCGACAGGTCGATCATCTTGTGACTTTCACTGCCCCGGACCACAGAGCTTGGGGAGAAAGCAGAGGAATCCATGAGCCTTCATTACCGCTGACACCCACCTAATCCTCTTCACAGCCTCCAGGAGGAAGGTACTGGGATTGCCTCTGCTGTACTCAGGAGGACCTGGAGCCCAGCTGAGCACCACTGTTTGGCCCAAAGCCACACAATTACCTAGTTGGGGACAGAGCCAGCATTCAAATGCCACATTCAAAAGCCCCTGTTCCCGTTCCTAGGAGCTGTTAGCTATTTGGAAGCCTTGACTATCCAGTCAGAAGCGTTTTAGGGATTGCTGCCAGAGAGGACCTGCCCATGGTTGTTCAAAGCAAGCTGAAAAGGAGACCTCTCAGAAGCCTGAAGCCATCCCAGACACCCTCCCAGGCCGTCTCACCCCTCCCTTCAGCAGGCCAGCACCCCCAGAGCTGCAGACCTGTGGAGGTGCAGCCAATGGCTGGCCACATCCAGGCTCATGCTGAGCTGGAAGAGCAGGGTGGCACGAGGGTAGAGCAGGGCCAGGTTGACCAGCAGGCACATGGTGGCGCAGCGGTCGGTCAGCATGTCCAGCATGGCCCCAAACCGGGTCCCTGAAAAATGGGGGCTGTCAGTTGGGAGGAAACTGTTAGGGGGCAGCAGATTGACAACAGGGGCCATAGGTGTGTATCGCTCTGATGCAAAGTCTAAAAGAAGATGAAGAATGTCCACCATCCACTGCCTGGGAAGGAAAGCAGGCTGCCCCACGGGGTGCGAGGTCAACGGACAAAGGCCACCATAACATGAAATGAGGAGGCATGGGAGTGTGGAGAGAGAGTGGAGGTGGGGGGCGGGGTGGGGATGAAAAAGCAAGTTTACAGGTAACTCATCAATCCCAGAACCAAGAGTCCAGGTGTCAAGACAAGGAGACTCAAAGTCCAAGGGGAAGTCTTGGAGGTGGGCCTGGGGCAGAGACTCAGCCCTCCAGATGCCACCTCCCTTGCCCCATCCACCCTCCCCCCAGCAGGCCTTCTGGAACCGGGATCGCTGTGCCCGGCACAGTAGCATCCAGGACACACCTGTTGGAGGACATTAACTCAAAGACCTCCAGCACTTCACTGCCCACCCAGTCCTGCTATGACACCCCCTCCCTACCAGTGGGTTCTCCCCGACAGCTCGCTTAAACCCCTTCTGCAAAACCAGGCCATGCAGTTCTGCTCCACAGAGATGAGAATGACAGCGTCCTTGGATCCCAGGGCATCTGCCCACCCTCAGGTCCCCAGGAGGCAGGAAAAGGGAGCCGCGGGTTGTCGTGCCTCAAGGTTGGCTGGGAGGAGCTGTCTGTCACCTTGATTAAGGATTCGCGCAGCGTATCCATCGAAAGCGTCCAGGAGTCCGCTCAGCAGGTAGAAGGAGGAGGCCGTGAGGGGGCAGCAGGGCATGAAGTAGAAAGAAATGATGGCGAAGACGATCCGGGCATAACCTTGGGATGGGACGGGGGAGACGGATGGGGCGGGATCAGGAGGGCTGCCCAAGGCCCCTCTCCCTGCGCTCCGGCCCGGCGCCGTGGGCAGCACTCACCAATTAGGTTAGGCACAAACAGGAAGATATTTTCGCTTGGCATCGCGGCGGCCCCCTTGCCGCCCCGGACCGATCCGGGGGTGCCAGCTGTTCACCCAGAGAGGATCTCAGCCCCGCCGCGCGGCCTCACCCTCCTGCCCGGCGCTCCGCGCGCCACACCCCGCTGCCCGCGCCCGGCCCCAGATGTGAAAGCTCGCAGCCCGCGGGAGCCGGGGCCGCCCCAGCTGTGAGCGGGGCGCAGGGGGCGCGCACACCCCGCCCTTCCGATGGGCGGACCCCCGCCTCCACCCGCCCCGCAGGCGCCGCAGTCTCCAGCTGCGGTCCCTCCTGCTCCAGTGGTGCTCAGCTTCCGAGAATCTACTCTTCTGCGCGCGTACTTCCAAAATTGGAGAAAGGAATAGGAGGCCTTAAAAAATGGCTGCGGCCCCTTTAAGACCTGCCCGCTTCCTTTTCCTTTTCCTCCCTCCGCCCCTTTCCATCGGCTCGTACCAAGGCACAGAGGGAGGGGGGGAGGAAGGACGGAGGGAGAAGGGGAGGTCCGGAGAGGAGAGGCCTCGATGAATATCCGTACTTTGCTTTCGGAGGCGGGTGTGACTCCCTGGAGACAAAGACGAGGAGGGGAAACTCCGTCCTCCCGCGTCCCCGCGTCCCCGGAGGCGAAGTGATGTAGTACAGTCCGCGGCGTCCTCTCCCCGCCCCTCTCCCCGCCTCCTGGGCGCTCGCGGGCTCGGGCTGCGCGGCGGCTAGAGAGGCTGGAGGGCGGCCCGGGGCGGGGCTGCCGCTCGCGTGCCCCTAGTGGTGGGAGGAATAGGTCGCAGGCTTCGCCCGAAGTGCGGCGCCCGCTTCTCCAGCCTCCGGCGCTGGGGGCACCGCCCCGCAGCAGGGACCTGCGGCGGGTGGAGGAGAAGCCGGAGCAGCGCGTGCGACTCGCCGGGAAATGCTCCCCCCGCCCCTCCCGGCCTTTGGTTCTGGAATCCCTCATCGCCTGGCAACGGGGCCGCGGAACCCCGCAAACACCGAGGGTTTTATAGGGACGGGCAGCGGCGCCGCCGCCGGGTCCCCTCTTTCCTACCTCGGCCTTCCTCCCCGCTCCACCTCCCCGTCCCCAGCGGTCTGTCACCGGGGCCCGAACCTCCCCCGCCTCCCTCCTGCCCGGTAGCCCAAGATTCAGCCCGTCTGCCAGGTCGGGGGCGGCCGGTCGGCGGCCTTGGATCCCAGGGAAGAGCTGTGGGTGGGAAGGAAAGAGGGGCCCCGGCGACCGGGGGGAGGGGGTTACTGTGGAACTTCCCACCCAGGGAGATTTAAGGCGACGGTTTTTATTTTATTTTATTTTTTTACTTCCCCCTTCCTCCCTAGAGAACTACGGAGACAGGATGGTTCTGTATCTAAAGGCCTGGTTTAAGCCTGGGCCTGGGAATGAATGGAGTGGGGAGGGTGTGGAGGAAGTGGGCCGGTTTCTCAGCACAGATTCCAACTGTCCCCAGGGGGATGGAAGCCAGTCCCACCAGGAGTAAGGAGAGGAAGGGGAGCGGGCTGTCCCAGGCTGCAGCGTCCTTGAGTGGAGGTTCGGTGAGCATTGGAGGGGGCTCTAGAGGTGGGGGCGAGCCCAAGTAGAGTCTGGCCAGGGCACCCAGACTCCCCCTAAGAGACTCTACCCCCAGCACTAGGCCCCCCACTTACAGGGCCTTCTGGGCCACATCTCAGGGCCCAGCCCTTCAACTCCTCGCAGGGCCCGGGTCTGCAGGAACTCCCAGGCTGAGTCCTGACTTTCTCTTCACCAGAAGCCTTCATTATCCCGTTCTGAGGAGTTCCTGGCCCAGATCAGCACAGAACTCACCGATGAGGCCTTGTTTGTTGCTGGCTACCACGTGAACCCTGTGCCCAGCAAGGAAAAACAGACACAAGACCAAGAGACTCAGATATACAAACACGGTGATTCCCCCGTGTCGGGACCACTGTGTCCAGAGACCCTCCCATAACTCTAGTTCCAGTTCCTGACTCCTTCCCAACCATAGCCGACTTCTCCAGGAATCTGTCCATCTCCCCTGTCTCCCCATCTCACAGCCAGACGCCCCCCACTAACCAGGACCCACTCCTCACTGCTAGCTAGGAATCCCCGCAGCCTCCTCCCTAGCCCATCTGTTGGTGGCCATGTACTGAGGGATAGTCCTTTCTCTGACTGGGGCCTCTACTTCCAGAAGTCTTCACCAAGACCCAAGGCACCGACACTTGGTGAGTGAGGCTTCAAGGGAGATGCCCGTTGTCCTGGGAGAAAGATGAGCCTGTAAGGGGAGAGAGTGAGGGTTTGACAACATCCCATCCGGGCAGGGGGATTTTTAAACCAGGCAGTCCTATTCTGTTCTGCGCTGACCCTGGAATTCAGAGTTCTCATCCCTCTCCCTTCCCTCCCACCATCTCCAGCTCTGACAGGAACCATGCCTGCACCAACGCACACCTTCTGCCATCCCGTCGTGACAAGGTATGTACAGGGTCCCCAGAGCACAAGGTCATTCGGTAGTAACCAAATATTTAGGAACGTGGGACACAGAAAAGAATGATACAGTTCTTGCTCTTGTAAAGTTCACAGTTTAGTGTGGGGCCAGTCAAGTGTATGGCCAATTACTATGTAATATGGGTGAGTTCCCGTAACAGAAATGGAAACAGCAAGAAGAGCACTTATCCCTGATCAGTTGGGACAGAAACAAAAGGAATCATGGAGCTTCCTGGAAGAGGTGACACCACAGAAAGAATTATCCAGGGGAAAACATGTTAGTAGGTAGGGGTTATACCAAGTGTCGGGCTTGTGTAAGCAAAGGCACAAAAGTGAGTCTCAGTAGAGTGAGTGTGAGTATATGTGTGTGTGTCTTCCTAGGGCAGGGGAGAGGTGAGACTAGAGTAGTTAAACTGTTGGGAGTATCCAGGCAAGGTAGCCAGGGACTAATCAAGAGAACTTACTAAGATCCTTATGTGTGCTTTATTAAGATCCTTATTTATTTATTTATTTATTTATTTGTTAATCCTCACCCAAGGATATTTTTTCCATTGATTATTAGAGCGAATGGAAGTGTGTGTGGGGGGGGGTGGGGGTGAGGGCTGATACGTCTAAATGGGAGAGACACATCGATTGGTTGTCTCCCGCATGCACCACAACCAGGGACCGGGGATTGAACCTGCCACCCAGGTACCTGCCCTTGACCAGGAATCGAATACGTAACCCTTTGGTGTGTGGGTCAGTGCTCTAACCACTGAGAACACTGGCCTGAGCAAGATCCATAGATGTTTTCCTCGCCGAGGAGTCATTGAAGAGATTTGAGCAAGAGCAGTTGGAATTTTAGATTAGTCATTCTGGTGGTCAATGGGGAGAATGAATTGGAAAGGGGAGAGACCAGAGGCAGGGAGGCCAGTTAGAAATTATTCCAAGAGACTAAGCTAAAGATGACTAGGTCCTGAATTGTCACAGTGATAGTAGAGATGAAAGCAAGGGCAGATACAAGAAATAAAGACCAACCCCTATCAAAATACCAATGGCATTTTTCACAGAACTAGAAGAAATAATCCTAAAATTTATATGGAACCAAAAAGGACTCTGAATAGCCACAGCAATCTTGAGAAAGAAGAACAAAATTGGAGGTATCATGCTACCTGATATCAAACTATACTACAATGTTACAGTAATCAAAACAGCATGGTACTGGCATAAAAACAGACATCTAGATCACTGAAACAGAGAGCCCAGAGATTAACCCATGTCTATATGGTACAATGGAGTAGTGACAAGCTATTCAATAAATGGTGTTAGGAAAACCGGATAGATACATGCAAAAAAATGAAACCAGACTACTCTCACACCAAATACAAGAATAAACTCAAAATGGATTAAAGACTTAAATATTAAGATCTGAAATCATAAACCTCCTAGAAGAAAACATAGGCAGCAAACTCTTGACATTGTGCTGAGATATATATATATATATATATATATATATATATATATATATATATATATTTGGATATATCTCCTCAGGCAAGGGAAACAAGCAAAAATAAACAAATGGGGTTGCATCAAACTAAAAAGTTTTTACACAGCAAAGGAAACTATCAACAAAACAAAAAGACAGACCTATCTGTTGGGAGAAGATATTCACCAAGGATATATTCAATAAGGGGCTAATATCTAAAATGTATAAAGAATTCGTACAACTTAACACCCCAAACCCAAACAATCCAATTGAAAAATGAGCAGAAGACCCGAATGGGACATGCACTTGGCCAATATACACATGAAGTCACACTAATCATCAGAGAAATGCAAATTTAAACCACAATGAGATATCACCTCACACCTGTCAGAATGGCTATCATCAGTAAATCAACAAAGTGTTGGCCAGGATGTGGAGAAAAGGGAACCCTTGTGCACTGATGGTGGGAATACAGATTGGTATAGTCACTACGGAAAACAGTATGGAGGTTTCTCAAAAAATTAAAAATAGAACTACGTTATGACCCAGCAATTGCACTTCTGAGTATTTATACAAAGAAATCAAAAACAGTAATTTGAAAAGATACATGCATCCTTGTGTTCACTGCAGCATTATATGGAAGCAACCTAAATGTCTGTCAATAGATGATTAGTACATATATACGACGGAATATTACTTGGCCATAAAAAAGAATGAAATCTTACCATTTGCAACATGGATGGAACTAGAGGGTATTATGCTAAGTGAAATAATTCAATCAGAGAAAGACAAATACCATATGACTTCACTTATATGTGGAACCTAAAGAACAAAGTAAATGAATGAATAAAACAGAAACAGACTCACAGTTACAGAGAACAAACTGAGGGTTGTCAGATGGGAGGGGTTTGGGGGATTGGTTGAAAAAGGTGAAGGGCCGAAACCAGTTTGGCTCAGTGGATAGAGCGTCGGCCTGTGGACTGAAAGGTCCCAGGTTCGATTCCGGTCAAGGGCATGTACCTGGGTTGCAGGCACATCCCCAGTAGGAGATGTGCAGGAGGCAGCTGATCGATGTTTCTCTCTCATCGATGTTTCTAACTATCTCTCTCCCTTCCTCTCTGTAAAAAATCAATAAAATATATTTAAAAAAAGAAAAAGAAAAAGAAAAAGGTGAAGGGATTAAGAAGTACAAATTGGTAGTTACAAAATAGTCACAAGGATGTAAATAAAGAACAGCATAGGGAATATAGTCAATAATATTGTAATAAGTATGTATGATGCCAGGTGGGTACTTACCAGGGGGATCACTTTGTAACTTACATAACTGTCACTATGCTGTACACCTGAAACTAATATAAAATAATACTGAATGTCAACTGTAATTGAAAAAAGAAGAAAAATAAAGACCAGGAAGATTGAGTTTGGTAATCATTAGAAATATTAGCGGGGGTGAAATGCAGAAATCAGATGACGGCCGGGTTTCTGATTTGGGTGATCTAAGTCTGATGTCGTGCTTCTGTTCAGAACTCCACAGTCGTTTCCATTTCGGAGTAAAAGCCGAAGTCCTCCAGTGGCTTACAAGGCCCTACATGATCTCTCTCCTCCCACCCATTGTCCCTCCAACCTCATTGCCTAGAACTGCACCCTGCTTTACTGCACTCGGTCATGCCAGCCTTCTCGTTCCTCTTGGAGCGTGGACGTCATCCTCCCGCCTTTGAACAGATTGGGTTTGAGGTGCCCACAGAAACTCCAGGTGGAAATACCCTGTGGACAGTTGGAAATATGGCTTCAATCTCATTGAAGCAGTCTGACCTAGGAGGGAGGTGGCATTTGAAGGGTGTGCAGTTGCCCTGGGCAGGGTGGGGGTGGTGTACAGCATAAGAAAGAAGAGGGTGCTGTGGATGGAGGCTTGGGGAACCTCTCCTTTAAAGAGATTGGCAGAGTGAGCATTGACCTATGAACCAGGAGGTCACAGTTCAATTCCCGGTCAGGGCACATGCCAGGGTTGTGGGCTCCGTCCCCAGTGGTGGGTGTGCAGGAGGCAGATGATCGATGATTCTCTCATTATTGATGTTTCTCTCCCTTCCTCTCTCTGAAATCAATAAAAACATTAAAAAAAAAAAGATTGGCAGAGGGGGAGAGGGATTCATGAAGAAGGCAGGAAAGGAACTGATAGTCACCAAATGTTTGTTGAGTGTCAATATGTGTCAGGTCCAGCAGGCCATGGGAATAGTCATGTCTGACAGAGGCTGCTACTTAAAGGTTCACGACCGAGAGCAGAGGCAAATACAGCTCACAGCCAGCCCCTCTTGTCCTCCAGGATCTGACTCTAGTGCCTTTGGGACGTTTGATCTCTCCCAGTTGGTGTTGGAAGCAGCTTCAAGTAGCATAAGCGCCTGGGCCTGAGGAGCTAATTTGCTGTTTACTGGATAGTATTGTGCAAGTTGCTGCCCTTGCCCCGTGTGTCAGATGGGGACCTTGGACACAATGCCCTGTGAGGGCCCTGCCTGCCCATATAGTAGTTTACCTTCCTTTCCTAATGGTACTTCATTGGCGATTTCATCCCGAGCTGAATAACGCCCCTTCATCCACCTGCTGGCCCCTGGTGGTCCCAAGAGACTTTTCCTTATGCTCAAGAAAGAACATGGAAGCTTACAGATCTTCGAATTGCCCCTTGAATTGTAGGGCATTGTAGGTGGTCAAAATATTGAGTGGGGGAATGGATGAATAGATTGGGGAGGGTAAGTAAATGTGCGAATAAATAAATGGTAGATAAATTCATTAGTTTAGTAAGCACTCCCTGTGTGCCAGCACTACTGTAGGAGCTGGAGTATAGATGGGAGCCAAATAGAGTGCCTGCCTTCAAGAAGTTTAAATGGGGGTGGGGGCGAGTGATCAGATGGTAGAGACATGGGTGGGTGGGTGAATGAGGGATAGATGGATGGGCAGACATATGATGAGTGGAAAGATGGATAGGGGATGTTGGTAGATATGTGAATGAATTGATGGATGGAAGCAGAATGGTGGGTGGGTGGATAGATGATAGATGGGGAATGGTAGATGGATAGATAGGTGGGGGTAGGGGTTGGATGGATAGGGGAAGAATGGGAGGATAAAAAAAACATGGGCCTTGGATCTAGAGTCACAGCCTCAAAAATAAATAAATAAATAAAGAGTCACAGCCTCTTTTTCTTTTCTAGGGAGCTCTGCCTAGCAGCTTGGCCTCTGAAGGATGATCCCAACCCCTTTTCGTACTGCTCTCGGCCCCTCATGCCCTCCCCCCATTCTGTGCCTGTACAACGTGCCTCAGAGCTCCTTTCACACTCATTAATCACTTCCAGTCATCACCCCTGAAGCCTCCACAATGTCCTGGAACCATCACACAGCTCTCCACTCTCAGCTGGCAAGGACACAGCCAGAAAACCAAGGCTTAAATAAAGAGACAGATCCTTCCCTCCTCCCAACCCTGGCAGTGCTTGGTGTGACTTCTCTGGCATGGAGATGCGGGAGGCATGGCCTTTCTTTTTCTTTTTCTTTTTTTTGTCGGATGTTGTGGACATATTATTGGAGCGGTTTTAATTCAGGGCGTTATCTATCAACCTGCTGGCAGAGGTGTGCTCATGGATCCCAACCCAGCCTCCTAGCCAAACGTTAGCACCATAAGGTCCAGGCCTGGCATCTGAGCAGGTCCACTCTTGCCACCTCTGCCACCACAATCAGGCTGTGGTCTCCCCTCTGAGCTTTGGGGTCTCCTGCCGATGGGGAATGTTACTAGCCAGAGGCAGTTCAGCAGGCTTTGTGGAGTTTTCATTTACATTCCAGTCTGGTCAATACTGTAGCTTCCTGAGGAAGTCAGTTCATACCTCTGAGCCAGTTTCCTTATCTGAAAATGGGAATAACTGTCCTTGCCTCACAGGGTTAAAAACATGCACACAAGTGCTTAGCACAATGCCTGGCCCAGAATAAATGCCCCAAACTCAGGTTATTATCAAGATCAATTTGCCCCATGTTCTCCTAAAATTCAACCCCCTTTTGAGTATTGCAGTATCCTTTTGAATGTCCTAAATGTTTAATTGTATTTAAATATATATTTTCAATTAAGTAAAAGCCAATTAATTTAGAAGCTCTTTAGACAAACAGGCTAGAGATTCCTTATGTTGAAAATTAAAGTAGAAATGGATACAGGATACAAAGCAAGCTCACGGGTTATGACATGCTGCAAATATGACCAATACTTGGGAGACCTATAAGAGCAGATATATGCTTAAGTGCCAAAATGGTGAGTGGGTGGAGATAGTACATTTGGATACAAAAATTCTCAGGAGGGGGGTAAACATGAGACAAATTGACACCTGTTTGTCTCCTGCCAAACAGTGAGGGAGGAGATGGGACTACTGTCAGCTACCTGCTGGCGAGAAGAGGCTAGAAACAGCAAGCCTTGGTGGAGAGAAAGCTGAGGCCCAGAAGGGACTTGTCCCAGCCGGTCCTCCACAAAGGCTGACCCTACAGCCAGGCTTTTGACCCCTTGACATTGACCTGAGCCTAGTCTTAGATCTCCCCCTCCTCCCCCAATTGTTCCCCTTTCCCCAGCTCTCTCTCCAGAGAGGCCACCATCACCATCTCCAATGCTCAGTGACCCACCTTCCCACACCCCACCAGCCCAGTTACAAATGGTGATTTCCAGTTTATTGCTCAAAAACAAAAATCCAGAAGCAAAGGTGGAGAGAGACTGTGGGTTGAGTAGATGGCAGGAAGGGCATAGGGGCCTCGTCCCGGCTCCCCCTTTATCCTTCTGACCCTCCAAGCTCAGGGGTTAGGCTGGGGCCAGAGCATCTGGGAAGGGCAGAGCCTTCATGGCCAAGGGAACAGCGGAGCTCTCGGGGGCAGTCCTTATGAAGTACCCTGGGCTGGAGGGGCCCCAGGCGTTGTAGTGGAACTGAGTTCCCATGCCAGGATCCAAAAGCCAGTCGGGTGGGGGAGGCCCCTTATTTGGCAACTGAGAAGAGGAGGTTCTGGGTGACAGGATGCTGGTTTATTTACTGTAGGGTCCCCAGGGCCAACAAAGCCCCCTTGTAGGACCAGGAAACTATTTACACAACAGGAAGGAAGGAGCCAGAGACCAGGTCCTGCACTCCTCCCGCCCAGAATGAGGAGGGGAGGGACGTCTGGGTCCTGCAGCCTTAGTCTTGGGGTTCAGATGGAAACTTCATACTCCCGTGTATCCTGGAGACAGAGAGATGGGATCAGTTGCTGGAGTGGGATGGTGGTGGAGGAGGCAGCAACATGGGAGTATGAACACGGGGAAGGGGAAAGAACCTGGACTTTTCAGGTAACATCATTGGTGGTTTGGGCGCCATAGGGTGGAAATGGATATGTTTGGTTCATCCTACAGCATATTAAAAGCACATAAAAATCTGAATTTCTGGATTGTCTGGAACAATCTGGAATTGGGCCCGTTTCCACTATGGACTAGGTGGGGCACAAATTCTTCCGTGAGCCAAAGTCCTCACCACTCCCTATTGTTCACACCTGACTTGCTTTGTTCATTGATGTGGCCTTTGTAGGCAGCTGAGTTTGAAATTCTCAAGACAGATTACAGAGACTGTGAGAGAAGGTATGGCGTCCTGGGGGAGCTGGGAGGTGGGCACTCCAGGGGCAGGGGAAGGACTCACCCCAGCTTCATACAGTGGATTGCTGAAATCTGACTCCACGGTGATGGGGCTGTAGGAATGGGAGCCCGAGAAGCCGAAGAGGGATTTTCCCTGCAGCCTGGAAGGGAGGAGATGGAAAGGCTTATAGAGAGGTGAGCCCCCAACCCCATCTCACCCTCCAGGCAGGCAGGATGCCCACCCGGCCACAGCTCCCTGCGATGGCACTTACTTGGTGTAGTATATGTAAACGCCACAGCCGAGGACAATGACCAAGCCTAGGGGCAGCAGGATGGCCAAGGCGAGGTTCCCTCCCTCCAGCTGTCTTGATGGGTCTGTGGTCTGGGTCACTGGTGGGAGGAGGAGAGGTCATTGAGCTGGGGCTGGGCCGAGCCCTGGGCTCTCCCAGCCTCCTGCCCTGGGCCCTGAACCCTGGGCCTCACCCCTCCGGGGCCTGGCCTCCTGCCCCCAGCCTCTGCCTTGCCCTCCCGACTCAGCCAGGCCTGGGTCTCCACCTGTGCCCTCACTGACCTTCCAGTTTTCGGTTGTCCTGGAGCTCCTCATAGGCCACTGCAGGGAGAGGAGGGGGAGGGGACGGGGTCTGAGCCAGGGAGGGAAGGAGGCTGGGTAGAGGGCGGGAGCCCAGTGGGGCTGGGCTGGACAGCTTGGTTCTCTCTGCCCGATGCTTAACCTAAGCTTTGTCTTTCTCTTGGTGGGGGAGAGGGAGGAGGAGTCAGGGCAGGGCCTTCTTCCTCCCCCTGCAGACCCCTTGAAGTTCCTGGATCCTAACCCTGGGGAGTCTAAACCATCCAGATCTGTAAAATTTTCAAAAACAGGGAAACTGAGACCTTTCTAGAGGACAAGAGACTTCCAAACCAAAGCCCCTTCTACTATATCCCTTAGGATCATTTCATGACCGTGACTCCCCAGGACTTCTGGATGAGAGCCCACAGGAGGTGAATGGGGAGCTCAGCAGGGTTACCATTGGTCTCCAATTTGCTACCTGACTTTCTCAGCCCTGTCACTCCCCAAACACTGCTATGTCCCTCCTGCCCTGCCTGCCCAGGCACCTTTGCAGAGTGGGGGTTGGCTGGTCCACTGTGAGGGGTGGCCGGGCACACAGGTGATGGTGACCTCGCCGATGAGCTCGAAGCCCTCATAGCAGAAAAAGCGCAGAGACTCGCCCGCCTGGTAGTGATGCTTGTACAGCGTCTGATAGCCATTCTCTGGCACCCCGGGGTTCAGGCACGGCTCATACTTCACTGCAGGGAACATGTCAGTCACATGCCAGTTGCACTGCTGAGCAAGCCACCCAGCCAGCCTTCCCAGGTGTCCCCCGACTCACAGGCGCACTTGGGGACCCGGTCACTCCACTTGGGTGTGCCCGTGTCCCGGCTGTAGCAGGTGAGTACGGCGGCTCCCTCTAGGCTGTACCCCGGCAGACAGCGGTACTGGACATGGGAGCCAACAGGGAAGCCAGCGTCCGAGGTGGTACGGTGCCCGTTGGTGATCTCACCAGGATCAGCACAAGTCATGACTGTTGGCAAGAGGGCAAAGTCAAGGGGAGCTCGTGCCTTAAAAGACCTCCCAGCTCAGGGCTAGGAGATGCCTGAACCCCCTACTTCCCACTATTTCCTCAGAATGAAGGGAGCAGGAGTTGGAAAAACCTATAATTCAATGTGTTTTATATTTCTGGCTTCTTCGGGAACACAGTGATTGGGGCAACCTAGGCCCCATCCTAGGATAAAATGTTAAATATTTAACCACTGCACTGAGCATACCAGCTAAATCCCCGCAGTGTCAGCCCCGCATGGCAGCCATCGGAAGAACAGCAGCTGCCCGCCGGCTCCTCTCCCTCAGCATTCCCAGCCCGCTCACTGCTCACTAACAGCGCCTGCCTGGCCCCTGCAGGTGTTGAGTTTACAACCTTGTGGAAGAGTCATAATCACAGCCATTTCTTATATACAGACTTGTGCAAGGCATCCTGCTGAATGTTTACAAACATGAAATATACTCTGATTAAAAACAAACAAACAAAAAAAACAGGAAAAAAAACCTCACCCTGGACTGTGTTTCTCAGAGGTTAGAGCGTTGGCCGGAGGACCGGAGGTTCTCGGGTTCGATTCACTTCCCAGCTGGGGCAAGTGTGGGAGGCAACTGGTCTATATGTCTCTTACATCAGTATTTCTCTCTCTCCCCCGTCCCCTCCCCCTCCACTATCTCTGAAAATTCAATGGGAAAATATCCTAGAGTCAGGATTAAACCACAACAACAAAAACTTGATATATTCTCTGATCATCCTGAGGTCAATATCACTGTCATTTGCCTTGGGGCCCAAGGCTCAGGGCAGTCAAGTGATTAGCGCACAGTCACTCAGGGAATGGCAGAGCTGGAACCACTCAGGACATAGCTGTGGAGCACTGGGCTGAAATTCAGAGGTTTGGGTCTCAGCTCAGCTTCAGGCTCAGTGTGCCTCTTTGGGCAGATTCACTCTTGAGCCTGGAGCAGCCGGGCTAGGCCTACCCACTCTGGACCCTGCCTCCATCCTTCTCTGTCCCTGTCCCTGTCCCTGTCCCATCTGGGAAGCTGTGTCAACTAGACTTGTGTCCAATCCAAATCTGGCCTCCTGAAACTTACACTCATGGGCCCCACCAGTGCCCCCAAGGGCCAGGTAGAAGACCTACAATCCCTTCTTCTAGTAACAGGCTGCCCCAAACTGGGAGAAAGTGACACGATGCCACCCCTTTTTGCTCTTCTAAAAGATAAAAACTCCCAGCTCCTTTATTTATTTATTTATTTTTAAAGTGTGTTGTTGTTTTTTTAAAATATGTTTTTATTAATTTTTTTTTTTAAAGGGAGAGGGAAAGAGATGGAAACATCGGTCAGGTGCCTCCTGCATGCCCTGTACTGGGGATCAAATCCAAAACTCAGGCATGTGCCCGACCAGGAATCAAACAGGTGACCTCTCGGTTCATGGAACAATGCTCAACCAACTGAGCCACACCAGCCCGGCTCCCAGCTCCTTTAAATATCACCGCTTCTGCCCTGGCCGGTTTTGCTCAGTGGATAGAGTGTTGGCCTGCAAACTGGAGGGTCCTGGGTTCGATTCCGGTCAAGGGCACATGCCCGGGTTGTGGGCTCCATCCCCAGTGGGGGACTTGCAGGAGGCAGCCAATCCATGATTCTCTCTCATCGTGGATGTTTCTATTTCTCTCTCCCTCTTCCTTCCTCTCTGAAGTCAATAAAAAATATATTTAAAAATAATAATAAAAAAATAAATATCACCGCTTCTGTGAAATGTCCTGCCTCTTCCCTGGGACAAATAACACCCCCCTCTTCCCACAGCCCTTCTTCGTACTTACAGCAGCTATTACTTACTGTTACAGCACCAGGCAGTGTGTGAAAAACTTCATTTGCTCTTCACAACCCCCTATTCCTACTTCACTGGTGGGAAGCCAAGGCTCAGAGATGTTAAGTACCTGTGGTTACCACCCTGTAATATCCTGAGTTGTTTAACTAGCTGTCCCTCCCTCAGACTGAACTCCATCAGGGTAGGGAGGGCCCCCAACCCCTCTGAGTAACCCCAGCCCAAATCCAGCAGGGGGCTTCACTGACTGCCTAGGGAGGCCCTAGGGCCCTAGCAACCTGACTCCCTGTAATGTCAAAGGCTGGGGGCTGAGACACTGGCGCAGGACCTAGAACAGGAAGCGAGTAACCAAGCACTGATGGGGCCAGGGAGGGTAGAATTCCAAGGAGCAGTGGAGGGGCCTTGGAAAGATGAGGCAGGACCCAGAGGAAACGGGGTCCGAGACCAGAGCAGTGCCAGAGAGAGGGAGGCGGCCCGAGAGGATGAGACTGAGGTCCAGAGGGCACAGTTTCGGGCACCAAAGGGCATCGGGCGGAGCGACCCAGGGGGAAGGGACGGAACCTGGACAGGATAGGGGCGGGGACAAAGGCCGGAGGCGGGGCGCAGAGGGAAGTGGGCGGGGCCCACCGGAGCGTGGAGCCCAGAAGGGCAGGGGCGGGGCCGGGAGAGGACGGGGCGGGGCGGGGCGGGCTCACTCTTCTGGCAGGCCGGAGGGGCCGCGCTCCAGGACAGGTCCCACTGGCAGGTGAGGATGTCGGAGCCGAGCAGCTCGTAGCCCGGTTCGCACTGATAAGTAAGCACTGTGCCCCGGATCAGGTCCCCGTGGGAAGCCGTCCTCCAGCCCCACTCCGGAGGTGGCAGCTCGGGGCACGTGTCGTTCCTGGGGACCTCTGCAGGGTAGAGAGGCGAGTTCAGAGGCTGCCCTGCGACCAGGGCACCCGTCCAGCCTCGTGGGGCCTCGCTCCTGCTGGAACCCTGCCCATCTGGGGACCCCAGACCTCGGTACCTTTGAAGTGCAACACGAAACCCTGGCCCAGGCCCGGGTTTGGGGGCCCGGGCGGTGCCTGGAACTGCAGCGTGAGGTCGGGCCCAGAGGAGAGGAGGCGGCGGCGCGGTTGAGGTCCCCGCAGCTGGGCCAGGACTCGGGCGCTGGGACCGTCCCCGTCGAACAGTGTCAGCATGTCCCCTTCGCGCACATTCAAGCTGCAGAGAGTAGGACCAGATATGGAGGCTGGACTACGATCCGATCTGTCTGGCCCCTCCTCAGTCTTGGCCAATTACGGGCTTCTCTATGCTGGTCTCTCCAGGTTCCACTAGTTCTGGGACTCCTCGTGCTCTTGATCATCCCACCCATCTCCAGGCCCCGCCTGAGGACCGGCTTTTGGCCACGCTCACTTCCGGTTCTGTCCAGTCCCGTTAACTACCTCATATCAAGTCAGCTCACTGCACTCTCCCCACACCCACTTTAGTTCTGTTGGTGCTGCAACAACTTGGGCCTGGGTCCCGGAGATCTGCTCCGGGGTGGCCTCAGAAACAGCCCGAGTGGGAGATTCCAGACCAGATGCCCTTTCCCACAAAAGCCCGGAGGAAGGCCGTTTACCCCGCTGACTTGTCCAAGACTGGCTGACTAGCGGTGTGTACCCAGGTCCACCTGACCCCCACACCCCGGTCAGGAACCTTTAGTCTCCTCATTCACCAGACCACACATTCACCCAGTCCTGGTAGACACAGGAGCTGCCAGGCTGGGGGTGCAGGCTAGTGTGTTGTTACACCACAGTTTGCTGAGCCCACACCCACCGCATCCTCTGCAGCACCCAAACCTACATCTCAACTTGGAGCAAGATGCGCTTCTCCTCCTGGACATGGAGGCCCCACACGCAGTCCTGGCCGGGGCTATAGCTCTGGGGCCAGTCTGGAGAGAGGACCACACCAGCCGGCTCCGACAGCTCCCCTCCGCACATGGCTAGGGTAGAAAGGGTGTCAAAGTCAGGACCCAGGTGGGCATGTAGTCTCCACTTCACCACAATCCTCACCACTCCCAACTGTATGCACCAGACGCCTCACGGGTTCCCTGCTACCTGTTTTTTCTTGCCACCCCTAGTCCTGCTGCATCCAATCCCCAGCCCTGCTCTTAATTAACCCTGCCCACTCTCCACCCAGTCCACCACTTCGCCCAGCTCCACTTCTAGCTGTTGGAGACATCCGGGTTGTGACCCCTGGATTCTGTAACAAGCCCACCAATCATTTAGTTCTGAAAACTAAGTCTCTGAAAGGGACAGAGATTACCTAAGGCCTGCGTTTATTAGGTTTGGGTATGCAGGTCTCCGTGAATGGCCTTCCTAGGATTCCCAGCTCGGGGGGCAGTCTGTAGACTGAGGTCTTACTGGGATATGGAAGGCTCACCCTTGCAGGCTGGCTCGGAGTCATTCCAGTGGGGTTCTGTGGGATCCACACATTCGATGGCATTGGGGGGACCAGGGGGCTCCAAGGCATATCCTGGGAGGCATGAGAAGGTAGCCAGCGCCCCTGGGCGGTACTCAGGGTCTGTGGTGGTGACATTGCCGTGTGCCAGGAAGGGGGCAAAGCAGCGATCTTCTTCAAAGGCTAAGGAAGAGACAAACACAAATTAAGCATTAGGACAGGCCTCAGGGGTCTCAATCGGGAACTTGGGCTGAATTCAGGTGTTGTTTGGCCACTCAGTGGGCTGCTTAAAATTAAATGCCTTTGGACTTAGCTTTCACTCTCCAGTTTCCCTAAAACTCTAACAGTCCTTTGTACATTGATGTTACCTCCCCAGCCTCTGGAGGGAAGCCCCTAGGCTAGTCAAATCCTAGCCACCGTTCTACAGATGAGGAAACTAAGGTCCACAGACAAAAAACCAAACTTGCCCACGGTCACACAGTAGGGCAGTGTCAGAACCAAGTCTGAAACCCAGGTTGCTTGATTACCAGCCACAAACACTTGCCTCTGGAAATTGCATGGGGGTGTGTTCTCTTCTCAAGAATAACTGTTGGATTCTGATAACCCCTGATGGTCCATGCTGGGCTGGCACCCAAAAGTGCAGCTGACACAAAAGCTGTGTGTTGACTTTGGACTAAGTCAGGAAAATGAACATTTGTAGAGCATTTTTGTTTTCCCACCTGACCATACCTTGGCTGCAAAATTCTCTGAGCTAAGATGTCGATGCCTGTGATACCGAACAGGAGTCCGACGCTCCTGAGTCAGCAGTGGCCCACACTGTGGGGGCAGGCCTCCAACCTGGGCATGCTCCTTGCACTCTCAGAATAGAACATGCAATTTATTTTGTAGATTCACTGTCTATCTCACTGTTACTTAACCTTATAAGGTACCATGGCCAAATCCTACACATCCATTAGGGTACAGAGCCAATTCCATTTTTCTGATTCTCAGAAATGAAATGAATCAACCCTTTGATTCATTTCATTTCTGAGCACTTCACTTTCTTTGTCTCTCTCCTGCTACTATTTGCACAAATCCTCTGCTACAGCCACACTGAAATTCTGTTTCCCAAACATGCCTTTCTCTACCTCTTTACCATTGTTCACACTGTTCCTTTCACCCGAAACATTAATTCCCAATTTATCTCCTTTGAAATTATCTCCATCTGTAAGGCCCAGCTCAAATGTCCCTTCTCCCATGACAACAGACCTCCTTATTTCTACCAGTCCAGCATCCAATCCCCCTTCCGTTTGGCACACATGCCTCCCCCACTTCCAGTCCATCAGGTTCAGTTGGGGCCAAGAAGGGATGACCTCGTGATGTGGATCTGCCAATCATAATCTGCCCCTAGCTATGGCGATTGGCTCAGGCATAGGCATATGACCTAAGCCAGGCCATCAGAACATTTCCTGGCATTTTTCGCTGAAGCCCTTGGGAAAGTGGTATGCTTGCTCTCTTTTTGATAGAGTTGCTAAGTTGGTAGTATGTTAATTTGGCACTGCTGGGTTCACCACAAACTGAGTGCTGGAGAATGAAGCCAACACAGAGGAAAGAACTGAGAGGTTAAGGTAACTGGTCCCTTGGCTGTGTACCTGGATCCAGCCATATATGAAGTTTAAATAGAAGAGGCCACCTCATGAAATCAGAAAGGGTCCATATGAAGGGATCTTTGTCGTTTTGGGTGGGGAGACAAGTCAGGTTTCAGGAATCCAAACACGGAGATGAGCAGGGATAGAGTATGTGCTTGTGACCGTGTGTGGGCATCAGGAAGAGGGGAAGGCACAGGGGTTGGGGGCGGGGCGGGGCAGTTACCTTCAAACCGGAGGCTTAGCAGCAGGGGATTGGCAGGCGTCTCTGAAAGCAGCTCCACATAGAGGGACTGGGCGTCACTGATGAGGCCCCGCTCAGGGACATCATCCATGTCAGAGTCATAGATCACCGGGGACAGGGGACTGCCCCCTGAGCGCACCATCAACCTGGAGTGGACAGAGGTGGCCAGGAGCTCAGTTCCCCTCAGAAGCTGCTTCGTCTCTTACCTGCTCTTCTTGTTTTCTTATAAGTACCCGCGCGCTCGCCGATTGTGCCACTGGAGCGCCTTGCTTATTTTCATAGCTATTGTTTTCAAACATTAATTATATGCCATGTACTTAGCTAAGCCTTTACATATTTTGTCATGTTTAATGCTCACAGGAAACCTCTCATTTTATAGATGAGGAAATTGAGACCCGGAAAGATGAAGTAGCCTGCCTAACGTCACGTAGCAACTACTGGGCAGAGCTGGGTTACCGGTTTGTTAGATAAATAATATGATGACGACGACCATGGCAAACACATTTCTAGTGCTTACTGTGTGCTGGGCACCATTCTAAGCACATTGCATGTCTTAATGCATTTATCCTCACAGGAAACTTGAGAGAGAGGTACTATTCCCTCCATTCTGCCGATGAGGAAACTGGCACAGAGAGGCTAAGAGATTCATCTAAGCTTCCACGGCTACTGTCTAAGAAAAAGGACTAACCTGTGTTTGACACAGATCCCAACTGGGACCCACCCAAGGTCAGTCTGTCTCCCCACTGCAGCCTCCCTATCTCCCTGAGGTGGGGACTCTGACCCCAGGCCTAGACCCTCACCGGTCATTGTCCTCATCTAGCGAGACCCTCTCGAAATGCAGGTGCAGCCGGCGTCCCTCAGCTGCTTCGATGACCCAACGGCAGGTGAGGTTGGGCCCTGCAGCTCCCCCGGGCTCGGGTGACACGATACGGCCCAGTGTAGCATTGTGGATGGTGCCACCACAGGATGCTGTGGGCAGAGGAGGGGCAGGTTAAGGTGACTTGTCCTCCCAATCTTCAGAGCTGCTGCATCCACACCTTTGCCTGGGACCTGGCCTCAGCATGGCCTCTGCCCTACACGCCCACCCCAGAGAACAGGACCTTTTCCAGGGTACTGCCCAGGTAGGCACCCAGACCTGGAATAAGAAAACCCAGAGTGGACACCCCCAGGACAGAGACTCCACCAAAATGAAGACTCCCCCGATGTGGACATGCTGGGATGGGTAACCATGGGGGAGCCCCGTAATTTAAGCCCTCAGATAGAAAATCTTCAAGTTGGGTTCCCCAGGAGGAACTCTTCAGGATAGAGACCCTCCCACAGTTTGAGACTCCAGCCCCCCACCTCCCTGCCCCAAGAATGGTTCCTTCTAGGATGAGGAGTCTCCAAAAGAAGGGACCTCTAGAATGGTGACTCCCAATATGGAAACTTCCAGGTGGGACATTCCTGGATGGAGATCCCCCAACGATGGGGACTCCAAGGATAGAGACCTCGGTGTAAAGAGCTCCAGATGGAGGCCCCAGGATAGCAACTCTTCAGGGTCCAAACCCCTTCAAGATGGGTGTTCCCCAAAGATGGAGACCCCCAAGAGAGGACCCTTCCAGTGGGGTTCCTAGGACAGAAGCCCCCACCTATTGTGGCAGGAGACTCACCCATGCAACTGGGGGGTTCACCGCTCCAGGCTGGCCGGGTGCTATTGAGGCAGATGAGGGTCTCCTCACCGTGCAGCTGGTAGCCTGAATCACAGTGGAAGGTGGCCGTGCCCCCAGGGTGCAGGTCTGTCACACTCACGTCCCCGTGGGCCGGCCGGGGAGGGAAGCCGCAGCTCAAGAGGTAGGCTGGAGCGGGAGAGCAGGGAGGAGGGGGGTCATTTTCCATGTCACCCTCCCAGTCCCCCAGCACTTCCTCCCCTCTTTCTAGGACCACTGGGGGCACAAAATGGCTCCATACTGGAGTCCTCACATGGGCAAACTGTCTCATGAAGAGCTCATTTCAACATCTCTTATCTCCTCTAATCTTTGTAATTTACCCACTTTGCCTTTCACTTTATAGATAAGGTACCTGAGACTCAAAGAAATTCTGGATCCTAGAATTCTTTTGCTGTGTGACCCCAGGCAAATCAATTGACCTCTCTGAACCCCATCCAGCTCTAATAATAACAAATAATATATTTGCAGAGCTTGTTCGCCTTCCAAAGTGAGTTCACACAGTGCTTTTGAGGTAGTCAGAGAAACACTGTGACCTATTTCCAGATGCAGCCAATGAGCATTCAAGTTATTCAGTGCATTTTCTCCCCTCTACACATGCAGTGGACTTCCACTGAGGTACACTAGGGTATTATGCCCTCAGCTTTCATCCAGAGGAACCAAATGAAACTCCTCTAGAAACTTGGACTATTTCACCATTAAAGGCCATCATACTCACTGCTCCCTAAATAGATCTCCCCGTGTAAGTGAAGTGCTTAGGGACAGCTTTGCTTTCATTAAAGAACTGCTTTGTCTTTTCCTTTCTTGTTGTGAGAACTGTGTAATCTCTCTATTATTTTTGCACTGGCTGCTAGGAAGCTCAGAACCAGATTATAGCTTATCCCTGGCAACAAGGCTTGTCCACAGTCTATTTTCTCAGCTTTAATAAACATTACCTGGTACCAATTTTTTCTTATTCTATTTCTTTTTATTGCTTGAATTCTTTTTTGAAAGCCTCCTGAAATTCTTGTAGAATTATACGAGATAAAACAAAGAAATAGAAAGTGACTTGGTAGTAAATTATGGACTATGAACTTGATCTTGACAGAGCTCCGTGTGTCTGTTTCAGACCAGGCAGAGCTCATCGAGAAGGGCTTCTTAGAAGAAATACATCAAAGCTGGGTCTTGAAGGAGGGGAAGAGTATAATTAGCAGAGGGCTTGGGAGATACCAGCTTGCCTAGGCCAGTGGTCAGCAAACTCATTAGTCAACAGAGCCAAATATCAACAGTACAACGATTGAAATTTCTTTTGAGAGCCAAATTTTTTAAACTTAAACTATATAGGTAGGTACATTGTTATTAACTTAATTAGGGTACTCCTAAGGCTTAGGAAGAGCCACACTCAAGGGGCCAAAGAGCCACATGTGGCTCATGAGCCGCGGTCTGCCGACCACTGGCCTAGGCCTTTGCTTTTTCGGACTCTCTAGCCCTTAGTGATTCTGTAAGAGACCTAGTCTCTCCCTATATTCAAAATTCAACAAGTAGTTCCTTGGCAGGGTCCTGGGGAGAAAGAGATGAAAAGACTCAGGCCTTACTCTTTGGGAATCTACAGACTACTGAGATAGACAGACATAAAAACAACTGTCTAGGAAACATTGATTTGAATAAATGTTAGCCTCTGTGATGGCTCTCCAGGACCAACAGAATCGAGTCTCAGTACTTTATTTATTTATTTATTTATTTATTGTCTTTTAGGTCTCAGTACGTTAGATTGACATTCAAGCCCCACAGCAGGGTCCTGCCCAGCACATCTACCTCCAATTCTCATCACCTATGGCCCATATATCCTACATAGTGTAGGTTGTGACTCCTTATGGTCTCACCTCCATGGTTTTTTATACCATTTCCCCTACCTGCAAGGCCTTCTCTGGCTTTTTCTAATCTTTCAAGGAGTAACTGATGTGCCATCTCTTTCAGGTAGGCTTCCTGACCCTTTCTCTCCCCAATAGAGTTGGTTGCTCTCTTGCCTATACACAGTCCCACACATAGCTATATATATAAAAGCCTAATATGCAAAGTGTCCCCTTGGGAGTTTGATCGCTTGCTATAACCACCAGGGAGTGGCATGGAATGAAGGAAGGCCCTGGCTGGCAGCCGGCAGCCGCTAGGGACCCTACCCATGCACAAATTTCATGCACTGGGCCTCTAGTAAGTTTATAATCACATTAACCACTGTCTATTGCCATTAAGAGATGGAACCAAGCCTTATTTATTTTGTCTTCTAAAAGCCTGGCCTAGCTGATCAATTGGTGCAGCCAAGCAGCAATGTGACAGTGCAAAGAGCACTGGTTTTGGAGACAGGCAGATCTGAGTTCCAGATAATAACTTATTAGCTATATGACCTTCAGCAGGCGACTTCGCCTCTAGGGCCTCTAACCTATAACTGGCAATAATAATCCCTATCAATAAGGATTGGCCTTGAAGTGAAACAAACAAACAAACAAACATGCAAAGCAGCCAGCATATAAAAAGTGCTCAGAAAATGTTAGTCCCCTGCGTCTCGCCAGCCGTAATTAATGAATGACTGGGAGTCAGGGAATCGCAGTTCTGACTCTGCAATGAATTTGCAGGTGACTGAGCAAACCACATAACCCGAGTCTTTCTCTTCCTCCCAGAGATGGAGTTGACAATGGCCACCCCCAGGGTTGCTGTGGGAAGCAAATGAAACAATAGTTGTTGGGCTTGGGGTGAGGGGTGATGGAGACTTTGGTCTGTCAGAGAAGCTAATGAGGCCACGCTGGACCAGAGGCCCAGCTAGGGCACATTTGGAAGGGCTTAAACAGGGTTTTGGTCCCAAAGGTGCCTGGAGAAGCTGTAAAGCAGGGAAGACAGAGATAGGTAATGAAGGCCAATTTATGAAGTAACCCTGCTTCCCCAAATGTTCTACTTAGCCTAGAGTCCTATTTTCAATGCCCCAGAGAAGTGGCTGCTTAAAGGAGGCAGCAGGGGAACATTCTGTAATATCTGAAGTCCAACCCTCTGCCCTAGGCCCTCAAGGCATGCCCTCGCTCCCCAACAACTACATATGGCCCTGACTACCAACTGTGTGTCCCTCAGTTCACTGGTCTCTCCACGAATAGGTCTGGCGCAGGGTGCCTCCACCTTGCACATATGAGTCCCTGGAGCAGGTCTCCAGTGGAAGCCTCAGGAAAGGCTGGAGAGGGTATGAAGTGGGGATATAAGTTGTGTGCGTGCCCTGGGAAAGGAGTATGGGGTCAGCAAAGCTAACAAAAGGGCAGGCAAGGCCATGAGGTGATGTGAAAGGGACATTGACTCAACCCAGTTTCCTTGTCTCTGAGGACATAGGAAGGCTTTTTTGAGAGGCAGCGGTGTGTGGAACGGGACAGTGGCTGGGCCCTCTGCACACATGTACACATGGATGCTAGGACATACACTTGCATTGTGGGAAGGTTCCCCGTACACACAGGCGAGTGTGGATATACATGTGTGTAGGTTGTCTGTGGGTAGATGCTCATGAATGCAGTCATGCACGAATATATTCCCTTCCCTGCCCCAGAAGCAAGCAGGATCTTTCTAGGTCTCAAATCTGAGGCTGTCACTATCCTGCTTTAAATACTTCAAAATATCCCCCCTCCCTTACCGGAAGAAGAGTCTGAACTCCTTATTGGTGCTGATAAGAGCATGATCACAATCCAACCTTCCTCCTGGTCTGGTCTCTTAGCTTACTTCTCCCGCCTCCCCTTTCTGTGCTTTTACTGTAATAGCAACGACTGACATTTTCAGCTCTCACTGTGTACCAGATGCTATTTTAAGCACTTGACATGTATTAACTCATTTGATCATCTTAATAATACCACAAGGTAAGTATTATAATCCCCATTTTTCAGATGAGACAATGAAAAGTTAAGTAACTTGTCCCAGATCACAAAGCTATGACCATTCTATCTTCCATGATGAATTACTTCAACTCTTCAAGGGGCTCACATTTTTTCTCCTCTCTGGGTCTTGGAGTGTGCTTTTCCATCCATCTTGACATCTGCCTTCCTTCCTCTTTTGCTTCCTCCTACCCTTTCCCTAGCTAACTAATCTTTTAGGTCTCAGCTTAATCATCTCCTCCAAGAAGGTGTCCCTATATTCCATAGGGGAAATTTAGGTTCCTTTGATATTTGCTCCTTCTGCCTGTATTCCTCCACCATAGGGATAAGGGTCCTTAGCTCCCCGAATTATAATCATCCTGATTACTTGTCCGTCTTCCTACCTAGATTCTGAGTTCCTTGAAGTCAGATTTACATGTGGCTTCTTCATTCCTCTCCCCAAGGCTAACCCAGGGCCAGTATGAAGTGGAACTAGCTAAGCATTTGTTGAGTGAATGGATGAGCTGTCACTTGGATGCATGCACACTCAGACATAGGCCTGTAAGTGTGTGAAATAACTGCCCACGTCCCCTCTGAGAGTTCTGCCCCCAGGGTGCTAGTCAGGAGGAAAAGTCCCCATGTTGCCCTGTGCATGGAAGTCTCCGAGGGATGTCCCTTGTGCCAGTGTGGCCCCTGCCCTTCCACCAGCACCCTGGACTCTCACCCTGATAATGGATCCTGAAGCCACCGCCTCTTGGGACTCGAGGACTCTGGAAGTGCAGGAGCAGCCGGTTGGTTGGGCTCCGAAGGACCTGTCCTTCTCCCAGCATGGAGGAGTTGGCCAGCAGTCGGGGGGCCAGGCCTGGGGCTCCCCCACCAGCCAACACCAAGAGTTCCTCCTCCCGTGACAGGTTCAGCGTCTGCACCTACAGAAGCCAGACCCAGACTCACCAGGGTAAGTCAACCTGGGTGGAAAACCCCAAAATCCGCCCCCCCCCCTTGCGTTCCTTTTCCCTGTATGTGGCAGCCCAAACACCACAGTGACAGTGGCCAAGTTGTAGAACTCCAGGTGTCTTCCTGACCATCAGAAGGCAGGCCCATTTGTGTTAGGAAACAGGTTCTCTGGCTCTTAGGTCAAATCTGTGCACACCCTAGGACCCAGAAGAAAGGGCTTGGAGGTTTCAGGATTTTATGCTACGTCCACTTACCTGGATCTCAATGCCGTAGCCAGGGTAGACATGGATGCTGTATGTACAGTCCAGGAGTCCCAAGGTGCGGCTGGTGCTGCTTCCTAAATCTGGAGACTCAATATGCCCTTCACCTTCGGAGATGTTGTTATTACACAAAACTAAAAAGATATATAAGTGGCTGGAGTCGAACAAATCTCTGTGTTCTTGCCCTCCCAGTCATGCAACTCTGGGGGCCCCCATCTCTCTTCTCCCCTGCACCCCTCGTCATCTTTATCCAAAGCTCCTCTCCCCCTGTGCCCAGAATCCCCTTCCCCCAACTGTAACATGGATAAAACATAGAAAGGTACATGGTATGGGTGCATATTATTAAGCAGAAACTCTCCTATCTGTACCCAGATCCCTTCTTGCACCCCTTCCCTGCAGCCTCTCTCCTATTCATATCCTGCTCCTCTTGAACACTACTCCATTCCCTTTCAATCGCCTCACCTGGGCTCGTCACCGTGGTGGTGACAGTTGTTGTGGTGATGATGGTGGTCGTGGTCTCCTCCTCTCCTCCCTCAGGCCCAAGGGGCGGGCCTGGGGAGGTGGGGCCAGAAAGGGGTGGGGCTGTAGTTCCTGGAGGCGGGGTCAGCAGCTCGGGCGCGGTGGGGCCTGCCCCCCTACCCTCCTTAGGGGTTACGGCTGTTGTCAGAGGCCCTGTCCCTGGCTCAGTGGCCCGTGGCAGGGAGGGTGCTGCAAGAGTCTGGCCGGCTGGAGGGGTGGCTAGCGTGGGGTCTGGATCAGATCCTGGGACAGTGCAAGGGAAGTCAGGGCACAGGAAGAGCAAATTGGTGGGTCTTGAGGGGGGCACAGGGCTGAGGGAAACTGGGGGTTCCCCACTGAACCCAAAAGATCTCCCCCACAAGGTGCAGACCCTCCACTTCTATTTTCCCCACCCCAATTCCTCACCTCCTCCCAAGGCTTCTACAGCCTGACATCCTCTCCCCTTTCTCTTCCGCTGTTCACTTCTGGACCAGGTCCTTCCACTCTGATAGTCTCCTTGAGCCTCTCTCTCTGCCTCCCCATTCAGATCTGGTTCCTCTCCTAGCTACCGCTTTCTCTTTCCTCTGTCTTGCTCTTTCTGGAACTCGTTTTATTTCTCTGATTAGTATTCTTATCACTCTGATTTTATGATTCTAGGTTTACTAATCTCTGTATTTCTCTTTCTCTTTTTGTGTCTTTCTCCCACCATTTTTCTGATTCTGGTTCTCTGATTTTCCATCTGTCTTTTTCTCTGATTATCTGTTTTTCTATCTCTTGACCATTCTATTTATCTGTCTTTGCTCAGTTTTGGCTCTCTCTAACCATCACCCTCTATCTCCCTCTGAATGTTAATGGCCTGGTTCCCCGATTCCCTGAGTGACTGTCCCTCCCTCTGCCTCTGTGCTATTCTTGCCACTCTGGGAGCTCACCTGGCAGGTAGCCCATCTCTGGGCCCCTCCTCAGCAGGGCCCCGTGGAGCAGCTCAGCCAAGGCCTCGGAGGCTACCGTGGGGGTCTCGCTTCCAGGCTCCAGCAGTGCCTCCTCCTCTTTCACGGGCAGACCTAAGAGATGAAGCTGTATGAGCCCTTCTACTGCCCCACACTCCCCATTCACCAGAAAGATCTTTTCCGGAGTTATTCCTCCCTCCTCAGCTGGGCCTTCAGGAGCTCACAGGGTCCCAGGCTGAGCTGAGAGCTAAGATGGAAGGAGAGGCTCCCAGCTGCCCCTCACAATCTTCCACCTTCTTCTCCACGTTTCCCCCCAGGCGGTGTGGGCCTTCAGTGAGCACCTTGGCTCCAATGAACCCTGGACATGCCAGCAGGGTGGAGAAGGGGGGATGGTGCTGCCTTCATTTCACCTCAGTGGTCTCCTGGTTTCCTGGTCTGACAGCACCTCCCAGCCCTTGCTTCTGCAGTACCCAGCTTTCTCTCTGGATTTCTATCTCTGCAGTGTGGTGTACGTTCTCTCTCTCTCTCTCTCCTTTCTCATTTCTCTGTGGTCTCTCCCGGGTCTCGCTGAGGGGCAGAGTGGAGGACTGAATATCTGGTCTCTGAGCAGTGCCTTTGCTCATCTGTCTTTGTCCATACATCCAAGAACAGTTGTGTGTGCAGTGCCTGGCATCCCTCCCAGCATCTCCATCTCCTACTCAGGTACTCTGCGTGTTCTGCCGCCTCCACAGACATCCCCCCAACTTTCCCAGCCCTCCTTCCTGTATGTAACCCTTGAGATGCTGCTAAAAGCTACCCTCACTCATTCCCCCACCGCTTCTACAGTGGGGTCAGGGGCTCCAGGTACAAACTGGAAAGCCCTGGCTAGTCGCTTTCCATCAGCGGTGCCCCTCCCCTGCCTCAGGAGCTTTGGAGACCAGGGTGTTCTGAGAAAGGAGGGTAAAGGGCCCCCCCTGGGGGCTTTCATGGCCCACCCCCACGATCCCATGTCCTTACCCTGAATCCAGGGGCAGCTCAGCAGAATTAGGAACAGCAGCTGGGGAGGCGGTTGATGCTGGGCCTTGGGAGTCCCCATGGCGACTCACACTGATTTCTCGTCTCTGCGCCTCTCTTAAATAATCTAGCTGTCACCTTTCTTCTGTCTCTATCTTCCCCTTTATTATTTTTCTTCCTGGCAGTTAGCAAGGAAGACAATTTCTCTACCCTTTGGGATGGAGGGGCAGAATTGGGCTGGGGGGTCGCCTGGAGCCCAAGCCTCTTTGCCCAATCTCCTCTGTTCTCTGCTCCGGGATCTGAGGGAGAGGGGGCGCGGCTCCGGCTGCAGGGGGTGGAGCCGAGAGGGCCGAAGGACCGGGCCTCCTGGGTTACCCTCCTGGTCGGGCGCCTGGGTCCACCAGGCTGGCTGGATCCCAAGGTGTGATCCAGCTGGGGAAAGGCAAGACAGCTTGTGAGGGGCCTGGGGTGGGGTCGGGGATCTACTGGGCTCTAGAGGGGCTTGGCGGGGAGCAGAGGGGGTTGCGGAACCTAGAGAGCCGAAGCTCGGGCACTAGAGCTGCGGAGGGAGAAGCTGAGAAAGGTGTCGAGTCCACGTCAGATCCTGGGGACGGGCGAAGGGAGGGGCCTGAGATTTATTGGGGGGCGGGAGGGAGGAGGAAGTGCAGATGGAGGAAGGAGGGACCATATGAGCCAGGACCGTAATCCTCACTCCCGCGGCCCCTAGGGGAGGCAAGGGAAACTCTGGCTCCAGCAGTAATTACGGACCCCTCTCCCTGTTACAGCAACATCTGGACTCTGAATCGCCTCCTCCCAGGCTGCCGAGGCTCCCAATATGCCCCCAACCCTTATTCAGACTTCCCCTTCCTTTCTACCGAAGGTCCTGTGCAATGGCTTTCCCCGCCCTCCTCCAGGAGAATGGCAGGTTTCCACACTTGTGAGAAGCCCAAGGGGTAACCAGGCTGGTTTTTGGAGAGGAGAGACCCTTCATCTTACCAGACAACATACAACATGAGCCGGGCCAGCCGGCAGGGGCTTTAACTTTTTTATTTCTGGCCTCACACACAACGCTTCCGACGCGTTTGTTCAGCACCACCAGCGCGCGGACAGCTCTCCCGGCCGTGCCTGAGCGGGCCCCGCCCCCAGCGCCGTGGGCAATTGGCTGAAGCCGCCTTTACTGTCAATCAGGCTGCCCCCCCCCCCCCCCCCCCCCCCCGGCTGGCTCCGGGGGAAGCGAAAGGGGAGGCGGAGTCACAGGCAGATGGGTCCAGGGTTCTGCAGACCCAAGGACAGGCCACAGCGTTCCGTCCGCAGTCCGCCCCACCCCTTGGTTTGTCCCGCCCCTACTTTACGCATTGCGGGGTGGCTGGAGGTTGGCAACTTGCCCCTGGCGCCGCACGTGGCGCCCTTTCGGGGTCCGGGGAGAGGGAAATCCGGCGACGACCCCCCTACCTCCCCCCCCCCCCCCCCGCCCCCGCCTGAGTTACCGCTGCCACTGGGCAGGGGCTGGGGTAACTAAGCTGAGCAGACTGCTGTAGGAAGGAATGACGTCAGGATGTGTGAGAGCCAAGGAAGGAGCGAGTAGGGGAGAAAGAGCGAGCGAGAGCGAGAGGGAGAACCCGCCAGCCGGGTGGAATGAGATTAGAGGGCCGTAGGAGAGAGAGGGGGAGAGGAGAGAAGCCGCTGCGGAGGACGACTGGTGGCAGGTTCCGGTCCCCGGGGCTGCGGGTCCAGCTGGGGTAGGAACTGCTGTCCAGGGAAGCTAGAAGGAAAGGGACGGAGGGTGGGGGTGGAGGGAGGAGAGAAGAAAGGAGAGGGGGAGACGGAAGGTGGGGAAAGGAGAGGCGGAGGGTGAGAGAGGAAAGTGCCGGAAGGAGAAAGGAGAGATAAGAGAGTGGGGAGAGAGGCAGAAGATAGGAAAGGGAGAAGAGGGTTAAAGGTACACGAGGGAGGAGAGAAGGAGGGAGGTACAAGGTGGAGAGACTTCAGAAGGAGGGAGAACAGAGTGGAAATGTGGAAGGGAAACAGCCCCGGGGGGAACCAGGGAGTAGCCATGGAGGAAGAACTGGGGGGACAGGGGAACTGGGGTCTGGAAGATGCTCCAGGCCTCTTGGCCATGGCCTCCTTGCCCATCATGCCCACATGGTCTTTGCCCCTGGTCTCCTCAGCCTTCACCCTGCTGCTCGGAGCCCTCACTTCCCTCTTCCTCTGGTACTGCTACTACTTAGGCTCCCAGGATCTGCAGGCCCTGGCGGCAGGGAGTCAGGCTGGGGGTGTCAGTGGTGGGCCTGGGGGATGCTCTGAGGTCGGCAGGCCAAGCCCAGGGAGCTCTGGGGAGACTGGGGAAGGACCTAGGACAGAAGGACTAGTGAGCCGCCGCCTTCGGGCCTACGCCAGGCGCTACTCCTGGGCAGGGATGGGTAGGGTGAGGCGGGCAGCTCAGGGTGGCCTAGGCCCTGGAGGAGGGCCAGGGGTCCTGGGCATTCAGCGCCCAGGCCTGCTTTTCCTGCCAAACTTGCCCTCTGTGCCCTTCGTGCCGCGGGATGCCCAGCGACATGATGTGGAGCTTCTGGAAAGCAGCTTCCCTGCTATTTTGCGGGACTTTGGGGCTGTGAGCTGGGATTTCTCAGGAACTACCCCTCTGCCTCGGGGCTGGTCCCCACCACTGGCTCCTGGGTGCTACCAGCTCCTGCTGTACCAAGCAGGCCGGTGCCAGCCCAACAACTGCCGCCGGTGCCCTGGGGCCTATCGGGCACTGAGGGGGCTGCGGAGCTTCATGAGTGCCAACTCCTTCGGCAATGCTGGCTTTTCTGTCCTTCTTCCGGGGGCCCGGCTTGAAGGCCGCTGTGGACCCACCAATGCCCGGGTCAGATGCCACCTGGGTAAGTAGATGATGCCTGCAGACAACCTCCTTGCCTCTCCTCTGCCACCAGAGCTTTGTACACTGTGTTCTGATCATGCCTCTTCTCAGAATCTTCCACTACAACTGTTGCCCACAGCAGTGGCATTTCCCGAGCTTCAGTTACTTGCAAACTATCTTCATAAGCTTTGCCATAGTCACTTACCACCTGGACTGTGTTTCTTCATATGGACTCCCCCCACATTTTGTTTTACTTACTTAAAAGGAATTTTTATAGAACAATGATAATCAGTATTATGTGTCCTAAATAGTGAGTAATCATGAAAACAAATTTAAACTTCAAAAAAGGCTTTACAAATTTTGGCTAAATACTCTAGTCTGAGACACAAGCCTACACTCTCTTTACTTAGAAGGGAGCAATATTAGTAAGGTGTTAGTGTCATGGTAGCACCAAACTTGAGATGCTCTTTTTGATGTTTTAAAGATGGAGAAAATGGAAAGGAAAACAAGTTTCTGGTTATTTCATTCCATGATCTTATTGTGCTACCAGATGGATGTACCCTCGCCTCAGGATCAAGTCTAGATCCTTTCTCTCCTCACCTCCCATCTGTTCCCTTCCTTGCCTTTTCTCCCACCATGCTTTCAAAATAAAGGCCTTCTGGCTAATCCTGGCAGACACCACATTTATGCTATACCCTTAACCTAAAATGTCTTTACCTTTATCATTTCATCACCTCCTGGAAAACTCGTACTTAGTCTTTAGCACTCATATTTTCAAGTGTCACACCTCCTCTGGGATGTCTTCTTATTCCTCATCATTTGAAGTGGCTGCTCAGTTTTCTCACAGTACAGCTGTGTGGTCCCTGGGCAAGGATGAAGTCATTAGTTTCATATCTCGCAGGGAGGGAAGGCCCAGCACATAATAGGTTCTTGAGTTAAATTGTCAGAAGCCTAGGAAGAGATGCCACTTCCTCCAGGAAGCCTTCCCTTTTCTCTAAAACAGAAAAAATTGTGCTTTGCACTGCATTTCCCTTATCTCCCAGTTCTTCTTTCAGCCAGTATCTATAATAATAAAACGGTAATATGCTAATCAGACCAGATGTCTTCCTGACATCGTTCCTGACGGAAACCGGGTCCTGAGGGAAGCCAGCCGGGTCCCAGGTCCCGGGTGCCAGAGGAAGGCAGGCCTGTTCTTGCACACATTTTCGTGCATCGAGCCTCTAGTTGTTTTATAATTCTATTCCAGTCACCTTCCAGAGAGCAAGAGGAACCGCCACAGAACCTGGTGTTTAGGACCCTCTGTCTGCTTTCTGTGAATGGGGTGGGCTCCTTCCATAGAGGCCGGAATGCTGGATGCCTGGGTCTTTTCCCACAGGTCTGAAGATCCCCCTTGGCTGTGAGCTGGTGGTTGGGGGTGAGCCCCAGTGCTGGGCTGAGGGACACTGTCTCCTGGTGGATGACTCCTTCCTGCACACAGTGGCTCATAATGGTAATGGGGTCCCATTCTGCTAGAAGGGATGCGGGACTAAGAGTGGAGGGGAATAGATGAGAGGCTGCAGACGCAGGCCCACTGGCTTGCTGTTCCAGTGCCACCATTTTCTAGCTGCATAACCTTGAACAAGTCATAATTTCCAATCACCTGTGAAATAAGGAAACTGCTTTGTTGGTCAGGTGGCTGAAGGATTAAATAAATTAATGTAGGTGCAAAGTGGTTAACAGCACAAGACCCTGGGCCTGGATTGGGGTTCCTGTGCTCCTCTGGCACCTACATGGTTAAATGCTACCAAGTAGGTGGCAACACCTTAACTACACGTATGTTGTCAGGCCTAAGGGCCTCCTCCACCCTTGTCAAGGGGAGTGCTAACCTTCTCTCCTTTAATACAATACATACCCCTGGCATTTACTAGCTCCTTGAACTTGGGCAAGTTATTTAACCTCCTTGTACCTGTTACTTTGTATAAAATAGGAATAATTATGGAACTATCTCAGAGTTTGTTTTGATGATTAAGAATTAATGCACATGATGAACAGTGCCTGGCATTTACTTACAAAGTGTTTGCTTTTTTGGTTACCTGGTGAGTGCTCTGGCATATAAGCGCTTAATGTCAGCTACTCTCTGCATCCATTCCCATGTACCCTAGGCTCCCCTGAAGATGGACCTCGAGTGGTCTTCATCGTGGACCTTTGGCATCCCAATGTGGCTGGAGCTGAGCGCCAGGCCCTCGACTTTGTCTTTGCACCAGACCCTTGAAGGAAGGTGTTGCCTTCAGACATCTGGGCTGGAGATATGCTGCACTCCGGGGTGGTTGCATTGTTGCCAGGACCTCCTCTCCAATGCAGGAGGCGGGGTGGGGCTGAGGGTGGGAACTTGCTAGTGAAACATCAAAATACAGATCTTAAATTCTCTTTTAACTCCTGACTACTTTCTTCCCAGCTACCAGCCCCATGGCAGTGGTGCATGTCTTCCCAACCAGCTAGCTAGGTACCCCCTTAACACAAGCCATCGCCCTGGCCATCACCCTGGGAGTTAGCACCAGATCCTCAATTCAACTTTATTTCAATAATTTAATAGAAAATTAAAATAATAAATAATATGAAACAGATTGAGAAGACAGCTGAGCTGGTGCAGGCCCAGGCCAGCCTAATACAAACTTAAAGAGGTAGGGAGAATGGAAAGGGAAAGAGGGAGCAAACTACCCTGCACAATGGTTGGGAGGCAGCTCAGAATGTGGAGGGTGTTATTAAGGGCTGGCTTGACACTTTGGCATGTACAATGTACTAAAAAAAGAGAACTCTAAATCATTTTAAACCAGCTGGTAAGGGAAAATAGCAGGGCCAGAGTGGTAATGAGGGAATGAATGTAGCCTTCTGAAGGGCTCTGACTGAGGGAAGGGGCTGGAATGTACCATGTTATTAGCAATGAAGTGAGAATGAATGGAAAAGGGCCAAAGTGAAAGTACCATGCAATAAAAGGACACAAGGGAGACCCACGACTTGGCCAGCAAAGCCGGGGCAAAGGTATGGGAAGGGGAGGAAAAGAAAGAGGGACGGGGTCCCAGTGGCAGAAGAAAAACAGGGAGAAAGGTCAAGATCAGTCCTTGAAGACAATCTGTTGGCCATGAGGACGCTCGTCATGGGTGATGTGGCGCCGGACATGGATCCTGCGGACACGATGCTCTCGGTTCTCCTCATCCTCCCCTCGGGCCATCCCACCACCTCCAGCTACACCCCCTGTGGCCTCCAGGAGGGCTGGGTCTGGGCCCCGGGGAGTCTCGTAGATCAGGATGTTCAGGGTCTCCTCAAAGATCCGGGCCTCTGGGAATTCCACCTGCAAAAGGCCAGCAACCCCCAGCTCCCATCCTCTGGTCCAGCCACACAGCAAGCCCTTCCCCCAGCTGCTCCTGCACTGGCACACCTCCTAGTCTTTGCAATCACAGGTTCTTTGGCCTGGACTGTCCTCTGTGCAACTTCTTAACTCAGCAAAGTCACACTTATACTTCAAGGTCCAGCTCTGAAGTCAGGCTGTTATTTATTTTCTCTCCTTTGCTACTAAGTCTTTTGGTATATTCTTTCATTAGACAAATCTTATTGAATAAGTGCGCTGTAGCAGGGTTGTTCTAGACATTGGGAACATAGCAATGAACAAAACAAAGTTCCTACCCACAGGAAGTTTACATCCTAGGGGGAGGACACAGACATACATTTAATAAAATATAAACTGTCAGATGATCACAAATGTTATGGGGGGTGGGGATAATCATGGCCAGGAATGTCCTCAGAGGGTATTCAGAGAAGGCCTCACTGAGAAGATGACACTTGACCAATGGCCAAAGGAGAAGAGGGAGGGAGCCAGGTGGGCAACTAGAGGAAGAGCAGTCTGGGAAGAGGCAACAGCAAGTGTAAAAGCTCTGGCACAGGAGTGGGTCTGGTGGATGATTTGAACATCAGCAGCAAGGCCAATGCACCGGCACAGAGTGATGAAGTAGAAGGGACGAAACAAAGAGGTGACTGGGGTTCCCCTTGTGTGTCTTGGAGGAATATAACTAACATAACTCTTAACAAGCTACCTTCTAATTATTGGTTTATCTTGTTTTCCCAATAACAGAGGAAGCTTCTTAGAGCTGGGCAATTCATTCACGCATCAATAAGTGTTTCCTAGCTTCCACTATGAGAGACTCTTCTATGAGCCCCACTAGTGCTAAAGAAGTTGGAAGAAAAAAAAGATACAGCCCTACTCTCAAGGAGCTAACACCTTACTACTGACACCCCTCAGCATCCCCAGCTTTATTTAGCTAAGGAAGAATGACCAACTTTGTCTGGGACTGTCAGTGTAAATGTTCATGAGTGAAGGTGTCTCAAAGTGATGCTTAACTTGGGTCTTAGAGATTAAGTACAAGTTCATCAGGCAGACAGGGATGAGGAAAAATAATCCCAAGAAAAAGGAATAATGTAACCCTGGCTGGTTGCACAGTGGTTAGAGCACCAGCTGAGCCCTGAAAGGGTAGTGGGTTCAATTCCTGGTCAAGGGCATGCACCTGGGTTGCAGGTTTGATCCCCAGCCTCCTGTTGGGTCATGTGCAGGAGGAAACCAATCAATGTCTCTCTCTCACATTGATGTTTCTTCCCCTTCTCCCCCCCGCCCCCCACTCTGTCTAAAAGTCAATGGAAAAAATATCCTAGGGTGAGGATTAACAACAACAAAAAGGAATAATGTGTGCAAAGTTGGGGAGGTGTGAAATAGCATTTGATACACAGAGACTTTCAAGATTCTGGTATCTGAGGCACATCCCTCATGAAGGTCAGAAGAGACCAGGCTGATAAGACTGTCAGAGGCAAGATGGTATGACATCATGATTTACACAGTTAAGACCCCAGAACTTGGATCCTGACTCTCAGTGATAGATTTCCCCCTGCCTGATCTGCTCAGCTGCCTTTGTCCAGGGTCCTGGTCCTGCCAACCACCATAGCCCTCCCTGACCAGGCCCTGAACCCCTTCTGACCTTGGTCTGCTTCTTCTCCGTGGCATAGACAATGGAGGTGCAGCACACCTCGGCGATTTTGCGGCCCTGCCCGTAGAAAGACCAGCAGCAGATCTCGTCCCCCAGTACATCCTTGAGGAAGAGCAGCCGCCCATGGAAGCGCAGGGCCAGTTTGTCAAACAGCTCGATGTTCTTAAGTAGGTTGTCATCTGAAGTGCTGAAGACCGGGGGCCAGGAGGCCTCAGCACAAGTGGCTTCCCACCTTCTGTTCCCCCCAGCATAGGGCCCGGACACCCAGCACTCTGGTCCTGCCCAGGGGTTTGGTGCCCAGCAGGGACCTTCCTCCACCCCTGGGGCCAGGCCACGCAGGCCTCTGCAAGGAAGCAGCATTTGCTGAGCAAATCCCAGCACAGTAGAGTGGCTACCTGTGCAGTCTCTGGAGTCAGGCTGCACCACCTGGCATCCTAGCTCCACCACTTTTTAACTGGGTGAAACTAGGCAAATTACTTCACCTCTCAGTGCTTCAATTTCTTTAGCTGCAAACTGGAGATCACAATACCTCCTTCAAACAATTGTGAGGATTACGTATTAATATATGTAAAGCACTTAGAATAATGCCTGTTACAACATAAGCACTTAGTAAATGCTAGTCATTATCATCAAATCCTCACCAAAACCTGTTTGCTGATAAAACTAAAGCTCAGAAGTGAAAATGACCTGTCCGAGGTACCCAGTGGGTAAAGTGGCAGAGCTGGAATTCCCATTCAGCAGGCACTCCTTTCGTCCCTCTGTGTGGCCATAGCCCTCCCCTTGGGCCAGGAGCAGGGCTGTCTTGAGCCCAGGGTTCCACCCAGGGCGCCTCCCTAGCCCCTGCCAGTCACCTGGTGTAGGAGTACTTGTTGTTACTGCGGTTGTGCAGGAGCTTCACCACGGGCTGTTGGGGGAGAGAGGATGGAGAAGGGTGGGGCTCAGGCTGCGGCGAGAGGCCCCAACCTCCACCCTAAGGACTCAGGGCCTCACCTTGGAGGTGCTGGCCAGGAGCTGCTGCTCCTCCTGGGGAGATGTCACCATGGGGACGAGGCACAGCTGGGACAGGGTCTCCCTTTTTTGCTGGAGAAGAAGCGGAAGGTGGTTAACAGCACAACCAAAGGTCACTCACTTACCCACTTCAAAGTCTTCAAAAGCTGCTTGCCACCTTTGGGGAAAATCCAGACTCCTTAGTTGTCCACAAGAGTCTGCAGCATCTGGCATCTCTGATCGTGTCCCTACCTCTCCCCCGGCTTGCTGGGCTTCAATCCCACCAATGGCTTGTTGTGTGGCACATCCGGTTTGTGCCCACCTAACCCTTTGCTGTTCCCACTACCAGAGACACTTTGCACTAAGTTTCTGGCTCCTCCACATCATTCAGATCTCAACTCAGCAGTGCCCCTCAGGGTACTGGTCCTCCCTAAGCTCCCTGGCTACAGCAGCCTCCTCTACTTCCTCTTCACAGTATCAGTTCACTTTCTTCACAGCACTCAGTTCCTCACATTTTCTCAGTTTTTAGTCTATTTGCTAAGGTCTGTCTCTTCCCATGTAGGTGGTAAGTGCATAGTGTACAATAGATGCTCAGTAATACATTTATTACTCCTGTATAATAAATTAATGAGTCTGGCTGGGTGAGAGGCTGAAGGCAGAATCAGAACCGGACACACATGCTTCTTTCCTTTTCTGTCTTCTAGAATCATCATGCCAAAGCTCCTCTTACCTCTCCCGACCTATAAACTAGATGTGCAATTCTAACACAAATTCCAAAAAAAAATTTTTTTGACACCCATAAAGCTTTTTCTAAAATTAATATGGAATAAAAGTCTAGCCCTAACCGGTTTGGCTCAGTGGATAGTGTCGGCCTGCGGACTGAAGGGTCCCAGGTTCGAATCTGATCAAGGGCATGTACCTTGGTTGCGGGCACATCCCCAGTAGGGGGCGTGCAGGAGGCAGCTGATCGATGTTTCTCTCTCATCAATGTTTCTAACTTTCTATCCCTCTCCCTTCCTCTCTGTAAAAAATCAATAAAATATATATACATATATAAAAATAACTGTTAAAAAAAGTCTACTATTATTTAGGTCAATTTAAAAAAGAGCCAGATATTAAAATATCCTACAAAGCCATAATAATGAAAACAGTGTTGTTTTGGTGCAGAAGCAAACAATGGAACACAGTAGAGAGACTGGAAACAGACTAATGTATATATGAGAACTGATATTTACAAAGACAGCACCACAAATCAATGGGGAAGCCCTAGCCGGTTTGGCTCAGTGACTAGAGCGTCAGCCTGCGAACTGAAAGGTCCCAGGTTCGATTCTGGTTAAGGGCACATGCCCAGGTTGTGGGCTTGATCCCCAGTCGGGGACTTGCAGGAGGCAGCCGATCCATGATTCTCTCTCATCATGGATGTTTCTATATCTCTTTCCCTCTTCCTTCCTCTCTGAAATCTATAAAAATATATTTTTAAAAAATCAATGGGGAAAGTATGGAGTGTGTATTGATTATTGCTGTGTAGCAAACTGTTCCAAAACTTAACAGTTTAAATCAACAATCAACATTTCTCAGTTTCTGTGGTTCAGGAATTCAGGAGTTCAGCTGGGTGGTCCTGGCATGGGTCTCTCATGAGGTTGCAGTCAAGTCAGCTGGGGCTGCAGTAATCTGAAGGCATGGCGGAGTCTGAAGGATTTGTTTCTGAGAAAGCTTGTTCATATGGCTGTCAAGTTCATGCTGGTTATTGGCTGGAAATATCTGATCCCTGTCCCTTGGACTTCTCCATAGAGTTGCTTGAGAGCCCTTATAACACGGCAGATGGCTTCTCCAAAGCAAGTAATTCCAGAGGGAGCAAGGTGGAGGCCTAAATGTCTTTTATGACCTAGTTTTGTCAGACCTACTCAGTGTGGGAGGAAACTACACAAGAGAATGAATTCTGAAAATAAGGTCATTGGGGACTGCCATAGAGGCCGGCTCCCATTGAATCAAATCCCTCCCACATGTAAAACACATCTACGGCTTCCAATGATCCTCCAAAGTCTCATTACAGCATCAGCTTGAAGTACAGGATCTTGTCATCTAAATCAGGTCCAGGTGCGGATGAGGCGCTTTGGATGTAGTTCCTTAACTATAGCTCCTGAGGTACATTTGCTCTTGATCTGAAGGCCTGTGAAGTTGTCTCTCCCAAACACCCAATACACAAGGTGGGACCGACATACTAGTGAGGATACAAACTAGGGAGCTCTTGTTCAAAAGGGCGGGGCAGGGGACAGGAGGCACCTAGAAGGCACTGCTTCATGAAAACTCTTAATCCAGCTGGACAAATGTTGGGAGCTCTCTGATACTTACTCTTACCCCAAAATGATTCTCTGTGGCTTTGGTTCTGCCCTGAGTCAGCCTTCCTTTTCCATGAAAGACAGTCCATGCTTGCAGCTCCAGTTTCCTTAGTCATTTCCTGCCTGCAGAATTTTGGGGTTCTAAAGGCCTCTTCTCCTCTTGCACTAGCTCTGTGCCTTTTAGTGTTTTTGCCAAAAGAATTTTCTTAAAAATTTATTGGGTATCTTATGTCTTGGGGTTCACTTCACTAGGCAAAAGCCACATACACAAATCTGTGAAATAAGCTCTTCTCTACTTTGGGCTTGTGCTGAGACTGCCGAGGGGCATCTTTAAGCTTCTTGGATGCACTATTATTTGATTGAATGATTATCTGAGATATCTTCTTGGATATTTTTGAGATTTTAAAAGATTTTACAATTGCATCCACAGCTTCCTCTTTAGACCAAGTTTTACTGAAAATACCCTGTATTTGCTCTAGGCCAACAAGCCATTTTTAAATAAATAAATATAAATATAAATATTTATAAATATAAATATATAAATATAAATATAAATTGATTTCAGAGAGGGAGAGGGAGAGACAGAAACATCATTGATCAGCTGCCTTCTGCATGCCCCCTCCTGGGGATTGAGCCCACAACCCTGGCATGTGCCCTTGACTGGAATCAAACCTGGGACCCTTCAGTCCACAGGCCGACACTCTATCCACTGAGCCAAACCGGCTAGGGCAAGCCTTTCATTAATTTCAACATCATTTGTTATCTGGAAAAGCTGGGAATTTTCAAACTCTAATTCCTGGCTCCATTTTGTTCAACTGTTTTTCTTTTAGCTTACCCTCTCCTCTTTTATTTTACTGTAGGCAACAAGAAACACTGTGGCAACTTCAACAGTCTGGAAGTCTCTTTAGCTAGGTCACCCAGTTCACCAGGTATGTTTCTACCTTCCACATTACTGTAGGAGACAGTGTTGATAAACTTCTGCCACTACAGAACAAGGATCGCCTTTGCACCAGTTTCCAATAACATTTTCCTCACTGCAGCCTCCTTAAAGGTTATCAGACTCCTATAAACGAACTCTTTAAAACTATTTAGGCTTTTATTAACACTCTTCAAAGTCATTCCAGCTTCTGCCCACTTCCCAGGTCTAAAGCCATGCCCACATTTAAAGTTTTTGTTATGGCAGAATCCCACTCCAGATATCAAAATGTTATTTATTGCTGGGCAACAAATTACTACAAACTTATTGGCTTAAAACAAATATTTATTATCTCACACAGTTTCTGGAGGTTGGGAACTGAGATTGGCTTAGCTAGGTGGTCCTGGACCATGGTCTTTTATGAAGCTGGAGTCCAGATGTTGGCCAGGGCTGTAGTGATCTGAGGACCTGAGTGGCCTCCAGGATCCGCTTCTGAGATAGTTCACCCATATGAGTGGGAGTTTGTGCTGACTGCTGGAAGGAGGCTTCAGTTCCTCCCCAAGCCAGGGCTGCTTGAGGATCCTCACATGGCAGCTGGCTTCCCTCAGAATGAGTGACCCAAGAGAAGGGCAGAAACAGCAGTATCTTTATGACCTAGCTTTAAGTCACACACTACCATTTCTGCAATGTCCTATTGGTTACAGAGGTTAGCCCTATTCAGTGTGGGAGGGGATTAAACATGAGCCAGAATAAGCAGGAGGCAAGAATTTTGGACAATTTTGGTGGCCATTTTTGTTTAATTTTTTTAATTGATTTCAGAAAGGAAGGGAGAGGGAGAGAGTGATAGAAATATCAATAATGAGAGAGAATCATTGATCAGCTGCCTCCTGCATGCCCCCTACTGGTGATCGAGCCCACAACCCAGTCATGTGCCCTGACAGGGAATTGAACCGTGACCTCCTGGTTCATAAGTCCATGCTCAACCACTGAGCCAAGCTAGCTGAGCTTGGTGGACATTTTGGACACTGGCTAGCACAGATTGTTTAATAAATGGCATTGGGAAAATTAGTTCACTGTAAGGAGGACAAAAAAGAGTTAAATCCCTTCATAATTCATATTTACAACAGATTAAAAACATTTAGATTAAAAGATCCATATATAAAAGATACAAATATAAAGTTATTTTAAAAATGCAGAATGGAAAAAACTTCTTAAACAAGATCCCAAAGGATACACCTTTAGGGGGGGAAAAAAAGGAATTTGACTAAATTAAATTCAGAATTTCTCTGGTTGACAATGGAAACCTTACAAATAACCACACTTAATAATGTTGATGTATGACAGAATTATAATTATTCTACAACCCCAATGAAATTATTGACTCAGGTAAGGGTCATCAATTGGTGTGTGGTTGATAGGTAATTGCCATTCATATAGTGCCAAAATAACATCATACAGATTACTTTTTAGTTGGCAACAAGGGAATGTAACTACAATGGAAGGATCACACCAACATCACCTGAATCAAGGGGCTAATTCTGAGCATCACTAATGACAAGCCACATTAGCAATATTATGGATCTCTCAATACAAACAATGTAAAAAATGTAAAATTACCTAAAATGTATTCTAACCAAAATGTTTAATATCAAGCCTTTATATCCATCATGTAGTTTATAGAAAACTCAGAATGGGGTGGGTTACAAACCAAATAATACCACAAGTAAACAACTAGGCAAATTTGGAAATTGGGTCATTATGCAACTGGTGGTCTCTTTAACAAGTCAGCATCATGTGAAAAAAGGAACTGGGTTGGAAGAATCTTGAAGAACATAATAACCAGACATGGTGCAAGGATCTAGACTGGGTCCTTGTTTAGATGAACCAGCTATAAAAGACATTTCTAGAATGTGTGTGTGCCCTGGATATTAGATAAGATAAAATTTTACTGACATGGAAAGATGGCAATTATTAACAAACAAAGCAGATTACAAACAGCACATACAGTGTGACTGTATTTTCTCACACACACACACACCTGGAAGGATATTTGATACTTTCGTATTTTTAATTATCCGTGTTTTCTAAATTTCTATAACATATACATACTGCTTTAAAAATAATAAATGGTTATTTACAATAAAAAAAATCAAGTATTTCCATTCAACAATAGCTGCTATAGGCAAGTGACATTCTAGGAGAAAATACTGGCAACATCTAAAACTGACTAGAAATTATTATGAGAAACAAACTTCTTCAGCTGGGGTTCCTCTCATGAAACTGAAAACTTAGCAAATAATCTGAGTAACTATTTTCTGAGCTTTCCCAAGGAGGGTAGGTAAGTAGTACCAGTCTAGATACATAGGAGAAAGGTAAATTTATTATGCATAATACATGCCTTAGGGAAATAGGCCTTAATTCTCCCTAGGAACTAAGCTAAATTATGCAAGGGTCTCCTGTAAAGCAACAAGAAAAAAATATTTTTAAAATGTTTTCAAATGTTTTTATTGATTTTTAGAGAGGGAGTGGGATAGAGAGATAGAAACATCATCAATCAGCTGCCCCCTGCATGCCCCCTACTGGGGATTGAGCCACAATGGGGGCATGTGCCCTGACCAGGAATTGAACTGTGACCTCTTGGTTCATGTGATGCTCAACCACTAAGCCACATGACCGGCCAAGAAAAAGATTTTTAAAAAACGCAGTAGAAAATTTAGTAAAGAATATGAATAGGCAGCTCAGTTGGTTGAGCACTGTCCCATACACCAAAAGGTCGAGGGTTTGATTCCCAGTCAGGCACATACCTAGGTTGCAGGTTCCATCCCACTTGGGGCAGGCTGGGGCTCGTATCGGAGGCAACTGATTGATATTTCTCTCTTCCTTCTTCGCTCTAAAAATCAATAAACACATGGAAAAATAACAAGAGTATGAACAGAAGGGGAAACCAAAAAAGCTAGTATATAAAAAGATCTCATTAGTAATGAGAGGAATGCAAATTAAAATGAGATCACTCTATAGGAATCAGATTGGCAAATTAGAACACTGGATCATGCTAGGTGCCGTCAAGGATATGCAGAAACAAGATCCCTATGCACTGCTGGACAAGAGTGCAAGGTGCTACAGCCATTCGGGAGAGTAATCTGATGATACTGATGAAATCTGTTTATATGTGTCCTGTGACCCAGCAATTCCACTCCCAGCTCCAATCATGAGAAACCCTGGCCGAGGACCCACAAGGGCACATGTATGAAGATGTTCACGGTGGCACCATTTGTGGGGGCAGAAAGTGGGGAGTCCCTCTAGGTCTCTAACCTCAGGGAAATGCATAAATAAAATATGGTGAGTGCATACCACAGATTCCTGTGCAATAGTTAGAAGCAAAGAACTAAATGTACATGAAGCAGCATGAATAAAACTTGAAAAAAGTACTGAATTAAGAAACAAAACACATGATCCATAACTCAATGCCATTTATAGAAACTTATATGCATACAAAACAATGCTTTAGCTTTTCAAGGGAACAAACATAATCCAAGCATATGGAGGAGTACCTATGGGGGAAAGGGAAGTGGGAAGGGGTTTGGAAATAAAGGAAAAAAAATAAAAAGAGAAAAGATTTGCATAGACCAATGATGATTAAGTGCCACACATTGAGGAGCATTCTGTCCCCAAGTCTTAAAAACAAAAACAAAAATCTCCGAACAAACAAGCAAACACTAGCCAAGTGGGGTGGGATGGGAACGGTCTCAGAAACCTGGAAGGGAGGTAGCTGGAGCACAGAAAAAGCACTGTCCTTGGAAGCCAGATAACCTGGGGTTGAATGTGAGCTTTGCTGCTTACTGGCTCTTTGACCTTGGATGCATCCCCAACATCCTCTTTAAAAAATAAATGTCAAACAGGGGAACAAGATGAACATACAAGCAGCAGAATCCCTCCTGACACACAGGAGTGATTATGTGGGGGTGGATAACATTAGATCAACATTAGCTTCAGGAGTGGGTGTGAGATGACATTAGACAAATGTGAATCTATAGCTCAGGAATGCGCTTCCAAGATCATCCCATTCCAACTGCAAGTGGGTACCCATTAATGCAGCGGTTCTCAACCTGTGGGTCTCGACCCCTTTGGCGGTCAAACGACCCTTTCACAGGGGTCACCTAAGACCATCCTGCATATCAGATATTTACATTACGATTCATAACAGCAGCAACATGACAGTTATGAAGTAGCAACGAAAATAATTTTATGGTTGGGTCACAACATGAGGAACTGTATTTAAAGGCCAGAAGGTTGAGAACCACTGCATTAATGGGTCATGAAATAACTTTAATGGGTCTCAAAGAGCATTAAAGGAAAGAAAAAATATTTCAGAATGCATTTCCTTGAAAGTATCATTTTATAAAACTCTTATTTCAGTTATGAATATGAAATGCATTTTCTCTATGGGATGCAGTCACAAAGTTTGAAAAATATGGATACAGCCCAAAGAAATCCTATACTTTTGGATTCCAAGAATAAGTATTCCCCAAGGTAACAAACACTTGTTCATAGCTATCACTTTTTAATATACAAAAGACATCAAAAAAGAAACCCTCGTAGTCTCCATTAATATTGTATCATAAGAGAAAGGATGTTTTAACATTGTAAAAATAGGACAGAATAAAAGGCTTTATGTAAAACTCACTACATTGTACTTATTTTTCTCACTTCCCTATCTTGTGGAACATGAGGACAGAATGCCAAGGTAGAACTTGACTCACTGAAGGCCAGCCAGTCAGCTACAGTAGAGGTGACACTTAACCCCTATGCCTGGCTGTGCTTTCCAATATCTTCTCCTCAGAACCCTGAGATCCACAGAAATGAAGCACAGCAGGTAGGGCTCTGGAACCCCCAAAGCTTCTGTCAAAAAAAATTTTTTTAAGCCCCTGGGGGTAGGCGGGGTGTTGCCTGCCAGGATAGAATCAGATCATGGAGGTCACTACATTCCGTTTAAGTTTAGATTTTTTTTACTAGTGGCACAAGAGAGTTATTTATGATTTGATTTCTGGGCAAAGGGGAGAATACATTGGGATTATTTTTTAGGATAATTCATCAGGTGGTAGCGTAACAGCTGGTTTGGCTGGGTAGAAACAGCAAGCAGAGAGAGCAATCATTTAACCATTGCAATAGTCTCGGCATGAGATGTTGAGAGGGGCCCTGCCTAAAACAGCAGGGATGCAGAAGACAGCACCCCCAAATTTTCTGGGGTCATGGCTACTCAAAGCCAGGCCAGAGGCAGCCTCTCACAGTAGTATCCCATTATTTCCTTTCATTGTTTCTAATGCCCTTATATCTAACTACGTGAGCAGCTCTCCCAGGATCATGGGCATAGGAGTGGAACTCAGGAGGTGGGGGGAAGGACCCTCACCTGTAGTGCCAGCTGGCAGTCCTCAATCAGGCCCTGGACCAGGTAGTAGCGTGCTTCACCTAGTAGCTCCCCCAGTTCTCTGGTACTTTCAGGCAGTGGCACAGACCCATCCCGAAGGTAGTTGAGGATTGTACCAAAGTGACGGCCGCTCCGGTCAATCAGCACCCAGCCTGGTGGGATACAGAGAAGAAAGAGAAGGGATGGCTTTTCTGGGGGCCCTGGAGCTACTAAACTTTTATGAAAAAAGGATTCCAAAGCTACAAGTCTGAAGTTTTCTCAAACCTCTGCGTTATCCAAGAAAATACCATTAAAACATGTCCAGTGTTTCCATGCCCCCCCCAATAATATATATATATACATGTATATATATATGTGTGTGTGTGTGTGTGTGTGTATATATATATATATATATATATATACACACAGTTGATTTCAGAGAAGAAGGGAGAGGGAGAGCTAGATAGAAACATCAATGATGAGAGAGAATCATTGATTGGCTGCCTCCTGCACACCAAGGACTGGGGATGAAACCCGCCAATCCAAGTATGTGCCCTGACCAGGAATGGAACCCACAATCTTTTGTGGGACAGGACGGCACTCCAACCAACAGAGCCACCCGGCCAGGGCACATGTCTCTTTTTATTGGTATGTTTGTTTACTGTTCTCCCCTGTCCCCAGAAAGAAGTAAACTCAATAAGGCTAATCTCCTCGGATCCATTTACCCAAACAAAGTATCTCCAGTATGAACTGGCGCTTTACAAATACTTACTGAACAAGTAATTTCTTCCCCTTTAGACAGTTGAAGACTGAGCTCCACCTCCCAAATGTTTCTTTTCCTGCTCTCACAATCTTCGTTAACCCCCACCCCACCCCACCCCACCCTGAATCGCCCCCTCCAAAACTGCAAGATTCCACTTGGGCCTGTGAGGCCCAAACCTGAACGCAACACTCCAAGAAGGTAGGGTTCACCTGCCAGAGAGAACCCTCCACCCTCCGCTCTGCTGTCCCTGGCAAACCACACGCAGCCTCTCCTTCCACAACCTGCACTTGCAGATGGCGTCCTCGAGTGCATTAGGGGAAACACAGACACAGACAAGATCTCCCAACTCCGCGGGCTGGCTGTCAGCAGCGCTGAGACAGAGAGGGGAACGAACTGGGCAGCTGGGAAAAACTGACCAAGGTTGCCGGACGGATGCTGCTGGCAGCAGGGCCGGCTCCCAAGGTGTTTGAGCTGGGGCGGTGAGGGTGGGAGAACTGGGAGAGGCAATGGAAACTCTGAAGTGACACGTTAAACCCCTCACCACGGGGCCTGGCAGAGCTGCAGACGGGGTTGTTTCTAAGTGCAGGCTGTTGCTGGGGGTAAAGGCTGGGGGAGGAGGAAGGTTATGAACGAAAAGAGGGAGACGAGATGGGATGTGGGGATGGAAGGATGTGAGTGAGCTGCTGGCGGGCAGTGAGCGGAGGGAAGGGACACGAAGGCCCTGGGCGACGAGACGAGGAGTCGGGTCTCCCAGGAGGGCGGAGGGCAGCGCGAGCGGGGCGTGCGGTACCTCCGGCGTCGGTGAGTACCTCGGCGCGGCCGCTGAACATGGCCTTGAGCATGGTGTCCTGCCCCGTGAGGGTGCGCAGCGTGGTGTAGTGCAGCGAGCCCCCCACGTTTAGCTTCACGTACTTGCTGTTCGGCGTCTGCGGCTGGAGCCCGGCGGCGGCGCCAGGCTCGAGCCCCCAGGGCGTGGGGACTTCCAGGGACAGGGCCCCGGCCGCCGCCGGGCCCGAGGCCTCGGCCGACATGCCAGGTGGCGGCGGCGGCGGCCTGGGGCTCTCTCCGCGCCCTCCGGCCGCTCCCCGGGACCCCGGGGCCGACCCCTCCTGCCCGACAGCCCGGCCCACACGTCCGCACGCCGCCGCTCCGCGGAGACACTGGCCCACAGCCCCGCGCGCCAGCACCTCCCGGCAGCTGCGCAGGCGCGGCAACGTCGCGTCCCGACCTCGCGAGGCGGGGAGTGCGGAGCATGCGCAGTGGCCTCGGGCCGGTGCAGGGCCGCGGGCGGGGCGCGCCCCTTGTTACCACCGAGGACCAGGTCCCTGCTCCTGGTCACCTGCCTGGTGTGGAAAGCGACGTCCGGATCCTTGGTCAGGCGGGCGCTCTCAGAGCGACTCCCGAGCGTGACGGGGAAACTGAGGCCCCGAGGAGCAGGGTTCTGGGCAGGGTGTCCCGCCGGCCAGCCCCTCGCACTGGACAGAGCTGAGCTGCGAGCAGACACCAAGGGGAGCTCTTTGCTGTGAAAAGACGAAAGTCCAGCTGAGTCCGTTTAAAGATCAAACTGGCTTTATTCCACCACTCATGAGTCAGATGGCATCCCATCTAGCAAATAGAAAGGAGCCTAAGCTACAGGAAAGAAAAGGTTTTTAAAGGCAGAAAGGGGGCAAAAATGGGACATTATTAGCAAAGAATATATTGCTTCAGGAAAGGTGGGCCTCCTAAGAGGTCTGGAAGGGGGTCTGTGTGTGTGTGTGTGTGTGTGTGTGTGTGTGTGTTTGGAGGGGGGGGGGGGGGGTATTATCTCGCTAGTGCTGACCAGCTCATCCCACGTTGCCTGGTTAGAGATTGCATTCCTGGGAGATGTTGAGGTTGCATTTAGGTTGGGTGTTAAGTCTTGGTTTGCTGATGTGGGGCTCAGCACAAGTGACTCCCCTTTTAGGCCTGTTAATTGTTTTCAACAAGGCTAAGGGGAATGGCCTCCCAGGGGAGGTGGCAGTAGTGCTAGGGCATGCGGGGTGTGGGTAGGTAAGGTCATCACGGAGGGCCTCTCCGAGGAGGTGTTACTGAGCTAACGCTGAGAATGGCCGGGGAGAGGTATGAGGGCAGAGAGTTCCAGGCAGAGAAAAGGGCACTGCAAAGACCCGGAGGCAGGAACAGGCTTGGTGTATGTAAGGGGCTGAAAGGATGTCAGGGGTGGTCGGTGTGGTAGCACACTGACCACCAGGGGGCAGCTCCTGCATTGAGCATCTGCCCCCTGGTGGTCAGTGTGCATCATAGCTACTGGCCAGTCATCTGGTCATAATGGTCACTTAGGCTTTTATATAGAGAGAAGATTATTGTTATTGTTGTTATTGTTAATCCTCACCTAAGGCTATTTTTTTCTATTGATTTGTAGAGAGAGTAGAAGGGAGGGAGGGAGGGAGGGGGAGGAGAGAGAGAGAGAGAGATACACATCAATGTGAGAGAGACACATTAATTGGTTGCCTCCCTCACACACCCTGACCAGGGCCAGGGATCAAGCCTGCAACCAAGATATGTGTCCTTGACCAGAATCGAACCCATAACTCTTCATTCAGTTCTTGGGCCAACACTCTAACCACTGAGACAGACCAGCTAGGGCTGATTACTGTAGCTTTATAATATAGTTTGAAATCAGGAAATGTGATGCTTCCAGCTTTGTTGTTCTTTCTCAAGATTGCTTTGGCTATTCAATATTTTTCTGTTTCTATACAAGTTTTAGGACTTTTTTTCCTATTTCTGTGAAAAATGCATTTGGAATTTTGGTAAAATTACATCGAATCTGAAGATTGCTTTGGGTAGTATGGGCATTTTAGCAATATTAGTTCTTCCAATCTATGAGCACAGACTATCTTTCCATTTATTTGTGTCTTCTTCCATTACTTTTATCAATGTCTTATATTTTTCTTTTTAAAAATATGTTTTTATTGATTTTGATTTTTTAGAGAGAGAAAGGGAGAGAGGTAGAAACATCGATTGGCTGCCTCCTGCACACCCCACTACTAGGGACTGAGATTGCAACACTGGCATGTGCCCTGACCTCTTGGTGCCTGGGACAACGCTCAATCCACTGAGCCACACCTGCTGGGCAATGTCGTATAGTTTTCAATGTACAGTTCTTTTAACCTCCTTGGTTAAGTTTATTCCTAGATATTTTTTTCTTTGGGATGCAATTGTAAATAATTGTTTTCATAATTTATCTTTCACAAACTTATTAGTTTATAGAAATGCAACTGATTTTTATATATTGAGGTTGTATTCTGCAACTTGACTGAATTTATTTATTAGTTCTAAATGGAAACAATTTTACTTCTTTCCTTCTGATTTGGGTGCCTTTTATTTCTGTGTGTTGCCCAATAACACGGGCTAGGCTTTCTAGTACTACATTGAATAAAAGTGGCAAGAGTGAACGTCCTTGTCTTGTTCCTGATCTTAAGGAAGAGCTGTCAGCTTTTCACCAGTGAGTACGATGTTAGCTGTGGGCTTGTCATATGTGGCCTTTATTATGTTGAGGTACATTTCCTCTGTACCAAATTTGTTGAGATTTTTTATTATGAATGAATGTAGAATTTTGTCAAGTGCTTTTATGCATATATTGACATGATCATATGGTTTTTATCCTTCATTTTGTTAATGTGGCATGGCATATTGATTGATTTGCAAATGTTGAACTGTTCTCACATCTCTAGAATAAATCCCACTTGATCATAATCTTTGATGCTTTCAATATATTATTGAACTCCATTTCCTGGTATCTTTTTGAGGATTTTTACATTTATGTTTACGGGTTCTTAGCCTGCAATTTTCTTTTCTTGAAATGTGCTTGTCTGATTTTGGTATCAGGGTAATGCTGGCCTTGTACAATGAGTCTGGAAGTGTTCCCTCCTTTTCTATTTTTTAGAAGAAGTTAAGAAGGGCTGATATTTAATTAATTAATTAATAATTAATGTATTAATAATCTTTAAATGCCTATATAGTTTCTACATAAGAAACAAATACAAAATATTGGTCACTCACACATAACTTTTACCCTTATTTCTTAAAATGGCAATAGGTTAATAAAAGATAAAAATGCCTTTGGGTTATATTATAAATATATTTATTTTGCCACCATAATTTGTTAAAGTGATATTAAATGAATGCTCATAGAAAAAAGTTAGCTAAACAATTCTTGATTTTCTGTCCTCTAGTTTTCCCTTGATTCTGGGAAAAAAGGTTACTTTGGTTAAATATGATAATAAATATAAATGTTTGACTACACTAGGTATAATAATATATAGAGGTACAATACAAAATAAGAATATGTATACAAAATCATGGTTATAATTTCTATGTATTTGTTAAGAGAGTTATTTATTTTTGGGGGGAGTTATTCCTCACTGGAGGATATTTTCCCCATTGATTTTAAAGAGTGAAAGAGAGGAAGAGGGGGACAGAGGAGAGACAGAAACACCAATGTGAGAGAGAAACATCGATCGGTTGACTCCCACATGTGCCCTGACTGGGGATCGAACCCACAATCTGGGTATATGCCCTCACTGGGAATCAAACCTGCAACCTTTTGGTGTATGGGACAATGCTCCAACCATCTGAGCCACACTGGCCAGGGGGTTATGTTTTAAAGCATTCAATTTATTACCTATTTGTTTATTTATGTATCTATGTGTGCCTAAACATACCAGTATATATATGTGTACATAATAATAATTCATTGAAAAATGTTACATGAATAATATATAAAAGGAGGAAAATTAGAATTTGGGCCTTTTTTTCTGTAAAATGATTTTATGTCTAGATAAATATATATTTTTAATAGTTTATTGATTTTTAGAGAGAGAGGAATGGAGAGAAACATCTATTGACTGCCTCTTGCAGGCACCCTACTGGGGATCGAGCCCACAACCTGGGCATGTGCTCTGACTGGGAATCGAACTAGCAACCCATTAGTGTATAGGACAGTGTTGGCGAACCTATGACACGCGTGTCAGAGGTGACACGCGAACTCATTTTTTTGGTTGATTTTTCTTTGTTAAAAGGCATTTAAATATATAAAATAAATATCAAAAATATAAGTCTTTGTTTTCCTATGGTTGCAAATATCAAAAAATTTCTATATGTGACACGGCACCAGAGTTAAGTTAGGGTTTTTCAAAATGCTGGCACGCCGAGCTCAAAAGGTTCGCCATCACTGGTCTAGGACAACCCCCAACCAACTGAGCCATACTGGCCAGGGCAACTCTTAGTGTGCAGGGACTGACCGGCAGACCCTAAACGATGATTAATTACTCTGACACACGTTTCTGTGAAAGAGAGGGCTAAGGGGCTGCTTGCTTTAGGAGCAAATGGCCCTGGTCGCCTGCCTCCTTAGGCTTTTATTGTCACAACAGCTTGAACTAAAAGCACCTGCATCTGTAGCGTCTTTCAAGCAAGGACATTTTGAGGTCTAAACATAAAGATTCTAGTAAAACACCCGGGGGTCAGACTTGCTTGGAAAAGTCAAGGCAGGGGCTGCCGCCTTCGGCAAGGTCCCCCAGAGGCCTCCGACCTTTCAGAGAATCCTCCTCACAGACCTTCCAGCCACGTCCCGTGCTTCCCCACATTAGTGTTTTTTGACATACTCTTAAATCATTTTTCAAAAAAGTTAAGTACCTAGTGAACATTATTCATTGCTACGTGTTATTACAACATTGCCTATAAATATATTTTTAAAATTTTATTGAATTTATTAGGGTGACATTGGTTAATAAAATGATACAGTTTCAGTTGTACAATTCTGTCATGCCTCATCTGTATATTGTATTGTGTGTTCACCATCCCAATCACCTCTCCTTCTGTCACCATGATCTCCCCTTTACCCTCTCCTACCTCCCCATCCCCTTTCCCTCTTGTTGTGTCTATGAGGTTTTTCTGCTTAATACCTTCACTTTTCCCACCCAGCCCCCCAAACCCCCTCCCCTCTAGCATCTGTCAGTCTGTGTTCTGTATCTCTGAATCTGTTTCTATTTTGTTTGTTTATATTGTTCATTAGATTCTGCATACGAGTGAAATCATATGGTACTTGTCTTTCTCTGATTGGCTTTATTTCACTTGGCATAATACTCTCCAGGTTCATCCATGCTGTCACAAAAGTTAAGCTTTTCTTTTTTATGGCTGAGTAGTATTCCACGGTATAAATGTACCACAGCTTTTTTATTCACTCATCTACTGAAGGGCATTTGGCTATTGTAAATAATGCTATTTACAATAGCATTATTGTAATCATGGCTATTGTAAATAATGCTGCAATGAACATAGGGATGTATATATTCTTTTGAATCAGAATTCCTTTAGATGTATCATATTTTTTTCTTAGATATTTATATATTTTCTCTACAACTATTCTGGATTTTGCTTTTTCCTAAATTCAGCCCCCAAATTTAGACAAAACCAATGGGCCCTAGCCAGTTTGGCTCAGTGGATACAGCATTGGCCTGCAGACCAAAGGGTCCAGGGTTCAATTATAGTCAAGGGCACATACCTTGGTTGCAAGCTCCTCCCCGGCCCATCCAGGAGGCAACCAATCAATCTATTTCTCTCACATCGATCTTTCTCTCTCTCTTCCACTCTCTCTCAAATCAGTGGAAAAATTTCCTCAGATGAGGATTTAAAAAATAAATAAAATTAAAACCAATGGGACTTTTATTTTTCTGTTAATCCTCGCCTAAGGATTTTTTTCCCATTGATTTTTTTTTTAAAGACAGAGTAGAAGGGAGGGGGAGAGACAAAGAGAGAGAGACATCTACGTAAGAGACACATCGACTTGGCTGCCTCCCACAAGAGCCGGGAATTGAGCTGGAAACTGAGGTATGTACCCTTGACCGGAATGGAACCCGTGACCCTTCCGTCTGAGGGCTGACGCTCTAACCACTGAGGAAAACTGGCCAGGGCAGGACATTTTTTGATTTCTAAACTATCTTTGGGTTTCTTAAAATGCCCATTAGGTAACACAAAGTTCTGCTCCTGTACTCTATAAAACAAAAAGCAATAGGAATAATTAGATTGATTTGCAATTCTCCAAACATTAATTCAAAATCATTATAAGAGTCCTTTTGTCTGCTAAACTCATATACTTTAAAAACAACAACAACTAATAAATCAAAAGGAGAGTTTATCTTCCTACATTATTTATACATGAGTAAAGTATGTTAATATAAATACCTGTCAATTATCATATACTTTTCAAGTTAAAAAAATTATATTTAAGCCAAAGACTGGCATGATAATTGCCTACAAAAAGATTTGTTTCCAGGATTTTCTATTCACAAGCCCCTTTCCCTTTTTGTTCATGTAAAGTCTGAACAAGCACTAGGGGTCCTGGTTAATTACAGGGGCATCACCAGAGGCTACTCATTATTTCAGTCTTTCATTAGGTCCAGCAGCCAAGGCATATCTACCTCATCTAAGAGCTATAGCAACAACAGCAGAATGTGTGAAACTTTCCCTTGATTTATTTTTAGGGTCTCTACCAACTGTAATGGTTCCCCCATCCTACCCTCCGTTCTAAAGGCTCTTCTAGTTTTCTATTCTAAAATACTCAATACTTCTTGATTGGTGGCATACCTGCCTATAGAATATTGTTGTTTTCCTTTTATACACCACTATTCATCAAGCAACCCCATAAATCTGGCACAAAGGGGGAGCCTATGGTTCTTTTCCTTTATCAGGGAACTATCAAATTCTGCATTGATCCTCTACATACCCTAGTTGATCCCTGATTTAGTCATGTGTGTTGCTAACTAAGAGCTTTAACTTCCTCATATCTCTTCATGAGCATCACCAGTTCTTTTTTTAAAATATATTTTTATTGATTTCAGAGAAAAAGGGAGAGGTAGAGAGATAGAAACATCAATGATGAGAGAGAATTATTGATCGGCTGCCTCCTGCACACACCCCCACCAGGGATCAAGCCCACAACCCGGCATGTGCCCTGACCGGGAATCAAACTGTGACCTCCTGGTTCATAGGTCGGCGCTCAACCGCTGAGCCAAACCAGCTGGGCCCAAGCAGACTATTTTATCACAATCTTGGATTTATCCTTGTGAGTTGTCCTAGAAATTAAATCAGCTCAGATGGTAAATTAATTACCTTCACCTGGACCTGCCAGCTGACAAAAGATATAAAACAAATGTTTATGCTGATAGTAGGTTTATGCTTTTAAGTTAGTCCATGACTTTGAAATGCATTGGAACCTTTTCCACTTAGAAAAACAGTTGGCATTTTCTTATAAAATTCAACACTCACATATGCTACTGTGTAAGTCCTGCACCCGTTTGCCTCAGATCCACTCCTTATTGCCCCCTGATGTGTTCCGTTTTGTGTCAGCTGCAGACTACGCATCTCAGACAGCTCTATCAGCTGGCTTCCGTTGGACTCAGCCAGTGGGAGACAGTGGAGGAAGAATGGAAAGAGGGAGGAGGGGAAAAGCCAGGATATTTCTCAACAGCACCCTCTGCTCCCACTCCCATTCCCAGCTTAGTTTAGGTAGCATCCCCCATGGCTGTAGCTCTCACATGGGTCCAGCTTGCACCACAGAGGCCAGTCATGATTCCAGCTTCTACAGGTGATCTTTGCTCCAGGAACTGATAACACTAACCCTTTGTTTCTCCGGTTTGAGAATAGGTAACAGCTTTCTGCTATTGTTCATTTGTGGGTTGTCTCAGCATCTCCTGTTAGGTTTCTGAGCTATTGGTTACCATACTACTTGGCAATAAAAAGGAACAAACTATTAATACATACAATAGCTTAGGGAGTTTCACTCAGGGAGTTATATTGAATGGGGAGGAAAAAGCCAACCTTACAATTCTATTTATACAACAATCTAGAAATTACAAAATTATTGAGGAGAACAGACTAGTGATTGCCAAAGGTTAAGGCAGAAGTGGGGTAGGGAGAGGGGATAGGTGTAACAATAAAGACATAACACAAGGAATCTTTGTGGTGATGAAATTATAATAGTAGTTACATAAATCTGCATGTGATAAAATTCTATGTGTGCATAGAACTGCATATTCACACGGGTACAAATGAATGCTTACAAAAATGGTGAAATCTGAATAAAGTCTGTGGTTTGTACCAATGTTTTCCTGGTTTTGATATTGTACAATAGTTATTGTAAGACTAGAGGCCTGGTGCACAAAATTTCGTGCACTTGGGGGTGGTGGAGGGGTCCCTCAGTCGGGCCTGTGGCCTGTGCCCTCTCGCAGTCCAGGAGCTTGTAGGAAGCAGGCCTAAGCCTTCAGTTGGATATCCTTAGTGCTGCCTCAGAGGCAGGAGAGGCTCCTGCCACTGCCACCGCTGCGCTTGCCAGCTGTGAGCCCGGCTTCTGGCTGATCGGTGCTCCCCCTGTGGGAGTGCACTGACCACCAGGGGCAGCTCCTGTGTTGAGTATCTGACCCCTGGTGGTCAGTGTGCATCGTAACGACCGGTAGTTCTGCTGTTCTGTCGATTTGCATATTAGCCTTTTATTACATAGGACTAGAGGCCCATTGCACTAAGATTCATGTAATAGGCCTTCCTTCCCCTGGCTGCCGGCACTGGTTTTCCTCCAGCACCCGGGACCCAGGCCTTTGGTCTGGCCGCAGCGGAGAAGCCAAACCTTGAGGCTAGGCTTCTCTGCTCCGGCCACAGAGGAGAAGCCAAGCCTCTTCAGTCTTCAGTCATCTTCAGTCTTCCCTCCGTGCCTGAGCATCCAAATTAACCCACCATCTTTGTTGGGTTAATTTGCATATGCATCCTGATTGGCTTGTGGATATAGTGGAGTGACAACCAATTTACATATTTCTCTTTTATTAGTGTAGATGTTACCATTGGGAGAAACTGGATACATGGTACCCTTTCCATACTATTTTTGCAACTTCTTGTGAATCTATTACTATTTCAAAATTAAAAGTTTTTAAAATCCAAGAGAAAGAGAACAGAAATAAATAGACAGTGTTGAACCAACATTGATAAGGGTAATGTTAAGGTTATTGCTGAGCATGTTTGCAATGCATGCTCTACCTGCCAATGACATATTCCTGGCAAGACTATAAAGGTAGGACATGGAAAGGAACCAAAGCCTTGAGGCCCTTGTGAACACTTCCAAATGAACTATAAGTATGTTCTAATTATTGCTGCTTATCCTCAGGATGGATTGAGGCTTTCTCTTGCTAGAGCTATGGATGTACTAGTAGAGAAAAAATTACTTGATTTAAAAATTGCCATTGTGGTGGGGAGTGGTCTCAATTCATCTCTCTAGTAATGAAGACACATATTGTATTAGTACTATTATTTTTTAAATTCTGTATAGCTTTGGCTGGTCCGAGTGCAGTGGTGTCTTACAACTAAATTCTGTATAGCTTTACCTTTTACCTGGAAAATACACTGTCCCTATCATCTATTATCTTCAGCAAAAATAAAGAGAACTAAAGGAATTAGAAAAATCATAATTATCTAAACTCTCAGAAACCCAAAGTTTCAGCATTGCCTTTGATACAATAAGACCAGTTCCCCACAGGACCCACAAGTTATCTCCTTCTGAGTTAGCTGCCCACGCATTGGGGAATCGCTTCCAATTGTAGATTAGCACTATAATAAACTTACATGACTAATTTCTGCAGGGACTCACATAATACCTCCAGGTTATCACTGTAAGTACAAGCTGCATTTCCAAGTCAAGCACCTAAGTGTCTGCATGATCAGAAACATGGAGATTTGGTCTTCTGGGAAAGAACCAGAAAAAAACTGCCCTTGAGCATTTACAAAAAGGACCTTTAACAGATAACGGACACAACAATAGAACTCCAACTTGTTGATCCTTGATTCGTGTTTTCTAAATAAAAGGACATAGTACATCACTTCCCCCTGAGCACTGAGCTCCAGTCCATTGGGGTAACCTCGAACTGAGGATTCTTAGCAATTCTCCAGAAGCTTTTGACTGTGAGCAGCTTCTGCCCAAGACAATGGAACAAGATGCTAACTGCACACATGAGCAGTTTCTGCGGAAGACAACAGAACAAGATGAATAATTTGGTTCTTCATATTCCTTTCCACACCCTTTGTCCTCCTAGTAATCTTGCCTATTATTGTCTTTAAAACCCTCTTAGACTGACTAAAAGTTTTCTTTTTTTTACCAGTCATCTTTTATTAAGTGTTAATAATTATGAGATGAATGCATTCAGAGGTGCTGAGCGAAGGTCATGGTCAGGAATGTGGAGTCCACACTGGGCCCTCTTCAGTGGTACTTGCCTCGCTACTCATGTTTAAGTTCCTTATAAGAGCAGTCGTCAAAAAAGCATGCAAGCTGCCAGCACCATAGAAACCCCAGCAATGCTTCCTTCATGTTGACATACTTGTAAATACCGGCAGTGACCTCCCTGAACCTCCAGCGATGCCTTTAGGGGTGAAGTCCCACGTCATCGTCCAGATTGGCAGCTCCCCTATTTGACATCCATGAGTTTCTTCTTCAATGGCATGACTGACGCCATCTTGGAGGTGGGGGGTCTGCTCTCTGACTAAAAGTTTTCTTAATATGATTTTTCCAAAAAAAAAAAAAAAAAAAATGATTTTTCCTATTTCATCCTGTTACTTTGTTTTTTACTTCCTGTGGTCTCCTTTTGCTACTTGAGGTAGGGAAGAAGCCCTAGTGCTATTTCTCACCTCTTAGCTACTGCTCTGAATTTAACTCATTGCTGGATCTGTTGCCACGCCACCTAATCTTGCTGACAAAACGCAATAGCTGCCACACTTCAGAAGGTAAATTTTCGTCTACCAATCCTTTATGTTCTTAAATTTTCCTTATATAATTAGTTCCAATGTTTGGTCCTATAAAAATCGGACCTGAACAAAATGCTTCTGCTGAGATCAAACTGAAGTCATTAGGAGTGGGAGCTCATGTTGGGGCTGTCCTTGCTGCAATGGTTAGTTTATTCTCTTCCAAGACAACTCCAGTCTACTTGCAGGGATTATGTAATTCCACTTAAGAAATTTGTCTACCTCAAGAGTCCAAAAAGTGGCTACTGCTATTGTGATGAACAAGATTTACAGTCCCAATGCAATGTCTGTCTAATTCCTACTTCTTATACAGACATCAGGCTTTACCTGCCTGCTGCACACTCACTTATCCTGCATATCTGGGTAATTGTTAGAGCTTCTCAGGTGTTTTAAACTACCACCTCTCCACTGGATCACGCTTTCTAGAGAACGATACCCAGAAGTCTCCAAAATGAGACAAGCACAGGCTATGGCAGGAAAGCTCCCAGGAAGGACGACCTACTCTCATCACACATGCTGTGTGAGCTACACTTCCTAGAGTAGGGATAATTTACCGGAAAAGGTGATCCAAAACTTGTCTCGAAAACCAGCAGACATCATAAATGACACAATTTCTACTCAGAAGCCCAACAACCAATTTAAATGTAAATTCATTAACCAAGGGGAAATTGATACTTTAACAATAACTATTTGCTGCTCCTATATAAATACTGCAGGGCGAGTGACTATACTAAAAGGAAAAGTCATTTGGACCTCTAAGAAAACCACGCTGGACTTTGGGACATGTCTTCATTTCATTGCCTGGGTTTGGTTATCAAGCCCCTGTCTGCAGGGCCTATTATAAGGATTAATAGCTATTTTGTTTCTGGTAATTTCCTGTGATACAATTGGCTGATGTACTCTGTTCAGAGTCTTAAATAGTAGGCAGTTAGACATGAGCAGAGTAGGAACCATAGGCCAGGTACAGAAGGCCACCCAGGGCGGAAAGCCCAGATGCCTAGCAATGGACAATTGTAAGGTAAAGGTCATGATTAGGAATTGGTGACCCCAGGGTGACCTTTCCTCCCCTAGCATATCCCTGGTCAGGGGTTTAGACCCCCTGGCCTTTCATATTGCTAGTTATGCAGTTCAGACCTTCCTCGGACCTTTCCTCCCCTGGCATGCAGCTATTCGTGTAGTAGGCCCCCTCAGAGGAGGAACAAGAGGGTCAAAGAAAAGCCTCATCTGACTCCTATACAAGCTCTTGCACGACCACTCCCTTAAGCATTAATCCCTCAGGACAATGAGGTTCTGACCTGCATCAAATTATCTTAGGAACAAAGCCTCAGGTCTGTTGGACACAGAGGCAGACTTTTGGTCAAACTAGAGATGACATCCAGGCCCAGTTGTGTTTCAACTCCAGACCCAGGAAAGCAGCAAGGCCCTGGCTGACATGAGGACCAGCTGCAATGATGAATGTCCTCTGAAAGGACACACCTGGAAAGCTGATGAATTTCTATTGAGATCCTCCCTGAGACCTCCAGACCAAGACCAAGGACTCAGCTCGCGTTCTCTCCATCCCCTCTCTTTCCTCTCTCTCATGTCTTTCCTCCTCCTTTCTCCCCTTTCTTTTGCCTCTGTAACTGGTTTCTTCTACCTCTGTGACTTTCTAAATAAACTTTTGCTTGTATTTGAGTCTTGGCTCTGAATTCTTTCTTAGCCAAAACTCAAGGATGGGGGTCTAACATCTGGGGCCAATTCACTGTTAACAATCCTGCAACAAAAGAAGAAGGAGAGACTAACCTTAGTCTAACTATAGACATTCTCTTGACAATCCCCTGATGAGCAAAATCTTGGCAATGGTGAAGAGCTTCACCAAAGTCCGGAGGTCTGACTCCTTCTGCCCTTAGCCAAGAGGAGAGACTGGGAAAGAGAAAGCAGCCCCTGACAGCCAGAAGCTGGCCTGCTGCTGTCATCGAGGCCTTGGTGTTGATAGGAACTGGTATGACACTTGCAGCTAGACTATTTTTTCTTTTGATAAACACATTTTTGCAGAACACCAACATCACAGAGACAAGGCTACTCTATGACTGTGAGGGATCAAGATAAAAATAAGACCACTCTGTCATCATGTCTGAACACAGACAAAAGAACATTATCCAAACAACAGAAATGACCCCCCCCCCCCCCATCCTGGTAACTTAAATCACTTCTGCTTCTTTATCAATTGTAGCTTTAGTCTTGCTCCTTCCTTCCCACTTTTAATTTTTTTTTTTAATATATTTTATTGATTTTCTACAGAGAGGAAGGGAGAGAGATAGAGAGTTAGAAACATCGATGAGAGAGAAACATTGATCAGCTGCCTCCTGCACATCTCCTACTGGGGATGTGCCCGCAACCCAGGTACATGCCCTTGACCGGAATCGAACCTGGGACCTTTCAGTCCGCAGGCCGACGCTCTATCCACTGAGCCAAACCGGTTTCGGCCCTTCCCACTTTTAGATAAATATTTCTAAAATATTACATCATAGAACTATCCTGACTTCCTCACATCAAAACCAGAGCAAAGCTCCTTTTCTTGAATCCTTCCCAGAAACCTAACACAAGCTCAAGTCCTGTAAGAAGTCATTTTTTTTTTAATATATTTTATTGATTTTTTAACAGAGAGGAAGGGAGAGAGATAGTTAGAAACATCGATGAGAGAGAAACATTGATCAGCTGCCTCCTGCACATCTCCTACTGGGGATGTGCCCGCAACCCAAGTACATGCCCTTGACCGGAATTGAACCTGGGACCTTTCAGTCCGCAGGCCGACGCTCTATCCACTGAGCCAAACTGGTTTCGGCAAGAAGTCATTTTTTTAATTTAAAACATATTTTTATTGATTTCAGAGAGGAAAGGAAAGGGAGAAAGAGATAGAAACATCAATGATGAGACAGAATCATTGATTGGCTGCCTCCTGCACACACCCCTACTGGGGATTGAGCCCGCTATCCGGGCATGTACTCTGACCGGGAATTGAAGCATGACCTCCTGGTTCATAGGTGGACACTCAAACGCTGAGCCATGCCGGCTGGGCAAGAAGTCATTTATAACATGCTCTTACTGAGATGCCCCACAGTTTCCCATAATGTGTGGTCAACTTTACTGCAATGAGTCAATAAGCCCAACTTTGTTCAATTATTGCTGTGTTCTGGGTAGCCTTTTATGGGAGGGCATTGACGCTGGAAATTGGATTTTTTTTTTTTTCACTGAAAGATACTGATTTTTTTAAAGTTAACTCCAAACAAGTTTTAAACACTAAAAGAGGCCCACGGGTTTGATTTGGCCTGAGAGCTGCCAGTTTGCAACCTTTTGGTTGGATGATTTCCCTATTAGATGAAAAGGTCAATACTGTTATGAATGGCTAACTGTTAAGTACCTAAACGGAACCAAGGATTAGAACACATTCTCACATGTATTGTTTTATTTAATGTTCTTTGCTACTTAAGTCATTCAGAACTCTAAACGCTGTTCATGCTGTGCCATTCGCAAGGTTGCCTGCTGCATATTTGTCTACAAGGTCAAAGTCCTATGGCAGGATGCTGATGATGTATACCCATTTCCCTCTCACTGTGAGCCTGTAGCCATGGGAACTGTGATAAGTACACAACAACACCTTCAGAAACAAATCCTCAGGGATCAAAGTTTATTTTAATGAAGCTGGCCTGATCACAGAGGAATCTGGGGGACTTTCTGGCTTCTCAGCACTGCGCTGCCTCTGACTTGAAGCTGGCGCTGGAGAAGCAGTAAGTGGAGCTGCCTCAGGTATGGGCTTCTTACTGGGAGCTGGGACTTGGGCCAGGCAGAGAAAGGCAAGGGGAAAATGCTTCTAGGTCTGCGGCTCCTGAGGAGAAAACAGAAGGGTTTTTGTATTCCAGGTCCCATGGTCTCTGAGAGCTTTGTGAGTTCTGAGAGTATGTGGAGTGAGTCTAGATCAGTGGTTCTCAACCTTCCTAGTGCTGCGACCCTTTAATACAGTTCCTCATGTTGTGGTGACCCCCAACCATAAAATTATTTTCGTGGCTACTTCATAACTGTAATGTTGTTACTATTATGAATCGTAATGTAAATATCTGATATGCAGGATGTATTTTCATTGTTACAAATTGAACATAATTAAGGCATAGTGATTAATCACAAAAACAATATGTAATTATATATGTGTTTTCCGATGGTCTTAGGCGACTCCTGTGAAAGGGTCGTTCTACCCTCAAAGGGGTCGCGACCCACAGGTTGAGAACCGCTGGCCTAGAAGGTGATGCAGGCCTGCTTCCCTACAAATGTAAACACCAAGTGTTCCTTCCTCTTCATTTTTTTTTCAGGGGATGGGCTGGCTGGGGGGGAGGGGTCACAGGAGGTTGGCCAGCCTGCCCTGCGCTGATCAGGGGCAGAGCTCACCAGGGGGAGGGGCCTCACGCAGTTTCCCAGCTGGCCCCGCCCCTGGTCGAACTCCAAGTTGAGGGGACAGTTTGCATATTAGGCTTTTATTATGAGCTCAAAGGTCACCGGCACATAATAAAAGCCTAATATGCAAATTGATCAAAAGGTGGAACGATCAGTGAAACAACTGGTTGCTATGATGTGCACTGACCACAGGGGGCAGATACTCAGTGCAGGAGCTGCCCCAGCCCACAGGCCCCAGGCCAGCCAAGGCAGGTGCCAGCAGGGACCCCCTGATCACCCTGCTGGTAACCCCCAGATCAGCCCTGATCGCTGGTCAGGCCGAGGGACCCTACCCGGGCCTTTAGTATAGAATAGTTTCTTATTTATTGTTTTTCTGTGGTATCAGTTGTAACTTTTATTTCATTTCTGATTTTATTTATTTGGACTCTTTCTCTTTTTTTGATGAGTCTGTCTAAAGGATTTTCAAATGTGTGTATGTCTTCAAAAAAACCACTTTTAATTTCATTGATCTTTTAAAAAATTATAGCCTCTATTTCGGTGGTTCTCAACCTTCTGGCCCTTTAAATACAGTTCCTCATGTTGTGACCCAACCATAAAATTATTTTATTTATTTATTTTTTTAAATATATTTTATTGATTTTTTACAGAGAGGAAGGGAGAGAGAGATAGAGAGTTAGAAACATCCATGAGAGAGAAACATCGACCAGCTGCCCCCTGCACATCTCCCACTGGAGATGTGCCCGCAACCCAGGTACATGCCCTTGACCGGAATCGAACCCGGGACCCTTCAGTCCGCAGGCCGACGCTCTATCCACTGAGCCAAACCGGTTTCGGCATAAAATTATTTTCATTGCTACTTCATAACTGTAATGTTGTTACTATTATGAATTGTAATGTAAATATCTGATATGCAGGATGGTCTTAGGCGACCCCTGTAAAAGGGTCATTCGACCCCCAAAGGGGTCACGACCCACAGGTTGAGAACCACTGCTCTAGAATGTCATGCAGAAAACTCACTCGCATCTTCAGGCATGAGCTCAAAGGTCACCGGAACAAAAACACCTTCTCTGACCTCCTTATTTAAGTGGCCTGATCCTGGGCGGGTGGCTCAGTTGGTTGGAGTGTTGTCCCGTACACTAAAAAGGCTGTGGGTTCAATCCCCAGTCTGGGCCCATATGAGAGGCAACTGATCTCTCACTCTCTCTTCTTTCCCTCCCTTCCTCTCTTTCTAAAAAATGCAATAAACATATCCTTAGGTGAGGAATAAAAAAAATTAACAAAGTGACCTGTCTCTTATTCCCTACATCTTCGTATTCATTTCCTCCATATCCATTGCAAAATTATTTGTCTACATTTCTCATTACAATGGAAGCTCTATGACAGTGATGGCGAACCTATGACACGCGTGTCAGAGGTGACACGCGAACTCATTTTTTTGGTTGATTTTTCTTTGTTAAAAGGCATTTAAATATATAAAATAAATATCAAAAATATAAGTCTTTGTTTTCCTATGGTTGCAAATATCAAAAAATTTCTATATGTGACACGGCACCAGAGTTAAGTTAGGGTTTTTCAAAATGCTGACATGCCGAGCTCAAAAGGTTTGCCATCACTGCTCTATGAGGTATGGAACATTACCTAACGCATTCTCCATTATAACTCCAGCATCCAAGCGCACAGAGTTGCTCTGTGAATATCTGTTGGATGAATTCAGGTGGGAAAGGAGAGAAGGATGACTGGGGAGATAAGAGGGGATCTGAAGCACAGTGAAAGAACTGGCCGTGAGCTGGAGGAGGGACAGAGCTTCCTCTGTAAACAGCGGCGAGGAGGAAAGTTTGGATGTATATGTATGAAATGTGTCCGTGGGGCGCAGGGGTGTGTGGCAAGGGCAGAAAGTTAAAAGATTTCATGGGTGATGGACTCTTTCTGGTGAGGTCATCTGCTGACAGTTCAGATGGAAGTTTCGGAGGTTGGGTAAAGGATTTGAGGAGACTGGCAGAGATTTAGAACAGTTGCTGAGGGGAATGGGAGAATGAACACACCAACATTTTGAGACTACCACGTGCCCGGTACCTTGTTGAGTGTTGCGGTTATAGAGATGAGGAAGATGTGACATAGTCTTGGCCTTTCAGGAATTCACAATCCAAAGACGACAGACTTTCTACAAGAACGTTAAGATGCAGGGTGCTCTGTACTGTAATGGGTGGAGTGTTGCAAAGACATGATGGGGGTGGAGGTTCAATTCTGAGAGTGGGGGAAAACAGACAGAGGCTGTGACCTTTGAGGTTGGTCTTGAAGAAAGATAAAGTGTGTACAGGTAGAAGTCAGTCAGTGTGTTTCACAAAGAGAGGAGAGTACTACCTAAAAATATGGCAGTGTTGCCCAGCTGGTGGGCTTCAGTGGTCCACCTATGAACCGGGAGGTCACATGCCCAGGATGGGCACATGTCCAGGTTGTGGGCTCAGTCCCCAAAAGGGGGTGTGCTGGAGGCAGCCGATCAATGATTCTTTCTCATCATTGATGTCTCTCTCTCTCTCTCTCTCTCTCTTTCTTCTCTGAAATCAATAAAAAATATATTTAAAAAAATAAAATATGGTGGTGTGGAATAGCTAGAATTGAAAGACATTTATGTGGCTGGAGTGAAAAATGATGCTGGAAAAGAAGATTGAGGCTAGGTTGTAAGGATCTTATATGTACCAGAAATTAGAACTTTCTCCCAAAGTTAACAGAAGTCTTTAGTAGAGCAGCAGAATCTCAAGAGCACTCTTTTAGGAGGCTGCCTCAGGAGGCAACGTGGATGATGAGTTGAAGGGAAGAGAAACTGGAGTCGGTGAGGAGGGTAGGAGACAGCTGCAAGAGTCCTGATGAGAGAGTATGAGAGCCTGCAACCGGCTACGGGCCAGGGCCTTCCTTCGTTCCGCACCACCCCCTAGTGGTAAGCACATATCATAGTGAGCAATTGAACTTCCGGTCTCCCAGTGGAACTCCTGACGGGACACTTTGCATATTAGCCTCTTATATAGAAAGATTGTCACAAATTATATCTTTATACATTGTGTGTTAAGATAGATCTATAATTATTGTTTTATGCATTTGTCTTTTAAATCCTATAGGAAGAAGAGTTACAAAACCTAAAATACAATACCGACTTTTATATTTTACCTATGTAGTTACCTTAATAAGTAGTCTTCATTTCTTCATAAATTTTAAGCAAAAGTGCCCCTTTACTTAAGCCTGAAGGACTCCCTTTAGCATTTCTTATAGGGCAAGTCTACTAGTAATAAACTCTCTCAGCTTTTGTTTATGTGGGAGTCTCAATTTCTCCTTTATTATTGGACAATTTTGCGAGATATAGAATTCTTGGTTGACAGATTTTTCTTTCTGCACTTAAGTATGTTATCCCACTGACTTCTGACCACCATGACTTCTGATGAAATATTGGCATTTTTCTTATTGAAAAATCCCTTGTACTAGCTACTTCTCTTTTGCTGCTTTCCAGGTTTTCTGTTTAGTTTTGGGTTTTGATAAGTTTGTTTATAATGTGTCAGTGTGGGTCTCTCTGAATTTACCCTACTTGGAGTTTATACTATTTGAAGTTTGTTGAGCTTGTAATGTACCTTTACTCTTTTTTATTGATTCAGAGAGGAAGGGAGAGGAAGAGAGAGAGAGAAGAACATCAATGATGAGAGAGAATCATCAATTGGCTGTTGTGTCCTTTGATGCACAGAAGTTTTAAATTTTGATGTAATGCAATTTATCTAGTTTATCCTTTTGTTGCCTGTGTTGTTGGTGTCATATCCAAGAAATCATTGCCAAGTCCAATGTCATAAAGTTTTCCCCCTACATTTTCTTCTAAAAGTTTGATAGTTTCAGCTCTTACATTTAGTTCTTGCATGAATTTTGAAATACCTTTTGTATATGCTGTAAAGGTAAGGGTTTAACTTCGTCCTTTTGTACATGGATATCCAGTTTTCCCAACACCATTTGTTGAATAAGACTATTTGTCCCCCCACAGAATGGCCTTGGCACCCTTGCCAAGTGTCATCTGACCACATATGAGAGGATTCTGTACGATAAACGTGTGGAGGTGGTGGTGCAGATATGGCCTGGTCTCTGCCGTAAGGAAGCCTGAGTTGAATACTCAGATTCTGTTGCAACAGTGTTTGTCCGGTGCTGGTTTTGTGCTCGGCGAACACTGGGCTCATGTTCCCCACACTGTGTCTCAGCTTCCCACCAACCACGGAGGAATGCACTAGCAGAAAGACCCGCTTTAACAGGATAAACTCAGTCCCCACAAGAGCCTGGTCATGGTTTATGCAGCGGCCGAACAGAGCCAGGGTTTGCATACAGGGTCCTGCTCCCGGCGTCCCGTTATTTCACGTCGGACGGACCTCGGCAGGCAGAACTCTGAAATGTGGGCAGAACGGAAATGCGATGGTGTCTTTTGCAGCCTGTAGGACCCTCTGCATTAAGGAGCCCCTAAAAGCCAGGGCCGACCTGACATGGAGACGGTCAACATAATTAGGCTGCAGGGAAAGACCTGGCCCCCCTGCAAGCCCAGAGTCCCGGCTGGCCGCACCCCGGGCGGACCCCGTCCTCATCCCGAGCCTGGGCGCGGCTGGGCTGTGCTACTGTGCGGGGGGGGAGCGGCTGAGCCACCGGAAAACGCGGGCGACCAGACCCGCGGTGCGGCGCCCTCCCGGCCCCTGCGGGGGAGCGTTTGCAGTTCTCGCAATGTCTCCGGGACTAGCGCCCTGGCTCTCTCCCGCCGCTCACCGGACGCGGGGTCACTTCCTCCCCTCCTCCCCTCCGCCGGCGTTCCTCTTGGTACAGCCCTACCCGGATTGGAGGCCAGGCGACTGCCGCGCGGGCTCTGCGCATGCGAGTCCCCGCCGCGGGGGGCTGGGAGGGCGCGGAGCCCGCCCTTCCACGGCTCCACGCGTGACGTCGCGGGGGGCGCGGGCCTCCGCCGGCTCGGAGCGGTGAGAGCGGGCGCGGGCGCCCCGGCGCTGCTGGACCCGGCAGGGATGCGCGTGTAGAGTTCCTGCAGGGGCGCTGGGGAAGGGGAGGCCGGGGCAGCAGCGGCCCCGACCCGCAGGCTCTGCCCCTTCCCCTCCTGCTTCCCCCCCTTTGCCAACCAGCCGGGAGGGGAGGCCGGGCCGGGGCTGAGCGTGGTGACACCTGCACTGCTGGCGCGCTGCTCCCCTCCGCCCCTTTCCAGATGTTCCTTGGCCTCAGGCTGTCGCTTCCCGCCTGGGAAGGAGCACTCCGCTCGGAAGCGGGGCCGGGCTTCAGACCGTGGCCCCGCCACTCCTGTGTTCAAGTCCGCAAGCCTCCGTTTCCGCCTTGCCTCACCTTTCCTGAAGATAAATATGGCACAGAAAAAAATAGAAAAGAAATGGACATTTGTTGAGCTCCTGCGTGGCCACGTATTATGCAAACCGCTTCTATCTGCCACGTTCAGTCCTGGTTCCGTGGGTTAGCGCTCCCATTGCACATATGCTAACCTCCCAGAGTTGGACTGAGTTTTCTCACGTGTCCATGGAAGGGCAGGGGAGGATTCAAGCGGAGCGGTTTGACCTCAAAGTGGGTTTCTTTTCGTCAGACGCTTCCTTTGGGCTATTGGCTGTTCTGCAGCCAAACCCCAGGCCCAGAACAGCTGTTTCCTGAATTTCTACTTTTAAGAATGCTCCTTTTCGGGTTCCCTTTTCCAGCACAGTATGCTCCCCACTTCCGCCTTGATTGCTTCAGAAATTAAATGCAGCAAACATTCGCTGCGTGGTGCAGGGCGGTGAGCGCTTGGAGTCGAGAGCCTTGGATTCTTGTCCTGGCTCTGCCACTGTCCGTGGTGGTGGGCGAGGCCCTGGTCTCCTGGGTGCTTCAGCTTCCCTTTGAGGAACATGGGTAAGTGCCTTCTGCCTGGCAGGCTCTTGCCCAGTTCTCCCTTCCTGTCCTCCAGCAGGTTTTCCGTGGAGGCCCAGACCCCTCTGCTCCCCATGGGCAGCTGTCAGGCAGGGCACAACCTGCATCTCTGTCTGGCCCACCACCCACCTCTGGTCTGTGCCACTTTGATCCTGCTGCTGCTTGGCCTCTCTGGCCTGGGCCTCGGTGGCTTCCTTCTCACTCACAGGACTGGCCTGCGCAGCCCTGACATCCCTCAGGTGAGTACCCTCCTGCTCATCTGCCCCGTGGAGGCCTGCTCCTGCTGCTGCTCTCTCACCTCTCTCCCACCTTCCTTTTGCACACAGGACTGGGTCTCCTTCTTGAGATCTTTCGGCCAGCTGACCCTGTGCCCCACGACTGCGACAGTCACAGAGACGTGGCACGGGTCCCATGTCGTGGGCTTGCTGACCACCTTGAACTTCGGAGATGGTCCAGGCAGGAACAAGACCCAGACATTTCAAGCCACGGTGCGGGGTAGTCAGATGGGATTGAAAGGTGAGATGGAGGACGGTGGGGGTTGGACATCAGAACACTCAGGGGTGGGGCCTGCCCCTCAACTCACCAACCTGGTGACCTTAGGCACATCCCTTAGTCACTCCGACTGTGATGAGGACTAGATACTTACAGTGAAAACGATGCCCGCTGGGTAGGTTCTCTATAAATGTTTTCTCTCTCCCCTTCTAGCTCTGGGGTTCTTTGATTCTATTCTTGGAGGTGTGATGACATGGGCTAGATTTGACCTAATGTTCTTTGTCATCCTTCTTCATTCCTCCAGCCTTCTCCTCATAGAGGCAGCTTTTTCTCAGGGATGTCTAAGAAGCATGTTCTGTTCAGTTAAACCAGTGGTTCTCAACCTTCTGGCCCTTTAAATACAGTTCCTCATGTCGTGACCCAACCATAAAATTATTTTCGTTGCTACTTCATAACTGTAATGTTGCTACTGTTATGAATCGTAATGTAAATATCTGATATGCAGGATGGTCTTAGGCGACCCCTGTGAGAGGGTCGTTCGACCGCCAAAGGGGTCGCGACCCACAGGTTGAGAACCACTGTGTTAAACTAATGTGTTCAGTGCCTGCTATGTGTGTGACACAGCTCTATGTGCTATGGAGGATACAGAAAACAATTAGATATCATCCAAAGCGCTTAAAGTCTTCTGGGAAAATAAGGAGTGAGAGTGAGTCGGTGGGTTCCATTAATTCCTGTGTGAGATTCAGCCTCAGGTTCCTTATCTAAAAAATTGGGAGATGGCCCGACTGGTGTCGCTCAGTGGTTGAGTGTCGACCTATGAGCCAGGAGGTCACAGTTCATCACACCGCACAGTTCGATTCCCAGTCTGGGTCAGGGCACATGCCCAGGTTGCCGGCCCGATCCCCAGTAGTAGGGGGTGTGCAGGAGGCAGCTGATCAATGATTCTCTCTCATCATTGACGTTTCTGTTTCTCCTTTTCCATTCCTCTCTGAAATCAATAAAAATATTGGTTGATGTGTTTTACATCTATACAATATTTCTCTCTGTCTTTCCCTCTCTCTTCCACTCTCTCTGAAAATCAATGGGGGAAAAAATATTAAATTCTTACTCGGGTGAGAATTTAAATAAATAAATAAATAAATAAATAATTGGGAGTGACTTCTGAGGTCCTTTTCAACACTATCATTCTAAGATTCTCCTATGAATCACATATGTGTATGTATATGTGGGGTAGGTCTTTGTCCAGGTATACATCTGTGATCAAAGAGCAAGAGTAAAGGAATGTATCTGACATGTAATAGTATTATTGAGAAATGATTCACATGCCATAAATTTCATTTAAAATGTACAACTAAATGATTTTTCACATATTCACAAAAGTGTGCAGCTATCATCACAATTTTAGAACATTTTCATTACCAGATAGATTTTGTACCCGTTAGCAGTCATTCTCCTTTTTCTCCTAACCTCCCAACTCTAGGCAACCACTAATCTACTTACTGTCTCTGTAGATTTGCTTATTCTGGACATTTCATATAATAATGGTCTTTTGTGATTGGCTTCTTTCACTTAGCATTATGTTGTAGTACATAAATTTTGTACTTATTTTGCTTAATAGTATTCACTGTATGACTATTACACATTTTATTTGTGCATTTATCATTTAATTGGCATTTAGATTGTTTCCACTTTTTGGCTGTTATGAATAATGCTGCTGTGAACAGCTGTGTGCAAGTTTCTGTGTGATCATATATTTTGATTTCTCTTGGGTATATAACCAGGAGTGGAATTGCTGGGTCATATGGTAACTCTGTTTAATCTTTTGAGGAACTGCCAGAGTACTTTCAAAGTGGCTCTCCCATTTTATACTCCCATCAGCAGTGTAGGAGGGTTCCATTTCTCCACATCTACTCCAACACTTGCTATTATCTGTCTTTTTTTATTATAGCCCTCCTAGTCAATGTGAAGTAGTGTCTCACTGTAATTCTTTTTTTTTTTTTTTTTTTTTTTTTTTTTTAATTAAATCTTTATTGTTCAGATTATTACATTTGTTCCTCTTTTTTCCCCCTATAACTCCCCTCCTTCCAGCTCCCACCCCACCCTCCACCCTCACTCCCCACCCACTGTGTTCATCCATAGGTGCATGATTTTTGTCCAGTCACTTCCCGCATCTCCCACACCCCCTTTTCCCCCAAGAATAGTCAGTCTATTCCCTTTCTATGTCCCTGATTCTATTATAATCACCAGTTCATTCTGTACATCAGGTTATTTATTCACTTGATTCTTAGATTCATTTGTTGATAGATGCATGTTTGTTGTTCATAATTTGTATCTTTACCTTTTTCTTCTTCTTCCTCTTCTTAAAGGATACCTTTCAGCATTTCATATAATACTGGTTTGGCGGTGATGAACTCCTTTAGCTTTTCCTTATCTGTGAAGCTCTTTATCTGACCTTCAATTCTGAATGATAGCTTTGCTGGATAAAGTAATCTTGGTTGTAGGTTCTTGGTATTCAGCACTTTGAATATTTCTTGCCATTCCCTTCTGGCCTGCAAAGTTTCTGTTGAGAAATCAGCTGACAGTCGTATGGGTATTCCCTTGTAGGTAATTGAGCCTCTTTCTCTTGCTGCTTTTAAGATTTTCTCTTTGTCTTTTGCTCTTGGCATTTTAATGATGATGTGTCTTGGTGTGGTCCTCTTTGGATTCCTTTTGTTTGGGGTTCTCTGCGCTTCTTGGACCTGTAAGTCCATTTCTTTCACCAGGTGGGGGAAGTTTTCTGCCATTATTTCTTGAAATAGGTTTTCAATATCTTGCTGTCTCTCATCTTCTGGCACTCCAATGACTCTGATATTAGACCGCTTAAAGCTGTCCCAGAGGCTCCTTACACTATCTTCACACTTTCGGATTCTTTTTTCATTTTGCTTTTCCAATTGGGTGTTTTTTGTCGAATCTTTGGTTTGATTATTGTACTCCTCTGGTTTGCTATTGGGTATAATATTCTTTATTTCAGTCCGTGTATGCTTACTTTCTAATTTCTTTATCGTAGCATCGAGGGTCTCATTAGTTTTCGTGAGGTTCTGCACAAATTTATGGCAAGCCCTCAAAATTGCGATTCTTAGCTCCATATCCTCCATTTCTGTCATGTTTTTTTGTCTCCGCATCTTTTATGCTTTCTTGGTGCACCCCCTTGTGGTCTCTGTGCGCAGTCTTGTTCTAGCCAAGCCTTAATTGTTGTAGTTAACACTAGGGGGATTTGACCCTCAGGCCGACTGGCTATAGGAATCAGCTGTGCGGAAAACGTCTGTCTTCTGGGGAGGCGCTAATCCAGCCTTTGCCTGAGGCGATCGGCAAATGGCTGTGCGCAGGCTTTGGGCGGGGCGGGATCAACAGGGCGGGCGGAGGGAGCAGTTATGGCCACGCTCAGTCCCGTTCCCAGAGGCTCTGCTTCTCAGAACCCCGGCAGCCGCTGCAAACCTCGGAGAGAAAGCTGCCCTCAGGTTCCAACTGATGCCGGGTAATCCCGCTTCTCCCGTTTGAGTCTGGGTCCCTAGAGACTCGCCCGGATCTGGAGCCCAGAGTCTGAGACTCACTCCCGACCGAAAACGACAACCGCGCCCTCAGCCACCAGCCCGCTTTCGCGCGCACCTCGGTACCTTTGTATTTTCCACACTGCGCCGCCTCTGAGCCTCGATTTGCTGTTCTCTTTCCTTCTAGTTGTAGAGTCTCTCTTCAGCCAGCCTTCCTGTGGCTCTGGGTGATGTCCGTTCAGTCTTTTAGTTGTATTTTTGAAATGGTTGTTTGCGGCAGCGGTCTCCGGTGTTTACCTACGCCGCCATCTTGGTCGACCTCCCTCTCACTGTAATTCTGATTTGCATTTTCCTGGTGGCTAATGATATTGAGCATTTTTTCATGTGTTTATTGGCCATTGGCATATTTTTGGAGAAAGATATATTCAGAGTTTTTGCTCATTTTTAAAATTGGGTAATTTGTCTTTTAATTTAGTTGTAAGCATTCTTTATATTTTCTAGCTACAAGTCTCTTATCTGATGTGTGCTTTGCAAATATTTTCTCCCATTCTCTAGGTTCTTTTCACTTTGTTGATGGTATTCTTTGAAGCACAAACATTTTTGACTTAGATCAATTCCAGCTTATCTTTTTTTTCTCTATTGTTGCTTGTGGTAGTAGCATATCTAAGAAGACTTTGCCTAACCCAAGTTCCCTAAGATTTACTTCTGTTTTTTTCTTCTAAGAATTTTATAGTTTTAGCTTTTATATTTATATCTATCATCCTTTTTAAAAATTATTATTTTTTCTTACATTTTTATTGTTTTGTTTTGTTTTTTGGATCCTTTATTTTTTTTTAATTCTCACCCGAGTATATGCTCGTTGATATTAGGGAGAGGGGAAGAGAGAGAGAGATACATCAATGTGAGAGAGAACATCAACTAGTTGCCCTCCACACGTGCCCCAACGGGGGATCAAACCTGTAACCCAGGTATGTGCTCTGACTGGGAATCAAACCCACAACCTTTTGGTATAAAGGACGACACTCCAACGAATTGAGCTACACCAGCCAGTGTTCTATGACCCATTCTGAATTTATTTTTATGTATGGTGTGAGGATGGGTCCAACTTCATTCTTTTGCAGGTGGTCTCATCATGTTTTATTGAAAAGACTATTATATCCCCATTGAGTAGTCGTGGTACCCTTGACCACATGCCCTGGCCAGGTGGCTCAGTTGGTTGGAGCATTCTTCTGTACACGAAAGGTTGCAGGATTGATTCCAGGTCAAAACACATACATAGGTTATGGGTTCAATCCCTGGTCAGGGTGCATACAGGAGGCAACCAATTGATGTTTCTCTCTCTCTCTCTCTCTCTCTCTCTCCCTTCCTCTCTCTAAAAATCAATAAAAACTTCTTCTTGGGTGAGGATTTAAAAAAAAAAATCAGTTGACCATAGATGTATGAGTTTATTTCTGGACTCTCAGTTCTATTCCATGATCTATATGTCTATCCTTATGTTAGTACCACGCTGTTTTGATCACTATAACTTTGTAGTAAGTTTTGAAATCAGAAAATATGAGTCCTCCAACTTTGTTCTTTTTAAAGATTGTTTTGGCTATTCTGGATCCTTTGGATTTCCATATGAATTTTTGGATCAGTTTGTCAATTTTTGCTTCTGCAAAGAAGACTTTTTTAAAAAAATAATGGCTAGAAACAAAGTAATAACATTAAAGATTACTTTGGACAAAATTTAAAATGAACACCTATTGGAAATCAATGAAAACATTTAATGAATGAATAAATAAATAAACAAGTAAAATGAACACTTACGATGTACCAAGCATGGGAAATACAGAGATTTGTAAGACATGGACCCTTGTTTCAAGTTGTTCACCATCTAGCAAGGATACAGATGTGAACATCTATGTATATAAAAGCCTAATATGTTAAGTGTCTGACTGTTCAACCCTTTGACCGGTCACTATGACGTGCACTGACTATCAGGGGGCAGACGCTTCGACCGGTAGGTTAGCTTGCTGCTGGAGTCCGGCCTATCAGGACTGGGCTAGACGGGCTGGGCATGCCCTGGAGCCCTCCTACAGTCCCTCCCCAACCTGCAAAATATTTCTTCTAATTAATTTCCTTTCAATGTACACGAGTCCATGCACCGGGCCTCTAGTAAATAAATAACGTTCAATGTGTGAAGTAGAACACAAGGTACAGTGGGAGTACTCAGAAATCTATCAAGCATGGATGGTGAGGACAGGCTTTTCCAAGGATACAGCGCCTGAGCTGAGGTTTGAGGCCGGCCTATATGGATGTCCTTCCAGCCAGAGGGAAGAGCGTATGCAAAGACATACAGATGGGGACCATGATGGCATTTCAGAAGCTTCCAAGGGTTTAGTTTGGCTGGTAGAGGGGAAGGATTATTGAGTGTGTGGCAGGTAATGAGCCTGAAGAAGCATTCAGAATCCCATGGAGGGGCTCATGTGTCAAGCCAAGGCAGTTGGACTTTATTTAGTACATTGTGCAAACTCAAAGATTTTAATCAGGGAAATAAGATTTTGTTTTTGTGTTGTTCTTTTAAAAAGATAACACTTGTTGACTGACTTCCAGGAAGAAATGTGTCCAGATTCAGGAAGACCAGTTGGGAGGTGGTTGCAATAAAAAGATGATGAGAAAAACTGAGCTAAGACAGTGCTGTGAAAGAAGGGTACTGATTTGAGAGAGATGTCAGAAGTGTGAGATTGACAGGACTGGGTGACTGATTTGATCTGGGGAACACAGAAGAAAGGGGAGTTCCCTTATAGAATTTTACATGTACATTTCTCAATTGTAATTACAATGTACATACTGGTTTGTATTTCTCTTTTTTCACTTATGACAGTGTGTTTTTTATATTAGTGCAAAAAACAAAAGCATTATTATTTTAATGGTGTAAAGTGATTCATTTAGTGGTAAGGCCATCATTTGTTAATGCTTTCTCTATTGTTAAACATCTTTATTGTTTCCTATTTTTTGGCATTTTAAAAATGAAATCACAATAAATATTTGGTATGTATTTTTCTTTTGAATCTGTCCTTAGGAATAATTTCTACAAGTGGTTTTACTGAGTCAAAGGATATGGATCCCCCCCCCCCCCCTTTTTTTTACCTTGAGTACTCTCTTTAATAGAAGTTACAAAGCAGATGTAAAAGTCCTCCTAACTCCCCTGTAAAGTTAACAGTTTGGTAAGCATCTTCTTAGTCCCTCCCTGTACCCATTTAAAATTGTAACAGATACAGCCAAGTTGTCTCCTAAAAGATGTCACAAATTGAGAGTGGCCATTTTTCCAAATCTTCAATAACTTGTTATTACTCTTTTTCATTTTTACCAATTTAATGGGCAAAGAAATTACTTGCTTTAATTTACTTTCTCCTGATTACTAGTGAGGTTGTGCATCTTCTTACAAGTTTATTTACCATTTTCATGTTTTCTCTGAACTTCCTATTCACTTTCTTTGCTTATTTTTCATTGTCTTTATCTTCTTGATTTTTAGGTCTTTATGTATTCTGGCTAGTAAACCTTTTGCCAATTAAATCTATTATAGATATTTTTAACCAGTCTGTTTCTTGTGTGTGTGTGTGTGTGTGTTTTGTTTTGTTTTGTTTTGTTTTGTTTTAAATATATTCTTTATTGATTTCAGAGAGGAAGAGAGAAAGAGAGACAGATAGAAATATCAATGATGAGAGAGAATCATTGATCGGCTGCCTCCTACACAACCCCCACTGGGGATTTAGCTGCAACCCAGGCATGTGCCCTTGGCCGGAATTGAACCTGGGACCCTTCAGTCCGCAGGCTGACGCTCTATCCACTGAGCCAAGCCGGCCAGGGCCTTGTGTGTGTTTTTTTTTAAAAAATATTTTTACTGATTTCAGAGAGGAAGAGAGAGGGAGAGAGAGATAGAAGCATCCATGAGAGAGAATCGTTGATTGGCTGCCTCCTGCACACCCCCTACAGGGGATGGAGCCCACACCCTGGGCATGTGCCCTTGACTGGAATTGAACCTGGGGCCCTTCAGTCTGATGCTCTATCCACTGAGCCAAACCAGCTAGAGCTCGTGTGTGTGTGTGTGTGTGTGTGTGTGTGTGTGTATGTGTGTGTGTGTTTTAATGTGGAACGCTTAACAAATTTTCATGTCATCCTTGTGCAGGGGCCATGCTAATCTTCTCTGTATCGTTCCAGTTTTAGTATATGTGCTGCCAAGCAAGCACTCTTGTGTGTGTTTTTTAAACTTATCTTTCATTATATAGAAGCCTTCAATTTGTTATGAGGTTAAGTTTATTGCTCTTGTTCTTTACTCAGGCTTCTAGATTTTGTGACATTTTTAGCAAGGGTTTCCCAACTTTAAAATTAGAAAATATTTTTCCATATTTTCTTTTAATACTTACTTAGGTTTTTGGGGTTTTTTAGTTAGTTTGTTTGTTTATATAGGTATTTAATATATCTGGACTTAATTTTATAGTGTGAGATAAGAGTCTAACCTATTTTCACAAATGGAATTGTCCCAAGGCCATTAACTGAATAGGCTATTTTTCCACTAATTTGAAATGGGATGTGAACCTTTTCTGTTGTGTTGTTAGTCTTTACCTGAGGATATTTTTTCCAATGATTTTTAGAACGATTGGAATTGGGGGCGGGGGGTTGGGGGGAACATCAATGTGAGAGAGACACATGGATTGGTTGCCTCCTGCACATACCCCAACCGGGGCTGGGGAATCGAACCTGCAGCCCAGATATGTACCCTTGACTGGGAATCAATCCCATGACTCTTCTGTATGTGGGCCGACGCTCTAACCACTGAGAAACACAATCCAGGGCCGGATGTGAACCTTTTAATGGATTTTCGTACCTAGTGGAAAATTGCTTTCTTAAAAAAGGATGAACTAGTTTATACAAACTGACATTGACAATGTGTATCTATCCCCGGTTCACTGCAACCTTGTAAATATTGATGTGTTTGTTTTGTTGGTTGTAAGCTAATTTAAATTAATTTTTGTTTATATTAGTACTTACTTATTTTCATTTTTAATTTATGTAAACAATGGTGTATAGAGTACTTCATTGAATAGAACCAGTGCTAAAACACCTGGAACTGTAGGGAGCCTTTGAAATGAATAGAAGTCTGAAAAGGGGTGGTTCGCACCCGACCCTTCATTTTCTTCCATCTCCTCTCCCATGCTCCTCACAGGATCTTCTGCAGGAGAGCTGGTCCTCGTTACAGCCAGGGTGACCACAGAAAGGACCCCAGGAATCTGCCTGTATTTTAGTGCTGTCCCAGGACTCCTGCCCTCCAGCCAGCCACCCATCTCCTGCTCAGAGGAAGGAGTAGGAAATGCCACCCTGAGCCCTAGGATGGCTGAGGACTGTGTCCGGGTCTGGAGCCAGGAAGGCCTTGCGCTCACCAAACTGCTCACCTCGGTAAGAGCTTCAGGTTGTCAGGGTTTCATAGACTTCCATGCTGCATGCTGTATCTTGAAGGCAGTTTTTTTAAGGGGGGGGTGGAGAGGGAGAGAGATACGTCAATGTGAGAGAGATACATAGATTGGTTGCCTCCTGTACAGGCCCCAATCAGGATCAAACTTGAACCTGCGAGTTTCTGGTGCAAGGGAGGATGCTCCAACCAACTGAGCCACACCGGCCAGGGCTTGAAGGCAGTTTTACCCAGTAGATAAAACATAGGCTTTGTAATACTGACTGGGAGGCTGTGACCTTGAACAAGCACCTGAGTCTCTCTGAGCCTCAGCTTCCTCATCTGTAAAATGGAAAGCATGATACTGTCTCCTCATTCCAACAAATAAATGAGAATGAATGTAAAGTACTTAGTACAATGTCTGGTACATAATAGAAATTTGATAAATGGCAGCTATTACTATTAATTACGTCTTTAAATAACCAAAAAACATGACCTCTCCCTCAAAGGAATTCAGAAGCTGGACTAAGAGGCAGAATAAACTAATTGTTAGCATAGAGATATGAGCAAAGTACTATTCAAACAGAGCAAGGAGCAATTGACTCTAACTTGAACATTTTCAGAGAATGTTTCACGGAGATGGTGGCATTTAAGAAAGTGAATTGTGCACAGTAGTTTCTAACAGAGTGCTTTCAGATTCATTATCTCATTTTATTTTTATTTTTTTAAACATATTTTATTGATTTTTTACAGAGAGGAAGGAGAGGGATAGAGAGTTAGAAACATCGATGAGAGAGAAACACCCCCTACTAGGTATGTGCCCACAACCAAGGTACATGCCCTTGACCGGAATCGAACCTGGGACCCTTGAGTCCTCAGGCCGACACCCTCTATCCACTGAGCCAAACCGGTTAGGGCTAGATTCATTATATCATTTTAAATAACCTTTTGAGGTAGCTGTTATGATCCCATTTTACAGATGAGGAAACAGATTCAGAGAGAGGGAATGAATTGCCCAAGGCCACACAACTACTTAAGCGGCAGATGCAGGATTTCAACCGAGGCTTTCCGACTCCAAGGCCCAGGCTTGTTCTGCCCTGTCAGAGTGATTGATCCCTGAAGAATGAGGAATATTTGGGCAGATAATGCACTAGAGGGGGTTCAAGAAAAAGGAAATACATTCCAGGCATAAGGGACCAGCATGAGCACAGGCCTAGAGATTGAAAAGTGATGAGGGACTGAGGAATGACTTAGGGGAAGAGGCAGGAGAGATGCAGGAGCCTGACCATGAGGCACTGCAACGTTAGGCTAAAATGCTGTGCCCTGACACTGCAGGCCATGGGGCCAGTGGTGCTGGATGGAAGAGACTGGCCGAGTGGAGGAGAGAGCACAGTTAGGAGGCTGCTGCATACTCTTCCCTCACATTTGCAAACACCCTGGTGAGGAGTATCACCTGGGAGCTTGGAATCAGAGATCTTGGTTTCCAGACCGGGGCCCTGCTTGCACATTTTTAAAATGTGGATAATAGTGAACTCAGAGAGTCATTATTAGGAGGTTCAATGCTGGGCAAGAAGGCAGTTTGTAGACCATGGAGACAATTAGCTTGTATAGAAATAACATGTCCCTTCTAGTTGCTCCCTGGATGTGGAGAGCCCTTTCCTCCGTGGAGGCTTCTCGCCATAGCCTCGGGCTGGGGGTAAGATGTCTTCCTAAGGGAAGATTCTCTGTCTTCCCTCTGTCTCATTCATTTCTCCTTCCCTCCCTGTGCCCACCCCTAGGAGGAGCTGGCCCTGTGTGGCTCCAGGCTGCTGGTTTTGGGCTCCTTCCTGCTTCTCTTCTGTGGCCTTCTTTGCTTTTTTACTGCTGTGTGCTTCCACCCTCGTCGGGAGTCCTACTGGTCTAGAACCCGGCTCTGAGAGCACTGGTCTGGTTCCTGTCTTGTTCTCAGGTAAGGTTCTTTGCCCCAGTCCTGTGAGAACAGGGGATGGGGTGGGAGTGGGAATTGTAACTGACATAGAGTCATTCCTAAACAATATGATTTGGTTTTACTTATTTTTGAACTTCATATACATGGAATCATACATATTCTTTTGTGACTTCTTTCCATTAACATTTTGATATTAAGATTCACCCATAGATCTAGTTCACATCCAAGAAGCTTTTTGGTAACAATGGTGAATTAAGAGGGTTCGGATTTGATGATGTGTCCTGGATATGAATAATGTTTGTCTTGCTTTTTCCCTGAAATTCTGATATCCAGTTTTATGACTCAAATTTTGTAAAAGTCATCTTGAACAGCTCAAAAGAAATGATTGATGATGCCTGTTACTAGGCACATACCATGTGCCCCAGCACTTTACATGCACTTTCTCTTCTCCATTAGCCATCACTGCCTTTAGAGAAAGTTGATTCTGCTAACAGAATCTTTCGAGGGACACAAAAGCAGCAGGAAGTGGGAAACATATTGGCTAACTAGTTTGTGTATCAGCTCATTGAGGAAAAAAAATGTTTCTGTAAAATATTCTCACCTTTAGATGGTTCTAATTCAATTTGAGAGTCATATATTCTGCATCCAGTTCTTAAATTGTTCTCAGCTTCAGCTGGCTGCTGTGCCTTAGGACACAACCGCAGGAATAGTAGAAACAGCTTAAGCCCAGGGAAGGGTCAGAGGAACTGAACATTCAAGATCAACTTTGCTTATTTTTTTAAAATATATTTCTTTATTGATTTCAGAGAGGAAGGGAGAGAGGGAGAGAGATAGAAACATCAACGATGAGAGAGAACCATTAATCAGCTGCCTCCTGCACGCCCCCTACTGGGGATCGAGCCTGCAACCTGGGCATGTGCCCTTGGCCGGAATCAAACCTGGGACCCTTCAGTCCGCAGGCTGACGCTCTATCCACTGAAGCAAACTGGCTAGGGCACAACTTTGCTTATTTTGCTTAGGGCTGTGCCTGACTGCTTCAGCCACCTACTTGAGACAGGAAATGAGGCACCTCGATGCCAGGCTAAGATGCTATGACTTGACGCTTGCAGGCCATGGGCCACTGGTGCTGAGAGGAAGAGACTGGCTGAGTGGAGGAGAGAGACAGGCCTTCCTTAGATCTGAGCAGACGGGAAAAGGGATACTTCCTGGGGTCCTGAGGCCACCCCAGTTGGGAGGAGGGCTTGTCCCTGTCTCTAGTTGTCACTTCCTCTGTTCTTCCCTCAATTTCTGCAGCAATTCCAGAGCTTCCCCCAAGGGCTCTCTCACCTGCTCTGTTTTTTTATTTTATTTCTCTCCAGGTGTGAATCAACTCCTTGGGCCTTGGTTCTGAGTTGGAAGAGATGTTACAGAAAGTGGAGAGCAAAAATGTGGGGAGAAATAAATGGATTTTTTTTCCCCAGTGCTGCCCAGTGTGTTTATTGGGAATTAGAGGAGGTGGGAATTTTAAGAGTAGGTTGGTTTGGGAGGTTCAGGGGATTTTTCCTTGTTGATTCTTAGTTTAGGATACAGGTTGTCTTAGGGCAGTGATGGCGAACCTATGACACGCGAACTCATTTTTTTGGTTGATTTTTCTTTGTTAAATGGCATTTAAATATATAAAATAAATATCAAAAATATAAGTTTGTTTTACTATGGTTGCAAATATCAAAAAATTTCTATATGTGACACGGCACCAGAGTTAAGTTAGGGTTTTTCAAAATGCTGACACGCCGAGCTCAAAAGGTTCGCCATCACTGTCCTAGGGTATGGGTTACTGCAGCTCTCCCCAGGGTTGTACCTTGGCTTTGGAAAACACCTGGTTTTGATCCCAGCTCTGCCACCTTGTGCCTATGAAATAATTACAGCTAGTTGCGAGAGTCAGGTGGGTTTGGTCATGTAAAAGGCCTCAGTTTGCTGAAAGGATGTGACAGATTACCCAGCAAAGATTCCTCGAACTTGGTAGCCCAAGGCCAGGCTGTCCGGTTACTAAGCTGAGCGGCCCATATTCCCGCCTTTTCCGCGGCACACACCAACCTTCCTTCACTCCTCCCAGGATCTACCCTGCGCGCAGGCGCGGTCACGACTTTTTCCTTCCGCCCGCGCCCCCTCAAAGCTTCCCCTAGCAACAAGCTCGGGCTCCCCGCTAAGGTGGGGCGAACGCATGCGCCGCAGCCCCCTCCACCGCCAGTTGTCGGAAAGCGCGCTGGACTCCGCCCTCCCCAAGCCTAGCCCCTCTCCCCGCCTCCCACCCGGGTCTGCGTGGCGGGGCGCGTGCGCACTCTGGCTCCCTAGCTGCCTGTCTTCCAGCCGCGGCGGACAGGAGAGAGGGGCGGGGCCCCAGAGGAAGCGGCCCCGCCCTCTTTGGACGGGCGTCCCTACGGCGCCTGCGCGCTCCCGCCCGGTCTCCATCTTGGAATTGGGAGGAAGAGGGAGAGGGAGACCGGGACGAGACCTGGGTTGTGGTGCGGCGAGAAGCTGAGACAGAAGAGGAGAGGGCGAGAGGGTGCCGGGACTGCCCTTAGCTACCGTCTCTCAGCTACCCCCAGGAGAGAGAAGGAGAAGGGGAGGAGGCCGGGGCGGGAGTGGGGCTGTCACCCTCCGATCCTGACGTGAGAGGGGCCATTTGGCCGGACGTCCTAGGGGTGGGCGCCCTGTCGGCGGCCGGAGACCTGGGGCTCTGGTGCTTCAGTCCTGAATTTCCGGGCTTGACCCCTCGTTTCTCCAGTCTCCGGGTATTTGCCCCACAGATTGCAGATATCCGCGACTTGGGTCCCAGCCTCTCTAAACCTGGGTCCTTATTTTACCGGGGTTCAGGGCCCTGCGGGCAGCAGTATCCGGGGTTTACTCCCCGCGCGTTCGAATCCCAGATCAGCTCCCCCCGTTCGGCTCTCTGGGGCTCAGACCCCACAGCCAGAAACCCGGGACTCGGCAGCTGTCGCCCTCGAGGAGGAGGACTGGACCGCGAGGTCAGACCAGGCTGTCACCCCTTCCCCTCCCGGGGAGGCTTCCCGGGCCCGCCCCTCGGGGAGGGAGAAAGCCGAGGAGGAGGTGGCGAGGGGAGAGGTCTCCTTGCCCCTCGCCCAGCTTGGCCGAGCCGCTGGAGGACCCCAGGAGGAGTCGGAAGCGCTGGGGCACCATAGTGACCCCTACCAGGTGAGACCCGGGGTGCAGGGACGCGGGTCCCTGTGTCTGGTATGGAGAAGAAAGGGTGCTCCTTTCTCAGCCGCCGAGGCCCTCGCCTCGGGAGGGGGAAGCCCCACGGGGCAGTGGTCAGCCTCTGACGAGCCTTGCCTTCTGCTGCCGCCGCTTCCCCTTTCTCGTCCCTTCATTATGTCTGTCTGATGGGGGCCTCAGGTGACGGGGTCTCTGCTGTCACCGGCGTCACGCCCTGGGGGTGTGAGCTCATCGGATGGGTTTGCCCCCTTCTGATCCCCGTTAGCTGTGCCCCTCACAGTCACCTCCTCTGCCTTATTGTAGCCTGTTAACTGGCTGGTCTGGGGTGTTGGTCCCCACGTCTCTGAGCCCCGTGGTCGGTCTGCTGCTCCGTGTTTTAGGCATGGCCTGGTTGGGTCTCTTGTCCTTTCAAGGAAGTGTGTGTGTGTGTGTGTGTGTGTGTGTGCGCGCATTTGTGTTTGGCGGTGCCTGGCAGTATTTCCCCCAGCTATGTCGTATGAATCTCATACAGTTATCAGCGATCTATCGTTTACAAAGTGTTGTACACCCGTTTTCTCACGTGACCCCCTCCCCCTTCACCCTTTTTTAAAAGTATATGTTTTTATTGATTTTTGGAGAGAAAGGGGGAGGGAGAAAAACACCGATGTGAGAGCAAAGCACATGAGAGGGAAGCATCTATCTATATAGGCTGCCTCCTGTCTGCCCCCCACTGGGTCTTGAGCCCACAACCGGGGGGCACGTGCCCTGACCAGGAATTGAACTGGCAACCTTAAGTTTCCACACGGGCTAAGGCCCCCTTTGTCCTTTTATTGCGATCTCCCCATTTTACAGTTGAGAATGTTAAGGCCCGGAGAGGTTGCCCAAGGTCACTCAGTGGCAGAATCAGGATTTGAGTTGTGGTAAGATTTAAGAATAGGAGGAAGAAGAGCTTCCTTGTTTGGGAGGGCTGTACTCAGGAGCTTTTCCAGATGGGAGGGAGGCTCGGGCGCCTACCTCTGCCTCATGATTTTTCTCTGCACTCTGACCTTCACCTTTACTGTGATCCCAGCCTTTGGCCCGGGTTCCTGAGAGCGCCCTCTCTTCTGACACATGGTGTCTCTTCATAGTTAAAGCCAAGCTGCTGGGGTGGGATGTCCCCAAAGTATTAAAACCTTGTGGTGACCCTGGAGGCATGGAAGGAAAAATCCATATGCCAAATGTCCGAGTAGTGTTCCTAAGTATGGGATCTCGTTAAAAATGTCACAACAGCCCTCTGCTATCATTCATTTTCCTGAAAAGACCAACTCTAAGGAACTTACCAAAGCCCTGTTGCTGTATATTGAGGATGAATGTACTCCTGGTAGTGTAGGGATAGACAGTCCTGGATTTCCTCGTCTGCAGAATGGAGCTAACATTGTCCATTTTAGAAGGTGGTTATGATGTAGCGCAGATCTTGGTCGTCGTTCAAACGTCCGCTGTTATTTGAGGAAGAGGCCCCATGTCCTGTGGCCTAGGGTTCTGTGTTGGCATTCTTGGTTGAGAGCTGGTAAAGAGGTCAAGAAGATTCCCTTGGCAAGTTGTGAGCTCCTGCCTTTGTGTGTGGTTGTGTGGTTGGGGTGAGGGGTGCTTGGCAGGAGAATGGAGAAAGGGCCTGCTTTGAGCAGCCTGGGAGCTGCTGAGGGCAATCAATCTCCCAGGCTATTCTGAGCCCTCTGCACCCTGGGGGCCACTAGAGTGAGCTGGGCTTGCTTCTTGCCCACCAGCTTCCAGTTGAGCTGAGGAGACAAAATTAACAACACAATAGGAAACAATGCATGACAATATAATTACATGCTAGATTGGTAGGCTCTTTAAGGAGCTAGAACTGCCCTGGAGTCCAGCTCTTCTGAAGGCTCCTTTGTGCCTGAATTCCAACAAGTGCTTAGTCAGGAGTTTGGCCTGGAATCCCCTTGTGGGTGTGGGTGTGGGTGTGGGTGTGTGTCTGGGGGGAGGGGGGGTCTTGGCTTTGATGCTGGAGTTTCTCTGGATGTTTGGCTGGGTGCTCTAGCAGTTCTCCCTCAGCACCGAGTGATCAAGGAAAGCTTCCTGTAGGAGGCGACTGAGCTTGTAGTGAGTTGCTTAGAGAGGAATGAGCACACAGGCCTGACTGGAGAGGAGAAGGTCCTGTTCTCTGACCTTGGAGAAGTCCTCTTTCCTTTCTGTGCCTCAGTGGCCTCATCTGTGAAATGGTGATCATGATCCTGCCCTGCTTATTTCACGGTGCTGTTTTGAAAGCACAGTGGTAGAAGACCAGTTTTGGGAAAGTCATTTAACCTTCCTGAGCCTGTTTCCTCATCTGCAAAATAAGAGTACCAGTAATAACCTCATAAGGTTATGTGTGGTGAGGATTGAATGGGAGGTAATGTATGTAAGGTGTTGCTACACATGCTCAATAAATGTTATTTGTACACCGTAAATGCCCTGTATCTGTGTGTGATGCCTATGCAATTGGGCTGGACTGAAAAGGTAGCCCAGATCACAGAGCCATTTCTCTCCCTGTCCTTCCTACTTTAGATCTCCCTGCCACTGTGTCCCTAGCCCTTTTTGAGAATGAGTCTTCTGGCCCCTCTGGGCCAGTACCCACTTCTAACAATGGCCGGATTTCCACTGCCTCCGGCCTGGCCATTTCCTGCTCTCTTCAGAGTGTGAGAGGTTGAGGGAGGAGGGGGCCTCAAAGCTAAGAGGAATGGGAAGGTGCCTGGAAATTTGGATTGTGGGACTTGTGGGACAGGACACTTGGGGATTTGGGGATCTGGCTGGGAGGCAGAATCTTTTATTCTTGAAGGAGGAAGTAGGGGTTATAGGGAAATGGAGCTTGTTGAGGTCTGAAGAGGGTGGTAAGAATGCTTAGCTCCCACTCTTCCTAGCTGTTTTAGGGACTCTGGCCCTGTGGCCCATTCTTTGATTCCCAGGGCAAGTTCTTTTTTCTTTTCTTTTCTTGAGCTTTAATGTTCCTAATCTCCCCATACCCTTCCTCAGCAGTGCCTCCCCCTCATCAGGGAACTGGGAAGGAGAAGGCAGAAACTTGAGCAGCCCCTTCCTCTCTCTCTGAGAGCCCATCCTTGGCCCCATTTCCATTCTCCAGGTCAGGCCCCACTCTCAGGGCCCTCAGGGGCCACCATGCCAGCTGGGAGCCGGGCTGGGAGCCTGAAGGACCCTGATGTGGCTGAGCTCTTTTTCAAGGATGACCCTGAAAAGCTCTTCTCTGACCTTCGGGAAATTGGCCATGGCAGCTTTGGAGCTGTGTACTTTGTGAGTTGGGGCTTGGGAGGGTAGGGCAGGGATGGGGGCTGCATTCTCCCCCCTGTGGACCTCCAAGTAGCTCTCTATACTACACCACGCCCTCTCCTGCTGTGCCAGCAAGTCTTCTCGCTGCCCAGTTCTCACTGGGTGCCTTCACCACCTTCTGGTCTGGTCCTCTAGGCCCGGGATGTCCGGAATAATGAGGTGGTGGCCATCAAGAAGATGTCCTACAGTGGGAAGCAGTCTAATGAGGTGGGTCAGACTTAACAAGAACGGGTTGGGGGTAGGAGACTCCTGTCTCAAGATGCAGACTGAATAAGTCTCTGCTCCCCCTGACGCCTCCCAGAAGTGGCAGGACATCATCAAGGAGGTTCGGTTCCTACAGAAGCTCCGGCATCCCAATACCATTCAGTACCGGGGCTGTTACCTGAGGGAACACACAGCTTGGGTGAGCTGGCCCCCTGTCTCTGGCCTGATCTTTGCCCCCTCTCAGGCCCATCCTTATCTTGGTCTAGTCTCTTAGGTGGGCCCTATTTGGACTGCTGGTGTGGGAATCTTGGGAAGGAGTGAGTCTCTCCCAACCTTTTTATTTCTCAGACAAAGCCATGAGCAGCAGTGTCTGCCCAGAAGGAGAGGCTGGTTTGAAGGGTGACATAGACTAGTAGCAGTTGGAACAAGGGCACATGGGTTGGAAGAGCTGGAATGGAGATTGGAGCTTTGAAGGGATTCAGGTGGGAGAGGCTCTGACTCTAGGGACTCTCCCACCACCCCCTCATTTTCTCAGTTGTCCTTCCTCCCTGTCATTACCCTCGGGGCATTGCCTGAGTGGAGGATAGAGCAAGGAAGCTCTCTATTTTGGATCTCTGCCCAAGAGAGATGGGCCAGGGGTGGCCAGTTCTGCTGATCTCTGACCCTTGACCCTTCCTTAGCTGGTGATGGAGTATTGCCTGGGCTCAGCTTCTGACCTTCTAGAAGGTAAGTAACTCTGTCCAACAAGTGGAAGAAGGGAGAAGAGCAGAGAAGCTGTAGGGCAGGGGTCCTCAAACTACGGCCCGCGGGCCACATGCAAATACAAATATTGTATTTGTTCCCGTTTTGTTTTTTTACTTCAAAATAAGATATGTACAGTGTGCATAGGAATTTGTTCATAGTTTTTTTTTAAACTATAGTCCGGCCCTCCAACGGTCGGAGGGACAGTGAACTGGCCCCGTTTAAAAAGTTTGAGGACCCCTGCTGAAGGGGAAGGGTTAAAGGAAACTTGTTCCAGTCCCACCCTTGGGCTCCCTCAGCTTGATGTTTTTCCCTCACTCCCTAGTGCACAAGAAGCCCCTTCAGGAGGTGGAGATTGCAGCTGTGACCCACGGGGCCCTTCAGGGCCTGGCTTATCTGCATTCCCACAACATGATCCATAGGTACAAGCAGCACTGACGATGGCTGGGAAGGAGGGGGAGTGCTCACTACACCACTCTGCATTTAGCTGGGCTACAAGCCTTCTTGGAACTTGGTGCTATAGCCCCGACCCAGCCTTCCTGAGATGCATGTCTTATTCCTGTGCTTCGCTTCTTTGGCAGGGATGTGAAGGCTGGAAACATCCTGCTATCAGAGCCAGGCTTGGTAAAGCTGGGGGACTTCGGCTCCGCATCCATCATGGCACCTGCCAACTCCTTTGTGGGCACCCCGTACTGGTGAGTGGGAGTGGTGGTGGTTGGAGAGAGCGGCCAGAAAGTTGGGAGCAGGAGTTGGCAGGATCTGGGCAGGTAATTAGTCTCTTTGGTCTGAACTCCCAGGATGGCTCCGGAGGTGATCCTGGCAATGGATGAAGGGCAGTATGATGGCAAGGTGGATGTCTGGTCACTGGGGATAACGTGCATCGAGCTGGGTAAGGATATCTCCACTCTGCTCCCTCCATCCTCTTTTCCCTTCATTCCCGTCTCTCTTTTTATCCCCATACCATACCATCCTTTAAGGTCTGCAGGCTTCTGTTCATTTTGATTCTACCCTTGATCTCCAATACAGGCAGCTGTCAAATTCTGCCAATTTTTTATTTGTTTATTTTATTTTTGTTAATCCTCACCCAAGGATATTTTTCCCTTGATTTTTATTTTTATTTGTTTGTTGTTGTTGTTTTAATTTTTATTATTTTTTTAATACGAGAGGAAGGGAGAGGGAGAGAGAGATAAAAACATCAATGATGAGAGAATTATTGATCGGCTGCCCTGCACGCCCCCCACTGGGGATTGAGCCTGCAACCTGGGCATGTGCCCTTGACCGAAATCGAACCTGGGACCTTTCAGTCCGCAGGCTGATGCTCTCTCCACTGAGCCAAATCAGCTAGCGCTCCATTGATTTGTAGAGAGTGGAAGGGAGAGAGAGAGACAGAGAGAAACATTGATGTGAGAGAGACACATCGATTGGTTGCCTCCTGCATGCACCCCAACCTGGGCCAGGGAACCTACAACCGCTGTACATGCCCTTGACCGGAATAGAATCTTGGACCCTTCAGTCCGCAGGCTGATGCTCTATTCACTGAGCCAAACTGGCTCGTGCAAATTCTGCCAGTTTTTATACCTAAAGATTTCATAGCATTCATCTCTTCTGTCTAATACTCTAGTTCTAAACTTTTTTTTTAGCGCAGACTGTGTACCATGTATGTGCTAGTAGGTTCTGGAGGTATAGTAGTGAATAAGGCTCCTGCCTTCATGGAATTTATATTCAAGTTGGGAAAACAGGCATGTTTTCTTTCAATGTAATAAGAGCTGAATGGGGGAGTTAAAGGAATAGTACAACTCTAAAACAAGGGATATGACCTAGTTCAGAGGCTGAGGAAGGTCTCCTTGTAGCAGAGATATCTAAATAGAACCACAAGGCAAATAATAGTTAGCTGTTTGAAGACTGTAGGGAAGAGCATTCAGACAGGTAAGAGCAGGCATGGGGAGCTGAAACTAGTTTCAGTTATTTGGAATAATGCAGTAAAGAGCAGTGAGTGATACGGACAGAGTTAGACTCCAGTGAGTTCATAATGCCTTGAAGCCATGTCAAGGTTCTCATATTTGTCTGTCTGCACTATTGAAACAACTATTTAATGAGATAATGTTTGTAAGACCTCCAAAAGGGTGCCAAACATAGACTAGTTGTCCCAAGAAAGAGATGCTGTTGCCCTAGCAGGTTTGGCTCGGTGGATAGAGCATTGGCCCGTGGACTGAAGGGTCGTGGCTTCAATTCCAGTCAAGGGCACGTACCTGGGTTGCAGGCTCAATCCCCGGCTCTGGTAGGGGCCCATGTGGGAGGCAACCAATGAATATATCTCTCTCATATTGATGTTTTTCTCTCTCTGTCTCTCCCCTCCCTTCCACTCTCTAAAAATCAATGGAAAAATATCCTCAGGTGAGGATTAACAAACAAACAAACAAAAAAGAAAGATGCTTTTAGTTACTCTTAGAAGCAACTTCCTGCAGTGATCTTTCCTACTGCCAGTCTCTCCTATGTCACAGACATCTGCTTAAGCTCTGTTATTTCACTCCCTCCTCAGAGCCAGCAGTGGCTCTCTGTTGCTTTCAAGACTGAAGTCATATCCATCTTTTCTTACACCAAGCTAAAGACTGCTACCTAAAGCCTGGCTTTCCTCTTCAGGAGCTCCATCCCTGTGTGCCATGAACTTTTCCACTTTCTTGCCTTGATTTCTTTTGTGTCCACTGCCCAAGGGCAGAAATTCGTACATGGCCATCTCTGCATGTCTACATTTACCATTTGAGGCCGCAACCAGACAGGTTATGCAAAGATGTGAAGCAGGCCAAGAATAAGATAAATCTAGAGCTGTCCATTTTATTCCTAGTTTTGGTAAAGACATAGGTACAGAGAAATATTTCTCTACGATTAAAAAAAAAAAATCACAAAAAAACACATCAATCTTGATGATAAATGGCAACTGATACTCAGTCAGGATCAGAGAAGCAAACTGGAAGTTTGGCAAACTGGAGATTGCTATTGCTTATCTCCAGCCCATTGTTATGCAGGAATTTAGGCTCTAATTCACCAGATCTAAGTTTTTAAGATAAACTGGAGAGTTAGATTATTATTATTTGTTATGTGGAATTTAATTTAAAAATCACTGTGTGGGCCAAAAACATAAACAACATAAAACATTTGACTGAGCTGCTTGGGGCTCCTGGCTTGCAATTTCTCATCTAAGGTCTAGCTCCAATATCCCTTTTTCCAAAAGACCTTCCCTGAATTCCCTGCAAATGTACCAGCGGGAAGGCCCACCACACACCCAGCTTCCCAGCCATTTACCCGTCTCCCTCTTGTGCCAGCTAACAGTTTGAACTTGATATTATTTGTCCAGCCCTATTTAATCTTTCTGTCAGACTGGAAGTTCGTTGAGGACAGGACCTATTTCTTGTTTTTCTTTGCCTTCCCCATAATACTTAGCAAGCTTTTTGTTCTCATTTGGCACCTAATAAATACTAATTTAGCTGATAACTGAATGTGCTTTCTTCTGCCTTCTTTGGTGCTTTTGCATGTGTTTTTTTATTTGATCTCTACTTCACCTTGTGCAGGTGAAAGGACGGGTGTTGCATTTTACAGAGGGAGTGCATTGAGATTATGTGAATTGCTCAGAGTCATGCAGCCAAGAAATCAGGGAGCTGAAATGTGAAACCCAAATCTTCTGATTTCTGTTCCTTTCTCCTCTACCCACTGCCATCTCTCACTTTCTCCCACTTGACCTTTCTTTGTAGCGGAACGGAAACCACCACTGTTTAACATGAATGCGATGAGTGCCTTATACCACATTGCACAGAATGAGTCCCCTGTGCTCCAGTCAGGACACTGGTAAGGGCTTGGATCCCTGGGCCCAGGGGTTAGGCCATAGGGTAAGGCTGCCTTGACTCATCCCTTCCCCACCCCTCCCTCACCCTCCTGTGACTACTAGGTCTGAGTACTTCCGGAATTTTGTCGACTCCTGTCTTCAGAAAATCCCTCAAGACAGACCAACCTCAGAGGTTCTTCTGAAGGTGAGGACTCACTGGCCTAGGATTCTTCTAGAACTGTAGCTTGTTTGAGGTACAAGAAACCCCTCAATGAAATTAGTGATTCCCACCAAAAACTTCATTTATTAATTCCCACCCCCTCCCTGTTACCCCATGGACTCTGTTGTTAGATTTTGTCTACCAGACTGCTTTTATTAAGTAATAATTTGTTTTCCCATCTTTTATTAATCAAAGATGTATATAATTGCGAGCCAGGACTTCTGGTCAGCATGTGATAACCAGGGTTACTACACTGATCTGATGTAAATCAAGCCAAAAGCCTGTGTAGCCTTGTCATGGGTAAATGTATTATTTCCCTTAGGTGTTTTTTGACTTAACAAAAGTAGAGGGGCCCCTATTCCCTTCACAGATCCATGGGGGCCTAAGGAGCCCTAGTTGGGAACTGACATAGATTGTCTAGTTTGACAGTTGTTTTGTTATTGTGGGATAGCTTATGAGGCCCAGAGAGGCCTCATGACATGTCCATGGACATGCAGCACTTTGATAGAGGACCTGGACTGGAATCCAGATGTGACTGGTCTTGCCTGTCAGCCATGGGTGAAAGAAAAAGAGACCGGGGAGATTGGGTGGTGAAAATTAATGTGGGAGGAAGTGTTGAGACAAGGCCAGCATCCACCCATGAGGACATGGGTCCCAGGGGATTGCCTCAGGCTAGAGGGAATGCCAGCACCCATAGGATATTGAGGGTCGTGGGGGTGCTTGGCAGCAAGCCTCAGTGTTCTCTTTCCCCAGCACCGCTTTGTGCTCCGGGAGCGGCCACCCACAGTCATCATGGACCTAATTCAGAGGACCAAGGATGCTGTGCGGGAGCTGGACAACCTGCAGTACCGCAAGATGAAGAAGATACTATTCCAAGAGGCACCCAATGGCCCTGGTGCTGAAGCCCCAGAGGAGGAGGAGGTGACCCAGCTTGCCCTGCCACCCTTTACCACCATGTTGTACTTGCCTCGTAGCAGCTGCTTGGCCCCCTTACCCATCTCTCCTCACACCCACTGTCTCCTTGTGCTACCTCCATGTACACACCCCTTGTTCTTCCCCTTCCCTGCCCAACAGCCTACGCCCTGTCTACAGGAGGCGGAGCCCTACATGCACCGAGCTGGGACGCTGACCAGTCTAGAGAGTAGCCACTCAGTGCCCAGCATGTCCATCAGCGCCTCTAGTCAGAGCAGCTCAGTCAACAGCCTAGCAGATGCTTCAGACAATGAGGAGGAAGAAGAGGAAGAGGAAGAGGAGGAAGAAGAGGAGGAAGGCCCTGAAGCCCGGGAGATGGCCATGATGCAGGAGGGGGAACACACAGTCACCTCCCACAGTTCCATCATCCACCGGCTGCCGGTATGCAGCTCACCCTGAGTAGGCCTGACAGTGGAAAGGCCCAACCCCAGCTCTTCAGCTCAGGCATCGTCTGGGTTCCCTTCTCTCCCGCCCAAGCATGACTGCCTCTTCTCTAAATCTGACTGGGTCTGCAAGGAACTCCCTGTGGGCCCAGTGGCCTCTGAGCCTGGGTATCCTTTCCACCTTCCCTCTAGGGCTCTGACAACCTATATGATGACCCCTACCAGCCAGAGCTGACCCAGGGCCCTCTCCAGCAGCCTGCAGCCCCAGCTCCCACTTCTACCACCTCTTCTGCCCGCCGCCGGGCCTACTGCCGCAACCGGGACCACTTTGCCACCATCCGTACTGCCTCCCTGGTAAGTGCAGCCATTCTCCCTCGGGCCAGAGGGCCCAATCATCTAAGTCCAGAAATGATTTTCTCCTTATGGCTCATGGTTAAGTTCAAATTCTACCCTCACTTATGGTAGCTGTCTCTTGCCTTTTCTTCACTTCAACCTCCAGGGGATTGGCCACATTGGGTATTCCTAGCTTGGCAAACTCTTACTCCCATTTTTGTGACTGGGCTTAAATCATGTCTCCTTGGGTGCCTTCCCAGGCCCCTGGCCAATTGGATGCTCCTGAACAGCATTATGTCAGATATGCTGGATTCTGTGTTTGTGGAGGGCTAGGGTGGTGGTCAGGCATCTGCCTCATACCAGTGATTGGCTCTCAGGTTCACATACATGCCTATATTTAACCCGGCTCCTCTGGGAGGGAGCCAGGATGATCCCATTTGAGAGGTGGGGCAGCCATGACTCAGAGGCCTGCTTGCCTGAGGCACTGCCCTAGCATTGTTGATGGTTGTCAAATTCTGTAAGCAGACGTTGGTCCTTTCCTAACATTAAGTCATAGCAGTGTTTTCCCAGTTGACAGGGAAAAGTGGGTAGACATTTAGATTACATTCCTGCTTAGCTGCTCGCACCAACAACCCCTTACTTGGTCTAGTGATCTCTGCATGTGGTTGGTTCTGTTAGGTCAACTCTTCAAATCCAGTGATGCTTGGTTCTTTGTGATACTGGGCAGAGAAATCTGTGACTTCCAGGGTATTGGCCACCTGGACAATGGACCTGAGCTCAAATCTCAGCTGAGGACATCCAGTCCCAGTGTTCTTGTTATACCAACATCTCATGGCCCAGATCCAGTTCTGAACTTGGGCTATAATGATCCTCAGTGTTTGCTGAAGGAGAACGAAGCCAATACTTAGTGGTTCACAGTGTTCTAGACACTAGTACATACTAGTATGTATCAAAGTTAATCTCCACAGCCCTCTATGAGGAGGTATTATGGCCCCATTTAACAGACGAGGAAACTGAGGTTTAGCAACCTTAACTTTCATGAGGTCACATGGTTAGTAAGTGGCAGAGCTGGGACAGGGACCCAGGTCTGTATGATTACTCTCTTCTTGTTCTGATTAATCCTCACCCAAGGATATTTTTCCATTGATTTTTAGAGAGAATGGAAGAGAGGGGAAGAGACAGAGAAAAACATTGATGTGAGAGAAATACATCAATTGGTTGCCTCCCGCACTCACCCTGAGCAGGGCCAGGGATCGAGCCCGCAACCTAGGTATGCGTCCTTGACCAGATCGAACCTGGGACCCATCATTCCACAGGCTGATGCTCTGTCTACTAAGCCAAACGGGCCTGGACTGTATGATTACTCTTTTGAACTAATCTGAATTGTCCTACTTTTACACCGGGTCCTGTGCTCAGTACCTTTTATTATCTCATCAACCTGTGAAGTCAGTTATATTGTCATTATCCAGTTGAGGTGGCAGGCTCAGAGAGGTTATGTGTGAGGGAGGTACCAAATGTGCGAATTAAACCCAGGAGTCTAAAACCCATGTTCTTTCTTCATGGAGCATGAAGACTGTGTGTGCTAATAAAATGGGGGCCAAGGCTGAGCCCTTCTCATCCTCTCTCCCGCCCCAGGTCAGCCGTCAGATCCAGGAGCATGAGCAGGACTCAGCTCTGAGGGAGCAGCTAAGTGGCTATAAGCGGATGCGACGACAGCACCAGAAACAGCTGCTGGCCCTGGAGTCACGGCTGAGGGGTGAACGTGAGGAGCATAGTGCACGGCTGCAGCGAGAGCTTGAGGCACAGCGGGCTGGCTTCGGGGCTGAGGCAGAAAAGCTGTCACGGCGGCACCAGGCCATTGGTGAGAAGGAGGCACGAGCTGCCCAGGCTGAGGAACGAAAGTTCCAGCAGCACATCCTTGGGCAGCAGAAGAAGGAGCTGGCTGCCCTGCTGGAGGCGCAGAAGCGAACCTACAAACTTCGGAAGGAGCAACTAAAGGAGGTGGGAGAGGCTCCAGCAGTGGATAGGGCCTGGTGGTGAGAGAGGCAGTCCCTGACCCCCCTGCTCTCCCCACTGCCCAGGAGCTTCAGGAGAACCCCAGCACACCCAAGCGGGAGAAGGCTGAGTGGCTTTTGCGGCAGAAGGAGCAGCTACAGCAGTGCCAGGCGGAAGAGGAGGCAGGGCTGCTACGGCGGCAGCGCCAATACTTTGAGTTGCAGTGTCGCCAATATAAGCGCAAAATGCTGCTGGCTCGTCATAGCCTGGACCAAGATCTGCTGCGAGAGGTGGGTCACCCCATTCCCCTCCCGGATCCCAGACATCCTTTTAAAATAAATACATAGCCCTAACTGGTTTGGCTCAGTTGATAGAGTGTCGGCCTGAGGACTGAAAGGTCCCAGGTTCAATTCCAGTCAAGGGCATGTACCTTGGTTGTGGGCACATCCCCAGTAGGAGGTGTGCAGGAGGCAGCTGATCGATGTTTCTAACTCTCTATCCCTCTCCCTTTCTGTAAAAAAATCAATAAAAAATATTTTTAAAAAAATAAATAAAAATTAAAATATATATATATGAAATCAATATATATATAAATTGATTTCAGAGTGATATATATAATATATATAATATAATCTATATATATATTGGTATATATTGATATATTGATTTCAGAGAGGAAGGGAAGGGGAGAGAGAAATAGAAACATCAGTGATGAGAGAATCATTGATTGGCTGCCTCCTGCATGCCCCATACTGGGAATGGAGCCCACAATCCAGGCATGTGCCCTGACAGGGAATCCAACCTCAACCTCCTGGTTCACAGGTCAACGCTCAACCACTGAGCCATGCTGGCCGGGCCCAGACATCCTTTTTCATTTGCCTCACTTGTCTTTTTGCCTCAGCCCACCTTCATGTTATGGTTCTGCTTCTCTTGAACACCCCTTTTGCTTCTCATGCCCACCAGAAAGACCCTGCTAGAGTTCCCTTAATATTCTGTTCCCAGCCCTGGCCGGTTTGGGTCAGTGGATAGAGCATCGGCCTGCAGACTGAAGGTTCCCGGGTTCGATTCTGGTCAAGGACATGTGCCTTGGTTGCAGGCACATCCGGGGGGGGGGGGGGGGGGGGGGCGTGTAGGAGACAGCTGATCGATGTTTCTTACTCTATCCCTCTCCCTCCTCTCTGTAAAAAATCAATAAAAATATATATATATTTTTTTAAAAATTTCTGTTCCCAGACCAGCCAGGAGTTTGGCTCCCTTATATCCCTCATCTTCCCACCCTCAGCTCCTTCTGCCAGAGTTTTGGGGCTCTCACACCAACAAGGTTTCCTAACTGGACTCTGGGCCCCGCCTCTCTTCTGCTTCAGGACTTGAACAAGAAACAAACACAGAAGGACTTGGAGTGTGCATTGCTGCTGCGGCAGCATGAGGCCACACGAGAGCTTGAGCTAAGACAGCTCCAGGCTGTACAGCGCACAAGGGCAGAGCTCACCCGCCTGCAGCACCAGACAGAGCTGGGCAACCAGCTGGAGTACAACAAGCGGCGTGAGCAAGAGTTGCGGCAGAAGCATGCGGCCCAGGTTCGCCAGCAGCCCAAGAGCCTCAAAGTACGTGCAGGCCAGCGTCCCCCGGCCCTCCCGCTCCCCATTCCTGGGGCTCTGGGACCACCCAGCACAGGCACCCCTAGAGAAGAGCATCCCTGCTCATCTGGCCAGGAGGCAGTCTTTGGCCAAAGAATTCTGGGAGAGGAGGAGCAAGCAGTTCCAGAGAGAAGGATTCTGGGAGAGGAAGGGGCCACCTTGGAACCAGAGGAGCAGAGGATTTTGGGGGAAGAATCAGGAACCCCTAGTCCCAGTCCACAAAAAAATAGGTGTTTGGTTGATGAGGAAGTTTGGGGTCTTACTGAGGAGGAGATAGAGGAGCTAAGAGTCCCATCCCTGACACCTCAGGAAAGGAACATTTTGGGCCAGGAGGCGGCTGGGGCATGGAGGTTGTGGGAGAAGGAGTATAGGAGCCTCCTGGATGAGGAATTTGAGTTTGGCTGGGTCCAAGGCCCAGCTCTGACCCCAGTCCCTGAGGAGGAGGAAGAGGAAGAAGAGGAGGAGGGGGCTCCAATTAGGACTCCGAGGGATCCTGGAGATGGCTGTCCCTCACCAGACATCCCCCCTGAACCCCCTCCAACATATCTGAGACCTGGCCCTGCTAGCCAGTTCCCTGGACTCCTGTCCCATGGCCTCCTGGCTGGCCTCTCTTTTGCAGTGGGGTCCTCCTCTGGCCTCCTGCCCCTACTACTTCTGCTGCTGCTCCCACTGCTGGCCGCCCAGGGTGGGGGTGGCTTGCAGGCCTCGCTGCTAGCCCTTGAGGTGGGGCTGGTGGGCCTGGGGGCCTCCTACCTACTTCTTTGTACAGCTCTGCATCTGCCCCCCAGTCTGTTCTTACTCCTTGCCCAAGCCACTGCACTGGGAGCTATCCTGGGTCTGAGCTGGTGCCGAGGCCTTATGGGTGTCCCTCTGGGCCTTGGGGCCGCCTGGCTCCTAGCCTGGCCAAGCCTGGTTCTACCACTGGCAGCTATGGCAGCTGGGGGCAAATGGGTGCGGCAGCAGGGACCTCAGATTCGCCGGGGCATCTCTCGGCTCTGGTTACGGGCTCTGCTGCGCCTATCCCCCATGGCCTTTAGGGCCCTACAGGGCTGTGGGGCTGTGGGGGACCGGGGTCTGTTTGCCCTCTACCCCAAGACCAACAAGGATGGCTTCCGCAGTCGACTGCCTGTCCCTGGGCCTCGGCGGAGTAATTCCCGGGCTTCCCGACACCCACTAGCCCTATTGGCAAGGTTTTGGGCCCTGTGTAAGGGCTGGAACTGGCACCTGGCACGGGCCAGCCAGGGTTTGGCCTCCCGCTTACCTCCCTGGGCTATCCACACACTGGCCAGCTGGGGCCTGCTTCGGGTTGAACGGCCCAGCCGTATTCCCCGACTACTACCACGCAGCCAGCGCAGGCTAGGGCCCCCTGCCTCCCACCAACCACCACCAGGGACTCTAGCTGGGCGGAAATCCCGAACCCGTCAGTCCCGGGCCCTGCCTCCCTGGAGGTGACCAACTCTGGCGTTTCATCAGCCCGAATCTAGAGCATTGAGCACTTTATCTCCCACTACTCAGCGAAGATTCTGCAGTCCCAATCCTCCCTTTCATACCTCCTTCCTCAGTGTGCTCCCCCCACCCCCAACCCTTGGACCTCTAGGCAGGCAGCCCCCTCCACTAGAGCTCAGAAGTTACACTTTGTGTTCTCCTGAAGCTCCTCCCCCACCTTAAGTTATTGCTGTTCTCCCGCTGTGTGCTCATCCTCACCCTCATCCACTCAGGCCTGGGCCAGGTGTGGTGGTGGGTGGAAAGAGTCATGTGTTTTTTTCTCTCTTTGATTTTGTTTTTCTGTCTCCCTTCCAACCTACCCCCTTTCCCCCATCAAAAAAAGAAAAAGACAAACACAAATAAAATATCTAAGCGGAACTATACCTTTGGCCCAGGCTGCCTCTGTCTGCTTTGTCCTGCCGCCTAGCCTCCCTGGTATGCCCCAATCCAGACCCGTGGCCCCCAGTCCCATGACCTCTTCACCTCCATCTACGTTATCTCAACCCCTTTCATTCCTCAGCCTCATCCTCTCTGCCGTCATAACTTTATTACATCATGACCACCACCAGCTTGGTGGTCTGGACCTCTTTGAGCTTTGACATATCTTATGCCCACAGTTCCCATTTGTGGATTCCTTAAGAGAGTCCTTAGGTTCTGGTAATTTTGTCCTCAGCCCCTGCTTTGTCTCCCAACCTGTTCCCTTTCTGGGAGCTGAATTTCTCTCCTGGCATCAGGCATTATTCTAGAGGGCTGGGGGATGGAACTGGGAACCCTGAATAGTAGGGGATGATGAGTTTGGGGGCCAAGCAAGAGAGTATGGGGGCTGTGGAAATGGGATTGGTTGTGGGCTTGGAATGGGAGCTGAGTGTGTAAGGGGATGTCTGGAATGTGGAAATCTGGCCAGGGTGGCAGCTGTTGGCCCATTGAACTTGTCAGGCCCTTTCTGGCCACTTCTTTGCCCCTTTGCCTTATGTGGCCTGAGATGGGGCCACTTCTTCTTATCCATTTCTCAGCTCGGTGGATGTCCTTCACCCTTCCCACCCAGAGGTACTGAACCTGGGCCTTCCTCTGTCTTTAGCTGTGTTGCTCTCTTCCATGGGTGTGTTGTGTGATTTGGTTTTCTCACTCTTCTTGTACACATTCCGTATCTGCTCACATGCTTCTATCTCTAGGTCATGTTTTCTGTGCATGGTCAAAGCTTCTTGTATGCCCTCAGTACTCTAAAGATTCCAGTTCCCTGTCCATGAACTCTCCTGCTGTTTCTTGTGTTTTCCACCCAACTCTGTGAACATGCTCTCGGAACCTTGTTTCTTTGCATCTCTTGCCCATTGAGAATCTTCCTGATCTCTCTCAACACAATCCCATCTCTCCATGTCTGTCTGTATACAGTTCCCCCCGCCCCCTCTGTCTAACATGTTTTCTGTTTCTCTCCCTCTCCCTGTCTCTGTTTCTGTCTCTTCCTCTCTCTCTCTTTTCCCCTTCTCCCCTGATTGTTCCTCCTCCTCCTGTTCCTCCTCCTCCTGTTCTTCCTCTTCCTCCTCTCCCTCTTCCTCTCCCCTGCCCCCATTTCCCCTCGGTCCATCCACTGCATAGTCTAAGGAGCTGCAGATCAAGAAGCAGTTCCAGGAGACGTGTAAGATCCAGACTCGGCAGTACAAGGCTCTGCGGGCACACTTGCTGGAGACTACGCCTAAAGCTCAGCACAAGAGCCTCCTTAAGCGGCTCAAGGAAGAACAGACCCGAAAGCTGGCAATCCTAGCTGAACAATACGACCAGTCCATCTCAGAGATGCTCAGCTCACAGGCGGTGAGGCCTGGGGTCCAGAGAGGGAGCATGGCGGAGATTGGCCTCTATTTCCCACTGGGTTATGGGCCATGAAAGCAGGGGAGGGGGTGGATAGAGAAGGGGCTTTTTGTTCCTGGGAAACCTCAGATGTCTCCCACTGTTGGTATTCTCTGCAATGGTTTTATTCTCTCGCTTGAGTATTTTCTTAAGGTCTTGACAAAGCCAGCCTGCCTATTCTACCAAGAACCACCAAGGAAAGTGTGGCTGTAATTTTTCCTTGAGCCTGAGTTAGTTTAATGTGTGAATAGAAAATCAAAATGTTTGTAGCCCTCAGGCCAATTTCCTGACTTATGGAGGATTTTGAAGGTTGCTGTTCTAAAAGTGATCACACATAAGTAACATGGAATGGGTCACTTAAATATACACATGGTGTAAAAGTAACACTATTCATTGCCATTTTTTCACCCAATCCCACTTCTCAGAATTATTGTTAATAATTCATTGTACTAGGTTATTTCCTATGCATATTGAAGTTACATAAAATTTTTAAACAAGAATGAATCATGCTTTACATACTATTCTTTAACTTTTTTCCACCTAATATTTCTTGGATCTCTTCCCATCCAGTACACATATCTCATTTTTTTTTTAACAGCATAGAATTATCCATGGTATGAATATACCATAATTTATTTAACCCATCCCTTATTGGTGGACATTTAGGTTGTTTCCAGTATATTGCTATTACAACGCTTCAGTGAACACCTTCGAGCACATGTGCAAGTATACCTTGGGGATAAATTCCTGGAAGTGTAATTGCTGTGTCACAGGGTATGACGACCTTTCATTTTGGTAGATGTTGACACTGGCTGCTTCTTGAAACCTTAGGGCCCAGGCCTACCTGGGGCAGGGGAGGATTGTGGGGGTCGGGGAGAGGCCCCTAAAATTAGTTCTTCCTATTTTCCAGCTGCGGCTTGATGAGACCCAGGAGGCAGAGTTCCAAGCCCTTCGGCAGCAGCTTCAACAGGAGCTGGAGCTACTCAATGCTTATCAGAGTAAGATCAAGATTCGCACGGAGAGTCAACACGAGAGGGAGTTGCGAGAGCTGGAACAGAGAGTAGCTCTGAGGCGGGCACTGCTAGAGCAGCGGGTAAGAGGGCTTGGCCTCCAGGATGGGGTGGGCAGTCCCCTCTAGCCCTCACTGGACTCTCTAATCTCTTCTGGGTGTTCCAGGTGGAAGAGGAGCTGCTGGCCCTGCAAACAGGGCGTTCTGAACGAATCCGGAGTTTGCTCGAGCGGCAGGCCCGTGAGATCGAGGCTTTCGATGCTGAGAGCATGAGGCTGGGTTTCTCCAGTATGGCTCTGGGGGGCATTCCAGCCGAGGCTGCTGCCCAGGGCTATCCCGCTCCTCCCCCTGCCCCTGCCTGGCCCTCCCGCCCTGTTCCCCGTTCAGGAGCACACTGGAGCCATGGCCCTCCTCCACCTGGCATGCCCCCCCCAGCTTGGCGTCAGCCCTCTCTGCTGGCTCCCCCAGGTCCCCCAAACTGGCTGGGGCCCCCAGCACAGAGTGGGACACCCCGTGGTGGAGCCCTGCTACTGCTAAGAAACAGCCCCCAGCCCTTGCGACGGGCAGCCTCGGGGGGCAGTGGCAGTGACAATGTGGGCCCACCTGCTGCCGCAGTGCCTGGGCCTCTGAGCCGCAGCACCAGTGTCGCTTCCCACATCCTCAATGGCTCCTCCCACTTCTATTCCTGAAGTGCAAGGTGGATAAGCAGATGCAGGGGGCAGGGGCAGGGTTGGGTGGAGCCTGATTCTGGAGGGCTTATAAGCTTGAGGCCCACCCAAGGGTGGGGGACAGGATGTTAGTTCCAGCTCCCCTCAAACCTCATCTCATGAGCTTCTTGGGCTGGCCAGTGGCCCAGGGTCAGCTTGGGCATAGGTTCCTCAAGGCTGACTAGGAGCCCCTGCCTCCCCACCATGGTGCCAGGGTCTCTCTCCACCACCGCCTTGGAAAAGGAGGGAGATGTTCGTGTCAAATATTCATCTAGTCCCCTGGGGGAGGGGAAGGGTGGGTCTAGATATATTCAGAGAACTATACTACTCCCTGCATTGGGGCCATGGATTGGGGACGCCAGGCCCCCGCAGACCTGGGATGTGACAGAGCAAGTCTGGGGGTCGGGTGGGGAGTACGGGAGGAAAGGGCCTTCTTAGGAAGAAGGATAAGGATGGGGTCTTGGGGTCAGGATGCCTGGGTCTCTCCATTCCCCTGTTGCCGTCTGAAGTCCTGTGCCGTCTTGTCTTTTTTTTTTTTTTTTTTTTAATTGAGATCAGAGCTGGGGCAGGGGAACAAGGGAAGGACCTTGGAAGGGGCTGCTCCCAGGTCTGGGGGCAGTCATGGCAGCCCCTCCAGCTACGGGGCTGGCACAGAGCCCCATGGCAAGCTTTTAATAAACTGTTGGTTATTCTAACAGACCCCAGGACTCATGCTTTCTAAGCTGTGTATTAAGGACTGTTCAGTGGCAGGTGATAATGTTACTTGTTTTTAAAAAGAGGATTTATTGGGCTGTATAACTAAAAACTGCAGTGTTCTTAATGACTTTGGCCATCACTAGATCCAGAACCTTAGACGGGATCATTAGACTTTTGACCTCTGCTTCCCTTTGCTTTGGCTTCAAAGATTTTTAGAAGATTCACTTCATGCTCAAGCTCCTAGCAGCTCCAGGGTTACATCTTACCAACAACTTCAACAGCAAGAATCCCAGCAAATTCCTGAAGTGACCTCACTGGCTCCATCTGTAGCCAGAGGACTGGCATGGTGCTCCGATTGGTAAGGTGTAGGTCCTGTACCCCCAACCCCTGAATGCTGAAAGGGTTGGCCCATAGACCAAGGGGCTGTTTTTATAAAGGGGACGGAAGACATAAACAACAGCTGTCTCCAAGTTATTTCATTTTGTGCTTCACAATCTTAAAGCCAGTTTTTCATAGAGTCCTTCCAACAAGACAGGAGGATCAGAGAGGCACACTAGTCAGACTAGAGGAAGATTAGGAGCCACACTCTTCTAATAGAGCCTGGTGGCAGACTGGATGGCAGGGTCTAAAAGCTGGGACTCCTTTGGAGAACCTGAGGGAAATTAAAGGCAACTAGATGGCGTGGGTGGGATGAGAGTAGGGGACTAGTTTTAATGAGGTGATTCAAACACTCCTTTATTGAGTCTTAAAAAATAAACTCCTGTAAGCACTTTAAACTGAGAACGTGAAACAAATAGGATCCCAGCAACTGTACCTGGGGGTTTCAAGTCTGAAGAAAGGTGCTTCTCTTTGGGCACAGAGTTTGGGTTGGTGGGGGTGCTACAGATGTGTGCTTTCTACAAGTGTGTAAAGTTCCTCCTGGTAGACGGGGGAGCTTAGTTACTCTCGCCGTCACTGCTGATGATGCCACGCATATGAGACCAGTCTGGGCGTGGGGCACAGTGCCGCTCTTCCTCTGAGTCCAGGGTCCGGCGGTATAGCTCCCCAGGGGGGGCTGCTTCTGAAGGGTTCCAGGCAGTGCGTCTGCGTGGCCGACCTGGGGGGAAGAAGTAGATTAGTTGTCTGAGGCAGTCCAAGCCCCATCTGTTCCTGGGCAGAGGGAAGAAGCCCCTCACCTGAACAGCTGATGATGTTAGTGATGTCCAAGGATGCCACCTCGGCTGCCTCCTCACGCTGCTCCTTTAGAGCCCGACACTTCTCTAAGGAAGGGTTACCTGGGGCAGAAGAATCTGGTGATCCTCTCCTCCCCAGCAGCCAAGGACCTCTCCTGCAGCCCCAGGGCACACCCGGCCTAACCCTTCATGCCCAGAGCTTCCAGCTCTGCCCGGAGGACACACAGGCGCTCCTTGCGCGAGCGGCAGGAGCCCAGCAGCTTCTTGTAGTTGCGATGGGCACCACAGGCCCGAATGTAACGCTTTAGTCTCATCACAGCAGGGTGGTCCTCATCACGATGACCAGACTGACAAGAAAAGACAACAGCTGAAGGTCAGGTCTTCTGGGTTTGACTCTAGGTCTCCCTCTTCACTTAATGGCGGCCTCCCGCCCCATCTTCATCCTCACCTTCCTGCCTCTGGGTTCCGGGCTGCCATTAGCAGAAGAGGAGGAAGAGCTTCGGGACCTGCTTTTCTTGGAGCTCTTCCTGTAGGAGCGGTTCTTCCTCTCTCCCTTGAGGGTCCCCCCTGCCTCAGTGTCACTCACCTCCCTCTCTGAGTCACTTGCCTCACCATTGGTTGTCTTTCTACTTTCTACTTTGGCTGACTTTCCCATGCCTTTAGTAACTGCTTTCAACTTCCTCCAGCTGCCTTCCCCATCCTCCTTGCTGCTGCCACTCTGCCTTTTGCCACCATCCCGCTGAGTCCTGTTCTTGCCCTTCCTCTGCACTAGGGGCTCTTCATCTCCCCCACTGCTATCTCCGCTGCCTGCTGCTGCTTTTTCCTTCTCTTCCTCTCTGTCCTCCCAGTCTCCCAGCACTTTTGCTGCCAGGCTTTTCTGCTTACTGCTCCTCTCCTCCCAAGCTGACTTTTTCCCTCCATTGTTTGGAGCTCTGGGTTTCCAATCCTCCTCTCTGTTCTCTTTCTTGGCTAGAGTCTCCTCCCCCTCACTCTCCATTTCACTTTCCTGGTGCCTTTTAGCTCTTTCGTTTTCCATCCTTTGGGCAGGTTCTTCCTCACTGTCCTCACTCTCCATGGCCTGCTTCCTACTAGCTGAAATCTTGTCTGGTACCTGCTTGTCCTTAATGGCGGCCTCCCACCCCATCTTCATCCTCACCTTCCTGCCTCTGGGTTCCGGGCTGCCATTAGCAGAAGAGGAGGAAGAGCTTCGGGGCCTGCTTTTCTTGGAGCTCTTCCTGTAGGAGCGGTTCTTCCTCTCTCCCTTGAGGGTCCCCCTTGCCTCAGTGTCACTCACCTCCCTCTCTGAGTCACTTGCCTCACCATTGGTTGTTTTTCCATTTTCTACTTTGGCTGACTTTCCCATGCCTTTAGTAACTGCTTTCAACTTCCTCCAGCTGCCTTCCCCATCCTCCTCACTGCTGCCACTCTGCCTTTTGCCACCATCCCACTGGGTCCTGTTTTTTGTCACACGTTTCTTCCTAGTCCTGCCTTTGGACTCCTTTTCCTTATTCCCTTCCTCACTGCTCTCTTCTTTCCAGACCTTACTTGTTCTAGCAGAGCTGTCCTCCTCCTCCTCCTTCCAGCTCTCCTTCACTGCCTCCTCCTCTAATCCAGTCTTGTATGCAGTAAGGTCCCTCTGCTGTTCCTCCTCATCGCTGCTCTCAATTGCTCTTTTTGAGGCCCGCTTTGGACTCTCCTCTGTGGGACTGGCTACTGCCCCCATCCCATTCTTCGCTGGGTGGCTGGAGCAGTCTGGACTGGAGGCTGCAGCACTGGGCTCTGGAATGTGGAGAGAAGAGAAGGTTGGGACAGGTTCCTCCTGCCCCTTTTCCCTCCACTTGGGATAGGTTGTCTCAAACCCTGCTTTAGACAGAAGAAAGGAGAGGAGAGACAGCAGGAAACGGCCCATCAGTCCACCCTGTTCCGGGTTCCTGACTCACTGGCTTCACGACCTCATCCAGTGCCTTGGGACATATTACATGCACAGTAAATACTTTCTGAATGAACCAACTATGCAGAAGGCACTAACCTGAATCCGAATTCAAACGGAACCTTTTCCTCTCTGGGTCACTGCAGGAGGTGGGAGGCCTCTTAGCCTTCTTGGCAAGGTCTAGTCCTTCTCTGGCACCCACTTCATCCCCCTGTTTGTGCATCAAGAGGGCAAAACGTGTATCAAGGTGATGCTCTGCTACACCCACTCTCTGGCCCCTACTCCTCGGCAACAAGCCCCGCCTCCCGTGGAGGGGGTTCCGCCCTCACCTGCATCTTCAGCAGTTCCTCCTCTACGAGCCGCTTCAACGCCTGCTTCTCCTTGGGATCCAGGTGGTCGCGGCCGGTGTGAGCCAAGAACCTTCGCCGCACGATGGAGTGGGTGAGCGTGCTGCGGAGAGAGATGTCAGGGGGAGTCCCCAGCCCGGCCCTGCCCTTGTCCACCCCCACCCCAACCTCCAGTGCACCTGAGGTCCGGGCGGCCTCGGAAGAAGCTACGGGTGAACTCCCGCAACTCGTTCTCCCGCGCCATTTTGCGCGGGTTGGGATTGGTGGCCCCCGCCTTTTTTCTTCCCGGCCTCAGTTAGCGCATTTGACAGGAACGTGCGCACGCGCAGTGTCGTGGCGTTGTAAGGCGAGGGACCGTTGGGTGTCGGTTGCGGGCCGCTTGGACCGTGGGCTTTGCCAGACAAACCTTGATTTCCCGGCAGTTGGAGGGTCTCGCGGCTCCTCCCTTTTTTTAGATTCGGCGCGGCCACCTTTGGGTGTACGTAATCAGTCCGCGACGCCTCCGTCCGTGGTCTCGTGCCAGCTAGGCCGCTGTGACTTCGGAAGACAGAAGAAAAGGGACATCTCTCCTGAAAACTAGGACTCCCCGGGGGAAGAGTCTTGTGCCTGCCAATCTCTGAGCACACGTAGAATCAGTCAGGGAGAACCTCCGGGGTCCGCCATCTTTGTGATGTCATCAAGTCGCGGCGACACCATCTTTAGCGTCGTCCCGGGTAGCAAAGTTCCTTTCCCGGTATTCCCTGAGAGGGCAACGGGGTGGTAACGAAACCTGGGCGCGGGGCACGCCGGGGATTGTAGTCCCCGCGGGCACGGTTTTCCTTCGTCTCCGGAAGTGGGGGGTGGAGAGGCGGGGCCGAGCGCTGGGAGGGTAGCGGGACTTCAGTGTTGGGAGCCGCTCCGGGGCTGGTCATGAACGGGCCGGCGGACGGCGAAGTGGACTACAAGAAGAAGTACCGGAACCTGAAGCGGAAGCTCAAGTTCCTCATCTACGTGAGTGCGGGGTGAGGAGGTGGGGGTGAGGCCTGCCTCCGGGAGGACAGCGGTTTTCCCACGAGGAAAGGGAGGGGTGAGCTGTCGCCAGGTTCCGGCCCTTCCCGGGCCCCGCCGGCTCAGCGCGCACCTGACTGTGATGCAGGAACACGAGTGCTTCCAGGAGGAACTGAGGAAGGCACAGAGGAAACTGCTGAAGGTGTCCCGGGACAAGAGGTGAGCCGCGCCGGGCGGGAGAAGGGAGCCCCGGGGGATGAGGTCCGGCGGCGGCACATACTCGGACCCTGCTGCGGGACTAGGGCCCCACGGGCATGGTGCCTGCCTGGGGCTGTCGCTGGGCTCCAGCGGACCAGCCAGAGGGACAAGGGCCGGACAGCGTTGCTGCGGCCGCAATGAACTCTGTTCGCCCCGCCTCTTTCCTCAGTTTCCTCCTAGACCGGCTCCTGCAGTACGAGAACGTGGATGAAGACTCTTCGGGTGAGCATGACTGATAGGGGGACGGCATGGTTCCTGGCGCGCAGCCAGCGTCCTGGGCCTCCTTTTAGGCTGCGGAGGCATCCAGCGGCCAGGGCTTCTTCAGCCTCGTTGCTTGCCCTCCGCCTCCACTGTTCTTCACTCGAGCATTTATTGAACGCCTGTGTTGTAGGCACTGACTTTGGAGGTACTGTGGTGACCAAGATGGATGAAGTCTCTTGGAATTTTTATCCTAGCTGGGGATAATAAGTAAGCAAGAAATTAGAATGTTAGATTTGAAAGGAATAAAATCAGGCTAGAGCAGGGGTGATAAACTTTTTCTGTAAAGGACCAATTAACAACTATTTTAGGCTTTGCAGAACATACAGTCTTTGTCACAGCTACTTAGTTCTGCTGTTGTAGGGCAAAAGCAGCCAAAGGTGATAGATAGATAGATAAGTGAGCATGGCTGTGTTTCAGTAAAACTTTATTTATGGACAATGAAATTTGAATTTCACATCATAAACTATATTTTGTCCCCCCACCCCCAACCATTTAAAAATATAAAAGCCATTCTTAGTTTGCAGACCATATAAAAGCAGACCACAGGCGATGTCTCAACAGAGTGTCCAAGAAAGGCCTTTTTTAGGAAGTAGTGTTGGTGCTAGGACCTAGGTAAGAAAAAACAACAACAATCTTAGAAAGTATGAATGAGAGGTTTCCAGGCAGAGAGAATAACAAAATGCAAGTACTCTGAGGTAACAGAAGAGTCTGAAGAGCAGAAGGGCTAAAGCATATGAAGCAGTGTTTTCAAACTTTTTAAAGCACTGTTACAATCAACAATATATTTTACATCATGAACAAGTCTCTACTTAAATACTTATAAGACAAAATTTAATGAAACAGTGTTAAGATCACTATACACATTTTTTTATGACACTTTTTAGACTGTTTTTTCTTTTTCTTTTTTCATTGAATGCTGATTGCAACAAATAAAACGACTTCATGACCTACTAATGAGCTGAGACCCACAGTCTGAAAAGCCCTAGGGTGGCATTTGTGCCGCTGTTCCAGGACGGGACCCTCAGAAGCCATGTCACATACAGTCACCTCTCTCTCTGGTCCCTTTATTATTATTTTTTAATATATTTTATTGATTTTTTACAGAGGAAGGGAGAGAGACAGAGTTAGAAACATCAATGAGAGAGAAACATAGATCAGCTGCCTCCTGCACATCTCCTACTGGGAATGTGCCCGCAACCCAGGTGCATGCCCCTGACCGGAATCGAACCCGGGACCCTTCAGTCTGCAGGCCGACGCTCTATCCACTGAGCCAAACCGGTTTTGGCCTCTCTGGTCCCTTTAAACATTGATCTAGAGCAGGGTCAGCAGATGACATTCAGCCAGGCTGCTTGTTTTTGTAATAATTTTATTGGAACACAATACCATTCATTTACATATTATAGGAAGGTAGTAGATGCTAAATGAGGTCAGAGAAGTAGGTGGAAGCCAGCTCATCTAGGTCGTGGCAAAAACATTAGGCTTTTATTCTGGCTTCTCTTTGCCTGCTTGTTCCTTCCCCCAGGGATTCCAATGAACTTCCTGATCAAGGGGGTTTCAGGGTAGGAAGCAAGAAAGTCGGCATGTTCATGGTCAGAGTGTGATAAATCTGAAGAGCAAGAGCTGCACACATAAGCCCACTTGTATCCTGGAGAATCCCACAGTCTGGTCAGGGAAATACCCACACATGACACATGTTAGCACAGTGTAAGGAGAACCATGACATGTGAGAGTAGAATTCTGGAACAGCCAGTGATTAACTGAGCCTGAAGGATTTTGGAAGACTTCTCAAAGAGGTGCCATTACATCACTTTTTTTTCTTTCTCAGTTACAATTGACATACAATATTATATTAGTTTCACCTGTACAATAGTGATTAGACATGTATATGAATTTGCTTCTTAAAGGATGTATCTCAGCCAAGAAATTGAGAAAGGCACATATCACACGTAGCCGTTATTTGTCAAATGAGTGATGGACCTTGTGTGTAGAGGCACAGACTGGGAAATAAATGTTTTTTTATTAAATTGATTGGCATGATGTAAAGAGTATAGTTTGGTTGGGAGATCAGAAAGGTAGGTTGAGGCCACATTAAGCATTTCAGATGTGATCAGTTTTGGGTCATTCTGGAGTTGGAATGGACAGTGTGCTGCAGGAGAGGTGAGATTGCTTAGGGGATTTTGACACCACAGGGTAGTGGCTCGATCTTGTGGCAGTTGGAATGGGGGGCAGTGGATAAAGATAGGAGAAACTTGAGAGAGGGATTAACAGGACCCTGGATCATAGGGAGTGGAGCAGAGGGAGGAGCTGAAAGCAGCTTAGAGGCGTAAATTGGCCAGGGAGTCAGAGACCTGGGTTCAAGTTCAGCCCCACACCTTACTCTTAGCCTCAGTGGCCTCATCTGAAAAGTGGAAGTGGGGCCCTCACCTTCCTTCTTGGGTGGTTATGAAGAGAAGGAGGGGCGGTGAATGCCAGGTGCCTGGTCAGAGTCTGGCAGGTAGGAAGTGCTTGACATGTGTCACCGTGGAGGAGCCTGGCAGGAAGTGTTTGTGGGAGTCAGGTGTAAAGGATCTTTTAAGAAGTTGGAGACTCTGGGCGCGCCAGCTGAAGAGTCAGCTTGCCTGGCGCCCTTCCAGAGTCGAGGTCATACCCTCTGGGGTGAACAGGAACCCTCCCCACTGACCAGCCCTCCCCCTCACAGACTCAGATGCCACTGCATCTTCAGATAACAGTGAGACAGAGGGGACACCCAAGTTGTCGGACACGCCAGCCCCCAAGAGGTGAGAAGAAGCCATCATTCTCTGGGGATGGAGGTTGGGGGCAGGGGGAACACCTGGGCCTCCTAGCTTCCTCTGACCCCCTCCCCTATCCTTTCTCCAGGAAAAGAAGCCCTCCGATGGGGGGTGCCCCCTCTCCCTCCAGCCTCCCTCTGCCTCCTTCAGCCGGGTTTCCCCTTCAGGCCTCCGGGGCCCCCTCCCCATACCTGAGCTCGGTGAGTTGGGGCTCAGGGATGGGAAATGGTAACTAAGATGCCTGGGAAGAAGGTGGGCATCATTTGGGCAGAGAGGCCAGGCCTCAGGGTGAAATCGGCCCAGCTCTGGGGACATCAGTCTGGGTGTGACCAGCAAGCGTCCCTTGGAGGGGTGTGAGTCATGGCTGCCTGGTTCTCTCTGGTGCAGGAATGGGGGACAGATATGACTGAGGAGAGCAGACCCCAGGACAAAGTCCTGCTGCTGTCCCATCCCCTTCTGTTCTCAGAAGCCACACTCATCATCATCTCTTGTTTTTCCATTCTTCTTCCTGTTTGCATTTTTTCCCTTCACCTCCCACCCATCCATTCCATTTCCCATCTCCATCCCCCCACTCCCACCTGCAGCTGGCTTCCCCCCCCTACCCCCCATTCCCTTCTGACTACCTGGCCCTGCAGCTGCCCGAGCCCAGCCCCCTGAGGCCCAAGCGGGAGAAACGGCCCCGCCTGCCCCGGAAACTCAAGGTACCCAGTTCGGGGGATGTTAGGGAGGGGCCAGAATGGCAGGAGGATAGCCATCTGAGGGAGGCTCAGGACAGCGGCTGGGGGCCTGTGGGAGAATTTTGAAGGATTGATTTGGGGCTGCTGGGGGCCCAGCCCAGGGCTAAGTACTGAGGGATATGGGTCAGAGAAATACTGGCTCACAGGCTCCATGTGGAGATAAATCGGGTAGGACCAGCCTTGGGGGACTCAGTAAAGATGCCTGGGATCCTGCCCTTAGACTGTTGCAGTGTGACCGGGGGGCCAGGCTCATTTTCACAGCTGTTCTGTGATGCCCGGCAGCCCCAGAGGGAGGGACAGAGTTGTGGGATCTAGAATCAAGTCAAGGCTGCACCAATTGAAACCACGGGGCCTTGAGCAGGGGTCCTTCACCCTCCAAGGCTCAGATTCTGTGTCTGTATAGTGAGCAATCAAAATACACGTAATCAACAAGTGTTTTCTGAGTGTCTAATATGCACCAGGCACTGTTCTAGGTGCTGCAGATGAAGTAGTGAATAAAACAGACAAATCTCTGCCTTCGTGGAGCTCATATTTTAGCAAGATAGGCAGAAAGTAAAATAAATAGATACCAGTGCAGAAAAATGGAGTCAGGTGAAGAGGATGGGAAGCACCAGAGTAGATGGGTACCGGTGTTTATGGTTAGGTGGTCTGGGATGTTATTTGGTAGAGACTTCACCAAAATGAGAACAAGCCATGTGGCTCTCTGGCAAAGTGTTTCAATCAGGAAGGCTAACCAGTGCAAAGGCCCTGGGGTAGGAGTGTGTGTGTGCATACTTGGCTGTTCAAGGACCGGGAAGGAGTCAGTGTGATCGAATGAAAGTCAGAGGGGGAGAACGATCAGAGAGCAGGTCAGAGAAATAACGGGTAAAATGGTGTAAGGCCTTGTCGGTGTGTAAAGACTTTGGCTTGTACCATGAATGAATAGGGAGTCTGGAGAGATTGGGCAGAGGGAGAATCTGATCTGATTTACATGTTAACAAAATTGCTGGCACTGCTGTGTGGAGAATAGACTGGGGAGGGAGAAGAGAGGGGGAGGGGGTCTGGTCAGGATGGAAATGGGGAGACCAGTGAGGAGGCTGCTGCAGTAGACCAGATAGCAGTAGAGAGGGTCTATTGCAAAGAATGAGCCACAGGAAGACCAGTGTGGGCTGTGAGAAAGAAGTCAAGGGGGACTCCAGGGTTTTTGGTCTGAGCAACCGAAGAAGTCAGGAGTGGGAGAGATTAGGAGTTTGGTTTTGGACATGTTGAGATTCTGTCTGGAAATGCCAACAGGACAACTGAGTGATGAGCCTGGGGCTCATGGGGTATGTGCTGGAAGTCGTCAGCATGGACGTGGATGCGATCACGAGTGAGAGTGGGTGGAGAAGAGGGGAGGTCTGCGCACTTAGCTCCAGGAGACATGAGGACACAGAAGGCATAGTGCCCGTCCAGCTCTCAATCCAAGTGGAATAGGTACCGGGCTGGACAGCTCTCAAGTCAGGTGGACTTTTGACTCCAGGTTCTGGAACCGGAAGTGCAATGGGATGACATGCTTGTGGTGGTGCTGGGTGTGCGTTCTAGAGTTCATCTCCCAGCTCTGCCACTTACTCCTTGTGTAACTTTGGCCCTTAAGCCTGAAAAATGGGTAGGTAATGGGTGATACCCTGACCCTCCACCCTACTTAGCAAGGATTTTGTTTCTGGCCTGTAGGGCAGGATGGTGGAGATGGCAAGGGTCAGCGAAGCCGGGGGCCAGTGGACAGAGGTGTGGTGTGGCGGGGGCTTGGCCGTTTGAGGCTTTCTGAAGTGTTGGTCCTAAAGTAGAGAAGCTTTGGGGAGCTGAGTTCTAGACATTCAGGAGGGAAAATACTGGTTGGGAGAGAGGCCCAGATCATTGGCTGTGCTTGGGGAAGGGGATACTCCAGGGAAGGCCTCAAAGAAGAGGTAACACTTGAGCCCAGGGTAAGTGAGATTGGGTGTTACAGGCTGAGGCAGTGGTGGGAGGAAGACAAAGGACATGACCAGTGTTGTTTGGGCTAGAGCAGGAGGGATGAGGGAACAGGGTTGGAAAGGAAACTAGGATGGGGGGACCGTAGAAGGCCTTGGCGCCCAGAGGCGGGCGGGTCTGTGAAGGGCGTGGGGGTCGTTGAGGCTTCCGAGTGACGTGGCGTGAGGAGGGAACGCTGTGCAGACTGGAGCAGGTCAGGCAGGAGCCTGGGCCTCAGTCAGACTCGGCTGGGTTTGAACCCCAGCTCCCCATGTGGCCTTGGGCATGTCATTTCACTCTGAGCTTCAGCTTGCTTCTCCTGGGGTCACGGGGTCACTGTCACGTTAACATGAGCAAAGGGAAAGAACACTGAGCCCAGCACCTGGTCCCTAGGAAGCCCCAGGTAAACATTAGCTGCTGTTGGTCACCTGAGGGGGCCATTGAGTGAGTCCAAGCAGGTTAGGAAGTGGGAGCTGGAGTAGGAATCAAGAGCAGTGGCCAGAGGAGGGGGACAGTCCTCATGTCGCTGCTTTTTTCAGCCATGTATGTGTCTGCTCCTCTGTGTACACATGGGTGCCTCGTACTGGATACAAGGGTGCTATTCAATGCTTGGCCTCCTGTCATCAGTCCTGGCAGTCACCTGTACCCTGAGGTGCTGACCCTGATTAAAAACCCACTCTGGCCCTCCACGCCGCCCAGGAACAGTGTGAGGGTGGGCCGTGAGGGCTGAATGGGTTAAAACAATTAGAAGGGCCACTGTGAAGACCACACAGAAGCATTTCCTGCCACCTGCAACCCAGGGCCAGATTGGACACTGCCCAGTGGGGACCTGGCAGCCTGTTTTCTCCTCGGGCCCGTGACCCCTCCTCCCTTCCAGGGTGGTCAGAATGGTCAGAGCGCATTAAGGGCCATCTGTCAGCATGTGCTCGGTTTGTGCTCACAGGCGAGGTGTGCAGCCCACCGAGCTCTCTGGGGGGAGGTTGTCAGGACCTGGCAGGAACGGGGCTGGAGGGTTGGGCAGGACAGAGGCCACTTCCCAGCCTCAGAGGACACAGCAGGACTTTTGACAAATAGAAAAGAACACTGCAGGTGGAAGGACCGCCTGCCGTTCTCAGGCACGCCCGTTCTCAGGCATGCGGCACTGCCTGCCCCGGGCAGCAAGGAGGAGTGACACGCTCAGGTTTGTGTTTTAGAGAGCTCACTCTGGCTGCAGTGTGGAGGAGGAGCTGGAGCTGGGAGAGGCTGAAGGCAGGGAGTCCAGTTAGGAGGCTGGTACCGTAGTCCAGGTGAGCTGAGAGGAGGGCCTGGCCTAGGCCAGTGACTGCGGGGATCCCAAGGAGGGGCCATCCCAGATATAAGAAGCCTCACATAGCAGGGGGTGAAGACCTAGGACACCTCCCGCCCTACCACCAAACCAGTGAGTCCCACCGTAGGAGGAGGGAGAGAAGGCCAGTGGTGGCCAGTGGTATAAGGTGCCTAGAGGCAGGCAGGCAGGCCCAGGCTGCTCTGATTGCTGTGCCATCACAGGGGCTGCCAAGGTGCCTCCCTGGTGAGGCAGGGCCCAGCCTTTCCCTCCTGGTTTCCTGTAAGCCCCTCCCGCCCTCATTGCCTCCATCACTACTACCCCTTACCCCCAGGCACTTGCTGGTTTGAGACTCTGAAGTGGCCATGGTGGGGTAGGCCCCTGATTCCAGTGTGGCTGGCCTGGCTGTGTCCAGTACCCTTTGAATGAGCCTTTGCCCCTTCCCCATCCCCCAGAACTGCCGTAAGGGGCAGTGCCAGCCTCCTGGAGGTCCCATTCCTTCCTGACAGCCCCTCCCTGTGTTTCTCCCCCCCTGCTGCAGATGGCGGTGGGACCCCCTGACTGCCCTGTGGGAGGGCCGCTGACCTTCCCCAGCCGGGGTTCTGGGGCTGGGGTGGGGGCAGCCCTGGCCCCACTGCCTCCCACTAAGATGCCCCCCCCTACGATCCTGAGTGCAGTCCCTCGGCAGATGTTCAGCGATGCAGGCAGCGGGGATGATGCCCTGGATGGAGATGATGACCTGGTGATCGACATCCCGGAGTGACCCCCTCTGCCCGAGCCCCTGTCCAGCCCCCTGTGCCAGCACATGAGCCCCAGCTTCCACAGAGACATTTATTGACGCCCAGTTGCCATGCTGCGGCCACTGACACAATCAGAAGAGGCGTAAACATGCACAAATGTCCCCTGGAAGGAGGGCCCCTCACCAGGGAGGGCAGGAGGCTGCCCTCACATCCTGGCCCCATCCTGGGGACAGCGATTTAAATGAGTGGCTGGGAACATCTGCCACCCCTCGGAGAGGCCGGGACCCTGCGGTGCCTCCCCGCTTCCATTTAAAAGGGCAGCTGTACAGGGCTAGATGTGTTGTTTTCAAACGAAGATTCTGTAGTAAAGGAGTGGCTCTTTTTTGGGTTTTGTCCTTTTCTTTTTTGGAATCTTCTCTTTCGAACCCCCCCTAATCCGACCTCCTCCCTGTGGTGGAGGGGACGGGCAGCCTGGAGAGGCAAGAGAGAAGCAGCAGCTGGGGCCTTGGGGCAGGGGCCCTGGCAGGACTCCCCCTGCAGGTGTGCACAGGATGGGTGGTTTGCATATTTGCATGTAGTAGCGAGTCAGGCAGGAGGAAGTTTGCATATGTGAATACAGATCTCCACAGTCCCTCACAAGAAGACAGACCCACAGTCACAGAGATTCTCACGAAATAAGACAGGTAGTGCAGGGCGGGCGGGGCATCCACCCCGTGTAAACGTGCAACACACTCGTGCGAAGGTTGGGTGCTGGACCCAGCCCTGAGGGGCCTGTGCTGGGCAGCTGCTCGCCTTGCTCAGGCTGAGGGCAGAGCCCCGGCTGCAGGGGGCAGCTCGCTGGTCAGGGTGTGCCAGCGCTCCAGGGCTGTGTCTGGCCGCTGCAGACAGTCATTCCAGTGCTTCCGGGCCTCTCCCCGGGCACCAGGTCCCAGGGACACGCCCCCTGGGGAGCAGGAGAGGCAAAATCAGGGCCCTGCTCGCTGCCAGTCTGCCCTCCCTCAGCACCACCCAGCGGGCTCCTCCCTCACCAATGAAGTCGTTGGATTTGCCAATGTCATAGTCCCAGACTGTGACTTCCAGAGTCTTGGTGGCCAGAGCGGAGAGTTCCATCTCATAGAAAAACTCCTGGGACAGGGCAAGCCACACCTTCCATGAGGCATTGCCCCACCCCCTGCCAGGCCCCGCCCCCTCCCCTTGTGATCTCTGGTCCCTTCCCCATTTACCTCATTAAATTCTGGGTTGAGAGTCTTCTTCTTCACGCCTGTTTTGTGCTTGGATTTCTTATCCACATCTGGCCTCAGGTACCTGCCAAGGAGGTGGGGCAGGGGCAGAGGAGCAGGGTGGTCAGGGATAGGTCAGAGGAGGACAGGGCAGAGGTCAGGCTCCCTGGGGAGGGGAGGGGAGGGGAGGGCACTTCGACAGGGGGAGGGCTCACGTCTTGACATAGGGGTCGGAGTAGCCATTGACGTCCATGGCAGCCAGGTGGGCACAGCGTAAGATGCCCACCAGTAGCCCGCGGCGTGAAGAGCTGTAGCTGAGGCTCAGCAGGATGCGCCCTCGTTCTTCCAGCAGCCCAGGCCCCTGTTCGGCCTGCTCCAGCTTCGGGGCAGACACAGAGGTCAGCTGCATCCTTACCCCCTCCCACCCGGACTGGTCCCTGTGAGGCGCCTTACCTCCTTCAAGTAGCAGGATATGCCCCTCAGCGCTGCCGACATGGAAGAGGGTGACGCCAGCTGAAAGGGCAAAGAGAAGGTTCTGGCAACCTGGCCTCCCCAGGAACCCCTCCCCTTAGCACCCTACAGCCCCATACGGACCGGGACCTGGCGCTCAAGGCAGATATTAAAATGCTTCTTCTGTGAAGGCTTGAGGCGGCGGAGGGGTACTCGGATCTCTCCGATGAACTCATTGTGGCTCAGCTTGTCCTCATCACACACGGAGATCCTGGCAGGGAAACCAAGGTCAGGGCCCCTGGGGTCCCTGGGCCCCACTCCGATGGAACCATGGGCACCCGAGGCCGGTCCTGCTCTGCCTCCGTTAAATACTCCTCGTCTGTAAAATGGGCTGCGGTGGGCACCAGGCCTCGCACCTGAGGAGGATGTTTTGATGTGCCCTGTTCCCCTACCCCTCCCTCTACATTGCCCAGGCTGTCCCCTGGTCCATCGGGATCTGCTCAGCGACTTCCGGAAGCCTTCACAAATCTTGGGGACCCTCCCCACCGCTGCCTTCTGGGCCTGTGGACAGGAGCCTGCTGACTGTGCGTAGGGTGGGCATTGGTGGGTGTGGTCACCAATTCAGGCTGTGAGGGCTAGAAGGCCTTGAGGAGCCTCAGGCAGCTGGACCAGGCCCCCACTCCTCTGGAGCTCCTGTCCTGTCCTGCATGCAGAGAGCCGGCTGGGGAGAGACTGAGGCCAGAGGTGAGAAAGGAGTATTTGTGTTTGTGTTTGTGTTGTCTCCTTCGGCCCCTGCACTTGCTTCTGCTGTGACACTCTTGGGTAGCTGTCATGCAGGAGTGTTCATTCCCAGCTCTGCCACTTACTAGCAACCGCGTGAGCTTGGGCAAATCAACCTCCTGACGCCTCAGTTCTCATCTATAAAATGGAGATTCTACTCACCCACCTCCTAAAGCTACTCTAAGAACCAACTGAAATGAAGGAATGTAAAATGCATAGCCCGTTCCCTAACCCGTTTGGCTCAATGGGTAGAGCGTCAGCCTGCGGACTCCAGGGTCCCAGGCTCGATTCCAGTCAAGGGCATGTACCTTGGTTGCAGGCACATACCCAGTAGGGGGTGTGCAGGAAGCAGCTGATCGATGTTTCTAACTCTCTATCCCTCTCCCTTCCTCTCTGTAAGAAATCAATAAAATAAAATGCATAGCCCGGGGCTGGATACCACAGAGCACCCAGCCAGTGATGTAGTCCTCACTCTCTAGCACAGCCGTGGGCAAACGACGGCCCACAGGCCAGATCCGCCCGTTTGAAATGAATAAAACTAAAAAAAAAAAAGACCGTACCCTTTTATGTAATGATGTTTACTTTGAATTTATATTAGTTCACACAAACACTCCATCCATGCTTTTGTTCCGGCCCTCCGGTCCAGTTTAAGAACCCATTGTGGCCCTCGAGTCAAAAAGTTTGCCCACCCCTGGTCTAGCATCTGAACTATGGGGCCAGCCTTTCTGGTTTCTGCCTGTCCTCCCTCCAGTCCACCTCACACACAACATTAAGGTGATCTCTCCCAAACACAGCCCTGCCCAGCCAGTGTGGCTCAGTGGTTGAGCGTCGACCTATGAACCATGAGGTCACGGTTCAATTCCTGGTCAGGGCACATGCCCAGGTTGTGGGCTCCATCCCCAGTGGGGGGCGTACAGGAGGCAGTCGATCAATGATTCTCTCACACTGATATTTCTCTCTCTCCTCCTTTCTCTCTGAAGTCAATAAAAATAAGTAAATAAACATCTAAATTTTTTAAAAAATGAAACACAGCCCTGACTGACTATGCCCCTGCCCTGATACAAACTCTGCCATGACTCCCTATTGCCCAAGAACAAAGGAAAGTTCTAGAAGCCTAGGTTATGCTGCCCTTCATTCCCTGTCAGGGACTGCTCTCCCCGTAACACCTCAGGGATGACTGGGCAAGTTTCCTATCCTCAGACTTCCTTAGCGATGTTGGGGGGACAGAGGCAACAGAATGGGCAGACCTCCGCTGCACAGGCCTGACTTCAGTCAGGGCCTCTGAAAAGGGCTGTCGGGGACCAGGGACTGCTTTCAGGGGGAGGCGGGGCCTCAAACAATGAGTGGGGTGTAGGGTGGCGGAAAGAGAAGCAGGAAGCAACGCTTTCCAGGTAGAAGAGACAACAGGCAAAGGAAAAGGATAAGAGTAATGAACGGCCGGTCAGAAGAGGGCAGCCCTCTGCTGGAGGCAGGAGGACCCATGTGGGGTAGGAATGCCAGGGAGCATGTTGGCTGCTGCCAAAGGGGATGGGGCGCCACTGATTGCACGTGAGCATCTGAGGGGCTTAACGGGAAGTAAACGAAAGAAGGTTCCAAGGACAGCTGCCCCGGAGGAGGCGCGGGCGGAGCTGGAGGCTGGTAGCAGGGAGGATGGGCCTCACCTGAGCACCTTGTGGCTGATGTCATCATCCGTGATGCCACTGTACGTCAGGTCCTCGTTCCACACAGGATTCAGAGTGTTCCTCTGCGTCTTCGTTTTTAGCTTATTGGCCTGCAGCGTAGGGACGAAGGATTCTCAATACATGTTCCCTAGACCCACAGAGGCTGAAAGCGGGGGAGCCTGGGGATAGACCCAGAAGCTGCGTCAGACTCGGGGAGGGAGGGAGCTATTACCTTGCAGGCTCCAGGCAGCAGGTGCACTTTGACGTAGGGGTCGGCCAGGCCATTGAAATCCATGGGCTTGAGGCCCTGGCGAGGAGGGGAGGAAAGAGAGCGGTGAGCTCCCAGCCCTCCCTCAGCAGAGTGGATCCTTGGGGTGTGGAGAGCCAAGGAGAAGGGGACTTGGGAGGGGGCGTGGGGAGGGGAGCAGGGGTATGGCCTGGAGAAGGGAAGGGTGGAAACCCATCCCTCCCCGGTGGGAGGCAAACAGGGTTGAGGCTGGGGAGGGAGGGGGTGCCCACCTTGGCCCTGAGGATACTACAGTGCAAAGTGCAGGAGGCCTGGTCATAGAGAAGGTCAAACTCCAGCGTGCCCAGGGTGGCTGGAGAAGAGAAGCAGCGTGAGTCCGTGTGTAAAGGCAGGTGTGTGAGCGCGCGGTGGTGGGCTGGCTGGTGCGCTGGCCATGAAGGTATGTGCATGTCAGTCTGCCAGCCTGTGTGTTGGGTTCCTGGTTCGGCTGCAATGGGGCTGTGTGGGTGGTTGTCTCAGGAGAAATATTGAATTTTGAGCCTTGCTAAAGCTGTAGTCTCCACACTGACTGCAGCTGTGGTGCTTGTGCCCTCGCCTCCCCCACACACACCCAGCAGGGCCCCATCCCCTTCCCACAGCCTGGAGGCCCCCAATACCACCCTGGGCCCTTGGAGCCCCCACACTCACTGGCATCATCCGAGTCATAGCTGTCCACCTCAGCTCCATCCTCGGGCGTGGTGGCCCCCAGGAGGGCTGCAGGGGGGGCCAGGGCCAGGGGGGCCAGCCGAGCAGGGGCCTCCCCAAGGCCCCCTCCACCGCCGCCCCCTTCAGGTCCTGGTCCCCGGCGGGGGAAGTAGTCAGAGATTTGGCGGATGGGCCGGATGGGCCCGGGGCACACGTTGATGGCCATGTGCTCCTGGATGTTGATGGTCATGCGATCGCCCCTGCGGCCCCTCATGCAGCACCGTGTCTGGCGGGGAGGGAGGTCCCAGCGTGAGCCACTGCCCACTCCTCACACTTGTGGGCTGCGGGCTGCAGGCCAGGCAGCATCCTCCCATCTGGGGCCTCCCCTTCTAGGTGTGGAGGGAGGGTCAGCCTGTGAGCTGGGTCCTCGTGCCACAGGCTGGGCTGCCAACTCCCTCCCCCCAGGCCCTGGCTCCACCCCAGCCTTGCCCACTTACCGCCCCTGTCCCTTTGTCATCTTCCCGGCTCCTGCCCCTCGTTCTGGGCTCCCGTCTGCCCCTGGGCCTGCCTGCTCCCCGAAGCCACCCCCAGGTCTCCTCTGTCTCTCGGGGCTCTGGCCATCCTTCTGCAGCAGGCGCTTGTCTGGTCCGGGTGGCACCCCCCCCCCCCCCCCCCCCGGAGACATTCACTTCCCACCGCGTTCAGCCCCAGGGTCCGCCGGTCCGCCCGGTCCCCCCCTGCAGCCCACGCTGGGCCCCTTCCCCAGCTGCCTCCTCCTCAGATTGGCGCTCCAGGGGCGCCAGCAATTGCAGCCTCGGGCGGGCTTCCCCCCACCCCCACCCGCAGGCACCCGCAGGCTCACGCACACCCCTCTCCCGCACCAGCCCCGCGACCCAGCCCCCTGCACCTGTGTCTGCCTCCAACAGGTGCCCGGGCGCTGGGGGGACGGCGGGCGCAAGCTGGGCGGCGGCGGTTCCCGGGCGGCGGCAGCCAGAGCGCGGAGTCCGCTGTGCGCGCCGAGAGGAGGGAGAGCCGGCAAGTGCGGGAGGAGGGGGTGAGCGCCGTGGAGGCGGGAGGCTGCGGGCGCCGGCGGCGGGGGGCGGGGAGGCAGCGGGACTCTCCCGCCGCCAGCCGGGCACACTTCGGGGAGCACACGCGTGCACACACAGTCACGAGCACGCAGGCACTGCCCCCCACACGCTCGTACCCACGTGCGCACTCACACAGCACAGACCCCGACGCGCTGGCACCCTCACCCGGGAAACTTCGCGCGCACACACTCGCAAACGCGCGAGCGCCTGGCGCCACCGGGAACCAACTGTGAGAACTGCCCGGTGCTCCCCAACTCCTCCCCGCACCCCTCCTGCCCGGGGCCGCACGGAGCCCACGGCGCCCACTCCCTCGCTTTCTCCTTCCTTCCCTCCGGAGTCTCAGGACCCGTCCACCCGCCTAGTTGCCATGGCGACACCGGCTAGCTCCCCAGGTCCCCGGAGCATCCTCCCGCCCCTCCCCCGCAGAGGTGCGGGCGCAGGAGGGAGGAGGGCGTCCGGCCGTCCGCTCCCGCATCCGTAGGGGCGGGGCCTGCGGGATGGGGCCTGGAGAGCCGCAGTGACCCTTGCGGGATGCAAGGCTGGGAGGTGTGATCCGCCTGCGGTCGCAGCCTGGGATCTGGGCGCCCGGAGCCCAGCGGGGGATTTCAGGCCCAGGGAGGAGACGGAGGGCTGCGGCTGGGGCTTTCCCACGCCTCTTCCCTTTGGCTGTTCAGGTGTCCCTGCTGGTGACCCGATCCTCCCCCGAGGGCGGGTGTCCCTTTCGGAGGGAAGGCGTCCCCTTTGGAAATGCACCGCCCTCACCGAACCTCCTCCCGCTCCAGGCCCGTCCCCACCAGTCCCGTCCCTCGGGGTGGTGCGGAGGGGCACGGGCTGCTCCGAGCCCCCGAGCATTGCAGCCTTTCCCCCAGCCGCTTGCCTTTCTCACCTGCCACCTGCCCGCCTCACTGCAGCCTTTGATCTTTGCTCTCGTTTGCCCCAAACTTGCCATCCCCCAAAGTCAAAGTCCTCACAGTGGCTTCCAAGGCCCTTCAATCCAAGACCCTGACTTCTCTCATCTCCTCGGGGGCTCCTCTCGCTGGCTCTCGGGAGTGTCACGTGCAATTTCTAGAACACACCTGGATCTCTCAGGCCACCCGACCTGGACTCATACGAGCCCTTCCTTCAGGGGTCACTCTGGCTCACCTCTTCCCAGGAGCCTTCCTGGAACAGCCCCTCTGCCCAGCGTCCAGTGCCGGCTCAGGCTCAGTCTGGCCACACGGTGTGTCCTGCCTGCACTGAGTTGCTGGGCCTGGCACTAAGCTGGCATCACTGAATGTTGTGATTTAAAAGAGAAATGTGGCTGCTTGAAAATGTTAAGATCCATTGTGATGTGGCCTTAGTCGGTTTGGCTCAGTGGCTAGAGCTTTGGCCTGTGGGCCAAAGGGTCCCGGGTTCAATTCCAGTCAAGGGCACGTACCTTGGTTGCAGGCTTCTCCCTGGTCTGCATGCAGGAGGCAACCAATCAATGTTTCTCTCACACCGATATTTCTCTCTCTTTCCCTCTCTCTCCCATTCTCCCCCCAAACTAATGGGAAAATATCCTCGGGTGAGGATTAACAACAACAACAAAAAAGATCTATTGTGATGTGTATTTTTTAAACACACAATTTTTGAAAAGAGAGAAATACAGTCAAACTAGAAAGATAGCACTTGTCATCTATCAAATCATGAAATTCAAAGCATCGGTTAACACGCAACGTTGATGAGGCCGTGGGTAACGGGCAGCACCTGTGGAGGCCAGTCTGATGGTGGCACCAAAAGGACAAATACATAGACTATTTGACCCAGAAATGCCACTTCTAGGATTTTGTCATCTATATATACATGCTGGTCCCACGAGCAAAATAATAGAAATTCAAGGTTATTTGCAAAGGACATGGAGCAACCTAAATGTCCACGAGTAGGGGACCAGTTCAATCCATTACGACACAATTTCATGAAATAGTGTGCAGCCCTGGCAAAGAAAGGCCCTTATGTGCTTGTACAGAATCGCCTTCACAGTCTCATATTAACTGGAAGAAGTAAGGTACAGAATAGCACGTATGGAATGCTTCCATTTGAGGGGGGCAGTTTATATGTGTTTATTTGTGCATAAATTCTCTCTAGAAGGCTGCACAAGAAAGTGGTAACTACAGTGCCCTCTGAGGAGGTAGCCGCGAGGCAGGGTGAGGCACGAGTAGGAGTTATCTCCAACGTCTCTCCTGTTATACCTTTTGAGTTTTGTACCATGTGCATATGTTTCCTATCCAAACGCATTAAAAGAATGTATTTTTCTAAGTAAAGGCAACCACTAGGTTTCCTTCAGGGCTCTCCAGGCTAAGAAAGGAGACGGGCTAAGGGAGATGCCAGCATCCGGGGCGGAGCTGGTGGGCTTGGCCGGGGCAGACCTGGGCCTGCAGTGAGGGGAGGGGCAAGTGGGCAAGAGCCTGAGAGCCCTGCATCCGTCACTGGGGTCTTCTCCTGGGGCTTCCCGCAGGCCCAGCAGAGAGCCTTGTCGAAGGCTGAGCCCTGATGGAAAGGCTTTTCATCTGTCCATTCAGTCAATAAATATCTGTCGAATACCTACTATTTATTGTGGTGCCGTGACTATGACCAGGATCAAGCATCTCTGGCTTCACAGCCTTGTAGAGAGACAGACAATACACAGACAAGGCACGTGCAGCGATATCGATGCGGTGACTGGGGATGGTCACAAGGTGTGGGATCTCAGTGCACTTCCCCGGGGAAGTGTTGTCTCAGCCACGACCTGGAAGATGAGAAGGCATTGGCCGGCCAAGCATGGAGCAAGAGTGTCCCTGGCGGAGGTTCATGCCAAGGCTGGAGTGTGCCAAGGAAGGGAGAGCCTGGAAAGATCCAAAGAGGGTAGGTGGACAGGGCTGGGCAAGTCTCGAAGGTCAGGGTAAGTTCAGAATCCACACAAGGAGCCACCAGAGGGTTTTAAGTAGTGGATGTGTGTTTCCCGGGTTGTTCTCACTGTGGGAAGAGGGAAAGTCAACCGGTCCACAGGCTGTTGCCATAAGCTGGGTGAGACGTGGGGTTGGCTTAAATGAGGGGGGCAGGACTTCAGGGGGGAGGAAGTGGGTGGATTTGAGATTTCTGTTGGAAATCAAGCCAACAGATCTTGATAATGGGTTTGTCAGAAGAGAGACGGGTGCGGGGGTGGGGTGGGGATCTGAGATGATCCCCGGGCTTTTGTGCTGAGCAGAGATCTGGAGGAGCCCTGAGACGCTGGCTGCAGTGGAAGGGAGGAGCAGGTTCGGGGGAGGAGAATCAAGAGCTCCATTTTCGATCTATTGAATCCGAGGTGTTTGGGGACATACAGAGGCATGAAGCAGGAAATCGGGTAGAGGAATCGAGCTCAGAGGAGAGGGCTGGGCTGGAAATATACATTTGTGAGTCATCAGCATATAGATGGTATTTAAAGCCATGCGACTGGATGAGATCACCTAGGGAGAGAGAGTATAGATAGAAAAGAGACGGTCCAAGACTGAGTGGGTTAGAGAACAAGGAGTCCCGGAAATCCGTGAGCGTGGCCGGAGCCTGGAGGCAGGTTCAGGAGGCTGACAGAAAGACAGAGTGGATTAGAGAAGTAACCATTCGATTTGGCAAGTTATGAGGTCATTGGTGGACTTGGCAAAAGTGGTTTCAGTGGAGTGGTGGGGACGAAGAAAGGCCTGGAGGCGCTGAAAATTACATTCAACGAGGAGTAGAGACAGCACGTATAGCCAGCCGCTTAGGTGTTGTCCGTGCTCTAATGATGTGCATCCTTGAGATCTCTCCCCTGTGCGCCCTGAAGGCAGACAGCGGGGCCTGCCGACTCAGATCTAAGCCGCAAAGGGAGCCCAGCACACAGGAGGAGCTCTGTACATGCCCTTAATCATCGGATGAGTAAATGAATGGATCATTCACTGCTTGAGTCGAAAGGGCCTTTTCGGGTAGAGAGGGCAGCTGTATTCTTTTGAGGCAATTGAGGGAACGGCAAAATCCACTCCAAAAGCTGGAGGTTCTGAACCCCCTTTCTCCCAGCTAAACCCCAGCAGCAGCTGCACATGGGGCCAGGGCCCTGGCCCAGAGCCAGGAACCAGGTTTGGTCCCTGCTGCCCCTTACATGCCTGTAACTGGGTAACTCGCTTTCTCTTTCTTAGGAGAGATAAGTGTAGGGAGAAGAGGCTCAGCCCTACAGGAGGCCCTCAAGGTATTAGCTTCCCCCCTCTTTCTCCCTTTTCTCTCTGGGCTTTTTTTCTTATTTGGGAAGCAGAACATGGCAAGTGCCTCCTAGTGTTGCTGTGAGGAGAGTGAGTGGGCAGTCCATGAGGGCAGGAGAGATGAGGGTGGGGACCCAGTGGAGGAGGGAGCGGACCTCACGCATGAACAGGCGTCTATGTAATAACACCAAGGAGACCCTGAAGTGTCCTTGGGCTTGGGTAGGGCGGGACACATCTGTGACAGACAGTCCCTACCTGCCAATCAGAGGGGAGCTAACTCTTTGAAGCAGACTGCGGCCTGCCAGAGTGAAAGTGGCTGTTGGGAAGTAACAAATAAAAGAAGATCGGGGCCCTGGCCGGTTTGGCTCAGTGGATAGAGCATCAGCCTGCGGACTGAAGGGTCCCAGGTTCGATTCCGGTCAAGGGCACATGCCTGGGTTGTGGGCTCGATCCCCAGTGAGGGGACAGTGCAAGGAGGCAGCCAATCAATGATGTTCCTATCTCTCTCTCCCTCTTTCCTTCTCTGAAATCAATATATATATATATATATATATATATATATATATATACTTTTTTAAAAAAAGAAGAAGATTGGGGACAAGAAAGGGGAAATGGGATGGCCCTTGAGGGACACCACCCAGAGAGGGGAGCCCGCGAAAGCTCTGTGCATGACTGAGAGCTGCCTCGGGAGATGGGCCAGGGGACTGTCTCTGACAACCCCGTGCCTGCCATTCCCCTGCGACGCCTGAAGCCTCTGAGGCACCTGTGGGAAGATGGGGTGAAGGCTTGGAGCTGGGAGCTGGGTCTTCTGGGAGGAGGGAAAGCAGGCAGGCAGGCGTGGACAATGCTGCCACCTAGTGGGAAAATCTTATTATTGCTCTTGGTTCCCGGGCTGAGCACTAGGCGACAGGGTTCTGGGTGAGGGAAATGCCTGTGCTCCTGAATTTGGGGACCAGGGGGAGCCTCGGGAAGGAAAGCGCACGCCCCAGGGAAGTGTGCGCTGCCCACACTACTGTGCCCATTCGTGCCTTGGCTCCCTCTCCTGGGTGGTGAGGGCAGTTCCTACTCCACGGGGTTGTGATGGTAGCTGAGTCCATCTACGTGAAGTGCTCGGTGTAGTACTGAGTGCTCAATACATGGTGGTTGATCCGAGGGGAACCGACCGTGTGTAGCCTTACCCCCTTCTACACAGAAAACCTGCGCCTTCTCTACAAACACGGTGTCCTTAGCCCCACCAAGCCCCTCCTGTTTCCACATTCTGGGGCGGCCGCTGTGTACCCCAAGGGATGGGGGGCTCTGTGGGTCCCAGCCTCTCCCCCGCTGATTCCAGGGTGGCTGGGGGAGGGTTCCAAGCCCCAGCACTTTCTCTCTCCCCTCGCCCCAGAGTGTGTGGTCATAAGGGCTCTGGGCTGTGACCTCATAGAGCCCAGTCCCCTCACAGGAGTGGAGAGGTCATGAGTCCGTGGCAGTGGGCGAGGGTGTGGGTGTGGCTGGTTGGGCTGGGGGCCGTGGAAGCAGGTGGGGAGTGGTGCTGGGAGCCCTGGGAAGGGGGAGAGCTTGGGGGGAGGGGGTCAGTGCCCCCTCAGGGGCTGGGAGGCCAAGCTTCGGCCTTTCTCTCTGTTCCCCACACTCTCTCCCATCCACCCCCTCCAGCGTGGGCCTTCTGTTGGAGAGTTCAGCTGAGCGTTGAGAAGTTCCTGGGACAGAATTGAGCCCCTCTATAGCCACTCGAAGGCCGTGTGGCCTGGCAGGCCCTGGGTCTGCCTCTGCCGCTTGGGGTGGGTGGGGGTCAGCGGGGCTCTTGTCACAGACGCTGTGGTCCGCAGCACCCACCCCGGAGGGCGCCAAGACCTGGGCCCTGGGAGCAGAGTCTCCGCGCTTCCTGGACAGACCTGACTTCTTTGATTACCCGGACTCCGACCCAGCCAGGGGCCTGGCCGTGGCCCAGTTTATCGGCGAGAAACCCGTCATCTTTGTGAAGTCAGGTGGGGAGCAGCTTGAGAGGGGCCGCCTCCGTGTCAGAGCCTGGAGGCCGACCTCGGAGAGGAGCCCCGGCCGACGCCCCTGCCTTGTCCAGCAGGTTCCAACCCCAAGCTCTTCCATCACATCCTGGTGGGCATCCTGGTGGCGGCCTTCTTCTTCTTCCTTTTCCAGTTCTGCACACACATGTAAGGCTGCCCCACTCCCGCCCCCCCCCCCCCAGCCTTCCTGGCGGGAGGCCTCCCACCTCTGACCCCCATGCCCCCGCCCCGTAGGAGCTGCCAGAAAGGGGCCTGAGGAGCCAGACGGGCCGCTGGACGCCAGGCTGAGCGCTCAGACCCACCCTCCTCCCCTGCAGAGGAATAAAGTCTGTGCTGAGGCGGGCGGCGTTCACGCAGATCGTCTTTATTAGCGGTCTGGAAGCACCTCCCGGGGTCCCCGACCCCAGACTGGAGGAAGCCTTGGGTCTGTAGCACCAGGGACATGCCAGGGCCTGAGGGCGAGTGTGCAGCCTACGGGGAGGGACCGGACCGCCCTCACCTGCCGGGATTGCTCAGCGCTGGGAAGGCGGGGGGAGAGCAGCCACCGCCCCGACAGACGAGTGAGAATGTGGGTGAATAAATAGAACCCCAGGCTGGCCCCCTGGAGAGGCGCTGCGGGCCGCCCGCCCTGAGCCGGCCCCTCCCGAGCAGGGAGCTGGGAGGAGCTGCAGCAGGGCCTCCCCACCTTCCGGTTCCTGGTCCCCTTGAGCCTCCATCAGCCTCCCCACCGCCCTCCAGCCTTACAAGGAGGGGAAGGGGCGCCCCTTCCGCTGCCCTCCGCTCTCCGGGGCCCCGGGCTGTGGTCAGAGACGGGTCTGCGGGCGGGGCCGCGGGACCAGGCCCTCTCCCCGCCCCTCCACCCGCCCTGCCCCGGGCCCCGCGGGCCTGCACCCACCCCTCGGAGTCCATCGTCCGTCCCGGGCGGCCAGGCTCCCGGCTCCACACCCCTCGCAGCAGCCCCAGAGCCTCGTCCCCGGGGGGTAGGGGTGGGGCTGGCGGAGGGGCGGGCAGGGTCCTCGGGCCCCGCCTCACTCGCGGGCCGGCGCGGGCGAGGGCGGCGGGGAGCTGCGCGGCCAGAAGAGGCGGCAGGCCCCGCGGCAGATGAGGAAGAACCAGTAGAGCTGCGGGGCGAGCAGCAGCGCGGCGCCCAGGTTGACGTGCGCCGGGAGGGCGAGCGGCACGGCGAGCAGCGGCAGCCCCGCGTGCCGCCCGTAGGCCCAGTACAGGTAGGGGAAGAGCAGCACCCGGCAGCACAGGAAGCTGAGCAGCATCAGGGCGCCGTTCACCTTGTGCAGCAGCGTGTGCTGCTGCTTGTACTGCGGGCGGCGGAGAGCGGCCGGGTGAGCGCGGGGCGTGTCTCCGTCCAGGCCCCGCCCCTCCGCCCAGGCCCCGCCCCTATCCGGCCCCAGGCCCCGCCCCTCTACCCGAGGCCCCGCCTCTCGCCGGCCTGTCCCCGCCCCTCCGCCCGAGGCCCCGCCTCCCCGCTCCCGCCCGCTGCGGTCGCTCCGGACCTGACTCGGCGCCTGCCCTGTAGAGACCCCCTGGCGGTCCCCGCCCCGCGCCCCGCCCCCCCCCTCGCAGGCTCCTGCACCCGCAGGGTCCGCTCACCTGGATGAGGATCTTGCCCAGGCAGACGAAGGGCGTGCTGACCTCGGCCATCAGCAAGCAGCCTAGAAAGTAGTCGCCTTTGCCCTGACGCCACACCTGAGCGGAGAGGGAGGAAGCGGGCCTCGCCCTGGGCGCGTGGGCAGCACCTGCTCTCCTGCTCTCCCTCCACCACCTTCCGGAGCAGTGGTTCTCAACCTTCCTAATGCCGCGACCCTCTAATACAGTTCCTCATGTTGTGGTGACCCCCAATTTCATCGTTACAAATTGAACATAAGAAAGCATAGTGATCAATCAGAAAAACAATATGTAATTATATATGTGTTTTCCGATGGTCTTAGGGACCCCAAAGGGGTCGCGACCCACAGATTGAGAACCGCTGTTCCAGAGGCTTCATTCTGAGCCTGCACCTGCCCTCACTGTACCCAGCAGTCTTGGCGGCAGGATGGTGTGCGGTGTGTTCCGCACGAGGAAACAGACTCAGACACATGCAGCCGCAGCAGCTCCAAGCCCATCCTGCGGCCTGGGGCTGGGCTGGCGCTCAGTACACCTCCTTGGGGCCTCCCCCGGGGCCCCAGGCTCCCCACAGCACGGCAGGCCGGGACTCACCACCGACAGCGGGAAGCACACCAGCACCATGACGGCGTGGTGCAGCACCATGAGGAACTCCTTGTGCAGGTAGCCGCGCGCCACGGCCCAGGTGCTGCCGGGGGCCCGGGCCTCGCCTTCGTCCCCTCCGTGCCCCTTGACCTGGTGCTTGTGCCAGTGGCAGAGAAACATGGCGTAGATGTCGTAGATGAAGTAGGGCACTGCGAACTGTGTGTAGGCGGAGGAAAGCCAGTGTCTGTTGGGCAGAGAGAGGAGGAGGTGTCAGGAGGAAAGGGCACAGACGCCGCTGCGGGCGGGCGGGCGCCAGGGTTGGTGCTGGACGCAGCCTGGGCCCCAGACCTCAATGCCCCTCACACCCCTGAGGTGGAGTGGACGCTCAAGCTGCAGGATGGAACCCAGGTCAGAGGGCAGAACGCAGCAGTGGTGAGATTCAAGCCCGGACTGACTTCAAAACCCATCGATTTTCCATATTCATTCATTCATTCATTCATTTATTCATCTCTCTCTGCAATACGACGGGAGAAAAAGGGAAAGAGATAAAGAGCAGAGGTAGAGAGAAAACAAACTCAGCAGATATGAAAGGCATCGGCGCTGAGGGCACACCGGGCGAGTGGTGGGAGAGACCGTGTTGGCGAACGCCGACCAGTGATTCCACGCAGGCACCGTGCTAATATGCTGAGCCTTTCACATGCACAACTTATTTACTCCCCGACAAAAACCCCTTGAAAGGGCTGTGTGGTTACCCCTCCGTTTCACAAATGGAAACTGGGGGCGAGGTGACCTGGCCAAGGAGCAGACCGAAGCCTGGCTCCGTAGGCCTCACTCTCAGCCGCTGCTGCCTGGGAGGCTGGAAACAGCGTGGGAGGAGGCCCCCGGCGCTGTCCGTGCCACTTGCTGTTCCCGAGTGTGGCCTGACGTCTGGTCCTCCCAGGTACAGCCAAGCATTACGGAGGAAACGCTGAGCCAGAGGAGCCGAGAGCAGAGAGAGTTCTATGTACTTGGAGAGTAAACAAAAATGAAAAGTGCCTAATATGCAACTCTGCGTTCTTCTGCTGGAGCCAGTCCATCGAGCCCTGCCTCGGAAGTCCTCCGGTGCCGTGGCAGGTCCGAGGCCGGGTGGGAGGTCGGGGAGCTGGCCCAGCTAAGTGGAGGGACAAAGCAACGTCAGCCAAGAAAAGACACAGAAAGGGGCTGAGGCCAGATGTGGGCGCTGCTGCAGGGCAAGGGAGTGAGGCCTGGAAGTGGACTGGGGGTTGCTGGGGGTAGGCTCGTGCTGGGAGCAGAATGTAAGCCCTGGGGGAGCGAGATCTGGGGGAGGCCGGCCCGGAAGGGAGCAGGCGGCCGTGCCAGCGGGGTCATGTCAGGGAAAGAGCAGCTGAGACCCAGGCGGGAGTGGGACCAGGAGGGAGAGAGAAGGAGCAGCTTAGCGACGAGGGCAGAATGTGGAAAGGCGTCCAGCAGCCTGGGAGCCATTGGAGCGGGAATGGCCAGGAGAACCAGCTGCAGGGACATGGTAGGCGGTGGGACCACGGGCTTTTACGGGAACTAAGACCGCCCACCATCCCTGGGCAGCGATGTGAAGGGTGACACCCGGACCCACCCTCTCAGCAATGAGGTGCTAGAAGCAGGAACAGCTGTGGCCCCTAGATTAGCCCTGATCCTCCTCTTCTACCTGAGGATTAAAAGGGGAGGGAGGAGAGCCGAGCTAGGCAGGGAGGAGAGGTAAGAGGAAGGTGACCTCTGTTTGGAGGGGCGGGGAGGAAATGTGTGGGGACCCAGGCTCATTTTGGACTTAGGGATGGAGGAGAGGGGGCGAGGGCAAGAAGAAGCACAGTCACATGGGTGGAGTCTGAAGAAAGAGTTCAGTATCCAGTATATGTGAGCCAGGACTGCTCTAGGCATTTAACACACAACTCAACTCCTGCCAGCTGCCTTTCTACACTGGGATGTACCCCAATCCACAGATGAGGGGACTCATCTGCAGGGAAAGATGGGGCACCTCCAGTTCAGGCTCATCCAGACAATGTCCCTGGGGCTCGACAGCCACCATAGAGAGGAGGCGGGGCCCGAAGTGAAGCGTGGGGCCTCGTCAGCACCCTTACAGGCAACTCTGGCGCAGCCCGTGGGTCACCTAGAGCTGGCCTGTCAGCACCATGGACAGGGGCCCTCCGCTTCCCACTCTGGCCCCACCTCTCAGGCCTGGGCTTTGGCAAGCACCAGGCACTGCAGCAGCTACCAGTGCCAAATTTTTACCTCTACACACACACACACACATACACACACACACACACACACACACACAGCACTAGTGGCCTTGTTTTTGTCATCTCTCTTCTCTCCCCTGTGCATGAAGCTGGGGCTGGATCCCTGGAATCTGGGAGGAGGTGGTGAGGGGTGAGCCCAGCATGAAGAAGAAGGCACCCCAGTTAGCTGCTGGTTGGAAATAGGGTCTGAAGGGTGTAGGGTGGGAGGAGGTAGGGGAGGACCTATGATAAAGAGGCTGGGAAGCCCAGGAGCTGCTTCTAGAATCCTGTTTGATCCCTATTCCTTCTCCGGCTGGTTCTGACCTTTAAGGACAGGACGTGGATAAATTTATCCCTGGGTGTTGAGTTGCAGCTACTGCAGTTAACTTGCTCAGGCCCAAGGGAAGGGCTTGGGGACCACTGCAGGAGTCCCCTAGAAGACCTCAGGGGCCGCACACACACACACAAGGTGCTGGAACCTGGGCACAGGGGGGCTCATGGCACTTACTGGTCATCGATGATGTGCTTGCAGGAGGTGGAGACGATGTAGCCAGCTGTGGAGGCCATGACGGCTTGGACAGAGGACACCAGCCTAGGGAGGGAGAGGGAGCAGTGGTAGAGGGAGGAGACACACCCCTTGGCTTCTCCTCTTTACTGTCCAGTTAGGATGCTTTGGACTTGGTTACTTCTCAGGTCCCTCCCTGCCCATCTTTTCCCAAAGCTGCCTGTCCCAGGGCTCGGCGCCACCACCTCAGCTCCTGCGTTTGCCCAGCTGCCACTCCTCAGTTCCTCCCGTCCCCGGCTGCCGGCTCCCTTCCCTGCACTGTGAACACTGAGTTGTCTTCCTCCCAGGACACCAGGGAGGTCATTCTGGGGTGAGGCAATACTGAGAATGTGTGGCTGACAACAATGCCTCTTCCTTGGGGGCAGTTAGGGGGACAGCACAGGATGGCAAGGGGAAGCCCTGGGCCTGGACTTGCACCACTCGGCTGCCCCATCATCATACTGCTCATCAACTAGTCCCTCGGTGACCCCAAATCCCCCCTGGCCACTTCCCACTGTATCCTTAACTGCCACCACGCTCCCCTCCCCAACTCCGGCCCTTATTCCAGGGCTGTAAAGAGTTCTACCTTTCACTTGTCTGTCCCTTGTCCCCCCAAACACATGCCCCGAGTAACGCACAGCTCCCTGGCCCTTGCCTCGGTCCCTAATGTCTTGTAGGATGTTCTAGTCACATGCGGATCCTGTTTTGGAGGTTGGGAGGGTGAATGAGGAAAGGAAGAAAAGCAGTCTGAATGAAAGTAGACCAGATGGCTGGGTTTGGATGAGGTCTCCTGGGACAGAGTAAGGCAGTGAGGAGGGAAGGGAGCTCGGAGGTAGAGCCTGCTGACCCCTCCAGGAGCCCCCAGGCCCCACCAGGCCTCAGGCCCAAGGAAGGACGGGTTCCATTCATCCTCAGGAAGCCTGAGGAGGGGCGAGGGGCTGCGGGGAAGGGATGCGGTTTACCTGGCGGAGACAATGACCGCGTCGGCCTCCTCCCAGCGCAGCTGGGGCAACCGCTGGAGCGTGTTCTTGGAGAGGAGGAAGAGTCCGGGGAACACCACCCCCCCAGCCACCAGGGTCAGCATGGTGGCTCGGCCTCGGGCGGGAGGAGAGCAGTGGGGAAGGGGCAGGGAGATGGAGCTGAAGGGAGTTAGAGGTGGAGAAAAGACAAAAAGCCAGAGGGGGGAGGGAGAGGGGGGACACAAAGGGGACAGGGCAGGAAGGGATGGGGCAGGGGAGTGCGGCCCGAGGCAGGGGGAAGGGAGTTGGGTGAGACGGGGAAGGGGTGAGACCGGGAGAGGGAGGATCCCAGAAAGGGAGCAGGAGAAAGCCAGCCGGAGGGCGGGAGGGAGATGAGGGGAGGACTGAGGAAGAGGACAGAGAGGGAGAGGTGCTGGAGGAGCAGGAAGATGCGGGTGGGGGAGGGGAGGGAGAGACAAGGCAGGTGGGAGGGGGGCTTACGTGGAGAGGCTGGGAGGGCCCGAGGAGGCGGGGTGGGGGGTGAGGGGTGGGACCGTGGGGCCAGCCCTGAAAGGCAGGGAGAGAGGGCGGGAGGGAAGAGAGACAGAGCAGCGGCCGGGCAAGTGGTCAGCGGTCAGCACTGCTCTCCCGCCTCGCGCTGCCTCCACAGTCCCCGCTGCCCGGCACTGACGCTGCACGGGGCATCACAGAGTGTCCATGCCCAGCCCCCTGCCCCCTCGGCGGGAGGGGGAGGGGGAGGGTAAGTCACCAGCTGGGGGAGGGCGGGGGAGGGGTGGGGAAATGATGGCACCGACCAGACACCAAGAAACCGGACCTGCAGTGGCGTCTCCCCATGCAGCTCTGAGCCACAGCAGCGGCTGCGACAGAAATGGGGGGAGCAAAGAACGAGGGGGGGAGGCCCTTAAAGAGACAGCAGCTGCGGGCACAGAGGGCTGCCAGGGACTAGGGCCAGGGGAGGGGAGGCTCTCCTCCTGGGGGGCAAGGTGGCCCAGGGGGCCTTGGCCAGCTGGGGGGGGGGCGCTCTGAGCCCCCAGATGGGCCTGACCGTTTCCCACCAGCATTTTGCAAATGCCACCCAACACGTGTTCCTCAGTGGCTGCTGGGGGCCCAGCTCCGGGGCCCACTCCGGTCGGGGATGGAGGGTCCCTGGAGGAGGGAGCAGGAGAAAGGTGCGTCCTGCTGTCTCTGCAGGATTGCTTTAAGGCGTGGACAGGAGTCAAAGCACTCAACACAGGTCGGGAAATGGGCCCTAGGCCATCAGACGTCCTCCCCCAGACACCCGGGAAAGAGGCAGGAACCTCCACACGAGGTGTCCGAATGGCTGCAGGTTTGAAGCGGGGGGAGAAGCGCTGCCTCTCAGAAGACCCGCCTGAAGCCCTGGGATGCTCCGCCCCGCCCCTCACGCCCCCACCCTCCTCTCCTGGCCCCCTAATCACTGGTCACTCTTCCTCTCTAGGTTTGTTACGCCTCTTCCTCTGCGACCGCACGGAACAGCCGCGTTTCTGAGCTGGAGGGGACTGGGATCGGCTGGTGCGAGCCCCTCATTCAACCACAAGGAAACCGGGGCCTGGTGACTTGGCCAAGGTCATGCCGCAGGGCAGGGCAGAAGCCCAGCCAGAGCCAGACGGCTTCCTGCCTCCTGCCTTCCCATCATGCACCCAACGGCCTGTGGACTTGTGCATGACGGGGGACCTGTACCCAAACCTTCGGTTTCCAGGCCTGCCCTGTACGATACACCTCAATAAGCAGCCCCACGGTTCGCCTTTGCCTGTCCAAAGCCCATTCTACGCCCCCCGCCCCCCCGCCCTCTCACCCGAGAGTCAAAGAGCTGGGATTTGCTATTGCACGCTGCCCCCTAGTGGCGAGCTGCGGGAACAGACCCCAAGAGGTGTCTGGCCTTGGCAGGGATCAGCGGCAATTTTTAAAACAACAGTGGACCTCGCTTCCTGACCTCAGGGCTTCCCTTAAGGGGACCCAGCGTGGAGTGCGATTACTATGTGCTCAGCACCGGGCAAGGTGACTTCCGGCATTCTTACTTCATCTTCCCGGATGGTAGTACGCTTGTTTTACAAACAAGAAACTAGGTTTAGAGATTAAAAAACAAACAAACAGCCCTGACCAGTTTGGCTCAGTGGATAGAGCGTGGGCCTGCGGACTGAAGGGTCCCAGGTTTGATTCCGGTCAGGGGCATGTACCTTGGTTGCGGGCACATCCCCAATAGGGGGTGTGCAGGAGGCAGCTGATCGATGTTTCTAACTCTCTATCCCTCTCCCTTCCTCTCTGTAAAAAATCAATAAAATATATATATTTTTAAAAAATAAATAAATAAAAAACAAACAAACAAAAAACACACAAGAAGAAAAACTTAACCAGAACTGGCAAAGCTGGATTTCAAACCTATGTTTACACAACTCCAAAGTGAAAGAACGGCAAAGGGACAAACAGATGCAGAGCTGGGGGAGGGTGGGCAGTGGCAAGCAACCGTGACTGCTCAACCGAGGACCACAGACCTGGCCAAGGAGGTGCGCTTCACTCGCGAAGATGTGGGTTAAGGCAGAGACAGCTTTTTGTCTCCCGGGAACTCACCTAGACGCCCAGGTAAATTCCGCCCTGCGGCCCTCTCTCTCTCCAGCCTAAGGTTTGACGATAGCTCACATATATATTAAACTCTGTCCAACAGGCCACAGATTCACAGCACCAGGGCCCAGTCCAGCCTACAGACACGCTTTGTTTGGCCAGGACGGTATTGCCAGTACAGTAGTTTCTTAAGTTCTAGGTTATTTGTCAGTGTTTGAAAATTAGGAGGTTTCACCTAAACATTCAACTTCTTTTAAGAAAGAATCAGAAGATCAGACAACGTTGGGCCCACGTTTTAACTCCATAATGTTTGGTTGGAGCTGAGCAGCTGCTGCCCCATTTTATTAAATAAACACGAGTCCTCCCTCCAACTCACGAAGTCCCAACAAACGCCCCTTCTGTTACTTGCAGGAGGTTGCAACCCTTACTTTGTAAACATGATTCATCTGACCCTCACATATCTCCATGAAGAACGAAAGGTGGTTTTTTAAAAAAATATGTTTTTATTGATTTCAGAGAGGAAGGGAGAAGGAGAGAGAGAGAGAAACATCAATGATGAGAAAAAATCATCTATTGGCTGCCTCCTGCACGCCCCCAATTGGGGATCAAGCCCAGGACCCTGGCATGTGTCCTGTCAGGGAATCGAACCTGTGATCTCCTGGTTCATAGGCCGATGCTCACCAGTTGGGCAAAGGTGGGTATTCTTATTAAACCCATTTACAAATGAGGACTCCAAAGTTCACAGATGCTGAATGACTTTCAAAATATTCCACAGCCAGTGTCTTTTGATTATTGAATCTCCCCACCCCTACACAAACATACACTCTCACACACACACACTCACACACACACACACATACACTCACACTCACACACACATACACTCACACACATTCACACACACACACACACATACATTCACACACTCACACACACACACACTCACACACACACACTCACGCACACACACTCACACACACACACACACTCACACACACACATATACTCTCACACACACACACTCACACACACACACATACACTCACACTCACACACACATACACTCACACACATTCACACACACACACATACATTCACACACACTCACACACACACACACTCACACACACTCACACACACACACTCACGCACACACACACATACACTCACACACACACACACTCACACACACTCTGCTTCTGCTCTCACCACTAACCCTTCCTGGAAGGAGGAGACCAGCTGCAGGAGCCCTGGCCCCAGGAAGGATGCCCTCACCCTGTCCGCTTACTTGGATGCCACCAAAACAGCCTCCGGCCTCGGCATCTGCAGGCTGGAGTGGTTCTGCAGGCCCCAGCAGAGGAGAGCAAAGATCAGTGGGAAGAAGACGCAGCCCACCAGGAAGAGCAAGGTCATGCCTACCTGCGGGAGAGAAGGTGGGAAAAGCTGCCATGAGCACAGTGTCCGCAGACTCAGGGGTCCATCACCTCGGTAGCTCTAACGGCCCATGGAATCCCTCCGTCTGTAACCATCAGAAGCCACCAGGCTTAGCTCTTCCCTAACCTCTGGGATCCATATTGCACTTTAAATGTCTCTCACTCAAGACAACTGGGCATCCTATTTGTCGTTATCAACCCAGTTCCAACGGTGTCATTTTCCCTGTAAGCCCGGAAGCTGACCTGTCCCTCCTAGTCCATCTCACACCGGAAAGCCTCTTCTCTTTCTCCTTCAGCCCTGATGGTGTGGGGAGTCCCCCTCAACTCCACCCAGGCCACCCCATCCTCCGCCCCCTCCGGCTCTTCGGGCACCTCTCCCTCCTCCCAGGCCCTCCCCTCCGAGGGGCAAAGTGGAAACTAAAGAGGAGGCTGTCTCCCATCAGCACCCAGAGCGCCAACAAAAGAGGGGTGGTGGTCAAATTATAAAACAATAACCCTGAAAACATGTATTTACATCTATGTGATTTTTGTCTGGAAAAGCCTCCTCTCCCATCCACTCCAGGGAGAGGAGTGGGGAGGCCCCAAAGGGGGTGCAAGCAGTCAGGGCCTGCCGCCCTGCACCCCTTGAGCATCGCTGAGGGGACCGCCTCAGGATGCAAGGAAAGTGTCAAAACTGCAAAGGCACGAGGGAGACCGCTCTGCTGAGGCGGTGGGCAGGGGAGGGTTTGGAATATGCAAGCCTCACATCGGCCCACCGCTTGGTACCTGCGCCCTCTGATGTGCTTCCGAGAGGAGGGGCTGCTCCGGCGGGAGTGGGGGGCTGGGGGGGAGGGGGGGCTTTCTCTTGCAGAATTGGCCAGCTGCGTTTCAGGGGCGGAGCTGAAAGAGGAGAAAGGAAGAGGAAGGAGGGCAAAATAAGGACAGCGAAAGGAACAAAATAGAACCAGAGGCATGGATACTTAGAAGAGACAGACAGCGGGATTGGGGGGGGGGGGGCGGGGAGGGCGGGGGGCTGTGAAGAGAATAGCCAAAGAGCATATGTGCATAGTCCATGGACACAGACCACAGTGTGTTGGGGGCCAGGGGAGGTGGGGGCTGGCTGGAGTGGGGGGAGGGATGGGGGCATCTGTTATAGTGTCAACAATTAAAAAAGAAAAGAAAAGAATAGCATAAGCGGTTGTTGCTTGAAGGATAGTATAGGGCGGAGCATCGTCCCGATTAGCCAAGGCTTCGGTTCGATCCCGGAATAAAAGACAGAAGAGGACAATAGTTCAGTTAGACGGCAGTTTCTGGCGGGGGACCACCTGGGCGTCCCATTCCGACTCCACAGGTAACAGCAGAAACGTTCTGTGTGGCTCCATTCGGATGAACTTCGAAACAGGCAAAACGCCTCCCGTGCAAAATCAGAAGCATTTAAGTTGGAGGAAGTTGTTGACTGAGAGGAGACTCTGTCCAGGGAGCCTTCTGAGCCCCAAATAAAGGCATGTCCTTACATGGATCACTGGTGTATATGCATGTAAACATTCTCAAGAAATATTTTTTAAAATATATCTATATATATTTTTTATTGATTTCAGAGAGGATGGGAGAGGGAGAGAGAGATAGAAACATCAATGATAAGAGAATCATTGATCAGCTGCCTCCTGCACACCCCCCACTGGGAATCGAGCCTGTAATCCGGGCATGTGCCCTTGACCAGAATCAAACCTGGGACCCTTCAGGTGCGCAGGCCGAAGCTCTATCCACTGAGCCAAACCAGCTAGGGCAGACTCCTATAATTTGTGCACTTTATTTAAATTAAGCTAGAATTTTTAAAATGGTAAAAACAAACAAACAAACAAAAAAAACACAGGCTCTTCCAGTCCCGGAATGTTGGTGGGCCAATCTCTGTGAGCCTCAATTCTTCCTGTGAAGCTGGGAAAATAAAAATACCAGCTCAGTAAATGCTACCTATGTAACATTTACTAGGGGCCAGACACTGTCATTTCCTCAAAACAGCATTGAGGGTAAGGGTTATTATTGTGCCCATTGTGCAGATGAGAAAACAGAGGCATGGAGGGGTTTGGTACCTCATCGTGGTTAAACTGTCAGGAAGTGAATGAGGCAGGGTTTTTCCCCATTCCACCAATACATAGAGAACGTATTGGTCTCTATAATGTTAAGCAGATGTAGAAAACTCATAAATTCATTTTTCTATAGGGTCTGAAAAATTAAATAAAAAGAAACAAAACACCATTGAATACAATTTGGACATATCAGTCACATTTTCATAGCTTATTTCTGTTAATAGTTCTTGCTTCCTTAGCTATTCCATTTTCCCTCCTTTGGATAGTCTTCTGAAAATTAAAGGTTAAAATAAGGTTGTTGAAGATGACGGCCCTGGTTGCCTAACCAGTATCCATTCTCATCGTCTTTCTTATTTTGTTGGGGAATAAATGTACCTATTTTTTTTTAAAAAAACTATATTTCCCAGCTTCCTTTGCAGTTAGAGGTCTGGCCGATATGATGTAAGCAAAAGTCATTATGTGGGATTATGAGGAGAGCTTTTTGAAAGGGAGTCAATGCAATGCAGTCACAAAGAACTAACTATAGGTGGTGCTTAAACTGAGGTTTGAGACCAGGCATGGTCTGGAGTTTGCTCTGTTATCTTCCCAGATCCTGTGCAGGCTCATTGTGAGGGTTAAATAGAGATATTTAAAGTGTATAAACTGCTTTCACAGGCCTGTTAGCTACTATTATTATGAGCACTTGCAGTACACAAGGCACTGAAATACTAATATGCTTTGCAGACATTCTCCCATTTTTTAAAATAATATTTTTTATTGATTTCAGAGAGGAAGGGAGAGGGAGAGAGAGATAGAAACATCAATAATGAGAGAGAATCACTGACCAAGCTGCCTCCTGCACGCCCCCCTACTGGGGATTGAGCCCGGAACCTGGCATGTGCCCTGACCGGGAATTGAACTGTGACCTCCTGGTTCATAGGTCGATGCTTAACCACTGAGACACTCGGGCTGGGCGACATTCTCTCATTTAAGGATCATTACAATCTTACAAATAATCTCCCCATTTTAAAGCTGAGAAAACCGAGGCTCGGGGAAGTGAAATGACTTGCCCCCGGCTGCATCGTAAGCTGCAGAGCTAGGACTCAGGGTCAACATGACTGCTGCCTTCTAAGTTGGGAGAAGAGAGGAGAGGAAGAAAGGGGGGGAGCAGCGGAAGGGGTGAAGAGCAGCACGCGGGAGACATTCCCCAAGCCCTCGGGTGCTAAGGGACAGCCGTTCTCCTCTGACCTGAGGCTTACCCTGGAAGAGAGAGCAAGAAAGGGAAGACTCCTGGGCCATGAGCTGGTAAAGGTCAGGCCCCAGTTCCGTTAGAATCTGGACTCTCCTACGTTTCCTTCCTTCGTTAAACAGTCCAAGGCTGCATGGTCTTGTCTAAGAGATAAAGGATCAGGGGAGAAGAAGAAAGTTGTTCAGAGCACTGGCTTTTAATTTTTCTAACCGTAACCACCAAGAGATACATTTTACTTCCTGCCTCAGCACAGGCACACACATGCGAACTGAGCCCAAACTTCCTCCCCAGCTCACGGATCCTTGTGCAGTGCACTGGGGCATTTTCTGTGTCGGTTTAATCTCCCCAAATTCTGGCCGTGCCCCACCCCATGAAGCCAATTTCACAAACCATTGTGAGTAACGACCCAAGTTGGAAAAACCTTGGTTTCTCAGCTTTTTTTCATTAATGCTCTCCTACGGAGCCTGTTTTAGACATTTTGTTTCCTAATCGCCACTCTTTGTGAAATTCTGATAACAGATATACTGTATATCTGTGCTTTATATATAAAAAAGATTTTTTTTTTTTGCCCTCCAATTTTTGCCCCCTTGGGGGCAATGTTACTCCTGTTGAGAATGCATTAGAGACATCATATCAACTCATTTTCTGGGCCTTTACGCACCATCCCATCAGCCAATGAGACTGTATTAATCCCATTCTACAGATGAGTAAGCCAAGGCCGAGAGGTTACATGAATGGCTGAGGACGGAAATGGCTGATAAGGAGATTGGGAATCCAGAGACCCGCTGAGATCCTAGCTCGGCTGTTTAATTCCCCGAAGCGTCGCTTCCCCACACGGCCAACGGTGGGATTGGTCCAAAGAAGTGTTTTCTGTGTGTTGTGGTTTTCTCCCGTTTGACCTAATCACAAACATTTACACAGCACTGACTCATGTCAGTCACAAATCAACGCCCTTTACGTGTATGAACTACTGTAACCCTCACAGCAACCTAAGAGGGAGGTGCCATGATTACTTCCCGTTACGACGCGGGAACTGAGGCACAGAGAGGTTGTGAGATGCCCAGGCACACAGGTAGTACGAGGCAGAGCCGGCGTTTGAGCCTAGAAGCCAGATTTCCAGGTACTTGCTTTTAACCATGTACTTAAAGGGAAGCTTTTATCACTCTAGAGATTAGAAAGCCATTATCCCTTGGTTCAAATGGACTGTCACAAAACATTAATAAGGTGAAGAAACTGCTCTAACATCCTCGCTCGATACTATCGCCGGCTCCAATCTGAGCGGGAGGCCTGCTCGCTGGTAAACAAAAGGCCAGATAAGCCTGGACGGAGGTGCAGAAGGGCGCCTGGCAGCTCACGGGGCTCCTCCTGCAGGAGGCAGAAGTGCTGAAAGCGAATTGGAAAGAGCCACTGTCCCCTGTTCATGTGCGCGTTCCTGCTGATCTGTGTCCCCCCTCAAATAAACCCAAGACGTGGTGCACTCCACACCCCGCGATCCCTTATCTGGGCGGTCCAGGGGTGTCCCAACACCCCCGGGGGAGGGGCACGAGGCCGGGCACAGGGTTCCGAAGGCAGCACCCACAGGGGGCAGCGTGGGGTGGCACTCAGGGCCCCAGTGCCACGCTGGTGCGGGCTCGCCTGGCGCAGGCCCACCTTCCCGCACAGCCCCGCTCCCCGGGCGGGTCCCTGACCCCCACGCTGTCCCCTCAGACCTGTCACACAATCCACCCTGGGCCCAGGTTTACCGTTTCCTGCTGCTTCAGGCTCCTCGGTCACAGGCGGCCTCGTCCATCCTCTCTGTAGCTGGGCGCAGCCGGCCCAGCCCGCCGAGGTGTGAGGTGTGACATGGAAGGCTGTGAATAAGTAACCAACAGGCAGCCCACGTGGCCTGTTTCCCACCTGATACCCAGGGAAGGGTCCGGTTCCCCCGGCGGCGCTCTGGGGAGCGTCCTGGGCCGCGAGCCGGCACATGTATTATTTATGCTTTAATGGGACCGGTCCCAGGGTAGGTGCCGCTCCAAACCAGTCCAGTCCCACCCTCTAGCTGTGCAACAGGACAAGCTGAGGGGCACGACAGGTGAGTTGGAGTCAGAAAGCTAAGTGTCCAGGCCCTTTTTTTGTCTCATTGATTGTGTGGCCTTGGTCAGGTGTCAGACCTCTCTGAGCCTCCGTTGCACACACGGTCCCACTGCCCGGGCTCAGATACTACGGCTGCCACTCGCCAGCCAAGAGAACCGTGCACCTGATTTAACGCCTCTGCGCCTTGGGCTTCTCATCCACAAAATGGGACAAGAGCAATGCCTCTCCGTAGCTGCTGGGATGGTTGAGTGCGATATTAAGGGTTGTCATTGTGCCGGGTCAGCGTGGCTCAGTGGTTGGGCGTCGACCTATGAACCAGGAGGTCACAGTTCGATTCACAGTCAGGGCACATGCCCCGGTTGCGGGCTTGATCCCAGTGGGGAGCGTACAGGAGGCAGCCGATCAATGATTCTCTCACCATTGATGTTTCTATCTCTGTCTCCCCCTCCCTTCCTCTCTGAAATCAGTAAGAATATATTTTTTAATAGTTGTCATTGTTATATATATTTTTAATATTTTTTATTGATTTTTTTATAGAGAGGAAAGGAGAGGGATAGAGAGTTAGAAACATAGATGAGAGAAACATAGATCAGCTGCCTCCTGCACACCCCCTACTGGGGATGTGCCTGCAACCAAGGTACATGCCCTTGACCGGAATCAAATCTGGGACCCTTCAGTCCGCAGACCCACGCTCTATCCACTGAGCCAAACCGGTCAGGGCTGTTATATTTTTAAATGAGCCCTTGTTCTATGCCAGACACTCTGCCTGCATTTCCTTTCACGGTCACAATAAGCCCTGACAGTCTCCATGCACTCCCTGATGAGGAAGACTAAGGCTTACTGACCTCAGTGGACTTGCGCAAGGTCACACAGATGCACAGAATTGAAATCTAGATCCTCCCACTTCTAAAATCCCTTCTCATCTGCGTCAGAATTCTTTCCATCTAGATTCTGGAAAATGAAAAAAAAGAAAAGAAAAGAAAAAAAAAGGCGTGCGCCACCCGGGTGCACTGTCAGGATTAAATAAGACGAAGTCTGTGGAGAGGCCTGTGCTGATGCCTGCTCAGCTCAGCCCAGCTCAGCTTCTTATCCCCCGGGGCCATTTCCCAAGCACAGGACTCCGTTCTCGTTCTCGTAATGAGGTGGCTGCTGAACCTCCTCTCAGACTCTGGGAGGCAATGTGTCTGATGCCCACAGAGGGGCTGGAGGCGTGAGATCCAATCAGAGCTGCCAGATTCTCTTTGCACAGCCGAGCCCAGGCCTGCCTGGCTTCCTCCATCTCTGCTTCCTCTGCGTCTCGGGGCTCCCACCCACCCCACCATTGGGAGGACATATCCCTTTCTCACTTTCCCAGGGGCAGTGCCAAACCACCCGTGATGACAGCTGACATCTCCAGCTTTGAACTGTAGGTAGAGGGAGCACGGATGGTTAGCCAACTATTGCGAAGCCAGTTTCTTCCGGCCGCCAACAAATGGTGTGGTGTGGGAAGGAGTGGAGCCCTGGCAAAGGGGGGAGCGTGCATCACTCCTGCTATTGGCTTGGCGCTGTCCGCCCTCCTGCATAATGCATGAGCCCATGGGAGGAACAGAATACCGGCAGCCGTGCCCCCCGGCCACTGCAGCCCATACAAGTGTCCGGGGGCCCTGCCAAGGCTCACATCTCGGCGTTGGCAGGAGCTGAGGAGGAGGAGGGAGTATGTGTTACCTGAGGCCTTTCTGGGGCTGGCCTCCACTTGGGCCTCGGGATCCTGCAAAGAAGATAGGGGCCGACGAGAAGACAGCCTGGAGAAGGCAATCTGGCCCCGGCCGGCGTGGCTCAGTGGTTGAGCGTCAACCTATGAACCAGGAGGTCACGGTTCAATTCCAGGTCAGGGCACAGGCCTGGGTTGCAGACTCAGTCCCCAGTGTGGGGCGTGCAGGAGGCAGCCGAAGAATGATTCTCTCTCATCATTGATGATTCTATCTCTTTCTCCCTCTCCCTTCCTCTCTGAAATCAATAAAAAATATATCTATTTTTTAAAAGAAGGCAATCTGACCCTGCCTTAGAATCAATGATGGTGACATTGGGACAGCTAGACTCCAGCTTTCTGCCCTTGAAGCCCCCTCTAAGGGGGTCAGGGTGGCATCAAGGGGCACCTCTGTGTGGTTGAAGAGGGGATTTGGGACTGAGGGCCAGGAACCCTGGCCATTTGCATGGCTGCCTCCCGGTGTAGGCAAGCCCCAGGGCAGCAGCTGGATGAGGTACATCTGATGGAGAACATGGGCACAAGCAGGCATATGGCAATGTGTTTTCAGGGGAAATTGCAAGCCTGTGTGTAGAAGCAAAAAGTTCAGGAATGAAGGCAGGAGGTCTGAGTGCCTCGGCCCTCTGACAGCCACAGGAACTCGGGCAGCTGGATAACAACACTTCATGGGTGGCTGCAGTTGGATTCCATCCATTCACAGAATCAGGCATTGCTCACTGGGGACCCTCAAGACCAGACCAAGTGCTCGGGCTTGGGGCATGGAGACAAATCAGACCCAGGTACTCACAGTGTCACTGGGGAGCCAGACACCGGGGTGGAGGATTCAAGTACCTTGTGGTAAAGTGATAGGTATGTATATGGTGCCCAACGCGGCCACCGCTGCCTGAGGTTGGCAGGAAGACCTCCGTGGGGCATAATGGAACTGAAGCTTGAAGGGTGAAGAAGTGCAGCAGAGGGGGAACGGGAAGGGTGCAGTTCTAGCAGAGGGAACAGCATCTGCAAAGGCGTGGAGCTGCGAGACCCTGTGCACTGGCCCAGGCACCCCGAACAGATCCTGTGATGGAACCTCGAAGGAACTGATGGGGCACAAAACAGTCTTATTTGTTTCCATGTTATCTGGTCCCCCTCCCCCAGGAGGGGAATGTAGGCAACACGAGGGGAGGGAGTGTGTCTGCCTTATCCGCTGCCGGAGACCCAGAGCCTAGAGCAGCGCTTGGCCCCAGTGGGGTGTGTGTGAGAATGAGTCAGCCAGAGAGGCAGGACCCAGACTGGAAGGTGTTGACAGTCAGCAGAAGCATTTGGGCTTTATTCTGAAGTCAGTCGGGAGCCTTCCCGGGTTTAAAAATAGAAACGGAACAAGATCTGCTGAGGGTGGAAGGAAATCACTTTGACAATGATGTGACGGCTGAAGAAATCAGATTACTAGGTCTTTTTTAAAAAAAATATATTTTATTGATTTTTTTACAGAGAGGAAGGGAGAGGGATAGAGAGCTAGAAACATTGATGAGAGAGAAACATCGATCAGCTGCCTCCTGAACACCCCCTACTGGGGATGTGCCTGCAACCAAGGTACATGCCCTTGACTGGAATCAAACCTGGGACCTTTCAGTCTGCAGGCTGACGCTCTATCCACTGAGCCAAACCAGTTAGGGCTACTAGGTCTTTTTAAAAATATATATATTATTATTGATTTCAGAGAGGAAGGGAGAGATAGAAACATCAATGATGAGAAAGAGTCATCAATCGGCTGCCTCCTGCACACCCCCCACTGGGGATCCAGCCTGCAACCCGGGCATGTGCCCCGACAGGGAATCGAACCGTGACCTCCTGGTTCATAGTGGATGCTCAGCCACTGAGCCACGCCACCTGAGCAGATGATGAAGTCTGAAATTAGGGGACTGTCGATAAAAACGGGTGGGGTCAGGTTGAAAAAATATTGAGAATAATTCCAGACAATTAACAAGTCGCTTTGATTTTTACAGTGTCCCTATGAGGTAGGTGGCTCCCCTTTTACAGAGGAGGAATGGACTCAGCGAGGCCCAGTGACTCGACTAAAGTCACACAGCAAGTTGGTGTTGGGGGTGGGGGTGGGGGTGGGGGTGTGTGTCTTTCTTTGCTAGCGGCTCAGGACCCAGCATATGAAGAGGATCGGTCCTGGCCGGGTAGATGGCGGTTCCATCCCGGGTCAGGGCACCCGCAAGAACCAACCAATAAATGGGCATGAATAAATGAAACAACAAATCTCAAATTTCAATTTCTCTCTCTCTCTCTCTCTCTCTCTCTCTCTCTCTCTCTCTCTCTTCAATTAAAAAAAAAGAGCTACTAGCCTCAGAAAATCAGCGAAATCAGCGGCAGAAGCGAAGCGGGGAGAAGAAATTTTGGGTCTCGGCAGCCGCCGTAGAAGCAGCGCGCGGTTTCCATGGCAACAGTAGGAAGCCCGGGAGGTTTGCGGGCTGTGCAGCCCCCGCGGCCCTTTGTGCCCAACGCGGCGCGGAATCCGTGAACGGTCCGCGGCGCCGAGGGTGCAGGTGATGCGGGTGGTGGACGGGGAGGGCTGGGGTGCGGGGACAGCAGAGGGGTGTGGCCGGGTCGGGCCGGGGCCTGCGAGGGACGTGCCGCCCCGAGTCCCATCGCCACTGTCCGGACCCGGGGCCCCCGCTGGGCCCGTTTCCCCGGCCGGGAAGCGGGAGGAAGGGCGGGGCGCCCGGCCAGCGGCCCCTCTCGGCCTCTGAGCCCGGGGCGCTCTCTCCTCTGCAGCTCCTGCCTGGCGCGCTGTCCTGCCCCATGGACGTGAGTCCCAGGCCCCCGACCCCCCCAGCGCCCTAAACTCGTCCAGACGCTGCCTGCCTGCGGGCGGACTGCAGAGGGGGCTCTGCACCCCACTAACCCTCCCGCTCAGGACGAGAGCGCTCAAAGGAATGCCAGGGAGGGGGCCCCCAGCAGGGCACTCCCCGCTCTTCCAGGCCAGAGGAAGTTTGCCGAGTGATCACGGAGAAAGGCGGAGGGAACAGTGGGTAGAGAGAGACCTGGGGTGAGAGAGAGGAGAGGGCACTTGGGGGCTGCCGGGCCTTCAGTGTGGCTGGGCTGCAGAGAGGGAAGGCGGGTGGGTGGGGCTAGGCCCGGGCTTTTGTCTCTGAGATAAGTGAGGACCAAGTCGCTGAGAGCCATCAGTGGGTTGTAAGGAAGGGAGAAAACACAGGACAACTGCTGCGGGCAGGGGCAGCACTGCAGACTGGGAGGCAGTCGGGGCAGTGATGTTGGCTGCGGGCGGGTAAAGCATCCCAGACAGCAGGTCCGTTTGGAGAGACGTTCGGAGAGGAAGCTCAGTCGGTCTGGGTGAAGTCCGGAATGACCACAAGCCCTGTATGGTGCTGAAATGGGGATGACAGGGGAGAAGGGGGTTTGGGGGACAAGAATGTGAAGTCCTGTCGACACCCCGCCATCTGGTGGCTGTTCCTCCCCCTTTCCAGCCACCTCAGTGTCCCCCTGGTATTTCTGTGTTCCTGCAGCCTCCCCTACCTCCTTGTCATCCCTTCCTCCTGTGCTCATCCAGGCCTCCTCTAGCCCTTGGGATCCCACCCCGGCTCCCGTCAGCAGTCCTTCCCTGCTGCTCCCCATCCCCGCCATCGTCTTCATCGCTGTGGGCATCTATTTGTTGCTGCTAGGCCTAGTGCTGCTGACGAGGCACTGCCTGCTGGTGAGGAGCCTCGTGGGGGCTGAAGGGTGGGCTCTGGAAGAGGAACCCGGTTAGCCTGTGCCCTCGTCTGCAGGCCCTCACTCCGAGACTCCTCTGCCATTCAGTCCCCCCATCTATCCCTTCCCTGGGACCAGAGTTCCTCCTCTGCTGACTCCTGCCGAGCCTTCTCCTGTCCCTCTCCCCAAAACCGGATCTTGGCTCTCCCTCCCCGGCACCTGGGCCGGATCCTGAGCCCTGCCGTTTCCTAGGCCCAAGGCTGCTGCACGGATTGCAGCTCCCCCTGCAGGAAGCAAGGCGCCTCCAGGCCCCAGGACTGTTGCTGGACCTGTGCAGAAGCCTGCGACTTCCCTCTGCCCAGCCCAGCTCACTACCTGGATGCCTGCTGCCCCCAGCCCACTGAAGCTGTGAGTTCTCACACTGTCCCCGAACCCCTTGAGCCGGAGCTAGGCACCATCTGTACATTGATTTTTGTTGTTCTTGTTCAACATTTATTATTCGGCACAATTCCAGTACCGGGTCGGGTGGAAACAGCCAAAAACAACATAAACCGCCCTGACCGGTTTGGCTCAGTGGATAGAGTCGGCCTTTGGAATGAAAGGTCCCAGGTTCGATTCCGGTCAAGGGCATGTACCTTGGTTGCGGGCACATCCCCAGTGGGAGGTGTGCAGGAGGCAGCTGATCGATGTTTCTCTCTCATCGATGTTTCTAACTCTCTATCCCCCTCCCTTCCTCTCTGTAAAAAATCAATAAAATATAAACAACAACAACATAAACAACATATCAGATAAATTCTAATAATGAAACCTGCTTGGAAAAAAGAAAACAGGCCCTAGCCGGTTTGGCTCAGTGGCTAGAGCTTCAGCCTGTGAACTGAAGGGTCCTGAGTTCGATTCCAGTCAAGGGCACACGCCCGGGTTGTGGGCTCAATCCTCTGTGTGGTGCGTGCAGGAGGTAGCCGCTGATCAATGATTCTCTCCCATCATTGATGTTTCTCTCTCTCTCTCTCCCTCTCCCTTCCTCTCTGAAATCAACAAAATATGAAAAAGACAACAGGGTATCAGCTGGAGATTGGTGATGTGTGTAACATGTAGAGCATACAGTCTCCTCTGAAAGTGGTAGCTGAAAGGAAAAACAACCTCTCACAGAGCTCACTCTGCTCACTGAGTGAATACTATGTTCCATTATTATTTTCTCAACAACCCTGGGCGCTGGGTATTTTATAAAACATGCGTATATTTTTTTCTGGTCACAAAAAGCATTGATTACAAAGTGTGCATGTTGAAACACACAGAAAATATAAGGTACTTTATAAACCAACTCTCTAACTAAGGTTGCTGTTTTGTGTGACCCTCATATATAGTACTAACATACAGTACTATCACTGCTGTATTTTACTATTATTTGGTAAAAATGGGTCATACTACATATATCATCACAACTGCTACTTACTCTTTTTAAAATATATATATTTTTATTGATTTCAGAGAGGAAGGGAGGGGGAGAGAGATATAGAAACATCAATGATGAGAGAATATCATTGATTGGCTGCCTCCTGCATGCCCTGTGCTGGGGACCCAGCCTGCAACCCTGGCATGTGCCCTGAGCGGAATCGAACTGTGACTTCCTAGTTCAGAGGTCAGCGCTCAACCACTGAACCACACCGGCAATTTACCCTTTTTATCTTAACATCACACCTCGGTCACCTATCTGTGCCTGTACATGTAGGTAGGTAAGTATTTGTGTCCCCCCTTTGCAGGGGAAACATTGGCTTAGGGAAGTTTAGCCATTTCTCCAATATCCCACAGCAGAGTCTTGCATGGCAAGTTGTTCCATCGTGTGTTAGAGTCCTCAGGGCAAAGCCTGGCTCGCAGGGGACAGGCCATTTTTGCACTTGTGGGTTTAAAGATGTTCAGTGTAATTGAACACCTTCCTAGGCAATAATTATTTTGGGCTCAGAGATTTAGACAATAAAGCTCTTGCCCTTGAAGTGGTGACCTTCCTTAAGAGGGAAGAGTGAGGCTAGAAGACCAAGCAGATTCATAACTTGGACGGACTGTAGTTGGTGCATTGAAGTCTCTGTCCTTCAGTTTCCTTAGGAACAGTAAATCACAAATATTACCAAGTTCTCGCCTACTTCACAGCTGTTGAAACTGCAGCTTACAGAAGCTTGAGTGACTGAGCCAGGGCAGAAACCTAGGTTTCTGTTACCAAGTATCTAATTCATTCATTATTTATTCACTTAACCAAAGATTTATGGAGTCATTGTCGAGGCCCTGTGCTGGGCCCTGAGGGCTCAGTGGAAACAGGGTAGACATGGTCCCAGCCCTCACAGGGCTTACATTCTGGTGAAGGCCAGAGAGAAATAAGTAGGCAACTATAATAGTGTGTGAGAAACTGATACAGTGCAGTGGTTGGTTCTCAGCCCTGTCTGTGATCAGAAGCAGGCATCAGAAAGGTCTGGGATTGAACTGATTGGAGTTTGTGATTTTTTTTTTAATACATATTTTATTGACTTAGAGAGGAAGGGAGAGGGAGAGAGAGAGATTAGAAACATCAATGATGAGAGAAACTCATTGATCGGCTGCTTCCTGCATGCCCCCAACTTGGGATCGAGCCTGCAACCCGGGCATGTGCCCTGTGACTGGGAATCGAACCATGATCTCCTGGTTCATAGGTCAACGCTCAACCACTGAGCCACACCAGCTGGGCAGAGTTTGTGAATTTTTAACAAGTTCACACACGATCCTGCCCCACCCACCAGGGGAAGAGCTGCTGTGACAGGAACAGCTCCCTTTACTGAGTGCCCACTAAGCATCAGGCGCTGTGCTTCGTTCCACTGATTCCTCGCGATGACCTTAAGAAGTGGGCTCAGAGACGAGGAACCTGAGGCTCAAAACGTGAATTCGCCAAGCCTGGGCCTGAACTAGACTCCAGGCTGGGCCTGGGCTCTAACCAGTAAAGGTGGCTGGTCTTCACAGCATCAAAGCAAAAGATATCCAAGTGGAAAACTCGGGGCCTAGAGAAACACGAGGGTTAACAGTCTTGTGGAGCTCTGGTTTAATGTACTTCAACAGCAGGTTCCTTCCAGAAGTCACCTGGCTGCCTGGGAGAGTTGAGAAATCCATTAGCCAGTTTTTAATGACAGATCCAATGGCCAGAGCCAGGAAATGCTTTTAATACCCTCTTCTCTGAAGTGAGGGCAGGGGAGCCTCTCAGCCACCAATTTTGTGCGCAGAATGACAGCAGGGTCCTCCAAAATCCCACAGAGCTGACTTCATCCCCAGACTGGGACTCCCCAGAGACACCCCAAAGCACACCCTCATCAAACACAGCGAAACCACTTTGCTCTCTGTCCCTCCCACCATGACACTTCTAGCCTCCTCCTTGGGAGCCAATTCTAGTGGCAGGAGCTCCAGCCCAATTCAGCCCCCTCTACCTGGAGACACTAGGTCCCTTCCCCTCACAGGAGCCCTTAGTGATATCTGATAGCACCAGTCATCCGGCACCGCACCCCGAAACCTCAGCTGTTCAAAAGGTCATTCCCCTATTCCTGGCCTGGCCCAGTGTCTGATCTGTGCAACTGTGACTGTCACTAGCTCTGCCTTAGGACTCAAGATGCCAATTTTCTGTCACACACCCTGGGCGTGTGCTGCCCCAGCCACTTGGCCTGACTCCACTTACTGCCTGAAGCAGCCTCAGATCATCTCTGCCCCAGGACAGGAGAGGAGTCGGCTGGAGTCGGCTGCTCCCCCTTCCTGTCTCTAGGACATGCTGTTCCTCTCCCCAAGAGGCAGGCCTTCTGTTTCCCTGGGAACTGAGAAGCCTCTTCTTTCTCCGCTGCCTACAGAGGGAGAAATGATGTGCTTTGTTTTATCCATTCATCCCACAGCCATCGCTGAGCATGAGTCCCCATGCCAGCTCCGCGGAGACGTGAGATGAACAGTCCCTGTCCTGGCAAACCCAGAGAGAAGCTGATGTTCCCGACCTGGGAGGCAGTGGGTTGAGGGGGGGTCTGAGGACGGGGAGCAGGCAGGCCAGGTGCATCCCAGCAGCATCCCCCAGATGCATTCCTTTGGGCAATCACTCCCCTCTCTGAGCCTCCATTTCCTCTTTTGTAAAGAGGCTCCTCTACTCAAGGTTCTGACAATTAGGAGATATAACTTTTTGAGACATGAAACAATTTAAATATGCAAATTACCATTATTAAATATTTTAAAACTCATTCATGAATGCAGTCTGCCTTGCAGCGTAGGTGCTCAGAGATGAGATCCTGCAGTTTGGTCTCATGCCAGGAAGAAATCCACAAAACCAACAAGTTGTTTTCATCAGGGACAGAAAATGTGTGTGTGCTCTCTCTGTCTACTGACTTTCAGTTGCACTGGGCCACAAAAATGTAGAACCACCATTGAGCTGAACACGGGGACACCCGAATGCTAGCTAGCCTGGGACCAGGCCAGTAGCTCTCTGGTCCTCAGTCTCCTCGCCTATAAAATGGGGAGAACGAGAGAACCCCCTGAATAGTTTCTTCCAGCTCCGGAACTCAGTTGTTTGGAACACTGCCTCCTTGCTGATTTCTCAACAGCACGGATTTGATTTGTTCCCAGGGATGGTGGATGGTACTCTCTGTTCCACTGGGCAAATGGACTTTCCAGGCCTGTTTCCTTCTCCCCCGAGGGACACAGCCGCAGGCTCTGGTCCCCCTTCCTCCTGCCCACCTCCTTCACTCCCTTCTCTCCCTCAGGGCTGGGCCCCTCGCTGCCCTCGTTGCTGCCCACTCTGCGACTGTGCCTGTGCGTGCCAACTGCCTGACTGCCAGAGCCTCAACTGCCTCTGCTTCGAGATCAAGCTCCGATGAGGAACCAAGTCCCTGCCCTTGGGGGAGTGGTCAGCCCCCAGGGCCCACATGCCCTCTTCCCTGAGGGGCCTCGGGCCACTGGAACCACGGATGGGCTGCCTGGCTCACTGGCCTGGGAACCAGCAGTGGAGAACTTGGCTCTCAACAGAGCAAGACCTGGGGAGCCATTGGCCGGCTAGACTGCAGTTCCCGCACAGGGACAACGAAAGAGGTGCCAGGCCCTCCTCTCCCCCTCCCCAGTAAACGCATGCTAACCACGGGCGGAACTTGGACCTAAGTGTCAGGATACAGGGTACCCTGGCGTGCCCAGTCCATGGGCTCTTGGTTGTTTTGGGGTGTGGGTATAGCACCTGCAGCTGCACTCCCTCTAAAGAAATGGGCCCCAGAGAAGCCTAGCCGCTGCCATCGGAGCCCAGGCGGGGGAGGGGGTCAGAGGAGGAGGCAGGGGAGGCCACATGATCGGAGTCCCCTTTCCCCTTCTCCCCACAGAGCCCCGCCCAGAGATCTATTTCCCTTTTGAGGGCCTGAGTCTGGATTTCCAAGGAAGAAATTCCCTCTGAGTTACGGGTGAGTGGGCAGGGGCCCTCCCCAGGCCTTAAAATAGGGCAGGCCCAGCTCGCTCCCCGCTTCTCACACTCGGGGCCCCAGGCCGGCCTGAATGTCAGGAGCTTCAGGTTTCCCTAAATATAGGTCCCTGCCCGTGGATCCGGGGAGGAAAGGGCAGGGGTCAGTGGAGAAGGTTGGGGACACTGGCGGGGGGAGGGCAGGGGCTGCTTTATAACCCAGCCCGGTGCCGCCTGGCGCACTCGCTGCTGACCAGGCTCTGCCCGCTGTCTGCCCGCTGCTCCGGCCTCCAGGTGGGCGCCAGCGGGAAGGCGCTGGGTGGGGCCGGGCTGGAGGGAAGACCTAGGACGGGGCGCGGGATGTGTCTGGGAGGCTGATCGGCGTGCGACACATTTTATTCTGAGACGTCAGTCCACGGGACGAGTGTCCCGGGCGCTCAGCTGGCGAGGGCCCGAGTGCGGCCGGGCGGCCCCTTCCTCGCGGACCCGCGGCCTCCGCAGCCTGCGCGCACCCTGGGGCGTGTCGCCCCGCACCGCGGCCTCCTCGCGTCCGCTCGCCTCCCTGTCCTCCGCGCTGCCACTTGCACCCGGGCCAGCGGGCGCGGAGGGGCGGCCCGGGGCCTCGGAGCAGCCGGCGGGCGTGGCCGCCAGACTCCGAGCTCGGCCTCCAGGGACGGTCGCCACCGCACCCGCCGCACCGCGCAGGCCGGAAGCTGGGGCTGGGCCCGGAGGGAAGCGGAGCTCGGGTCTTCCCGGCTCCTCCACCCGCGCCCCCGCCCCCGCCCCCCACCCCAGCCCCTTCGGGGCCCCAAACCAGCTGAGTCACGGCGCCCAGAGCGCGCCAGGCGGGGGGAGAGGGAGAGGGAGGGACGGGGCCGCGCGGGATGTGGCCCGAGTCACGTCCGAGGAGGATGGGGGGGCGGGGGGGTCGTGTTCTCGCCGCCCGAGAGCCGCCTCCGGGCTTCGCCTTTGGGGGCGGCCGCTCCCACAGTGACTCGCCTGCCATTGGACGCCGGGGCGCCTGCAGCCCCGGCAAAAGGAAAAACGCAGCGGAGGGCGGAGCGGTGCCCTTATAAGGCCGGCGCCGCCTCCCGGCGCCTCCCGGGCCGCCCACTCGCGAGCTAAATAGCCGGCGTTCCTCTTGGAATGCGCCGCAGAACAGGCTGGTAGTGACGACCTCCGCGTTCGCTCCCGCCTCGCCCGCCCGCCGCCCGCCGCCGCGACACCGCCACACCCGCCCCCCCTGTGCCAGGTGAGCGCGCCTCGCCACGTGCGAAGGTCTGAGGCCACGGCGAGGGGTCCCGGGGTCGGGCGGAGCCCCCGCACCGGGTCCCAGCATCTCCTCCATCATCACCCCGCACACACACGCTCCCCAGCCCGCACCCCACCGCTCCAGCTGGCGCTCGCCGGCTTCACTGCGCAATGCGGCTCCGCGCGCTGAGTCATGGCGGGGAGGAAGCAGGGCGAGGTGAAGGGCCGGTCCCCCTCCCTGTTCTGGTCGGGACCCCTAGTGCAAAGGATCATGGCCCCTTTGCCTCGGCAGGGAGCCTGCGAGGCAGCGAGGGTTAGGGGCCAGGCCGTGTACTGCTTCAGGTTCCCTAAGGCGGGTGGGGGCCCTGCCCGGGGTCACAGGCGCCCCCGGCGAGGAGGGCAACCCTTGGCAGCGCCTCTTGCCCAATTAACACCTTCCCTGTCTTTTCTTATCGGGTGACCTTGATTCTGAGCCTGGAACCGCTGCAGCCCGGCGAGCAGACAGGAGCGCTTTTCAGGGCCAGGGGTGGGGCGCTTGCCTCTCCTCCGCACGCTTACCCTGCTTGAGCAGTGAGATGGGCAAAACTATCCCTTTCCTGCGCCTCGGCCCCGGCTTCCTCTGCTGCCCTTTCCTGGCCTTCTGATTCCCTCCTACACCCTTCTCCATACCCTTTTCCTAATACCCTCCCACCCCCACCCTGGGGGGAGAAGCCTGACCTTGGGATGTCCTTGAGGCCTTGGTGCCAGTCCCCGCTCTGGGATCTTGGATGGAGCGGAAGGAACACCCCCATGGCAGTCAGATCTGGGTTCTAATCTCAGACCTGACCCTTGGGCTACTGTATGACTTGAATACAGACCTTTCTCTGGGTCCTTTCAGATGAGGGGGTTGGGCCCTCTGCCTTAGGCAGACCTCTAAGTTCTAAAAGAATGCGGTTCGATTTTGCTTCTAGGCAAGGTGACCCCATGGCAAAGCGCAAGCCAGAAGGGTCCAGCTTCTACACGAGCCATCTGTCCATGGCTCTGGCCTATTCCTTTGGCCCAGATGCCAGTATGCAACCCCACCCTCTGCTGGGCAACACCCAGCAACACAGAGAGTTAGGAAAGGTACAGGAGGCAGGCCTAGTATAGGGAAGTCGGGTGTAGGGGAGAGCTGGGGAAGTACCCCAAGACCTGCTGGGTGTGGGAAGGTGAGGTAGGGAACTTGGCCCTGGCAAGGGGCTCTGTTCACTGGGAGACCCAGCTAACCCATGCTCCCCCATCTGTCTCCTCCGCTCAGGCACTGACTGGCACCATGACCTACCAATACCCAGCGCTGACCCCGGAGCAAAAGAAGGAGCTAAGTGACATTGCTCACCGCATCGTGGCTCCGGGCAAGGGCATCCTGGCTGCAGATGAGTCCACTGGTGCGATCAGGACACAGTGGGAGGAGGGCCCAGGCGTGGGGATAACAGGCTGATCCCCCTGTGACCACGGGCGATTCCTTTCCAGGGAGCATTGCCAAGCGGCTGCAGTCCATTGGCACTGAGAACACCGAGGAGAACCGGCGCTTCTACCGCCAGCTGCTGCTGACTGCCGATGACCGAGTGAATCCCTGCATTGGGGGTGTCATCCTCTTCCATGAGACACTCTATCAGAAGACAGATGATGGGCGTCCCTTCCCCCAAGTTATCAAATCCAAGGGTGGTGTTGTGGGCATCAAGGTGAGGAGGCTGGGCCTCAGAATGTGAGATCTGAAATGAGTCTGGGGAAAAGACTCATTTGCTTCTAGACACCTAGCCTAGAAGCAAAATCGAAAAGTCATCCAAAGTAATAGGCTGGCAGGGTGAACATTGGGCTGGGAGCCTGGAGACTCGGGGTGGAGTCTACCCCAGACCGGATGTAAGGAAAGCTAGAACCTGCCCTGCTTGGTATTTTTAATCCTCGAAGTTCTAAGAGCAAGTCATTACCCATTATTATACAGATGAAAACCAGAAGCTCAAGGCAGTGGTGTGTTTTGCTCACAGAGTTAGCAAGTAGTAGGTTCCCAGGCTGTCTGTCAAATAATAACCCCCTGTATCCTGCCTCAGAGGATCAGATACTGTAGCCAAGTGGACACATTTGAAGCCCAGGAGGTATCACGTGAGGTTAGGTGACGTAGGGCTCTAGAGGAGAAGGAAGTAGAGATTGCTTACTTGCCTTATATTGTTGTCCTACCCCAACAGGTAGACAAGGGCGTGGTACCCCTGGCAGGAACAAATGGTGAAACTACCACCCAAGGTGAGAACTGTTTGGCTCCTTGCCTTGCTGACCAACCCACCCAGGTCGGTGCCCCTCTAAGAGCCCAGGATGAGTGGGAGACACTTGCCCCCTCCTCTGCCAGGCTTTGACTTCTCATCCCCTTTCCAGGGCTGGATGGGCTGTCTGAGCGCTGTGCCCAGTACAAGAAAGACGGAGCTGACTTTGCCAAGTGGCGCTGTGTGCTGAAGATTGGGGAACACACCCCCTCAGCCCTTGCCATCATGGAAAATGCCAACGTTCTGGCCCGTTACGCCAGCATCTGCCAGCAGGTGGGCCTGCACATCCCCACCAGGCCAGCTTCCATCTCATTTGGTTCCAGAGTGTCAGCTAGCCTGCCACCCATCTGCCAGGATGTCTACCTCCCCCAAGGCAGCTGCTCCGGATCCTCACCAGTCATCAGGCTCGAGCCTGTGGAGGACAGTGGAGGGCTTGTGTGGGTTGATCTGAGGAGATCCTGTCTCCTACATCCTGCAAAGCTGAGGGCTTTGAAGCCATGAGTCTCTGACTTCGTGGAGATAAGACCTTGGCCAGTGGTTGTGGAGGGCTGTAGGTAGAGCTGTAGGTGAGCTGAGGCCTCCAGGAGGTCTCATAGCTACTCTGTCCCTCACCCCACAGAATGGCATCGTGCCCATCGTGGAGCCCGAGATCCTCCCCGATGGCGACCATGACTTGAAGCGCTGTCAGTATGTAACTGAAAAGGTAGGTTGCTTCCTGCCTGGGCAGGGTGGTGGGTTGGCAGCTGGACCAAGGGTCCTGGGGCTGACTCCTGTCCCCCTCACTCCACCCCACCCCACTTTGGTCCTGCCCTGCTCTAGGTGCTGGCTGCTGTCTACAAGGCTCTGAGTGACCACCACATCTACCTGGAAGGCACCTTGCTGAAGCCCAATATGGTCACCCCAGGCCATGCCTGTACCCAGAAATTTTCTAACGAGGAGATTGCCATGGCAACTGTCACTGCGCTGCGCCGCACAGTGCCCCCCGCTGTCCCTGGTGAGACCCACACTCTCATCTTGCCCTCTGGGAGGTAGACAGACTGTGTCCACAGTCTTTATGCCTATTGGTCTGGTTTCCAGGTCAGCTGCTAGGAACTCCTAGCAGTCCCCTGGATCTCGGACTACAACCCCTCTCCCCATTTCACCTTTGTTTTACAGGGATCACCTTCCTGTCTGGAGGTCAGAGTGAGGAGGAGGCATCCATCAACCTCAATGCAATCAACAAGTGCCCCCTGCTAAAGCCATGGGCCTTGACCTTCTCCTATGGCCGGGCCCTGCAGGCCTCTGCTCTGAAGGCCTGGGGTGGAAAGAAGGAGAACCTGAAGACTGCCCAGGAGGAATATATCAAGCGAGCCCTGGTGAGGATGGAGCAGGAGGTGGGCAGAGTGCCGGGGTGGATGGGATTCTGAACACAAACCTTCTTACTCTGGCTCCTCTCCCCTCTTAGGCCAACAGCCTCGCCTGCCAAGGAAAGTACACCCCAAGCGGCCAGACTGGGGCTGCGGCCAGCCAGTCCCTCTTCATCTCTAACCATGCCTACTAAGCAGAGGTGATCTAAGGCTGCTCCGTGAACACTCCAGGCCCCGCCCCCTCCCACACTCACTCTTGAAGAGGCCTCATCCCGGGCTCCAGGCTGCTCTTTCCCAGCACTCTTGCCTCCCTTGTGACATTGGTTGCGTGGTGTTGTCTGTGTATGCCAACTCCAATGCCCTTTCCAGCCCACTGCCAATAAACAACTATTTAAGGGGGAGTTTCTTGTCCATGTCTGTAGTGTCTGGGTCAGGGGAGTGTCTGGGGAGGTGGCCGAGTCCAGAAGAAAGAGCTCTTGTTTTATGTTCTTCCTTCTTGGGTAGGAAAATGGTGAAGGGATGGGGTAAGACTTTCCTGTTTCGTTTTATAGTTGCCCAGGGTTTCAAGAGGAGAGCTTGTGAAATTTTCTTCAACCATCAGAGGCTCTTACCCCTTCCACTAGCAGCATCAGATAAGGCTCATAGTCGGGGAGTGTGTATAACTGCTAGTTGTAGGAGGCTGCAGGCTCAGCCTCTTAGGTCTAGACCTCAAGGGTGCAGAAGGCCCTGTGACAAAAACAGCCACAGACAACAGCTGAGATTTCCTGAGTCTCTGAGCCAGGCAACATGAAAACGTTCTGTATGAGTAGATGTTTTTCCCATTTAAGCTTCAGGCTTTATTGCTGGAGATCACACTCTTTCTTGGTGGAAACAAGAATATTAATGCAGCCTGGCGAGTGTGGTTCAGTGGTTGTGGGTTGACCCATGAACCAAGAGGTCCTCGGTTCGATTCCCACCCAGGGCACTTGCCCGGGTTGTGAGTTCGATCCCCAGTGGGGGATATGCAGGAGGCAGCCGGTCGATGATGTTTTTCTCTTGATGTTTCTGTCTGTCTCTAAAAAATCGATAAAACATACTTTCTTTTTTTTAACGAATATTAATGCAGCCCTGCAGGTGTGGGCCCAGCTAGGCTTCAGAGGTGGAGTGTGGACTTAGGAACCAGGAGGTCATGTTTTGATTGCAGGCTTGAACTCCCTAGGGGCATGCAAGAGGCAGTGGATCAATGATTCTCATCATCGGTGTTTCTAACTCTCTCCCTGTCCCTCTCTGAAATCAATAAAAAGATATTTAAAAAAAAGAATATTAATGCATATTTCCTTAATCTACACTGTTGAGCTTGTCAGTCTTCCCATTTTAATAAGAAATGGGATTAGAACTGGCTACTTAGTCTTCTTGGGCTGTGGAACCCCTTGAAGAATCTGGAATCCTCTCCAACACCAACAATGCGCACAGACAGAACTCAGGTTCCAGGTTAAGAACGGAGCCTCTAGCTGCTGCATTCCATAGAGCCAGAACGAGGGCCCTGCACTTACCCCTGTCATGCTGTTGCAGAAAACTGGAAAAAAATTAAGCAACACTTAGAGTTTGGATTACACCTTTTTTTTAAATCACCGGTGGGCTTAGAGAAAAATAAATTCAAATTCTAAGCAGAGCTACAAGCAGAACTTTCCTTTTTATTAAAGAGCCAGCCCTATGTGTGCTTAGTGGTTATCTCGCTGGAAGCTGTGGCCTTGAAAACAACAGTGATATCCAATTAAAAAATACATCTGGTATGGCTTGCGAGTATGGGCGTGTCTAGTGTCTGGTCTACAAGGTCAGACAGCTAAGTTTATCTTCCTGATTATTCAAGCAGCCTAGAAAGCAAAGTTATTTTTATAGAATAAGAGGCTGTCTAAAACAAAGAATTTCAAACAGTAGTTTTACGAAATAGGGGTTAGCCTCGTACTCTTCCCCAATCACCCAGGCTGGGTGCAGCAGTAAATACACCAGATATTCTCAACTGTTGAAGATCCCAGTCATAATCAGGGACCTAGTATTCCTGCCACTTCTCAGATTTCCTGATATGGACCCTTTCCTGTCTGAGCTCCCTTCTAGAGGAAAAAAAAAAAAATCTTGGCCTTCTGATCTCTCGGGACCTACTAAATCCATGTAGTGATAGGTATAGAACTGATTAACCCTAGGACCTTGTAGGAGTTTAAGAACTTGGCCCTTTCCTTCTCTGTACATTTCTATATGTTGCCGACATACAAAATCAACCCTCTCCCAGTGCCCCTGCAAACTCTGACCCTCATTCTGTGCCTACCGTCAACCCTGAAACACCTGAAATAAAGCAAATGAAAACTGAAGGTCGGTGGAAGACGGTGAAAAGGACATTCCAAAAGGGGGCACCTTGTACAAAACCAGTTTAAGGACTATTTGCTTCCTCTGCCTGCAGGAACAGAGACTAGGGGAGCAGAGGAACTCGAATACCACTGCAGGGAGCTTTGGGCTTCTTATGACTGAACTCTGCAAAGTGTGATTGATGGGTGGAAGCTAAATCAGAACACAGCTGTCCTGGGTTCAAATTTCAACCCTGACTCAAACCCCAATTCTTAGCTATGCAAATGTGAACAAGTTACTTAACCTCTCTAAGCTCGTTTCCTCCTTTAAAAAGAAAAGGAATAAAATTTGAAGACGACAGAAAGCAACGGAGGGGTGTCAAGGCGACCCCTGGCATCAGAAGCCATGCGGACCGGCACAGGCGTGGCGGACTTTGCGCCTCTTACGGGGAGGTCCTCCCGGCAGAGTCCCCCGTGGCCGCGGGAAGCGGTCGGGCTGAGGCTGCCTCGCCCACCGGGGAGCATTCGGGGGCGCCCTGTGCCAGGGCGGGCGGCCGGGGCGAGCCAGGCGAGTCCATCCTCGGGCTGTCATGGCGGAGGCCGACCAACACAGGCCGACAACACATGTAACCACGTCCCCGGCGGAGCCGGCCGGGCCTCCGCCTCCCCAACTGAGCCGGGGGCGACCCGGCCCTGAGAGCGCACCCCGCGGCCACGGTAACTTCCGCCCGAGGCTGACTTCCGGGTCCCGGCTCCCCTCCGCCCCGGCCCGGAGGTGGGGGCGAGGGCGCGGCGCGGGGCAGGGCGTGTATGACGTCACATCCGACGCGCGGCGGAACTCGCCTCCTTTGCTTCCGCGGAGGGGCCGGAAGTAGAAGCAGCGGCGGCGGCCCGGAGCGGAGGGAAGGAGGGGCAAGGCGGGGAGCCCCGGAGCCGGAGCCGAAGTCGCAGCGGCGGTAAGGGCCGGGGACCCCCTAGACCACCGACCCCCGCGGGGGCAGCCGGGGCGGTGGGCCGTGAGGGGGGCGGGCCAGCCTCGGAATCGAGCTGCCCCCCCCCCTCGCCCCCGATACCCCTGAGGGACCTTCTCACCCGCTCGCTTCGCCTCTCCCAGGAGAGCCCTGTGCGGCGCGGAGGGGCGGCGGCCCCGGCTCGGACCCGCCGGGGTGGGCCATGGCGGAGATCAGCGACCTGGACCGGCAGATCGAGCAGCTGCGGCGCTGCGAGCTCATCAAGGAGAGCGAAGTCAAGGCCCTGTGCGCCAAGGCCCGGTGAGCCCCGGCGAGCCCCGGCGCGGGAGGCCGCGGCCCTGGCCGGACCGTGGGCCTGGCTCGTCCTGGAAACGCTCCGGGAGGAGAGCGGAGGGAGGCCTGTGCCCTGAGCAGCCCGTGGGGAGGCAGACCGGGACAGAGACTGGAAGTGTGGGGGGATGTGTTCAGTGAGGTGGCGAGTGACAGAAAGTACGGGGGACGCGCAGGGAAGCGCCCCTACTATGTGCTGGGGGACTGACCTTTGCGGGTAGGCCTTGCAGAGGAAGAGGACACACAGGAACATCAGCAAGAACCGAAGTGCAAGGCAGGGAAGCTGAAGACCCTGGTTTATAACATACTTTAGAGTCCAGCAACGACTCTGAGGTTGGGCATATTGCCCCCCTTTGACAGATGAGGGCTCCTGTTCAGAGTCAGCCCAGCGAGGGAGGGAGGGAGCCAGTTCTCGGGTCCTCTTTTCAGGTGGAGTGAGTGGGGTCCTCGTGTGCGGGGTGGGAGCCTGAGACATGGCGGCAAATAGGCCAGAGTAGAATTCAGCATGAATTCATGGCACGAGGGAGGCCCGGCTTAGAGATCTGTGGGAGCAGGAACACGTAGTGATTAAAATCCCAGGCTCTGGAAGGTCGTGGCTGTAGGTTGGAATCTGAGCTTTGCCACTTACTATCTGTGTTGGTGGTCCCTGAGGTCTCTGGAACGCTTTGTTTTTTTTTCATCTGTAAATTGGGAATGATAGTACTGAATAAGAGGGCTGGAAGAGTCAGTAAGTTGGTGCTTGGGATGAAGTTAGCAGAGTGCTTTGGTGCAGCGTGAGTGCTCAACAATCCTTAGGTGTCACTGCTATTACTCTGTAGGGAGATGGCAATGCTGGTACGGACTGAAGTCATCAGGGAACTTCTAACAGAAAGTGGCCTTGAAAGAGGAAAATAATTAGGGTAGCGGATGGGAGCAGGGCCAGTGAGGGAGGCCGTCCCAGCAGGATGAGAGTAAGAGTGGAGGCCCTGAGGTGTGTGGGCAGCAGTGAGGAGACCAGTTACCTGCCTCCTCTGAGGTGCTGTGTGACTGTGGCTTCTGCCAAGCTGGAGACTTGTGAGAAAAGAGCCAGCCTGGCCGGTGTGCCTGAGTGGTTGAACCAGGAGGTCACGTTTTGATTCCTGGGTGGGGAACATGCCTGGGTTGAGGACTTGATCCCCAGAAGGGGATGTGCAGGAGGCAGCCAGTCAATGATTCTTTCTCTTCATTGATGTTTATATCTCCCTCTCCCTCCTTCTCTGAAATTAATAAAAATCTATTTAAAACAGAGAGAAAAAAGAGCAGAATTACCCTACATTTACTGAATAGCAGAAGCACTATTAGCCTGGCTTTGTACTGGCAAAGAATTTATATCCATTTCCTCCCCACAGCAATCTTGTGAGGTTGGAATTGTTTGCTCCATTTTACAGCATAGAGGCTGTGACTCCTAGAGGCATAGTGACTTGACTAAAGATCACCCAGAGAGAGGGGGGCAGAGCTGGGTGCTGAACTTGTGGCTCTTTGCTTGGCTCCCTCCCACCCCAGACACGCTAGCCCCCAGACAGGGCCTGTGTGGGTTTGGTGAACAGGCAAGGCCCCTTTTTAAATGCTTGTTTGTGGCTCTTCCATGTTTTGTCTGCTTCCTCTGTCTTGATGGCATTTTTAGGAACTTAAACCAATTGCTGCCGGGCACCATTCTTTTTCCCATCTGTCTCATCTGCCCCCGTAGGACCTGGATCAATTTGGTGGTGATGATAGCTAAAGCTTGGGAAGCATGGTGGAGTTTCCAGAATAACAGAGAAGTTATATATTCAGTCACCATTGTGTTTTTGCAGCAGCCCTACGGAATAGGAGGGCAGGAGTGAGTATTTGAGAAGAGAAATCTGAGTCTTAGCGAAGATAATGTCTTACCCACAGTCTGACTGATGGTTGGAGGAGAGGTTGATTTTGCATCCAGGACTTTTACTGCTCTCCATGCTCATGGGCAGCCAGGCAGAGACTATGAGAGGCTACAGAGGACGGAGGGGTGGGAGGTCGTGTCCAGCTGAAACTGAGCCGCAGCTAGGAGGTACTAGAGAGGCTTGAGTTGGCTGCTATTATCTCAGGCCCAGTGTGAAGGAGGCCAGTTCTAGCACCTGGCCTTGGCTTCCTGGGGGCCCACCAGTGACCCAGGCCAAGGCTGGTAGTGTCGAGAGCTTTGGCTTGCTCAGAGGGTATACAGACTCGACCCTGGGAATTACAGAGGCCTGAAGTGTGTGAGCTGACTTGCTCTTATTAAAAAGTCAGCATATTAAAAGAGCAGGGGATTTTGCATCAGGTGGTCTTCAGTACGAATTCCATCGCTGAACAGTAGGACCCTGGTCAAGTCACTTGACCTCTCCAAGTATTTGAAATCATCATGAAACTCAAATGAGATTCTTCATACCCAGAGATGGGCCCTGGCACTTGGTGAGCACTTAGAAAGGCAGTGTTAGCTGTGGAAGTAGAGCTGAGCAGGTGCGAGCCCTGAGAGGGCTGGTGATGTGCTGCTGGTGATAGAGATGGGGTCAGAGGCTGGGTCTCCATTCCACACCATGCTGGGGCCCTACTGGCAGGCACTGCGGTGAAGTTTTGACCCGGAGTCCGGGAGAGGCTGGCATAAATTCACAGGAAGTTGGGCTCCTGGGTTCCAATTGAGACACCAGCTTTGTGACCTTGATCCTGCCCCTTTTTTCTCTGAGCCTCGGTTTTTTACCTGTCAGATGGGGAGGAAAAGACTCTCCCCCAGTCAGTTGAAAAGGTCGTTATAAGCAGTTGATGTGGAATGATGTTCAACATAAGATGCAGTACAGGTTGGAGATCCTGGTTGCTGCAGGGCCCCCAGACTACAGCCAGGGCCTCTCCCTCCCATTCCTAGAAAGCAAAGCACACCTCCTTGGAGCTGCCTTTGTCATGCAGCGTGCCCTGAGGGATCTATAGGAAACCGAGTCCAGGAGACTGACAGTCAGGGCTGAGCGAGGCCTGGGCCACATCAGAGTGGCTTGATGACAGCGCGCAGACCCTAGAGCCAGGTTGCTTTGGTTCAAGTCCCACTTGTATGACTTCAACCATTTTCTTTATCTGAGAAGTGGGAGTCATCACAGTGCCTACCTTTGAAGTGGTGGTTTGATTGCATGCGTCATCCATGCAAAGCTCATACTAGAGTCCTGGCGTATGGTGTGAACTGGTATGTTCACCGCTGCTATTGCCATCAAGGATGAAATCTGGAAATCGTACTAAAATCGGGTGTCTGAACCTGACAGTGGTTTTATGTCATGCTCACTCACTTATGTCAGACTGCATTGCAAGGAAAGATGAAAGAATGAAGTCCTCACTTCCTCTAACTAAATAATGAAAAAAAGCAACAACATATCACTTTGAAGATCACTTTGATGACTGGCCTGCCCAGAGCAAGCCCCGTGTGCCTTTAGACAGCCTGGGAGAAGGCCCCTGTGGGGTAGAGAGGAGCTGTAGGAGCTCCGCCAAGGGCACAGCCTCGGAGCACTCCAGCTGAGCGAGGAGTGCAGGGAGCAGAGGGCTCTGTGCAGAGATCTGTTTTCTGGGAGTGCGCGACGCGTGAGAGGAAGCGGTGGAGGGTGAGGGTTGGGAGGTCAAGGCTGGGAAAGTCACAGCCTACCGGGGAAAGACTTTGAAAGCTAGAACAAGAGTTTGGGCTTTGCCTTGCTGGCAGTGGGGGAACTACGGGAGGGTATTGAGCAGTGAGGGCTGTGGTCAGCCTTTCCTGGGGAAATTGCACACCTCACTCCTGCCCTGTAGAGGTTTAAGGACTGCTGCATATCCTCCTCCCCACCCCACCCCACCCCCCAAAAAAAGATCAGGAATTGGGCTGGCCTGGCCTGGCTTGGCTGTGGTGACCCTGTTCTTCTGTCTCCAGAGAGATCCTGGTAGAGGAGAGCAACGTGCAGAGGGTGGACTCGCCAGTCACAGTGAGTACCTGCTGTCCCTCCGAAGCCTGCATGGTTTGGAGGCATGTAGACATTCGCTGTAGTCTTGTGGGCTCCCTCATCCCTGGGAGCCCCATCTTCAAGGGCCCCTCACTGTAAGAAATGGAAGTTGTGGGAAGGGTCTTTTGACTTGTTGGAGAGAGACTCCGGGCCAGGGCAGAAGGACCCCCCCATTTGGTAAGTGATTCTACTCCACATGTTTCTACGTGTTCCTTGTTGTCAGGAACTTCATTCTGGGTACCTTGAGGGGAGCAGGGAAAGCAGGGGCCAGGTCCTCCGGGAGCTGCAGGTCTGAAAAGACCTGGCTCTAGCTCTTGCCCAGAGAATAGTTGGCATTCAGTGTGGGATGGAGGTGGATTGCAGACCAGGCTAACGTGGGGTGGGACAGTAGATTTGGGGCCTGAGAAGCAGAGGCTTAGCTAAGAGTGATAATTTGAAGATACCCCTGGGAGCAGAGGCCTTTAGATGGTGAGTTCCCACACACCTTCTCCCTTCCCAGGTATGCGGTGACATCCATGGACAATTCTATGACCTCAAGGAGCTGTTCAGAGTGAGTGTGGGTCAGCACTGGGGATGGTGACCTGGAGGGTGACTGGAAGGCCCCTTTGAGAGGGAAAGCTTGAATTTGGTGAGTGGAGTGGGGGCAAGAGGCCTCTAGTTAGGTGGGCCCTTTGTGAAAGAAGGGCTTCAACTTGACTGAGTAGGGGACAGTTTAGGACCTTCTCCCTCCCCCCAGGTGGGTGGCGACGTCCCTGAGACCAACTACCTCTTCATGGGGGACTTTGTGGATCGTGGTTTCTACAGCGTTGAAACGTTCCTCCTGCTGCTGGCACTTAAGGTGGGGACTGCTGTCTTCTGGAGCCCAAACCTGGGCCACCTCAGGCCTGACCTGTCTGCATCCTTTCCGCCCTCCTCTCCTGCTCCATCCACCCCCAACTCTGAGCTGTGCTGCTGGTGATGACAGATTCTGCTTGGCAAGGGTGGTCACAGAAGCTTTCCTTGACTCGGGGGCACCTGATTGGGCCCCTGGAGGATGAGGTCAGAGGGGTGGCATTGTAGGGGAGGGAATAGAGGCTCAGTCTGTTCAGAAAATGACAAGGAGTTGAGTTCCACTGGATACAGCATCCACTGGTGGGAGAGAGGTTGTAAGGGGCCAGATGACAAAGCACCTTGAATGTCTTGCTAAGGTCTTGGTCTCTCTCTGGGAGGTGAAAGAGGAGCCTTTAGGTGTGTAGTTGATGGGGTGCCGGCGGGGGGGGGCGGGTGTTGTATTTTCTGAAGGAGGGCTGGGAGCCTATGAGGTGGGTGCAACACCATTCAGGCAAGAGATGGCATGAATCTGGGCCAGGGTGGTGATGAGATGGAGTGGGGCTGACAGATGTGAGGAGATGCAGGAGGGGGAGAGAGAGCCTGGACCCCAGCCCTAGCTTGGTGGTTACTTTCAGGTTCGCTATCCTGATCGAATCACCCTGATCCGGGGCAACCATGAGAGCCGTCAGATCACACAGGTCTATGGCTTCTATGATGAGTGCCTGCGTAAATATGGCTCAGTGACCGTGTGGCGCTACTGCACTGAGATCTTTGACTACCTCAGCCTGTCAGCCATCATTGATGGCAAGGTAGGCTGGCCAGGGCTCCGTGGGGGTGGGAGAGGTGGGAGAGGCACTGGGCCTCAGCCTCCCTTCCCTCCTGCCTTGCTCTCCCCTGTAGATCTTCTGCGTGCACGGGGGCCTCTCCCCCTCCATCCAGACCCTTGACCAGATCCGGACGATTGACCGAAAGCAGGAGGTGCCTCATGATGGTCCCATGTGTGACCTGCTCTGGTCTGACCCTGAAGGTGAGGGCAGGTGGGACAGGGCAGCCAGGCTTTATCCTTAGTTTGCCGAGACACTGAGTTCTTTGGTTAAAGCAAGTACCTTGAAAGGACACTGAGACCAGGTACGTTTGGGGAAGAGTAGAGCGGGCTGGTCTTCACTGGCGTCTGTCCTTGACGTGCAGACTGGCTGGCACCCTCAGAGCAGGGGCATGGGTAGCTGGGTGCTTTGAGCTCGGGCAGAATTAGGGTCTGTGTATCAGAGGCTTGTTTAGGACAAAATCATGCTCCCTGCATGCGAAGGGGCTTTTGCAGAGGTCAAATGCTTACAATGATTGGCCCCTGAGAGCCCCTCATTTGGGGAGTTCCTGAGCTAGTATGGAGCAGGGCTGAGGCTGAAAGCCTAGGTACCAGTCCAGGGCTCCTTCTGCTATAAGGCAGTCTCCACTCTCCCCCTGCCATGCCTGAATGCCCTGTTACAGCTCCCAGACTAGCTGTGGCAGCCTTTGCTCACACCTGTATGCGCGTGGTTCTTAGAAGCACCTCCTTTCACTCCCGTGTACCTAGTTGGACAGTAACTTGCATGGCCACTCCGATTGAGGTGACTCCAACTATCAGGAAAGTCTCTTCATTGGAGCTTACCTGCTTCAACATTTGCAGAATCCCCAGAACACAATCAGGCCCTGTCCTCTTGCCCCACAGGCCTGATTGGGGGAGGGGGCAGGATATTCTCCTTCGAAGGGCAGTGGGCAGTCAGATGCCTTGAGGACACCTCTCCCCATCTCTGCCTTCATTTGCCTCAGACACAACAGGCTGGGGTGTGAGCCCCCGTGGGGCTGGCTACCTATTTGGCAGTGACGTGGTGGCTCAGTTCAATGCAGCCAACGACATTGACATGATCTGCCGTGCCCACCAACTGGTGATGGAAGGTTACAAGTGGCACTTCAATGAGACGGTGCTCACTGTGTGGTCGGCACCCAACTACTGCTACCGGTGAGCTGCCTGGGTCAGGAGGTCACGATGGGGGTGGGATCTAGGTTGACAGACACTAACTGCTGCCCTCGCCCTCCGACTTGCAGCTGTGGGAATGTGGCAGCCATCTTGGAGCTGGATGAGCATCTTCAGAAAGATTTTATCATCTTTGAGGCTGCTCCCCAAGAGACGCGGGGCATCCCCTCCAAGAAGCCCGTGGCCGACTACTTCCTGTGACCCCTTTGTCCCCTGCCCCCCACCCCCCTCCAGTCCCTCTGCCCTTGGACCACTGTGACTCTACCCTCTTCTCCAGATGGAGGCTGGGCATGGGGGGCTGTCCCCAGCTCTGCTCTCCCTCAAAGAGGGCACTTCGAGGGTGAGGACTTTCTCTGGAGAGGCTCGGAGCCTGAGCTCCATGCTCCTCTCCTTTCTCCCCACCTGAACCATGAAGTTTCCAATAATTTTTGTTTTTCTTTTTTTCATTTTTTTTGGTTTGTTTTTAGATAAAAAATTTTGAGAAAAAGAAAAAATTCTAATAGAAGAACTACGGTCTTTGGACTTGTGTCAGACTTGATTGGGGATGAGTAGTGCTGCTCCCTGGGACCTGGGATGGACCCCACCAGGAAGGTGAGGCGCAGGCCAGCCCGCTTGCCCACAGCCTCCTGACCCATCCACTGACAGTGACCGCTCCTGAGCGCGAGGTAGAGGGCCGGCCCTCAGAGACGGCCTGTTTAATTCTCAGAACAGTGAGTGTCAGGGCATTGCTTCCCCCGTTTTCTTGAAGAGGAACCAGGCCCAGAGCAAGTGGATTTACACACACAAGATCAAGCAGCTGGAAATGGCAAGTCTAGGTCAGGGGCCGGGGTCTCCCCACAAAACCTTCGCTCACCCAGTCCCTCCCAGGGCCAAACACCATTAGCCCAATGTTTCCGGAGCACTGATGTCTTTTGAGTTTTATTAACAAAAATACTCCGGTGTGGCTCACACTGGGGCAAGGAGATAATGACTAGCTGAGCCCAAGGGTGAAGCCAGGAGTTGGTGGTGCTGGTCCAAGGCCCCATTTGGCCAGGCAGAACCTCCCTCTCTTCGCACGGAGGTGAGAGCCTGGAAGGGGAAGCTGGCCCCAGCTGGACTCCCAGCAGCTTAGCCAGAGCTTTGAAGCCAGAGGGGGTGGGAATGAAGTCAAAGTGTGAAGTGGAGTGGAGGAGGCCCAAGGCAGCCATTTGGTGTGGGGGATGGGGTCAGTGGACGTGAGGGGGCTACGGCCTGGGGGAAGGGAACTGGAAATTTGTAATGGAGCCTGAGGGAGGCAGAGGGGCCTGGCGATGGCTCAGTACATTGGTTTGGACCCCATGTCCAGATAGGCCCCAGGGTAAGGTAAGGGCAAAGGGCCCCCTTGGAGGAAGTGTGAGGCAAAGGGTGCTGGGGGTGCAGCCGCCGGGTACCCTGAGCTTCCTGGTCCAGACTGCAGCTCTAGGAATGCAGCTGAGTAGGGGGCTGGGCGCCCCGAGTCTGGAGCCTGAGGGAAGCTGGGGTTCCTGAAGTGGAAAAAGGTGTCAGAACATTGGAGAGGGACCCCCAGACTGGAACAGCCCAGCCTGTGCCCTGGTCCCACTCACCTGGTTGGAAGGTGACTGGGAGCCCCATGGAAAGCTGCAGGGTGCAGAAGGTAGGCCTCAGCACTGGAGCCACCACACAGAGGAGCTGGGGCAGGGGCAGCTTCCCTGGGCGCGGGGGCCTGTTCTGGATCTGACTCACGAACATCCCCACCCAGTGTGGAGTCACAGGGACCACCTGGTGCATCTCGGGAGACAGAAGAACCAGGTTGGGCTAAGGGAGTTCAGCACCTCAGGCCTGGCCCCATCACCATGGGGACTGTACTCACCTCCACTCCCATAGGCCTCTGTGGCTACTGGCTCTGGGCCCCGCAGTTTCCTCTTAACACGGGCATCTCGCTCCCTGGGAAAGACGATGATGATAGTGATGATGATACCACTTACCAGGTGCTAGACATTCACCCGACCAGGTGTCATTACTATACCCATTTTTCAGATGAAGGAACTAAAGGCCAGAGAATTAAATAACTAGAAAGTAGTAAAGCTGGGACTTATTCCCCACTTAGAACTTTCCAGTGGTTTCCTATTGCATTTAGAATAAATGGAAACTTCTTCCCAAGCTACGAGGCCATCCCACCTTGCTCTGGCCATCTTCACTAGCTGCCTTTCAGTCTTCTCTTCTGTCCCCAGTTCACCTGCTTAACTCATCCTTGTCTCCATTCAGGCATAACTTCCTCAAGGAGGTCGCTGAGCACCCATAGCACAACATGCCCTCCCTGGTAACATTTGTAATAGTTACACTGTTACATTTGTTAGGGTAATCTTGATTAATGTCTGTCTCTTCTGCCTTGAAGGCAAGGACCAGTTCAGGGGGCTGTACTCAGAATAAAAGCCAAAGTCCTAACTAACCCTTTACTGTTTAACATAATCTGTCTCCACCTCTCTCGCCATTCACGTGTGTGTTCCCACCTCAGGGCCCTTGCACATGCTGGCTCCACGCTCAGCATGCCGTTCCCAAATAGCCACATGGTTCCCTCCCACGTTTCTGTCTAGTCTTTTCTCAAAGGTCTCTTCTCAGTGAGGCCTTTCCAGGCCTCTTATCTAATAAATACCTCACTGCAATTCTTCCTTGCCTTCTTTTGTCTTTAGAACTTACCCCTAACATATATCACTGCTCTTGTTTAGTTGTCTGCTTTGCCCACCAGTGTATTAGTTCCATGAGGACAGGGCTTTCGTTTGTCCTCTTTACTGAGGCTTCTCCAGTGCCTAGCACTGTGCCTGGCACATAGGTGCTAAATAAGTATTTGTTGAATCAATGAATGAATAAATGTTTTTATTTACCATTAATGTCTATTAACTCCCCACTATGTGCTTGACACCTAGTGGGGGATTAATAAACATTTGGTGAATGAATGAGTGAATGAGTGAACGGTGCCCACCTCTTACAGTTCCTGCCATTCTCCCGGAAACCTTTGGCAAAGGGGTTGGCTGCAATCTTCAGTTGTGTGATCTGGGGGCACATATCCAGAGTCAAAGCTCCTGCAGCTGAGGCAGGGTGCCACCACCCACCCCCCTCAAGCAGGGTCACTCACCCGTGGGTTCTGGTAGGCTGTCACAGAGATGAACATGGTCTCAGGGAAGCGAAAGGAGGCAACGCCCCCCCAGTGTTGGCTGCAAAGCTGTGCGGCCCGCACTAGGTGTACGCGGGGCTGATACTTGTGCATGGAGTGCAAGATCAGCTGGGAGGGAAGAAACAGAAGTGACCCCTAGCCCTGGGTTCCAACCCCAACCCCCAGCCTGGGGTCCCAGCCTGGGCCTCACGTGGCCATGAGGGTCCAGTGTGCTGTTGGTGAGCTTGACCCGATGGAAAGATACAGGCTGCCGCATCCAGTGGGCACCAGTAGCAGGGGAGTCAGGGTGAATGTAGACACGGTCAGGCAGGCGGGGCTCGGCCTTGCCGCTGGGCTCCCAGCGCCGTCCCTGCCAACGGTAGCGAGCTCCGTCCACTGGCACCACATCCAGAAGGAACAGGTAGCGGGCCTCAGGGTCCAGGCCAGTGACTGACACTCGACAAGCAGGGAACATGCGTCTGGATGGGAAAGAAGACAGGAGTGCCTTGAGCTACCCAGCAGCCACAAGCAGGCACAGTGCTGACAAGGGGGCAGAGCCACCAGCTCAGAGTTTTGTCAGGGAACATTCGAGCTGGAGTTAGAACTGAGGGGAGGGCCTGGAAGCTTGTTCCATCCCATTTTATAGATAGGAAACGAGAGGCAGGTTAGGTGATCTGATCTGGTCAGGGTCACAAAAGTTGAAGCAGAGCTCGCAATCCTGACTCTGGGCCCTTCAAACTCCATTTCTCCTGGAAATCCTGCCAGGAGCCTCTTTGCTCTCCATCCTGATGATCTCACCTGATCTCCAGCACCATAATCTACAGCACTGGACAAACTTGCTTCAGGGAAGAAAGAAAGAAAAAAAAAAAGCCCTGGCTGGTGTGGCTCAGTGTTTGGAGTGTTGGCCCTTGCACCAAAGGGTCTCAGGTTTGATTCCTGGTCAAGGGCATGTACTTGGGTTGCAGGTTCAATCCCCAGCCCCGGTCAGGATGCATGTGGGAGGCAGCAACCATTGATGTTTCTCCCTCTCCCTTCCACTCTAAAAATCAATGGAAAAAAATGTCCTCCTGGTGAAGATTAACCAAACACACACACACATCCCAACCTTGCTTTCAGTGGAGAAGATACCATGCCAGGGCTCGAGTTCCTGGCCTAGATAAAGAGCTCCACAAGGTCACACACTGACCCCGGATCTAGTCATGTGCTGACAAACCTTAATGCTAACCCTGATCCTAGCCAGACTTCCCTGACGCTGGTCACTGGCTGGCCCTTGACTCTAGTTATAGTCTGAAGCCCAACTCCAGCCATAGACTGACCCCTTGATCTAGGCCACATACTAAGCTAAAATCCAGCCAGACTTTCTGGACATGGCCCAGACTGACCTATGACTCTTGCCTTAGGTTGGTCCCTAAACCAGCCACAGGCCTTTGCCACAACATGACCCGTGATCAGTCACTGAGTAACCCCTGGCCCAGACCACAACCACATTCTGAACTTAGGCAGAGCTCTAGCCCCCCTAGAAACCCTCAAACTGGCCCCATCACCAGGAACTCTGCCTTTCCCAGAGACGCCCCCCACCAGAACACACTGGGTCCTGTGACCCTGGCCCAGCCCCCTCACCTCCCAGCTTTGGTGATGATCATCTCTGTTCCCACAGAATTGAACTCTTTCCACAGCTCCTGGTTCTCCAGGCTCAGGCTGACTCCAGGGAGTGAGTGAAGGGCCTCTGGGGCTGGAGGAGACGGCTCAGTGCCCAGGGCTGGGGGCAGAGGGGGAAGAGGTGGGGGAGCCGCCAGGGTGCGGGGAGCAGCCTCAATCCCGGAGAGGAAGCAATCCAGTTTGGGAGTGTCCAAATCTGGAGATGGGGGGAGAATGAGGAGCCAGCCCAGGTCCACAGCAACCCTCAATCCCTACGCAGGAGCTCCTCCCAAAGCTCACCAGGGTAGCGGTAACCCTCTGCCAGGGCAGGCGGGAAGCTGGAATCGGTCACTGGCTGGGGGGGCCCAAGGCGGTAGCCGGTCCCCAGGGAGGGGTACAACTCTCTTGGGTGATACATGGAGTAGTCCTGTCTGGCCTCAGGTCTGGCTGCCTAGAGTCCCCTGGTGCTGGGAGATGCCCCCTTTATAGCTCACAGCTCAGCCCCTTCCAGACCCAGGATCACAGCCCCTCCCTCTTTGGGGCCCTGGAGTTGGGCTGGGGTGGAGACCCCTGGGGCCTGGAAGGGGTACAAGAGGGGGCCGGATACCTGGGCACCCTCCCCCGCAGGCTTCATTAGCCTCGACCCCCTGCCCCTCATTACATAATTAACTCCTCGGCCTGATTGATCCCCGGCACTTGGACAGGGACGCAGTTTGGCGCTTCCGGCCAGCTGGTCCCCGTTCCCACGGGGGGAGCCCCAGCTAGGGCTAAGCTACTGAGGGGGCGGGGCCTGCACCCTGGGATGGAGCCTGGAGTCCTGGGACAGACCTTAGCGGCTCAGACTCCTAGCAGGTGACCCCCACCACCCTCACTGGGAGGATGGGGCTTGGAGGGAACGAGCCGGCTGGAGGGATGGAGCCCGAGCATATTGTTACGCAGGGCACTGGAGTCCGCAGCCGAGGGCCGAACCCTGGAGCCCTTCCTGGTTTTCATTCTCCACCTTCATTCGTCTCAAAAGTTCACAGGTCTCCACAGCTCTACAGCCCCCAGCCGGCTGCTGCCTGGGTTTTTCAGAAGGTCCCGTGCTGGGGAACCCTGGGAACTACACTTCCCAGCAGACCCAGCGCCAACTTGGCCGCAGAGAAGATCGAGAGATGCCGCGGGGGCCGCTGGGTGGTGGCAAAACGCTAAGGTTGAGAAGACGATCAACCGAGATCAAGGTCTAGGGAGCCAGGGTGGGCTCCGGAATCCCGGGCAGTGAGACCTGTCCCGGGTCCTAGAGAAGATGGCTGAGGCCAGGCCCCAGGAGCGCAGACTCCCACCTTTAGCCGGTGCCTACCTACCTGCTGCCCCACTGGGGCTCAGATGGGAACAGGTCTATAGAGGCAGGATTCTGCACTTGAGTTTCCCCTTCCCGATTCCACATAAGCCTGGGGCTGTCTCCGCTTCATTGTTTTATTATATACAAACGCTACAGAACTAGGGGAGGGGACACGCGTGCGGTAAGAGGCGCCCAGTGGGAGGAGTTCACAGGGCAGACGCTGCACTGGGCTAAGAGAACAGCACACAGGGCCATATCGATAGGGTAGGAGGGGCGGGGAGAGGTTAAAAAATGAGATCCAAGCCAGCCAGATCGCAGGGAGGTGGGGGTGGTGGTGTCCCACCTTCTGATCTCCCCCCAAGGTCACAGTGCATGCAATAAAATATATGTACAGGAGCCGAGTCCTTCCTCTGCAGGGGCTCTGCGGGTCCAGAGCTCCCTTCCGGCAGGGAAGGGAAGCCAGTGGCGCCCCCTGGCGGCCAGGCCGGGCTGGAGCCACATGAGGCAAGAGTGGGGGTCAGTCCCAGCCGTTGTCTTTGATCATGTGGTTGAGTTCAATGATGTACTTCCCCTCTTTGTACTTCTGGCTGCTCTCGAAGGCCTGTTCCTAAAAGGAGGGGAGAGCCTGTCATCCCTGGAGCAAGGGCCTTACCAGCAAGGATAGAGGTTGGGGCATGGATATGACTGGCCCTATTTCATATCTGAGGAAGCTGTTACCCAGAGAAGCCAAGCCATCTGCCCACAGACACAGAGCTGGTAAGTGGCAGGGTCGAGTTTCTCACTAGTGGGATAGACAGAACTCCCTGAATAGCGGGTGCTTTTAAAAGCGCTAATGTTGGCTCTAACAATGAGGATATGTAAGTGTCTACAAGACCCAGGGATTACAAACTGGTAGCCTGAGTGCCAATGTTGGTCTACACGTGTGTTTGTTGGCCAGCAGGGAATTTAATAGAAATAACTGAATTACTAACATAGAGGCAGGCTGTGCTGCCTCCAGTATGGCACAGGCTGCCTCTCCCTTTGCCTCCAATCTATGTTGCCCCTTTTGCAGATCCACAGAATCTGCTTGGCCCTGCAAGCACTTGCGTTTTTGACCTCTACACTGGCCACCTCTTTGTTTTACAAAGTTCCAGGGAGGCCAAGCCACCTGCACAGGTACACAAAGCAAATCTGTGGCAGGGCCAGGGGTGAACTCTGGTCAGGGCTGCCTGTCTGTCTCTGCCTGGGGCATCCACATCACCACGGCCCCACAGCTCCAAGCAGCTGCAGTTTCCCAAGAGCATCTTCTGCTGCTGCATCTAATCTGATCTCCATAACAGTCTTGGGTGCCAAGTGGTGGCTTTATCCTCCACTGCCAGGTAAGGAAATGCAACTCGGAGCAGTGAAATCAGACCCTGGACAGCAGCAGTGGTAAGGAGGGCAGTGGAAAAGGAGGCACATGGACCCAAGCTGTGTTGCTGTGGGGTCTTGGGCAACCTCTCTGACCCTCTGAATGGTAATAGAAGCTGGGGTCAAGGGTTTGGAGTTAAAAACAAAACGAAGTAGGACTCTGGTCCCTATTATGTTACTTGCTGGATGTGTGACCTTGGGCAAGTTACCTAACATCTCTGGGCTTCCTTCTTTTGTAAAGTGAAGAGAAAGTAGACTCTACCTACAGGATTGTTGTAATTACTGTTGTGATGCACATAACAATAAGCATTTTTGGTAATAAATGGTAATTCTGATTATATCATCATCTCTAAAATGGGGTGCTTGTGCCTGTGAGGAGATGGATGGGTTAAGAGAGAAAAAAAAAAGGCTTTGTCTGATGTGAGAGATGAAAACATGGTCAGGGAATGAAAAGACTGTTTGACTTGTGTGAGCTGGGCCCATACACTCTGAAAGATTATCCGATGACTGCTTGTGATGTGAGGTCATGTCAAAAGCTAGCTTGGGGTCAGAGGTCACTGACTCACATATTTCCAGCCCAAAGTGGTCTTGCAGTTCTCGCAGTGGATATCAGCGACAGCATGAAGGCCTGTCAGCAGCACCCGCTCCTCGGCTGGCCCGCAGCCCACGTTCACCCTGTGGGGACATGGGGGCAGTCCCAGGGAGGGTCCCGCCATCACAAAGCCCAACTCTAGCTTGTATCCAACTGTGTCTGTCCTTAGCTTCTTGCCTGAACCAGGGGGCTTTGAGAGTCTCAGCATGGTGCCATGGGTCACAGGTCACAATAGAGGTCAGGAAAAGAAAGACAGGAGGCCAAATACTCACACAGAATTGAAGAGGTAGGCACGCCCCTGACTGCCCTGGAAGGACTAAAGGAAGAAAGGGAGAGAAGAGGGGGTCAGGGTTATTGGTGGGGAGCTGCCAAGCAGCCCTCAAGCCTCCCATTCCAGCCCCAACTATGATCCGGTTACCTTGGAGATGAGGTCGTCGTGGTTGGCCAGGTGAGCACGGCAGTGGGCACAGCTATACCTCCGGTGACAATCATCCAAGTAGGCCTGAAACGTCTTGGGTTTTGAAATCCGCACCATGGCGGGGGCCAGGGGCAGTGGCCCCACGCGGGGAGCGGCCCACGGAGAGCAGAGAGAGCCCAGTGCCTGTTGGGGAGGGAGTGTATTGTCAGGACCCCAGCCACACACAAGCAGGCACGCCCAGGGCCACGGGGACTCTCTCAGTGTCACACTTGGCTGCTGCCTCCTCTCCCCAGAGCCAGCAGCCTCTCCAGGGGCCAGAACTGGCTCAGTTTTGACTCACTGAAGAGGCCTCAAGTTGCATCATTGGGGAAACTGAGGCTAGGAGGAGCCCAAGATGAGTCACCCACCTGCTTTCAGCCTCACCCCAGCTGACCTGGCAACTGAAACTGGAGGAAGGGGCTCTAGAGTGGATGAGCTGTCAGCTCTGTTTAGGGGAGCAGGAAGTGGCTAGGAATTGGATGGTCTTTAGGACCTCAGCTGAACTGCGGGGGGCGGAGCTGGGGGGCGACTGCAAGTACCATACAGGGAGCTCACCTGGGGGAAAGGTCCCGCACCCGGAGGAGGCTGGGGCCTCCCCGAGGTTGGAGGGTCACCGAGGGGGGTGGAGCTCTTACCTGGGGACGCCGAACCTCGTCTATGCCGAGGGGCTCTTACCTGCATCGCGGAGCCTTACCTGAGACCCGGGGCTCACCTGGGGCGCGGGGTGGGGGGCGGGCGCCGGGGAAGGGGACAGTCCTCGCTGGCGGGGCGGGGCGCGGGGCGACGCGCAGCCCTGAGGATGCGGGCCTCACCTCGCCTGGGCGCGCGGGAGCCCGGTCCGCCGGGGTGGCTGGCCTGGGAGTGGGGGGCCCTGGTGGGCGCCGTCCCCCACCCCGGCCCGGTTCCCAGTCGCCGCGACTTGTTTACACCGAGACCAGCTGCTGCCGCCGCTGCGGCGGGAGGGGGAGGGGGCCAGCCCCTGGGCCCCGCGGCGCCGCGGCCAATCGGCGCGCAGCATGCAAATGAGGGGGCGCGTCACACCGCGGCCAGCGCAGGCCGGCCTACCCTGCCCCCGCTCCGGCTCGGCCGCCCGGAAATGCGGCTGCCGCCCGCAGTCCACTCGCCGCCCAGCGGCCCGGCCCGGCCCGGCCCGGCCCGGCCCGCCGCCCCTCGGGCCTCCCGCGGTTCTTGAAGGGGCACGTGTCTGAGGTACCTGACCTGCGCGGGGTTCGGAGGGGCACGGTGTCTGGATCACGCCCCCGGGGACAGAGTAGTCATAATGGTCTGCATTGCCCACCGCCCGGGCCCACCCTCCATCCCCGCTGCAGCGTCTGCTGCTGTTCGCGTTGTGCCGAGGTTGTCCGCCTGCAGGAGGCAGAGGTGGCTTCTCGCTGTGGTCCAGCCCGCGGTCTGGGCCATTGCACCAGGGACAGCCGCGGAATGCAGGAGCTAAAGGTGTGGTCGGTTAGACCCGGGACAGCGCCTGGGAACAGGCGAGCCCGGCTGAGCATCACCTCCTCCAGGTGGCGGCTCCTCCGATGCCCGTCCTGCAGGCGGAGCTGGGGTCTGCTGTGGGCTCCCCTGAGTGTTGACACACGTGGGCCATGCTAACCTTGTTGTGTTCCCTGCACGGGCCCCAGGGCCCGGCCGGGCCTAGAGTCGTCCATAAGCTTGTAAAAGCCGGTTTCGTCAATGAGTGACAGACCTACCGGCTGGAGAGGGCTGGGGAACTGGGAGCTTCTATAGCAGGAAGCCTGGGCGGGGAAGGTTGGCGTGGGAGGCAGCAGGTGGTGCTGAGGACCCACCGTCCCCCATGCCCACCTGTGCAGCCAGGTGTGGAGGCTCAGGGGTCAGCCAAGGCCCCCGCTGTGGGCCTGGCGCTCTCAGAAGAATGGACCCATTATCTGTGGCTCTGAAGGGACATTCCTGAGGAGAGTGGAGGCCAGGCTGGCACAGGGTGTGGCATTACTCTGGGTCTGGAATGTGGTTGAACCAGTGGGTCAGGCTAGTTCCGGGTCCCAGACTCCGGCCTTAGGCTGCCATCTTTAGAGTTTTCTAGCATCTCTGACACCCGGACACCCTCTACCCCCTAAAAAGAATGCAAAAAGGCTTGACTAAAAATAAAATATTTATTGGGAAAGAGAAACATTGTTGAGGGCAAGGGCCTCAGGCTTAGGAGACGGGGGCCGCTGCTCTGTGGTTGTCCAGGTAGCGCCTCAGGGCTGTGGGGTAATCAGTCATGACGCCAGTGGCCCCCAGACTGTAGGCCACTTCAAAATCCGACTCTTCATTAAGGCACCAGAATACCACCTGAGGGGGGAGAGAGGCATCGTTTCCAAACAGCTTGACCTGGAACTCCCCATTGCACCCAGCTGGTCAGGGCTCTCTGTGGAGGCCTCTCCGCAGCGGAATGCTGGGGCGCTGATTGTTCAGTTTCCAGAAATTTTTCAAATTGGTTTTGGACACACCCATTATTAAATATTAAATTGCAGACTTGCAATTCCGTAAACCGTATTAAAAACAAAGGCAATAAAATCTAAAAACTCATCACTTCCTCATACTTCCATTTTACTATCACTATGCCCTGGAGATGATTTATGTCTGTCGAATGTGTCCGGTGGAAATACTCTGCAAGAATGTGCTACCTCGCATCTCTTCCCCACTCCGTCCAGTGACTTCATACTGGTAGCCTGAAATCGGCCGAGGCAGTATATACGCCATGGAAAGCCAGTGGTGGGCTGTTTGCCAGTAGGCCAGCGCCGCCGGCCTGCCTGCACCTGCTGCTGCTCTCCCTGCCCTGACTCCTGAGTCCTCTCCTGTGGGCACCGACATAGGTGGGACCGGGATCTGTGCCCTGTGCAGGCCAGTGGACCTCTGGGTTTCCTAGTGTGACAGCTGAGCGTTCAGGTCCAGCCTCCTAGAGTTGAGGTGAAGCCCCCAGGAGTGGGAGGGCTCATCCTCACTTACCCTCGTCCAATCAGTGGCTGGTCTGTAAGCTCTTCCATCCATCCCCACTGTTACCACTGGAGCCCAAATCCTGTCCGTGGCAGCATCAGCCTCCTCATGAGACTCTGCTTCCACCGTGGCCCCCACAGTCACTTCGCCACACGGATGACCCTCACTCAACAAATCTCAACTGGGTCAGGGCTCTTCCCTCAAAAGCTTCCCCTCCCTTTGGGCAGAAGCCCAGGCTCCTTACGGAGGAGGCCCGTCGCCTCTGCTGCCTTCTCCAGCCCGCCTGGTGCCGCCTCCTCCGGGCTGCCGTGGCGGGAGCCCTCTCTGCTTCTCAGACTGCCAGCCTCTAGCTCCTCTGGGCCTCCCCACGGGAGCCTCCCGCCTGAGTGCTCTCCCTTGTCCGCCCCTGGAGCCAGCGTCTCACTTCTCCCAGAGGCCTTCTCTGACCCCACAGGCCACCGCACTTGCCTTTCCTGTCCACGAGCTGCCCCTGTGCTGGTGATGGCCTGCTTCCTTCCCCTCCTGCCCCGGTAAACTCCCTGCTCAGTACCGTAGTGCCCGTAGTGCCCGTAATATATGCTCAACCAAGGTTTGCTAATTAAATGACCTGGTCAAAGCTGAAGGTTGGGAGCGGGAGGAGGTGGGCAGGCTCCTGTTTCTCTACTGTCTTTGCCCAGCCCCTCATCAGGGGTCAGGACAGTTCAGTACATCACCATAATGGCTAGCATTTACCAGGCCCTTGCTAAGTACCAGTGACATACCCAGAAGAGCTAACTCTGTCATTATCCCCATTTACAGTGAAGAAACCAGGCTCTGAAGGTGACCTGCCCCAGCCGCCAGCCGGTCAGCAGCAGAGCTGTGGCTGGAACGCTGTGCCAGCCCACGCCGGGAACTGAGGTAGCGAAGCCTCACCTGCACTCCTCGCTGCTCCAGGTGTTGGATCAGACTTTTCCTCATGATGAGCCTGGTGGGGAGGGGGTGGCCAAGGTCAAGATGGGGGGGACTGAGGAGAAGGGCGGAGGCAGGTCTCTTTGGGGACACTCCACCCAGCCGTCTCGCCCACCTCACCATTTAGTAACCACGGCTGTCAGCTTGTTCAGCCCCGAGCAGGAGAATGGGAAGTAGGTCCTGTGGAGAAGGGGTGCCGTGGTCAGTCCATGGGTCTCTCTCCGTCACGGGGGTGGAGAGTGGGGGTGGTTGTGATCCCTGACCAGTGACACCTACCCCCCTCTAAAAGAACCTTTGCAGCCCTGGCTAGTTTGGCTCAGTGGATAGAGTGTTGGTCTGTGGACTGAAGGGCCCCCGGGTTCAATTCCGGTCAAGGGCTCGATCCCCAGTAGGGGGTGTTCAGGAGGCAGCTGATCAGTGATTCTCTCTCATCATTGATGTTTCTATCTCTCTCTCCCTCTCTGAAATAAATTTAAAAATTTTTTTTAAAAAAGAACCTTTGCAGTTGCCCAGACAAAGAATCCACCCTTTGTTCAGTGAGATCTACTCCTACCTCCTTGACTCCATGCTTTGAGGGTGTGCCCGCCCCTCCCTGTTTCTCAGAAGCGGAAACTCAGTCTTGGAGAGTTTGATTGACTTGCCCGAGGTCACGTGCAAGGCTGTGGTGGGGCCAGGGCGGAAACCTAGCTAGATTCCCAAGCTGGACACAGTCTGGAGGTCCTCCCGGCTGGGCCTGACCAGCTTCTGAGAACAGACAGCGTTTAATGGGTCGGCTACTTGCCCCTGCTTGTCCCACTCCAGGGGAGACTTCAGAGCCCCGCCACAGTGTCCCAGGGCAGGCCAGGCCCCGGGCTTCTAGCTGGATCACCTCGAGCAAGTTCCAGAAGCTCTGAGCCTCAGATTCTCCATGTTCTGTGGGTCATGATTCCTATAACTCCTGGGGGTGCTGCCAAGTAAAGCTCAACTAACGAAAGGGTGTGGAAACACTGTAAATCCTGCATAAAAATTCTATACACAAAGTTCTGTAGAATAATGATGTCTTTGTAGCAAAGGGTTGTGGGGGCTGGCTGGGCGCTTCTCATGACAGCAGAAAGCACTGGGCCACCACAGCCGAGTTCTCTGAGAGCAGGTGGGGGAGGGGGGGCTGAGAGCTGGCGAAGTATCCACATTCCGCATAAGTCACCCAGATGTTACTTTGTTAATCCTTGTTTCCCGCAGGAAAACACTTGCTTTTCCTTTGGGGCATCAGAGTGATGCTACAATTAACATGCGTCTCCCGAGCCAGACTGTACGCTGAGGGCCTTGCCCCACCCACACTGGTCTTTATTACTGGTGTTCCTGCACCTGGAAGAGTCGGCAGTCAATAAATACTAGGTGGATGAATGGATGAGTAAGTGAACCTTTTGTCCCAAAACTCTATCCACACCTACATACCAGTACATTTGCACTGAATTTCAGAGGGTTCATGGTCCTCTTAGTATCCATGAGAGCTGGGTGAGAGCCCCTGTCTTCACAGTGCTGTGGGGGTTATCCTGAAGGTGGCTGGGGACCCTACAAAATGGGGCTTGAGATGGGGGTGTTTTTCTAAGGACAGAAGCAGCTGGAAGCCTGGGGAGGATGGAGAAGGGAGATGGGGACCTGTAGGTACCTGTTGATGATGGTGGGCAGGAAACACAAGAGGAACTTCTCAGGGATAGGGACGAAGGGCAGCAGCCCCAGGTAATACAGCAGTAACAGCCGGATGACTCGGCATCTGGTGAAGGAGAGCGGCATCTCGGGGTTCTGGGAGGCAATGGGGGGGTGAAAGGAGTCAGTCTGCTCCTGGGAGAGCAGAGAGGCTTGGGCTGCAGGAGGAACAGCTTTGGAACATTCAGGAAACCCTACTATCTTCGGGATCAAAGCCACATCTTGGCCCAGCTCTCAAGGCCTGAACGCACCCTCCCTGTTCCCAGCAGCATGACTTGACTTGGCTCACATACTTCCTCCACCACCTCACCTCTCCAAATCCCCCAGAACCCCCCAGACCCCGCCAGCCTAGGCCCCCAGGTTGGGCAGGGCTCCAGCCCCTGGGAGGAGGGGCTGCAGGAGCAGGGAGGGAAAGGGCCTCACAGCAGCCTTGCACTTCTTCATGATTGAGCTCTTCTCTGAGGCCCAGATGGTGATTTCATTGCGGTCAAAGTGCCTCACCAGGCTGGCTATCTGGAAGGAGGAGGAAGGAGATGAAAGGGAGTTAGGCCTCTCCCCAGGCCGGGCCCTCCCCACCGTGCCCACAGCACCACCTTGTGAATGAGCTTCTCGTTTTCCTCTTTGACCTCCACACTCATGGGCATGCGAGGGAACCTCTGGAAAACATCCTCCAGACGCACCATGTGCCTGTCTGACCCATGTGCGAAGTGGCCTGGGGGTTATGGGGAGAGAGCAGAGGAGGACGGGTGGGTGGGAGTGGGAACCCAGGGGACGAGGGGCAAGTTCCAGAGCAGAGAGGGCAGAGGTTGAGGCCATGGCCCCTCAGCTGGCCCAGCCCGGGCTCACCCCCATGCTCTTACCTGGTGAGAAGTAAACCTCCAGCTCCTCCTTGTAGAGGGGCAGCTCCTGGGGAGGCAGGGGCATGTCACCAGGAGGCTCAGTGGGGGCTCCCTGGGTCTGGGGGGGCTAGGGCAAGGCCCACCTCAAAGTCCAGGCTGCTCACATCCTTGTTCACGCCTGACTGGCGGGACAGGTTCTCGTCGTGGGAAACCACCACCACACCGTCCCGGGTCAGCTGACAGTCCAGCTCCAGGAGGTCTGAGCGCTGGGCCATGGCGCTAAGGGAGCGAAAGTCAGTGGGCTGTGGGGCACAGGGTGGTGGGAGGTTCAGGGGAGCGGGGGGGGGGGGGGGGGTGGCAATTTAAAGCGGGATATGCAGCCGGCGCGATGCCTCCCGGGGCTCCATCACCCAGACTAGGAAGTGCATGGCACCCCTTGGCTTCAGGCCGAGCACAGCTGGCACGACCTCGCAGCTCGGCTGGGCGGGCGCACTCACTTCTCCATGGCCTCCATGGTGTTCTCCAGCCTCTCTCCAGATCCTGTGTGGGGCAGCGCGGTGGGTCCCTGGGGCTGGGCCCCTTCCTCCCCCCTGGCCCCTGCCTCATCACCCCGTCAGCCCAGGTGGGCAGCCTCCTTTCCTCCTTCCACATCCTGCCCTGTCACCTGCTCTCCTCCTACCTCGGTCTGCCCTCTTCCTAACATCTGGCCCCTTAGACCAACCCTCTCTGCTGTCCACCTTGGCACGTGTCTTGCTCTTCCTAGTTCACCCTCAGTAGCCTACAATCCCCCACCCCCCAGCTCACCTCCCCGGTGGGCCCCCAGGCGGGGACAGAAGGCCGGAACCCCAGGTGTGTGCAGCAGGCGAGGCCGGCGCAGGAAGAAGATGGAGAGCACGGCATAGCTGCCCAGGGCGGGCAGGGCATAGTACAGCACAGAGCTCATGGCCCCTGCCTCCCGGCTCCGGCTGCCGCCAGCTCAGCTGTCGCCGGTGAACTGTGTTGCCTTGCCGATTGCCTGGCTGATGTAGGCTGATTCCACCACTGGTCACCACCACGCCCCTGGGACCTGCTCAGCCTGCTGCTGGCTCAGCGCCAGGCTGCAGGGCTCAGCTGGGGATGGAGTACAGGCGGGAGGCGAGGCCAAGCAGCTCTGGCCCTCACACCGCAGACCCTCCGCAGATGGCAGCGCCCCCTCTGCTTGACAACACTGGGGAGTCAGGTTCCCCCACACATCTGCTAGAACCTCCCCCCTGACCACTTGTGCATGTGGCCAGGGGCTACCATCCCTTCCATTCTAGAAAATCCAGGGGTGTGTAGGTGCCGGAATCACCCCCGAATCACCCCAGCCAGTTAGGAAGACATCAGAGAGGGGAGCGGACGGTGGCTGAGGGGAAAAGTGACCCCCACTCTGTCCAGGAGGTGGAGCTTCTTACACTCCCATCTTCAACCCTGGCCAGCGGGGGGGCCAGAGGTGCCCGGGCCAGGTAAAGCCACAGCTGGAGGCAGCTGGGCTGGAGTGTCAGTCTTCAAAGCAGCCATGGCGAGGGGCACGGCATCGGCAAACACAGACAGAGCCAGGGCCACATATACACATCTCTATATTTATATATTAGATACAGGCACAGGCGGGCAGGGGCCCGGGCTCTCCACGCCCCCGCCTCCACTTCTGCTCACCCACACACAGAAGCAGCACGAGTTAGATGTGGCAGCTTAGGGGGAGGGGGCTTAGGCAGGGCCCGGCTCCTCAAGGATACTAGCCCTTGAGCCTTAGGAATGTTCCTTGAGGGGAAATGGGTGGGGTTTGAATGAGGTGAGTGGGGCATGGCCGGCCCTGAGTCCCGACTCAGTGCGCCCTATCCCCCACCGTCCCTCAGGAGGTCACAGGGCAGCTGGAGCCCTTCGATTCCAGAACCACCAGAGACTGGGACAGCTGGGGGAGAGGAAGGCCGAGCAGCTGAGGGGAATCTTCTTTGGGGCCACCTGAGCCACAGGTCCTAGGAGCGGGGAGGGAGGGGGCCTGGGCCTGCCTGAAGCCGGAGGCCCGAGCAAAGCGAGGGAAGATGGCCAGGCCCGCCCTGTCCCCGACCTGGGCTGCCGGGGTCCGGGCTGGGCACAGTGTCCATTTTCTAACAGTCCAGCAGGGGAGGGGCAGACAGGAGGCAGGGCCTAAACGAAAAGGCAGGCAGGAAAGGAACCATTAGCACCAGGAGAGCACCTGCCGGAGCTCTGACCTCAACCCCTTTCGTTTCATCCCTACAGTTGAGTGAGATGTGCCTGTTTCCTCATAATGGGGACAATCTTAGTACCTGTCTCATGGTACTGCTGCAAGGGTGAGATGAGCTCATACACAGAAACATCTAGAACAATGCTTAGTGCTCTGTGTTTGCTCTCATTATCAGGACTGTCCCCAGGAAATGGAGCTGCAGAAGTGAAGTGTCTTGCACAATATCACACAGCTCTTACTACGTGTCAGACCTGGGGTTGGAGCGCAGGTGTGTCTGCCTGCCCTCTATCAGGCTCCAGCTGGCGAAAGACCGGAAGTGACGAAGGAGGGAAGAGCAGTGTGGGTCAGAGTCCCCCCAAGGTGTGTGAACTGCTGACCTGGGCACCAGGTGTGAGAAAGCGTGGTATCTGGGTCAGGCTGAGAGCTGCTCGCTCCTCCCAAAGCAATTGGGGCCCCACCTGCCGTACTGGGAGGGGCAAAACCTGGCTCCGGTCCCCAGATGGGTGAGAGGGGCCTTCAGTGACCCCTAGGGCTGGAGGCAGCAGGGTGTGGACAGATGGGAGACATTTGGGGCTGGGGGAAAGGAGGGACATCAAGACTGGCAGGCCACAGGTCTACGGCCTGGGCAGGCTCTGGCCCTTCTGTTGCGACCACAGACATGGATCATGGGCATGAGCTTTGACTGTACAGGATGTTTGGTACCCTGGTCTCAGAGTGAATCAGCGCGTGGGCGGTGGGGCGCACTCACCCAGCCCCGGGGAACGGAGGCATCTGTTCAGGTTAGGTGGCCTCCAGCACCCCAGGCTGGAAGCGGGCTGTCTCCTGGAATATGAGCTCCTTCAGCCGCTCCTTGGGTAGATCATCCAGCTCCATGTCAAAGGTGAAAGGTTCCTCGGCCACTGGCTAGGGTGGCAAAGATGTGAGGCTCAGGCCAGATACTGAGGGATGCCTACCCACCCACTTACCCACCAGGCCTGCTCCTGGTGGCTGACCCACCTCATCTGTTGGGTCGTAGTACTGCTCCAGGTAGGGGTGAGCCAGGGCTTCTTCTACTGTGATCCGTTTATTAGGGTTAAAGGTCAACATCCGGTCCAGCAGGTCAAGGGCTAAGGAAGGGCAGGAATCAGGGGTCAAAGGGAAGGCTCGGGAAGCTCCCAGAAGTACTGTTTTGCTTCTCTGTGCCCAGGGGGCCTGTCTACTCAGGCAGCTGCTGGGCTTGCACCCAGCTTTCACCCCCCCGTCAACCCCCATGTCGCTCTCACCTTTGGAGTCTGACTTGGGGAAGAGCTTGGCCCAGGCCACCTTGGTCTTGGAAGGCAGAGACTGCAGGTAGTTCCGGGCCTTCATGTTGATGATACAATTCAGGTCCTCTTGGGATGGGGAACCCAGGATGCCTATGGGTAGGGCAGGTGACTTGGTGAGAGATCCTCTCTCCCTTCTGGGAACAGAAGGAGCCAAGAACAGGAGCTCCCACAACCCATCCCATGCCCTGAGAGTTATCTCCAGCCAATACTATGATGATGAAGCCAGGGGTCTGGACACGGGCAGCCCTCAGTTCAGATCTCAGCTCCAGCACTTCCTTGCTTTTTCCATGTGCCAGCGGGAGAGCATCTATATCACTGACATCCTGTGAGGTGCTGCAGAGGCTCCAAATGTGGTGGGACCCCTGATCCAACTCCCACACTCACCAACCCTGACCCCAAAGAAATCTCACTTCCAACAGACTAACCTCCCTTCCCCTCAGCTGGCCAGGCCCCCTCACCCAGAATGTGGTTGAGCTGGTCCAGGTAGTGCTTGCCAGGGAAGATGGGCCGGTTGGAGAGCATTTCAGCCAGAATGCAGCCCACAGACCAGATATCGATGGACTTGGTGTAGCCCTGGGGGGGGGAAGGGGGGGAGGGAGAAAGTGGTGGGCCCCGGGCCAGCCTCAACAGGTCCCTGTTGTCTGGGCCAAGCCACCCCCCGAACCTGGATTCAATGCTGCAGGAGGCAGAGAGCAGAGCCTGGGAAGAGCTAGTGCTTAGCTTCTTTCCAGACCCCAAGGACCAGAGTAATGTGACCCGGCCCAGGGGGTCCCTGCCTGGCTCAGAGGTAGCTCCAGGGCTTCCGGGGACCTGGCCCCTTCCCTTTGGGGGTGGGTCCCCTACCTTGGAGTTCAGCATGATCTCTGGGGCCCGGTACCAGCGAGTGGCCACGTATTCTGTCAGGAAGCCAGTGTGGTCATGCTCGGGATCGGCGATCCGGGCCAGGCCAAAATCGCAGATCTGGAATCCAACCGGGGCTGCTAAGCTTGGTGCTCAAGGCCTCCCCGCCCTAGCAGTCATTTCGCCATGCCCCTGCCCATGCTGTTCCCCTGGCTGGCAGTGCCCTCCTGCTCCGGGGGGCTATGAGTCAAATGGAAGCCCCAGACCCCGGCGGGAGGAGGGAACAGGCACCCAGTCCCCGGACCTTAAGGTCGCAGGTGGTGTTGATGAGCAGGTTGGAGGGCTTTAAATCCCGGTGGAGCACGTTCGCTGAGTGGATATACTTGAGGCCCCGCAGGATCTGGTAGAGGAAGTAGCAGACGTGGTCGTTGCTCAGCTGCTGGCTTTTGAGCAACTTGTACAGGTCTGTCTCCATCAGGTCCTGCACAATGTAGCTGAGGATGGTATCGGAGACCCCACAGGAGGGGGCAGCAGGAGGCACTTGGTTAAGAAGAACGGGCTCTGGTGACTAGGCCCCGCATGCCCTCCAGCTGGCGCCCCTCAGACTCAACAGATCTGCCAACCCCCATTACAGGCTGGGCAAGGCCCAGGCTCTCGGCCTCTGCTGCATCTCAGCTGGTGACCTGAGCAAAAGCACTTCAGTTCTGCAGGAGGCAGGACAACTCCAGCGAAGAGCAGCAGCTCTGGGGTTCACCTGCTGTGTCTGAAGTCCCCACCCCCTGCTCATTGGTTTTACCACCTCAACCTGTCTGCACCTCTATTTCCTCGTCTGAAAAGTAGGAAAAGAAGGGTTCTTTCGAGAGTGGTGGTGACGACGAGATGAGATGACCCATGTAAAGAAGCCAGCCCAGTGCTTGGCACGCTGTAAGTGTTCAGCAACATGAACTCGTGTTGCTATCATACATGCCTGAGCCACATGGCTGTTGAGAGGGTTAAATGAGATAATGTATGCATACCATCTGGCATGCAACAAATGTTTGCTTAAAAATAAATGTCTACCTTATGGGAATGGTTTGTGCAAGGCAAGTGAGGAGACACTCCCAACAGCACGCTCCTGTTCAAAGAGTGCTTGGCCGTGCATCAGAAGAGAGAGGAGTAAATGTCCTTAGGTAATTTAAGATTAAACTTGCATGCATGCATACATACATACACACACGTCTCTTGGCTTGTCTCTACAAGAATAAGGGCTATCTTCTAGAATCAGCCCCACAGGGCCTTCAGAGAACATGTGGGCCAACCCTGTTTTATAGATGAAGGTGCTGAAGGTCATGCGGCGAGCTGGGAGTGAGCGTGGAGGTTTCCTGCCCGCAGTTTGTGGTGGGGGCCTGCAGACGCCCGGTACCAATCCCCATGCTTGGGTGGAGAACTGGGACTGACGGGGTGGGTGGAGTGGGGGAGAGGTGACAGTATTAGAAGCTGCTAACAACAGAGGCAGGCAGGAAGTGGACAGCAAACTAGGAAAGTGATATGGGGGGAGGGCAACACAGGCCAGGCTGGCCCTCCCTGGGCAAGGTGCAAGGCCACAGGTGACTGGGTGGGGCTCCCAGCAGGAAGTCCTGGAGAAAGGACAGGGTTTCTTTTGGGGGAGGGGCAGAGGCAGCAACTGAAGGCTTTCTGAGCCTCAATCTCCTCATGTACGAAAGGGAGCCGAGACCTGTCTCATCGGGCAGGTGGGGGGTAGAATTCGAAATGTGAAAGCCCTGGGCAGGCACAGCGCCTGACGCATAGTAGGCCCTCAGAGAGGGGCAGCTTTCTTCTTGCCTCCCAGGCTGAGGACCCAGAGGGGAAAGAACCGTCTGTTAAACAAGAACTGGCTGTGGGCAGAGGCTGGGTCCTGTCACAATAGTGGACATATCAGGAGACAAAGCCCCATGGAGACCATCTTGCCCAGACCCCACAGCGGCAGAGCAGAGAGAGCAGACGTGCCCCAGGCCACACTGCCTGGCTGCAGCAGGCCAGGATTCACCCGGGGCAGCCCAGCCTCCGACCTCCTGTGGCCTCTTTTCCGCTAGGTTTCTCTTACTGGGCTTATTCTGGAGGGTGACAGGGAAGAAGGAAACAGAAAGAAACCCAATGTTCCCCCAGCCCAGCTCTGAGGCCGCCTGGCAGCCAGCTGGCCAAGTGAAGGATACACATCCCTCATGGCATCCAGGGTAGGTGCCCGAAGAATGTCTCGGATGCTGATGACATTCTCGTGGCGGAAGCGCAGCAAGATCTGGATTTCCCGCAGCGTGCGCTGGCAGTAGGTCTGGTGCTCAAAGGGGCTGATTTTCTTGATGGCCACGCGTGTCTTGCGGACGTGGTCGTAAGCTGAGCTGAGAGGGCCAGAGAGGTGGTGTTGGTGTGGTCCTACAGAGGGGGAGTCCAGGCCGGCTGGCCCCACCCAGGCCGTGGCCGGGAAGGGAGGGAGCCGAGAGGGCTCTGGCCAAGTCGTAAACAATGCTGGTTCCTTCCTGCTGCGAAGGCCTGCGCTCTCCAGGGAGAAAGCTGGGGACCGGCCAGGCAGCCCTTCGGTGACTTCACAAAGAGAGGAAGAGCGCCGCTCAGACTTCCCCTCTCTGCAGCCCGCTCCCTTCGAGCTGCCCTGCCCCGCCCCGCGATGGGCTCCCGCAGCCCAGGACAGGTCGGGGGCTGGGAGACGAGTGCAGGGCAGACAGTGAGGCAAATACCGGGAGAAGGAGGGAGTCACGGGGGCTGGAGGGAGGCATGAGGCAGGCAGGTCTGGCAGGGCAGCAGAGCTGTTCCCCATGAACAAAGCCCAGGGCACACCGTTGGGAGGGGAGAACGCACAGTCCCCCTCCCCCCCCCGAAGTTGCGGGAGGCGCTCCCGGCCCAGCCCAGCACTGCCCAGCCCTGTGCGCTGCGCTCTCCCGAACCCCTCGCCGGCCTCCCCGGGGGCACCCCAGGCATCCCCCCCAGAGGAGGGTCCGCACTCCCTCTCCACTAAGGGCGGCACCGTCCCAGATCCCATTCTCCTCACCGCACCCCCGTGCACAGGGCCCCGGGCCCCGCAGCTCCCCCACACCCAGGTCCCCTCCCTTCACCGCGAAGAGGCCGGTTCAGGCTCCAGCCCCTCCTGGGCGCACGCAGAGGTCCTCTCCCCGGGCGCTCCCAGTCCGGCCGACCCCCGCCCCTCGGGACGCCCGGACCTCCAGGCGCGGAGAGCACCCGGCACCCGGGCCCTCCCGGCCCGCAGCCCCCGCCCCGCCGCAGCCCCCGCCCCGGCGCCCCTGCCCGGACGCCCCTCACCTGACCATGCCGTACGCGCCCTCGCCGATGTACTGCAGCTGCGAGTAGCGCGGGCCCACGTCGAACGGCTGCCCCTTCACGACCTCCACGTCCCCCGCGACCCCCGGCCCGACCCCCTCGGCGCCCCGGGGCTCCCCGCCCCCGCCCCCCTGAGCCGCCGCCGCCGCCATCTCCACTCCTCCTCCCGCCGCCCGCCTCTCCCCGCGCCCCGCCCGCCTCGCCCCGCGCCCCGCCCGCCTCTCCCCGCGCCCCGCCCGGACCCCGCCCCTTCCCGCCGCCTTGTCACCCGCGGAGCCGCGCGCAGGCTGGTCCCCGCGCGTCCCCGACCCGCGCGTCCCCGCGGCCGTCACGTGGCCCCGCGGGCGCGCGCGGCGTTCCCACGGCTGGTACCTGGCCTCCGGCGCCCCGGCTGGGGCCGCGGCTGCGGGGCTCCCAGCGCTCCCGCCTCCCGCCTCCCGCAGGACGGCCCGCCCCGCCCGCCTTTCCGCGCGCCCAGCGGGGAGGCCGGGAGCTGCCTGCGGCGGGGACTGGGTTTGCTGGAAACACACCAGGAGGCTTTTCTCAAAAACAGCAAAATAGGCAACATCGCTGTTGTCACTGGAGTTCGCAAAACTGAAATGCTGTCAAGATGTCTTTTTTATTGAATTTATTGGGGCGACATTGGTTAAAATTATATAGATTTCAGGTGAACCATTCTATAATATACATCAGCTGTAGATAGTGGTGTGTGTTCACACCCCAAGTCTCCTTCCATCACCTTTTTTTTAAAAAAAATTTTGTTGATTTTTTAGAGAGAGGAGGGGAGAGGGATAGAGTTAGAAACATCGATCAGCTGCCTCCTGCAGGCCCCCCACTGGGGATGTGCCCGCAACCAAGGTACATGCCCTTTACCGGAATCCAACCTGGGACCCTTGAGTCCGCAGGGCGATGCTCCATCCGCTGAGCCAAACCGGTCAAGGCTCCTCCCGTCACCTTTTACCCCCATCCTCTCTTCTACCCCCATACCCTCTTCTGCCTCCCCCAGCCTCCGTAAGGCCGTCATCTTTTGATTCTGTACTAGACTTTATAGTTTGCACACGTAATTGATCGCTTCAGTTTCTTCGGACAGCTCCACAATCTGGGGGTCACCTTATGGTTTTAGCTGGACAAGTGAGGCCATGCCTGTCTTGTTCTCCGGTTTTGCAGATGGGGGACCTGGGAGTTGGGGAGCTGAGACTTAACAGGATATCTTCTGACACAGAGGCAGGCAGGGCTCTTTTTAATTCCATTCTGTCTCCCAGAGTCACAGACTGTCAACAGTGAAGACCGGGCCCTCAGAGACGGTCAGTCCAGCCCCTTCACTTCGCAGGGAAGACGGGAGCTGGTGTGCTCGCTTCGGCAGCACATGTACTAAAACTGGAACGATACAGAGAAGATTAGCATGGCTCCTGAACAAGGATGACATGCAAATTCGGGAAGCGTTCCATAAAAAAAAAAAAAAAAAAGATGGGAGCTGGAAGTTTCAGAAAAACATTTGCTGGCCTTCAGTAAGTAAGCACTTTGTTTCTTTATTAAAAGCTGGGAGGAGGTCCTTATATGTATTATAGATCAAGAGACAAAGTGGGCCAGTAATTATGATTCTGAAATTGCTCATAATTGGATCTATGACCGGGCACTCTAATTCAGATTAATGAGACCAAGTTGCTGGCTCCCAATAGCCCACAAGTCAGTGAAGGTTCAAGAGGTGCTAATTAGATCAGTGTTTCAAAAAGTTACTCATTTGATAAGCTGTTGAATGGCACTGTGCGCAGAGCTCCGAGCTAGGCGCTCTGGCTGATGGAAGGTTATGGTACAGTGTGAATTAGTGGTTAAGAGCCAGAGCTCTCTGGAGCCGCATTGCCCAGGTTAGAACCCCACCTTTGCCATTTACTCACTGTGTTACCCTGGGTGGGTTCTCCACTGGCCTCTCTACTCGTGGAGTTTACGTATAATCTATTGAAAAGATGCACATACATAAATCAATGTAATACAAGATACATGGATGTGATACATGGTGTGTGAGCTGGGGCTGGGTGAGGTCACTCTAGAGAAGTGAGAAGGGAGTAATGGAGGAGGTGGCATTTGCATCATTGAAAAAGAAGTAGGGTTTCGGAAGGTCGGGGTAGAGGAAAGGCATCAAGAAGAAGGAGCCGCATGAGTCCCGGCATAGAGGCAGGAGCACGATTGTCCAGTGTGGTGCGGTGTGAGGGGTTAAGGGGAGTTCGGGCTGGGCAGGTGGGTTGAGGCCAGATCGAGGAAGGCCTTGGATTCGGGCCAGTTTAGATGTTACTCAGGAAGCAGGAAAAGCCTTTGAGGGACTTTTGCTCGACCATTTTGCAACGTCAGGAGAATACAGTGACTCAGAGGAACGCCATGGATTTCAGCATGGAGCCATGTTTCCTGAATGGGAGTGAGTGTCCTGCCTTAGGCAAGGCTGGTCTATCCAGAGGGGTGCCTGCCACCTCATGCTGTGTCTTACTCTCCCTCAAAGGCGTGTGACTGAGACTCCCCTCTAGTGGCCGAAGCTGGTACTTCCTTGGAGACTGGAGTGGGATTTCTCTATTTATAGATTCATATTCAACTTATATATATATAGACTGAACATCTATTCTGTGCTAGGCGCTGTCATGTACTTTATCTCTTACCGTTCTCACAGCAGCCATATGAAGTGGATAGTATGAACATTTAACGGGAAAAAGCAGAGCGTACTGAGTTTTGGAGTTGGAAGAACCTGAAAGAATCATTTTCTCTGTTACGTGGTTCATCCTCTCACAGCTCACTGCACTGCTTGAGTTTTTCTAACAGCTGCCACTTGGCTTACCTCTGTCCTCTTAGATCGACCTGGACTAAGTATTAGATCAGTTCTTATCTGTTTGTGATGTCAAGGTCATAGCGGAGGCCAGTGGGTAATTTGCCCAGGATAACACCCATTCCCATTTTGACAACCAGCTAGCCAGCACCAACTGAGAAAGCAGCAACTGTGCAGGAATAGGGGTCAGAACACATTTAACAATTTATTAAGTTTTAATTACCGACCATTTTTTTCAATCCCAAACCCCGCTGTTACAGAAGTACCTTGGGACACTTCTTCCGGTATTAGAGATTAGCTGTGACCAGACATGTCCCCTCTGGCAGAGGCGTTCTTCAGCTGCTACCTTCTCTGAAATCTCTGTGGTTAGCTCTGCCGGCGGCACGGGGCCCCTTCCCTGGGCTGTCCTCACCAGCCTTTTTTCTCCTGTGGATGAAAAGGGACCACATACTGAACCTGACAAGCTCAGGGAAGGCCTGCATGTTGGTCTTGCAAACTCGGAGACCTAAAGTAACCACAAGGATGGTCTGAAATGAAAACTCTTTAACTAAAAGCTGTTATGGCAGGTCGTCATGTCCTAGGCTAGACTCTACCCCGACAAAGGTCATCGTCACCTTAACCAAGCCTGTCTATTGTCCTTTGCATCTACAATAACATTCCTCTGGAATGTCAGGGTAACTCCCCTTTTTCTAGACTCCTCAGGGCACAACCAGTGCACCAAGGCAGAGAGCTCTCACTGTGACTGTTGCCGTGTTAATTATTGACTGTTAACGATCCTGTACCCACCCATGTAAAAGAAATATGTGTCTATCATTTTACTTTTTATACAATCCCAGAGGTTCCGCCCTCCTCGATTTCTCCCACCTCCCTAACCTATCACCAATGGATTTCATGTAATCCACATACGTCTCTTCTGATTGTAATCTCTCTATATAAAAGCCTAAGTGACCATTACAACCGAAAGACCAGAACGACCGGTCGACTGGTCACTATAACGCGCACTGACCACCAGGAGGCAGACACTCAACGCAGGAGCTGCCCCCTGGTGGTCAGTGCGCTCCCACAGCGGGAACGCCGCTCAGCTGCAGGAGCTGCGCCCGCCTGGTTGGGGCTCCTCCCTGGCCACCTGCCACTTCAGCACTGCTACATCCCTGGGGGGAGGGGAGGTGCCCCCGAGGGGTCCCAGATTGTGAGAGGGTGCAGGCCAGGCTGAGGGACCCCACCTGTGCATGAATCTGTGCACTGAGCCTCTAGTGTATAAAATAAGGTGCAAAACTACCATTACCTCAGTCTGATGATATTCTGCTTCCCAGCAACTGTGGACAGTTTGGCTCAAATAAACTCATAAAAATTCTCCATAGGTTTGAATGTTTCTTACATGGACACTCCACAGTGTCTCCTTTAGTTACATCATATTCCTGCCGTGACAACTGGTTCCTGTATGTGAACTCTCTAACCTTAGCCATTGCCTTTCTGCCGGCCCCAGTTCGTTCCCTTGTTTGCTGAGCAGCGCCACCTGGAGGCTATTCGACACGCAAGCTTCAGCATGTCCCATGGACACGCCCTTTTACCCCAAACCCGGTTCTCTTCCAGACTCTCCTTCCTTTAGTGCGGCTACCACTCTCTCAGAGTTGAACCGTTATTTTACTATCTTTTCATCTCTCTATATCTAACCATCTCTATATCTCACCATTTTATTGCCATAGTATTTCCCAACGCCATCCTCTCTACTGTTGATCAAGCCCTAAATTTCATATTTTAATTTTATTTTTTAAAATATTTTCAGAACTTACCCAGAAGTTGCAAAAACAGTTCAAAGAATTCCAATATACCCTTCATCAGCACTCTAAATGTTAACATTTTAAATAAACATAGTACAGTTATTAAAATCAAAATGTTAACATGCATAGAGTTAATCTATAGATCTTTTCAAATTTTGAAAATTGTTCCTCTAATCTGCTCATCTCTGTCCCCCTGCCCCCCCCCCCCCCCCCCAGCCATATAACTAAAATCCCAGATGTGACTCCCATTGGTCATTGGTTCTGTTTGGATCCTGTACAAATCCCTGAACCAATCAATGTGGAATTGGGGGTTCACTTATCTCTACTTGTGTGACATGAACTGGAGGAAAGATGCCTTTCCCAATGAAATCTGGGGTGCTCTCCACAGAAAGTGTTGAGCAGACAAAACAGCAGTACCCATTTCAAAGGTTCTGTTTAGAAATTCTAAATTTCCCATTAACTACCAAGTAGAGTCCAAATTCCTTTACCAACATCCAAGGCCCTACCTACTCGGATCCAAATCTATATTTTCTGGCTCATTTTATTTATTTATTTATTTTTGTTAAATTATGTTATTGATTTTCAGATAGAGAGGATGGTAGAGAGAGAGAGAGAGAGAGAGAGGAAGAGAGGGGGCGTGCTGCCTCCTGCATGCCTCCTACTAGGGATTGAGCCACAACCTGGGCATGTACCCTGGCCAGAACCGGACCATGACCTCCTAGTTCATAGATCAATGCTCAAATGCTGAGCCACACCAGCTGGGCCAGCCATTAAAAAAAAAAAAAAAAAAAAAGCATTCCTCAACTTGCTGCAAGACTTTGGTTAATTTACAGAGTTTTTAAAAAGTTGACTCTTTTTTTAAAAAATGTATTTTATTGATTTTTTACAGAGAGGAAGGGAGAGAGATAGTTAGAAACATCGATCAGCTGCCTCCTGCACATCTCCCACTGGGGATGTGCCCGAAACCCAGGTACAAGCCCTTGACCGGAATCGAGCCTGGGACCCTTCAGTCCACAGGCTGACGCTCTATCCACTGAGCCAAACCAGTTTCGGCGATTCTTTTTTTTTTTTTTTAATTGCTTTTATTTAGGAGTGAATTTTCATAGGTCCTCCCTTTCCTATTTTTGCTGATATCATCCAAATCAACATTTAATTAATATTAATGTTCAAACATCAGTTCACCCACCAAATTCCAGTGCTGTGCTCAGGTCTCTTTATATGATCTGCAAAGATGCCCTGAAAGATTGTGCTTCTTGCTTAAAACTAAGCAGAAAGCAAGTAAAGTTCTAAAAGTTCCCCATCTTACAATGTTGTAACTTTACTGTAACACCGTGAAAAGGGGAAATGAGGTTTATTTAGCTTGAGCAGTTCTCACTCTTCCTGCTACTTGGTGCTCACAAGTTATCTGAAGAATCTAGAATCTAAAATCTTGTCAGAGTGACTAATATTGAAGCCCTTGGTGAATAGTTTTATAACTTCCATTTTAAATTTTCTTGCAAGTCAGCATGCTATCCCCAGTGCTTTTCCTGCTTTCTAAAATTTCTCAAAGTTTGTCTACAATAGTTCCCAAACCATTTCTCCAGTTCCCTTCAGCATCGTGGCAGATGGACTGCACCCGAAATTTGGGGTCTTAAACATTTCAATTTAGTTAGTGTTCTCTTATCTTCCTTCACTTCGCTGGGGCCTCAATTTCCATCTGACCACACCCTTAGGCCATTTAAATCTCCAGCATCATTCTCTCCGTAGCAGGCGAACCCAATGAGAGCTGAGAGGTTCTCCTTTCTCTGGGTCATCTGTTAATATTACACCATCTATGCTCTGCAATGGGCCCTTTTCTTCCTTCTTTTCTCCCAATATAGCCATACAAACCCTTTTTGATGTCTAGAGCATGTTTCGCAATCTCAGTTCCACCCGAGCCACAGCCATCCTGACACTGTTCTTACGGGTTCACACAAGCCTTTTGTGTTTGTCCCGGAGTGGGTAGCTCTTCTTCCGTTCCCTGTCAGAGAATTTGCCGTGCGGCCACTTCAGTTCCTTGAAATGCTCCTCCCATTGCTTGTCAGGATCTAAAAGGGCTGAAGGAGCGACTGGTTTTTGTTTGGATATTCTTGAAACAATACTGAAAACTACACATATTAGTTTAGTATTGGAACATAAAGAGCCATATGTTTAATACATGCAAGGAGGCAATTGTCCATCATTTAGCATCCAATAATTAATTTATGCGTTAATTTAGCACCCAATGATTAATTTAGCACTGTCATGGTCACAGGAATTTGGAAAAGGCATATCAGGAAAAGCTATACTGTGTTCTAGTGGGGGTGACTCTAATGGCTGAGGGTGGAACTGTGGGGGCCGGGGACCCACTTCCCGGATGGTTTCTTCATTGATGTGACTGTCACCTGGGCTGGGCTGGCTGAAGAACAGCTCCCCCATACTGTCTGCAGGAGCCGCACCAGCGCGGTGGTGGCAGGGTAGTTGCACGTCTTACCTGGGAGTTCCAGACTCCAGGAGTGAGTGTGCCCGTGAGCGAGGTGCCATTGCATGGCCTTCAAGGGCCCCTCCTCGGAAGCCACAGAGCATTGCGTCCACCGCTCTATTTATTGAACCAGTCACAGCCAGCCCAGACTAAGGGGAGTGGACAGAGACCCCAACTCTTTTTAAAAATATATATATTTTTGTTGATTTCATAAAGAAAGGGAGAGGGAGAGAGAGAGAGAGCAACATTAATGATGAGAGAGAATCATTGATCAGCTGCCCCCTGCGTGCCTCACACTGAGGATCAAACCCACAACCCAGGCATGTGCCCTGACTGGGAATCGAATGAACCATGACCTCCTGGTTCATAGGTCGACACTTCTGAGCCATGCTGGCTGGGCTAGATCCATCTCTTGGGGGCGGAGTGTCAGAGAATGCATGGCTCAGAAGAACTGTTCAGCCAACCCACAGAAAGATAAGCTTAATCAAATGGTTATTGTTGTAAGTCATTAAAATCGTTTGTGGCCATATTTTAAAACTGCCTCAGTTTTATAAATAATTTTCTATAAAGGTGAAGTATATGTCTCTGGCTGGAAGGTTGACAAACCAGTGACAAGAAATATTTATTTTCAACACATTTCTTCTTTAGATCCGTTAAAATATGTTGGCATAAAAACAAAACATATGCTTCTTATAAAAACACACACATACAGCCCTAGCCGGTTTGCCTCTGTGGATAGAGTGTCAGCCTGCGGATTGAAGGGTCCCGGGTTCAACTCCGGTCAAGGGCACATGCCTGGGTTTCGGGCTCGATCCCCAGTGTGGGATGTGCAGGAGGCAGCCGATCAATTATTCTCTCTCATCATTGGTGTTTCTCTCTCTCTCTCTCTCTCTCTCTCTCTCTCTCTCTCTCTCTCCCACTCCCTTCCTCTCTGAGATCAATAAAAATATTTTTTTAAAATATGCACATACAGAAAGTGGGAGAGTTCTCCACCTCAATTATCTATCTATTTATTTATTTTCCAAAGTTGCATATGCACATGTCTAGAAATTCTATGAGGCTTATTATGAAAAGCTGGGGTTCCCATAATTTCCTGTTCTCCAGGGGCACTATGTTCAACACCTTGAGCTAATTATCTGGTATTCCCCATATATCTAAGTGGCATGGGCATATTGCCGCTTCTTGAGTCTTGGGATTTAGGCATTATCTATTATTGTGCAAGTCAGGGCTTTAACGCTCACCTTCCAGACACTCCTCCCTTATCCACTCTCCCGCCCCCATGTTACTCTATCATACACAAATGTGGTTACATAGATATTCAGGGTTTACATCACTGCAACTGTGTGCACACTATTCATAGCTGGCCGTGTGGTTACAATGACTGCTTCTCCCGCACCTCTTGTTTCCCCTCTTTCCCACACCGAGTTAATATTGTGTCCAGTTCCTGCTGTTTCATTTGTTTGCTTTATATGTATAACATGAATTCAAGCCTAAACTCTGCCTTGAGGTTTAAATATCTCATTACATTCAAACGCATTAGATTCTCTAATGGCTTCATTTCTTAGAGACTCTTCTCTGCAGCTTCTGACCTGCCTGCACCTGGAGTGGCTGTTCCCCAGGCTGCAGAGCGGTCTCCTAGGCTCCCTTCACCGCCCACTGGGACTGCCTTCACATCTCCCTCCCTCCCTCCCTCCCTCCCTCCCTCCCTACTTCCCTCATCCCTCCCTCTCTCCCCTCATCCCTCCATCCCTCCCCTCATCCCTCCATCCCTCCCATCATCCCTTCATCACTTCCTTCCTTCTTTTCGCTGCAAAAAGCTTTGTTGTTTCCATTTGGTCCAATGCTGGTGAGAGGGCTCCCGGGTTAAAAGGATGCCCAGTGGTTTCCGGGAGAGGCTCAGGCGGAAGGCAGGCACCAGGGGGGTGCAGAGGGGCCCTCAAAGGCCTCGGCTCCAGAGGCTCCTCGTCGTGCTGGGGGCCCTCAGCCTGCGGAGGTGAGTCAGGTGCTTTCACATCCTCCTCCAGGAAGTGGTTCTCCAGGAAGTCACAGAGCTGAGGGCATAGGAAATTACGGGGACCCCAGCTTTTCATAATAAGCCTCACACAGATCCCCCAAGGGCCTGGTTCAGGTTGGCTCTTCTCCATGGCCATGGCGGCTTCCATGGCGCCCTGGGAAGGCTTCAGCAGGGCCTGGGAGAGAGTGCGGCCACTGCGCTGGTTTTGCATCTTTAGGAGACACTGGGTGCCCTTGTGCTTCTCCTCTAGTGAAGAAGTAGCCCCTGCCCTCCAGAGCCACATTGTCTCAGTTGAAATGGAAGCCCAGAGAGAGGCAGGTGCAGGCAGTCACAGATGCAGGGGGACTAGGCTGTGGCCGGCAGCCTCCACCTCGGAGGAACAATTCTGGTGAGTTTGGGAGCTCATGGCTGTTCAGCAATGAATTAAGGTCAAAAACGGTGTTGGCTGGTCTTGGAGGCTGAGGATGTTTGAGGTGGGTCTGGAGGTGGAGACTGGAAAAGAGGTTGGAGTGGGGTCAGAAGCGGGAAGAAGGGGTGTCCCTGTGTCTGTTCCATGCAAACGCTGTGGAAACAAGAGCCAGATCCGGGGACTGCCATGGGCAGTTCATCTCTTTCTTGAGTTGATCCCTAGTTTCCTGGATTCCGTGTCTTCTCTTTCTTGCTGTAGCCCTGGCTTTGGTTGGTATATTCTCTAGAACCTTGATCAGTAAGGGTGCATCTTTGAGAGTTTGCTATGTCTCAAATGTCTTTATTTTACTTTCACACTTTATCTTCGGATAGAGAATCAAGATGGAAAGTCACTTGTCCTCGGTATTTTGAATGCACAGCTGTCCACTCCGGCTCCTGTTGTCAGCACTGGGAACCCAGTTCCATGCTGGTTTACGACGGTCAGAAAACCTCTGGCCTCTGGGAGCAGGCGGGCTCTTCCCTGGCCCCGTGCTCTAAAAGTCTTGGTCTGGACCCATTTCATCCACTGTGTTGGGCCCCATCAATCTGCAAAGACATCCCCCAAGTGTTTTTCCTCTTTTACTGTAGAATGTGCATGAAAAGAACTATCACCTCGGTCAAGAAATATAAGATGGCCAGCTTCCCAGAGCCCAACCCCCACCCAGGCTGGTCCCTGCTCCGAGGTCACGACCATTTTGACTGCCGTGGTCACCATCTTCTTGACTTTCTTTGTAGTTTTCTCCCATGTGTAAACCTCTAAGCCACCCAGTTGAGTTCTGCCAGCTTAGCAGGACTTTATAAAAATGGACGGCATCACAGTTACCGCCGTCACCATTTCTCAGTGTACAGTTCAGTGTTAAGCATATTCACATGTTGTGTAACCACCTCCAGAACCCCTTTCGTCTTCCCAAACTGAAACTCTGCGCCCAGTAAACAACAGCTCCCAACCCCGTCCCCCAGCCCCCGACAACCACCATTCTCCCCTCTGTCTCTATGAATTCGACTTTTCTAGGTCCCTCATATAAGGGGAATCATACAGTATTTGTCTTTTTGTGACTAACTTCTCTTAGCACAATGTCCTCGAGAGTCATCCATATTTTGGGATTATATCAGGATTTCTTTTCCTTTTTTTTTTGTTAATCCTCATGCAAGGATATTCTTTTCTGTTGGTTTTTAGAGACAGTGGAGGGGAGGGAGGGAGGGAAGGAAAAAGGGAGAGAAGCATTGATGTGAAAGAGGCATATTGATTGGTTGCCTCCCACAGGTGCCCTGACCTGGGCCAGGAATCGAACCTGCAACCCTTTGGTCCATGGGCCGATGCTCTAACCACTGAGCAACGCTGGCCAGGGTAAATTTCTTTCCTTTTTAAGGCAGAATAATATTCTATTATTTCATTATTTACTCATGCACCTGGCCGCTGTCTTTTCGATAGTAGATGTTTTCCTCAAACACCTGGAGCAGCGTGGGCGTCTGCTCACACCTCAGCTGGGCCCTTACACGCTGACCGCGCTCTGCACTGTGGGAGGCCTGTGCTGTGCAGTCACGCAGGGAGACCCCGCTGGCCACCTCCTCCTCCGGGAAGTGGTTCTCCAGGAAGTCACAGAGCTGAGGGAATAGGAGATTATGGGGAACTCCAGCTTTTCATAATAAGCCTCACACAGATCCCCAAAGGGCCTGATTCAGGTTGGCTCTTAGGTTGGCCAGATTCTCTAGAGACGGCTCTGCCAGTCTCCTGCCCGAAGGTGCCAACTTCTGTGTCTGTGGCTTCTGCGAGGAAAATCTGTTGACTTCTCGTTTTTCCCACTGCAGCTCAAGGTCCCCCTTTCTCAGTTCCAGCAATCGCTTACCACGTGTCCTTAACCACCTGTCTTTTTGTTGTTGTTAATCCTCAACTAACGATATTTTTTCCATTGATTTTTAGAGGGGGGGAGGGAGAGACAGAGGGAGAGGGAGAGAGAGAGAGAGAGAGAGAGAAACATCGATGTGAGAGAGACACATCAATTGGTTGCCTCCCGCACGGGGATCAAATCTGCAACCCAGGTACATGCCCTTGACCAAGAATCGTACCAATTCGCAGGGCAATGCTCTAACCACTGAGAAACACCGGCTAGGGCTACAGCTAGTGTCTGCCTTTCAAATGTTTTTCCCTAATGATCTTCTCTCCCTTCTCATTGTTCTTGTAGGTTTGTGGCATTTGAAAAACCTTCTTACTGCCATTTTCTTATCGTTTTGGTGGGAACCGAGTTAAATACATGTGTGTAACCTACCATCTTGAATCTGAAGAGTTCCAATTTTTAAAATTAAACCTTTTCTTGATGTATAAGATACAGACATCTAATTTGCTTGTGACTAAATTTTCTGATTCCTAATAAATTGTTTTGAAGTTCAGAAGAGAAAGGAGTGGCTTCATGAAAAAATTGGGACTTCGGGAACATGGGCTGCTTGGGTAGGTAAAAGGGAGTGAGGAGAAACACCAGAGCCGGAGCCAGTGAACGAAGGGGTGGAGGGTAAGGGTGTGTGGAGAGGATTATGGGGGCAGGTTACAGAGGAACCCTGAGGGCTGGGGCAAGAAGACTGGGTTTTCTGTTAGAAGAGAGTATTTTAGCATGTGTCTCAGCTTCACAGTGTGGCAGGAAAACATTTGCACATTTGAATGTTGATGAAGACATTTCCAAATATAGATAAGATGTGATAATTTGTACTGTCTCCCGATAATATTCCTGGTGGGTGCTAGTGCATCATATGATTGCACCACTTATAGTTTGGGTGAAAAAGTACAAGTTCCGGATGTCAGGACTGTGCTCGAGGCCTGAGCATCCCAAGTGGATATTATGGAAAAGAAGTGTCTTGTCAAGGGCTCAGCAAGCGCTGGAGACATGAATGTGAAACTCACTTAGCAACACCGCAGCCACCTTAGTTTACATGGTAGATCTGAGACAGCGTTATCCAGGTACTGGTTGATGGGAAGGAGGAGATCGGCGAGAGAAAGTATAAATCCTGAAAGATACGTACAGAAAAAGTTAGCTCTGGCCCGCCTGGCTCCACGGTTAGAGTGTTGGCCCGGGCAGCTCGGGATCGCGGGTTCGATTCCGGTCAAGGGCATGTGCGGAAGGCAACCAATTGATGTGGCTCTTTCACATCAATGTTTATCTCTCTCTCCTCTCGACCCTTCCCCCACCCTCCCACTCTCTCTAAAATCAGTGGGGGAAAATCCTGCAGTGAGGATTAACAACAACAAAAAAAATTAATCATTTCCCCACTAACACTCCATTCCATTGCCCCGAGGTAACCAAGGTCCACCACTTGCTGTGCATTCCTGCCCACCTGGTAGAGAACATCCTAGACGCGGCGCTTCTCAGAGAGCCAGATAAAGTCCTGGGCAACGTAAGCATTCAAAGGGGATGAGCCTGAAAACAATAAGAAGAAGGGACAGCCAGCCTGGCCGGTGTGGCTCAGTTGGTTGGAGCGTCTTCCCGTACACGGAAAAGCTGCACGCTCAATTCCCAGGCACAGCGCATACCTCCGTTGCGGGTTCAATCCCCAAGAAGGCAGCCATGCGAGGTTTCTCCCGTCCCCCTTCTCTGAAAACCCATAAGCATGCTCTTGGGTGAGGACTGAAAAAAAAAAAACAGGGGCAGCCAACGCTCTGCACTCAGGCCTGAGAAATCTCTTCAGGGTGATGTAAATGGTCTAAAATTAGATTGTGGTAACCGTTTCACAACTCCTTAAATTTACTAAAAGTCATCAAATCGTGCACATAAAATGAGCAAATGTGAATTATACCTCAATAAAGCCATTTAAAAATGTTTTTTTTACTAGAGGCCCGATGCATGAAATTCTTGCAAGGGTCTTGGCCCTTGCAGCCGCGGCAGCTTGCCTGAGCCCTCACAGCCCTGGCTTCGTCCGGAAGGTCGTCCAGAAGGACGTCCGGAAGATTGTTTGGCTGTCCGGTCTAATTAGCATATTGCGCTTTTATTTTTATAGATTGATTTCAGAGAGGAAGGGAGAGGGAGAGAGAGATAGAAACATCAGTGACGAGAGAGAATTGATAGGCTGCCTCCTGCACGCCCCCTACTGGGGATCAAGCCCACAAACCAGGCATGTGCCTGAACAGGGAATTGAACCATGATCTCCTGATTCATAGGTTGACACTCAACCACTGAGCCGCACTGGCCGGGTCAATAAAACCTTAAGAAAAAAAAAAAGCAGCCAGGGCGCTAAGGACAGCCAGGTGCTGGGCCGAGCATGGCTGGGAGAGGCAGACGCTGCTCTGTGAAGCCACCTGGCCCCTTGGGGATGTCCACTCCTGATCCCTGGAACCTGTCACTACGTCACCTTACCCAGACGAGAGGACTCTGCAGATACAGTTAAGTTTACAGACCCTAAACTAGGAGATCATCCGTCTTCTTCATGGAGCCCAACTCAGTCGCATAAGCCTTTAAGAGCAGAGAACTTCTCAGGCTGGGCGCAAGGGAGGCGGGCAGAGGCGGAGGCCAGAGACCTGAGTCCCTGCTGGCTCTGGATGCGGGGGCCGTGGACCGGCACCGTGTGAGGCCTCCGGAGCCCAGGGTGGCCCCAGTGGACAGCAGTGAGGACATGGGACTCAGTCCTACCCACAACTACAAGGAACTGGTTCCTGCCAACAACCTGAGCAGTGGATTCTTCGGTCTCCCGTTAGCATCCAGGGGCGGGCACCCTGATGCCCGGGAATCAGAGCAGGGAACCAACTGAGCCGGCCTGGACTCTGAGCTGGAGCTGTGTGTTCTCAAGTCTCCAAGTCTGTAGCACCTTGTAGGGGCAGCAATAGAAAACGAATATGATACCCAACCATGGATCTGATGCCAGCCCCCACTGCAAACCGTTCAATGACTTTTTATTGCCTAAAACCAGGTAGAGTTTAAACTCCTTAATGTAGCACGTATGGCCCTCCTGACCCGACCCTGACTCACTCGTTAGCCGGAGGGCTACGTGCCCGTCCGCACACCGGCCACCTCTCGCCCCTTCCTCTCCCCAGTGTGCCTTTCTCGTTCTTTTGAACTAAGGTCAGGCATCACCTGTTCCAGGAAGACTCTCCTGTCTCTGTTCCATCGCACCCTCTGGCTAATTCCATCGTTACAATACAGCCGCATAATTACCAGAATATAGTGTATCATTACAATTACAAAGTATTGCTATGAACCGTTTATGTGCGCCTACTCCCTTCTAAGGCCGCAACTGCCTTGAGGGCAGGAGCAAGTCTTATTCATCTTTGCTTCCCCAGCGGATGCTCAATGAATAGTATTTACATATCCCATTTGGAAGAAAAAGTTTTGGTAATGAATTGAAGAACCTCATTAATCTACAGATTAGATTCTGAAGGGTCGTTCACATGTCTGCTCATTTGTAAGAAAGTAAGCGGGGGGGGGGTGGGGGGGTGGGGGGGTGGGGGGGGTGGGGGGTGGGGGTAGATGGGGGGTGGGGGGGGTTGTTAGGCTTGCCACAGGACTGTGCATTAGTCCTCAAGCCACAAATCAAGCGCCTCTTAACCTCCTTGCAAATACTGTTTTTATTATAACACTGCTGCTGACACCCCGTTCCTCCATCGCTCAGTGTCAGTGAGAGCTGCTAGCAAACAACCAGGCCCACCCACACGTGCCTCCTGGTTACCCACTTGGGTGTGGTCCGTGTCAGAAGGGCCTGGAGTGTGATCCTACCAGAGGCAGGGACTGCAGTTTCACACAGTATCTCACCAAGCTCACTCAGCCTGTCAGTTTTCCTAACCAATATCAAGCGAATAGGCATGGGAAGCATTTGCCAATCTGTTTTCCTCTTCTCTTGATGATTAATGTCAATGACACTTTTTTGCAGGTCGCATAATTATCTCTCTGTTCTTCTGAATGGTTTCTATTGGGGGAAAATGCATCTCATATTCACATGACCACTCACCATTTCCTTATGACTTACAATTATTTACTGTTAATATCACACTTTCTAAGTAGTATTCTTTTTTTTTTTTAAATCCTCATCCGATGATATTTTTTCCATTGATTTTTAGAGAGTGGAAGAGAGAGGGAAAGACAGAGAAATATCGATGTGAGAGAAATGCATCAGTTGGTTGCCTTCTGCATGCGCCCTGACCAGGCCTGGGCCAGGGGAGGAGCCTGCAACTGATGTATGTGCCCTTGACTGGAATCGAACCCGGGACCCTTCGGTCCACAGGCCGACACTCTATCCACTGGGCCAAACCAGCCAGGGCTCTAACTACTACTCTTAACACTGATAAGGGATGGTGGGTTAACAATGTCGTAAAACACCTTAAACTAAAACCAGGAAACACACAGAAGATGAAGGGGGAATGCTAATGCTGAGCAATGCTAAAATGATCGCACACAACCACTTCATTCCATCACTCGGAGTTGGTGTTAGTAAAAGCTTTTTTTCCGGTACAGCTTGGTTTTTCCTATAAAGGTTTATAAATTGAACAAGTAGAGAAAATTGTGTTTTGACTTGAAATTGAAATTGTGTTGTAATATTGAATCGCACACATTTAGAGGCAAAAGTTCAAAATGTCCACCATTAACTTCCACAGATTGTTGAGAATGAGGACCGGGGAACTGACAAGTATTTAGCTTTCTATTTTTGTTAATCTTCACCAGAGGATATTTTTTCCATTAATTTTTTTTTTTTTGTGAGAGAATGGAAGGGAGAGGGAGAGATAGAAAGAGAGAAACATCGATGTGAGAGAGACACATATATTGGTTGCTTCATGCACATAACCCGACCAGGGCTGGGGACTGAGCCTGCAACACAAAATATTACGTTTAGTATCTGTGAAATATTAGCAAAGTTCTGAGAATGTTTAGGTCTAGAAACTGTCATAAATACTGTTTTTGCTGTCTTAACTTAAGCTTGTTTTTTAACTTCTGCAGAAGAATAATAGAAAAATATATTGGCTATCTCAAAAGCTAAAAGCTGTACTACCACCTTCTCATAGTTTGAAATTTTGAATGGGAAACATCATAAATTTCATTGTGAATCAGGTTCACCTGAGATGATTAACAAGTAAAATTAATGAAGTATCATTAAACTCCTATACTAATCATTATTAACAATTTCTCATAATTATTAAAATACTAGAGGCCCGGTGCACGAATGCACCAGTGGGGTCCCTTGGCCTGGCCTGCAGGGATTGGGATGAAACTGGCTCTCTGACATCCCCCGAGGGGTCCTGGAGTGTGAGAGGGAGGTTCTCGGGTGATGCACCCCGGAATCAGGCTCCCTCCTCTCTGGTTCCAGGTGCGTCACCAGAGAACCACAGCTGCCAAGTCACTGCAGCTTGGCAGCTCCTGCATTGGGCGTCTACCCGCTGGTGGTTATTGCACATCATAGCTACAGGTCGAATGGTCAGGCGGTCGGATGGTTATATATATGGAAATATAGATATTTCACAATTCTTGTAAGAACATGTTTATATTTTAGAAGGGTAATAAAATAAGTTGACAGCAAGAGAACCCTTATCTCTTTTCATTGAATGGTAGGAAAATAGAGCACTTAGTTCCTTAAAATTAATATCAGAGCAAGGCTATATATAATCTTTAAAAAACAGCCAAAAATGGTTTGGCTCAGTGGATAGAGTGTCGGCCTGCGGACTGAAGGGTCCCGGGTTCGATTCCGGTCAAGGGCATGTACCTTGGTTGCGGGCACATCCCCAGTGGGGGATGTGCAGGAGGCAGCTGATCGATGTTTCTCTCTCATCGATGTTTCTAACTCTCTATCTCTCTCCCTTCCTCTCTGTAAAAAAATCAATAAAATATATTTTTAAAAAATCTTTAAAAAACAACAGCTCAGCCAGTGTGGCTCAGTGGTTGAACGTTGACCTATGAACCAGGAGGTCATGGTTCAATTCCAGGTCAGGGCACATGCCCGGATTGCAGGCTTGGTTTCCAGTGTGGGGCGAGTAGGAGGCAGCCAATCAATGATTCTCTTTCATCATTGATGTTTCTATCTCTCTCTCCCTCTCCTTTCCTCTCTAAAATCAATAAAAATATATGTTTTAAAAAAATAAAGTGTTCAGTTTAGTCATTTGGTCCTTGGTATATTCATAAAGTTGTGCATCAATCACCACAATCTAATTCCAGAACATTCTTATCACCCCAAGAAACCCTCCCACTCATTAGCAGCCATTCCCCTGCCCTCTCCACACCCCAAGTCCCTGGAAACCACTAATATAATTTTCATTTCTAGGGATTTGCCTATCCTGAATAGGCCACATGTAAAGTTTTCGTTTAATCTAATTTCTGAATTCAATTTTGCAGCCAGCTTTTCTTGTCAGAAGAGTGAAAACAAAAATCAAAACATAGTATCTGATCCCCCAAAAGTTATTTTAAGTTCAAGTGATTTACTTCAGCTCCCATTTATCTTTTTTTTCAGCTTTCATTTAATTAAAGCCAATTTCTTTGTAAAAAATCTTTATTGTTGAGATTATTACAGATGTCCCTCTTTTTTAACCTCCAATGCCCCCCTCTGCCCGGTTCCCAACCCGCCCCAGGCCTTTGCCACCCTATTGTCTGTGTCCATAGGTAATACGTATATGCATATAAGATCTTTATTTATTTATTTATTTTTTCAATATATTTTATTGATTTTTTAACAGAGAGGAAGGGAGAGAGATAGAGAGTCAGAAACATCGATGAGAGAGAAACATCGACCAGCTGCCTCCTGCACACCCCCACTGGGGATGTGCCCGCAACCCAGGTACATGCCCTTGACCGGAATCGAACCCGGGACCTTTCAGTCCGCAGGCCGACGCTCTATCCACTGAGCCAAACCGGTTTCGGCAGATCTTTATTTTTTATTTAAAAAATATTTTTATTTATTTCAGAGAGGAAGGGAGAGAGAGAAACATCAGTGATGAGAGGGAATCATTGATTGGCTGCCTCCTGCACGCCCCCTACTGGGGACCAAACCAGCAACATGGGCATGTGCCCTTGACCAGAATCGAAGCTGGGACTCTTGAGTCTGTGCTGACGCTCTCTAGCCACTGAACCAAACAGGCTAGGGCAGTGGTCGGCAGACTGCGGCTCTCGAGCCACATGCGGCTCTTTGGCCCCTTGAGTGTGGCCACGACGTTTCAATCGCACTGTACGTGCGCGCCCGCACGTGGTATTTTGTGGAAGAGCCACACTCAAGGGGCCCCAGTTTGCCGACCACTGGGCTAGGGTAAGATCTTTGTTTAATCTCTTCCTGTCCCCCCATCCCCTTTCCCTTTGAGAATTGTCAGTCTGTTCCATTTCCATGCCTCTGATTCTCTTTTTTTTTTTAAAATATATTTTATTGATTTTTTACAGAGAGGAAGGGAGAGAGATAGAGAGTCAGAAACATCGATGAGAGAGAAACATCAACCAGCTGCCTCCTGCACATCTCCTACTGGAGATGTGCCCGCAACCCAGGTACATGCCCTTGACCGGAATCGAACCCGGGACCTTTCAGTCCGCAGGCCAACGCTCTATCCACTGAGCCAAACAGGTTTCGGCTCTGATTCTCTTTTATACACCAGTTTATTCTGTTCATTAGATTTCTTATTCATTTATTTTGATTTTTAGATTCAACTGTTGATAGGTATGTATTTGTTGCCATTTTGCTGTTCATATTTTTAATCTTTTTCTTTTTCTTCTTATTCCTCTTCTTGAAGAATACCCTTCAACGTTTTATATAATACTGGTTTGGTGGTGATAAACTCCTTTAGCTTTTTCTTGTCTGTGAAGCTCTATATCTGACCTTCAATTCTAAATAATAGCTTTGCTGGGTAGAGTAATCTTGGTTGTAGGTCCTTTCTATTCATCACTTTGAATATTTCTTGCCACTCCCTTCTGGCTTGCATAGTTTCTTTTGAGAAATCAGCTGACAGACGTATGGGCATTCCCTGGTGGGTAACTAACTGCTTTTTTCTTGCTGCTTTTAAGATTCGCTCTTCGTCTTTAGCCCTTGGCATTTTAATTATGATGTGTCTTGGTGTGGTCCTCTTTGAGTTCCTCTTGTTTGGGAGTCTCTGTACTTCCTGGACTTGTAAGTCTATTTCTTTCACTAGTTAGGGGAAGTTTTCTGTCATTATTTCTTCAAATCGGTTTTCAAGATCTTGCTCTTTCTCTTCTCTTCCCCATATTGTGAATGTTGGCATGCTTGAAGTTGTTCCAGAGGCTCCTTACACTGTCATAATATTTTTGGATTCTTTTTTCTTTTTGCTCTTCTGGTTGGGTGTTTTTTGCTTCCTCATATTTCAAATCATTGATTTGATTCTCAGAATCTTCTACTCTACTGTTGAATCCCTGTATATTATTCTTTATTTTAGTCAGTGTATGCTTAATTTCTGACTGATCATTTTCAATTTTTTTGGAGGTTTCTAGAAGATTCTTGAGTAACCTTATAACCGTGGTTTTGAACTCTATATCCAGCAGTTTGCTTTCCTCCATTTCTTTCATTTGTGACATGTTTCTTTGTCTCTGCATTTTGGCTGCTTCCCTGTGTGTGTTTCTGTGTATTAGGTAGAGCTGCTATGTCTCCTTGAGCTGGTAGAGTGGCCTTGTGTAGTAGGTGTTCTATAGGACACAGTGGCTCAGCCTCCACAGTCACTTGAGCTGGGAGATCTAGGTGTGCCCCTTTGAGGGCTGTGAGCACAGTCTTATTGTAGTTGAGACTTGATTGCTGTTGGTGTCACTGGGAGGAATTGGTCTCCAGGCCAATTGGCTGTGAGGACCAGCTGTGACTACAGTGGAAGAGCTGCTGCACAGGAGACCTCCCCCCCCCCTCCCCAAGAGGAGGACTTGCTTCAGTGGGGCTTTGGTGCTCACTGAGTCTGCCCCTTGAGTGTGTCACTTGTGGATGTGTAGAGCTGTAATCTGGTATGGTCTAGCACTGACCACTGGGTACACTGGCTCTTGGGTCTTCAGGGAGGTGCAAAGTTAGCCACTGCCTGGGACCACCCAGCAGGAGCTACAGAGAGATCTTCAGATTCCTCCTCTTTGTATTGGGTTTGGAAGTGCCCAGGTGAGGCCCAGCTATGAAGCAAGGCAGGCTGGTGCTGGTGACGGGTCTTGGGCCTTTTATTGATAGGTTTGGGGTTCCCTGACCCAGCTGTAGCTTGTTTGAGAGATTTTAGCTTGAGCAAGGACAGGCCATTCATATGCAAAATCAGCTGCACACAGCTTGGATGGTGTTATAAATTGGATGAGGTGGGATCTTAGGGAATCACCAGGATGGAGCAAACAGAAATGGCTGCCATTCAGCCCTGTGACTGGGGAGGTCCCAATGAGAACCTCTGTCTGGGAGAAAGCTGCCCCCAAGTTCCTGCTTTGATGCTAGACAATCCAGTTCCTCCTTGTATGTGTCTGTGTTCCCCAGGGCCTCACCCTGGCGGTGGAGCTCAGAGAAAGTGGGACCTTGTAAGTTCACTTTGTGGTGCCAGCTTTTAAAGAGGAACAGCTGTGTCTCCAGCAAACTCTGTGTCACTGAGTCCCAATCTGTACTGGTTTTTATAGTCTGTAGTTCTTACTGCTTGTAGGAACTTCTTTTACAAGCTCTGAGACCCTGGGTTGGGGGTCTGGTATGGGGCTGGGACCCCAAAGCCAATTTCTTATTATACACCTTGGGGACATTACAACCAATGTTATAGAAATAAAAAGGATTATGAAAGAATATTATAAACAATTATATGCCAGTAAATTAGATAACTTAAATGGAATGGAAAAAAACACCTTAGAAAAACAAAAACTACCAAATTTCAAGAAGAAATAGAAAATTAGAATAACAAGTAAAGAAATCGAATTTGTAATAAAAAATTTTCCACAAAGAAAAACTCAAGTCCAGATGGCTTCACAGTGACTATGACCAAATATATTTTTATTTATTTATTTACTAGAGGCCCGGTACACAAAAATTTGTGCACTTGGGGGAGGGGGAGCCCTCAGCCTGGCCTATGCTCTCTTGCAGTCTGGGACCCCTCAGATGATGTCCATCTGCTGGCTTAGGCCCACTCCCTGGGGGATTGGGCCCAAGCTGGCAGTCAGACATCCCTCTGGCAGCCTGGCAGCCCTTGAGAGATGTCCACTTACCAGCAGGGAGCAGACCTAAGCTGCAGTCGGACATCCTTAGTACTGCTGAGGAGGCAAGAGAGGCTCCCACCACCAGCGCTGTGCTGGCAGCCATCAGCCTGGCTTGTGGCTGAGCAGATCTCCCCCTGTGGGAGCACACTGACCACCAGAGGACAGCTCCTGCATTGAGCATCTGCCCCCTGGTGGTCAGTGTGTGTCATAGTGACCAGTCATTCCCAGTCGTTCTGCTATTAGGGTCAATTTGCATATTACCCTTTTATTATATAGGATAGAGGCCTGGTGCACGGGTAGGGGCCGACTGGTTTGCCCTGAAGGGTGTCCTGAATTAGGGTGGGGGGCCCGCTGGGGTGCCTGGCCAGCCTGGGTGAGGGGCTGATGGGTGTTTGCAGCTGGTCACATCCCCTTCAGGGTGGGGGTCCCCACTGGGGTGCCTGGCCAGTCTGGGTGAGGGCCTGAGGGCCGTTTTCAGGCTGGCCAAGCCCCCCGGCAACAGAAGCTCCCAGCCTCTCCTTTTTTTCTTTTTTTTTTAAAATTCTGAGATTTATTTACCTTCTATAATTGAAACTTTGTAGCCTTGAGTGGAGCTCAGAGCTGGCCAGGGCACGGCAGGAAGCTTGGCTTCCTCCATCGCCAGGGGCAACCCAAGCCTCCTGCTCACTCCAGCTCCATGGCTGCTGGCTTCCATCTTGGTTGGGTTAATTTGCATATAGTTGCTCTGATTGGCTGGTGGGCATGGCTTAAGGTGTAGCGAAGGTACGGTTAATTTGCATGTTTGTCTTTTATTAGTGTAGATTTATTTATTTATTTTTTCTAAAGAGTTTTTAGATTTTTTTATTATTTTTTAAAAATATATTTTATTGATTTTTTACAGAGAGGAAGGGAGAGGGATAGAGAGTCAGAAACATTGATGAGAGAGAAATATCAATCAGCTGCCTCCTGCATGCTCCCTACTGAGTATGTGCCTGCAACCAAGGTACATGCCCTTCACTGGAATTGAACCTGAGACCCCTGAGTCCGCAGGCTGATGCTCTATCCACTGAGCCAAACTGGTTAGGGCAATTTTAAATATATATATATATTTATTTATTTATTTCAGAGAAGAAGGCAGAAGGAGAGAGAGATAGAAACATCAAAGATGAGAGAGAGCCATTGATCGGCAGCCTCCTGCACACCCCCTCACCAGGGGCCAAGCCAGGCATGTGCCCTGACAGAGAATCGAACTATGATCTCCTGGTTCATAGGGCGATACTCAATCACTGAGCCACATTGGCTGGGCTGTGACCAAATACTTAAAGAAGAATGAGTGCCAGTTCTGCATAAACTCTTCTAAGAAATAGAAGAGGAGGTAACACTTGCCAACTCTTTCTATGAGGCTAGCATCACTGTGATACCAAAAGTAGACAAAGACATTACAAGGAAAACAACTATAGATAAATACCTATTGTGAATGTAGAGGCAAAAAATCCCAAGAAATATTAGCAAACAGAATTCAGCAACTCTAAAAAGGACAATAGACCATGACCAAGTGAGAGAACTCAGGAATGCAAGGTTGGTTTAACATTTAAAAATAAACTAATGTAATAAATCATATTATTTAGAATAAAGAAAAAACCACAATAATCTTACATATATGCAGAAAAACCCTTTGAAAAAATCTAAAGTCTTTTCATTATAAAAACATGCAACAAACTAGACATAGAAGGGAACCTCCTCTACCTCCTAAATGGTATATGTGAAAAACCCACAACTAACATCACACTAAATGGTGAAAGTTTTTGCAGGATCAGGAATAATGCAAGGAGGTCTACTCTTGCCACTTCTATTTGACATTGTACTAGAGATTCTGGCTAGGAAAATTGGGCAATAAAATGAAATAAAAGGCATTCAGACTGGAAGTAAGAAGCAAAACTATCTCTATTCATAGATGACATGATCTTTTATATAGAAAACTAGAGGCTCCGTGCACGAAATTCATGCATTTGGGGGCGGGGGGTCCCTCAGCTTGGCCTGTGCCCTCTCATAGTCCAGGACCCCTTGCTCCTTACCTCCTGCCTGCTCGCTGTTCCTTACCACTTGGCTTGCTGCTTCTTAGCGCTGCTGCGGAGGCAGGAGAGGCTCCCACCACCGCCGCTGCTCTCACCAGCTGTGAGCCCGGCTTCTGGCTGAGCGGCACTCCCCCTGTGGGAGTGCACTGACCACCAGGGAGCAGCTCCTGTGTTGAGTGTCTGCCCCCTGGTGGTCAGTGCACATCATAGCAACGGGTTGTTCTGCCATTTGGTCGATTTGCATATTAGGGTTTTATTATATAGGATCCAAAGGTATCACTAAAAAAATGGAACAACATCACTAATATCAGGGAAATGCAAGTCAAAACCACAATGAGGAATCACCTCACACCTGTTAGAATGGTCATGATTTTGTTAAAAAGCAAAAAATAAAAAGTGTTGGTGAGGATGCAGAGAATTAGAACCCTGTGCACTGTTGGAATGTAAAATGGTGCAGCCACTATGAAAATGGTATGGAAGTTCCTAAAAAAATTAAAAGTAGAAAAATTAAAAGTATAATTATGCAACCTGACTTCTGGGTATTTATGCAAAAGAACTGAAATCAGGATCTTGCAGAGATATTTGCACATCCATGTCCATTGCAGCATTATTCACAATAGCCAACCTGAATGGTCATCGAGGGATGAATGAGTCAAGAAAAGGTGGGCTGCTCTGCCTGTGCAGCAGCAACTCTCAGGGCTTCACCAATAAACTCGCTCTCACTTTAAACTCTTTTTGTTGTTGTTAATCCTCACCCGAACCCTACAACTTAAAGAGTTAGAAAGAGGAAGACAAGAAAAGCCCAGAGTAAGTAGAAGGAAGGAAATAATAAAGATATAAGTGACATAGAGACTAAACAAACAAAGAAACAAACAAAACAATACAAAAGAAGACCAGAGGATATATTTTTTCATTCATTTTTAGAAAGAGTGGAAGGGAGAGAGGGAGGGAGAGAGGAAGAGGAAGAGAGAGAGAGAGAGAGAGACATTAAAGTGTGAGAGACACATCAATTGGTTGCTTCCTGCACGAGCCCCAACTGGAATGGGGAATGAACCTGCACCCACTTTGACAGGGAATAGAACCTGCGACTCTTTGGTGCCTAGGCCAATGCTCTAACCATTGATCCACACCAGCCAGGGCTCTTTAAAAAATTTTTTTTAAAATTGATTTTTAGAGAGAGAGTAAAGGAGAGGGAGAGAGAGAGAGAGAAATATCTATGTGGGCAAAACATCAATTGTTTGCCTCCTGCACACCCCCCACCAGGGATTGAGCTGAAACTCAAGCAGCATGTATCCTGACCAGGAATCAAACTTGCAACCTTTTGGTGCATGGGACCACACTCAACTAACTGAGCTATATCGGCTAAGGCTCACGTTAAACTCTTAAACAAGAAAAAAGAGAAAATGTGGTATATTATTCAGCCATAAAAAGAAAAAAATTCTGTTACATGCTACAGCATGGGTGAGCTTTGAGGACAGCGCTAAGTGAAATAAGCCAGTAACAAAAGAATAAATACTGCATGATTCCACTATAGTAGTCAAATTCATAGAAACAAAAATTAGAATGGTGATTGCTGAGGGCTGGGAGAGAAGAAAATGGGGAAGTTGCTGCTATTCAATGGTTATAGAGTTTCAGTTATGCAAGATGAAAAAGTTCTAGAGATCCGCTGTACAACACTGTGCTGATAGCTAATAATACTGTACTGTACACTTAAAATTGTTGAGAGTAGATCTGGTGTTTATTCTGTAATAAAAAATTGGAACTAATTAATAAGTTTAGCAAAGTTGCAGGATATAAGGTCAATATGCAAAATTCCATTAAAATATCACTTGCAATGAACAATCTAAAAGGAAATTAAGAAAACAATTCAGCCCTAACCGGTTTGGCTCAGTGGATAGAGCGTCAGCCTGCGGACGCAAGGGTCCCAGGTTCGATTCCAGTCAAGGGCATGTACTTTGGTTGCGGGCACATCCCCAGTGGGGTGTGTGCAGGAGGCAGCTGATCGATGTTTCTCTCTCATTGATGTTTCTGACTCTCTATCCCTCTCCCTTCCTCTCTATAAAAAAATCAATAAAATATATTTAAAAAAATAAAAATCATCATTCTCCAAAAAAAAAAAAAAAAAAAAAAGAAAGAAAACAATTCAGCCCTAGCTGGTTTGTCTCAGTGACAGAGCGTCAGCCTGCGGACTGAAAGGTCCTGGGTTCGATTCCAGTCAAGGGCACATGCCTGAGTTATGGCTCGATCCCCAGTAGGGGGCATGCAGGAGGCAGCCAATCAATGATTCACTCTCATCATTGATGTTTCTCTCTCTCTCTCTCTCTCCCTTCCTCTCTCTAAAAATCAATAAAAAAGAAAACAATTCAATTTATAATAGCATTGAAAAGAATGAGACACTTAAGAGTAAATTTAACAAAAGATGTACAAAACATATACTCTGCAAACTTCAAATTATTGTTAAAAAGGCTCTAAATAGGAGGAGCAACAAGGAACCATGGCAGTTATGGCTGCTGTTTTCTTACTTGGGAGGGAAAAGTTACCGCACTTTCTAATGTTGCTGTTTGCTTCCCAACCCCCAGAACTCATGTGGAGTTGTTCACAAGATGGGCAGGTAACTGGCAATGAGGACCTACCCATCCCAATGGAAAATCCTTATCAGGAGCCTCTTTAAAAAATGTATCTTGTGTAGAAAGCATGTAGGTTTTAAGAATGTACAGCTTTTGTCCCAGTTTCTCTCTCCGTTTTCTGGATGCTTTCATGGTGGGCATGTTACAGGTCTTTGTGGGAAGAAATAAAAAGAAGTTACAAAATGAGTAAGAGAGTTCAAATGATAGGATTTATGCCAGTTACATGCAAGGTTCCTGCATATCTCAAAGATATGGGAGTAAATTATATAACGTTATCAATGAACGTATCCTATATAATAAAAGGCTAATATGCAAATCAACCAAACGGTGGAACGATCGGTCGCTATGATGCACACTGACCACCAGGGGGCAGACGTTCAACACAGGAGCTTCCTTCTGGTGATCAGTGAGCTCCCACAGGGGGAGTGCCACTCAGCCAGAAGTCAGGCTCATGGCTGGCAAGTGCAGCAGCAGTGGGGCCCACTTCCGTGGCAGCGCTAAGGACCCCTCAGGGGATGTCTGACTGCTGGCTTAGGCCCACTGGGCCTCTGGTTTTACAATAAAAAATAAAGAAGGTCTAAATAGATGGAGAGACACTCCATGTTAATGGATCAAAAGACATAAAATTGTTAAATTGTTCTACAAACCAAACACAATCTCTATCAGAATCCCAATGGCTTTTTTGTAGAAATTGACAAGAGTATCCTAAAATTTATATGGAAACTCAAGGGTACCAGAATAGTCAAAACAATCTTGAAAAATACAAAGTTGGAGGACTCACACTTCCTAATTTCAAAACTTACTACCAAGTTACAGCGTGGTACTGGCATAAAGATAGACACATAGAGTAATGGAGTAGACTCTAGAGTCCACAGATGGTCAATTGCTTTTTTTTTTCTCTTTCAGTTATTTTTAAAATTTCTTTTTAATATTTTAATTTTAATTTTTTAGTAATCTATATTTATATATAGACTTATTTATTTCAGAGAGAAAGGGAGAGGGAGAGTGAGATAGAAACAGCAGCGATGAGAGAGAATCATTGATCGGCTTTCTCATGCAGGGGATCGAGCCCACAACCCCGGGCATGTGCTCTGACCAGGAATTAAACTGTGACCTCCTGGTTCACAGATCGACACTCAACCACTGAACCACGTTGGCCAGGCCAGCCATCTCTTTTAATTTAGTTTGTGCTTAATGCAAATCAATGCCATAACATGAGAGGTTACTATGAAACAAAACCTAAACACACAAACACAACATCCAATCCAAAATAGATGTACAGCATTCAGGTATAAAACAAAAGGAAATGTCATTCACACACACAGTAGCTTGAGATCTGTTGAATATGATGCTCATGTGTAGTTTTCTAAAGATGGAATTGAAAGTGGGCCAAGGATCTGAATTGAACAGACATTCCTTTAAAGAAAAAATGCAAATGGCCAATTAGCACATGAAAAGATCCTCGACATCATTAGTCACTAGGGAAACGCAGGTAAAAAGCTCAGTGAGAGCCTGGCTGGTGTGGCTCAGTGGTTGTGCGTCGACCTTTGTATTAAGATGTTGCCATGTAATACTTTAAGAAATAAAAATTATTATTGAAAAAAAAAAAAAAAAAAAAAAAAAAAAAAAGATGTTGCCAGTTTGATCCCTGGTCAGGGCACATGCCTGGGTTGCCAACTCGATCCTCAGGAGGAGGGTGTGCAGGAGGCAGCTAATTGATGTTTCTATGTCTTTTTCCCTCTCCCTTCCTCTCTGTCTAAAATAAATAAAAACTTAAAAAAAAAAAGCATAGTGAGATTCATTTCATACCCACCAGGGTGGCTATAAAAAAAGAGGTAACAACAAATTTTGGAAGGAAGCAATCACTAGTGTATCTTTTTTTTTTTTTAATGAACAAGGAACTCTTTACCTGGAGCCTCCTCCCCACCCCCAACGACTACTTCTGATCTCACCGGCCAGTTGGAGGCAAGTGACCATTTCTGACTCAGTCACTGGCACAAGCAATGGGATTTTCATGATTGGGTTAGACCAGCGGTTCTCAACCTGTGGGTCGCGACCCCTTTGGGGGTCGAACGACCCTTTCACAGGGGTCGCCTAAGACCATCAGAAAACACATATGTAATTACATATTGTTTCTGTGATTAATCACTATGCTTTAATTATGTTCAATTTATAACAATGAAAATACATCCTGCATATCAGATATTTACATTACGATTCATAACAGTAGCAAAATTACAGTTATGAAGTAGCCACGAAAATAATTTTATGGTTGGGGGTCACCACAACATGAGGAACTGTATTAAAGGGTCGCGGCATGAGGAAGGTTGAGAACCACTGGGTTAGACAAATGATTTGGAGTGCAGTGGAGGTTAGGTAGGCATCACCACTGCAGACTTCTGAAGGAATTTCTAGTTCCTATTAGAGTAGAGAAGAGATGATGATCAGGCAGAAACAACAGGTGTCGACTGCACCATCAGCAACGGCGGGAGTGTGGTGAGAAAGCACTCACTTGGATCCCGCGGACGCTGCTGCCATCTTACTGGGTGATTCCAAAGGTTACTTCACTCACTCTTTGGTCCTCAGTTTCTTCAAATGAAATGGTTCCTTCGAGCTTTGAAATATGTGATTATATATATTGCCGTGTAGTGAAGGAAAATGGCTCACATGCTTTTCTGTGACTCAGATAAGAACTTAGAAACCATGTTTGCACTTACCATTAAAATCTTATTTATGTACTTTATGTACTTTAAGACTCCTGTACCATCAGAAACATAGGTGATTCAGTGCCAATGGCTGTCTAAATCATGCAGGTTAGTCTGTGTTTCTGTTTACCCTGATTTTACTTTGGGGAACTGTAGTGGTCATGGTATTTGCCTCTCAACATCCATTCTAAGGCCCCTTCTCAGTCCAAGTAGTCTGTTTTGTTTTTGTTAATCCTCACCTGAGGATACTTTTCCATTGATTTTTAGAGAGAGTGGAAGAGAGAGGGAAAGACAGAAAGAAATACCGATGTGAGAGAAGCACATTGATTGGTTGCCTCCTGCGCGAGCCCTGACCAGGGCCTGGGTCGGGGAGGAGCCTGCAACCCAAGTACGTGCCCTTGACTAGAATTGAACTGGACCCTTTGGTCCGCAGGCCTTCGCTCTATCCACTGAGCCAAACCAGCTAGGGCAGTCCAAGTAGTTTGGATGCGGTTGACTCCACCCTCCCAACTTGAGGAATGGCCACTTGACCGAGGCTCAGCCACTTGACCGAGGCTCGGCCACTCAGTCTATTCCATCCCTCTGGCCACGGGGATGGTTCAAGGATGGACAAGGGACCCCTGCTGGCCCAGTGAGAGTCAGCTCGTGGTTTTTGCTGGGAAAGAGGAGCTCTTTTTCCTCGGGTTGCCTATCTGGAAAGGTTGTGAACCTGGAGTTCTGGTGGTCATCTTTGACACAGTGGAGAGAACCTGCCCAAGAATGAAACACGTAAAGACGAAATAGAATCTTGGTGACCTCGATAGCATCATGTGAGCATCTGGATCCAGTCTGTGGACTTATCCGGTATGTAAGCCACTAAATTCCTTTTATTTTGCCTCCACTAGTTTAACTGTTTCTGTAACTTGCAACCCAGAAATACCTGACTAATAAAGACAAATTTCTTGCTTATAGCTTGGATTAATGCTCCGATACTGTATAAATATGCGAGTAAAATCTGGATATAGATAAAAAGATATGGGTTCAGAAACAGCCACATACAAAGTGAAAAAAGTTACAGTTATTTTACTCAAGAGCTACTGCATCCCCTTTCCCTTCCCCGATTGGTTTACCATAAGGAAGGAATCAGGACACCGTATGTGTATTTGAAAACACCTACAGACTCGGTGTCTATTTATTTTGTGTCGAAGCTTCAGTTGAGTGTGAGAAAGAGACAGGGATGTTGTCTCCATCTTGGTGACATGGTGCTGAGGGAGTTCGGACCCAGGGTTTTGTTCAGACCGTCTAACTGTGTCACCGGGCCTTGGTTTCATCACCCATAAAACGAGGGAGTTGGGTTAAGATCCCTTCTAGTACTGATGTCCGGAAGGGAGGCTGCAGGAGGGAGCAGTATCATTTGGAGAGACCTGGCTGGGGCTGACAAGACTTTGGGATAGTCCTGACCGGTTTGGCTCAGTGGATAGAGCGTCGGCCTGCGGACTGAAGGGTCCCAGGTTCGATTCCAGTCAAGGGCATGTACCTGGGTTGCGGGCACATCCCCAATAGGGTGTGTGCAGGAGGCAGCTGATCGATGTTTCTCTCTCATCGATGTTTCTAACTCTCTATCCCTCTCCCTTCCTCTCTGTAGAAAATCAATAAAATATATTTTAAAAAAAAAGACTTTGGGATAAAATTCTCCCTGCGGTCATGTGTGGTGAGCTTGGTTTGTCAACTCCAAAATGGAAGTTGATCAGTGGGGAGTCTAGTGTTTTGAAAATGCAGCAGGTGGAAATAAATCAAGCTGGGGCCTTCTTTGCTGAATGTCCTTTGCTTTACATGCATGTCAATTCTGCTTTTCAGATCAGTCAGACCTGGCCTCTGAGACTACCCAGCGGGCTGTTCGTCTCACCGTGGCTCTGAGAGCTGGGAAGGCCTGCGGTGGATCTGGCTTCATGCACAACTAGATCGCGGAGCTCAACACGGTCATCAACTCAGTCTCCGGCTCTCCCTCCCCATTCCTCACTCCCACTTGGTTTTCGTTGACTTCGTTCTCAGGAAGGTTTTCCCCACATAGTGACAGAAATGGCTCCCGAAAGAAAACACACATTGATTGGCCCTGCTTTCCACCTGGACCAGCTGTGCTGGACAGGCATAAGTCCTAGGCCAGTGATGGCGAACCTTTTGAGCTCGGCATGTCAGCATTTTGAAAAACCCTAACTTAACTCTGGTGCCGTGTCACACATAGAAATTTTTTGATATTTGCAACCATAGTAAAACAAAGACTTATATTTTTGATATTTATTTTATATATTTAAATGCCATTTAACAAAGAAAAATCAACCAAAAAAATGAGTTCGCCATCACTGTCCTAGACCCACCAATGCCGTTCATGGAGTTTGGATTTTATTCTGAGGAATAAAGGAGGAATCTTGAAATGGGGTTGACGTGGTCAGATCTGTGCATTAGGGAGGAGTCTGGCTGAGGGACAGGGATTGGGACAATGGAGGAGACGAGTTGGGGAGACTGGTTAGCAGGGTGTGGGATCATTCTGGGCAGAAGTAGGAGGAGCTGGACTAAGGTAAGGCTGTGGGGACAGAGGATGCAGTAGCCAGGAAAGAAAATGGTGAAGGCAGAACATATAAGAGTTGGTGGTTGCTTAGCCGTGTTGGTGGAAAGGAAGAAGTATTTATGTTTATTGAACATCAAGTGCTGGGCCCTGAGCTGGGAAATTAAACTCAGTCTGTGGAGGAGCTGGACTGTAAACAATTACTCTCCAGTGTGCTGATTACCGGGTAGAGGGATGCAGCAGGGGCCACTAGCACCTGGGAGAAAAGAAACCATTTAAGGACTGGCTGTGGGGGAAGGGGTGTCAGGGGAGACTTCACAGACAAGGAAATTTTGACCTGGATCTTAAAGGATAAGTAGTGGGTGCAAGAGTGTGGTAGCAAAAAGGGGGTAAGAAATTTTGAGCCTGTGCTGAGGGCAAACAACAGAGTCCAAAAAATTGTTGACCGGAAAAACGACATCCAAACCAATGACATATTTAGTTTTGCTCATATCACATTTTTAGAAACTTTTAAATTAGTTGCAACATGGAAAGATCTGAAACTTTCATATAAGAATCCATATTTGTAACATCTTGGAAAACCAGGTTTAGCTACACAAGGCCCACATTCCCGCATGACCACCAAATGCAGTTCCTGTTATAATTCATCTGCCCACATCAACTACTCATGTACCTGCCTCGTCCTGTGAGATAATGAGAGATAATGGAGTGGTTGTCCATTTAAGTCACTAAGCTTCAGAGCGGCTTACTCCACAACAGGTGGCCGGAACACCCACCTCTCCCCTTCCCCTGTACACATCCGAGGGCTCAGCCTCTGAACCAGAGGAGTGAGGGTGCATGGTGAGCTGGGTAAGGAGCAGCAAGGCCAGACTGGTCGATGGGGGAAGACCATCAGGGGCTTTGCAGACCGTGCCGTGGGAGTTTCAACTTCCTCCGACAGGAGCTGGTCGGGTTTTGTAAGGTCGCCCTATTAAGACCAGAAGGCGACTCTAGAGATGCCATAAAAGATGAACGAGAGGAAGGTCAGGGAGCCAGTGGTCCAAGCAACACAGCTCAGGCAGTGGTGGTGGGCATGGAGAGGAAGGGAGAGATTCAAGGTCAAGACTTCCTTCTCTGTGAGGCCCTCCCGAGGTGCTAAAGGGACATGCAGGTGGAGCCATATAGTTGGCAGTTAGAACTAGGGAGGAATGGGAGCAGATCTGGGCCACAGTTCAGAGTAGGGGTCGTCAAAGTGTATAGTGAAAGCTGGGATGTGGGTGGGATGGTGTGGGGAGCTCCCTGCACAAAGCGTGTGGAGCAGAGAGAGGACACTCAGCAGGGAATCGGGAGCGAGCGAGCTGCAGAGCAAAGAAGAGAAACAGGGGCCCAGATGCCAAAGGAAAGAATGGTTCCGGAGGGAGAGTGGCAGTAGCATCAGATAATCACCAAAATGTGCTCTCCCGGCTACTGTTCAGGAGGTGATGGGTGGCCTTGGGGGCAAGTCTGCGTGGAGAGGAAGGAGCAGAAGCCAGACCCATGTAGGTGGGAGAGTAAGTAGGAAACGAGGAAGTGGAGGGCGTGTACACAGCTCTTTCAAGAAACGATTGTGAACGGAAAGAGTGCGAGAGGGAAGTGGTTTGAGGTTGCCACATTGAGAGAGGTTCTCCCAAAACACAGGGGACTGAAGCTTGCTTTTATTTTATTTTATTTCATTTTATTATTATTATTTTTATTTTTTTATTAAGGTATTACATATGTGTCCTTATCCCACCATCACCGCCCCCCCACCCCACCTCCCCAACTCATGCCCTCAGCCCCCTGTTGTCTGTGTCCATTACTTAGGCTTGAAGCTTGCTTTTATATACAGAAGAGAGAGGGTCTGTGGTGAGGAGAAGCTGGCAGTACAGGTAAAGGGCGTGTGACGGAGCGCGCTCACTGAGGAAGTGGGAAGGGATGTGTCCGAGGAGGAGGAAAGGCGATGGCCCGAGGAGAACACCTCCTCTGTGATGAAAGTGAATGGCTGTTTAGAGGAGATGCTATTGCTGGTGGGAGAAGAGGGGTTGAAAGCGTTCTCATCTCTTTTCTCCATAAAATAGAAGCCATGATCATCTCATAAAAGTGAGGAAGGCAGCCCGAGGTAGATGGCTAGTGAGCAGTGGCTCATATGATTGACTTAGGCCTGAGCCTGGGGACATGGCGTCCCCTGTGCCTCCTGCTTAAGCCTGGGATTGGTTCCTGAGTGTGGGTCAGGGCGAGCCTGCAGTTGGACGGAAGATCATAGCTGAGAGAAGGCCTGTAACCTCTTGCACTGAGACCCTAACACCTCTTTACTTAGAGCAGTGGTTCTCAACCTTCTGGCCCTTTAAATACAGTTCCTCATGTTGTGACCCAACCATAAAATTATTTTCGTTGCTACTTCATAACTGTAATGTTGCTACTGTTATGAATCGTCATGTAAATATCTGATATGCAGGATGGTCTTAGGTGACCCCTGTGAAAGGGGTCGCGACCCACAGGTTGAGAACCGCTGACTTAGAGACTTGTGTGGGCTGCTCCTTACCTATGGGAGCAAACTCCTTAAGAAGACACAGGTTGCCGAGCCATTTGCTCAGTGGTTAGAGTGTTGCCCTGAGGACTGAAGGGTCTCAGGTATGATTCTGGTCACTTACCTCAGATGCAGGCTCAATCCACCTGCATGAGGCAGCCAATCAATGTTTCTCTCTCTGTCTCTCCCCCTCCCTTCCCTTCTCTCTATAAAAAAAAGAAAAGAAAGAAAGAAAAAAGGAAGACACAGGCTGAGGCCTCTCATGACCTGCCTCCTGCTGGTCTTCCAGCTCGATCACTTCCTCCTTCATGCCAAGCACTTGAGGCTCCAGTCGTGGTCTTTATCTGAATTGCTTTTCTCCCTTTCCCCTCCCTTCTCTGCTCGGCAAACTCCTATTCAAGACGCAGTTTACGCGTAACATCATCCATCCAGTCCACTAACATCCATGGACTGTCTACGAGGCTTCAGCCCCGTTCGCCCTCCTGACTCGCTGCTCTCCGCCTTTGTGCACACCTCGGCTTCGAGAGGTCACCGGGACCCCTGAATGGACTCAGGGGTTTCAGAGGCAGGCAGACTTGTATTTGAACCTGGGGCAGGTTGTTTTTCTCCTCTGAGCCTCGATGTTGCTGTCTGTGAAAAGGGACGATAAAATGCCTTGTAGGGCGTTTTAGATTCTTTAGTGATGGAATGTTAGTGCAGCACCGAGGGGCTAGGACTCTTGGTTATAAGTGACAATCTTAATTTTTAAAATCTCTTTTTACAGTTGATTTGTTTAAATAAGGATCCAAAGGAGGTTTACATATCACAGTTGGTTGATATATTTGTTAAACTTTTAATATCTCCCCCTTTTTCTCTTAATGCCATTTATTTGTTGACGCTAGGTCATTTGTCCTATAACACTTCCCACATTCTAGATTTAGCTAATTGCTTCCTTGTGGTATTATTTAACCTGTCCTTCTATCTTCCTTTTCCTATCTAATAATAGACAAACATGGTAATTGACCGTACCTTCGCTACGCCTCCCATGGGCTAATCAGCACAATATGCAAATTAACCACCAACAAAGATGGCGGCTCATTTGCATACCGCAGGCTGGACGGGTCAGCGCCATCCCCCCTGCCCTGCCGCCATCTGGGCCTGCTATCTGCGACCCGGGGCAGCGGGCATCTCGTGTGCAACCCGACCCAGGGCAGCCGGGCGGGGCAGTGTGGCTCTTCTGTCACCCCAGCTTCCTCAAAACAGCTCCCTTGGGGGCTTAAACCTTTAGTCAGACATCCCCCGAGGGCTCCCTGGCTGCCAGAAGGATGTCTGACTGTAAGCTTAGGCCTGATCCTTTGGGGAGTGGGCCTAAGTTGACAGGTGGATATCCCCCAAGGGGTCCTGGACTGCAAATGGGTGCAGGACTGGCTGAGGGACTCCCCGATCCAGTGCACAAATTTTTGTGCACCGGGCCTCTAATTCACTATCAACCAGTAGTTAGATCTAGAGCAGCGGTTCTCAACCTGTGGGTCGTGACCCCTTTGGCAGTCGAACGACCCTTTCACAGGGGTCACCTAAGACCATCCTGCATATCAGATATTTACATGACGATTCATAACAGTAGCAACATTACAGTTATGAAGTAGCAACGAAAATAATTTTATGGTTGGGTCACAACATGAGGAACTGTATTTAAAGGGCCAGAAGGTTGAGAACCACTGCTCTACAGCCTGTTTAGGGTGGGACAGCCCAGAGGAGGCCTTGCTGGGAGCTGGGCCTTCAGCCCATGCTCAGCATTTCAGCCCCTCTTTCCTGTATGACTGGCACCTGGGAAGGGCCCGTGGTCCCGTCTCCCTCTTGGCAGGTGTTCCAGTTAAAACTCATTCCGTCCCAAGCACCAGAAATCCAACTCAAATTTATTGTCTTATATGGAAAAAGGAAGTGATGCCTTATGCAGCAGGCAAGCTCAGGAGTTCAGGCACCGCCTGATCCAGATCCTCGATGTGGTCACGACTCTGTCCTCCTGGCTCTCCTCTGCAGCCGTCTGTGTGGCTCATGCTGCCTGGTGACAAGGTGGTCACTGCCGGTGCTGGGCGTCCAGCTGGCAGCTCACTAACCCCCGGTGGAAAGAGGGCGTCTTTTTCCCCAGCAGCGCCAGGTCTGCTTCTCATCGCATAGACTTGAGTCAAATGCCCGTCCCCGACCTCCTCTTGAACCTCAGGGATTGCCAGCGGGGAAGGTTTGGCTCCCAAAGGAAAGGCGGTGAATGCTGGGCCAGCAGCACGCCGCAGGGTCACCCTCCAACAGCCGTCTGTCCTGGGAGGCGCCAGCCTCTTAATCACACGGAGAGCCTGGCCTGGCCTCCCCCCACCCACCGCTGGACTGACTCTCACTCTGTGTGGGCGGGATGCTGCCTCCTCCTCACTTCCCGCTGGCCTGGCCTCTGCCCCCCCAGCCCCCTGCAGACCCACTGTCCGGCAAAAGCAGCATCGGTGCCCCCACCATCCCCTCCCAGGCCTGCTGGGTTCAGGTTCATTACCTTTGGGGCTGGTTTCCAGGCCCCTCACCGACGTGCTCATCCTCTGCCGAGGGCTCCGGGGCTGACGGCAGTGGTGCCCGGGTTCCTGTCTGTGAAACGGGTGGTAGCTGCCACGCGGAGGTCATGCGGGTTAAATGAGTGTGGAATACTGACAGCGTTATGGACTGTGCCCGGCGCCCAGAGGCACTCAGTACACAGCAGCCGCTCCTCTCACCACTGCAGCTGGAGGCTGCACGTCGCAGTGGCTGCCGGTCCTCTGAGGCCCAGTCCAGGAGCAGGCTCTCAGGAACAGTGGTGTCTACAGCAGAGCAATCCGTGGAATACACCGTCTCATTTGAGCCTCAGCTTTGTGAGGTGTGTGTGTGGGGGGAAGTGGGGGGGGGGCAGGACACATTGTGTTTACCCCCCACTTACAGATGAAGACACTGAGGCTTAGAGAGGGTAGACCTCTTGCCCAGGATCCCTCAGCCAGTCAGTGGCGGAGGCAGGATTTGAATCCGTCCCCTGACATTCATGTTCTGGGACCCTCCACTCAGGCTGCCCCTCAGCCTGCAGGACCTTCTGTCGTCAGGCCTGTTGGCTCTTTCTCGTCCTTGCAGCTCCTGGTCCAATACCCTGTACACAGCAATAGTGATAAGAGGAACATTTAGTAAGCACTTGCCCACTCCACATGGGATGCATAAGGCTTCCTGTCCCTGTGATCTCATGAGGTAGGCATTACTCTGTTATAGAGGCTCAGAGAGGTTAAGTAACCTGCCCAAGGTCACTCAGCAGGTGTGACAGTGGGAGTCAAACTCAGGGAGCCTCTGATGCGGGAGCAGGCCTTCCTTGCTCTCTGGATGGGACACAGGCCTCCTTCCTCTGAGTCTGAAGTCCAGGCTTCTGCCCGCCTGGCTCCCTTGGGGCTAGTTGCTCCTCTCCTTCCAGTAGCCTGAGCGCCCCCTGGGGCAGGACCCGCTCCTTCACCGGTTAGCCCTGCACAAGGAGGGGCTCCGTGTGCCGAATTATTTCATTTATCCTCCCCCCCCCCCCCCCCCCCCCCCCCCCCCCCCCCCGGCAGGCACAGCAGAGAGCTCCTCCACGAAGACATGAGACCCGAGGTTCAGGGGCTCCTGCAGGGCCACCCATTTGTAAGCGTAGGAGCCTGGACAAGCCGGGCCGCCGGCGCAGGTGGGCGCAGGGCTCCCCTCCTCGGCCCGGCTCCGCTGGTCCCCGCGGCGGGGAGAGGCAGCGGTGTGGCGGGGAGGGCGTGGGGCCCGCACCAAGGGAAGGCGGCGCGGCGGCCGGGAGAAGGCTGAAGCTGGAAGGAGAGAGTGTTCGTGCATTTTGACATTAAAAAGTGCGGGTGAGATTGTCAGACTGGGCAGCAGCGTCCGCTCCGGCCGGGAACTGGCGGCGCAGGGCGCGGAGCTGCGCGGGCGGGCGGGCGGGGCGGCGCTCCGCGGAGGGAGGGCTCTGTCCGGCCGGAGCTCCGCCCAAAGGGGCGCTGCCACCCTAAGGAGGCGGGCGGCCCGGCTTCTCATTCATTGTCTTGACAAGAGCATCCTCAGCGGGCGTCTCCGGCTCCCCCGGCGCTTCCTCCTCCCTCTCGCCCGCCTCCACCGGGGAGGCCTCCGCAGCAGGTAAGCCTGCGGGCCTGTCCGGGGAGGGACTGGGCATCGCGCTCCCGGGCCACCTGTGGGGCGGCGGGCGCCTGGCACCGCGGCTGTGGGGGCGGCCGGACCGTGGGCGCTGGCGCTGAGATGGGGACCGAGCCCTGCGGGAGGGACTCGCCTGCGGGCGTGGGTGCGCGTGGGAGGGTCCATCTGTGGGCCCCGGAGCTCCGAGGGGAGGCGAGGGTGCGGGGCCACGGCGGCCGAGATGGACGTGGGGGGTCAGGACACGTGGGGGGCCCCGGCTCTCCCCAGAATGGGAGACTGTGGGTGGGGTGGGGGCAGGGTGGGGTGAACGAGCAGCTGCTCTGAGCTGGGAGACAGGAAGGGGTTGCGAGCAAAACAAGAAAAGACCAAGTTCCCCTTTCCGCGGTTTCTGGGCCTGGTACCTGCGGTGGGGGAGGAGGCAGGGTGGGGCGATGGCTTCCTGTCCTCCAACCTCCGGTTTGGGGGTTCCTGCTCCCCAAACCCAGGCTTCTCACCTGGACTGACCCCTGCCCCAGCCTGCTTCTCCTCACACCCTCAGACACGCTGCTCACTACAGCCTCCGGGAGGCACGGGGTGGGCGAGGGCGCCGGAGCCGCAGAGAAGGACCAGGCCCCGGAGTGGGGCACCTGGTGAAGCTGGGGAGCAGCTAGAGGCCCTCCCAGCAGGCAGCACGGCCCCCATCCTCCCCAGGAACCCCCATCCTGGTACCTGGGGAGCCAGAGGCGGTCCCCTCCGCTTCACTTGCTCTCTGCCCAGCCAGCGGGGGAAGCCATCCCAGCTGGACCTCAGAGAAGTCGGCCGCCTCTCCCTTCTTGTGTGGAGTTCCAGTGTGCATGTGTGTGCGTGCGTGTGTGCGTGTGTGTGTGTGTGCGCGCGCGCGCGTGTGTGTGTGTGTGTGTGTGTTTGGAGGGGTGCGGGGGAGATGGCACTCAGGGCACCTGCTGAAGTGGAGGTGAGAGGCAGAGGAGTGGGAGGAGGAGAAACCCGGACCCAGGCCATCTGCCCATTTGTGGTGCCCAGAGACCTGCTGGGGAAGCCATCCTGACACCGGAGAGCGGAGAGCTGGCTCCTGGGCAGGCCCCGGTGCTAGTCCCTCCGTGTGTCCACGCTGTGCCAGGAGGCGAGGAGGCTCCCCATGTGGGTGTGAGGGGCGTGGGGCTGGATGCTGAGGCTGAGAGAAACCCTGTCCACACTGTCTGCGCTGGAGCCCCCAGTGTGGGCCATGGGAGAGCAGCTCTGTCCATCAGCCAGTCCCTGACAAAGCGCAGTAGGTGCTGCCCCCCAGCCGGCTCTGCTGCAAGGCCCCGGCTGGGGGCTGCAGAAGCAAGAGCCGAGGGGTGTGGAGAAGGTGGGCCTTGCAGGTTAGCTGGGAGGAGGGGTGCAGAAGCTGAGAGTGCGAGGGTAGCAGGATGTCAGTTACCCAGAGCCAGGGGCCGGGAGTCCGGATGTTGCCGCTGGGGAAGTTAGCCACAACCTTAAATGTCAGGCTGAGGGGTTCCTGGGGGAGACAGGGACTGTAAGGTCACAGTTGGCCTGAAGGGAGAAAAGTTCTCAATCTCTGCCCCCCTGCCCCCCACCCCCCAGGATGAGCCGCCAGGTGGTCCGCTCCAGCAAGTTCCGCCACGTGTTTGGACAACCGGCCAAGGCCGACCAGTGCTATGAGGATGTACGCGTGTCACAGACCACCTGGGACAGTGGCTTCTGCGCTGTCAACCCCAAGTTTGTGGCCCTGATCTGTGAAGCCAGCGGGGGAGGGGCCTTCTTGGTGCTGCCCCTGGGCAAGGTGAGCATCTGGCCATCCAATGGCCCCCTGAGTGGTCCTGATTAGCTGACTGTCACCCAGCTTCCCTGGGCCACATGATGTCATCTGTGAAACTGAGCTGGGCTAAATGAGCTTTAAGCTTTTGCCAGCTCTTCAATGGAAATTGAGCCCTGGCTGGTTTGGCTCAGTGGATAGAACGTCGGCCTGTGGATGGAAGGGTCCCAAGTTGGATTCCAGTCAAGGGCACATGCCCGAGTTGGGGCTCAATCCCAGTAGGGTGTGTGCAGAAAGCAGCCGATCAATGATTCTCTCTCATCATTGATGTGTATCCCTCTCCCTTCCTCTCTGAAATCAATAAAATATATTTTAAAAAAGAAATGGAAATTGAGTCTCAGAGGGGAGACGGCATGAGAAGGATCACACAGTGAGTCCTGAGACTCAGGGTCTCCCAAGTCTCAGCCTGGGGCCTTCTCCCCTCAGGAGCACAGAGAGGGGGAGGGCTGGGGTCAGGGCAGGCCCAGCAGTGCTCTTAGAGTTGGGGGCACTCCATGCCTGGGCCTGTCAGAGCCCTTGGGGACCCAGCAAGTTCAGGGCCCAGCCCCCGGGCAGGGATGATATAGAGGGCCCTCTCCTGGCCCCCGCCTGCCTGCTCTGACCCTGTCCCCCGCCCTGCTGTCTGCTGACCCCCGACTCCCAGCACACTGCTGTGCTCTAGCGGGTGACGCAGGAAGGGGAGATGGGCCCTAAGTTGTTACCAAAAAAGGGCCGATGGAAAGCAAAGAGAAGAGGAAGTGGTTGTCAGGGTGAGAGCGGGCCTGCTCTTCACGCAGGAAGCCCTTCTGCACAGCTGTCCCCGGAAGTGGCCATTTCCAAACCTCTGCTCCTGTTTGGGGGCCATTATGACAGACTTCCCGGTCCCTCTCCTAGAAGGGCCCATGCCCACAGCCCCACCATTCTCACACACTTGCCTGGGGAACGCTCAGCCCAATGCAATGGACGCCCCCTTCCCCACCCCTGTCCCCGGCCTTGGCCTGTGTGCCTGGAAGCCTCACTCAGGGATGTGGGATGGGGGTGGGGGTCCTCAGGGCACAAATGAGAAACTGAGATAGAGGTGGAGGAATCTGCCAGGATCTGACAGTAGGCAGGACCAGCCCCACACCCCAATCTGTGCTTCCTGTGGCCCTGCGGGCCGGCCCTTCTGAGTTGCCCTGACAACTCTGGCCTCGGGCAAACAGAGGACCAACTCCTGCCAACCTTGGCCTGCTCCGCCTCCCGGGCTCCTGCGGCCTTGCCCTCTGTGCCTCCCTGAAGGGCTGTGGGGAGGTTGGATTGGGCTTGGAGGGCAAAAGCACCTCCCTGAGGCCCTGCTGTGCCCTCTAGACTGGACGTGTGGACAAGAATGTGCCCACGGTCTGTGGCCACACAGCCCCCGTGCTGGACATCGCCTGGTGCCCGCACAATGACAACGTCATTGCCAGTGGCTCAGAAGATTGCACAGTCATGGTGAGTGGTGGTGGGGTTACGGGTGAGGAGGGGGCCCCAGGCCGGGATCTGGCATGTGGAGTGCCCCACTCACGCGCCCCTTCTCTGCAGGTATGGGAGATCCCCGATGGGGGCCTGGTGCTGCCCATGCGGGAGCCTGTCGTCACCCTGGAGGGCCACACCAAGCGTGTGGGCATCATTGCCTGGCACCCCACAGCCCAGAACGTGCTGCTCAGTGCAGGTGCCTGGCGGGAGGGGCAGGGTGGGCTGGCCTCTGACAGCGCGGGGGCGGCTCATGGCTCTGACACGGGGGCATTGGCCAGGTTGTGACAACGTGATCCTGGTGTGGGACGTGGGCACCGGGGCGGCAGTGCTGACGCTGGGCGCGGATGTGCACCCGGACACCATCTACAGCGTGGACTGGAGCCGGGACGGCGCCCTCATCTGCACCTCGTGCCGCGACAAGCGCGTGCGCCTCATCGAGCCCCGCAAAGGCACTGTAGTAGCTGTGAGTTGCAATGAACTGTGTGACCCTTGACCCAGGGACCTTCACCCCTCCTACCCACCACAACCGGGGTGCTAGATGCTGTCCTCTCTTGCCCCTGCCTGGCCGACCACATCCCTTCCCTCCCAGGAGAAGGACCGTCCTCACGAGGGGACCCGGCCGGTGCGAGCCGTGTTCGTGTCTGACGGGAAGATCCTGACCACGGGCTTCAGCCGCATGAGCGAGCGGCAGGTGGCGCTGTGGGACACGGTGAGCGCAGAGAATCAGGAGGCTTAGTCCCGGTCTTGCCAAGCCCGAGCCCGATGTCCATGGGCCCGTTTACCAGCCGGAGATGGGGGTTTCCACTGGTTGGTCTGTAAGGGTCACCCCCACCCGGTGACTGCCCAGTGAAGGGCTCCGCCCGGGGCCTGACGTGGCCCAGCTCATTGTTCTCTCCCACCCGTCTCTACAGAAGCAGCTGGAGGAGCCGCTGTCCCTGCAGGAGCTGGACACGAGCAGCGGCGTCCTGCTGCCCTTCTTTGACCCCGACACCAACATCGTCTACCTCTGTGGCAAGGTGGCCCAGTGGGGCGGGGGCCAGGGGAGGGAGGTGGGCAGAGGGCTCAGGAAGGAGCACGGCTGCAGGCCCCTGTCGGTGCTGATCTCCCCTCGCACCCTCCACCCACAGGGTGACAGCTCCATCCGGTACTTCGAGATCACTTCCGAGGCCCCATTCCTGCACTATCTCTCCATGTTCAGCTCCAAGGAGTCCCAGCGTGGCATGGGCTACATGCCCAAACGTGGCCTGGAGGTGAACAAGTGTGAGATCGCCAGGTGACTGTTCCCTGACCCTCACCTGAGCATGCTCCTTGGGCAGCGCTGATCTCATGCTGACCTTCAGTCTCAGCCCAACTGTGCTGTGGGCGCTGCTCACCTTCCTGTTTCCACAGGTTCTACAAGCTGCATGAGCGCAAGTGTGAGCCCATCGCCATGACAGTGCCTAGAAAGGTGATGCCATGTCCCTCCCTGGGCTCTGGGCTGGGCACACCTTGCAGAGCTGCAGGGTGGTGGTGTGGCCTAAGCACGCTCTTAACCAGCCTTGGTCTTGCCCACAGTCGGACCTGTTCCAGGAGGACCTGTACCCGCCCACTGCAGGGCCTGACGCTGCCCTCACCGCCGAGGAGTGGCTGGGGGGTCGGGATGCTGGGCCCCTCCTCATTTCCCTCAAGGATGGCTACGTGCCCTCAAAGAGCCGGGAGCTGAGGGTCAATCGGGGCCTGGACACTGGGCGCAGGAAGACAGCACCAGAGGCCAGTGGCACTCCAAGCTCGGTGAGAGGCGGATGGGAGGCTGGAGTCAGGATGGGAAGACAGGGTAGGGAGGGGCTGCCATCGCTGTGGTCACTGACCTGGGGGAAGGAGGCTGGCCTCTGAGGCAGCCCAGACTCACAGGGAGCTGGCAGTGGGTAATCCTGAGGCCTCAGAACGCAGCTTTCAGGCTTGTAGGCCTGCAGCTCTCTGGGCAGCAACTGGCTGAGAGACAGAAGGGCCCAAGCTCTGGGGCTCTCGGCCAGGGTAAGGGGAGCCCAGGGTGGATCGGGCCTAACGCAGCGCTGGATCCTCCAGGACGTCGTGTCCCGGCTGGAGGAGGAGGTGAGGAAGCTCCAGGCCACGGTGCAGGAGCTCCAGAAGCGCTTGGATAGGCTGGAGGAGACAGTCCTGGCCAAGTAGAGACTCCGGGGCCTTCAGCTGGGGCCCACCGCATCGCCTCCCCCGCTCCCCTTCCCTCCCACTCCTTAGGCCACAGTGGCAGATAAAATAAAATGGCTTTATTTTCTGGTACTCTCAGACTCTGATGACTGTGCGCCCAGGTGCTGAGTCTGAACTCCCTCCTCAGAAGCCTTGATGGGATTGGCCCATGGCAGGGGCTGAGGGATGCTTCCAAATGCTCTGGAGTAAACCACAGGTCTGGTGGGGGAGCACCCCATTCTGGTATGGTTTGGGGGCGTTTTGCAGCTGGCAGGTGTGAGCTACTCAAGGCCCTAGCCCGGGGCTTCAGGAACTCCCACGTTTACCCCAAAGCTGCCTTTTCTAGTTAACCACATCAGGTTACATGTAACATACTAACAACACTGTTGCTTGTGGGGAAATGAAACAACTAGCTCCTACAGGACATCTTTCAAACTGTAGGCCCGAGGGGTCCTTTTGTAAAGAAAAAGCTTAGAACTAAAGCCAACGCCCAACCCTAGTTTACAGGCGAGGAAACTGAGGCACCGAGTAGTTGAAGGTCAGGTCCTGAGTCATGACTTGTCTCCCCGCCTAGTTTGGAGCCTTCCTGCGCAGGGCTGCTGCCTCTTGAGCCCTTATTGTGGGTCTCGCCTGGGCCTGGCCTATGAGGCAGGGACCTCAATAACCTGTCAGGCTCCATCAAGTGGGGGCTTGGAAGTGGGTTTGACACCCACCTTAGCAGGTGACCCCTGAGTTGGGACACAGGCTATGAGGAGTAGGTGTCCTGGCCACAGCAGTTTGGTTCATACCACACAGGGGCCGCGAGGACTCAGTGCCCATCTGCTGCCCCTTCTCCCTCTTCAGCATGCCAGAGAAAACCACCTGGGCAGAGCGATGAGGCAGCCGTAAGATTGTCCCTGTCTGCCCATTTTGGTCTCACCCTCTAAGCAAGCCGTTACTCTGGGCAAGTTACTTCTTTCCAATAAAATGGGGAGGGATCCCACAACCCTGTGAACACAGTGGTGGACCCAATCAGGGCTGTGACAGAATCCGGAAATCTGGACTCTGTGCCTATGGAAGGTGAGGTGCCTTCTCTGAGCCTCTCCTGTACAATGGGGGCAGGCCCTTCTGAATGGCTGGTCACTAGCTGTCCTCCTGGCCCAGGAGAATTGAAAAACAGCTCAGGAAAGAATCTGGGAACCCAGAAGGGCTCACCTGTCATCACCCTGACTTCCAGGTTTCCAACCCATTCTCCTTCTGATAAGAACAAGAGAAGAAGATGGGGGTGGAGGAGGAGGGGAGATAATTTAGGGGCCAAGAAACTGGCCTTGAAAACAGGGGAACAGAGTGGGTGGAATGGCTGAAATCTGTAATCCATATTCCCAAAGAGCCCTGGCCCCACTAGGTCTCAGGGACTTCACGTGCAAGGCCTTACCAATCCTGGTACTTGTGTTTAAGCTGATACTAGAGGCATCACCTGTCCCTATTTTGTGGCTCTGGTTGACCTTATTTTCCTGTTCTAACCCTATTCATATCCTCTGCCCACACCTCCATTCTTTTTTTTTTTTTAAATATATTTTATTGATTTTTAACAGAGATGAAGGGAGAGAGATAGTTAGAAACATCGATGAGAGAGAAACATCGATCAGCTGCCTCCTGCACATCTCCCACTGGGGATGTGCCCGCAACCCAGGTACATGCCCTTGACCAGAATTGAACCCGGGACCTTTCAGTCCGCAGGCCGACGCTCTATCCACTGAGCCAAACCGGTTTTGGCAACACACCTCCATTCTTGAAAACCACATGGTGCCCAGCCGGTGTGGCCCAGAGGTTGAGTGTTGACCTATGAACCAGGAGGTTACAGTTTGATTCCCAGTAAGGGCACATGCCCAGGTTGTGGGCTCGATACCCAGTTGGGGAAGAGGGGGTGCAGGAGGCAACCGATCAATGATTCTTTCTCATCATTGATGTTTCTCTACCCTCTCTGAAATCAATAAAAATATTAAGTAAAAAAAAACCCCAAAAAACACATGGTCTTCTCAAGGGGGTCTGGCCACACCAAGCCCAGGTCTAAAAGGTCATTGGACCGTCTCCAGTGGGCCAGAAAATTCAGCATCCCAGGTGCGGGGATACCATGTCCCTGCGGGAACCTGCAGGGAAGTGGGGAATCCTCTATTATGCTTCTGACATGGGGTGATGTTGGTGAGAGGGAAAGGTTTGTTAAATTGGCCAGCACCCTGAAACTCTGAGCGCTTTCTCATCTGTGCATTTTTGTTGTTAATCTTCACCCAAGGATTTTTTGTCATTGATTTTTAGAGTGGAAGGGCTGGGGGGGACATAGATGTAAGAGAAACACATCAATTAGTTGCCTCCTGAACCCAGACCGGGGTGGGGATCAAACCTGCAACCCAGGTACATGCCCTTGATTGGGAATTGAACCCAGGACCCACTGGTTTGCAGGGCCATGCTCTAACCACTGAACCACACCAGCCAGGGCTCATCTGTGCATCTTGAAGGCTGGCACAGGGCAGGAACACCCAGCAATTGTCCACAGATAGGTGGTTGGTTAGTAGGAGTCTTCGAAGCATTACAGAAAAGGCCTGTGAGGCCTGTCCTGAAGGGGATTTCAAGGATTGAACTTGCACTTCATAAGTGGGGACACAGAGGCCTTTGGGCGGAGAGGGACTTGCCCAAGTTAAAACAATGAGGAGACAACGAAGAGTGTCAGGGCAGGGAGAAGCCAGGCTCTAGACAGCCTCAGTGCCCCTCCCACACACAACACAGCAACACAGAAGCTGGCCCTGATTCATAATTTAATGGCTGTGCAGGTGCTGGTCTCTTATTTCTGCCGCTCACGGGCCCACTGCTCTGGGGTCAGGGTTTTCTGCTCAAAGGCATGGATATGCGGGAGCTCTTCTGCTAGACACGCGTTCACCAGCCTGCGGGAGAGACGTTGTTAGGAAACCGCAGAGCCTAAGTGGGTCCCCGAAGCTAGGTTGACCCAGAAGGCTGGAGGTGTCCCCAAGTTGTGGCGCCCAGGACCTGGGACAGGAGAGGGAGAGGGCCTAAGCCTCAATACTCCCGGCGGGGGCCGAGAAGGCGAAATCCTTGGGGCTGTAGCCCACAGGGCTGGGCCGCATTGCCGGGGCGAGGGAGTTGGGTTGCGGGGTCCCGGGGGCTGTGGTCCCAGGGCTGTGGGGCCGGGACAGCGCTGAGCGAGGGGTTCCCCGGGCCTCACCGGTGTCTCTGGAGCAGCGGCTTCCCCTCGAACTTGGCCGACACCACCAGGATTCGGAAGCTGGACGCGCAACGGTTGGGAGTCGTGTCCTCCACCTCCTAAGGGGCAGAATCATGGGGATGGTGCCAAGCCGCCCACCCAGAAGCCTGTTGCCCTCGCCGGGCAGGTCCAGGCCGCGCAGCTCACCACGTGCTCTGCCTGCAGGTCCCGCCGCAGCTTCTCCCGCAGGTGCTCGGCGCTGAGTTCCATGGCGGCTGGCGGGGGCGGCCCGGCGCGGGCAGAACCCCGGATCCCACGCGGGTCAAGCTGCTTCCACCCTCACTGGCCTGGCGCCTCTTCTGCTGAGGCCTCTACTTCCGCCCTTACTGAGGCGTCCGTGAGCCCAGCACTTCCGCCCTCACGGAAACCCAGTTTCCAACCGCCCGCGTTCCGCGCCTGCCGCCCGCCAGCCAATCAGAGCCTGCGCACGGCCGAGCTCCGCCCCCGCCGACGCTCATTGGTGCCGCCGCCCGCGGTTCCGCGGCGGGTTTGGAGTCCTAGCTCCAGCCAGGAGAGGGTGCCCGAACCCGCACTGCTGCAGCGGCCACCGAGGGCTTTTCCCCAGACTAGTGTATCGCGGCCCTGGCAACCCAACCCTCCCCGACTCAGAGGCCACAGCAACCAACCCCCACGTCCCGATGGGTCCCGAGGGGGGCGCGGCGAGGCCCGGGTGCTTCTTCGGCGTCTACCTGCTCTATTGCCTGAACCCTCGGCACCGGGGCCGCGTCTATGTGGGGTTCACCGTCAACCCGGCTCGTCGGGTGCAGCAGCACAACGGAGGCCGCAGAAAAGGCGGGGCCTGGCGGACCAGCGGGCGCGGGCCCTGGTAAGAGGGGTGGTCAGGCAAGAGGAGGGCTTCAAGGAGGCGGCGGGCCCGGGGCAGAGTCAGTGACAGTGGGCGGGGCCGGTGTGGCGCTGAGAACCGGGCCTTGGGGTGGCTGGTGAGGTGGGTGGGTCTGTCTCCGGGGAGGAGCCTGTGGGGAGGAGGAGCCTGTGAGACTAGGATGTTAGGAAGGGGACTGATGGTTTAGGCCTGGTCCCGCTACAGGGGTAGGTGAGCCAGGCTGGGTGGAAGATAGAACCTGGGAAGGCAGTTAAGTCCCTGTGAGGTGAGGCGGAGCCGAGGAGGCAGGTGCGAGGGGCGGGCCTCTAAGGAGGGCAGCGCCTCGTGGACGAGGCTTGACGCCCAGGCTGTGAGGACGGCGGCTTCCTGCTGGCTGCCTACTAGGAGGAGAGCGAGGAGCTGCAGGCCATCTGCAAGCTGGGAACCGGCTTCAGCGACGAGGAGCTGGAGGAGTATCACCAGACCCTGCAGGCCCGGGTGCTGCCCACCCCTCGCTCCTACGTCCGGGCAGATGGCGCCGTGACCCCGGACCACTGGCTGGAGCCCAGCACAGTGTGGGAGGTCAGGTGCACAGACCTCTCCCTCTCGCCCATCTACCCCGCTGCCCTCGGCCTGGTGGACAGTGAGAAAGGGATCTCCCTTCGATTCCCTCGGTTTGTTCGCGTCCGTGAAGACAAGACGCCGGAGGAGGCCACCACCAGTGCCCAGGTGGCCTGGCTGTATAAGAGGCAGAGTCAGATTCAGAACCAGGAGGACACAGACCAAGACTCGGACCTGGACCTGGAGTGTTTCTACTGGGCCCTGCCCTCCGGGACACGGCGGGGACAGCGCCTCTGGCGTTAATAAGCAGATCTGGTGTGCAGTGTGTGTGAGGGTGTGGTTTAAAGTGGGATTTAGTCATTTTTAAAAAAATAAATAATTATTAACCCCCAAAATCTGGGCTCACCTGGGCTCCAGATTAGGGCAGGTCTAGAGTTCAGACGACTGAGGACCAGGCTATCTATTGGAGGATGGTGCAGCCCACCCACAGCCTTTGCCCGCCTTGCTTCCATCTCTATAATGGGGACCATAGTACTTGTGGCCATTCCTGCCCCTGACCTTTGCCCTTCTTTCCCTGGAAAGTTCTTCCCTAGGCCTTCCGTCTGGATGAAAGGCCACCTCTTTTCCATGAGGTCTTCCTTGGCTCTCTTTCAAATTGCAACTCTCTTGGTACTGCTTTTCTTTTCTAAAAATATGTTTTTATTGAGTTTAGAGAGGAAGGGAGAGGGAGAAACATTGATAGGCTGCTTCCTGCACGCCCCTTAGTGGGAATCAACCTGGTAACCCAGGCATGTGCCATGACCAGAATCCAAACAGCAGCCTCTGGGTGCATGGGACAATGCTCAATCAATCGAGTCACACCATCAGGCCCCCCCGCCCCCCTTTTTTTTAAGGCTTAACACTTACTGTCTAACATCATGTGCAGTTGACTTGAACAATATGAGGATTAGGGGTGCTGAACCCATGCAGTCAAAAAGCCACATATAACTTTTTACTTCCCCCAACAGCCCCCCTTCGGTATCCATTGGGGATTGGTTCCAGGACCCTCCTACCTCCTTGGACTTTCAAGTCCCTTATAGAAAATGGTATAGAACAGTGCATACAGTCAGCCCTCTGCATCTGTGGATTCCCAGCCCTGGATCAAAATACTGTTTTTAAATCTGTGGTTGGTTGAATCTGCAGATGCAAAAGCCAGGGATATGGAGGGCCCACTGTGTATTGGGGGGAAAAATCTGTGTGTAAATGGACCACCCTGTTCAAACCTGTGTTCTTCAGGGGTCAACTATTATTTTATTTTATTATCAGTCTCACACCCCTCCCCTCCATACTACACTCCACAAGGGTAGTTCTTATTTAGTACTGTAGAAGGATGTGATACAGAGCAGGTGGCAAATAAATATTTAGTATATTAACTGAGATGACAGGTCTGACTTTCACTCGCATTAAATGTAAGTAAACTGCATACTTTACAAGCTGCTAACCTAGGGGAATACATTCTGAGATGTGTCTTTAGACAATTTTACGGTGTGAACATCACAGAGTGCACTTACACACACCTAGATGGTGTAGCCTACTACACATCTAGGCTATTTGCTAGACCTCCATCACATATGTGGGTCCTTGACCAAATCGTTGACTTGGCACGTGACTGTACTTGCCACTCAGAGATTAGCCATGGAGATCACTTAGCCTGTAAGGAACTCTAGGTCTAGCTGCAGTGGCCGTGCTGTTGTAGAATCACTGCTAATACTCAGAGAAAATTGGCCAGCTTAGTCCCAGTGAGCAAGCGTTATAACTCCTCCATACCTGTTTCCTCATCTATAATATACAGATAAGAGTAGTATGTGCCTCATAGGTGATGTAAAGCCCCTGGAACAGTGTCTGGTCCGTAGAAATTCTTTGAGTGTTAGTTACATCACTACTCCCCATTTTCTCCCTTCCCTGCCTGCCCCCTCGGACAGGATGAAGAAGGCCCCCTGTGTTGCCCCCACCCTGGCTGCTCCCTAAGGGCCCACATGACCTGCCTGGCAGACGAGTTCCTGCAGGAGGAGCCCGGTCAGCTTCTGCCCCTAGAGGGCCGATGCCCTGGGTAAGTCCAGCATCACTCCCCCAGCCTGGTTTACCTCTGTGAAGACACTGCCTAGGCCCAGGGCATCTGAGTCCTCATCTTGGCACCCAGGGCCTAGGCCGAAGGAGGCTTGTGATCTGACTCTGTCTCCTACCAACTGCACCCTTGGTAGCTGCAAGAGCTCACTGCTGTGGGGAGACCTGATCTGGCTGTGCCGGATGGGCTCCGAGGAGGAAGAGAACTTGGAATTAGAAGAGGTGAGAGGTGTTTTGGACCCTGCCCCATCCTATCCCCTGGGCTGCCTCTGACCATCCTTCTTGTCTCCACAGGAACACTGGACAGACATGCTAGAGATCTGACCCTCGGCACTCCCAGCCCTCCACCCATTCCTTATCCGTGCCACTGCCTTCGGGTCTCGGCAGTTTTTACTTGAGTACAATAAAAAGTTTGCGTTAAGGGCATCTTCCGGTATTTGCTGGGGTGTGTGTGGAGGTAGGAGGAAAAGGCCCTGCCAGTCACTGGGGCCTGAGGAGATCAGAGGACGGGGGAGGGGCCACTGACCCCACATGGACCAGCCTCTCTGCTGGAGGCCCTTCTGCCTCAGCTTTCCCCTGGCCTGCCTCTGAGATCACAGTTCCTTTTGATTTTTTAAAAAATACATTTCTATTGATTTCACAGAAAGAAGGGAAAGAGAGAAACAGCAATGATGAGAGAGAATCACTGATGGGCTGCCTCCTGCAGGGCCCCTACTGGGGATTGAGCCCACAACCCAGGCATGTGCCCTGACTGGAAATGGAACCCGGACCTGGTTCTTGGGTTGATGCTCAAGCACTGAGCCACACCGGCTGGGCTGAGGTCACATTCTTGATGGCCTGGAGACTCACAGCCTGACTCAGTGCCCAGCTGGACTTTGGACTTTAATCCAAACAGTAAGGACAAAGGCCAAGCCCCCTTCTAACCCAGGGGAAGAGAAGCATCTTCTGGGGGCTGTTCTCCCACCACCCAAGCGAGGTCCCACGGGAACCATGGAATGGGGTCACTCCCGGGGTTATGAGCCTCCAGCGTTCTTGCTCTTTCCCATCCTATGCTGCCTCAAGGAGAGCCTGCTGAGCAGTGCCCTGTCCCAATCCCTGTCACCCAACCACCCACCCACATCACTCCAGCCTGGGCTTCCTGGGGCCTGTGGGCTGCCCCTGACCTTAACCTTTGGTCCTCAGACTGGCCTGGGGCCACCTTTCCCCTCCACTCCTCTGTCCTCTGGAGATCACGTTTATTAGAAAAAGCTGTTGGCTCCTACAGCTGGAGTTTGGAGTGCGAGCCAGAAGCCGGGATTACAGCTCAAAATACCAAAATATTAGGCCGTTTTGTGTTGCTTTTATCTTTTATTTTCTACACACCAAACCCACATGTTGGGTTTTCAGGCCAGTCTAATCTTGGCTTCAGCTGGGGTGCTAATGAGGGTAGCAGAGAGGGGCCCTCCCACCCCAAACCCCATCCCAAACCCCACCCATTCCTGGAGGACAGCCAAGGCCCAGCGCTGGCTCCAAATCCCTCCCACTTTGGACTTATAAAACTTGCAGCTCTCTGCAGTTCTGCACTCACCTACGTGACAGCACAACGGAGTGCCACAAGGCCAAGGTCTGGAGAGGTCAGGTGAGTGCTAGGATAGGGTGGGCTGGGCCAGACCTCCCTCACTCTGCACTGTTCGCTCCCACTGCTTGATCTCTCCATTCCCGCCTCTACTGACCCTGCCCTTTCCCCATGGAAATCCCAGCTCAGTCTGATAACCATCTACAGTCTGGCCTGGAACCCGTTCCTCTTCCCATTTCCACTGGGGCATGTTTTGCTCATCACACCAGAATGGCTCCCAAAACAAGCTGTTGCTCAATTAGCTGTGTGTGCAAGGCCAGCACAGCCAAGGGTTCGGTGAGCCTGAGAGGGGGCGGCAAAGGATTAAAGAAAAGACAGACAGAATAAGCTGGGTCTAGGTCAGGGGTGGGCAAACTTTTTGACTCGAGGGCCACAATGGGTTCTTAAACTGGACTGGAGGGCCGGAACAAAAGCATGGATGGAGTGTTTGTGTGAACTAATATAAATTCAAAGTAAACATCATTACATAAAAGGGTACGGTCTTTTTTTTTTTTTTAGTTTTATTCATTTCAAACGGGCCGGATCCGGCCCGCGGGCCGTAGTTTGCCCACGGCTGGTCTAGGTGCATCTCCTGTGCCTGGCTGAAGCCACATAGAGAGATCCAGATAGCCAGAGGTAAACAAGGTAGTGGTCTCCATAGTTACAATGTTCTTGTGAGTTTCACTTGTTTTGACAGCACTTGCTACACTTCCTGCAGCCCATTAGCCACCCAGATAGGATCTAGGGAGCATCATAAAGTCAAGCTTAATTATGCTAAGAGGGCTGTGCCCTCTAAGCTGGGACTTGTTTGTGGCTTTGCTAATAGGTCAGTCTGAGGCTTAACCCTATAGCCGCTCCCTACATCTCACCCTTATTTATTTTTAAGCTACTATAATGAAAAACTTAAACATCAAGAACAAAACTCCGGCTATTAAAACAATAACAAAACAATGCCAATGCAAAACCCAAACTACAGACATTTAACATTTTAAAACTTAAACATCAAGAACAAAGCTCTAGCTATTAACAAAATAATGCCAATGCAGCACAGCAATAATAAAGAAATCAAACTACAGTAACATTTTTCTACTAAATGAAAGTTTCTTTTGTTGATTTACTCAGAGTCCTTGGACTTGGCTGTGCAAGACTGGGAGCTAACAAATGCCATTATAGCCAGAAACATGGTTAAGGGAGTAGCTTCCACTTCTTGCTTTTCTACCATCTGCTGGGCCTCAGTCCTTAACTTCTTCAGCTGACCCCATGTTGGCATCTCGATCCCTTGCATAGTCTTCGTCATCTTCCTTTTCTGTATTGCTGTCATCGGGGCAACTCTCAGTCTTTTGAACGATTGGACAAGGAGCTTCTCTGGGTCCATTGTGGTGATGCATGTAATGCTCTGGTACCCAAATTGGCTGCACTGCTCCTTCTGGAAGATACAAAACACAACCTCTTCCCCACAGCATTACTAGATCTGGCAAAACTCTTGTCTGGTTTGTGTATCCTTCCACCGGGCTAACTCAGCAGAGGCTATTGTACAGGAGGCCCGATGCCTTTTGGCCACTGTACAACTCTCTGCATTGTAATTAAAAAAATTTAACACATAACATTCTTCTTCCCCTTTTTTTGTTTTTATAGTTGCATTTTAAGAGTAGGATTGACTCTTTCTGCTATTGCCTGAGTCCTGATCTATCACCCCAGGAAGAACTTGCCAATCCTGTGCTTCCCGGGGTGGCACGATAACAGTTTACTGAGCCAGCTGGAAAGGCTGCAGTGGGGTTAAGGATAAGACCCCTACTGTTTGGTGGGGCTGGGGCTGGCCCTGCTTGAAGTTTCCCTGCCTAGGGGGTGATTGAGTTATCATCAACATCAGCCTTTGGAGCGGCATTCATTTGCCCAATGCTTTCCTCTCCTGCATCTTGGACATAGTCCAGGCTGCCTGTTTTCACTCCCTGTAGCCTGTTGACTTCCATTTCTAGCATTACAGTTTTTAGCAAAATGCCCTAGTTTACCACAGTTAAAGCATCTCCCTTTTCTTTTCTGCTGACCAGTGAGTAACGTCTCCTTGAGGCAGCTCCTTGAACGTAGGCTGGTCCAATGTCAGCACAGACATGAATATAATACTTCCACAGTAAGTAGTCTCCAGGTGAGAGACAAGCCTTTGCAACAATATTAAGCCTCTGGTAACCTTCCACTATCTGTCTTAGTTCCCCTGCCACATTCATCCATTCCCTTTCAGGAGTGGGCTCTAGGTAGTCCTGAATCAGGGACCACAGACTGAAAGTAGAAAGAGGAATTTTCCAGGAACCTTCAACTATATAACAATCTCTGAGTTGTTTTCCTGCCTTCTCCCATTTCTCTACATTTACCTTTCCTTCCTCAGGAAACCATGGGCAGGTTTTACTTAGAAAATCCAACAAATCGAAAAGCTGTTGATACCTCACAGAACAGCCCCGTGCCTGGAGCATAACCTTAAGCATGGATACATATAAATCCTTTTCCTGTGATCCTGAATTTCCCATGTTTGACACCTAGTTATTACTAAACTTCGCTCCTTACTTTCCTTCTTGTTTTCTGCACGTGCTTCACTGGAGCGTCCTTTCACCTGACAACTGTAGTTCCCCTGATCTCAGGCCCCGCATTGGGCGCCACGTGTGCTGGGCCAGCACGAGGTGGGGCGGCTAGGGATTAAAGAAAAGACAAAGAGAATAAGCTGGGTCTGGGTGGATCTCCTGTGCCTGGCTGAGGCCACACAGAGAGATCCAGACGGCAAGCTGAGCCTTTATTTTATAGCCAGAGGTAAACAAGGTAGTGGTCTGCATAGTTACAATGTTCTTGTGAGTTTCACTTGTTTTGGCAGCACTTGCTCCAAGTCCTGCAGCCCATCACCCAGATACGTTCTAGGGAGCATCATAAGGTCAAGCTTAATTCTGCTAAGAGGGCTGTGCCCTCTAAGCTGGGACTTGTTTGTGGCTTTGCCAACAGGTAAGTCCAAGGCTTAACCCTATAGCCGTGCCCTACACCTGTGTTTCTCTCTGAGCCAAGATGGAGTGTGGCTGAGCAAGTCAGGTAGCAGGCCCTGTTGGCTTTGGGGAGGTTTCTGTATGTGAGGGCTTAGGGAGCTCAAGGAGGGAGGGATGGGGAGGAGCCCACTGGGATCAGATCCAGAGCTGCAGCAGCAAGTACTGAAAGAAAACACGTGGCAGGCCCCAGAGTAGGCGTTTTCTCCAGTGCACACTGGAATCTCCTGGTCAGCTTCCAAAACCCAGGCGCCTGGGTCCCACCAGAGCAATTTAATTGCCTTGGGGTGTGGCCCAGGCACTGGGATTTTAAAATAAATATTTTAAAAATTGATTTTACAGCGAGTACAGAGAGGGAGAGATAGAAACATCAATGATGAGAGAATCATTGACTGCCTCCTGCATTGCATGCCCCCTATTGTGGATCGAGCTGGCAACCCCGGCATGTATCTTGACGGGGAATGGAACCTTGACCTCCTGGTTCATGGGTAGATGCTCAACCAGTGAGCCACTCTAGCTGGGCAGGCATTGGGATTTTTAAAAGTTCTGCGGGTAAATCCAAGATGCCTCCAGAGTTGTGGCCCCACTGTGTTAGATCCGGCTGGAATCCAGCCCAGCACTCACTGGCTCTGAGTGTAGGCAAGTTGCTCAGCCTGTTTCCTTACCTTAAAGCAATTAAACAGAAGACATTGTTGTGATGTTGTTAAGGGAGGTCGGCCCCACTCCGGCCCTGACTCGGCAGCATGGAGCTGGTCCAGGACACCACCCGCCCGCCACTGAAGTATGTGAAGGGGGTGCCTCTCATCAAGTACTTTGCAGAGGCAATTGGGCCACTGCAGAGCTTACAACCCAGGCCCGATGACCTGCTCATCAGCACCTACCCCAAATCTGGTAGGTGATGAGGACCACCCACCCCTCTCCTGGGCTGCAGTCCCCACCTCGGGCCAGCAGGGGTGTGCCCTCAGCCCCGCTTACCTCCCATTTTCCTCTCCAGGCACCACCTGGGTGAGTGAGATTCTGGACATGATCTACCAGGATGGCGACTTGGAGAAGTGTCAGAGGGCTCCCATCTTAACCCGGGTGCCCTTCCTTGAGTTCAAGTGTCCAGGGTGTCCCACAGGTGTGTGGTGGGGTGCTGGAGGCCAGTGAGGTGGAGGGAGGAAGGGCCCGGCTCCAGCTCACTGGACCTTTCCTATCCATGGCTTAGGCATGGAGGTTTTGAAAGATACGCCAGCCCCTCGGCTCCTCAAGACACACTTGCCCCTGGCTCTGCTCCCACAGGCCCTGCTGGACCAGAAGATTAAGGTGAGTGGCAATGGAAGCTACAGAAAAAGGCAGCTGGGGCCAACCCAGCTTTGGCCCCATCTTCTAGGAAGGTCTCATCTTAAATGGGGAGAAGTCCTCAGCCTCATGCTCTTGTGGGTCAGATGGCCAGTGACAGACTTTGCAGGCCTTGGTGCTCACAGGCCTGTGGAGGAGGGGCCGGTGGGAATTCTGCACGCCTTGTTCCAAATCGGTACAGTGGCATTGAGAAGATTGGATGAGTATAAAATACAGTTCCTGGAACCAGCCAGGACTCTGGCATCAGAGCAGGCTTCAAGTCCCAGCTCAGTCACACCCAAGGCAGCCTCTAAGCCTGTTTCCCTCTTGGCCAGACCAAGAGAGAACCTTCCTTGCAGGGAGGCTGTGAAGGGTGGAATGTGATGCTTAAAGAACCTCTAGTGCCTGTTGTGCTGTGCTGTGCGGTGACGGTGCGGTGCGGGGTGGGGTGTGTCTTCTGCCTCTCCAGGTGATCTATGTTGCCCGGAACGCCAAGGATGTGGCAGTCTCCTATTACCACTTTTACCGCATGGCCAAGGTGTACCCTGAGCCCGGCACCTGGGAGAGCTTCCTGGAGAAGTTCATGGCTGGGGAAGGTGGGGCTGACTCTGGAGAAAGGAGGGGGTGAGCTGAGGGGCAGCCAGCTGGAACGAATACCAACCTCTGTCCATGCCCCCTGCCCTTTTCCCCAGTGTCCTATGGGTCCTGGTACCAGCACGTGAGGGAGTGGTGGGAGCTGAGGCGCACCCACCCTGTTCTCTACCTCTTCTACGAGGACATGCAGGAGGTGAGACACCGCTACCACTTCCCTGCACATGGGGCGAGTCCCAAGACCTTCTAAGCCCCGCTTCCCTATGGCAGACCCTACACGGGTCCTAGACCCACCTCACCTTCCCTGCCCCTTGGGCAGCACACTCCATTGAGCTCTTATCTCCTAGCGCCCGAGTCAGTGCCAAGTGCAGTCACTGATCACCCATTTACTGCTACTGCTTCTCCCTGGGCCCAGTTATGACAGAGGGCAGTCTGTGCCCTCACCCTAAGGAGCCAGATACAGCTTCTTAACAGATCACAGGGCAGAAGGCAATTAATTTTGCCCCAGGAGTGCCAGAGTACAAAGGACCAGAGTCAAGGAGCAGGGTTGGAAGTGGCCGTGAGGTTAGGGTGGGGCCTCCCTTTTGTTTGTTCAATGCACAACCCAAGCCTCCACTGAAGAGCCCCCCGCTGCTGCAGAACCCCAAAAGGGAGATTCGGAAGATTCTGGAGTTCCTGGGCCGCTCCCTGTCAGAGGAGACCGTGGATCACATTGTGCGGCACACGTCGTTCAAGGAGATGAAGAAGAACCCCATGGCCAACTACAGCACCTTACCCGTGGAGATCATGGACCACAACATTTCCGCCTTCATGAGGAAAGGTGAGTGCCCACCCGGAGGGGCGCTGGGGAGGCGAGGGCGGGAGCACAGCTAGAGCTGGCCCTGGGCTACTGGGGGCTCTGCTTTGGCCAGGACTTCTAGCTTCCCTCCTTCCCTCCCCACCTCCTTCCCCAGGCATCACGGGGAACTGGAAAACCATGTTCACTGTGGCCCAGAATGAGCACTTTGATGCCCACTATGCTGAGAAGATGGCAGGCTGCAACCTCAAGTTCCACACAGAGCTGTGAGTGGTGTTCATGGGACCGCTCGCCAGGGAGTGTGTGCGAGTGGCCCGACAGGGGCCTCATGAATAAAGTACAGCTTGTGTTGCATGGAGTGTGCTTATTGGAAGAAAAGCAGACCTGAGCTGAGAGAAAGAGTAACTGCCCACTGGGACCAAGTGAGGCCCCAGTTCCCCAACTTGCCTTATGTGGGGAGGGGTAAGAACCCAGGAGACATGGCAAAGGGGAAGAACATTTATTTCTTCACATAATGTCTTGTTGCATGCCCCCGTGAGGCGGCAGGAGACTGCCAGCCTGCATCACTTTTTCTTGGGCTCCTTACAAGCCACCACGTACCTCTGGGCCACATTGAGGGGAGGGGAGTAACCATCTGCATAGGAAGTGTCTTCAAAGAGGACCGAATAGTCATCCTGGGGCTGCGGCAGGAGGCAGACAGGAGGCACTGGTCAGAAAGCCCCAGGCCAGCGCCCCCCTCCCCCCAAGCCTAGACCGACAGGCACCTCTGGTGTGTGGGCTCCTAGCCTTTCCCGTCTCATCTTCACTCAAGAAGTCTAGATGTTGGAACCTGCTCCCTGCTACGGAGCTCCTCAGCCACCAAGTCCAAGGACGGGGGTGAATAGCAAGGGAAAGGACTCGCTAGCTACACAGGCGGCCACACGGAAGGGGCCCTTAGGTTAAGGGGAGGAAGGACAACTCAGAGGGCAGCAGGCAGGGGTCCTGGAGGAAGAAGGGAGTCCAGCCTTTAAACTGCCATCAGTGATGGGTGATTAGAGGGTAGGGGTCGGGGGTGAAGACTGGCCCTGAGCAAGGCTTCCATCTCGGGGCTCAGGCTCCCCACCTCAATGTGAAAGCGAGGCTAGACTAGAGGACACACCGGGGCTTTCTAAGGCTCCGCAGGGCGCCGGCACTGCCTGGAGGACAGGCTGGAGGGGTCACAGCTCAGGACCCCGCCAGCTCAAAGAGGTACAAGGACAAGAGGGAAGGAAAAGGGAAGGTGACGGACCCCATGACCTGTCTGGTCAGCGGGGTGGTCCTGGTGATGGACGATCTCTCCCCGGGGGCTGCCTTACCCGTTGTGGGGGGGTGTGGATCAGGGCACGGTAGAAGCAGGTGGTCTGGGGATACAGGGCCAGCACGAGCTGCTCCTTCTGGAATAAGGCTTCGGGGTCCGTCTCAGGGTTGGCCTTCCACTGGGGCAGTGGGATGATGCGCCGCCGGCTCAGGGTGTGTCTCCTGGAGGGGCGCTTAGGTCAACCCATGGCAGGTGGGGGCTCTTTCCCAACAGCAGGGCGGTCCCTAGGCTTCCTCGCCCGCCCTGGCCAGCACACTCACTCTTTGCCTTCTTCATCAATGTCATCGACCTCATACGTGCGGGTGAGCGGAAGGAGAGCAGTGGATGCAGGGCGGTGCACACCAGGTGGGGACTGGGGAGGAGGGTGAGGAGGGAAGTAGCCCAAGGAGCCGGCTCTTCACACGTGTCCCAGTTCCCACAGGGCTGGGCGCGTCCACTCACTTGTTGGTGGCATGGCTGTAACTGACCACCTCGGCCAGGATCCACTGCTCATCCCCATCCACGGCCTTGACCCGGGCAGCCACCTTGTCTCCAGGTTTGGCCACGTAGTCCCCAGAGGCCGGAATGGCCCCGCAGAGTGGGGGTGGCCTGCGGAGGGGATAACGTGTCAGTCCCAGCCCCTCCCCTGCCAGCTCCCCCTCCCTGGGCCTGCCCTCACTTGTCACCAGGCTTCCCGATCCACAGCGGCAGGGTCATGGCCGACTGCTGCAGCAGGGTCATCAGCACCCGCCTGCGCATGGTCTTCCTCGGGGGCTCGGAGTCATTGTACAGGCCCGCAATCTTGGCCGCTGTGGGAAGGAAGTGAGCCCCTGAGGCACCAGGCATAGGGTGCCTGCCCCTGGCTCCCCACCTCTCGTCGAGTTAGCACCAAGGGTCCAGTGTGCTCCCTGGCCCTCCACTGGAGGCTCCTGCTGAGAGACCATCAGGCCACACTCACCTGGCCAGATGGGTTAGTGGATACGTTTTGGGAAAGAACAGAAGAGGCCAAAAGGGGGATTCTGAGGCGCTGGTCGTGTCTCTTATCTGGGTGCTGGCTACATCCATTTGTTCAGTTAGTGAAAATTCTATGGAGCTGGGTGTATACTTACATGTATTTTCTATTAATATGTTATAATTAAGCAAAAAGTTCAAAGAGCTATCAAATGTGGACAGAGTCCTTACCTCCTCGGGCATGGCTCAATACACCAAGTCAACTTCAACCCAACTGGCAGTGTGACAATTTCATGGGCGAGGATTCTGCCCCTGGGTACATTTATATCAGGGGACAGGCGAGAGAGAGGTGGGACAGCAGTCTGAAGCGATATGGAAGCCAGCACCCTGTGTAAGCCCCATCTGAAAGGCTGGCTTCAGGACATCCCGCTGTGGCTCTCCAATAACAGCCAAGCTCTCACCTCAGCAAGAAATGGGCCTGGGGGTAGCAGGTGACTGCCCCAGGCAGTAGAGGATGGAAACCAGGGGGATTGGGGCAAATCAGCTTAGTGTGCAGAGGGAGAGCGGGGAGGCCTTGTCTCTGACCCTGGGACTGACCTCCATGCCCTTCCCAGTCCCAGGCTGCCCTGGTGCACCTCCCTGTCACAGCCCGTGGCCCAGTCGACCACGCCAGGCTGAGGCTACAGGCTCCCTGGCAGGAAGACATGACTGCTGCTCCCAGGAACCCTCACTCCACCTGGTCAAGGAACACCCAACGAACTTGTCGCCTCTAACTCACCGATCCGCCTCTCTTCCAACAGAGACTTGATTTCCGCAATCTTATCGAGGGCTTTCCGGAGGATGCTGAGGGTGGGAGGAGGGAAAGAAGAGGTCTGGATGAGGCACAAAGCATGGACTTCCTCTTCTGGTCAAGAACGCTGACAAACCTTGTGAAAACTATGAACCCCACATAGGTGGCTTTAGTCTTAAAAGCATATAAAAGCTGGTAAGACAGCCCGACCAGTGTGGCTCAGTGGTTGAGCATCGACCTATGAACCAGGAGATCATGGTTCGATTCCCGGTTAGGGTACATGCCTGGGTTGCAGGCTCGATCCCTGGTAGGGGGCATGCAGGAGGCAGTCGATCAATAATTCTCTCTCATAATTGATGTTTCTATCTCTCTCTCCCTCTCCCTTCTCTCTGACATCAATAAAAACATATTTAAAAAAAATTCTTTGCAGAACTTAGCAGAGCCTCTGATAATCTGCATTATGAATCTCTAGGAGAGGAATGTAACTCCGTGTCCTGAAGCAGCGGTCGCCAGCCTTTCAGACCTCACGGACCACCGGTTGGCGACCGCTGTCCTAAAGTTATTGCAGATCCACTACAGAGATTTGAGGTAACAATGTTTTAAGATCGGTTACTATATAAAAAGTAGTTTTCTGGAACTGAAACTTCTCCATCTCAGAACCATAAAAGCTTTACGTCATCTCCCAGGTGAAGCATGGTCCTATCCCGACAGGCAGCCAGCCCGCCTGGCAGCAATGCGCAGGGAGGCCACCCCAAGAGGCCGCGCCGCCTGTGCCAGCGGAGGAAGGGATTCTTTCTGGCTGACATTCTGCTGGAATTCAGCCAAGAGCCCTGAGCCCCAACCTTCCTCCCGTCACCCTCAGCGCCTCCCTGCTGACCAGGAGGAAGGGCCCTTTAAATACTCTAATACCGCTGCATACAGATTCAGTGTAATTATTTGATCAGGGTGACATTTAAAAAAGACAAAAGGAGAAAATTATTTCCTTTTGGGTCTTCTTCTCTTGGAGTTGTGCTCACAAAGCTAGACACGAAGCAGCTAAGCTAGGGCACTATCCAGGTGAAACTCGCTGCCTCCCCACGCCCCTTGCCTCTGCCCATCTACGGCAGAAGGAACATGCAGCCCAGCTGCTCCCGGCCGCCCAGTGGAGCCGCATGGGGAGGTGCTGTGATAGGAGGACCATGGTCCCAAACGTCAGCTCCTCAGGCATGTGGCTTCTGTGCCAACACTAGGTGGTCTGTGTCAGTGGTGAGGAGGGCGAGCGGACACTCCTGAGCTGTGTCAAGACCAGAGCACTCCTCTGGTCAGCAACATGGACCAACAGCCATGTCACAGGTGCCCACCAGCAAGTGGTCTGCTGCCCAGGCCCCGGGCATCCATTCTCTCCTTCGGCCCTTGGAAAGCTAAACCACCTCCGTGTGCACTGGCTTATCCACTCCTAAAACTACTTCCCTCGCTGGCACTCTGAGTGACAGGCTGAGTTACCCACTATCTCTAGTCAAAGGGTGACCCACCACCCCATGCTGTTCACTGCACCCTTTTGAGCTGCACCTGGAGAAATGCCCTTTGCACTAAGGTTAGTCAGTACCTTGGTCCCACCTGGGAACAGCCACCTGAGCTTGCTGCCCTGTAACTCCTGCTGCCAGTGGGAGACCGCAAGGCCTCTTAAAAAAGAGATGATTGAGCCTGGCTGGTGTGGCTCAGTGGTTGAGCATTGACCTATGAACCAGGAGGTCATGGCTCCATTCCCAGTCAGGGCACATGCCCGGGTTGCAGGCTCGATCCCTGGTAGGGGGCATGCAGGAGGCAGTCAATCAATAATCCTCATAATTGATGTTTCTATCTCTCTTTCCCTCTCCCTTCCTCTCTCTAAAAATCAATAAGAAAACATTAAAGAATAAGGACTTTGGGTTTAAATTTGGGCTCCCCCACTTACTAGTTGTGTCTTTTGGCAGATTACACAACCCTTTGGTATTTCAGTTTCCTCATGTGTTAAATGGGGGTAATCCCATTTTAGAGTTGCTCTGAGGGTTAAATGAGGTAAATATAGAAAGTTTTGTAACAGCACCTGGCACAGAGTAAAGCCACATAGAGCTGTTATTGTTACTGTTACTACTACCATAGTAGAGAATGCACTTCCTAATGTGAGTAATGGCTGAGAGTTTGTAAAACACTAGTCTTAGGCACTTTATATGCATTATCTCATTTATGTTGACAATTCTATAGGTAGTTATTATTCCTACTAGAGGCCCGGTGCACAAAAATTTGTGCACTCGGGGGTGGGGTGGGGGGGGGTCCCTCTGGCTGGCCTGTGCCCTCTTGTAGTCTGGGACCCCTCGGGGGATGACCACTTGCTGGCTTAGGCCCGCTACCTGGGGGTTTGGGCCTAAGCTGGCAATCAGACATCCCTCTGGCATCCCGGGAGCCCTCGGGGGATGTCCACTTGCCATCGGGGAGCAGGCCTAAGCTGCAGTCGGACATCCTTAGCGCTGCTGAGGAGGCGGGAGAGGCTCCCACCACCACCGCTGTACTGGCAGAATCAGGGCCACTGTGATAAAGCCTGCTATAACAATATCTGGTAAACAGGCAGGGCCAATTCCATTGGGAAGACATAACGAAGAGCCTGTGATTTTACTGACTTGCTCCATAATGCAACGGAGTTTTACCATGACCATACTTCATTGTGGTGTAACACAGGGCACTGCTGGTAACACTTACGTAAATAAGTGTTATGATAACACTGATACTGATGACCAACTGAATTGGGAGACTGAGCCAAAGCCTCAGTGTATTACTCATGGAAAATGAGGGGCCTGAGGAAGAACTAAATTTCGCTAACCATCAGCTGATTTCTGTGCTAAATATTTCTACACGAATTTATCATAATATACAAGTAGTGGCAGGTGAAGGGGAAAATGCGTAATCAAATTAGTTCAACAATAAGAAAATGGATGCATCCTAGCCGGTTTGGCTCAGTGGATAGAGCATGGGTCTGTGGAATGAAGGATTCTGGGTTCAATTTTGGACAAGGGCACATGTCCAGGTTGCGGGCTCCATCCCCAGTAGGAGGCATGCAGGAGGCAGCTGATTAACATTCCCATCATTGATGTTTCTAGCTCTCTCTCCCTCTCCCTTCCTCTCTGAAATCAATAAAAATATATTTATTAAAAAAAAAAGAGGGCGACGGGGCGGTTGGGGAGGGGCTAGCAGGGAAGGTAGAGGCGCAGCAACCAGACAGCGGTGGGTGCTGCTGAGGCGATGGCAGTGGGGCCGGAGCAGCCGCGAGGCCGCCCCCCAGGACAGGGCGACAGTGGCGGGACCGCGAACCCGTCCCTTCCCTGAGAGGCCCTCCTGCCGCTGCCGCCCCTGGGCTGGGCCGCCAGCCGAGCCCCAGGCCCCGGGCCTTCTGCCCCCTGCGGTGGCCGCTGGGGAGTCGGAGCCGCCGCGCGAGCCCGGGATGCTGGAGGAGGCGGCGGCCGAACGGGGTGCGGGGTCGCGGGAGGAGCCAGCGCGGCTGAGCGCCCGCGAGTACTCGCGGCAGGTGCACGAGTGGCTGTGGCAGTCCTACCCCGGCTACCTCACCTGGCACAGCTGCCTGGCCGCCTTCCCTGCCTACTGCGGCCCACAGCTGCCCCCGGGGGGGGGGGGGGGCCGGGTGCCGCCGGGCTACTACAGCCCCTTCTACTTCCTGAGCGCCGCGGCCCCGGGGCCTCGGCCGGCTCCCGGCAGCGCCTCTCCTGCTCCAGTCCCAGGCCTGGGGCCCCAGGCTCCTCACGTTCAGGGCGCCATCCGGGCCACCCCAGTAATGAGGGCGGGGTCCGCCGCCCCTTCTTGAACCCCGAGCGAGACCGGGCGCTAGGCAGGCAGAGAGTATGCTATTCCATCCTTGGCCTACAGATTTATGGCAGAGATGGTGGATTTCTTCATTCTCTTCTTTATAAAAGCAACTATTGTCTTAAGCATTATGCACCTCAGTGGAATAAAGGCTATCTCTAAGTTTGCTATGCATTATATAATAGAAGAAATAGATGAAGATACATCAATGGAAGACTTGCAGAAAATGATAGTTGTGGCTCTTATATATAGACTAGAGGCCCGGTGCACAAAAATTTGTGCACTCGGGGGGGTGGGGAGGGGGGTCCCCCAGCCCGGCCTGTGCCCTCTCGCAGTCTGGGACCCCTCGGGAGATAACGACCTGCTGGCTTAGGCCTGCTCCCGGGTGGCAGAGGGCAGGCCCAATCCCTAAGTGCAGCCCCTGGTCAGCCTCAGAGCAGGGATGATTGGGAAGTTGGGGCGCCACCCCGTCATGCACAGAGAAGGGTGGATCGGGAGGTTGCGATGCCACCCTCAGTCATGCTCAGGGTAGGGCCGTTTGGGGGGTTGGGGCACCGCCCCCTGTCACACACAGAGTAGGGCGGATAGGGGAGTGGGGGCACCGACCCCGTCACACACAGAGCAGGGCGGATCAGGGGGTTGGGGCGCTGCACCCTGTCACACTCAGGGCAGGGCAAATAGGGAGGTTATGGCTCTACCCTGTCACACACAGAGCAAGGCCCATGGAGGGGGGTTGGGGCACTGCCCCCTGTCACTCACAGAGCAGGGCCCATCAGGGGGGTTAGGGCTCCGTACCCTGTCACACACAGAGCAGGGTCGATCAGGGGGTTGGGGAGCTCCCTACTGTGACGCACAGAGCAGGGCCGATAGGGGAGTTGGGGCACCGCCCCCTGTCACACACAGAGCAGGGCGAATCAGGGGTTTGGGGCGCCTTCCCTTGTCACGAACAGAGCAGGGCAGATAGGGAGGTTGTGGCCCCACCCCGTCACACACAGAGCCGCAGGGCAATCAGGGGGTTTGGGCGCTGCCCCCTGTCACGCTGATCCTGGTGCCGGGAGCCTCGATGCTCCGCTGATCCCGGTGCCGGGAGGCATATTACCCTTTTACTATATAGAATAGAGGCCTGGTGCATGGGTAGGGGCTGGCTGGTTTGCCCTGAAGGGTGTCCTGGATCAGGGTGGGGGTCCCCACTGGGGTGCCTGGCCAGTCTGGGTGAGGGGCTGAGGGCTGTTTTCTGGAAGCGGGTGACTGAAGCTCCCAACCGCTCCTTGTTTTCTTTTTTCTTTCTTTTTTTTTATTCTGCGCCAGCTTTAGCTCTGAGGCCTCAGCTGCTGAAAACATCGATACAATGTTGCGGTCTGGCTGGCTTTCAGTCTGGCTGGTTTCTGGGGTTTTGTTTAGCTTCTTATTTGCAACATAGTATATAGTTGCTTAGACTTGTAGCTGAGAGGCCGGCAAGTTAGGCGGGGAACGTTGGAGTCCGCAGTCACTGAAGCAAGCAAGCCTCCCTGCTCGCTCCAGTGCATGGCTGCCGGCCCCCATCTTGGCTGACAGGTAATTTGCATAAGGATATGCTGATTAGCCAATGGGAAGGGTGGCGGTTGTATGCCAATTACCATGTTTCTCTTTTATTAGTGTAGATTACTAGTTTGTTTCTATGAGATAATTTGCATTTGGGGAGCAGGCGGAGGTATCCCAGGGAAGTTCCAGCTGGGGCTTCGAGTTGTGACATGTGACATGTCAGTGCTTATTGCACCAAGTCTGGTTTTAGTGATTCCTTCCTCAAATGTTAGCATTACAATGTCTACTATACAAGCACTGATCAAGAATTTTTCTATTGCTTCTTTTTTCCCTGCTTTCATCACACTGCTGTTTTTTCAGCATAATCGAACAGCCTATGACATTGTAGCAGGAACCGTTGTGCTAAAAAGAAATGGGGTCAGATGATGCCCCCAAAAGCCCTGAATTCCATACTTTCTGGAATGATGACAAGACTAAATTATGTATCAAGGCCATCAGTATCCCTGGGTTACGTTAATTGATGATTTAGAAATTAAAGCAGTCACGCCAGTGTGATACAGGTGACTATTCTGAAAGTAAAAAAAAAAAAAGAAAAAGAAAATGGATGCAATGGCTCTAAGTACAGATTAGTTATTTCTCTAAGTTTCTCTCTACCCTCGCAGGCTCCTCCATGCTGCTATTATTGCTGTATCTCTCATATAAATGCTATACTAAAAACAGATGCTCAAACATGATTGTTTTGCTGTAGGAGAGCCTAGGCCAGTGGTTGGCAAACTCATTAGTCAACAGAGCCAAATATCAACAGTACAACGATTGAAATTTCTTTTGAGAGCCAAACTTTTTAAACTTAAACTATGTAGGTAGGTACATTGTTATTAACTTAATTAGGGTACTCCTAAGGCTTAGGAAGAGCCACACTCAAGGGGCCAAAGGGCCGCATGTGGCTCGCGAGCCGCAGTTTGCCGACCACTGGCCTAGGCCAAGGGCCAGGGGGTGGTATATGCAGCAAATGATTAACTCAGCTAGCCTGGGTTTTCAAACCCTGCACATTCCAAAAAAGGTTTGGCCTTTGACCAACTTCTGAGAGAGACCCTCTAAACCAGGGGTCCTCAAACTTTTTAAACAGGGGGCCAGTTCACTGTCCCTCCGACCGTTGGAGGGCTGGACTATAGTTTAAAAAAAACTATGAACAAATTCCTATGCACACTGCACATATCTTATTTTGAAGTAAAAAAACAAAACGGGAACAAATACAATATTTGTATTTGCATGTGGCCCTCGGGCCGTAGTTTGAGGACCCCTGCTCTAAACCCTTGGACTATCTTGCCTCAAAAGAGTATCTTTATTTTCCTGGGTCAGGGTGGAAGGAGAAAGGAGTAACGGCTATTGGATATGGGGTAAAATGTTCTGAAGTTGGTCATGGTGATGGTTGCACGGCTCCTTGAATAGACTAAAAACAAATGAATTACAGACTTTAAATGGGTGAACTGTAAGGCATGTGAATTAATATCTCACACGATGGATAACCCAACAGGAATGGTAGTCCTGCCCTCCTCTCACCTTCATGACATCATCTTGGGTCCTGCCCTCCAATCTCTCTGAACACAACCCCACTCGCTGCTCCACAGCTCAGCATCACAGCCCACGTTCCCCTGTAGAAATGAAGGGCTGTGGCCTGTTACCTGCGTTTGTTTGATCAGCTGATGGAGCTTGGTGAGAAGTTCTGCGATTCGGGAATCAGCCGACACGAGGGCCATGGTACATATGGCGCCTGGGGCGGAGGGGGAACAGAAGAGAACCTTGTTAGTGTTGTTATGGGTTAGACTACTGCTCCCTCAAAAAGGATATGTTGCCTGGCTGGTGTGGCTCAGTGGTTGAGTATTGACCTATGAACCAGGAGACCACAGTTCAATTTCTGGCAAGGGCACATGCCACTGTTGCAGGCTCCATCCCCAGTAGGCTGGGAGGGGGGGGGGGGGGGAGGAAAGAGGGTGTAGGAGGCAACTGATCAATGATTCTTTCTCATCATTGATGTTTCTCTACCCTCTGAAATCAATAAAAACATTAAGTAAAAAAAACAACCCCAAAAACCACATGGTCTTCTCAAGGGGGGCTGGACACACCAAGCCCAGGGCTAAAAGGTCATTGGACCATCTCCAGTGGGCCAGAAAACATCAGCATCCCAGGTGCTGGGGTACCATGTCCCTGTGGGAACCTGCAGGGAAGTGGGGAATCCTCTATTATGCTTCTGACATGGGGTGATGTTGGTGAGAGGGAAAGGTTTGTTAAATTGGCCAGCACCCTGAAACTCAAGAGCACTTTCTCATCTGTGCATTTTTGTTGTTAATCTTCACCCAAGGATTTTTTGTCATTGATTTTTAGAGTGGAAGGGCTGGGGGGGACATAGATGTAAGAGAAACACATCAATTAGTTGCCTCCTGAACCCAGACCGGGGTGGGGATCAAACCTGCAACCCAGGTACATGCCCTTGATTGGGAATTGAACCCAGGACCCACTGGTTTGCAGGGCCATGCTCTAACCACTGAACCACACCAGCCAGGGCTCATCTGTGCATCTTGAAGGCTGGCACAGGGCAGGAACACCCAGCAATTGTCCACAGATAGGTGGTTGGTTAGTAGGAGTCTTCGAAGCATTACAGAAAAGGCCTGTGAGGCCTGTCCTGAAGGGGATTTCAAGGATTGAACTTGCACTTCATAAGTGGGGACACAGAGGCCTTTGGGCGGAGAGGGACTTGCCCAAGTTAAAACAATGAGGAGACAACGAAGAGTGTCAGGGCAGGGAGAAGCCAGGCTCTAGACAGCCTCAGTGCCCCTCCCACACACAACACAGCAACACAGAAGCTGGCCCTGATTCATAATTTAATGGCTGTGCAGGTGCTGGTCGCTTATTTCTGCCGCTCACGGGCCCACTGCTCTGGGGTCAGGGTTTTCTGCTCAAAGGCATGGATATGCGGGAGCTCTTCTGCTAGACACGCGTTCACCAGCCTGCGGGAGAGACGTTGTTAGGAAACCGCAGAGCCTAAGTGGGTCCCCGAAGCTAGGTTGACCCAGAAGGCTGGAGGTGTCCCCAAGTTGTGGCGCCCAGGACCTGGGACAGGAGAGGGAGAGGGCCTAAGCCTCAATACTCCCGGCGGGGGCCGAGAAGGCGAAATCCTTGGGGCTGTAGCCCACAGGGCTGGGCCGCATTGCCGGGGCGAGGGAGTTGGGTTGCGGGGTCCCGGGGGCTGTGGTCCCGGGGCTGTGGGGCCGGGACAGCGCTGAGCGAGGGGTTCCCCGGGCCTCACCGGTGTCTCTGGAGCAGCGGCTTCCCCTCGAACTTGGCCGACACCACCAGGACTCGGAAGCTGGACGCGCAACGGTTGGGAGTCGTGTCCTCCACCTCCTAAGGGGCAGAATCATGGGGATGGTGCCAAGCCGCCCACCCAGAAGCCTGTTGCCCTCGCCGGGCAGGTCCAGGCCGCGCAGCTCACCACGTGCTCTGCCTGCAGGTCCCACCGCAGCTTCTCCCGCAGGTGCTCGGCGCTGAGTTCCATGGCGGCCGGCGGGGGCGGCCGGGCGCGGGCAGAACCCCCGATCCCACGCGGGCCACGCTGCTTCCACCCTCACTGGCCTGGCGCCTCTTCTGCTGAGGCCTCTACTTCCGCCCTTACTGAGGCGTCCGTGAGCCCAGCACTTCCGCCCTCACGGAAACCCAGTTTCCAACCGCCCGCGTTCCGCGCCTGCCGCCCGCCAGCCAATCAGAGCCTGCGCACGGCCGAGCTCCGCCCCCGCCGACGCTCATTGGTGCCGCCGCCCGCGGTTCCGCGGCGGGTTTGGAGTCCTAGCTCCAGCCAGGAGAGGGTGCCCGAACCCGCGCTGCTGCAGCGGCCACCGAGGGCTTTTCCCCAGACTAGTGTATCGCGGCCCTGGCAACCCAACCCTCCCCGACTCAGAGGCCACAGCAACCAACCCCCACGTCCCGATGGGTCCCGAGGGGGGCGCGGCGAGGCCCGGGTGCTTCTTCGGCGTCTACCTGCTCTATTGCCTGAACCCTCGGCACCGGGGCCGCGTCTATGTGGGGTTCACCGTCAACCCGGCTCGTCGGGTGCAGCAGCACAACGGAGGCCGCAGAAAAGGCGGGGCCTGGCGGACCAGCGGGCGCGGGCCCTGGTAAGAGGGGTGGTCAGGCAAGAGGAGGGCTTCAAGGAGGCGGCGGGCCCGGGGCAGAGTCAGTGACAGTGGGCGGGGCCGGTGTGGCGCTGAGAACCGGGCCTCGGGGTGGCTGGTGAGGTGGGTGGGCCTGTCTCCGGGGAGGAGCCTGTGAGACTAGGATGTTAGGAAGGGGACTGATGGTTTAGGCTTGGTCCCGCGACAGGGGTAGGTGAGCCAGGCTGGGTGGAAGATAGAACCTGGGAAGGCAGTTAAGTCCCTGTGAGGTGAGGCGGAGCCGAGGAGGCAGGTGCGAGGGGCGGGCCTCTAAGGAGGGCAGCGCCTCGTGGACGAGGCTTGACGCCCGCGGTGAGGACTCCACTCTCTGGCAGGACTGAAGGCGAACCGTGGCGAGGGGATTGGGCTTGACACGGGTGGAGCGGAGGTGGGGGGGTGGCGGTGGGGCGGGGCGTTTCCCGGTCCATGCCCTCGTTCTCTTCCCCAGGGAGATGGTGCTCATAGTGCACGGCTTCCCTTCCGCCGTGGCCGCCCTTCGGGTAAGGAAGGAGACGGGGTGGCAGGAAGATGGGCTGGGGCGCGGGACCCTCTCGGGGCGGCCCTGAAGCCCTCACTCCCGCCCGCAGTTCGAGTGGGCCTGGCAGCACCCGCAGGCCTCGCGCCGCCTGGCGCACGTGGCACCACGCCTGCGCAGCGAGGCCGCCTTCGCCTTCCACCTGCGGGTGCTGGCGCACATGCTGCGCGCGCCGCCTTGGGCGCGCCTCCCGCTCACCCTGCGCTGGCTGCGCGCCGACTTCCGCCAGGAGCTCTGCCTGCCACCCCCGCCTCACGTGCCGGTAGCCTTCGGGCCTCCGCCACCCCGGATGCTGGCCCCCAAGCGTCCGGCCCGTCTGGTTGCTGACACCGAGCCCCAGCCGGACCAGGACGCCGAGGCCCCCTGCACCCTGTGCGCGCGCGCGCTTCAGGTGAGAGGCTCACCTGGGCTCCAGATTGGGGCAGGTCTAGAGTTCAGACCACTGAGGACCAGGCTGTCTATTGGAGGGTCGCACAGCCCACCCACAGCCTTTGCCCGCCTTGCTTCCATCTCTATAATGGGGACCATAGTACTTGTGGCCATTCCTGCCCCGGACCTTTGCCCTTCTTTCCCTGGAAAGTTCTTTCCTAGGCCTTCGGTCTGGATGAAATGCCACCTCTTTTCCATGAGGTCTTCCTTGGCTCTCTCTCTAAAATTGCAACTCTCTTGGTACTGCTTTTCTTTTTTTAAAAATATGTTTTTATTGATTTTAGAGAGGAAGGGAGAGGGAGAAACATTGATAGGCTGCTTCCTGCACGCCCCCTATTGGGAATCAACCTGGTAACCCAGGCATGTGCCATGACCAGAATCCAAACAGCAGCCTCTGGGTGCATGGGACAATGCTCAATCAACCGAGTCACACCATCAGGGCCCCCCCCCCTTTTTTTTAAGGCTTAACACTTACTGTCTAACATCATGTGCAGTTGACTTGAACAATATGAGTATTAGGGGTGCTGAACCATGCAGTCAAAAAGCCACATATAACTTTTTACTTCCCCCAACAGCCCCCCTTCGGTATCCATTGGGGATTGGTTCCAGGACCCTCCTACCTCCTTGGACTTTCAAGTCCCTTATAGAAAATGGTATAGAACAGTGCATACAGTCAGCCCTCTGCATCTGTGGATTCCCAGCCCTGGATCAAAATACTGTTTTTAAATCTGTGGTTGGTTGAATCTGCAGATGCAAAAGCCAGGGATATGGAGGGCCCACTGTGTATTGGGGGGAAAAATCTGTGTGTAAATGGACCACCCTGTTCAAACCTGTGTTCTTCAGGGGTCAACTATTATTTTATTTTATTATCAGTCTCACACCCCTCCCCTCCATACTACACTCCACAAGGGTAGTTCTTATTTAGTGCTGTAGAAGGATGTGATACAGAGCAGGTGGCAAATAAATATTTAGTATATTAACTGAGATGACAGGTCTGATTTTCACTCGCATTAAATGTAAGTAAACTGCATACTTTACAAGCTGCTAACCTAGGGGAATACATTCTGAGATGTGTCTTTAGACAATTTTACGGTGTGAACATCACAGAGTGCACTTACACACACCTAGATGGTGTAGCCTACTACACATCTAGGCTATTTGCTAGACCTCCATCACATATGTGGGTCCTTGACCAAATCGTTGACTTGGCACGTGACTGTACTTGCCACTCAGAGATTAGCCATGGAGATCACTTAGCCTGTAAGGAACTCTAGGTCTAGCTGCAGTGGCCGTGCTGTTGTAGAATCACTGCTAATACTCAGAGAAAATTGGCCAGCTTAGTCCCAGTGAGCAAGCGTTATAACTCCTCCATACCTGTTTCCTCATCTATAATATACAGATAAGAGTAGTATGTGCCTCATAGGTGATGTAAAGCCCCTGGAACAGTGTCTGGTCCGTAGAAATTCTTTGAGTGTTAGTTACATCACTACTCCTCATTTTCTCCCTTCCCTGCCTGCCCCCTCGGACAGGATGAAGAAGGCCCCCTGTGTTGCCCCCACCCTGGCTGCTCCCTAAGGGCCCACATGACCTGCCTGGCAGACGAGTTCCTGCAGGAGGAGCCCGGTCAGCTTCTGCCCCTAGAGGGCCGATGCCCTGGGTAAGTCCAGCATCACTTCCCCAGCCCGGTTTACCTCTGTGAAGACACTGCCTAGGCCCAGGGCACCTGAGTCCTCATCTTGGCACCCAGGGCCTAGGCCGAAGGAGGCTTGTGATCTGACTCTGTCTCCTACCAACTACACCCTTGGTAGCTGCAAGAACTCACTGCTGTGGGGAGACCTGATCTGGCTGTGCCGGATGGGCTCCGAGGAGGAAGAAGAGAACTTGGAATTAGAAGAGGTGAGAGGTGTTTTGGACCCTGCCCCATCCTATCCCCTGGGCTGCGTCTGACCACCCTTCTTGTCTCCACAGGAACACTGGACAGACATGCTAGAGATCTGACCCTCGGCACTCCCAGCCCTCCACCCATTCCTTATCCGTGCCACTGCCTTCGGGTCTCGGCAGTTTTTACTTGAGTACAATAAAAAGTTTGCGTTAAGGGCATCTTCCGGTATTTGCTGGGGTGTGTGTGGAGTAGGAGGAAAAGGCCCTGCCAGTCACTGGGGCCTGAGAACAGAGGACGGGGGAGGGGCCACTGACCCCACATGGACCAGCCTCTCCTTTGCTGGAGGCCCTTCTGCCTCAGCTTTCCCCTGGCCTGCCTCTGAGATCACAGTTCCTTTTGATTTAAAAAAAATACATATTTCTATTGATTTCAGAGAAGGAAGGGAGAAAGAGAAACAGCAATGATGAGAGAGAATCACTGATGGGCTGCCTCCTGCAGGGCCCCTACTGGGGATTGAGCCCACAACCCAGGCATGTGCCCTGACTGGAAATGGAACCCGGACCTGGTTCTTGGGTTGATGCTCAAGCACTGAGCCACACCGGCTGGGCTGAGGTCACATTCTTGATGGCCTGGAGACTCACACCCTGACTCAGAGCTCACCCGCCTCCAGTGCCCAACTGGACTTTGGACTTTAATCCAAACAGTAAGGACAAAGGCCAAGCCCCCTTTTCTTCCCCTGGGGGCTTTTCTCCCATCACTCAAGTGAGGTCCCACAGGAACCATGGAATGGGGTCACTCCTGGCGTTATGAGCTTCCAGCGTTCTTGCTCTTTCCCATCCTATGCTGCCTCAAGGAGAGCCTGCTGAGCAGTGCCCTGCCCCAAGCCCTGTCAAACACTCACCCAGCCACATCACTCCAGCCTGGGCTGCCTGGGTCCTGTGGGCTGCCCCTGACCTTAACCTTTGGTCCTCAGACTGGCCTGGGGCCACCTTTCCCCTCTACTCCTCTGTCCTCTGGAGATCACGTTTATTAGAAAAAGCTGTTGGCTCCTGCAGAGCTGGAGTTTGGAGTACAAGCCAGACGCCGGGATTACAGCTCAAAAAAAAAAAGGCTATTAGACCCTTTTGTGTTGCTTTATCTTTTATTTTCTACACACCAAACCCACATGTTGGGTTTTCAGGCCAGTCTAATCTTGGCTTCAGCTGGGGTGCTAATGAGGGTAGCAGAGAGGGGCCCTCCCACCCCAAACCCCACCCATTCCTGGAGGACAGCCAAGGCCCAGTGCTGGCTCCAAATCCCTCCCACTTTGGACTTATAAAACTTGCAGCTCTCTGCAGTTCTGCACTCACCTACGTGACAGCACAACGGAGTGCCACAAGGCCAAGGTCTGGAGAGGTCAGGTGAGTGCTAGGATAGGGTGGGCTGGGCCAGACCTCCCTCACTCTGCACTGTTCGCTCCCACTGCTTGATCTCTCCATTCCCGCCTCTACTGACCCTGCCCTTTCCCCTGAATCCCAGCTCAATCTCACCCTGCCCTTTCCCCATGGAAATCCCAGCTCGGTCTGATACCATCTGCAGTCTGGCCTGGAACCCGTTCCTCTTTCTATTTCCACTGGGGCATGTTTTGCTCATCACACCAGAATGGCTCCCAAAACAAGCTTAGTTGCTCATTTGGCTGTTTCTCTCTGAGCCAAGATGGAGTATGGCTGAGCAAGTTGGGTCACAGGCCCAGTTGGCTTTGGGGAGGTTTCTGTATGTGAGGGCTTAGGGAGCTCAAGGAGGGAGGGATGGGGAGGAGCCCACTGGGATCAGATCCAGAGCTGCAGCAGCAAGTACTGAAAGAAAACACGTGGCAGGCCCCAGAGTAGGCGTTTTCTCCAGTGCACACTGGAATCTCCTGGTCAGCTTCCAAAACCCAGGCGCCTGGGTCCCACCAGAGCAATTTAATTGCCTTGGGGTATGGCCCAGGCACTGGGATTTTAAAATATTTTTAAATTGGTTTCAGAGAGAGGACAGAGAGGAAGAGAGAGAAACATCAATGATGAGAGAATCATTGACTGCCTCCTGCATTGCATGCCCCCTATTGTGGATCGAGCTGGCAACCCCGGCATGTATCTTGACGGGGAATGGAACCTTGACCTCCTGGTTCATGGGTAGATGCTCAACCAGTGAGCCACTCTAGCTGGGCAGGCATTGGGATTTTTAAAAGTTCTGCGGGTAAATCCAAGATGCCTCCAAGAGTTGTGGCCCCACTGTGTTAGATCCGGCTGGGATCCAGCCCAGCACTCACTGGCTCTGAGTGTAGGCAAGTTGCTCAGCCTGTTTCCTTACCTTAAAGCAATTAAACAGAAGACATTGTTGTGATGTTGTTAAGGGAGGTCGGCCCCACTCCGGCCCTGACTCGGCAGCATGGAGCTGGTCCAGGACACCTCCCGCCCGCCACTGAAGTATGTGAAGGGGGTGCCTCTCATCAAGTACTTTGCAGAGGCAATTGGGCCACTGCAGAGCTTACAACCCAGGCCCGATGACCTGCTCATCAGCACCTACCCCAAATCTGGTAGGTGATGAGGACCACCCACCCCTCTCCTGGGCTGCAGTCCCCACCTCGGGCCAGCAGGGGTGTGCCCTCAGCCCCGCTTACCTCCCATTTTCCTCTCCAGGCACCACCTGGGTGAGTGAGATTCTGGACATGATCTACCAGGATGGCGACTTGGAGAAGTGTCAGAGGGCTCCCATCTTAACCCGGGTGCCCTTCCTTGAGTTCAAGGGTCCAGGGTGTCCCACAGGTGTGTGGTGGGGTGCTGGAGGCCAGTGAGGTGGAGGGAGGAAGGGCCCGGCTCCAGCTCACTGGACCTTTCCTATCCATGGCTTAGGCTTGGAGGTTCTGAAAGATACGCCAGCCCCTCGGCTCCTCAAGACACACTTGCCCCTGGCTCTGCTCCCACAGGCCCTGCTGGACCAGAAGATTAAGGTGAGTGGCAATGGAAGCTACAGAAAAAGGCAGCTGGGGTCAACCCAGCTTTGGCCCCATCTTCTAGGAAGGTCTCATCTTAAATGGGGAGAAGTCCTCAGCCTCATGCTCTTGTGGGTCAGATGGCTAGTGACAGACTTTGCAGGCCTTGGTGCTCACAGGCCTGTGGAGGAGGGGCCGGTGGGAATTCTGCACGCCTTGTTCCAAATCGGTACAGTGGCATTGAGAAGATTGGATGAGTATAAAATACAGTTCCTGGAACCAGCCAGGACTCTGGCATCAGAGCAGGCTTCAAGTCCCAGCTCAGTCACACCCAAGGCAGCCTCTAAGCCTGTTTCCCTCTTGGCCAGACCAAGAGAGAACCTCCCTTGCAGGGAGGCTGTGAAGGGTGGAATGTGATGCTTACAAGAACGTCTCATTCCTGGTATGCTGTGCGGTGACGGTGCGGTGCGGGGTGGGGTGTGTCTTCTGCCTCTCCAGGTGATCTATGTTGCCCGGAACGCCAAGGATGTGGCAGTCTCCTATTACCACTTTTACCGCATGGCCAAGGTGCACCCTGAGCCCGGGACCTGGGAGAGCTTCCTGGAGAAGTTCATGGCTGGGGAAGGTGGGGCTGACTCTGGAGAAAGGAGGGGGTGAGCTGAGGGGCAGCCAGCTGGAACGAATACTAACCTCTGTCTGTGCCCCCTGCCCTTTTCCCCAGTGTCCTATGGGTCCTGGTACCAGCACGTGAGGGAGTGGTGGGAGCTGAGGCGCACCCACCCTGTTCTCTACCTCTTCTACGAGGACATGCAGGAGGTGAGACACCGCTACCACTTCCCTGCACATGGGGCGAGTCCCAAGACCTTCTAAGCCCCGCTTCCCTATGGCAGACCCTACACGGGTCCTAGACCCACCTCACCTTCCCTGCCCCTTGGGCAGCACACTCCATTGAGCTCTTATCTCCTAGCGCCCGAGTCAGTGCCAAGTGCAGTCACTGATCACCCATTTACTGCTACTGCTTCTCCCTGGGCCCAGTTATGACAGAGGGCAGTCTGTGCTCTCACCCTAAGGAGCCAGATACAGCTTCTTAACAGATCACAGGGCAGAAGGCAATTAATTTTGCCCCAGGAGTGCCAGAGTACAAAGGACCAGAGTCAAGGAGCAGGGTTGGAAGTGGCCGTGAGGTTAGGGTGGGGCCTCCCTTTTGTTTGTTCAATGCACAACCCAAGCCTCCACTGAAGAGCCCCCCTGCTGCTGCAGAACCCCAAAAGGGAGATTCGGAAGATTCTGGAGTTCCTGGGCCGCTCCCTGTCAGAGGAGACCGTGGATCACATTGTGCGGCACACGTCGTTCAAGGAGATGAAGAAGAACCCCATGGCCAACTACAGCACCTTACCCGTGGAGCTCATGGACCACAACATTTCCGCCTTCATGAGGAAAGGTGAGTGCCCACCCGGAGGGGCGCTGGGGAGGCGAGGGCGGGAGCACGGCTAGAGCTGGCCCTGGGCCACTGGGGGCTCTGTTTTGGCCAGGACTTCTAGCTTCCCTCCTTCCCTCCCCACCTCCCTCCCCAGGCATCACGGGGGACTGGAAAACCATGTTCACTGTGGCCCAGAATGAGCGCTTTGATGCCCACTATGCTGAGAAGATGGCAGGCTGCAACCTCAAGTTCCACACAGAGCTGTGAGTGGTGTTCATGGGACCGCTCGCCAGGGAGTGTGTGCGAGTGGCCTGACAGGGGCCTCATGAATAAAGTAGAGCTTGTGTTGCATGGAGTGTGCCTATTGGAAGAAAAGCAGACCTGAGCTGAGAGAAAGAGTAACTGCCCACTGGGACCAAGTGAGGCCCCAGTTCCCCAACTTGCCTTATGTGGGGAGGGGTAAGAACCCAGGAGACATGGCAAAGGGGAAGAACATTTATTTCTTCACATAATGTCTTGTTGCATGCCCCCGTGAGGCGGCAGGAGACTGCCAGCCTGCATCACTTTTTCTTGGGCTCCTTACAAGCCACCACGTACCTCTGGGCCACATTGAGGGGAGGGGAGTAACCATCTGCATAGGAAGTGTCTTCAAAGAGGACCGAATAGTCATCCTGGGGCTGCGGCAGGAGGCAGACAGGAGGCACTGGTCAGAAAGCCCCAGGCCAGCGCCCCCCTCCCCCCAAGCCTAGACCGACAGGCACCTCTGGTGTGTGGGCTCCTAGCCTTTCCCGTCTCATCTTCACTCAAGAAGTCTAGATGTTGGAACCTGCTCCCTGCTACAGAGCTCCTCAGCCACCAAGTCCAAGGACGGGGGTGAATAGCAAGGGAAAGGACTCGCTAGCTACACAGGCGGCCACACGGAAGGGGCCCTTAGGTTAAGGGGAGGAAGGACAACTCAGAGGGCAGCAGGCAGGGGTCCTGGAGGAAGAAGGGAGCCCAGCCTTTAAACTGCCATCAGTGATGGGTGATTAGAGGGCAGGGGTTGGGGGTGAAGACTGGCCCTGAGCAAGGCTTCCATCTCGGGGCTCAGGCTCCCCACCTCAATGTGAAAGCGAGGCTAGACTAGAGGACACACCGGGGCTTTCTAAGGCTCCGCAGGGCGCCGGCACTGCCTGGAGGACAGGCAGGAGGGGTCACAGCTCAGGACCCCGCCAGCTCAAAGAGGTACAAGGACAAGAGGGAAGGAAAAGGGAAGGTGACGGACCCCATGACCTGTCTGGTCAGCGGGGTGGTCCTGGTGATGGACGATCTCTCCCCGGGGGCTGCCTTACCCGTTGTGGGGGGGTGTGGATCAGGGCACGGTAGAAGCAGGTGGTCTGGGGATACAGGGCCAGCACGAGCTGCTCCTTCTGGAATAAGGCTTCGGGGTCCGTCTCAGGGTTGGCCTTCCACTGGGGCAGTGGGATGATGCGCCGCCGGCTCAGGGTGTGTCTCCTGGAGGGGTGCTTAGGTCAACCCATGGCAGGTGGGGGCTCTTTCCCAGCAGCAGGGCTGTCCCCAGGCTTCCTCGCCCGCCCTGGCCAGCACACTCACTCTTTGCCTTCTTCATCAATGTCATCGACCTCATACCTGCGGGTGAGCGGAAGGAGAGCAGTGGATGCAGGACGGTGCACACCAGGTGGGGACTGGGGAGGAGGGTGAGGAGGGAAGTAGCCCAAGGAGCCGGCTCTTCACATGTGTCCCAGTTCCCACAGGGCTGGGCGCGTCCACTCACTTGTTGGTGGCATGGCTGTAACTGACCACCTCGGCCAGGATCCACTGCTCATCCCCATCCACGGCCTTGACCCGGGCAGCCACCTTGTCTCCAGGTTTGGCCACGTAGTCCCCAGAGGCCGGAATGGCCCCGCAGAGTGGGGGTGGCCTGCGGAGGGGATAACGTGTCAGTCCCAGCACCTCCTCTGCCAGCTCCCCCTCCCTGGGCCTGCCCTCACTTGTCACCAGGCTTCCCGATCCACAGCGGCAGGGTCATGGCCGACTGCTGCAGCAGGGTCATCAGCACCCCCCTGCGCATGGTCTTCCGCGGGGGCTCTGAGTCATTGTACAGGCCCGCGATCTTGGCCGCTGTGGGAAGGAAGTGAGCCCCTGAGGCACCAGGCATAGGGTGCCTGCCCCTGGCTCCCCACCTCTCGTCGAGTTAGCACCAAGGGTCCAGTGTGCTCCCTGGCCCTCCACTGGAGGCTCCTGCTGAGAGACCACCAGGCCACACTCACCTGGCCAGATGGGTTAGTGGATACGTTTTGGGAAAGAACAGAAGAGGCCAAAAGGGGGATTCTGAAGCGCTGGTCGTGTCTCTTATCTGGGTGCTGGCTACATCCATTTGTTCAGTTAGTGAAAATTTTATGGAGCTGGGTGTATACTTACATGTATTTTCTATTAATATGTTATAATTAAGCAAAAAGTTCAAAGAGCTATCAAATGTGGACAGAGCCCTTACCTCCTCGGGCATGGCTCAATACACCGAGTCAACTTCAACCCAACTGGCAGTGTGACAATTTCATGGGCGAGGATTCTGCCCCTGGGTACATTTATATCAGGGGACAGGCGAGAGAGAGGTGGGACAGCAGTCTGAAGCGATATGGAAGCCAGCACCCTGTGTAAGCCCCATCTGAAAGGCTGGCTTCAGGACATCCCGCTGTGGCTCTCCAATAACAGCCAGGCTCTCACCTCAGCAAGAAATGGGCCTGGGGGTAGCAGGTGACTGCCCCAGGCAGTAGAGGATGGAAACCAGGGGGATTGGGGCAAATCAGCTTAGTGTGCAGAGGGAGAGCGGGGAGGCCTTGTCTCTGACCCTGGGACTGACCTCCATGCCCTTCCCAGTCCCAGGCTGCCCTGGTGCACCTCCCTGTCACAGCCCGTGGCCCAGTCGACCACGCCAGGCTGAGGCTACAGGCTCCCCGGCAGGAAGACATGACTGCTGCTCCCAGGAACCCTCACTCCACCTGGTCAAGGAACACCCAACTAACTTGTCGCCTCTAACTCACCGATCCGCCTCTCTTCCAACAGAGACTTGATTTCCGCAATCTTATCGAGGGCTTTCCGGAGGATGCTGAGGGTGGGAGGAGGGAAAGAAGAGGTCTGGATGAGGCACAAAGCATGGACTTCCTCTTCTGGTCAAGAACGCTGACAAACCTTGTGAAAACTATGAACCCCACATAGGTGGCTTTAGTCTTAAAAGCATACAAAAGCTGGTAAGACAGCCCGACCAGTGTGGCTCAGTGGTTGAGCATCGACCTATGAACCAGGAGATCATGGTTCGATTCCCGGTTAGGGCACATGCCTGGGTTGCAGGCTCGATCCCTGGTAGGGGGCATGCAGGAGGCAGTCGATCAATAATTCTCATAATTGATGTTTCTATCTCTCTCTCCCTCTCCCTTCCTCTCTCTAAAAATCAATAAGAAAACATTAAAGAATAAGGACTTTGGGTTTAAATTTGGGCTCTCCCACTTACTAGTTGTGTCTTTTGGCAGATTACACAACCCTTTGGTATTTCAGTTTCCTCATGTGTTAAATGGGGGTAATCCCATTTTAGAGTTGCTCTGAGGGTTAAATGAGGTAAATATAGAAAGTGTTGTAACAGCACCTGGCACAGTGTAAGGCCACATAGAGGTGTTACTGTTACTACCACCACAATAGAGAATGCACTTCCTAATGTAATGGTCAAGAGTTTGTAAAACACTAGACTTAGGCACTTCATATGCATTATCTCATTTATGTTGACAATTCTATAGGTAGTTATTATTCCTATTTTAATGATGGAGCAACTGAGTCCCAGCTGAAGTGACTGCCCAAGGTCAGGTGACAGGCAAACGGCAGTGCTGGCACCTGATCCCTGCCCTGCTGCTAGGGAGGGGGGAGCAGTTTAGAAGTGGGCTCTAGGGAAGGCGGCCCTCAGGGAGGGGCTCATCCATGCCAGGAAGGCAGCCTGGGCCGTGGTCCATAGGTTCCTGCAGCCCAGCACCAGGGCGAGGCAGGGAGGCGATGGCAGGCAGTGGGCTGGCACTCACTTGCACTCGGCCTCTGCGTCGGCTTTGGCGGTTGTATAGAGGCCCCGCAGCTTTGTCCGGTAATAGGGAGAGACTGCAGAGTAAGCACAGGGAGACAGGAGTGGGCGAGGGGCAGCTGGCAGTCGTGTGGCACTGCTTCCAGTATATCGGAATCAGGCCTTGGGAGGCATGAGCTCTGCTGGCTCATAGTGCTCCCCGAGGCACCTGCACCCCATGCACAGTGCGCTCACATTTCCATATGGTACAAATGCCATGACTGCACCCAAGGGAGGACTTCCTACCTTTGCCAAAGCATGATGCACACAGGAAGTACTTCTCAGCACAGGGAGAGCAGAAAGCAGTCTCAAGCTGCTCAGAGCCAGAAAGCTCAAGGCCAGGAGCCTGGTCAGCTGGGGCCCTTGGTGCACCCTGGGAGGGAAGCTCCCTAGAAACACCAGCTAACCGGGGTGCTTGTGCCATTTAAGGTGTTTCCCTAGAAGCAGCCTCATTTCACTGGCTTCTAGTCCCTAGAGTTGAGGGATTTTAAGATTCCTTAGGGCCCAGCCGTGGGCAAACTACGGCCCGTGGGCTGGATCTGGCCCGTTTGAAATGAATAAAACTAAAAAAAAAAAAGACCGTACCCTTTTATGTAATGATGTTTACTTTGAATTTATATTAGTTCACACAAACACTCCATCCATGCTTTTGTTCCGGCCCTCTGGTCCAGTTTAAGAACCCATTGTGGCCCTCGAGTCAAAAAGTTTGCCCACCCCTGGGCTAGGCAGTCTGGTGTCTGTCTCCTAGGTCACCTTAGGCCCCCAGCGTAAGGGAAAACTGTCCCTCTGGCCTAAGGAACAGCTCATCTTCGATGATTGCAGAGACACGCAAAAGCTTCTTTTGAAACGACAGCAATCTTGGCCCACATCTGCTCCTCATCCCCTTTCTCTCCAGAGCCCAGCTACTCACTCTTGTTCTCTGTCTGCATCCGCTCGTGGGTCTTCTGGATGTTCACTAAGTTGTGCTCACTCCTCGAACGCTCTTCCTGCAAGGAGAAGGTCAGCAGGACAGGAGCGAGGCCCGCATCCCGCTGGGGCACCCTGCACCCAGGCCACAGGCCCATCCATATGGCCCTCATTTACTAGATCTGAATTCAGGACCAGTTTAAAGGCCCCCTCCCCAACTAATGCAAAAGCATGACAAAAGGCATTCAAGTGAAATCATAAACTAGATTTATGGCTCTCCTTCATCAGAAAAGACAAACTGACCTATAGAGTCAATACTATCCCCAACAAAATTCCAGCTGACTTCTTTGTAGAGTTTGACAAGCTTATTCTAAAATTCATATGGAAATTCAAGTAACCCAGAATGGCCAAAACAATCTTGAAAGAGGAAAACAAAAACATTGGAGGACTCACATTTCCTGATTTCCAATTTTATGACAAAGCTACAGCCATCAAATGCTGTGATGCTGGCATATAGAACACTGCACTAGAATTGAGAGTCCAGAAATTAACACATACATCTGTGATCAGTTCACCTGGGAGAGGGGATGGGGAAGGATGCTGGTACAAGTCTTCCCCACATCAGTGGGCCTGGGACCACAGCTGCAACTGAGGGTGCCAGATGCACGGATGATTCTTTTTTTTTTTTTTTTTTAATATACTTTATTGATTTTTTACAGAGAGGAAGGGAGAGAGATAGAGAGTCAGAAACATCGATGAGAGAGAAACATCGATCAGTTGCCTCCTGCACATCCCCCACTGGGGATGTGCCCGCAACCCAGGTACATGTCCTTGACCGGAATCAAACCTGGGACCTTTCAGTCCACAGGCCGACGCTCTATCCACTGAGCCAAACCGGTTTCGGCACAGGGATGATTCTTAGTCAGAAGCCCAAGTACTTGGCAACATGGCGTTAATGGTGAATGCAGCTATACTGCCCAGTGGTCTAAAGAGCCCACTCGTTCTGTACTATATAACCCCACCCTACTAAATGGGAATGACCAAGGAGGGGTGGGGAGGAGACAGGACACGACACCTGCTAGACTAGCATTGCTGCCTGCGATCTGGATGGGCACAGCGGCTGAACCTAACATCCTTCCAAGGGTGGAAAAGTTTGGGTAAAAAGCAATGACAAATGGAGAGAAGGAGAAATAGTAGCTGAGGATAAAAGAGTGGGCTACGCAGTGTTGTAAATTCAATCTTATATTAATGCCTCACGATAGACTCAGTTAGAGAATACTATTGGCTCAGTTACGCCAGCTGCCAAAAGGGTGAAGCCATCTATTTGCCAGGAGCACCCCTGCTTTTAGAACCTGATGAAGTCCAACGGGAGCCTGCAATCCTGAGCGGCCTCCCTCTGAGAGACATTCTGGTTATATAAGCTGACGATAAACTGGACTAATTGCCGAAAACTGAAGGGAATTCTAGCAATTCAATTCTTTAGCTTTAAAATTTATTAACTACTTTTAGAGCAGTTTTAGGTTTACAGAAAAATTGAGCAGATAGTAAAGAGTTCCCATATGCTTGCTTTCCCCTGCAGTTTCACCCTATGAACTTCTTGCATTAGTGAGGTACACTTGTTACAGTTAATTAACCAAAACTGATCATTATTAACTAAAGCCCAGAGATTACATTAAGAGTCACTTCCTGTGTTGTACATTCCATGGGTTTTGACAAATGCATAGGTCATGAACCCACCATTACGGTAACATACAGAATAGCTTCACCTCCCTAAAAATCCCGTGCTCCCCCTACTCACCCCTCCCTCCTCCAAGCCCCATATCTTTTTACTCCCTCATTTTGCCTCTTCCGGAATGGCAGCTGGGAGGAATCATACAGCCTGTGACCTTTCCGACTGGGTTCTTTCACTAGGACTATGTGTGCCAGGATCTTTTGACTTAGTTTTCAGGTTACAGCCACTACAGAGGATGCCATTTGGGAAGGAATTTCTAGGAACTGCTCCATCCTGATGCAGTGCCGAGAAAGGAACAACGGACCCAATGGGCAGTGCAACCTGCCATGCACATCACCCTTGTTTTGTGAATGAAAAGCTATGAAAAAGGGTAGGGGGGAAATGGGTTTCCCTAAGATTAAAGCATTAGGCACCACATGCTGGGTCCAAAATCCCCTGGGGAACAGCCCCACCCGGAGCCAGGAAGCTTCTGAAAGGCTGTATGATAAACTCAGGCTAAGTTACATCCAGGTGTGACGACCTCACATCTAACCCAACACTTTTGGGCACAAACACGTATCCTAACTGCACCCAGGCCACTAACTGCACCCAGGCCACCAGCCCTGTGGCCACAAAATGCACAGCGGAGTAAGCAACACTGGCCCACGCTAGAAAAGGGTGTGCGCTGTGGGACAAGCTAAATGCACTTTTAGTGAGAAGCAACATTCAGGGGAAGAGATGTGTGAATCTGAAAAAAGACTGAAGTGAGTTCTCTTTCCAGAGGAAGGGAGGGACGAGAGTGAGCCTGGAAGGATGACAAAGCTTCAGTGAATGATTTCGGCCAGCTCCACACACAATGCTGGATGATTCCAGGACCCATCTGTTGCAGGTAAGGGGCTCGCACCCTGACCCACCAGGCCTCCTGACTATTTTAATCCAGATGGAGGCTACTGTAGTCACGGGGCACAGGCTCCCCACACTGCCTGCTGAGCTCCAAGGGGCACCACCATGGGATGCTCTGACCTCCATACCTCCTCCGGAAGCCCTCTAGGGGCACGTGTAAGTTATATCAATGCACCATGACTATCCCGACCCAAGAATTGATGAAAATAAGGCATATCCCAAAGTACAGCTAGCAGAGCTGGGACCTGTACTCTGAGTACCACCTGTCCTCCCCTTATGAGGGGGGTGGGCCATGGGGTATGAGAGCACACATAGGAAACTAGGCTCAGTACAAGCCTCTGAGCTGAGACGGGGTGACTGGCCTTATCCCCAGAAAGAACAGAATCAGGGCCACTGTGATAAAGCCTGCCCATAGCAATATCTGGTAAATAGGCAGGGCCAATTCCGTTGGGAAGACATAACGAAGAGCCTGTGATTTTACTGACTTGTTCCATAATGAGACCAAGTTTTACGTGACCATACTTCACTGTTGTGTAACACAGGGCATTGCTGGTAACACTTACGTAAATAAGTGTTATGATAACACCGATATTGATGACCAACTGAATTGGGAGACTGAGCCAAAGCCTCAGTATATTACTCATGGAAAATGAGGGGCCTGAGGAAGAACTAAATTTCGCTAACCATCAGCTGATTTCTGTGCTAAATATTTCTACACGAATTTATCATAATATACAAGTAGTGGCAGGTGAAGGGGAAAATGCGTAATCAAATTAGTTCAACAATAAGAAAATGGATGCATCCTAGCCGGTTTGGCTCAGTGGATAGAGCGTGGGCCTGTGGACTGAAGGGTTCTGGGTTCAAATTTGGTCAAGGGCACATGTCCAGGTTGTGGGCTCGATCCTCAGTAGGAGGCATGCAGGAGGCAGCCGATTAACATTCTCTCTCATCATTGATGTTTCTAGCTCTCTCTCCCTCTCCCTTCCTCTCTGAAATCAATAAAAAAAATATAAGAAAATGGATACAATGGCTCTAAGTATAGATTAGTTATTTCTCTAAGTTTCTCTCTACCCCTGCAGGCTGCTCCATGCTGCTATTATTGCTGTATCTCTGATATAAATGCTACTAAAAACAGATGCTCAAACATGATTGTTTTGCTGTAGGAGAGGCTAGGCCAAAGGCCAGGGGGTGGTGTATGCAGCAAATCATTAACTCAGCAAGCCTGGGTTTTCAAACCCTGCACATTCCAAAAAAGATTTGGCCTTTGACCAACTTCTGAGACCCTCTAAACCAGTGGTTCTCAACCTGTGGGTCACGACCCCTTTGGGGGTCGCCTAAGACCATCAGAAAACACATTTATAATTACATATTGTTTTTGCGATTATTCACTATGCTTTAATTATGTTCAATTTGTAACAATAAAATTGGGGGTCACCACAACATGAGGAACTGTATTAAAGGGTCGCGGCATTAGGAAGGTTGAGAACCACTGCTCTAAACCCTTGGACTATCTTGCCTCATAAGAGTATCTTTATTTTCCTGGGTCAGGGTGGAAGGAGAAAGGAATAATGGCTATTGGATATGGGGTAAAATGTTCTGAAGTTGGTCATGGTGATGGTTGCACGGCTCCTTGAATAGACTAAAAACAAATGAATTACAGACTTTAAATGGGTGAACTGTAAGGCATGTGAATTAATATCTCACACGATGGATAATCCAACAGGAATGGTAGTCCTGCCCTCCTCTCACCTTCATGACATCATCTTGGGTCCTGCCCTCCAATCTCTCTGAACACAACCCCACCAGCCGCTCCACAGCTCAGCACCACAGCCCACATTCCACTGTAGGAATGGAGGGCTGTGGCCTGTTACCTGCGTTTGTTTGATCAGCTGATGGAGCTCGGTGAGAAGTTCTGCGATTCGGGAATCAGCCGACACGAGGGCCATGGTACATATGGTGCCTGGGGCGGAGGGGGAACAGAAGAGAACCTTGTTAGTGTTGTTATGGGTTAGACTACTGCTCCCTCAAAAAGGATATGTTGCCTGGCTGGTGTGGCTCAGTGGTTGAGTATTGACCTATGAACCAGGAGACCACAGTTCAATTCCTGGCAAGGGCACATGCCTGAGTTGCAGGCTTGATCCCCAGTGTGGGGTGTGCAGGAGGCAGCCAATCAATGATTCTCTCTCCCTCATCATTGATGTTTCTGTCTCTCTTTCCTTCTCCCTCATTGGTGATATTTCTATCTCTCTCTCCCTTCCTCTGTGAAATATATATATATATATTCTATATAATAAAGGGCTAATATGCAAATAGACTGAACAGCGGAACAACCGGAACAATCCAACAACTGGTTGCTATGATGTGCACTGACCACCAGGGGGCATGTGCAGAACATGGCAGGTGTTGGCCATGGTGGGATGGTGGAGCAGGTGGAGGAGGCAGCCAGACCAAGGTGGGGCGCCGTTTGCTGTCATTGGGGCGAGCCTCTGGTGGTTACTGAAAATTCTTTGCTCCCGCGTGCTGTGATCCCATCCAGCGCTCGCACCTGCTGCTGGTGCTGGCCCCCCTCGCACCCAATGCCAGTGCCCGGCACCGGTCCTGATCACTCGGCACTATCAGTGGGTGTGAGCGGTGGCTCCCGGCCCTGATTGCCCCTGAGGGCTTCTCCACTTCCCCCTGCTCCTGAGGGGTGATTGGGGCAGCAACCTCCCTTGCACCTGCTGCTGGCGCCGGCCCCAATTGCTCCATGCCGTCAGCGTGTGGGAGCAGCAATGGGAGCGGGGCTTCCGGCAGACAGGGGGCTGGGGGCCATGGTGGGAGGGGCCAGGTGGGGATGCGGGGGATGGGCTGAGACCCACCCCTGTGTCTACCACAGCCTCATGGCCCACAATTCCTTTCATGGTGCACAAATTCGTGCACTGGGCCCCTAGTCCTATATAATAAAGATGTAATATGCAAATGGTTGTTACATAACGACCAACCGAGTAATGACCGGATCATGGATTAGCAGGAGGGTGGGGTAGCGAGCTACAAGCAGGTGGCAGAGAACTACAGGAGGGGGCAGGGCAGCAAGCTATGAGGGGAGGGGCGGCAGGGAGCAGAGGGAGCTACAGGGGGGCGGCAGCGAGCTACTGGCACACGGATTCATGCGCAGGGCTACTAGTATATATATAAAAGATATGTTGAAGACCCGATCCCCGATACCTGTGAATGTGACCTTACTTAGCAATAGGGTCTTTGTAGGTGTAATTAAGATGTACGTTAAGATCAAGTCATACTAGAGTAGAAGTGGGCCCTTAATCCAACATGACTGGTGTCCTTATAAGAGAAGAAACAAAGACAGACACACACACCGAGTGGGAGAGAGACACACACTGAGAAGGCGGCCATGTGACAGAGGCAGAGACTGGATTTAGGCAGCTGCAAACCAAGGATTACTGCCAAGGACTGTTGGCCACCACTAGATGCTGGGAGAGAGGCAAGGAACAGATTGTCCTGAGCACCCAAGAAGAAACCCACCTGTGATTTTGGAACCAAGCCAACCTCTGGATTTTGGAATTCTAGAACTGTGAGAGAATACATTCCTGTTGTGTTAAGCCACCCAGCCGGTGATAATATGTTACGGCAGCCCTAGGAAACAAATGCAGTGGCAGGTAGTCCTGAAATTCTACCCTAAGCCAATGATGTTTGTATTCAATATGTTGAGCCAAGTTATAAGGAGTACTTATTTTTTTTCCTTTATTGATTAAGATATTACAAATGTGTCCTTATCCCCCATTCTCCCCCATCCCCCCACTCATGCCCTCATCCCCCGGTGTCTGTATCCATTGGTTATGCTTATATGCATGCATACAAGTCCTTTGGTTGATCTCTCCCCCTTAGCCCCACCCTCCCCTGCCTTCCCTCTGAGGTTTGAGCATCTGATAGATGCTTTTCTGTCTCTAGATCTATTTTTGTTCATCGGTTTATGTTGTTCATTATAATCCACAAATATTGAGTCACTTCCAAAAGCAGCAGCCTAGGCCCCAGCTCTGCTGACAAATGATTTAAGTATTCTGGTCTCCATTTAAAAAATTCTGGAAAAGGGGGATTCAAATAAGATTTTATATAAAGACAATTTCCATGTCATAAAACACTGTTACTTTTTTTTTTTTATGATAGAGGGAAGAGAAATCAACTACTAAAAACATCTGACTTAAGGAAAGACAAATGTATTGATGAAAATAAAATGCACTAAAAGGTAATTAGAAAGAGAATAAAAGACAATAAAAAGTAACAAAAAGAATAAGTTATCATACCCACAAAGATCAGATTCACACTGAGTAGAGTAATAAACTGTAAACTCCATGTACTTAGTCACATCTTCTTAAAATCTCTGTTTCTGTTTATTAAAAAAGTAATATTGCCCTAACTGGTTTGGCTCAGTGAATAGAGCCTCGGCCTGCAGACTGAAGGGTCCCAGGTTCGATTTCGGTCAAGGGCATGTACCTTGGTTGCGGGCACATCCCCAGTAGGAGGTGTGCAGGAGGCAGCTGATGGGTGTTTCTAACTCTCTATGCCTCTCCCTTCCTCTCTGTAAAAAAATCAATAAAATATATTTAAAAAAAAAAGTAATATTCACACGAGGAACAAAGGGGACTCCCCAGCTCCGGTCCCCTCTGTGAATGTGACCTTACTTAGCAATAGGGTCTTTTTAGGTGTAATTAAGACACCCGAGAGAGAGGGTGTCTATGAACAGCCACAGCTAACATCACGCTGAGTGTGAAAGACTGAACGCTTCCCCCAGATCAGGAACAAGCCAAACTTGTTCTGCAGGTTCTAGCTGGGGCAAAAAGGCAGTAAGATGAACTAAAACAGTCCAGATTGGAAGGGAACAGGTAAAACTATCTCTATCTGCAGACGACATGACCTTGTAATAGAAAATCCTATCCCACTACACCCACTAAACAATGCCAGAACTAATCACAAGGTGAGACAGCAAGGCTGCAGGACCAAGAAGAGGCTTCCATCCGTCCCTGCCCAGCTTCATCAGTCACCTCTCATCATCCTCTGCCTCACATTTTACACCCAGCAATGCTGAGCTGTCCCTCTTTTGACCACAGGCCTGTACTTTCTTACCTCCGTGCCCTGCGTCCATGCTGTTCCTTCGATCTGGGATGTCCTTCCCACAACCAGACCACCCCTAATCCTCTGATTTAATGACTTATTCTCTAAGGCCTGGCTTACTACCAAATCACCTACTCCAGTAATCCTAGTCTGGGCTAAATTACCTTCTCTGCGTTCCCATAATAGCCTGAGCATCTCTCTACCACTGTGCCTACCAAGTCATATTAAAATTCTCTTTGTATTTGCCTCCTCCTCTAGCCTGTCCAATCTCTGGGGACAAGGGTCACTTTATCTTCTATACCTACCAGGGCTGGCACACAGAACCCATCATCCTTCCTTCTACTCCCATCCATTCCTCAACCCATCACAGCCTGGCTCTCCCTCAGTCCTCGGTGATTTCCTGCCAGCTCCTGGGACTTCCCATTGCACTGAACACCTGACCACACGCTGCTTCCCAAAACCCTGCTCTTTCGGTTTCCAGGCCTCCAATCTCCCCTATTTCTCTAATCACCTTCACAGCCTTCCTGCTGCCCTCCTCCAGCCCAGTGTAAGATCACCCTGGGATCCTCTCCCATTTTCCAAGCACGAGCATGCTCACCGGCTCCAAGCCCCCATATTCTGAAACTTCCAGGTCAGTATCTTCAGCCCTGCCCTCTCTCCAGGCTCCAACTCAGCTGCCACCCGAATAGTTCTACCAAGAGGCCCCCTCAGCCGCCTCACTCTTCCTGTCTGGCACTGCTCTGCCTTCCAGATGCGGGTTAAAGACATCCAACCCTGTCCAGCCAGCTTCCTACTCTGGAAATCCTGGAGTCACTGATTCCTCCTTCTTGTTCATCTCCAGCCATCAGTCTCTGTGATCAGTCTGCATTCAAATTCTATTTGCCTCAGAAATTAATCTCAAACCCAGCCCCTCTCTTCCACACCCACCACTGTCTCAGTTTAGGTTCTCATCATATCATCACAATATCATCCCATCTCTGTCTCATTGTGGCTGGACACAAAGCCTGGTTCTCTAAAGGGGAAAATCTTTGAGTAGATAATATATGTACATAGTAAAAAATAGTCACACAACTCAAGAAGTACAATGCCTCCCACCCCTAGGGGCAATCACTATTGTTTTTTGGGTATTTTATATCTCCAGTGATACTACATATATATACAAGGTGAAAAGTGTGTATTTCTTTTTTTTTTAAATATATTTTATTGATTTTTTACAGAGAGGAAGGGAGAGGGATAGAGAGTTAGAAACATCGATGAGAGAAAAACATCGATCAGCTGCCTCCTGCACACCCCCTACTGGGGATGTGCCCGCAACCAAGGTACATGCCCTTGACCGGAATCGAACCTGGGACCTTTCAGTCTGCAGGCCGACGCTCCATCCACTGAGCCAAACCAGTTAGGGTGAAAAGTGTGTATTTCTTAAAACCTTTTATAAATGGTGGTTGCTGAGACAGACACACGAGATGAGGCTGAAATGTTCAGCAAACCAAAATGAAAAAGCTGGCCACGTGGTCTGGAGGGGAAGGAGAAGGTCTTATACCAAACCAGGCAGGGCCTAACCTACAACCAGCAGGCAGCTGTGGGAAAGGAGGCCCCTCCAACACGCAGACCCTTCACCAATCATCCGCCTCCGCACACATATAAACGGTGACTTGTGACTTAAAATGCTTCCGTGTCACCTCATTTCTACCCACGGGAGAGAATTTGGAAGTGCTAAGAGGAGCGCAGGACTCCGGAGGGTCACTGGGCCTGCTGGGAAGGGCCTTGCCTCGGCGAACCACCTCGTTTATGATTTTACAACAAACTGCTACCTCCAGATCTGGTCAGTTATGAACTTGAATTTTCTCACAAAACACACTCTAAGCAGAGGCTCACTACGATGAGAATGCCATGCCTACTGGTGCGGAGCAAGCAGAACGAGGTACCGGGACTGGAACTACACCCGACCTTATGTGCACCTGACGGAGGCCAAGCAGCTCCCGGCTGCTGCTAGCAGAGTCCAGGGTTCCAGGTGATCTTATCACTGTTCTTGAACCATGAGACTGGCAAGTCCTGCAAGGTTCCAGGCATCACAGACGCAGTGTCAGTGCTCTGAACTTTTTGGCTCCTACACTCTCTCTTCTTTCCAGTTACTTAGAAGGCCACATCATCCAGTTCTACCCACAGAGGGAAGCACTATTCTGATATTTTTAAACATAACTGAACTCAGACTCCAAGTGTCGTCCCTGGTAGGTATCAGTTGAAATCTGTACAGCGCTGTCTGGGTTAGCTGAGCTGCTTGGAGTATGCCCCAGACTTGCCTAGTTCAGAAGTCTGGCAGATTTTTTAAAAGAACAGTTTAATTTCGATATAATTCACTCTTTTAAAGTGTTTGATTTAGTGTTGTGTGTTTTTTAGTATATTCACAAAATTGGGTAAACTTCACCACTATCTTAGGATATTTTCATCTCCCCAATAAGAAACTTTTACCCACCAGCAGTCATTCCCCTATCCCTCCTCCCCCCAGTGACTGGAAACCATTATTCTATTTCTGTCTTTATGGATTTGCCCATTTTGGACAGTTCATATAACAGAATCATACACTATGCAGCCTTTTATGACTGGCTTCTTTCACTTAGCATAATGTTTTCATGGTTCCTCCATGTTGCAGAATGTATCAGTACTTCATTTCTTTTATGGCCGAATAACATTCCATTGTATGGATGGACCTCATTTTGTTCACCTATTCATCAGCTGATGGACATTTGGGTAAAACTACTTATTGTTGTTGTTTTGTTTTTACTTTTTACTGAATTTACTGGGTGACACTGGTCAACAAGATTATACAGGTTTCAGGTGCACATTCTACAACACATCATCTGTACACTGTATTGTGTGTTTACCACCCCAAAACACTACTTTTAAAAATATTTCTTAAAATTGATTTTACGGAAAGAGGGAGAGGGAGAGAGAGAAAAACAACAACAACAACACATTGATGTGCGAGAGAAACATTGATCAGTGCTTTCTGTACACACCGCACCCCAACTGGGGACTGAACCTGCAATCTGGGCTTGTGCTCTGACCAGGAATCGAACTGGTGACCTGTCACTGCACAGGACGATGCTCAACCAAGTGAATCGTACCAGCCAGGGCTCAAAAAACTATTTTTATATAAAGATTTGGAACTCCTTCTCTTGGCTATCTTCTTCCCAAGATGCACTTTTGTCATCATGCCCACAAGGCATTAAATACGATGACAAATAAATAGGAAACTCACCAGTGTCATTCCTTTCTTCTGGGTACCAACTCCTGTCCAGTTACTGCCTGCTTCTGGTTACTCCCCAGGACCTTCAAATAGGTTTTCTTCTTCCAATATCTTGTGAAGAGTGTAATTTCATTATTTGAAGGAAAGCTGGCCTAATACCATCACAGTAGCAACCTCTGAGTGTCTTGTCTGGGACCTTTTCTATAATTTCCTTTTGGGAAACTCTCTCTCTAACCTTGGCTCCAAGGATGAGAATCCTGCCTGGGCCAATGAAAATATGACATTCTCCCTGACCACCATGACTGGTTCAGGAAGAAAGCTGTGACCCAAGTCTGGACAAAAATCAATTTCAGATCTTTTGCTAGAGCTATGTGCAAAGAGATACCGCCTTTCAGTTGTTGGTTAAGAGAGTAGCATGGATGCCTGGAACTGATAAGGCTTTTGCCTGCCTGAGAGAGAAACCAACATGGAGGAAAGCAGAGCGGAGATATAAAACACTGGTGACATAATTTAGTTGTCTGGATATAGCTGTGCCTGAAGCTGGTACACCCAGGCTTCTTCAGTTAAGAGTCAATAAGCTTGTCCTGACCGGTTTGGCTCAGTGGATAGAGCGTCGGCCTGTGGACTCAAAGGTCCCAGGTTCGATTCCGGTCAAGGGCATGTACCTAGGTTGTGGGCACATCCCCAGTAGGGAGTGTGCAGGAAGCAGCTGATCGATGTTTCTCTCTCATCGATGTTTCTAACTCTCTATCCCTCTCCCTTCCTGTCTGTAAAAAATCAATAAACTATATATTTTTTTAAAAAAAAGAGTCAATAAGCTTAATGGAGCTTACACAAGTGATTCTCATTTAAACCTTATAGCAATCCTATACCCTTTTCCCCCTGGGCTAGTGTTTGGGTTAGCCTTTTCTTACCTGCAACTGAGAAGTTTGGCCACACTAAGTGTACCTAAGAGGTAACACTTAGGTACAAAGGTTGCAGGAAGGAAGCATATAACTGCTAAACGCCCAGCATAAAACAACACTTTGGCCCTCAACCGGCAGTCAAGGCCTCATACAAATCCAAACATCCTATACGTAAACCACTCTGAAATTAATCCCACAGGCTGTAAGACAATACATACAAGCTTTGTTCTGAATCAAAGGGAAGAAAGGTATCTAAAACACTACCCTCAGACTCAATGCCCTCAACCCAGCCACCATCAATAAGAATCTGCATTCATTAATTCGTTTTTTTTTTAAAGTTAAGGAGAGAATAACATTCCCCACTTTGGACCTTCTATAATGGAGCTTACACAGGTGATTCTCATTTAAACCTTATAGCAATCCTACAGCACACCCTCTTTCTCGCTAGGGCAGCGGTTCTCAACCTGTGGGTCGCGACCCCTTTGGCGGTCGAACGACCCTTTCACAGGGGTTGCCTAAGACCATCCTGCATATCAGATATTTACATTATGATTCATAACAGTAGCAACATTAGAGTTATGAAGTAGAAACGAAAATAATTTTATGGTTGGGTCACAACATGAGGAACTGTATTTAAAGGGCCAGAAGGTTGAGAACCACTGATCTAGGGACACTGACGTTCAGATAGGTTAAGTTATACTAGGTCACTTGGTCAGGAAATACTGGTTATTAAGCTGGGATTCCAAGGCTGAGAACTCTAAAATCTATGCTCTTCCTTCCAATTCTGTTTTGTCACAACTTCACATATTCAATAGCAAAAGAAATCATGGAAACAGAAGCAGCTGCCACTGTAAACTACCAATCATCTGTTCGGTTATTATGATTACACTGATGGTGATTTACTGTGGCATCTGAAAAAAACGGTAGAAAATTAATAACAGCTATTCCTTATTGAGTACCTACCATGTGCTAAGCATGTTTATGTAGATTATCCTATTTAACCCTCCTAACAATCCTGCAAAGAAAGTACTATTCATTGAGTACTGTGGAGATGTAAGTGACTTTATCCAGGTCATGCAAGTAGGAAGTGGCAGAAGTGGGATTTAAACCCAGATTTGTCTGACTCTAAACCTAAGCTTTACGGGCTCAAACAGCCCTTATTATCATCAACACCCAACTCACCAAACTATTAAACACTTCCACTCCAGGGATATAGTGACCACAAATCCTGAAGTGACCGAAATTAAATATGTTTTTCCAATGCAGACAATTCATCAAAAATCTAAATGAGCCCTAACAGGTTTGGCTCAGTGGATAGAGCGTTGGCCTGCGGACTGAAGGGTCCTGGGTTCAATTCCGGTCAAGGGCATGTACCTTGGTTGTGGGCCCATCCCCAGTGGGAGGTGTGTAGGAGGCAGCTGATCAATGTTTCTCTCTCATCGATGTTTCTAACTCTCTATCCCTCTCCCTTCCTCTCTGTAAAAAAATCAATAAAATATATTTTTAAAAAAATCTAAATGAGACGCACTTTTAAAACCTTTGTATACAGCCCTAGCCAGTTTGGCTCAGTGGATAGAGCGTCAGCCTACGGACTGAAAGGTCCCAGGTTCGATTCCGGTCAAGGGCATGTATCTTGGTTGCGGGCACATCCCCAGTAGGAGGTGTGCAGGAGGCAGCTGATGGATGTTTCTGACTCTCTACCCCTCTCCCTTCCTCTATGTAAAAAATCAATAAAATATAAAACAACAACAAAAAACCTTTGTATACAAATTTAGAAATAAGAAAAAGAAAAAGAAAAAAAAGGCTTGTCACTTACTATGTCTCTGCTTCTAGCTCCAGAAAGTTGGTCACTAAAAACTTTGGACTGCGATGGACCCACCCACTGAGAACAGGGTGCCTTGTGGTTGGGCCAGGTATTTATTAAGTGGACACTGTGGTCTATTAAACACTTCCAAGACATTGCTTCGTATCCTGGACAGCACTTCTCAATCAGATCTACCTGTCCTAGTGACCCTACCCTACAATACTCACACCAAACAATTCCAGCGCCCCTATCCCCAACAAACACAGACTTCCATACTGTTAGGTCGGAGGGAGCCCGGGATCGGATACATGCGGACATGGGATGAGACAATGGACTTCCTCTGGAATTTCTCACAGATCTGGAATCTCTCACGGGTCAGCGTGCCAGACACAGATACCTGCTTCTCCTTGAAGTTCACAGAGATCCCCGCACAAGATACTGACCCATTCCTGAATGTGCCGCCCACCCCCTGCGGCCGAGACTCCCTCAGTTGAATGTGTGATGATCCCTGCTGCGGGCACTTCCTCAGTTCAGGCCCCCGCCCTCACCAAACACCTGAATAAAGAGATGTCCCTCCCTCCCTGAAGGCACGAAATTCACTGGCCCCACCTTTTGGGCCGGTGGGTCTCGCCCGAGAACGCAAATAAACTTCTCCTTTTTCTTTCTGATTCTCTCGATTCTCTTTGCTTTCCTCGCCGCCGCTTTCCTGGGTCACCTAACACATACTTCCGTTACGTCTGCCCGGAGGGTTATGCTTCCCTGAAATGCCCTTAATTCTTCCCCTTCTTCTCCGCTGGATCTCAAAAATTTACTCATCATTCAGGGTTCAAATCAAAAGGCAGCAACCTTAACAGTTTACAGCAGTACTGGCCAACCCTTTCCACACCACGGCGCACAGAGAACATGGTAATATTTGTATGGCACACTGGGGTAAAGAACAAAGCAGCTCACAGCCAGAAATGACTGGCAGGGGGATCTGGCTGCCCCAGGCCCCTCTCGTATGCCCCAACACCAAGCGCAATCAAACGTCCAAGCACCACACGCAAACTTTCATTCTTGCTCTTGTCACACATAAATGGAAAGACTAACTGTTTCACTTACTTGTCTCTCCTGCCAAACCATGAGCTCTCAGCAGAATGGGATGCAATTTTGTTCACCTTCTATTCCCAGCAACAAACACAGGGTCTGGCAGCTACTAAGTCCTCAGAAACAGATTGCTGAACTGAATCCTGGCAACCTCTTAAAACGGTCTTTCAAGTGATAAGCAGCAGCAATTCTGAAGCTGGGCTATTCAGGATCTTCTTCCCGACTGCAGAAAATAGTAGTTGCTACCAACATACTCTAAGAGGGACTGTCTACTTCCCATCTATGGAGACGAGGTACTTCCCTTTTATAAATTCACTAGAGGCCTGGTGCACAAAATTCGTGCACTTGGGAGTGGAGGGTCCCTCAGCCGGGACTGCGAACCCTCGGGGATGTCTGACTGGAGCGGGCCTATGCCGGCAGTCGGACATCCTTATGCTGCTGCGGAGGTGGGAGAGGCTCCCGTCACCGCTGCTGCGGAGGTGGGAGAGGCTCCCGTCACCACCGCTGCTCTCGCCAGCTGTGAGCCCAGCTCAGGGCTTCTGGCTGAGCGGCGCTTCCCCTGTGGGAGCACACTGACCACCAGGGGGAAGCTCCTGCATTGAGCCCCCTCGTGGTCAGTGTGCATCATAGCGCCGTTCGGTCGATTTGCATATTAGCCTTTTATTATATAGGATTCATTTACCAATATTTATCAAGCACCTACTCTGTGCCAAGCCTGTGGGCTATAAAACAGTGAGAGAGACAAACAGTCCAGAAAGAAGCACAGACATGCAACAAATAGTTCCATATACGTCTCTGTAGATGAAATAAATGTTCTAAAAGGGACATCTACAACAGAGTACAGTTAAGTAGATAAATCTCAATAATGACAGACAATATCAGAGAACTGAAAACACAAATTTTCAGGCAGAAAGAACCAACTAAGTGCCAAAGAGACTATCTACCATCCAATACCCAGTCGTGAACTTTCAAAGCCTCAAGGATAACTATGTGCTCGCAGGTTGATGGAGGAGGAGGGAGAAGACGCAAAAGACACCAAGAATATAACTCAAGGTGTTTGGCCTGGGGAACCGGAAGAAAGGGAAGACGAGGGAAGGTGAAGGGCAAAACCCAAAATTTCAGATATTTAAGAGGTGTCCTGTGAGAGCCGAAGAAAAACCTGGAGTCCAGGGTGGAGCACTGGGTTTGAAGACAGACACCTGAGGGTTGTCACAACAGGTGGCATTTAAATGTAAAGCCTTGAAAACGGTAACTGCTCGGAAGTGAAAGCAGGGGAGAGATTAGGAGGAGGCCGTAGGCAAGCATTACAGCAAGAGGGCGAGCATCAGCAGGAGAGGCCAGGGCGCCGAGGCCAAGGAGGCCAAGGACGAGAACGTCCCCCTCACCAAATGCAGAAGGTGTTTCACGAGGGGGCGGTGATCAGCTGCATCAACTACTGCGCCGGGCCTGAGACCCAGCGCACTTGGGGGCCTCTGGATGGCTGGGGGCCTCGGGAAAGAGCGGTTTCAGCGGAGCGGACCGGGCCTGACGGGGGCGCTGCTAGCGAGTCAAGACTGAAGTTGTGGCTGCAAGCGGAGGCAGTTGAGGGAAGACAACTGGAGGTATATGGTGGGGGAAGGAGGTTGTTTTGTTAGGAGGGGCGCGTCTCGAGAATATAATAAAACCGCCCGAGCTCGGAGCCCACCTCAGCCCTCGTCTTCTCGCCCCCGGGCGGAGGACCCCACCTTGGCGGCCTCCGCACCAAACTCCGCCCACTGCGGCTTCCCATCTTCGCGGGACCTGCTGCGCACGCGCAGACCCCAAGGACCCGCGCGGGGCCCCTCCACCTCCCGAGCCCCGCCTCCTCAGGGAGACCAAGCGCGTGCGCACGGCCTCTCGGGAGCCGCCTCGGCCAGGCCGGGAAATGGGGAGGCAGTGGGAGGACCCCAGTCCTACGTTCCCACCACTCTCCCCGGGTCTCAGATCGGGTCCCAGCCCCACCTACCGGTCCACGGGCGGGACAAGCACGGCGCGCTGGAAACTGCGAGGGCGGGTGTAGGCGCGTCCCTCGAATGCTTTTCAAAGTCTGTAGGTAATAACTCGCTTGCGTTCGAAGATTCGCGGCACCTCGAGAACCATGCTTTTACCCTTTTAAGAGCCGAGTCGCAACGCGGAGGACCCCTCTACGCGTGCGCCGTCCATTTTATGTGACGTGCCGCGCTGCCCCTTGGGAAATGTAGTTTTTATTTACCCATTCCCGACTCTTCCGCTCAACCTCGTTTTAACAAACTGGGGTCCTTGCGTGTTTTCAGCATCCTTTCCCATTCTCCAAAGCCTCTGTAAAAGAATAATTAAAAATAAAAAACATTAAAAAAGAATATTGTTGAGGGGGAGCAGTGGGTATATGAGAACTCTTGGTTTCTGCCTCAATGTTGCTGAGGACAAAAAAGTCTAATTTTTAAAAAATAATTTTAAAAACAAGCAAGTCTGTAGACACAGATATCGAGTCTTTAGGGAATCTTCGCAGGAACATATTAAGGATGTGAGCAAACATTTACCTGTAATGGTTTACATACTAGTATTTTATAATTTCTTACATAACCCCTACCAAAGTTTATTACATATTTATCTGTTTGAATATTTGGTACTCTGGCCAACTCAGTGAGGTGAGGATCATCAGTTTTGTTCACCTATGTATTCCCAGCACCCAGTACAGTGTCTGGCCAATAATAGGCCCTCAATATTTTTTTATTCATTAGAAGAATCTCAGACTTCAACACAAACTGTTTCTGCCCAAAACTTCATGTGTCATTTTCTTTTTTTTTTTTTTTAATATATTTTATTGATTTTTTACAGAGAGGAAAGGAGAGAGATAGAGAGTTAGAAACATCGATGAGAGAGAAACATCGATCAGCTGCCTCCTGCACATCTCCCACTGGGGATGTGCCCGCAACCCAGGTACATGCCCTTGGCCGGAATCGAACCTGGGACCTTTAAGTCCGCAGGCCGACGCTCTATCCACTGAGCCAAACCGGTTTCGGCTACATGTGTCATTTTCATCCACCGGCTTCCCCCGCCCCCCCCCCCTCCCCCCCGCGTGGTGTCTATCTCAATGGATGACTTGACCTTTCACCCAATCTCAGCTCTATATCCTGCATTTTAGAGACTTATGCCAGCAGGGATTTCACAAAGTTTGCATTTGTAAAGGTCTCAGGAACCATTTCTCCTGCACGTTAAAATATGGACCTTAGTTGCTCCACAGGAGATATTTGGGACTCAATAACTTGTTTGAATTTATCTCTTATGATGTTTCTACAACAAACCTGTTTTACTTGATTACTTTTTTAAAAGATATAACGTCGTTTATTTGTTTTATTTTTTAAAATATGTTTTAAAAATTGACTTTAGAGAGAGAGGCAGGGAGAGGGATAGATAGAAACATCGATGAGAGAGAAACATCGATTGGCTGCCTCCCACATGCCCCCCACTGGGGATTGAGCCCGAAACCCAGGCATGTGCCCTGACCAGGAATCAAACCAGGGACCTCTTGGTTCATGGGTCAACACTCAACCACTGGGCCACACCAGCCCGGCTTGATTAATTTTTAAAAAGTGTTTTTTTTTTAGAGTGTTGTCCACATGTAAGGGATAACTCTGTCTTCCCCTTCCCATCCACATTCCTCAAAAAGAATTGTGGGTCCTCACTTCATTTTTTCACCTCCCACTTGGCAACAATAGCCGATCCAGCACCTGGAAGTTCTCCTTGACACCACCCTCTCCCTTTCCTTACATATTCGATCCATCACTAAGTGTCTGCAATATAAAAATAAGAACAGTTCGCATTTGTTGGGCACTTACTCGGTATCAGGGACTGTTGAAATGCGTTACATGTATTCATTGGTGTAATATAGTCAACCCACTTTTCATCTCCACCACATCCACCCCAGTCCAAGGTGCCTCCACGCTGTCCTGAACAACTGCGAAAGCTCCTTATTTTTTAAAATCCTGGATGCAGTTTGAATTACTCATTTCTCACTATAGCACAGTATCATCAGGGCTCTGCAAGGCCTCTCTCCTGTTTTATGTGTTTACAGCCTTTTATCTCTTTTCTCCACTCCTGTCACCTTCCCCAATGGTGTATGGAAGTGTCTTTGGAAAACATGTGTGGTGTTTAGTGTGAGTGTATTTTTAACTTACCTAAATGGTATTGTGCTATAAACCTCACTCTATTTCTTACTCTTTCCACTCGGCACTATGCTTTTAAGACCTGTCCTTATTGCTATGTATATACTTAGAACAACTGTGCAGTATTTCATAGTGGACATACACATTTTAGTCATTCAGATTTAGGTTGATGGACCTGCCACAGCGAACACCTCATGCATGCCCCTTGTGGCCTATGTGGGTATTGGGTGGGGGGGATGTATATCCACTTCAGCGGTTCTCAACTTGTGGGTCGCGACCCCTTTGGCGGTCGAACCACCCTTTCACAGGGGTTGCCTAAGACCATCCTGCATATCAGATATTTACATTACGATTCATAACAGTAGCAACATTACAGTTATGAAGTAGCAACGAAAATCATTTTATGGTTGGGTCACAACATGAGGAACTGTATTTAAAGGGCCAGAAGGTTGAGAACCACTGCACTAATAGGTCTGAATAATAGCCTCTTACATTTTCTCTTCTCATCCATTCTGGCTAGAGAAATCTTAAAATGGAGTGTGTTCATGTTCTGGCACCCCTGTCTCCCGGTCCAGCTCCTCCTCTTCCAATCCGTTTCAGCCTTCTCAGTCTTCTTCAGGTCTCACACCTGCCATGTCCCCCTACATGGCCTCCGCAAAGGCTGCCTGGCGCACATTTCCCTCCCCTTCCCCTCCATATGTCCTTCTCACCTTCAGATCTCCCTGACTAGGCCAAACCCCTCTGTTACAGTCACTCAAAGCAAGTGTGGATTTCCTGCAGTTGTGACAATTATTTTACATTTGTGACATAATTCGATGCATGTCTGTCCTACCCCTCATCCCCTACATTACAAACTGCATGAAGGCTAGGCTCATACCTGTTTATGTGCATCATTGTATCTTTAGTACTTAGCCTAGTGCCTGGTGAATAATATAAATATTTCTTAGATGGAAGAGTAAATGAGGAAGTAATCTCTGCCTCAGGAGGGCTATCGAGGGGGCAGCATCTTGGCCGGGTGACTGCTATAGAATTTGGTTTGCAGTTCGGCAGGACCAGAAATTCCATTTTGTCAGCAGTCTCTCAGGATGCAACTCACAAGAGACCAAGGTATAAACCAGGAGTCTGCTGAGTCATATGTGGAGCTGACCAGAACTCCCTTTGCCTGGGCAGCACAGTTCCTTCCTGTGAGAGCCACAGCATAGCAAAGACATCTGGGACTTCCTGCCTATTCTTTTTTTTTTTTTCTTTTTAAATCCTCACCTGAGTGGGAGGGGGAAAAACAGAGAGAGAAACATCGATGTGTGAGAGACACATCTATTGGTTGCCTCCTGCACGTGCCCTGACCCAGGTGGGGGAGGAGCCTTCAACTGAGGTACATGCCCTTGAACGGAATTGAACCTGTGACCCTTCAGTTTGCAGGCTGACGCTCTATCCACTGAGCCACACCGGCTAGGGCTTCCTTGTCTATTCTTAAGTTTTATTGCTTCACATCATCACATCTGAAATGCTTTTCCAAAGAGCCTTGAAAAGTCACAGGGAGCTTCACTGCAGGTCTCTTGAGGATAGGAGGAGGGGGTTACATTGAATAACTTCCTAATTATCCCTTTACAAGTCCTTCCCTTCACAGAGTTCCATTGCTGAGGGCAACACGCACATCACTTCCTCCTCTTTGCTTTCTAGGACTTCAGAATTGGCTTTCTGCCTGGGGCTTCATACACCTTACGCGTAAAGCCAGCTAGCCATCTCTCAGCTTGTCCCTATTCATGCGCACCCGTCATCCACTTGGGAAGAACAAAGATGGCTCTCTTTTAGGATCTGACCTCCCATGGAAGGCAGGTGGGGGAAATTGTAACTATTTACATTTCATGGTATTTGTCCCCAACACATACAACAGAAGCCATATCAGAAGGCAGTATAGTATGCTTGGAACCCAGTGGAGGAAGGGGATGAAATAAATTAACCCTTAAAAATTGCCTTTTGCCCTGACTGGTTTGGCTCATTGGATAGAGCATCGGTCTGCAGACTGAAAGGTCCCAGGTTTGATTCCGGTCAAGGGCATGTACCTTGGTTGCGGGCACATCCCCAGTAGGAGGTGTGCAGGAGGCAGCTGATCGGTGTTTCTAACTCTCTATCTCTCTCCCTTCCTCTCTGTAAAAAATGAATAAAATATATTTTTTTAAAAATTGCCTTTCCCCACCACTTCTAATATAGGTGTACACTGTGAAAAAGTCAAACATCGCAGAGATCTAAAATCTATAATGGAGGAAGTAAAAGTTCTCTACAACCCCAGTCTAGGATATAACCGTATTCTCCATTCCACAGATGTGTAGGGAGAGTTGAGTACACATCCCATTGCTCTCCCCTCCAGCTGTGCCCCACTCTCCCACCACCTACTCAAACTGCAAGGAGCTGGTCATCCCTGGCAAGAGATTAGTTGAATAGATTTTCCTCTGTAAGGATGGAGTGATGTTTCAGACTGAATAAGCCACCAAGCAGTACTCCAAGATCACCCTGATGGATCCCACGGATCCTCTTGACATTCCTCAGGATGCCACCTTTGAAGACCAGTCCGCCATAGGGGCCCCCAAGAGCACATCACCATCCAGGTGTGGTCTACTGAAAGTCAACTAAAACACATGGAACCTTGGCATTTATAGGGTCGAGGGTTGTCCAGGAAACCTTCATCAAAAATTAGTGAGAAAAGGTGAAGGGATTAAGCAAAAAGTAACACGCACGCGCACACACACACACACACACACACACACACAAAACAACTCAGAGACACAGACAACAGTATGGTGATTACCAGAGGAAAAGAGGGGTGGGGGCAGGTAGAAGAAGGTAAAGGGGGATAAATGGTGTTGGAAGGAGACTTGACTTGGGGGTGGTGAACACACAATACAGTAAAAAAAAGAGATGTATTATAGAACTGTACACCTGAAACCTATGTAATTTTATCAACCAATATCACCCAATAGATTCAATAAAAGTTTTTAAAAATTAGTGAGATATTGCAGACCCATTTTTTTTTTTTACATACAGCAGGACATTAAGAACCTCTCCATGTTTACTCCACTGAGCACATGCCAGACTGCCCAGCAGAGAAGGTGTGCGAGCTGCTCTTGGTGAGCCTGCAAACACAGAAGTGACAGCATTGGACATCACATGCCAGTAGCACGAGCTGGAGACAGATTTGAGACTTGAGGACATGAGACTCCTAATTGATATGTGTGCTGAGCCATCTCGTACTGGTCTATAGACCTAGAGAGACAGGTAATATTTTAATAATAGCACTGATCAGAGGGACAGGAGACTATGGCCCAAAATCTAGGACCAGAATTTCCTTGTCCTCCAACTGTTTTGATTAATTAAATGCACGATTCTTTCTCCCACTGTGGCCTTCCTGGAACACTGTTCTGTGACCTCCTGGTCTATCTGACTTCTGCTCATCCTTCCTAGATCAGGTCACACATGGCCTTCTCTGGGAGTTGCTCACGAACCTGGATTAGGTGCACCCTGCAAGTTAAACACGCACTATCATCCACCAGCCTGTCAATGAGCCCTTGAGTACATGTACCATGTTCTGCTAATTTCATATCCCAGCATCAAGCAAATGTCTGCCTTATGCTTGTCTCTGGGATATGAGGTGAGCCAGTCTCAATCTACAGTCCTACCTGCCCATCCAATAAGCTATTTGAGAGAGAATTGGACTCTTGGCCATTATTACCCCCAGTTTCTCCTTTATATTGTCCCAAATATCTGGAGGTACAATGGAGAGGACATAAAGGTGGTGGCTGTGGTGGAAGTCTTAACAGTGACTTTGTATTATCCCAGAAGGTGACGATGCTTCTGATCCCTTCTCTGTTGACCCTCATTCTCGCCGCAAGTGTGAAGGCATTTGTGAACAGGCACCACAGTGTCTGTTCCATGACCTGGACCAGCTCACCAAGGAGCTGCAGCAGCACGTGAAGTCAGTGACAGCCCCGTACAAGTAAGTACCCGAGGAAGGTGGGGACTCTGAGCTCCACAAACTTGAAGGGGAGATGATCTCCTCTCATATTTCCCTTCTTCTGGCTGTGGATGAGGACTCTAATGTCAAAGTTCTGCCTGACTACGACCAAGAAAGCCCCAAACGTCAATCCAGCAACTACTATGGATGCCTGAAAGTTGGCCTCAGCATTTAGCTAACTCTGATTGAAAACCAGCCTCGCCGTTGTGCTCAGTTGGTTGAGCATCGTCCCATGCACCAGGAGGTTGCTGGTTCCATTCCTGGTCAGAGCACATGCCTGGGTTGCAGGCTTAATTCCCAGTAGGGGGCATGCAGGAGGCAGCTGATCAATGTCATCAATGTTTCTATCTCTCTCTCTCACTCTCCTTCTATTCTTTCTAAAATCAATAAAAACATATTTTTTTAAAAAAAGGAAAATCAGATGCTCCCATAAAAACAAGTCATAGCCCATATCTGGCCCTGTATTCCTACTCTCTGCACCAAGGTCTTGCTATATTACTTGGGATTCTCCCGGCCACACAATTCATAAGTCCAAGATTGGTTGAAAACTTAGTCATGGGTGGTAACAGGTATACAAATGATGTTGTCAGGGATGTCTCACTCCTTTACTCTCCTTTCTATATTGACTTCATTTCTTTCCTTTTTTTTTCCTTTCTGGCTAATGACTCCTTTTTTTTTTTTAATGTTTATGTTGTTTTTTGTTAATCTTCACTTGAGGGTATTTTTTCCATTGATATTTTATTTATTTGTTTACTTGTTTGTTTATTTATTTTTGCAGGAAGCCAGAAAAGAGCTTTTTTTTTTTAAAAAGTACAAAACACCTTTCCAGGGAGAACAGAGCCCCAGGGCCCCAAAGGCACTGCCAGTCGACTTTTAGCAGAAGCATCCACCCTGGGAAACAGTGAAAAGGGAACCTTGATCAACCTGAGAAGTCAACCGGAGACCCTGCTTCCAGAAGCCACCCGAACCCCTGACCCAGATGTGGTACCCCCTGAGTCAGTGGGTTTCTAGACCAGCCTGGCTGAGAGCCAGTTCAAATACAGTCCCTGACAGTGTGCTTTTTTAACCAACCAAACCACCATGCATTTAAATTACCACAGTGATATTTTAAAATTAGATGTCTAAGACTGACAATGTAAGAACTATGACAGGGCAGAGAGACACAAAGGATGTTACTAACCAAAGGCTGTCTAGTGCATGCTTTTTCCTTCAAACAAGGAGAAATTATTTTAGAGGTACACACATGCGGGAAGCCATCCTGCCGATACTACCAAGGGACGCGGAAGGCCGATGGACCTTGGCTGTTAGCAGGGCTAATGCTAAGCACCATTGTTCTGTTGAGATTGTGGTGGCTGGAAGCAATTTCCTGACCTAAGAGTCTCGAAGTAAATGTTTACTGAACCTTACTGATCTTTTTTTTTTTTTTTTTAAATATATTTTATTGATTTTTTACAGAGAGGAAGGGAGAGAGATAGAGAGTTAGAAACATCGATGAGAGAGAAACATTGATCAGCCGCCTCCCGCACATCTCCCACTGGGGATGTGCCCACAACCCAGGTACATGCCCCTGACCGGAATCGAACCTGGGACCTTTCAGTCCGCAGGCCGACGCTCTATCCACTGAGCCAAACCGGTTTCGGCATCTTTACTGATCTTTATTGATCTTAGAGACGGTCTGTCTGCTACCTGTTTGCTGTGCTTTACTGAGGGCAAGATGTGTATCTAAAACTGAATAAAAAGTGAATAAGGCCAGGTTTCATTGTAGCTCTCCATGAGAGAGGTCTCCACCTGGCCCCCCATGCCTTCTACATTCATATTTCTTGTCTAGTGTTTTCATTTGTGCGCCGGCCCCTCCTTCAGATCCTGAACCCCAGCCATACAGGTTGTGGCACACACATATATTTTTTCCCTGATATTCAAAATCCCTTATGCCAGTTCTGCTGAGCCCTTTAAACAGAAAAAGAAAAAGGAAAGAAAAGGAGCCACAAACATGTATATACTTCTGCTATGGGCTGAGCAGCTCCAAGGACTTTCACTTTGAACGTTCACACAGACATTCCCAACATAAGGCCAGAACCTGACCAAACCCAAAAGTCCAAAGGGTTAGACATCTGGAATGCCACAGATCCAGGAGAGCAGGATGCCAGAACTCCTCACTGCACAGATTGCTATCCTTCTTGAGGTTCTTCATAACTTCTGATCTCTTTTACTTTTGTCAACAGTTGCTTTCAAGTTAATATTTTTTAAGTCAACATGTGTCTATCCTGTGCCCGTTGGCTTGGCAGAAGCCCTCGTGCGAAGGAAGAAAGGGTAACAGTTTAAAGTGGTGTCCAGAGGATGGGAGAGGTGATTCTCCTGCGGTGACATTCTGAGTAGACGTTCGACACACACAAATGTGCCAGAGTTTCATAAATAATTGCCGGAAGCCAATTCCAGCATGTCATAATTTCAAGAGTTTCATCAAAAGGTTGATGGAACTTGGGGACTCAACAAGGGCTGAGTCACACCTGTAGTCACCTGTTGGGAATGGCTAAAGGCATTTCCCCAAACCTGAATAGAATACATTAAATTGTTTGTTGGCTGCCAGACAGCTAAAGGGCATCTTAATCTACATGTTATTGCCTCCTACTGACCAAACACCTGAACAGCCGTAGGCTAATTCCCCCAAATCTGACAATGCCTCTGTATAAACCCTGACCCTTTGAAGTGTATATCTCTGCCTCTCCTCAGGACAAATTGTGTTAATAAAAAGCATGGAGTCCTGAGACAGGGGTCCATCCCCAGCAGGTCCAGGGGTCCCCAAAGGTGTGGACTGAGTCAGTGATGAAGGAATGACATGGAGACAGCCTTCAGTTGATCAGCAGCCTAGCCAGGATCTCCAGCCAGGTTCTGTCCAGGTTCTATCCAGGTTCTCCTGCCATGTTCTGTCTAGGTTCTCCAGCCTAGTTCTGTAGCCAGGTTCTGTCCAGGATCTTTTGCCATGTTCTCTCACTAGGTTCTGTCTCTAGGTTCTGTCCAGGCTCTCCAGCCAAGTTCTGTATAAGATCTCCAGTCAGGTTCTGTCTAGGTTCTTCAACCAGGTTCGGTCACCAGGTTCTTCAGCCAGGTTCTGTCCAGGTCCTCCCGCCATGTTCTGTCTAGGTTCTCCAGCCAAGTTCTGTAGACAGGTTCTGTCCAGGATCTTTTGCCATGTTCTCTCTCTAGGTTCTGTCTCTAGGTTCTGTCTCCTGTTGTCTTGTTACATCTGTATTTATACCAGTTGATTTTAATCCTGTCAATTTCTATTCCAAAGGTTAGGGCGTTGTTTCTTATCTCCATTCCAGGGAGTAAAGATTATGTAGCTTACGCGTGATTGATCTTAGTTAAAGTGATTAATTACCAGCCTGGCACTTAGTTAAGGGGTTTTATTCCCTCCCTAACTTCAGGGAAAAATTCCTACCTGGGGAAACAACCTTTCTCAGAGAGGTGACCTTGGTTAAAACACATAGCGCCAAGAAGGGGAGCAAACATATTAAGAACAGTATGCCATATATGCCAGGTCCCTTGAAACATATGCTGTGCAGATGTTTCTTCTCTGCAGCGACTGTGTCAAGCAGCAAGGATGGACTGGCTTCCGGCACACAGCCTTCTCCAGATTTCCTGAACCATTCTTAATGCCAGAATAAGAGCACCAGCAAATAATGTTTGTTTTGGTTTCAACATCTCGGACAAGACGGCTTCCAGATCCTTCCCACCCAGGCGCAGCTGACCAACTTTCCACAGGATGCCAACACGCTGGGAAACAGGTTTCACCTGTATTTGATGTGGAATAGTGTGGAGTCTTCATCCTCATCATCCTCTTCATTCAGCGGGGGTGACGATGTCATACTTGCGGGTCTTCTTCCACCTCTTCTCGGACCTGAAGATGCGCAGCAGCAGGCAGGCGATGAGGCAGCGGTGAAGGCGCACGATCCCGGCCGCCTTCAGGGCGGCAGGTAGTGGAGCAGGCTGGAGATGCGGGTCACCTGGGGCGTCGCCGCTGCTGTTGGAGCTGCCACCGCCGCCCGTAACCGCCGCCTCCCCAGACCCTGTCCGGTGGTGTTCACAGGCCGGGAGCTGGGTGGCGGGTGCTCAGGCTGCGGCACCGGGGCCACCTGGGCACGGCTCCCGGGGGCAGCTGGTGCGGCCAGGAGCACGAGCAGCAATGGCGACAGCAGTGGCGCGCAATGTGCCAACGGGAGGGGCAGGGTGCGCAGCTGAGGCCCCGTCCCCCACCCCCTGCGGAGGCCTGCACCCGAGATTCCCGCTTCCATTGATTTTTTAGAGAAGGTGGGAAGGAGGGGGCGAGACAGAGACAGAGAAACATGGATGTGAGAGAGACAGGTCCATTGGTTGCCTCCTGCATGTGCCCCAAGAGAGGGGGGCTGAGATTGAACCCGAAACCCAGGTAGGTGCTCTTGACCAGAATCAAACCCACAAACCCTTTCCAGTGGTTCTCAACCTTCTGGCCCTTTAAATACAGTTCCTCATGTTGTGACCCAACCATAAAATTATTTTCGTTGCTACTTCATAACTGCCAGCCCTGATTGGGAATGTCACCCGGGGCGTTGCCGCTGCTGTTGGAGCTGCCACCGCCGCCTGTAACCGCCGCCTCCCCAGACCCTGTCCGGTGGTGTTCACAGGCCGGGAGCTGGGTGGCGGGTGCTCAGGCGACGCCCCGGGTGACATTCCCAATCAGGTGCCCTGCCAGCACCTTCACCTTGGACTTCTAGCTTTCAGACCTGTGAGAAAATAAGTTTGTGTTGTTTAAGCTGCCCAGTCATGGTGTCATGTTATAACAACCCTAGTGGACAAATACACCCACCCACTGGCCCTTCCTCACCACTTCCTGATTTTGTTCAGAATCAGAGTGAGCTCATCAATGGGACATGAATTACGATGTGATCAAGCCAATCCTTTTCCATTTCTCTTCAATTAAGTCAATTAGAGAGTTTCCGTTTGCTACTTCTACATCTTCTATTCTTATCATGGTAGAGAATAGTTGTTATTCAGCAAATTTTCACGCTCTACTCACCCACCCACCCCCTACCCTACTCAAGGTAGGAATATAGTTCTTCACTCTATGAGGTTGAGCTTGGTCCTTTACTTTGCTTTGGTCAATAGCATGTTAGTCAGAATGACACAAACAGAGGTTTTACAGGTGCATCTGTGCTTTGGCTTGGTTTTTTGTGCTTCTGCCATTCATCATGAGAATATGCTCTGGAGAATTGCTGGTCCCAGAATGAAAGGCTCAGAGAGTAGAGATAACCCCAACCCATATCCTGAAGCTGAGCCTCCCAGACAACCTGCAGGTGTGTGAGAAAGAAGTCTGTGTTGGTTTAAGCCAATGAGGCCTGAACATTGTTTGTTATGCAACATCATTATAACAAAAAGGAACTTACAAAAGCTCAATTCTCTTTTTTAACAAAAAGACCAAGACCAGCCTCAAATACTTGTCAGGCAACCATATCCAAATGAGATTTTAAAACGATAACAATTAGTGCTTTCATTGTATGCATTTTTAGTTTTTTTTTCTGTTGTGGCAATTAAAATTAATTTTTAAATTATAGTAGTGGTACAGTTTCCCTTTGGATATTAATATTTTTTGTTTTTTAATTTAATATTTCAGGGAATCAATGTAAAGACAAATACTGAGTAAATAAGACTATAGGCAACAGTCGGTTATAGAAAAAAAATAGATAAAAGAAAATGAAGGCGAGGTATAGATGACTGAAATTTGAGAAACACTAGAGTAAGAATGGGACAAAATTACAGAAGAGAAGGGAAGGGATGGGGCCAAAATGAAAACCCAAAAGAAAAGGCAAGTAGTGTCATTTTTACCTAAAAGGAAATAGTCAAGGATGGAAGAGAAAGAAAGCTGACTTTTGGAGTTGAAGGCTATGAGTTTGAGTTCTAGTTCTGTTACTCCAGAAGCGTGTCCTTGTAAGAGTGAGGAATTGTCACCCCACCACCATTATGCTGGCATTGTTTCTGTAAATGCTGACTCTGACTGATATGGAGCTTGTAGATAGACAGCATGTTAACATGTATAAGAATCCTAGGCACTAACTTCAGAAGACACAGACTCCTCCCAGTTCCAGGATATTTGCTGACCTCCAACCATAGAACCAGGATGATGTAGACCCAGGATGACAAAGACCAGGATGACACAGCAGACCATCACTTGACCAGTTTCAAGGCCTTATCAGAGTAGACTGTGCTGGCTAGAACATGGAGAACTCTTCAACCTTCTCCCCTTGATTTCTTTGTTCTGCTTTCCCTCTCCCTCCTTATAAAAACCTCTGCCTGCACTGAGGTAGGAAGATGGGCTTTGGGTAAGAGTCCCCCACCTCAGGTAGCCAACACTTGAATAAACCTCTTTCCTTTTTCACCATCAGCTGTCTTAAGAGTTTGGCTTTCATGGCGGCAGGCAGCCCAACCTTGGTTTTGGTTACACCCTGCTCACTCTGAGCCTCAGTTTCCTCATCTGGGAAATGAGTGTGACCCAACATCATCATTACTGAGACTTTGGGTTCTTGTCTCCTTGATAGAAAAGAATTTAGACCAGGGACACTGATAAAAGCAAAGGCAGATTTATTGAGGCTTTGCAGAGGGCAAAACCACTGAGACAGGGCCTCAGGTTCTGTGCCCCAAATGTGGGGCTTAAGGGTTTTTATTCCTTGGGAATACAGAAGGTTCTGGAGTTAACCAGTCAGGGTGTAGGTTGGCTGGCTTTTTCTTTTTTAGGAATGCTTGGGTCCCACTGAAGTCCTGGTACGAGTTAGTAAAGCAAAACATTCTGGGATTGTGCAAGAAAGGGACTTTCCCAACAGGTATTTTGAATTTGTCTCTGGAGTCTTTGGCTCTGCTTTAAATCTGAAAAACAAACTTAAAGAAGCTAGGCTAGTTCTAGGACCATTGTTTTATAGCTACCTGTTGACAAACTGCCATAGTTGTCAGGGCTTGACTCAATGGAGCAATTTTTGGAAACATTTTATTCTACCTGCCTTGTCATTACAGGCGTTCAGAGATTCTGCCTGTGGAAGCAGCTCTCAGGGTTCAGGTAGACAACTAGGAAGAGATTAATGTTTGATAGGCATGAGCATGAAGGCCAGAGATGGGGCTAAAAGAATGAATGCTTCACCCTAGCTGGTTTGGCTCAGTGGAAAGAGGGTACGCAAAACCAAGGCCTACGTACTGAAGGGTTCTGCGTTCGATCCTGGTCAAGTTGCAGGCTTGATCCCCGAACCTTGTTGGGGACTGTGCAAAGGCAATCAATGTGTCTTTCTCATATCTGTGTCTCTTTCTGTCTCTCTCCCTTCCACTCTCTCTAAAAATCAATGGAAAAATATCCTCAAGTGAGGATTAACAAAACAACAAAAAAAGAATGAATGCTTCACCTTGGCCCGTGTGGCTTAGTTGGTTGGGCATTGTCTTGTGCACTGAAGGGTTGCCGGTTCGATTCTGGGTCAGGGCACATGCCCCGGTTGCAGGCTTGATATTTCCCTCTCATGTCAATGTTTCTTTCTTTCTCTCTCTCCCTTCCTTTCTCTATAAAAATCAATAAAAAAAATCTATATATATAAAAGGCTAATATGCAAAGTGTCCCCTGAGGAGTTCAACCGGGAGACCAGGAGTTCGGTCACTCGCTATGATGTGCACTGACCACTAGGGGATGGCGCAGAGTGAAGGAAGGCCCCAGTCAGCAGTCAGAAGGCCTCGATTGGCCTTGATCGCCGACCAGGCCTAGGGACCACACCCGTGCATGAATTTCACGCACCAGGCCTCTAGTGTTATTAAAAAGAAAAGAAAAGAAAAGAAAGAAGAAAAGAAAAGGAAAAAGAAAAGAAAGAAAAAGAAAAGAATGAATGCTGCCTTAGCAATCAGAGATGCAGTCAGGGTGCACACAGCAAACTGGCAAACTGGCTGCATGAACTCTGAGCAGAAATAACCTCGGATTTAATTTTAGGTACCTTTTACTAAAACTTCAGTCTACAAAGAGAGCCAGCCTGACATAGAAGGAGAGAGACAGAAGGGAGGAGTGAGCAGAAAAGGATCATTTGCTCCAAATGAAACCGGACAACCAACGGGGCTAGGCTGCCTGTCACTACTTGAGCCTTAAGCAGAGAAAGGATTGAATCATGTACGAGTGTTTATTTCAATAATGCCGGCAGTATTGATATGGAATTTTTGGACTGGAACCCGGATTCTTTGTCTGCTGGAGTTGAAGAATAAATCCACAGACAGAGGGTAGTATGCTGAGAACCAAGATCAACAGTAATTAATATAAAGGTGAGAAGTCCTGTCAGAAGGCTGAATTTGGGCTCTTTGATATTCACAGGGTGAATATTTGCATTTTATTACCTACTGCTGACTCAATGGCCTAAAGCAAACTCCCCCAACCTGATAATCTTACTGTTTACTAAACATTACCATTGATATGTCTGTTTGCATTCCTACAAGTCAATTGTGTGTTCTAGTAAATAAAAGCAGACGGGAACTGAGACTCAGTGGAACTTGACTTCTACAGTTAAGCTTTCCCTGGCTCCCCCATAATTTAAAAATTATATTTCTTGTCTTGTGTTTTAATTTGTGCATCAGCTCTTTCTCCAAGCCTTTGAACCCAAAAGCCACGCTGGCCATGGTGTTTCACAGTAGTATAGCAAAGGTGGAGATTTTTTGAAGAACAAGTACAGACTCCCACGTGGGGAGAGGGGAAGAGTCCCACAGAATGGACTCCCACGTGGGGAGGGGGAAAGGGTCCCACCGACACTCTGTTTCCATGGTTTATAAAGGCTGTAGTTCCTGTGTCCTGATAGCCCCTCTGGTCAATATTCCCTTTCGATTTGGTTACTATAGTGACTCCTGAGGCCCTCCTCCCTCATTTTCCTCCTATTCCTTCGGGGCTTTCTTCCTTCTTTATTTTGTAAATATTGACCTTCTGTGGCTACTTCCAGCTTCCTTGTCTTATGGCAATATACCTGTTGCTGCTACCTTGTCTTATGGAAATGTAACTGCACCTGGCTTCCTTGTCTTATGGAAATGTAACTGCACCTGGCTTCCTTGTGTTATGGAAACGTACCTTCTCCCAATCTGTAGCCCTATGTTTTTTTCCTTGGGCCCCAATTCTAAAAATTCCCTAAACCTGCCTATATTCCCCTAAAATTCCTGTTTCAGTATGAGAGAGCAGTAGGTCATCCACAAAAATCTGCTCTACCCCTCCCCATAAGCCAGTTGCTTATATTGGTTAGAAGGTCAAAAATTACATGGGAAAGTTAGAATGACAGTCATGGGAAAGTCAAGGAATAATGGTTACAGGTTACAGGCAATGTGGGCCTGGGAGGTGGCAGAGGGGAAGTGCCTCTGGGCACCTGCAGGACCAGAGTACAGGCAATAGGGGTTGGGGTCCCAAAGGGCAGGCAAAGGCAGGCCTCTGGGATGAGAATGACAGGCGGTTCTCAGAAAAGCAGGATGGGCTGCATTCTGATGTTAGCTCCCATGTGCCAGGGCGTACAACTCTCACCAGGTCAGAATGTGCTTTCTCTGATCAGAACAGAACAATCACGGTTAACAGAGCATGATTAATATTTCTTATAATTATTGCTAGTCCCCACTATTCCGTTTCTGCCCCTAACAAAAAGAGCAGGGGTATTTATAGAAACTAGTGTTGTATCGCAAATCAGCAAGCTGGACAAGACACCTTAATCAGTCAGTTAGTTAGGAGTCATCTTTATTGCATGCAGGTTCAGAGCAGATTGCCTCTGTCAAATTCTGAACAAACACAGGAGGGAGTATTTCCTTTTTATATCCTTCTAGTTCTTTGTGTAAGTTATTTTTGTAGACAGAGTGTAACCTTGAGTACATATGCTGTCTATACAGACATCTGTAACTTTGAGTATCATATCTATACAGGCACCTGGCATCAATATCAGCGTATCAGTTAGATGGCTAGCTTGCAAGGTCAGACAATTAAGTTTATCTTTTCTATTCAAGCAAAAAACAAAGTTATTTTACAGTCTAAAAATAACAGAGTTGACCTACAGAGTAAGAGACCAAGAATAACAGAGTAGTTCAAACAGCAGTTTTTCCAAAGGAGGGACCACTATGCTTCAGCTGTTTGATGGACTTGTTACCAAGCAAGGGCTAGCTGTCTGATGTGCATAAAAGCCAATACCATGGCACCAGCTTTTGAGAAAAGAAAAAAGCTTTATTGTGAAGTCCATGAGCAAGGAGTTCAGTCTCCCCGATCCAGGTTTTGGGGCATGGGCTTGAGGGGTCAGCACGGGGACTGCCTGGACAGTGGCCTCTGAAAGTGTTCTGGTATTCAGGTCCTGATCATGTCCGGTCTTTTGGCTCCATGGGCGGGGGACGGTGGATGGAGATAGGGGATGAGAGGTAGGGGAATGGACAAAGGTGGAAATCTGGTTCGATGAGTAATTTGCAACATTTTTTTCCTCTGCCGCCTGACTTGCAGTTTAATTCTATTGTCTCTGAAAAAACAACTCAGTATCTTGTAAGAAACAGAATAGGACCATCAGAACTGGTTCTGTGGTTACAGAGTCATGATGTTTTTGGTCTTTTCTACCCACTGATGAATACCATCCCATCTCCCACCACCCTTCAAGGTCTCAGTACTCAAAAAAAGAAGAGGGTCCCGCCCAGCTAGTGTGGTTTGGTGGTTGAGCCATCTATGAGCCAGGAGGTCACGGTTCAATTCCCAGTTGGGGCACATGCCCAGGTTGTGGGCTCGATTCCCAGTATGGGTGTGCAGGAGGCAGCTGATCAATGATTCTCTCATCATTGATGTTTCTATCTCTTTTCCTCTCTCCCTTCCTCTCCAAAATCAATAAAAATAATTTTTTTTTTTTTTTAAAGAAGAAGAGGGTTCTAGGACACGAGAAACAGAGACCCTTGGGACTTTGAGCGGAATAAAAAGCCCACCCTGCAATTGGTTTGGGAGGTTCAGACCCCCAGAAAGCTGCACGGATAACGTGCAAGAATGTGGTATCTGAAACCTGTAATGCAGAAAGGGCCCTACAGAGGGCCCCATCCTGAAAGAACCTTTGTTGTTTCCTTTTATCATTTACACGTTATTCACTGTTGCAAATGGATAATACCAAAGATGTCCTGAAAACTGTTAAAGGATATTCACCACAAACCACCCCCACTACAATCACAGTTCTCCTCCCTAGAGGTAAATAATTCCACCCTCCCCTCCCCAAATCCTTTCAAAGAGACCTAGAGCGTATTTGAAGAGAGCCAAATGGTAGAGATCTTAGTTGGTTTTCTCCTTCCTTACTCAGGTTGTGCTAAAATTTGCACCCCAATGGAGCTCCCTCTGGACGCCACTTATAAAAGAACTCACTGTCCCTCAGGTCCTCTCTTCATCTTCCCAGCAGTGTGGGTGGAACAGGAAAAGCCTCGGGAAGCTCCATCACTGTGGTCCTGGCTTGGGCTAATGGATCAGTACTTCAGTCAACATTATCCTGGACGCCGGGTACAATCCTGGTGTTCAGCAGCTGGTCCTCCCGCCTGGTCACTGTCACTGGTGAGGTAAAAGTCCAGGGACACCAAGGCTGGCTCTAGAACCAACCGAGGAATAGTGAAGACACATGGCATGATCTCAACTTGAACAATCTCAGAAATTTCTAAAAATGACATTTCCCTCAATGTTCTGGGTTGTATAAGAAGTAGTGAGTTCCCTGTCTTGTTTGCATCAGATGATCTGATTTCCAAGTTCTCCCTTTCCTTCTAGAGATGGCACCAGGCAAAGATTGAGCTTTTTGGGCCCAGCAAAACCTGATAAGTGACCCCCACTCCTCCCCCAAGATTCCAAGGCACAAGGAACCAAAAGGGATATAAAGCTCAACTGCCTGTGGATAATAGCTGGTAGATGGTGCCAAATCCTTGCATTCATTTATTCAACAATGCCGGGGACCAATTCCAGCATGTCATAATATCAAGAGTTTCATCAAAAGGTTGATGAAACTTGGGGACTCAACAGGGTTGAGTCACACATGTAGTCACCTGTTGGGAATGGCTAAAGGCATTCCCCAAACCTGAATAGGAAACTGATTGTGGCTGCCAGACAGTTAAAGGGCATCTTAATCTACATGTTATTGCCTCCTACTGGCCAAATACCTGAACAGCCCTAGGCTATCCCCCACACTGACAATGCTTCTGTACCCTTTGAAATCTTAGCCTTTGAAGTGTATTATCTCCACCTTGCCTTAGGACAAATTGTGTTAATAAAAGCAAGGGTCCTAGACAAGGAGGAAGTCTTCAGTTCCTTTAGCTGAAGGTCCTTTGACCCCCAATGCCTTTCTAAATTATATCTCGTCTCCGGACTCTTTATTAGTCTCTGGATTCCTATGTCATCTACGCGAAGCCTTTTCCAGATTCCTGAACCCTTCTTGATGCTGGGACATGAACCCCGGCGCAACAACTAGAGGCCCGGTGCACAAAATTCATATACAGGTAGAGTCCCTAGGCCAGGCTGGCGGTCAGGGCCGATCAGGTTCCCCACTTCCCTGCCTCCCTGCCTTCTCCTTCCTTCACTCCCTCAGCACCCTGCCACCACCACTGGTCTCCTGCCATGTTCCGCGCCACTCCCTGGTGGTCAGCTCACCAGGTCATAGCGATCAAACTCCCATTCTCGTGGTCGAACTCCCGAGGAGACACTTGGCATGTTAGCCTTTTATAGCTATAGATTAGTAGTTAAGTGATTCCTAGGACTGGTACTGTCTCACCCAGGTAGAATATATATATATTTTAACTTTGTTATTTTAATGGGTCTCAAAATTCTGTGACAGATTTTTGGTAATGTTTCCATTAAAGAGTACTGATTTTAAAAACAAATAACTTAAAAACTGCCACACACACACAAAAGAACCAAATGGCCCACAACACATTCTCCTTTCCTTCTGGAGGTTTTCCGATGTCTTGTCATTATTAACCAGTTTTTTACTATTAAACTTAAATGGCCAATTGAGACAAACAGTTCCGAGACCGTTCTTCCACCACTGGTTAAGACGGGGGTGGCAGGTGTTGGGAATAAATATTCATTTAGCTTCTGAGCTTTCTGGGCAGACTTGGTGACTTTGCCAGCTCCAGCTGCCTTCTTGTCCACTGCTTTGATGACACCCACAGCAACTGTCTGTCTCATGTCACGAACAGCAAAACGGCCCAGAGGAGGGTAGTCAGAGAAGCTCTCAACACACATGGGCTTGCCAGGAACCATATCAACGATGGCAGCATCACCAGATTTCAAAAACTTGGGGCCATCTTCCAGCTTTTTCCTAGAACGACAATCAATCTCCTTCAGCTCAGCAAATTTGCAAGCAACAGGAGCTGTGTGACCATCCAGCACCGGTGCATATCCAGCACTGATCTGGCCTGGGTGGCTCAGGATAATCACCTGAGCTGTGAAGCCAGCTGCTTCCCTGGTGGGTCATTTTTGCTGTCACCAGCCACATTGCCATGACGAACATCTTTGACAGACACGTTCTTGATGTTGAAGCCCACATGGTCCCCAGGAAGAGCTTCACTCAAAGCTTCATGGTGCATTTCAACAGGCTTCCCTTCAGTTGTAACATTGACTGGAGCAAAGGTGACCACCATGCCGGGTTTGAGAAGACCAGTCTCCACTCGGCCCACGGGGACAGGACCAATACCACCAATTTTGTAGACATCCTGGAGGGGCAGATGCAGGGGCTTGTCAGTTGGGCGAGTTGGTGGCAGGATGCCATCCAGAGCTCCAAGCAGCGTGGTTCCACTGGCATTGCCATCTTTACGGGTGACCTTCCATCTCTTGAACCAAGGCATGTTAGCACTTGGCTCCAGCATGTGGTCACCATTCCAACCAGAAATTGGCACAAATGCTACTGTGTTGGGGTTGTAGCCAATTAATTTAGGTGCTGACTTCTTTAACAATTTCCTCGTATCTTTTCTGACTGTAGGGCGGCTCAGTGGAATCCATTTAGTTAACACCAACAATCAGCTGGTTAACACCAACACCCAGTGTGTAAGCCAGAAGGGCATGCTCACGAGTCTGCCCATTTTTGGAGATGCCTGCTTCAAATTCACCAACACCAGCAGCAACAATCAGGACAGCACAGGCAGCCTGAGATGTGCCTGTAATCATGATTTAGATGAAGTCTCTGTGTCCTGGGGCATCAATGATGGTCACACAATACTTGCTGGTCTTGAATTTCCACAGGTAGATCTCAATGGTGATACCAGGCTCACGGTCAGCTTTCAGTTTATCCAAGACCCAGGCATACTTGAAGGAGCTCTTCCCCATCTCAGCAGCCTCCTTCTCAAATTTTCTCGATGGTTCTTTTGTTGATCCTACCACATTTGTAGATTAGATGGCCAGTAGTGGTAGACTTGCTGGGATCTACGTGTCCAATGACAATGATGTTGATGTGAATTTTTTTTTCCTTTCCCATTTTGGGTTTGATTTAGTGGTGGTTTTCACAACATCTGTGTTCTGGCGGCAAACCCGTTGCGAAAAAGGGGAGAATACAACTTTAACAAAGAAAGTTCCCTCCCCCATGAGACTCACATTTTAGTTTGTTGTGGGAAGGAAAAGAGAGAAGCAGACAATAATTAAGATAATAAAAATATAGAAAAGGATAGGTTGTGGTAAGTGGTATGGAAAATTCAGTAGGTAAGAATCAAAATGATTGCAATTCTTTCTATTTTTAGGAATAGAAAATATATGGGGTGGAATAAATAGAACCATATGCTTTTTTGTTGTTGTTAATCCTCACTTGGGGATATTTTTCCATGGATTTTAGAGAGTGTAGAAGGGAGAGGGAGAGACAGAGAGAGAAACATGGGTGTGAGAGAAACATATAGATTGGTTGCCTCCTGCATACACCCTGACTGGGGCTGGGATCTAGCCAGCAACCCAGATATGTGCCCTTGACTCGAATCGAACCCGAGACCTTACAGTCCTTGGACTGATGCTCTAACCACTGAGTGACCTGCTAGGGCAGAACCGTATACTTTTGATAGACTTTTTTGTTTCCGAAAGATTTACAGTAAAATCCTACCACCATGCCTACCTCGTTGGAGACTGTTCCATAGACCACTGGAATGTCATGTTGGATCATTGAGAGGCTCAGACAAACACCCGACTTTTTGTCCTGCCCACACTGATTTATGAAAAGGGGTGCTTTTGCTAGGTTTGCTATATGGTTTCCTACATTAAAAAAAAATTTTAATTCTTTATTGTTTTAAGTATTACATATGTCTCCTTTTCTCCGCACTGACCTCTTGTCGACTGTTGCCTTCACCCTTCTACTGTCTGTGTCCATGGGTTATGCTCATATGCATGCATACAAGTCCTTTGGTTACCCCCCATCCCCCAACTGCCTCTCTGAGGTTGGACAGTCTGTTTGATGCTTTTCTGTCTCTGGATCTATTTTTTAAAAAAATATATTTTATTGATTTTTTACAGAGAGGAAGGGAGAGAGATAGAGAGTTAGAAACATCGATGAGAGAGAAACATCGATTAGCCGCCTCCTGCACATCTCCTACTGGGGATGTGCCTGCAACCCAGGTACATGCCCTTGACCGGAATCGAACCTGGGACCCTTGAGTCCGCAGGCTGATGCTCTATCCACTGAGCCAAACCAGTTTCGGCTCTGGATCTATTTTTGTTCATCAGTTTGTGTTGTTCATCATATTCCACAAATTATTGACATCATGTGATATTTATTTTTCTCTGACTGGCTTATTTCACTTAGCATAATGCTCTCTAGGTCCATCCATGCTGTTGGTAAGAGTTCCTTCTTTTTCATAGCAGCATAGTATTCCATTGTGTAGATGTACCACTGTTTTGGAATCCACTCATCTGCTGATGGGCACTTAGGCTGTTTCGAAATCTTAGCTATTGTAAATTGTGCTGCTATGAACATAAGGGTGCATATATCCTTTGTGATGGGTGTTTCTGATTTCTTGGGATATAGTCCTAGAAGTGGGATTACTGCGTCAAATGGGAGTTCCATTTTTAGTTCTTTGAGGAAACTCCATACTGTCTTCCATAGTGGCTGCACCAGTCTGCATTCCCACAAGCAGTGCACAAGGGTTCCTTTTTCTCCGCATCCTCTCCAGCTCTTGTCCTTTGTTGATGACAGCCATTCTGACAGGTGTGAGATGGTACCTCATTGTCATTTTGATTTGCATCTCTTGGGTGATTACTGATTTTGAGCATGTTTTCATATGTCTCTTGGCCTTCTATATGTCCTCTTTTGAAAAGTATCTATTTAGGGGGAAAACCAAGATGGCGGCATAGGTAAACACTGGAGTTTTGCTGCCTCCAACAACCACTTCAAAAATACAACTAAAAGATGGAACAGACATCATCCAGAACCACAAGAAGGCTGGCTGAATGGAAATTCTACAACTAGAAGGAAAGAGAAAAGCATACCGAGAGTCAGAGGAGGCACAGTGTGGAAGTAAAATACTGAGGTGCGGAGGTGCATGTGCAGTGGGCTGGCGGCTGAGGGTGCGGTTGTCGTTTTCAATCGGGAGGGAGTCTCAGGCTCTGAGCTTCAGTTCTGGGCGAGTCTCTGGGGACCCAGACTCATATGGGAGAAGCGGGACTGTCTGGCATTGGTCAGAACCCGAGGGCAGCGATTACCAGGACACTGAGAAGCAGAGCCTCTGAGGGCAAGTCTGAGAGCAGCCATTAACTGCTAGCCCCGCCCTGTTGATCCCGTGGGACCCGCCCCACCCAAGCCCTGCAGGGAGGCTTTTGCTGAATAGCCGCAGGCAAAGGCTAGATTAGCACCTCCCTAGAGATCCAAGAGCCAGGAGCCCAGAGGTCAGAATGGGACCATCCAGTTTGCAGCTCCCTGGAAACATAAAGGACACACTCAGGGGGCAGACTCAGTGAGCATCAAAGCCCCATTGAAGCAAGTCTTGCCCCAGAGGAGTGTCTCCAGCATAGAAGTTCTCCCACTGCAGACACAGCTGATTCTCACAGCCAATTGGCCTGGAGGTCCAATCAAGGCTTAACTACAACAAGACTGTGCACAAAGCCCACAAGGGGGTGCACCGAGAGTGTCCTCCTCAGGTAATTGGGGAGGCTGAACCACTGGGCACTAGAGGACACTTAGCACAGAAAGCCACACTATCAACACAGGGAAGCATAAAAAATGCAGACAAAGAAACAGGACACAAACGAAAGAAATGGAGGAAAGCAAACTGCTGGATATAGAATTCAAAACCACACTTTTACGGTCTTTAAAGAACTGTCTAGAAGCCGCTGATAAATATAGTGAGATCCTCAAGAAATCTAGTGAGACCCTCGATGTTGTGATAAAGAACCAACTAGAAATTAAGCATACACTGACTGAAATAAAGAATATTATACAGACTCCCAACAACAGACCAGAGGATTGCAAGAATCAAGTCAAAGATTTGAAATACAAAGAAGCAAAAAACACCCAAACAGAAAAGCAAAATGAAAAAAGAATCCAAAAATACAAAGATAGTGTAAGGAGCCTCTGGGACTTTGAGCTTCAAGCGTACCAACATCCGAATTATAGGGGTGCCAGAAGAAGAGAGAGAGCAAGATATTGAAAACCTATTTGAAGAAATAATGACAGAAAACTTCCCCCACCTGGTGAAAGAAATAGACTTCCAAGTCAGGAAGTGCAAAGAACCCCAAACAAAAGGAATCCAAAGAGGACCACACCAAGACACATCATAATTAAAATGCCAAGAGCAAAAGACAAAGAGAGAATCTTAAAAGCAGCAAGAGAAAGAAACTCAGTTACCTACAAGGGAATACCCATACAACTGTCAGCTGATTTCTCAACAGAAACTTTGCAGGCCAGAAGGGAGTGGCGAGAAATATTCAAAGTGATGAATGCCAAGAACCTACAACCAAGATTACTTTATCCAGCAAAGCTATCATTCAGAATTGAAGGTCAGATAAAGAGCTTCACAGATCAGGAAAAGCTAAAAGAGTTCACCACCACCAAACCAGTATTATATGAAATGCTGAAAGGTATCCTTTAAGAAGAGGAAGAAGAAGAAAAAGGTAAAGATACAAATTATGAACAACAAATACACATCTATCAACAAGTGAATCTAAAAATCAAGTGAATAAATAATCTGATGAACAGTATGAACTGGTGATCATAATAGAATCAGGGACATAGAAAGGGAATGGACTGACTATTCTTGGCGGGGAGAGGGGTGTGGGGGATGCGGGAAGAGATTGGACAATAATCGTGCACCTATGGATGAGGACAGTGGGTGGGGAGTGAGTGCAGCGGGAGGGGTGGGAACTGGGTGGAGGGGAGTTATGGTGGGAAAAAAGAGGAATCAATGTAATAATCTGAACAATAAAGATTTAATTAAAAAAAACAAAAAAAAAACAAAAAAAAGAAAAGTATCTATTTAAGTCCTTTGCCCACTTTTTTTTTAATGAACAATTTTATTTTATTTCTTTTTTCATTTTGATTTTTTAAAAATTTTGTTTTATTGCTTAAAGTATTACAAAGAGTTTTACATATGTCTCCTCCCCCCCCCCCCCCCCCCCCCCCTTGACCTTTCTGATTATATATCCTTTCTGATTGGTGCTCCTGGTTTCTTGGGATATATTCCTAGAAGTGGGATCACTGGGTCAAATGGGAGTTCCATTTCCAATTTTTTGAGGAAACTCCATACTGTCTTCCATAGTGGCTGCACCAGTCTGCATTCCCACCAGCAGTGCAGGAGTGTTCCTTTTTCTCCTCATCCTCTCCAGCACTTGTCGTTTGTTGATTTGTTGATGATAGCCATTCTGACAGGTGTGAGATGGTACCTCATTGTTGTTTTGATTTGCATCTCTCGGATGATTAGTGACTTTGAGCATGTTTTCATATGTCTCTTGGCTTTCTGAATGTCCTCTTTTGAAAGGTGTCTATTTAGATCCTTTGCCCATTTTTTGATTGGATTGTTTATCTTCTTTTTGTTAAGTTGTAAGAGTTCCCTATAAATTTTGGAGATTAGGCCCTTATCAGATATGACGTTGGCAAATATGTTTTCCCATGAAGTGGGTTTTCTTGTTGTTTTGTTGATAGTTTCTTTTGCTGTGCAGAAGCTTTTTATTTTGATGTAGTCCCATTTGTTCATTTTCTCTTTAGTTTCAACTGCCCTAGGAGCTGTATCAGTGAAGAAATTGTTTTGGCATATGTCTGAGATTTTGTTGCCTTTGTATTCTTCTAGAATTTTTATGGTTTCCTGTCGTACATTTAAGTCCTTTATCCATTTTGAGTTTATTCTTGTGTATGGTGTAAGTTGGTGGTCTAGTTTCATTTTCTTGCATGTATCTGTCCAATTTTCCCAACACCATTTATTGAAGAGACTATCTTGACTCCATTGTATGTTCATGCCTCCTTTGTCAAAAATTAATTGAGCATATTGGTTCGGGCTAATTTCTGGACTCTCTATTCTATCCCACTGATCTATATGTCTGTTCTTGTGCCAGTACCAGGCAGTTTTGAGAACAGTGGCTTTGTAATACAGCTTGATATCTGGCATTGAGATCCCACCTACTTTGTTCTTTCTCAGGATCGCTGCAGCTATTCGGGGTCTTTTTTTATTCCAGATGAATTTTTGGAGAGTTCGTTCTAGATCTTTGAAGAAGGCCATTGGTATTTTAATGGGAAGTGCGTTGAATTTATAGATTGCTTTGGGTAGTATGGACATTTTAATGATGTTGATTCTACCAATCCAAGAACATAGTATGTTCTTCCATCTCTTTATGTCTTCCTCTATCTCTTTTTTCAACGTCCTGTAGTTTTCTGAGTAGAGGTCTTTTACCTCTTTAGTTAAGTTTATTCCTAGGTATCTTAATTTTTTTGGTGCGATGGTAAATGGGATTGTTTTTATAATCTCTCTTTCTGAAAGTTCACTATTGGTGTATAGAAATGCCTCAGATTTCTTGGGGTTAATTTTATATCCTGCTACATTGCCAAATTCATGTATTAAGTCTAGTAGTTTTTTGATGGAGTCTCTAGGGTTTTGTATGTATAATATCATGTCATCTGCAAATAAGGACAGTTTTACTTCCTCTTTTCCAATTTGGATGCCTTTTATTTCTTCTTCTTGTCTAATTGCAATGGCTAATACTTCCAGGACTATGTTGAACAGGAGTGGTGAGAGTGGGCATCCCTGTCTTGTTCCTGTTCTTAGGGGAAATGGTGTTAGTTTTTGTCCATTGAGTATGATGTTGGCTGTGGGCCTGTCATATATGGCTTTTATTATGTTGAGGTATGATCCTTCTATTCCCACCTTTCTGAGAGTTTTTATCAAAAATGGGTGTTGGATTTTGTCGAATGCTTTTTCTGCATCAATTGATATGACCATGTGGTTTTTTTCTTTCAATTTGTTTATGTGATGTATCACATTTATTGATTTACGGATGTTGTACCATCCTTGCATCCCTGCACTAAATCCTACTTGGTCATGGTGTATGATCCTTCTGATGTACTGCTGGATCCGATTTGCTAAGATTTTGTTGAGGATTTGGGCATCTATGTTCATGAGGGATATTGGCCTGTAGTTCTCTTTCATTGTGTTGTCTTTACCTGGTTTTGGTATTAGGGTGATGCTAGCTTCATAGAATGTGCTTGGAAGTGTTCCTTCCTCTTGAACTTTTTGTAGTAATCTGAGGAGGATAGGTTTTAGTTCTTCCTTGAAAGTTTGATAAAACTCCCCTGAGAAGCCGTCCGGTCCTGGGCTTTTGTTTGCTGGAAGCTTTTTGATGACTGCTTCAATTTCTTCCATAGTTATTGGCCTATTGAGATTTTTTGATTCTTCCTGATTGAGTTTTGGAATGTTGTATTTTTCTAGGAATTTTTCCATTTCCTCCAGGTTGTCTAGTTTGTTGGAGTAGAGTTGTCCGTAGTATTGTTTAACAATCATTTGTATTTCTGTGGGGTCTGTTGTTATTTCGCCTCTATCGTTTCTGATTTGGTTTATTTGGGACCTCTCTCTTTGCTTCTTGGTGAGCCTGGCTAGGGGTTTGTCAATCTTGTTTATCCTTTCAAAGAACCAGCTCTTGGTTTCATTGATTTTCTGTATTGTTTTTTTGGTCTCTATGTCATTTATTTCTGCTCTAATCTTTATTATCTCCTTCCTTCTGCTCACTCTGGGGTTTTCTTGTTGCTCTCTTTCTAATTCTTTGAGTTGAAGAGTTAGATGATTTACTACCATTTTTTCTTGTTTTTTGAGATAGGCCTGTAGAACTATAAACTTCCCTCTCAGGACTGCTTTAATTGTGTCCCATAGGTTTTGGATTGTTGTGTTTTCATTGTCATTAGTGTCCAGGATGTTTTTAATTTCTTCTTTGATCTCATTGGTAACCCAATCAATATTTAATAACATGCTATTCAGCTTCCAAGTGTTTGAGTATTTTGGGTTGTTTTTATTGTAGTTTATTTCTAACATTATGCCATCGTGGTCTGAGAAGATGCTTTTTATGATTTTAATCTTCTTGAATTTGTGGAGACTTTGCTTGTGACCCAATATGTGGTCTAATTTTGAATATGTCCCATGAGCACCTGAGAGGAATGTATATTCCATGGCTTTGGGGTGGAGTGTTCTGAAGATGTCAATTAAGTCCATCTGATCTAGTGAGTCATTTAGGATTGCTGTTTCTTTGCTGATTGTTTGTCTAGTGGACTTATCCAGTGATGTCAGTGGTGTATTAAAGTCCCCTACTATGATTATATTGTTGTCGATCTCTCCTTTGATATCTTCCAGGAGTTTTTTTATGAATTTGGGTGCTCCTGCATTGGGTGCATATATGTTTACCAGGGTTATATCTTCTTGTTGTATTGATCCCTTTAGTATTATGAAGTGGCCTTCCTTATCTCTGGATATGGCCTTCACTTTGAGATGTATTTTGTCCGATATAAGTATTGCTACCCAGCTTTCTTTTCCTTTCCATTTGCGTGAAAGATATTTTTCCATCCCTTCGCTTTCAGTCTGTGTGAGTCCCGTCTAATGAGGTGGGTCTCTTGTAGACAGCAGATGTATGGGTCATGTTTTTTTATCCATTCAGCCACTCGATGTCTTTTGGTTGGAGCATTTAGTCCGTTTACATTTAAAGTTATTATTGAAAGGTACTTGTTTGTAGCCATTTCTTCTTGTGTGTGTGGCTGTTTTCTTTCTGAGGTTGTTATTTCTTCTATTTAAAACCAGTCCCTTTAGCATTTCTTGCATGGCTGGCTTGGTGGTGATAAACTCCCTTAGCCCTTTTTTGTCTGTGAAGCTTCTTATTTCCCCTTCAATTTTGAATGATAGCCTTGCTGGATAGAGTATTCTTGGATTCAGTCCTTTGCTTTGCATCACTTTGTAGATTTCTGTCCATTCTTTTCTGGCCTGATGTGTTTCTGTTGAGAAATCATTTGATAATCTAATGGGAGATCCCTTGTATGTAACTTTCCTTCTCTCTCTTGTAGCCTGTAAGATTCTCTCTTTGTCCTGAACATTTGCCATGGTAATTATGATGTGTCTTGGTGTGGGTCTTTTTGGGTTCACCTTGTTTGGGACTCTCTGGGCTTGTGTGACTTTTTTCTTCCCCACCTCAGGGAAGTTTTCTGATATTATTTCTTCGAATAGGTTTTCTAATCCATGTTCATCTTTCTGTTGTTCTGGCACCCCTATTATTCGTATGTTGTTTCGTTTCATGTTGTCCCAAAGCTCCCTTAGGCTCTCCTCCTGTCTTTTAATTTTTTTCTCCATTTGCAGTACAGTTTGAGTGTGTTTTGCTTCCTTGTCTTCTAATTCACTGATTCGGTCCTCCGCTTCTCCCAGTCTACTGTTGATACTTTCAATGGTGTTTTTTATTGCAGCTATATCGCTCTTCATTTCTTCTTGGGTTTTGCAAAAGTTATTGATCTTTTCATCTGTTTCTTCTTGCTTCTTGCATAAGTAGTTGATTTTTTCATCTGTTTCTTCTTGCTTCTTGCACATCCGGTGCATGTACTCTAGGACCCTTATTCGGAATTCTTTTTCCGTCATGTTGCATATCTCTGTCTCACTTAGCTGCTTTTCTGGCGAGTCCTCCTTCTCTTTCCTTTGGGCATTTCTTTGTCTACCCATGTTTGATCTCACTGACATATCTAGTTGTTGAGTCGTTCAGTGGCTGCTCCCTGGGTGGCAGTGGCTGCTCCCTGGGTAGCAGTGGCTCCTCGGACTGTGGTTGCTCCTTGGGCGGTTGTGTTAGCAGCGGCTCCTCCGTTGATAGCAGGGCCTCTGGTGGGTGCTGTTCACAGCTGTGGTGGCTCTTCTGGCTGCTGGAGGGAGGCTTCACACACAGCAACAGTTCCCCAGACAGAGCGTGTGGTGATCAGGAGGCCGCTGTTGCTTGGATCTGCTTTCCGTGGAGGGAAGCAGGTCTCCTCTGAGTTCATGAAGTAGTCGCGCTGCTTGAGAGCCGTTGTCTCCAGGTTAGTAGCTGATCTCTGGATGCGGATAACAGCTACTCAAGATGGCGCAGTCTTGCCACTGGGCTGGCGCCCAGGGGGAGATTTCAGCCTCAATCTCTAACCATCCCCATTTTCAAGGAGATCTCTGTCTTTCCTGGCTGCAGACTGTCTCTCAGCTGAAACTCCTTTGTTTGTTCGGGCTGATAGTTACCTGTTTCAGCTGCTCGCCCTTATCTGCTCCGGGACAAAGCACCAACACGTCCGTCTATGCCTCCGCCATTTTTTCCTCTATATCATTCTTAATTTTCTCTTGTTTCTTACACAAGTTGTTGATTTTCTCATCCAGCTGGTTTAGGAACTGTATGGCCCTTACTCTGAATTATTTTTCTGACAGATTGCATGCCTCCATTTCATTTAGTTCCTTTCCTGGTGATTCGTATTTTTCTTTCCTTTGGGGATTGTTTCTTTGCCTCCCCATTTTTGCTGTATCTTTCTGACCCTGGGCTCCCTGCTTGGAATCTGAGGTGTTAAAGCCCCTAGTGGTTCAATGATCTGGAACTTGCTAGACCAGAGGCTGGGTCTTCCTTGAGTTTAACACCTTTATTGTCTCTTCTTGGAGTTGTAACCCCTTCTCCCCCGGTTCTGGTCCTTCACTTGTCCACCTCAGCCACCGCAGGGGTGTTCTAGGTGTTTCCAGCAATCTTTGCTGGTGACTTTGAACAGTGGTATTTCTCTCCTGGTTCAATGGAGGTTGGGAGGTAAAATGTAATGGGAAAGTTGGGCCAGAACAGTGGAGATGTGCCTACCCCCCAACAACACCCCCAAATGGCTCTAGGAGAGAACTAACAGTTCAAGCCACTACCTGTGACAGTATCCACTCACATCTGCATGCCTGCACCAGGTGCTTCCCAGGCATTACCTCATGCAGTCCTTTCAGAGAGCCCAGGGGACACATCTGAGCAGAGACCCCCACACCTCCATTTTTCAGACCAGAAGACCAAGGTTAGAATAGCAAATGGCCTGCACACAGGCCATCTTGTAAGTGGCTGAGCCAGAATTTCAGCTCAAGACTTTAGGATTTCAAAGACCCTGGATTTTGCTAGTACACCAATGTTATACTTCAAATCCCAAACTAATACAAACAACCAACATTGATTATGCCAAGCACTGTGCTATATGCTTCCACAAATTATTTCATCTAATGAGAACCACAACGAAACAACCATACCCTGGCTGGGTAGCTCAGTTGGTTAGAGTGTCATTCAGACACGCCAAGGTTGTGGGTTTGATCCCTGGTCTGGGCACGTACAAGAAGCAATCAATAAATGCATAAATAAATGGAACAACAAATCTTTCTCAATCTCTCTCTCTCTCTCTCTCTCTCTCTCTCTCTCTCTCTTTCTCTCTCTCTTTCATCAATAAAAATACACATAGAAGATTAGGTGTCACTATTGTCACTGCTATTTTATGAATAAGGAAACCAAAAGCTTTAGAGAAAGGAGTCAGTGAAGGTAAAAAAATGGTAAATGGCAGACCTGAGCCTTCAACTTAAATCTTTCTGCCTCCAGAGCACTGGCTTTAACTACTAGGCAACACTGCAATTTGCCTCTCATTTAAATGAGAACATTGGAGGGACAGGGCTGGGAAAGGGGAGCCAGTGAGCCTCAGGCAACAGTGAGAGAGCTGCATTTGACTTTCACACTGCACGTCATCCTACAAGAATTGGAGGTGACTTCATATGTTTTGTTTTTCTTTTTAAATTTCTCTTTATTGTTGAAAGTGTTACAGATGTCCCTCCCTTTTCTGCCCATTGACCCCCTCCACCCTGCTCCCACCCATATGGTTTGTCTTTCTAACGATTGTCTCTCCACACAGGCCTATGATTGCCCTCGGCCCTATCCTACCTGAGTAGCTTCTTCCTTTCGAATCATCCAATTCCTGGCAAGTTTTCCACCCCACGTGTGGCCAGGGGCTAAATTTGGTTATATATACACTCCTGGAAACTGCTAACCAGAGAGGACTACACATGCAAATTTCTCTTTTCTGTGACAATCCAAGACCTGACCCAACTGTCTCCTAGACAATCCCCAATTCCAGGTAAGACAGAGGCAAATGAGAGGTGAATGGCAGCTTCTGTATGTGTGTGTGTGTGTGTGTGTGTGTGTGTGTGTTGTGTGTGTGTGTCTGGGGGCAGTAAGTATATACAGAGTCCTGAACTGAAAATCTGAAAGCCCAACTATAGGTTGGCTGGCCTTTGGTAAGTGTTCTAACCTCTCTGATAGTTCATTTCCTTAACTGAAAATTAAGGTGGTGATATCCAGTAGGGGATCCATGGGGATATGCACAGGCTGTAACTAGCGCAGTGGCTGGTACATAGCAGGTGATCAATGTAATGTTAGACAGCTGTGCATGGGGTGGAGAGTGTAGAGGGGATTAAAAAGACCCAGAAGGTGAATACCTGGAATAAGAGTGCACTATGCAGTAGTGGGTTCACATTATAAAAAGGTTGTGGCTTTCATTTTCTAAAAAATTTTCCTACCTAACAGGGGGGTCTGCTTTAGAATTTGCTGGTTGCTACAGGGCACCTCAACATTTATTGAGCCCTTACACTTATTAGACACAGTGTCTGTTGTACTTGGATTGTCACTGGCAAAGAGATTTTTGTAGATTATTTTACTAATCCTGTGGGCAGCTGTGTGGTAGGTATTGTAACTGTGCCCTCAAGTTCAGAGACACAAATGGTGGCCAAAATCACTCAAATGGTAAGCATTGGAACCAAACCTGACTGTGCAACTCTAAGATCCCCTGGGACTCACTAAGTCTGTTATCTGATAAAAGAAATCATTTTTTCAGGCTAAAGTCTCATGAAATCAGAGCTTTGTTGCTGGATCTCAAGGCACTGTGGGCCTAGGCATGGAGTAGTGGGCTGAGCCACCTCTCAAAAGCCAGTGCCAAACTGAACTTAAAGTATTTCAAATGATTTTATTATATATTATATATTACATATTATGTATCATGTATCATGTATTACATATTATGCATCATGTATCATGTATCATGTATCACATGTGACATGTTATATATTATATATCATATGTTATATATCATATATTGTATATCATATATCATATGTTATATATTATATATAATAATTGATTTCAGAGAGGAAGGGAGAGGAAGAGAGAGATAGAAACATTGACCAGAAAGAATCATTGATCGGCTGCCTACTGCACACCCCACACTGGGGATCAAGCCCACAACCTGGGTATGTGCCCTGACCAGGAATTGAACTTCAATCTCCTGGTCAACACTCAACCACTGGGCCATGTCAGCGAGACTCACATGATTGTTCTTTAAAACTATTTTGCAGGATGTGCTTAGATCAATAATTTTCAATCATTTTTATCCCATGGCACACATAAACTACTTACTATAACTCGGTTGCCGGGGCTGACCAGCAGACCCTGGGTGACGGATGAATGATTACTCTGACACATGATTGCTATGAAAGAGAAGGCTAAAGGACTGCCTGGCTAAAGGAACCAGACAGCCCCATTCGCCTGCCTCCTTAGGCTTTTATTGCAACAAGGGTGAACTAAAATTAACTGTTAGATACTGTCAGCAGGGTAAGTATCCTTGAGAAGGCACATGCGTCTGTAGTGTCCTTTAAGCAAGGGCATGTAAAGAATAAACATAAAGATTCCAGCAAAACACCCTTGTTTGGAAAAGTCAAGGCAGGGTCTGCCGCCTTTGGCAAGGTCCCCCTAGAGGCCTCTGACCTTTCGGAGAATCCTCCTTACAGACTTTCCAACCAAGTCCCGTGCTTCCCCACACTCTGTGGCACACCAAGAAATAGGTTATATTTTTGCCACTCTGACCAAAAATAGATATTATTTTTATTCATGCACACTGGCTGGCTATTGTTGTGTTGGCTGTTGTCATTTTTTAAAATTGACACAAAAGGCAGTGATCTGCAAACTGCAGCTCGCGAGCCACATGCGGCTCTTTGGCCCCTTGAGTGTGGCTCTTCCTAAGCCTTAGGAGTACCCTAATTAAGTTAATAACAATGTACCTACCTATATAGTTTACGTTTAAAAAATTTGGCTCTCAAAAGAAATTCCAATCTTTGTACTGTTGATATTTGGCTCTGGTGACTAATGCGTTTGCCCACCACTGGGTTAGAGAATTGGCCTGTGCATGGAAGGGTCCCGGGTTCAATTCCTGGTCAGGGCACGTACCTGGGCTGCAGGTTCCATCCTGTGCCCCAATTGCATGCAGAAGGCAACCAATCCATGTATGTTTCTCTCTCTCTCTCTTCCTCTCTCTTCTCTCTCTCTCTCTCTCTTTTTCGCTCTCTCTCTCTGTCTCTGTCTCTCTCTCCTCTCCCTTTCCCCTTTCCACTCTCTCTGAAAAGCAATGGAAAAATATCCTCAGGTGAGGACAAACTAATTAACTACCTAAACAGAAAAGTCTCCTTGGGTGAGGACTAACAACAACAACAAAAGATTCTTCCTCCGAATACAGTCTGATTCTGAGGATTAATGAATTTCTTTGTTGTTTCACTGCCTTTGGTTGAAGGGGTTTTTAGAACTGTCCTTGAGTATTTTAAGGGATCTTCTGAGGTTCTGTGTATGAAATAACCACGGAGTCTGCTATTCTTGCTCTAAACCAGTTGGTGCTGGTGGAGGGAGGTACATGTTGGAAATAATAGCAGGGGAAATGGGCTTGTCGGACCAGCTCTGCTACTAAACTTGCTTTGCAACCTGGAGAAATTCCTCTCACAGTGTTGGCTTAAATCTGGGTTTTTAAGCTCAAATGTCCAAAGAAGCTGAATAGTAAGTGGAGAAACAGGGAGGTGCGGCAAAGTAAGGAGTGGTGGGAACCCTGCAAAGCTGGAGAACGTCCCATTTAAATAAAGCAGAACCCTAATCCGTTTTTCTCAGTGGTTAGAACGCCAGCCTTCAGATTGAAGGGCTGTTGGGAACTGGGGTGGGGGGAGGGGAGAGCAACCAATTGAGGTGTCTCTCTCACATCAATGTTTTTCTTTCCCTGTCTCTCTCCCTTCCTTCCCCTCTCTCTAAAAATCAGTGGAGAGATATCCTTGGGTGAGGATTAACAACAGACAAACAAACAAACAAACAAACAAAAAAACACCAAAAAATGGAGCAGATAATTTTTTCTCCAAAGGAAATGTGTTTGAGGGCCAGGTCTGGATCAGCTGATACCTCAAGGCCTTTCTTCCCCAAAGGTGCTCTGACAAAACAAAAGATAGTACTGTTAGTTGACAGGCACTAAAAAGGAAGAGGCTTATTGTAGTTCATGTGGCCTAAGGACCATGCTGACAAGCAAACTCTAAGGGGTGAACCTCACATATGTCTGTACTCTTTTCTGCAGACAGGAATCCAATCACATATTTAGCTATGGTTTTCCTACTGGGAATGCAGAGCATGGCTCTGAGGGCAGCATCACAATTAATGGAGGTTACGTTATTATGGGCCAAAAGGACCTCAGCCAGCCAGCGTGGCTCAGTGGTTGAGCATCGACCTATGTCCCAGAGCTCATGGTTCAATTCCCGGGTTTCGGGCTTGATTCCCAATGGGGGGTGTGCAGATGGCAGCCGATCAGTGATTCTCTCTCATCATTGATGTTTCTATCTTTCTCCCCCTCTCCCTTTCTCTCTGAAATCAACCAAAATATATTTTTAAAAAGGACCTGAAAGTAAGCTGAGTCAAGTTTTATTGGTCTATTCTGGGAGTCTCTGGTCAAGCAGTAGCATCTGACTGCTGAAACCAGGGCAGGGGCTTCCCTGTTTGCAGTGATGACGTGCTTGAACCTCCAAGCTGTTTGTGAGGCCACCTTCCCTCAGTCAACATTCTCATGGAAGGATAATTCTAGCTTAAGTCACTTTTTACACTCAAACTTCAAGAAGGACCCTAAGAAAACGGTTTTGCTTCTGTAACCAGACAAACAATGGGTTCTTGCTGTGTCACTACTCAAGCCAATTAAGCAGAGACAGGCTTGAATCATATATGAGCATTTATTTCAAAACTAGAGGCCTGGTGCATGAAATCTGTGCACAGGTAAGGTCCCTAGGCCTGGCTGGCCATTGAACAAGTTCCCCGCCTCCCCACCGCCCCCCTCCTCCTCCCCTTGCTTCCTCAGCACCCCGCCACCATCACTGGTTGCCTGCCATGTCCCTGCCTTCCCGCCTCTTCCACCGCCTGGTTCTCCCTCCCCTCCCCCCCCCCCCCACCCCCCGCCTCTTCACCTCCCCCCCCCTCCTTTCCTTGCTCCCTCAGTGCCCTGCCTCGGATGCTGCTGGTCACCCACCATGTTCCACACTGCCTCCTGGTGGTCAGAGCACCTCAAAGCGAGCGATCGAACTCTTGGTTGAACACCTGAGGGGATACTTTGCATATTAGCCTTTTATATATATAGATTGCAGGCAATATGGGAGAACAGCAGGTCATCCACAAAAATCTGCTCTGCCTCCCACCATAAGCCAGCTGTTTATATCAGTGGAAGTACAAAGGAAAGTAGGCAAAAGGGCAAATGGGCAGTTTACAGATATGCAAAAGGGCTGGGGGTCTTCAAATGGCTTAGTGATGTGCAAGGGCTAGGGTTACAGGGGGAAATAGCCCAAGGGTGGGCCAGATGGGCAGTTATCAGGTAAGCAGGCTGGAGATTCGCAAAGGCCTGCAGGGATGCAAAAGGGCTGGCTGTCCATTCTAGTTTCTGCAGCAAAGTTAATCTTTCCATTTCCAGGTGAGCTCCCAGGTCCTGAGTGCGGCTGCCAGCCAGGTGAGAATGTGCCTTTTTTAATCAGAATAGAACAATCACGGTTAACAGAGCAGGATTAGTATTTCTTACAATACTAGCTGGTTCCCCAACATTCTATTTCTGCCCCCTCTCACTCCCATTTTAAGGGCATTTGTTGGGATCTGGAGTGGCAAAGCAGTTTCATGGGTCCACAGTTTCATGGTAATAGGTGCCCACACGCTGTCCTGGGAGGGCCCTGAGGCTAGACCCCAGTCCAGGAGGGAAGGTGCTGTGGCATCAGCCTCGTCGGTCCTGAGTATGGTTGTGTATATTTGTCAATATCCTCACAGTCTCAAGTGACTGAAACATAATCTCAGGCAGGAAAACTCCTTGGCTCACAGAATCCAGGAAAGGATATTAACAAGAAAGGAGTGGAGATGCAGACGGGCCTGAGGAACACTATGAACCAGCAACTGGAAAGTGTTCAAGGTCCTCTCCGCCCCTCAGTCCCCGCATCTGCACATCTGTTATCTTTTTTCGTGCAGAGCAGTCGTCTCACATGACAGGAATCATAATCCCGACAGGTTCTCAGATGCGCACTTCGTGGCCTCCCCCAAAGAGAGAGTGCCTTTACACCCTTCAGTAACACACACACACACACACACACACACACACACATTTGAGAAAGGGATTGTGGGTAGCTCAGTCTGGATTAAAAAATCGTAAGGGATGATTGCTCAACCCTGGACCAATGAACTTTGGACAGGGGCTGGCATCATCTAAAAACATAACAGCTTTGCCCTAACTGGTTTGGCTCAGTGGATAGAGCGTCGGCCTGCGGACTGAAAGGTCCCAGGTTCGATTCCGGTCAAGGGCATGTACCTTGGTTGCGGGCACATCCCCAGTAGGAGGTGTGCAGAAGGCAGCTCATCGATGTTTCTCTCCCATCGATGTTTCTAACTCTCTATCCCTCTCCCTTCCTCTCTGTAAAAAAAAAAAATCAATAAAATATATTTTAAAAAATAAAAATATAACAGCTTTCATAAGAACTGCACAGTTGGGCTCGGCAGGAAAAGAGGTCTTAGAGCCAGACTAGCATGGAGAGCAGGACTTTCAAATGGTGAGTTACCCACAAAGGGGCGGGTCCCATGGCTGCCAACCTGAGCTTAACTCCCAGGGGCTGAGAGAGAAGGAGAAGACCCTCAGGAAGGTGCACCAATCTCATCCAGTAGCTGTAATCCCTCCCCATCATGCTCTGTCTGTGGTTCCTGAGCTGGGAAGAGAAACCCTAAATCCTCAGTCACTAAGTTGTGCCTCCAAATACTGGTCAGCTGAAACAGAACTGCAGCCATGAACCAGAATGTGCCTAGCCTTTTGGAGGTAAGTCCTGCTCCACGACTGACCTATTAGCCATCTGTTCCCGAAGCAGGTGGTGACTGAGAAGTCGGTGCCTGCTTCCTGAGGACTGCTCCGCCATGCAGTGGCTGATGAGGCTCCGGGTCCTATGGGGCACCCACAAATCCTGCCACGCCTTCCACCTGGCCCCTCGGACCGTGCGCTTCCAGTCTGTATCAGCAACTGGCGCCCCGAGATGGAATGACCATGATAGACCTGAGAAATTTAACTTTGCAAGTGATGTCCTGGACTACTGGACTCAAATGGAGAAGGTGAGGAGGCGCCTGTGATGGGGTGAGGATAGGCGGGATCTCTCTGGCTTATCTTGCTCCTCAGAGGATGAAGGGCACAGACCCGATGCAGCCAATACAGGCAGACCTCACCTTACCAGTGTCATGGGAAAAGCTTATGTTTTGGGGTTCAATTCTCAATTCTCACCCTGGCCACTTCCGCACTTCTCTGAGCCTCAGTGGTTCTATCTGTGAAATGGGGATAATCTCACTTAAGAAACAAGACAGCAGGTAGTGTATCTGGTACACAGCCAGATAATTGTGACCAAATGCAAAGTTCTAACTACAAGGTCAGCAACTTGATGCTAATGTGAATTCTGGCCTTCCACTAATGGGACTGTGAGCCTAACTGGGATTCAGCTCATCAAACTGGGGCTCAACTTCAGGCTGCACTCAGAGGGAGGGGACAGGCCCCCTGCTGGTGCCCCTGAGAACCTGTCACCTAGAGCTCAGTCAGCCGTCCCCCTGTGGGGAGAGGAAGGCCACTGCAGGCCTTGCCACCAGCGACTACTTGGGTGTGGCATTGGGGTCTGTCCAGAGAAACCAGTCCCTGCAGCCTCTAGAGTTTACAGGTCTCTTCAGAAGAAACCAAGTGCTTGAAACCAAAAGGGGAGCCGTGATGTCTACCTGAGGGGATGGGGTGGACAATGGGTGGTGTTCCAGCTACTAAGTCCCAGCTGGTGATGAGCACAGTGTGAAAAGTTACCCAACATTGTCTTTGTACAAAGAGAGAATCCACCTGCAATGCAGTCAGAGAGTTGATGGAATGTTTAAGTTTCCCATGAATTTTTACATACGCATTTGCGTGTTAGTGTTCAAGGCTTATATGCCTTTCATGGGGCTTCTTCTCCCTCTTTCTTTTTCCTTTCTCTGAGTTTCCATAAGAAATCCCAGGAAAATAGAGCCTTGGTTATGAGGAGCACTTTTATGACCCACGTTTTCCAGATGAGAAAACTGAGGATCCCAGTTTTACATAACCTACAGAAATTACATGCCTAAGGAGAGGAGCCGAATTTGGGTCCAGGTTGTCTAGTTCTAAAATACATTTTTTAAACCTGGTCTCATGATCTGAAGACGCCAAATCTTTGCCTTCAGACTATAAATTGACTTCCATTACTGTCCAGACCAAAAATCTGATGGAGACCTTGTGGACCATGAGATGGGCGGGAGAGGGAGGAGGCAGAGAGGAGGAAAGGGGCCCAGCATTTCATTTTCGGATTTATCTTCATAAAATTCTCATTCATTAGTTCATGCATCCACCTATGGAGATAACCACCAAGTAAACAGGATTCCCCATGAAATACCTGTTCTTGTTGGGTTTTATATCATTGTTATCAGTGACTGTCAATTCCTCCCTATCTCCCACTGTCCCCCCAGCACCCTCATTCCATTAATTTTCATTCTCACAACACTTCTGATCTGTTTCCACTTTTCCAATTGCCTTAACCATGATCAGTGTCTCTCTAGGGATGTGTGGTGTCTGACACCTAGAAGTTTCTCAACAAACATGTGTGGAGTAAATTAATTTGAAACCTGCCTTACAATCCATAGATCTTGGTGCTCCTCCTATTAAAGACTCTGCAGAGGCCACGCCACTGGGGTCCACTCTGCTCTCTGAACCTCCCTTAAAACAAACCTCCTTTAAGTTAGAAATCCAACATTTTTATGTGGCCTCTCCTGATTGTGTGTGTGTGTATGTGTGTGTGTATGTGTGTATGTGTGTGTGTATGTGTGTGTGTGAGTGTGTGTGTGTGTGTGTGTGTGTGTGTGTGTGTGTTGGCAAGGAATTCATTATAAAACAAAAGAAAGTGCTTTGTCGCTCTGGCTGGGTAGCTCACTTGGTTAGAGCATCGTCCCAACCCGCCAAGGTTGTGGGTTTGATTTGTGGTCAGGGCCCTCACAAGAATCAACCAATGAGTGCATAAATGAATGGAACAACAACTGTTTCTCTCTCTCACTTCCTCTCTCTTTAAAATGAATCTATAATAAAAAATTTTAAAGAATACGAGACAAAACTTTTCTGCCTGCAATAAACTCACATGTGTGGAGGTTTTCTTTGTTTTACTGTGACTTGGATGTCTTTATTTATTTGTTTATTTATTTATCCTCACCCAAGGATATTTTTCCCCATTGATTTTTTAGAGAGAGGGGAAGGGAGTAAGAGGATGAGGAGACAGAGAGAAATATTTTTTTTTTTTTTTTTTAATTTTTCTCTTAAAGTATTACAAAGGGTATTACATAAGTATCCTTTCCCCCCCCCCCCCCTTGACAAACCCCTACCCTCCCTTACCCCCCAGTGTCTTATGTCCATTAGTTATGCTTATATGCATGCATACAAGTCCTTCGGTTGATCTCTTACTCCCCTCCCTCCTGTCCCCCAACTCTCTCTGGCCTTCCCACTGCAGTTTGACAATCAGTTTGAGGCAGCTCTGCCTCTGTATCTATTATTGTTCAAAAGTTTGTAATGGTCTTTATTATCCATGAATGAGTGAGATCATGTGGTATTTTTCCTTCATTGACTGGCTTGTTTCACTTAGCATAATGCTCTCCAGTTCCATCCATGATGTTGCAAATGGTAGGAGTTCCTTCTTTTTAACAGCAGCATAGTATTCCATCGTGTAGATGTACCACAGCTTTCTAATCCATTCATCTACTGATGGGCACTTAGGCTGTTTCCAGATCTTAGCTATGGTGAATTGTGCTGCTATGAACATCTGGGTGCATATATCCTCTCTGATTGGTGTTTCTGGTTTCTTGGGATATATTCCTAGGAGTGGGATCACAGGGTCAAATGGGAGTTCCATTTCCAATTTTTTGAGGAACCTCCATACTGCCTTCCATAGTGGCTGCACCAGTCTGCATTCCCACCAGCAGTGCACAAGTGTTCCTTTTTCTCCACATCCTCTCCAGCACTTGTCGTTTGTTGATTTGTTGATGATGGCCATTCTGACAGGTGTGAGATGGTACCTCATTGTTGTTTTGATTTGCATCTCTCGGATGATTAGTGACTTTGAGCATGTTTTCATATGTCTCTTGGCTTTCTGAATGTCCTCTTTTGAAAGGTGTCTATTTAGATCCTTTGCCCATTTTTTGATTGGATTGTTTATCTTCTTTTTGTTAAGTTGTATGAGTTCCCTATAAATTTTGGAGATTAAGCCCTTATCAGATATGACGTTGGCAAATATGTTTTCCCAAGAGGTGGGTTTTCTTGTTGTTTTGTTGATGGTTTCTTTTGCTGTGCAGAAGCTTTTTATTTTGATGTAGTCCCATTTGTTCAGTTTCTCTTTAGTTTCAACTGCCCTAGGAGCTGTATCAGTGAAGAAATTGTTTTGGCATATGTCTGAGATTTTGCTGCCTTTGTATTCTTCTAGAATTTTTATGGTTTCCTGTCGTACATTTAAGTCCTTTATCCATTTTGAGTTTATTCTTGTGTATGGTGTAAGTTGGTGGTCTAGTTTCATTTTCTTGCATATGTCTGTCCAATTTTCCCAACACCATTTATTGAAGAGACTATCTTGGCTCCATTGTATGTTCATGCCTCCTTTGTCAAAAATTAATTGAGCATATTGGTTCGGGCTAATTTCTGGACTCTCTATTCTATTCCACTGATCTATATGCCTGTTCTTGTGCCAGTACCAGGCAGTTTTGAGAACAGTGGCTTTGTAATACAGCTTGATATCTGGCATTGAGATCCCACCTACTTTGTTCTTTCTCAGGATCGTTGCAGCTATTCTGGGTCTTTTTTTATTCCAGATGAATTTTTGGAGAGTTCGTTCTAGATCTGTGAAGAAGGCCATTGGTATTTTAATGGGAAGTGCGTTGAATGTATAGATTGCTTTGGGTAGTATGGACATTTTAATGATGTTGATTCTACCAATCCAAGAACATGGTATGTTCTTCCATCTGTTTATGTCTTCCTCTATCTCTTTTTTCAACGTCCTGTAGTTTTCTGAGTAGAGGTTTTTAACCTCTTTAGTTAAGTTTATTCCTAGGTATCTTAATTTTTTTGGTGCGATGGTAAATGGGATTGTTTTTCTGATCTCCCTTTCTGAAAGTTCACTATTGGTGTATAGAAATGCCTCAGATTTCTTGGGGTTAATTTTGTATCCTGCTACATTGCCAAATTCATGTATTAAGTCTAGTAGCTTTTTGATGGAGTCTCTAGGGTTTTGTATGTATAATATCATGTCATCTGCAAATAAGGACAGTTTTACTTCCTCTTTTCCAATTTGGATGCCTTTTATTCCTTCTTCTTGCCGAATTGCAATGGCTAATACTTCCAGTACTATGTTGAACAGGAGTGGTGAGAGTGGGCATCCCTGTCTTGTTCCTGTTCTTAGGGGAAATGGTGTTAGTTTTTGTCCATTGAGTATGATGTTGGCTGTGGGCCTGTCATATATGGCTTTTATTATGTTGAGGTATGATCCTTCTATTCCCACCTTTCTGAGAGTTTTTATCAAAAATGGGTGTTGGATTTTGTCGAATGCTTTTTCTGCATCAATTGATATGACCATGTGGTTTTTTTCTTTCAATTTGTTTATGTGATGTATCACATTTATTGATTTACGGATGTTGTACCATCCTTGCATCTCTGGGATGAATCCTACTTGGTCATGGTGTATGATCCTTCTGATGTACTGCTGGATCCGATTTGCTAAGATTTTGTTGAGGATTTTGGCATCTATGTTCATGAGGGATATTGGCCTGTAATTCTCTTTCATTGTGATGTCTTTACCTGGTTTTGGTATTAGGGTGATGCTGGCTTCATAGAATGAGCTTGGAAGCGTTCCTTCCTCTTGAATTTTTTGTAGTAGTCTGAGGAGGGTAGGTTTTAGTTCTTCCTTGAATGTTTGGTAGAACTCCCCTGTGAAGCCGTCTGGCCCTGGGCTTTTGTTTGCTGGAAGCTTTCTGATGACTGCTTCAATTTCTTCCATAGTTATTGGCCTATTGAGGTTTTTAGATTCTTCCTGATTGAGTTTTGGAATGTTGTATTTTTCTAGGAATTTGTCCATTTCCTCCAGGTTGTCCAGTTTGTTGGAGTAGAGTTGCTCGTAGTATTGTTTAACAATCATTTGTATTTCTGTGGGGTCTGTTGTTATTTCGCCTCTATCATTTCTGATTTGGTTTATTTGGGACCTCTCTCTTTGCTTCTTGGTGAGCCTGGCTAGGGGTTTGTCAATCTTGTTTATCCTTTCAAAGAACCAGCTCTTGGTTTCATTGATTTTCTGTATTGTTTTTTTGGTCTCTATTTCATTGATTTCTGCTCTAATCTTTATTATCTCCTTCCTTCTGCAGAGAGAAATATTGATGTGAGAGAGACACATCCATTGGTTGCCCTGACAGGGTCTGGGAATGAATGTACAACTGAGACACGTGCCCTTGGCTGGAAATCTAATTCTGGACCCTTCAGCCCACAGGCCTGCTTTCTAACAACTAAGTCCAACCTATCAAGGCTTTATATTTTTTATAATTAAAAAGTGTTTTCAGTTACAATTGACATGCACTGTTATATTCATAAGTTGTATAAATGTCTAATCATTAGGTTGTACACCTGACACTGAGTTCTAGACTACTCCTATCACCCCAAAGCTTTCTTTTGTCCTTTCTTAGCCAATCCCCTCCCACCCTACCCTGAGCCCCAGGCAACCACTGACCTGCTCTTGCACCCTTTTGTGTCTGGTTTCTTTTACTCAGCATAATGTTTTTGTGGATTAGTTGTTTGTTTCTTTTTTTCTTTCTTTCCTTTTTTTATTTTTTGGTAATCCTCACTAGAGGATATTTTTTCCATTATTATTATTATTTTTTAGAGAGAGTGGGAGTGGGAGGGAGAAAGAAGAGGGAGAAAGAGAGAATGAGAGAGAAACATGGACATGTGAGAGACACATCCATTAGTTGATATCCGGCCGGGATCGAACCTGCAACCCTGGTACTTGCCCTTAACCAGGAATCAAACTCGAAACCCTTTAGTGCAAGGGCAGACACTCTAACCACAGTGGCCGGGGCTGTTCATTTCTTTCTACTGCTGAGTTACTTGCTCAGTGTTTTATCTTTTAAAACTATTTCTCAATATCCCTTGGTGTCAGATCTCACCCCATTAAACTTTAAGTTTCAAATCCCGTTTAAGGGTTGTATTTTATCTTCTCGAAAACAGCTTCATGTCAATATCACATTATCAAATTATTCCTTAGCACAGAAATACGTAACTACTAAAGTGATATCTTCTTCAAGGCACAGGAGTTAGGATCTAACACAGTCAGAATTCTGAGCAACAGTTGTTTCATACTTGATATACCAGCTTGTACACCATTTTTAAAATCCTGCAGAAATCTTGTGTACTGTACTAGGCTCCCTGTACATGAGCAGTGCACAACTTGTCATCAATACTTGTTAATATTCTTTATCCTGACTGAAAGGTCCCAGGTTTGATTCCGGTCAAGGGCATGTACCTGGGTTGCGGGCACATCCCCAGTAGGAGGTGTGCAGGAGGCAGCTGATCGATGTTTCTCTCTCATCGATGTTTCTAACTCTCTATCTCTCTCCCTTCCTCTCTGTAAAAAATCAATAAAATATATTAAAAAAAATATTCTTTATCCTGTTGGGCAAGAATTTTTTTCAAAGCACTGATTCTTTTTATAGCTGTAAAGACACACATGTATATGCACATGTATTAATCTTATCTCAGATGAGATACATTCTTTGGTTCCAATCATCTGAGTCAAAGGATCATGTTTGTGCATCTGTGAGGGGGAATTGCTGGAAAAATATACACTAAACCATTTTCAGTGCTAACATTCAGGGAGTAAAAATGTGATGAGAAATTTGAAGAAATCCTTGTCTGCTCATAAGTTTCTGTATTGCCTGAATTTTTACTCTGAACATATTTTGTTTTGAGAATAAAAAAATCTTTTTTAAAAAACCATGTTCATTATGGAAAACTTGGGGAAAAGAAGACAGTCGAGTTAAACAAGAAAATTGGCCTTAAATATTTAAAACATTTACATATGGGCACATATGTGTGGCTTGTTGACCATGGTATCCGTTAGGTCAGAGAGAGCCCAGGATCAAATACATGCAGACCTGTGATGAGATAATGGACTTCCCCTGGAATTTTTCACAGATCAACGTGTCAGACACAGATACCAGCTTCTTCTCCCTGAATCCACATACCCCCACACAAATACTGACTTCTTTCTGAATACCCTGCCCATCCCTGGTGGCAGAGAATTCCTTAGTTGAATGCCTTGATGATCCCTGCAGCAGAGAATTCCTCAGCTCAGGCTCCCCCTCCCCCCTCACCAAACACCTGTGTAAAAAGATGCCCCTCTTTCCCTGGGGGCAAGAAATTCACTGGCCCCACCTTTTCAGCCTGTGGGTCTTGCCCGAGAACGCAAAATTTACCTCTCCTTTTCTTTCTGATTCTCCCGGTTCTTTTTGTTCTCTAGGCCGCTTTTTCTGGGCCACCTCACAGTATCTTTTTGGTCTCAGAATAGTGCCTAAGAAATAATAAGATCTAACTAATATTGAATGAATAAGTGAAAAATTATTATTAAATTTGATTTATAATGTCAATATGGTTTTGCTTATATAAATTGATATATTGTTAGCATTTTATTGCAAAAAATGGTTTTATTAATTCTATAATTTTGTAACAGCATATAGTTAGATCCTGCCAATCTTTGTCTTTGATTGGGAAATTTAGTTCTCTTACATTTAAAGTAATTACTGATAGGGAAGGACTTACTACTGCCATTTTGTTAATTGTTTTCTTGATATCATAACTTTTATTTTGTTCCCTCATTTCCTCTTTTACAGCTTTTTTTGTGTTTTGTATATTTTTTTGTAATGGTATGTTTTGATACTCTTCTCATTTCCTTCTATGTATATTCTTTGAACTGTGTATATTATATATAATGTTTTAAAGTTATAGAAATCTATTTTAAACTAATAACAACTTAACTTCAATTGCTTATAAAACGTTATTCCTAGATAAATTTGAATAATAATAATTATTATAAAGATATATAAAGAAAAGAAAAAAAGACTTATATCCAAAATATACAAAGGACAATAAAAAAGGAACAAACCACTTAGAAAATTGGCAAAAGTTTCTGAACAGACATCTCAATTGAGAGTCAGACAGACAGCAAACAAGCACAAAAGATCCTCAACATTACTTTTTATTCGGGAATATATAAATAAATGAATGAATAAATAAATAAATTCCTTTCCAGAGGAAACAAGTTGCACTCTTTTCTTCTGTCCCAGAGGGGCTGGGGCTCCGGCAACACCTCCTCCCAACCCTGGGGCACCACATCAGAGAAGGGGGTGCAAAAATGAGCAGAACATCACAACATGCCCTGCCATTCTGAGTGTGGCTTTAGCTGTTTGGGCATTTGTTGGTTGCTGCAGATCCTTGACTGTTTCAAGAGCCCCAACAAAGCCATTTTAGTCTGTTTATCTGATGTTTCTCTGAAGGAATAGGGGCTGGACCTTCCCAGTCTGCTTCTTGTGAATTTCATCATTAGAGGCCACTTAATTTTAAAAATTAATTTCGCAAAATATTCGGAGCCTAAATTAGTCTCTTTAATTGTGTAGCAATTATAATAGTCATATTTATTGTGCACCTACGGTGCCAGGCACTGTTATGTATACTTTGCTCTTTAAATAACTCATTTAGACTTTACGACCTTCTAGGTGATATTGCCCCCACTTCGTAGATGAGAATGCTGGGTTACACAGAGGAACACACTGTCTACATGGAACTAAGACACGTGGGGATGGAGCTTTAAGTCTGTCTACAGTTGGAGACATGAAGCTATTCATGGTTTCATATGACTTGGGAGGAGGTGGCTACAGTAGACTGGAAGAAGTTGGCGAGATCACACCCTAACTTTTCTTGGCACTTTAAGTGATTTAAAATGAGGTCTCAGGTCCTAGCTGATCTGGCTCACTGCATAGACCCTCAGCCTATGGACCAAAGGTTCCCAGATTCGAGTCTGGTCAAGGGCATGTACTCGATTGCAGGCTCTTCCCCGGCCTGGGCACTGGACAGGGCTCATACAGAAGGCAACCAACCGATGTGTTTCTCTCACATTGATATTTTTCTCAGTCTTTCTCTCCCTTTCCTGCTCTCTCTAAAAACCAATGGAGGGGAAACCAAACACCTCCATAGGTAAACACCGGAGATTGCTGCCTCACACAACCACTTCAAAAGTACAACTAAAAGACGGAACGGACATCATCCAGAACCACAGGTAGGCTGGCTGAGTGGAAATTCTACAACTAGAAGGAAAGAGAAAAGCATACCGGGACTCAGAGGAGGTGCAGTGCAGAAGTAAAGTACAGAGGTACGGAGGCGCATGCGGACAGGGCTGGCAGCTGCGGACGTGGTTGTTTTTTTCAATCGAGAGGGAGTCTCAAGCCCTGAGCTCCAGTTCCAGGAGAGTCTCTGGGGACCCAGACTCATACAGGAGAAACTGGACTGTCTGTCATCGGTTGGAACTTGAGGGCAGCTTTCTCTCGGAGGTGCTTGCAGCGATTGCCGGGACACTGAGAAGCGGGGCCTCTGTGGGCAGCCATAGCTGCTTGCTCCGACCTGTTGATCCCCTGGGACCCTGCCCCGCTGAAGCCGCGCACAGAGGCTTTTGCACATGAAAGGCCTGGCCCTTTGCAATCTGAAAATTACCTAACAAACCGCAGCTGGCCCAAGGCCCCAGGGCAACTTGTATTGCTTCACAGCTGGCTCCTGCTGGGTAGCCTCAGGCAGAGGCTAGATTAGCACCTCCTTAGAGATCCAGGAGCCAGTGTGCCCGGTGGTCAGAGTCGGACCATCCAGATTACAACTCCTCAGATCCATAAGGGACACACTCAGGGGGCAGACTCAGTGAGCACCAAAGCCCCATTGAAGCAATTCTTGCCCCGGAGGGGTGTCTCCAGCACAGAAGTTCTCCCACTGCAGACACAGCTGATTCTCACAGCCAATTGGCCTGGAGGTCCAATCAAGGCTTAACTACAATAAGACTGTGCACAAAGCCCACAAGGGGGTGCACCAAGAGTGTCCTCCTCAGGTAATTGGGGAGGCTGAGCCACTGGGCCCTATAGGACACCTAGCACAGAAAGCCACACTATCAACACAGGGAAGCATAAAAAATGCAGACAAAGAAACAGGACACAAATGACAGAAATGGAGGAAAGCAAACTACTGGATATAGAGTTCAAAACCACACTTTTAAGGTTTTTCAAGAACTTTCTAGAAACCGCCTATAAATTTAGTAAGACCCTCAAAAAGTCTGGTGAGACCGCCGATAAATGTAGTGAGACCCTCAAGAAATCTAGTGAGACCCTCAAGGTTATGAAAAAGGACCAACTAGAAATTAAGGATACATTGACTGAAATAAAGGATATTATGGAGAACTCCAACAGCAGACTAGAGGATCGTAAGAATCAAGTCAAAGATTTGAAATACAAAGAAGCAAAAAACACCCAATCAGAAAAGCAATATGAAAAAAGAATCCAAAAATACGAAGATAGTGTAAGGAGCCTCTGGGACAGCTTCAAGCGTACTAACATCCGAATTATAGGGGTGCCAGAAGAAGAGAGAGAGCAAGATATTGAAAACCTATTTGAAGAAATAATGACAAAACTTCCCCTACCTGGTGAAAAAAATAGACTTCCAAGTCCAGGAAGTACAGAGAACCCCAAACAAAAGGAATCCAAAGAGGACCACACCAAGACACATCATAATTAAAATGCCAAGAGCAAAAGACAAAGAGAGAATCTTAAAAGCAGCAAGAGAAAGACAGACAGTTACCTACAAGGGAGTACCAATACAACTGTCAGCTGATTTCTCAACAGAAACTTTGCAGGCCAGAAGGGAGTGGCAAGAAATATTCAAAGTGATGAATGCCAAGAACCTACAACCAAGATTACTTTATCCAGCAAAGCTATTATTCAGAATTGAAGGTCAGATAAAGAGCTTCACAGATCAGGAAAAGCTAAAAGAGTTCACCACCACCAAACCAGTATTATATGAAATGCTGAAAGGTATCCTTTAAGAAGAGGAAGAAGAAGAAAAAGGTAAAGATACAAATTATGAACAACAAATACACATCTATCAACAAGTGAATCTAAAAATCAAGTGAATACATAATCTGATGAACAGAATAAACTGGTGATTATAATATAATCAGGGCCATAGAAAGGGAGTGGACTGACTATTCTTGGAGGGGAGAGGGGTGTGGGGTTTCGGGAAGAGACTGGACAAAAATAGTCCACTTATGGATGAGGACAGTGGGGGGCGGTGATGGCGGAGGGTGAGGTGGGAACCGGGTGGAGGGGAGGTATGGGGGGGAAAAAGAGGAACAAATGTAATAATCTGAACAATAAAGATGTAATAAAAAAAAAACCAATGGAAAAATATCCTTGAGTGAGGATTAAAAAAGAATAATAATAATAAATAAAATACAATGGAATGTGACTATGATAGTGGATTGGGGAAATAAGTGCCCTTTTCCTCTGAAGCAGGAAGTAACACATGGTGTATGATCTTGACCAGGAAGGCAAGAGAGGCCCCAACCCAGCCCTGTGGTGGGTGAACAGCCAAGGAGACGAAGTGAAGTGGAGTTTCAGAGAGCTGACAGACTTCACCTGCCGCGCAGCCAACGTCTTCACGCAGACCTGTGGCCTGCAGCAGGGAGACCGTCTCACCTTGATTCTGCCTCGACTGCCTGAGTGGTGGCTGGTGGCCATTGGCTGCATCCGAACAGGTCAGTGACTCAGAGAGACCCGTAGAGACCTTAGGGATGTCCTGGAGCCAACTGGTCCAGGAACACTAGGTGCTTCCTCTTCCCTACATTCTTTCTTCTTCACAGTCTTTCTCTTTCTCAGACTCCCTCACATATATTACCCCTTATCCCCCACTCTCTCCCTCACCCTCACATACCCTCAAACACAATGTCTCTCTCTCTCTCTCTCTCTCTCTCTCTCTCACACACACACACACACACACACTCACTCACTCACTTTCTGTTGCACAGTCTCAGACATTATTACTTTTTTGAAATTCATCAACTGTGAACCTTTTGCCATATTGGAGCCCCCACTGAGTTAGTAAAGGGTCAGTTGCAGACATTGTGACACCCATAAATACCATGTAAATACCCATAAACCCTGGATCCCAGACATTTCCTTCACCATCACCAGAGCAGGATTATCAAACAAGAAGGCTGACATTGGTACAATATGTGTTACCTGATAGCTACCCATAGCCAACAGTCCCCAATTGCCTTCATCATGTCTCTGACAGCCACTTCTTTCTTTAAGGCCAAAATCCAATTGAGGATCATGCATTGCATTTACTTGTCATGTCTTCTCCTTCTCCTTTAATCTAGAAGGGCTCTCTAGCCTTTTCTGCATGGCAATGACATTTTTGAAGAGCCTAAGCCAGTTGCTTTGCAGAAGGTGCACACAAATTGGTATTTCTGACTCTTGCTTCATGATTATATTCATCTTAAAACATCTTAGCAGGAGTGCTGGGGGGACTGTGTTGTGTCTTTGTCGGTGCATCACATGAGGGGTCTCTGCAGTTGTTTTGTCTTCCATCAGTGATACTGTTAATCTCAATAGAAGGGTGGTATTCGACTTTGTCAGGGCACATTTTCTCTTCCTGACTAGTAAGAAGTCTGTGGTGTAACAAGTATGAGACTAGTGACTATCCTGCTCCCCCACTGTCTTTCACCCCATGGTTTGAGTATCTCCTGATGATTCTTGCCTGAGTTGAATATTATTATGGTGGTTTTATATGAGGATTTTCTGTTTATATCACCCCCTGTACATTTATTAGTTAACATTCTTCTATAGAAATTTCCCTTTCCCTTTTAATTGCTTTTATCTATCTATCTATCTATCTATCTATCTATCTATCTATCTATCTATATATCTATCATCTATCTATCTAATTTAGAATCAGAATGGGACTCATGGATTTTCTTTTTAAGCACTTCTGTTGAATCACATGTTTATACAACAGTCTGTTCATGCTCTTGCTTATATATTCTCTCTCTTTTTCCCCCATGAAATAGTGGATTTATCCATCAAGGTCAAGTGGAATCAAATGTTAATAGCAACAGCAGAGGGAGCATAAAGGACCATGTCATCTGTAGAGCTAAGACTTGAGCTGAGCCCTCTGGGATAAATACAGTTGAAGAGGAGTAGAAGCAGAGAAAGGGAATTCCAAGAACGGGCTTAGCACATGCAAAGGCGTAGAGTCAGGAGTTGGCTATGTGAACAGCCATTTTGAATTAGAGAATAGAGGTGTGGGGAGAAAGGTGGAGCGTGGGCAGCATCTTCAGTGTCAGAATGGGGAGCGAGCTGTTTTCCTGGAGAGAGGACACAGGTGTTAGTGAAGAGAAGTGAAGGTGAACGTGGTGGGCAGGCAGGCTAAACGGCCATCTCAGAGGTGATTAAAGAAAACTGAGTTTATTTCAGGAAAAGGGGGTGGGGGAGGGATATCCAAAGGGAAGGGCTGCATAGCACGGAGCCAAGGGCCTGAAGGTGCACCCAGAAGCTGCAATTTCATCCCGATGTGCAGTCACGGGTGGGAATCTCTTGTTGTTAGTGGGTTTGGGGGATGAGCTGGTGGGTTTGGAATGGGGATGGAGTGCAGGTGTGCGATCAGGGGTCTTCAGGACAGTTCCAGTTCCTTACATGGTCTGCTTCCTGGTGCCCAGCAAGCATTTCCTGGTCTTTGTTCTCCTGCGGTGGGAAGCTTACAAATGGCTTACAAATGGGACCTGGGAACACAAGTTCAAGGGTTGTATTGCCTTCTAGTCTTAACAACAGGAAATGCTGGGGGAACGTCATTGCTCTGGGGAACTTACCCAGGTAATAACACAGAAGTTCCAGGGCAAGGTATCTGGTGGGGAGAGTAGAATCCAATAGGTGCACACAGATACTGGAACTAATTGTTGGCGACAGCAGATGGGAGGGAGGGTAGGAAAGTATAAGGGACAATGTGGTTAATATGGATGTGAGGGATGAAGGAAAGCAGGGATTCCCAATGACACAGGGATGAGAGAAGGGGGTGGGAGGAGAAAAGCAGGGGCTGGGATGCAGCTATTCCTGATGTCAGAGACTCTGTTCTTGCATCTGTGTTCCCAGGTCCTATGTAAACTCCTGCAAAGTAGGACCCACCTGTCCACTGGCTGCACCCATCTAGAGTAGACAGGTTAGGGCAAGCGTTTCAAGTTTTAATGTGCGTGGGAATCACTTGGAGGTCCGGTTAAAATGCAGGTTGTGGCCATGCTACTTGGCTCAGTGGTAGCACATTGACCTGTGAATCAGGATATCACGGTTTAATTCCAGGTCAGGGAACACTGGATCCCCAGGTTGGGGGGCGTGCAGGAGGCGGCCAATCAATGATTCTCTGTCGTCATTGATGTTTCTCTCTCCCTCTCCCTTCCTCTCTGAAATCAATATGAATATATTTTTAAAAATGCAGGTTGATTCGGTAGGTTTGGGTGTGGCCCGGTGGTGCCGACACTGCAGGTATTTGCTTAGCAACAGGTTAGGGGATTTCTATGCAGATAAGCTAGGTCTGAAGCCCATGGTTGTGAAAGAGGAAATGAAACAGATAATTTCTTTCTCATCCCCAGGGATTATCTTCATGCCAGGGACAACCCAGCTGAAGGCCAAGGACATTCTCTACCGACTAAAGCAGTCTAATGCCCAGAGCATCGTGACCACAGATGCCCTTGCCCCGGAGGTGGACTCTGTGGCTTCTGAGTGTCCCGCTCTGAAAACCAAGCTCCTGGTGTCTGACCACAGCCGTGAGGGGTGGCTGGACTTCCGATCTCTGATTCAGTGAGTTTCGGGTCTGATGGAGGTGCTCTCTGAGGAACGGTGGGAGAAGGCCATCCGCACCCGAGCGCTGTAGACAGACAGCTGGTGGTAGGAAGCTCACCAGGCCTGGCTCCAGAAACCTCTTCCCAACTGTGTCCCTGACCTGTGTGACCCTGGGCTACTTCCTGCCCCTCTCTTAGCCAAGGTTGCTTCATCTGTAACATCAGGACATTGCACTTCTATGCATCTCTCCCTAAAGTTTGATCACTCCTGGGATGTTAAAGGAGGTGTAACGTCAGAGGATTACTGTGTTTCAAGCTTCTTGTAGGTGGGAATCTAAAAGATTATTCATATATAAATATAAATGAATGTATATGGATACGTTGGATAAGAGGTTATAATGGATCTTTAAGGTGAAAGTTGAGCCTGCAAGAAGAAATGAGGCTGTGACTGGCAGAGGGTTTGGGGATAAACATCTCCCAGGTGCTGGGTGCCCTTAGAAAGTTAGGGAAATGCCGGGAGGTCAGAAAGACCCTCCACCTTCGATCCTTTACTTCTGTGAGCCTTCAGGGGCTTTTTACACAGTCGACCTGAGAAACTTCCGGACCGGTAGAAAATTTTTATGAGTTTATTTGAGCCAAACTGACAACATACTAGTATGCTCGGGAGCAAGAACTGAAATGCTCTGGAGGAAAACCGTTTTGTAGCTTCTTTCATGCATTTGAAATTTAGGAGGGGATGCTAGAAAGATTACAGAAAGGTTGGGGAAAGCAAGGTGGGGATAGGATTGCAGGATAGTTAAGATTAAGTGCTCTCTTGAGGGGTAACACTCCCTTCAAGGGATATGACTTTCCGTATTTCAAGGGCGTGTTATCCTACCTGCACAGAAACAATGGACAGGCTTGCTTAAGGCAAAGATAAACCTTTCACCAGAGAAGTTATGTGTTAGGGCCTGACTCCCCGCCATGCCCTGCCCGGTCAGGAATTTATGATCAGATCACCTGTGAGGTTAGTTCCACTGAGCCCCCTGTTCCACCCACAGCTCAAACCTTGCTGGGTTTCTTTTCTTTGTCTGTTTTATTTTTCTGAGCTAACATTGGTTTATAACATATAAGTTGTACTGGCTTTGTTTTCTTGAAGTAACCTTTCTATTTTTATTTTTTTTTATTTTTTATTTTTTTAAAAATTAAATCTTTATTGTTCAGATTATTACATTTGTTCCTCTTTTTTCCCCCCATAACTCCCCTCCTTCCAGCTCCCACCCCACCCTCCACCCTCACTCCCCACCCACTGTGTTCATCCATAGGTGCATGATTTTTGTCCAGTCACTTCCCGCATCTCCCACACCCCTTTTTCCCCCAAGAATAGTCAGTCTATTCCCTTTCTATGTCCCTGATTCTATTATAATCACCAGTTCATTCTGTACATCAGGTTATTTATTCACTTGATTCTTAGATTCATTTGTTGATAGATGCATGTTTGTTGTTCATAGTTTGTATCTTTACCTTTTTCTTCTTCTTCCTCTTCTTAAAGGATACCTTTCAGCATTTCATATAATACTGGTTTGGCGGTGATGAACTCCTTTAGCTTTTCCTTATCTGTGAAGCTCTTTATCTGACCTTCAATTCTGAATGATAGCTTTGCTGGATAAAGTAATCTTGGTTGTAGGTTCTTGGTATTCAGCACTTTGAATATTTCTTGCCATTCCCTTCTGGCCTGCAAAGTTTCTGTTGAGAAATCAGCTGACAGTCGTATGGGTATTCCCTTGTAGGTAATTGAGCCTCTTTCTCTTGCTGCTTTTAAGATTTTCTCTTTGTCTTTTGCTCTTGGCATTTTAATGATGATGTGTCTTGGTGTGGTCCTCTTTGGATTCCTTTTGTTTGGGGTTCTCTGCGCTTCTTGGACCTGTAAGTCCATTTCTTTCTCCAGGTGGGGGAAGTTTTCTGCCATTATTTCTTGAAATAGGTTTTCAATATCTTGCTGTCTCTCATCTTCTGGCACTCCAATGACTCTGATATTAGACCGCTTAAAGCTGTCCCAGAGGCTCCTTACACTATCTTCACACTTTCGGATTCTTTTTTCATTTTGCTTTTCCAATTGGGTGTTTTTTGTCGAATCTTTGGTTTGATTATTGTACTCCTCTGGTCTGCTATTGGGTATAATATTCTTTATTTCAGTCCGTGTATGCTTACTTTCTAATTTCTTTATCGTAGCATCGAGGGTCTCATTAGTTTTCGTGAGGCTCTGCACAAATTTATGGCAAGCCCTCAAAATTGCGATTCTTAGCTCCATATCCTCCATTTCTGTCATGTTTTTTTGTCTCCGCATCTTTTATGCTTTCTTGGTGCACCCCCTTGTGGTCTCTGTGCGCAGTCTTGTTCTAGCCAAGCCTTAATTGTTGTAGTTAACACTAGAGGGATTTGACCCCCAGGCCGACTGGCTATAGGAATCAGCTGTATGGAAAACATCTGCCTTCTGGGGAGGTGCTAATCCAGCCTTTGCCTGAGGCGATCGGCAAATGGCTGTGCACAGGCTTTGGGCGGGGCGGGATCAACAGGGCGGGTGGAGGGAGCAGTTATGGCCACGCTCAGTCCCGTTCCCAGAGGCTCTGCTTCTCAGAACCCCGGCAGCCGCTGCAAACCTCGGAGAGAAAGCTGCCCTCAGGTTCCAACTGATGCCGGATAATCCCGCTTCTCCCGTTTGAGTCTGGGTCCCTAGAGACTCGCCCGGATCTGGAGTCCAGAGTCTGAGACTCACTCCCGACAGAAAACGACAACCGCTCCCTCAGCCACCAGCCCGCTTTGCGAGTGCACCTCGGTACCTTTGTATTTTCCACACTGCGCCGCCTCTGAGCCTCGATTTGCTGTTCTCTTTCCTTCTAGTTGTAGAGTCTCTCTTCAGCCAGCCTTCCTGTGGTTCTGGGTGATGTCCGTTCAGTCTTTTAGTTGTATTTTTGAAATGGTTGTTTGCGGCAGCGGTCTCCGGTGTTTACCTACGCCGCCATCTTGGCTCCTCCTCAACCTTTCTATTTTTAAAGTAAAATGTTATTCAACCCCAAAAGGCAAATACTTCACTGACGTCACACCTGTGTTGGACTCTAGGGTCCAGAGTTGGGCTCTCCCTCCAGGGAGCAGGCCCTCAACGTCCCCTGGCGCTACCTTTGCCTTTCTCTCTCCTCAACTCCAAGGGCCCTTCTTCTGCCCCAAACTTGTTTCCTGAGCCAGTGCCGCCCAGCTGGCTCACTTCTACTACCTCTGTGGCTTTCTAGATAAACTTCCTTTTATAATTTGAATAAACAAATGAAGCCAGAGAGTTAATAAAAACCTAAATAAATAATACTGTTTAAAAATCCCTTAAGTTGCCCAGAGTCACGATGGTACCATTTCTCAACAAGAGCCAGTGTTCCCTCGAGCATTTTGGATGATCTGTAGTTTATTTGAACAACAGAGGAAGCTTATTGGTCACGTCCAATCATAGCAGGCGCCAATCACCACAGGCCCAGGAGACTGAGTGTAGAAGCTCCCAGAAATCAAGGCCCACTGAGGGGCATGCAGTTTTCCTCTGCAGGCTTGAGCTTACACAAGGTGTACACATATATTTCTTTCACTCTCCCTCTCCCTCGCTCTCTCTTCGCCACCCCTTATCACCAAGGGTGAAATTCCTTTAAAGTTAGTTTGTGTGAAAAGAAGCTTAGCAGTGTGAGTAAGAGGACAGTCTATGCATCACAGTGGGTTTGAACCCTGGCTCTGCCAATTGTTGGCTGTGTGTCTTCAGGCAAGTTACCTAACCTTTCTGAGCCCCAGTTTCCTCATCCACAAAGGGAGCATGACAAGTTGGGCATAGTCAGCTCTTAGGATTGCTCTGAAGATTGAATGAGTTCTTATTTGTAAGTCATTTAGAGCATTTTCGGAATGCTCTAAATTCTTCTATTTCAATGTTTGTTAAATTATAAAATAATTGGCAGTGTTTCCCCATTTTTTAAATGAAGAAATGTCAGTCTCCTTACCCAAGTCACCCATAAACTCTGATGGTTCAGACCTGGAGACCAGTTTTTCCTCCAGTGTTGCAAAACAGGTTTCTGCACTGGCCAGGAACTCAGTTGGTTAGAATGCAAAGGTTGTGGGTTTGGTCCCTGGTCAGGGCACATACAAGAATCCACCAATGAAAGCATAAATAAGTGGAACAGTAAATCCATGTTTCTCTCTCTCTGTCTGTCTCTTTCTCCATCTCTCTCCCTTCCTCTCTCTAAAATCTATACAAGCAAACCAGGTTTCTGACTTTGAGCCTCATGTTGTTTCTTTTGCTGACCCTGAGGGTGGAGCCAGGAGACTTGACTTCTCTCCTTTTCTGTTCAATCCCTTTGTAGATCAGCATCCCCAGATCACACCTGTATTAAATCAAAGACCACGGACCCAATGGTCATCTTCTTTACCAGTGGCACCACCGGCTTCCCCAAGATGGCAAAACACAGCCATGGACTTGCCTTGCGACACTCCTTCCCTTCATGGTAAGAAAGAGGGCATCAACTTAGAGACTGGATCACAGACTGGGGCAAGGGGTGCGTGTGTGTGCGTGTGCGTGTGTGTGCGTGTGTGTGCGTGTGCGCGTGCGTGCGTGTGTGTGGGGTGTGTGTGCATGTGCGTGTGTGCGTGTGCGTGCGTGCGTGTGCATGCACGCACGTGTGTGTGTGTGTGTGTGTGTGTGTGGTGTGTGTGCGCGCCTGCGTGCGTGCGTGCGTGTGTGGTGTGTGTGTGTGCGTGTGTGTGTGTGTGTGTGGTGTGTGTGTGTGTGCGTGTGTGTGTGGTGTGTGTGGTGTGTGTGTGTGTGTATGGGTGTGTGTGTGTTCGTGTGTGTGTGCGTGTGTGTGTGTGTGTGTGTGTGTGCTGGGAAAGGTGCTCTAAGTAGAACCGAGTCCATCCTGCTTCTCCCTTCTGCTCTCTCTGGTTCAGACCACTGAGGGTCTCCGAGGCGAAGGTCTGGACTTCTAAGTGTGTGTTCACAGAAGCCTCCCAATGACAAGGGGGTCCTGCCTGAGCACCTTCACAGGTGTGGAGGGAACGTGGGTGCAGGCAGCAGGCATTCTGCAAGCTGCACAAATGACAAGCCATGTGTCGTTGTCACTGGTTCCAGGTTTGCTGGGAGGAGGACAGAAAGTTCTAGCTATGTGAACTGTACAGATACAGAGGTGGAGTTTCCCAGTCATGAACCATTAGGGAGAAGTAATACCTGGAGCCAGGCCACTGCCTTTAAGCTAAAATAAATAATTGTAGAGGCTGAAGACATAGCCTTGGGTTAACCACGTAACCAATTTTAAAGCAAACATCGTTTCCCTCCTACTTCCTCCTCCCCAACTAGTAATATTCAGACCAGACCAAGTTCTGTGGGGAAGTATGGGCCTTGGTTGGCAAGTCTGTAAGGAGGATTCTTCAAAAGGTTGGGTGCCTCTGGGGTGACCTTGCCAAAGACGACAGCCCCTGCCTTGACTTTTCCAAACAAGTCTGATCCTCTGGGTGTTTTGCTGGAATCTCTATGTTTAGTCTTTAAGACCTGAACTTGAAGAAGTATTTTACCCTACTGATTGTATCTAGAGGTTAAATTTAGTTTAAGCTGTTGTTACAATAAAAGGCTAACAGGGCAGGCATTTGGGGCTCTTTTGATTCCTAAAGCTAAACAAGCCCCTTAGCCTTCTCTGTCACAGAAACGTGTGTTAAAGTAAACTCTTCATCCATCTCTCAAGGTCTGCTGGTCAGTCCTGGCAAAGTTCTATGTATTTTGTACCTTATAAAGCAGAGCAAGGGGCAGAGAAGGTGTCTTGTGGACACTGGGTATCTGTGCTAATGATATCACTTGATCAGCAAAACCCTGGAGGAATGGGGGTGGAAAGAAGGGGAGAGTATTCTGAGTAGTCAGAATAACATAAGCAAAGGCTCAAAGGTATAAAAGGTAGCATTCATAGCCCAGCCAGCGTGGCTCAGTGATTGAGCATCGACCTATGAACCAGGAGGTCATGGCTCAATGCCAGGTCAGGGCCCGTGACCAGGTTGCGGGATCCATCCTAGGTGTGGGGCATGCAGGAGGCAGTCAATCAATGATTCTTTTCATCATTGATGTTTCTATCTGTCTTTCCCTGGCCTTTCCTTTCTAAAATCAATAAAAAAAATATTTTTAAAAGTAGCACTCATAGAGACTTGAGAGGAGCTGCTGCTCAGCATGTCAGGGAGGCACAGATGGGAGGAGCTGAGAGAGTGAGTGGGGTCCAGAGCACACGGGGTCCTGGGGACTTTGGTGCAGAGATTGAGCTTATTGGGAAAACAATAAGCTTATTGGCGGCATTGAAAGGCTGTCAACAAGAGAGAGACCTAATCCAATTTGTATTTTGAAAAGATCACTGTGGCTGCAGGGTGCAGATTGGCTTGGAAAAAGAATAGATTTCAAAAGACCTGTTAGAGCTGCAGTTTTCAACCTGTGCGTTGAGACACCTTTGGGGGTCAAATGACCCTTTCATAGGGGTCACCTAAGACCATCGGAAAACGCATATATAATTACATATTGTTTACAGTAGCAAAATTACAGTTATGAAGTAGCAACGGAAATCATTTTATGGTTGGGGGTCACCACAACATGAGGAACTGTATTAAAGGGTCGAGACATTAGGAAGGTTGAAATCACTGTGTTAGAGGGTCTTGAATAATTTAGGTGCAAGATGGTGGTGGCTTGGACAAGGTGCTGGGGACATGAGGAAGTTAAGAAGTCTGAGATTTTAGGAGCCAGAATGGGAGGGTGTGCTGGCTAGATGTGGGAGGGAGGAGGGGCTGGAGAGTCAAGGTGGACTCCCAGGTTTGGAGCTTGGGCAGTAATGACAGTCACTGAAACACAGAGAGCCCTGGAGAAGAATGAGTCCCGGGAGGCAGGAGAGATTAGGATGCTCTGGGTGTGAGATGCCCAAGAGACGTCCCAGAAGAGATGCTCCGTGGGCAGTTGGGTCTGAAGCTCAGAACAGAGGTCCCCGGCTTGTAATTTCCTGTGGGTGTGCCACCGCCCTCAGAGAGATGGGAACGGGGAGTGTGAATGGCCCTCCAGGCCCCTCCCTACTAATAGAAGAGCTCTTCAAAGCCATAGCTCCTCATGGGAGAGTTGAGTTTTTCTCAAGGAGTTATGCACACAGAGGTCCCTCGGAAGCAGTAAGAGTAGGGTGTCAAAATGCTTCAGACCTAGCTGAGTAGCCACTGGATTCAATTTTCTGTCTCTCCATCTACCAGCTGTTTCTGTTGTGTGTGTGTGTTTTTAAAAAAATTAAATCTTTATTGTTCAAAGTATTACATATGTCCCCTTTTCCCCCCATTCCCTCCTTCAAGCCCACCCCACACCCTGTTTGTTTATTATTTATTTGTTAAATATCCTCACAGGAGGATATTTGTTTTTCATTGATTTTTAGAGAGTGTGGGAGGGGGAGAGACAGAGAGAGAGAAACATTGATGTAAGAGAGACACATCAATTTATTGCCTCCCACAGGCACCACAGCCAGGGCTGCCTGCAGATGAGGTACATGCCCTTGACCAGAATCAAACCCAAGACCCTTCAGTCCGTGGGTTCAACGTTCTAAACACTGAGTCAACCCGGCTCGGGATGTTTCTGTTATGTTTTGATGCTGTTCTCAGAAAGGCCCCTCCCTTATTATCTCCGATGGCTGCCAGCATTGCCCAAACCTACCAATAACAGATGTGAATCCAGAAAAAGAGCCACAGACTTCATCCCAGTATTCCCAGCCTTAAGGATCATTCTGATTGAACCAGTTGAAGTGGCATGCGACCAGGATATCTGATTGGCGTGCCTTTGGGACTGGGGTGGGAGTGAGTCTGGAGCCCCACACAAACCACATGACTTGAGAGTGAGAGGGGTGGCTCGCTGTCTGAGAACCAGATTCCTGAGCCCTGGGTCACATACTCCTGTGGTTACAAAGCTGAGGCCACTGTATTTTGGAGTCAGCAGGGAAGTACTCCAGCTGAAGGCCTCTGATGTCTTCTGGTGCCTGTCAGATCCAGGCTGGATTGTGGCTGCTGTGGAGACTGTGTTTGAACCATGGACAGCAGGGTCTACAGTCTTCATCCACCATCTGCCCCAGATTGACCCTAAGGTCATTGTGGAGGTAAGAGGACTAAACTCTCAGTGTCAACAAACTCCTGGAGAAACTCATGCTTCAGGCTCAAAAGCTGGCCCCTGCTGAGAAGAGTGTATGTAACAAAGAAGCCCATTAGGGTGATAGAACCTGGGCTCTGGGTGTCTCAAATGTGAGGCTCTAAATCAGTCAGTGAGTCTCCCAGAATACACATTTTGAGACATTAAAGCAACCAGGACAATCTCAGGTCTCCTGGCTCCTCCAGGGCCAGGTAGCTGGTGTGTGCGTGTGAATTTATTGAGTGTTTAAAACCAGAGCCCTTGGAATAGGATGGTTCTAGCAGCTAAAATCTAGCTCCTTTTCACACCTTTAATATTTGTTAGTGGTAACCTTACCTCTCTGAGCGCAGTCTTCTCACCTGTATGATGAAAGTTTTAATAATCACTACCTCATAAAATTGTTGGGAATATTGAGATGATACAGGCAAAGTATATCAAGTGGTTAGGCCTGAGGCCTGCACCTGAAAACACTCAGGAACTGGTAGCAGTTGCTGTTACTGTTATGAGCACATCATGGTGATGATTGAAGTTGCCTCCATAAACCCTTTCAAATGACTCCCCTGCTCCTGAACATGCTGTTTGTGTCCCCACTCACTGCACCCTTGCTTTCCTTCCGCAGACCTGCCTCCCCGCCACTCAAGTCCAAGCCCCGCCCCTCACCACTGTGGGGCCAGTTCTTCTCCAGGCCCTTCCATTGGAGCCCTCACTGCTCATCTTTAATCCATTATACCATTTCTTCTGTGTTATCAGTCTCTCACTTCTCACCAACTCTACTCTCTCAGTTCATAAACACATGCATGTTCAATATATAGATACTGGAAGAATTAACAAATGAATAAATGGGCTGTCTCAGAAGGGAGAGCAGAAAAAAATGGTAATAATTGGCCAGTATTTTGTTGTTGTTGTTGTTTTTGGCCAGTATTTTTCATCTTAACTATAAATATAAAATTTTTCTCTGTTCACCTTGTAGACACTCTTTAAATATCCCATCACCCAGTACTTTGCTGCGCCCTCCGTATTTCGAATGATTCTGCAGGAGAATTTTGGCAGGTATGTAGACGTGGCCTGTTGTGTTCACAATCTTTGGGTAGGATTTTAAGGATTCTATTTCACTGTGGTTTTGTTGTTGTTGGGGAACAGGCTCTTCCACGGGGTTGGGAGGAAAGAATTGTAAGGATTGATGTGTGGTGTGGTGTATTTGTTAGGTAACATCAATAGAGTTCTCCTCCCGGCTTCCCAATGCCCATCTCTCTGGGCCCTGCCCTGGAAAAAGTCCAGTCTCCTCTTCAACAGCCAACGCAAAGGCCAATGCCCGGAGTTTCTGCTTCATGATCCTTTGGGCCTGGAAGTCTCTCCCCCGGCCCAGGTGGCCTCCAGACCTGCATGGTCCTTTGCTCCTGGGCGAGCGGGGAGAGGGCCAAATTGGGCCAGTGGGGTCCCAGGCAAGAGAGACAGCATTACTCCCCGGGTCTCAACCAGGAGCTTTTTCAAAACAACCCACTAACTTCCCAAGATTCCAGGGGCACGCACTGGGCCCACCCCTGGCCAACGATCTTTTCCCAGGTTAGACTGACAGCCTCTGTGGTCCCACACCTCCCCCTGTGCCATTTTGACTTCACTGGGCAGTTTCTGACCTGCCCCATCCCCCTCCCACACACAATCCCAACCCAGAGGGGAGGGAGGGTGTTAATCCCCTTGGGGGGACTGTGCTGCCATTTCTTGGGTGTGAAACTGGAGCTTCCTGGTGAAGCAAACAGGCCTCTGCTTCCAGCTGCCTGTGCTCAACACTGTCAGCCTCTCCCCTGGTTCTGTTTCTTTCAATCACCAGCCAAGAATGGTAACAGTCTGTTCTAACTCTGGTTCTTTGAGGACAGTGAGAGCTGGTGTGTGTGTGTGTGTGTGTGTGTGTGTGTGTGTGTGAGAGAGAGAGAGAGAGAGAGAGAAATGCTGGTGGCGATAATTATCAGCCAGTCTAATTAGTTTATTAAGCAGGACTCAGATCCAAATGAAAAAAATGAAATGTTTTCATTTTTTAAACTTTTTAATGTGAAATAACAAACATAAGACATAAATTTGTAGATTAAGAAATTGTTGAAAATTAAACCAATATGTAACCACTCATTCGAGTCCCAATAAGAGAACATCGCCAGCCCCCAGTGACCTACTCAGACCTCTCCAACTCCTTAACGGAACTCACTGTCTTGACTTTTATGGTGTTCACTCATTCGTGTGTGTTTTTCTCCCCCTCTCTCCCTTGTAGTTTACCTCCTAAGGAAATATTAGTCTCTTTTACTTGCTTGTGAGCTTTGTAATCATATTATTCTGTAATGTCTGGCTTCTTTTTACAACATTATATTTCTAAGATGTGCCCATGTTGCATCATGTTGCTATATAATATCCCATTTTATAAAAAGTCGACATTTTCATCAATCTGCTCTACCACTAATGGACATCTGGGTGGTTTGCATTTGAGGACTGCTGATGACTCGCACTGTTCTTGCACACTCACCCTGTGCACATCAGCACTCATTTGTGTGGGGTCTTTCTAGGAGAAATTGCTGAGTCACACTGACACCGCATCCTACCACCTATTTTCCAAAGTATCCCATCGTCCTGTGCGCCCACCAGCAGGGAGGCAGGATTCCCTTGTTCCACATCTTTGACAACATTTGTTCTTGCCAGAGTCTTTAATTTTTACCAATCTGATGGATGTAGTGTCATTTTGCTATAGTTTTATTTTTATTTCCCCGTGTTTATAGATTAATTTTGAGCTAAACTGCAATCTTGTCTTTGAACCTAATGGGCACTTATGTATATTTTAGAGACTCTAAAATGCAAATGGCTGCTTCAAAAATCAGACCGAATAACTTTTAGGCACAGAGTTAAAATGTCAAGGAGTTGAACAAGTACCCTTACGAAGCTAATTCCGAAATACAACTTGCATTTATTCATGAAACCTCCATCCCAGCATGCCCTTGGAGTCTGCCTCGATCTGTATTTCAAAGCTCATATGACAGCCACTCTTTGCAACATTCCTCAGATGACGAACTTGGTCCAAACCCAGTAAAAATCCAATCAGGGCATCACTAATGACAACAGTGGAAACTCTGCTAATTTTACCTACTTTGGAGAAAGCTCCAGACGAGTGAGGAAGACACCCCTAATGAAACCAGCCGCCTGTCCACCACTCCTGACTGTGTCCCAGGAGAGGTGTGGGGGTGGGGAGGGGGGAGAGCCAGATGTCTGCCCTGAGCTCTGTGGACACCTTGTCTCCCCCAAGCCTCAGGTTCCCCACTCTGGAGTATTGCTCTACTGGCGGGGAGGCCATGCTGCCCGAAGAGCAAGAGAAGTGGAGACAACGGACAGGCCTTCTGGTTCACCAGCTCTACGGACAGTCGGAAACGGTAGGTGGATGGGAACCTGTGGGCCACCCAGCTCAGCAGAGGAGCTCAGGTGTAAGTTCCTCTGAGTATTGCCAGTGGCAGCTTTGAGCCCATAGGCATAGGTGGGCCCTGCCAGAAGCTCTACTTCCCCACCTCTAAAATGGGAACAGAATGCTGACCCTGCGAGTGGTGGCAAGGGGAGGGGAAGTGGTGTGCTGGCTCCCGGGCTGTGCCCAGCCTGCACATCCCCCAGGGCCGGCCTGCTGTCCTCACTGATGTGGGGGCTCCTGCGCCAGGTGTCAGGGGTGCAGAACCCAAGGGGCAATCTCTCCGCTCAGACGCTTGTTTTCTATGGAGGGAAACACCCACAAAAGTCAGTATAATGCCCTGTTGGCGACAACAGAAATGCGGGGAAATACCACCGAAGGAGGGTCGCCCAGGCCTTCTCCTGGGGCCTGAGTCTGGCTGTTTTCACTGAGGAGCCAGGTGAGCTCCTGGGTGTGGCCTGTGCAGCTTCCCGCCCCCCAGGCTCTGAGAGGGGGTGCCGGCCAGGCCCCTCTGACAGAGGAGACCCAGGGCATCCCCTCATCTTCTGACTGTGAAGGCTTTGCTCTAGGACAGATGGTAGCTTCAGAGAACCAGGAAGGAGGAAGAGGTCACCAGGAGGGCAATGGGGTGGGTGTGGTGGCAGAGGAGCAACCTAAGTGATTTCAGCACAGCCCCGAGGGCAGATGGGGCAGGGATCCTGTCAGCTTCAGTCTTGAGTAAGTGTTGGGCAAATGGACACAAGCCTGGTGTGCAGTGGGCACTCCCGTGCCCACAACCCGCCCACAGCCCGGAGCTCAGCCCTTGGCTCCTTTCTTGGCCTTCCCCTTGGGACCCTGTTGCTGGGGTCCAATCCCAGCAGGTCCAGGGGTCCCCAAAGGTGTGGACGGAGTCAGCGAAGAAGGAATGACACGAAGACAGCCTTCAGTTGGTCAGCAGCCTAGTCAGGACCTATAGCCAGGATCTCCAGCCAAAGTTCTGGTCGGAGTTCTGGTTAGGAACTGATGAGGATCTGACGTTTATTGTCTTATTACATCCGTATTTATACCAGCTGATTTTAATCCTGTCAATTTCTATTACAAGGGTTAAGGTGTTTCTCATCTCCATTCCAGGAAGTAAAGACCATGTAGCTTAACTACCCACCTGGCACTTAATTAAGGGGTTGTATCCCCTCCCTAACCTCAGGGAAAGATCCCCACCTGGGGAAACAACCTTTCTCGGAGAGGTGACCTTGGTTAAAACACATGGCGCTAAAGGGAGCAAACATATTAAAAACAGTATGCTACATACGCCAGGTCCATTGAAACATATGCTGTGTAGATGTTTCTTTCCTGCAGCGACTGTGTCAAGCAGCAAGGATGGACCGGCTTCTGGCACCCTGTGGCCCAGGATGCAGAGCTTCCAGCTCCCCACAGGCTCTATGAGCAGTGACCTATGACCCCTGCGAGCCGGGGTGCTGTGTATGGTTCTTGCTGCTCTGTGATCTGCCTGGACCCTTTGATCACTGGTATTCTCTTCCTTTTGTGCACAGGGATTGACTTGCGCCACTCCCCGGGGATCACAGGTCAAGCCCAGTTCCATGGGGAAAGCCATCCCACCCTTCGATGTCCAGGTTTGGTGCTAAAGGCAGGGCCAGGGAGCACTGAGGGCTCAGCTGGGATCGGACCCCGTGTGACACCAGGCGGCAGAAGCAGCCGTGGCCCCTGCCCAAGGTGTCCTTCCTCCTCTCCTCCTAGTTCCCTCTTATTTCCTGGGAGGTTTCAGTACTGTGGGCCCCAGTGCAGCTCACAGTGCCAGCCGAGGCCGCACACACAGCCGTGGCACATGGGACCTGGAGGAGCGCTGGCAGCTCTGTCCACCCGCCGGGGCTTTTAGCTTGTCCTGACCCTGTTTTGTAGCTTGAAGACACATGTGACGTCCACGTACCAGGAAACAAACACACCCATGACTTGCTGATTTCAAAGACTTGACAGCTTCATCCTGTTTTCTGCCAGGGACCTCCTCATGGTCCCCCCTGGTGTCACACGCATAAGCCAGGCAGAGCTTGGGTGGGCAGGGTGCTGGGAGCCCCGCAGGGGGACTCACGGACCTCTTGCTCCAGATCATCGACGACAAGGGCAACATCCTGCCGCCCAACACTGAGGGCAACCTTGGCATCAGGATCAAGCCCACCAAGCCCATCGGCCTGTTCATGTTGTATGAGGTGAGGGCGCCTCGCCTGCCGCTCCCTGTCCCTGGCACCCCTGCAGCGAGAAGGGAGGGGACTCAACTCTGTACCCTGAGACTCCTCCCATCTCCGTTATGTGCTCCAGTTCAGTGAAGCCAGGTCCAGTTCCTGCAAAGCTCACAGCCTTTCCTGTCCTAACCCATGTGGCACTGATGGGGTAGAGAAGCCTGGCTTCGGGATCATCGGACTTGGGGCTGATGATTAAGAAGGCAGGCTTCGGCTGGGTTCACATGCTACCAACCAATTTACCGACAGGGTGTGAACAAACCTAGTCACTGTCCTGAGCCTCCTGGGGCCTCCCCTCCCCCACTTCTCAGAGAAACCACCTGCAGACCATAGGAGTCATGTGTTTCCCCATGTCAAATAAACGGCAGATCTAAGATTCAAACCCATGTCTTTCAGCCCCAAAGCCTAATGGGAAATCCAGGGATTACAGAACCTGTGATGGGCTCTAAGGAAACTGCCCAGATATCCCCTAGCCCTCCCAGAGGAGTAGAGGCCACTAAGAGGAAATTCTCAGCTTCCAAGATGGGCCATGGAAGGGTGGGCACACCTGAAATTGATCTCAGATTCCACCTCCTTTCTCCAAAAGAACAGCCATCAGAGGTTCTCTCTCCTGGTTTCACTGTTGTCATCACTCTGCCCTCTAGGGGGCATTGCTCCTCATACTATCAATCAACAATAAAAAACACTGGCTAAACCATTCATCAATTTTTTTTTTTTTATCTTTTCAAAGAGCCAGCTCTTGGTTTCTTTAATTTTTTGTATTTTTAAATGTTATCTATGTTATTTATTTCTGCTCTAATCTTTATTATCTCCCTTTTTGTACTTACTCTGGGTTTTTCTTGATCTCTTTCTAGTTCTTTAAGTTGAAGTGTTAAATAGTTTATTGGTAATTTTTCTCTTTTTTTGAGGTATGCCTGTAATGCTATGAATTTCCCTCACTGCTTTTGCTGTGTCCCAGAGATTTTGGGTTGTTGTGTGTTCATTTTCATTTGTTTCCAGGAAGTTTTTAAAAATTTATTTCTTTTTTTTTTAAATACATATTTTATTGATTTTTTACAGAGAGGAAGGGAGAGGGATAGAGAGCTAGAAACATCGATGAGAGAGAAACATCGACCAGCTGCCTCCTGCACACCTCCCACTGAGGACGTGCCCGCAACCAAGGTACATGCCCTTGACTGGAATCGAACCTGGGACCTTTCAGTCCACAGTCCGACGCTCTATCCACTGAGCCAAACCAGTTTGGCCTAAAATTTATTTCTTGACTAGAGACCCGGTGCATAAAATTCATGCATGGGGATGGGGGATGGTTCCTTCAGCCCAGCCTGCACCCTCCCCAATCTGGAATCCCTTGGGGGATGTCCGACTGCAGGTTTAGGCCCCATCCTGGGAATTGGGCCTAAACCTGCAGTTGGACATCCCTCTCACAATCTTGGACCACTGGTTCCTAATCGCTCACCTGCCTGCCTGCCTGGTCACCCCTAACTGCCCCCATCCACTTGCCTGATTGCCCCTCACTGCCTCTGCATGCCAGCCAGGTTGCCCCTAACTGCCCCCTGCTGCCAGCCAGGTTGCCCCCAATTGGCATCTCCCTTCCAGCCTGGTTGTTCCTAACTGTCCCCCTTCACCAGCCTGGTCACCACTTACTGCCCCCTCTGCCGGCCTGGTTGCCCCTAACTGCCTCCCCTTCCAGCCTAATCACCCCCAACTGCCCCCCACCCTGCTGGCCTGGTTGTCCCCAACTGCCTCCCCTGTCGGCCTAGTCGCCCCACACGGCCCGCTTGTTCAGTCATTTGGTCATCCTCACTAACCCCCCTGCCGGCCTGGTTGTAGGCAGCCATCTTGTGAGGGTGTGAGGGTTAATTTACATATTACCTCTTTATTATATAGGATTTCATTGGTAACCCATTCTTTGCTTAATAACATGCGATTTAGCCTTCATGTGTTTGAATGTTGTTGGGGGGCTTTACTGTAGTAGATTTCTAATTTCATTCCACTGTGATATGAGAAGTTGCTTGATATGATTTCTATCTTCTTGAAGTTGTAGAGACTTGTTTTGTGTCCTAACATCTGGTCTATCTTTGTGAATGATCCATGTGCACTTGAGTAGAATATATATTCTGCTGATTTGGGTTGAAATGTTCTATAAATGTCAGTTCAATCCATCTGATCCAGTGTGTCCTTTAGAGTCACTGTTTCCTTGTCACGTTTTTGTCTGGAAGATCCATCCAGTGAAGTCATCAGGGTGTTAAAGTCTCCTGCTATGACTGTATTGTTGTCAATCTCTTTGTTAAAGCCCTCTAGCAGTTTTTAAAATATATTTAGGTGCTCCTATATTGGGTGTGTATATGTTTACCAGGGTTCTATCCCCTTGTTGGATCCATCCCTTTAGTATTGTGTAGTGATCTTTGTTGTCTTTTGTGAGGGCCTTCATTTTGAAGTCTGTTTTGCCAGATATGAATATTGCTACTCCCACGTTTTTTTTGTTGTTGTTTTTTTTTACCCTTTGCATTTGCATGGAAAACTTTTTTTCCGTTCCTTCACTCTCATCCTGTGTATGTCTTTTGTTCTGAGGTGGGAATCTTATAGACAGTATATAGTTGGCTCATATTTTTGTATCCATTCAGTTATCCTATGCCTTCTGATTGGACCATTTAATCCATTTACATTTAGGGTTATTGATAGGTACTTATTTATTGCCATTTTAATTCTGTATGTGTAGGTTTCTCTCTGTTTCTCCTCATTACAGCAGTGCCTGTAGCATTTCTTGTAATGCTGGCTTGGTGGTTATGTATTCCTTTGGCCTTTTTTTTTTTTTTTTGTCCAGGAAGCTCTTTATTTGACCGTCTTTTTTGAATGATAGCCTTGCTGGGTATAGTGATCTTGGTCTCAGATCCTTGCTTTCCATTACCTTGAGTACTTCATGCTATTCCCTTCTGGCCTATAGAGATTTTAATGAGAAGTCAGGTGTCAGCTTTATGGGAACTCCTTTGTAGGTAACAGTTTGCTTTTCTTTTGCTGCCTTTAAGATTCTCTCTTGGTTTTTAATTTTTGGCATTTTAATTATGATATGTCGGGGCATGGGCCTGTTTGGGTTCTTCTTGCTTGGGGTTCTCTGTGCCTCCTGAACTTGTGTGACTTTTTTCTCTACCAGGTTAGAGATGTTTTCTGCCATTATTTCATCAAACATTGACCAGGTAGATCCTGCACGTCCCCTACTAGGGACTAAGCCCACAACCTGGGCATGTGCCCTGACCAGGAAGTGAACTAGCAACCTTTCGGTACATGGGATGATGCTCAACCAACTGAGGCACACTTGTCAGGGCCACAAGCTCTCTTTGAGGATGAGATGAGATAGCACTTGGGGAAGAAAATTCATTTAGCAAATGTTTATTGACATCTTTCATCTATTCAGCTACTGTGTTATATTAATATCAATTGTCAGTGTGTTTTGTGCATTATTTGACAAATAATGCAGTAGCATTCATTGAGTGTTTGCATGTAAAGCAAATAGACTCAGAGAGATTACAAAAGTTGCACAGGTGCCTGGTGGCATGAGAAGCAGAATTCAAATCCAGGTGTGAGCCCCAGGTTGGAGCTCAACATCTCTAAACTCACAGCCTTTAACAAGAGCGCCGTTCTCTTTGCAGAATGACCCAGTGAAGACAGCCAAAGTGGAGTGTGGGGACTTTTACAACACTGGGGACAAAGCAACTATTGACGAAGAGGGCTACATCTGGTTCCTGGGGAGGGGCGATGACATCATCAACGCCTCTGGGTAGGTGTGGCTGACCTGGGGCCTGGCAGCTCTAGCTTGCTTCACCATTCCTCCATGCACTGGGGATGGACCCTCAGCCTATTCCTGATGCAGCCATGTCTACAGGGCCCTGGCCGGGGGTATCTGTGCATGTCCCCCAACATCAAAATAAAGGTCCAGAAGGCCTGGAAGTGCAACCACAGTAGATACTGTGCAATTTAAAGAGGGGATATAGGACTGGGAAGGGAGACTTATCTGAGCCCTTATTTGTCTCCATTGGTTGGGGGAAATTATTCTCTGTGTTCCTCTAATTAAAGGGACATATGTCACAGAACAACAACAATAGCAGCTAAGCTTGTGGAGTACTTACTGTGTGAAAGTACACTCCTCTGTGCTTTGCTTAACCCAGTAGATGCCATTATTGTGCCTGTTTTACAGATGAGAACACTGAGTCACTGACCAGTGAACTAAGTTGCTGAAAGTTTCCAAGGTAGTGCAGGGAGAAGCCCAGACTTGAAATGAGGCAGTGTGGCTCCCCACCTGTTGTCCCTACCGCTTAGGTGATTTATGGAGGAAAAGTGACACAAGTAACAACTTCCCTTGGATGCATCAGGGAAATTAAGTCGGTTTTACTTTTTAAATTTCTAAATGAGATGCTGATGTAGTGGGACAGAATTTCCCTAAACTTTAAGACAAAGTCTGAGGCTCCCAAGAGTATAGTAAGAGTCCTGCTGGGAAGCTCCTGGTGCCACGCCCACAGCCCAGGAGGACAGCCTTCCACCCCCACCCGCCCTCCAGAGGCAGTGAGGGGAGACCTGGGAGCATCTGAGCCTGGAACGCCCAGGTCTTCACATCCTGGTCCCACTGCAGCGCCTTTTCACAGGCCTCTGGCTCTTGTGAAGGTTGCCCTCTGTGCCCAGGGGAGCTGTGACTCCCAAACATGGGATTGGAGGCCTGGGTCACTCCAGCCCTGGCATCTGCTCAGACCCAGAGCAGGAACCCTTGGTCCCGCAGGTACCGCATTGGGCCGGCAGAGGTGGAGAGCGCCCTGGCTGAGCATCCAGCGGTGGCTGAGTCAGCTGTGGTGAGCAGCCCGGACCCGATCCGAGGGCAGGTGAGGAGCAGGACAGGAGGTCATGGGGTCTGGAAGGCTGGTGCAGGGGAACCTTCCAGAGCAGTTGGTGTGTGCGGCGCAGTTACACCGTATGGGCAGCAGGAGGCACTGTGGCATCATCCGTGACATCCTGACTAGATACTGGGTGAGCTGGCTCATTTAACCCTCACCACAACCTATTGAGTTAGAGACTCTTCCTTATTATACCTTTTAATAGACAAAGAGACAGCATACAGAAGTTAAATAACTTGCCTGGATTGCACTGTGCTGGAGCCAGGATGGAAATCTGAGCACTCTGTTTCCAATGCATTCAGTGGATTTATTGAGCACCTACTATATACACGGCCCTGTGCAATTAAGTGGGGACATAAATCCTATCTAATAAAACATGGTAATTAGCCGTACCTCCGCTACCCTTCCCATTGGCTAATCAGGGCGATATGCAAATTAACTGCTAGCCAAGATGGCGGCCGGCAGCCAGGCAGCTAGAAGCGAACATGAGGCTTGCTTGCTTCAGTGAGGGAGGACTCCAACGTTCCCCGCCTGCTGCTGCCGGCCTCTGAGCTTGCAGTTTGAAACATTGTTACAAATATAGAAGCTAAACAAAATCCCAGAAACCTGCTTTCAGCCAGCCAAGGCCTCAGAGCTGGATTTGAAACAGTGTTTCGATTATAGAACCCAAACAAACCAAATACCTGCTTTCAGCAGCCGAGGCCTAAGAGCTGGAGCCAAGCCTCAGAGCTAAAGCTGGCCCAGTATTAAAAAAAAAAGAAAAAAAGGAGCGGTTGGGAGCTTTAGTCACCCGCCAGCCTGAAAACAGCCCTCAGCCCCTCACCCAGGCTGGCCAGGCACCCCAGTGGGGACCCCCACCCTGATCCAAGACACCCTTCAGGGCAAACCAGCCGGCCCCCACCTGTGCACCAGGCCTCTATCCTATATAGTAATATGCCTCCCAGCACCGGGATCAACGTGACAGGGGGCAGCGACCAAACCCCCTGATCCCCCTGTGGCTCTGTGTGTGACAGGGGGCAGGACCACAACCTCCCTATCTGCCCTGCTCTGTTTGTGACAGGGGAAGGCGCCCCAACCCCCACCCTCCCACGGGCCCTGCTCTGTATGTGATGGGGTAGAGCCATAACCTCCCCATTGGCCCTGCCCTGAGTGTGACAGGGTGCGGCGCCCCAACCCCCTGATCGGCCTTGCTCTGTGGGTGACAGAGGGCGGCGCCCCAACGCCCCCCCCCCCCCACTGGCCCTGCTCTGTGTGTGACAGGGGGGAGCTCCCCAACCCCCTGATCGACCCTGCTGTGTGCGTGACAGGGGGTGGCACCGCAACCTCCCCATCGACCCTGCCTTGAGTGTGACAGGGGGCGGTGCCCCAACCCCCCAATCGGCCCTACCCTGAACTTGACTGAGGGTGGCATCGCAACCTCCCGATCCGCCCTCTCTGTGCATGACAGGGGGCGGTGCCCCAACTCCCCAATCGGCCCTGCTCTGAGCCTGACCAGGGGCTGCACCTAGGGATTGGGCCTGCCCTCTGCCCCCCGGGATCAGGCCTAAGCCAGCAGGTCATTATCTCCCGAGGGGTCCCAGACTGCGAGAGGGCACAGGCCGGGCTGAGGGACCCCCTCTCCCCGCCAAGTGCACAAATTTTTGTGCACCGGGCCTCTAGTAACAATATAAAAGCAGTAAGTTAAGCCCAGCCTGTGTGGCTCAGAGGTTGAGTGTCGACCCAGGAACCAGGTTTGATTCCCAGTCAGGACACATGCCAGGTTGCGGGCCAGATCCCCAGTAAGGGGCCTGCAGGAGGAAGCAGGGTGATGATTCTCTCTCATCATTGATGCTTCTATCTCTCCCCCTCCTTTCCTCTCTGAAATCAATAAAAACGTATTTCTTTTTAAAAAAAGGATCAACAACTGCTTAAAAAATGAAAACAATAAGATCAATAAATTACCAACAATTCTTAAATGCCCACAAGGTTCCAGGCACAGAACTGTACATACATTAGTGGTAAAAATGATAATGAAAACAATGATGCTGGGGAGAATAATAAAGTTACACTGGGTGCATGTTTTGTGTGCATCATCTCATGGAATCTGAACATAAGGCCACCATGTTCAGCTCCATGGGATGAACCTGTACTCTGCGCATGTCACAGAGAAGGAATTTGAGGTTAAATGATTTCGCAAGGGAAAGAGGAGAAATTGGAAGTATTTGGGTTTGAACCTGGTCTTATCCTTTTCCAAAGGCTCAGGTGTCAGCCAGCTTTGCCATTCACTGCATTAACACTTACTTTTAAACCAGGGAACTGGGTGGCACTCACCCTGAGGCCGGGCTCTGGTTCTGCGTTGCAGGTGGTGAAGGCCTTCATTGTCCTGACCCCACAGTTTCTGTCCCATGACCCGGACCAGCTCGCCAAGGAGCTGCAGGAGCACGTGAAGGCAGTGACAGCCCCGTACAAGTACCCGAGGAAGGTGAGTGGGGCCGATGCTCGAGCCCTTCCTTGCTCTGCTGCCCCAAGTCTGGTCAGGTGGCCGGGAGACAGTGTAACCGCACATAGAACGAGCATTTTTCTCTGCAGAACAAGCAATTCGGCCTAGGGGTGGATGCAGCCAACTGAATGGGATGGATCTCTATTCTGGGTTGGAAACCCCAAAACATGCTGCACATCACCCTGAGGGCAAAAAAAATCAGACCAGTGCCCAAAGCTATCCAAGGAGGCTATTTAACATCCTTCAAAATTTGAAAAAGACATCCAAATCAGCCCCTTTCTAACTATTCCTAAGCATGATTCATACTAAGAAATACATTTGATACTGCCACTCAATACTTATTTATGTACACAGTAAATGAGTGTTAACAAAATTATATTTATTTTTTATTTTATTTTTTAAATTTTTTTATTGCTTAAAGTATTACAAAAGGTAACAAAATTATATTTATCCTTAGAACATTCAGTCCATTCTCCTTTTTAGAGGTAAAATAATTAGTCCTTTACATGCAATAAATGAATATTTCAAGAAAAATGATTTTAAATATAATAATATTACATGCAATAAACATTTCAAAAAATTATTTTAAATATAATATATTACATGCAATAAACATTAATATTTCAAGAGGAAAAAGATTTTAAATATAATAATATTACCAAAATTGTCCTAACATAATATAATATCACAAAAGTTGTAGGAGATATTAAAAATCTGCAAATAACAGGATTACTTCTATTATATTTTAAAATATTTTTTTCTCTGGCTCTATTTTTGTTCATCAGTTTATGTTGTTCATTATATTTCACAAATGAGTGAGATTATGTGATATTTATCTTTCTCCAACTGGCTTATTTTAATTAGCATAATGGTCTCCAGTTCCATCCATGCTTTTGCAAATGGTAACAGTTCCTTCTTTTCACAGCAGCATAGTATTCCATTGTGTAGATGTACCACTGTTTTGGAATCCACTCATCTGCTGATGGGCACTTAGGCTGTTTCGAAATCTTAGCTATTGTAAATTGTGCTGCTATGAACGTAGGGGTGCATACATCCTCTCTGATTGGTATTTCTGATTTCTTGGGATATATATATCCTAGAAGTAGGATTACTGGGTCAAATGGGAGTTCTACTTTTAATTTTTGGAGGAAACTCCATACTGTTTTCCATGGTGGCTGCACCAGTCTGCATTCCCACCAGCAGTGCACAGGGGTTCCTTTTTCTCTGCATCCTCCCCAGCATTTGTCGTTTATTGATTTGTTGATGATAGCCATTCTGACAGGTGTGTGATGGTACCTCATTGTCATTTTGATTTGCATCTCTTGGATGATTAGTTACTTTGAGCATGTTTTCATATGTCTCTTGGCTTTCTTTTTAAAAAAAGTATGTTTTATTGATTTTTTACAGAGAGGAAGGGAGAGGGATAGAGAGTTAGGAACATCGATGAGAGAGAAACATCTATCAGCTGCCTCCTGCACACCCCCTACTGGGGATGTGCCCATAACCAAGGTATATGCCCTCTACCAGACTCGAACTTGGGACCCCTCAGTCCACAGGCTGACGCTCTATGCAGTGAGCAACACCGGCTAGGGCTCTCTTGGCCTTCTGTATGTCCTCTTTTGAAATTGTCTATTTAGGTCTTTTACCCATCTTTTGATTGCATTGTTTATCTTCCTTTTGTTAAGTTGTATGAGTTCCCTGTAAATGTTGGATATTAAACACTTATCTGAGATAGCATTGGCAAAAATGTTTTCCCATGCAGTGGGCTCTCTTGTTGTTTTGTTGATGGTTTCTTTTGCTGTGCAAAGCTTTTTATTTTGATGTAGTCCCATTTGTTTATTTTCTCCTTAGTTTCCATTGCCCTAGGAGCTGTATCAGTAAAGATATTGCTATGACATAGGTCTGATATTTTGCTGCCTATGGATTCTTCTAAGATTTTTATGGTTTCCGTCTTACATTTAAGTCCTTTATCCATTTTGAGTTTATTTTTGTGTATGGTGTAAGTTGCTGGTCTAGTTTGATTTTTTTGCATGAATTGTTCCAATGATCCCAACACCATATATTGAAGAGACTATTTTGACTCCATTGTATGCTCTTGCCTCCTTTGTCAAATACTAATTGAGCATAATGGCTTGGGTCGATTTCTGGGTTCTCTGTTTGGTTCCATTGGATTATATGTCTGTTCTTGTGCCAGTACCAGGCAGTTTTGAGAATAGTGGCTTTTAATATAGCTGGATATTTGGTATTGTGATCCCTCCAACTTTGTTCTTCTTTCTCAGGATTGTTGAGGCCATTTGGGGTCTTTTTTAAATTCCATATGAATTTTTGGAGAATTTGTTCAAGGTCTGTGAAATATTCCATTGGTATCTTACTGGGGATTGCATGGAATCTATAGATTTCTTTGGATAGTATGGACATTTTACTGATGTTGATTCTATGAATCCATAAACATGGTATATTCTTCCATATGTTTATGTCTTCCTCTATCTCCTTTTTCAAAGTCCTGTAGTTATCTGAGTACAGGTATTCTACCTTGTTAGTTCAGTTTATTTCTAGGCATCTTAATTTTTTTATTGCAATGGTAAATGGAATTGTTATTTTAGTTTCTCTTTCTGTGAGTTCATTATCCTATATAATAAAAGGCCAATATGCAAATCAACTGAACAGCAAAATGACCAGTCGCTATGATGTGCACTGACCACCAGGGGGCATATGCTCAATGCAGGAGCACCACTCAGCCTGAAGCCGGGCTCATGGCTGGCAAGTGCAGCGACCTCTCCCACCTCCTCAGTAGTGCTAAGGATGTTCAACTGCAGCTTAGGCCTGCTCCCCATAGTGAATGGGCCTAACCCATCAGTTGGACATCCCCCGAGGGTTCCCGGACTGCGAGATGGCGCAGGTCGGGCTGAGGGCCACCCTCAAGTGCACAAATTTCATGCTCTTGGCCTATTGTTGGTGTATAAAAAAGCCATAGATTTCTGGGTGTTAAAGTTGTATCTGCTACATTGCCAAATTCATTTATTAAGTGGATTAGCTTTTTGATGGAGTCTTTAGGGTTTTCTATGTACAATATCATATCATCTGCAAATAATAAGTTTTACTTCTTCTTTTCCAATTTGGATACCTTTCATTTCTTTTCTTGTCTGATGACTATGGCTAGCACTTCCAGTACTATGTCAAACAGGAGTGGTAAGTGGGCATCGCTGTCTTGTTCCTGTTCTTAGGGGAAAGGGTTTTAGTTTTTGCCCATTGAGTATGCTGTTTGTTGTTGGTTTGTCATATATGCCTTTATCATGTTGAGATATTCTCCCTCTATTCCCACTTGGCTGAGAGTTTTTATAAAAAAACTAGAAGCCAGTGTACGAAATTCATGCATTGTGGTGACGGGTCCCTCAGCCCAGCCTCTCCCTCTCACAGTCTGGGAGCCCTCAGGGGATGTCCTACTGACGACTTAGGCCCACTCCCCTCTGCAGGAGGTGACCAGGATAATGAAGGGAAGGTGCCACTCCCATCACCCCACTGCTGCGGCTACTGATGGCCGCCGCAGTCGCCAAGGTGTCTTCATCAACATGTATTCCAGCCCCTTCACTACGAAAAAATGACAACTTTCTTTATGTTATGCCCAGATTTCAAGATCCCCAAAAGCCCACCAGGGAGCCATCCGAGTCCGATGCAAAAGCAAAGAGTCTTTATTCGAGCTAGCTCGGCTCCCCGACCACACTCACCGATGCAACGGCAAGCCAAGTAGCAGAGAGAGAGAACTCTGTGTGGAGAGAGGTTTTATAGGAGGGTTGGAGTAAGGGGAGGAGAAAGGACTGTGGGCCCTGCCGATTGGCCAGGCGCAAGTCGGTGTCTTGTTACACAAGATGTGGTCATATCTATGGCGTGCACTTCCCTTGATTGTCATTGGTTAGTTTAAAGAAGTCCTGGGTGTGGCTAGCAGAGGCTTAGGCTTCCAGGAAGAAGCTCCTTGCTGAGCACATGGCTGCCCCAAAATGGAGGATCCGGGGTAAGATGGAGGGCGTAGCCCTTACCCTGGGGCAAGATGGAGGATGTAGCCCTTGCCCTTTCACATTAGGCATTTTCAAGATGTGTCTTTCATAGGATATGACATTTCTTCCTTTCTTTTTTTTATCCTCACCTGAGGATAGGTTTCCATTGATTTTTAGAGAGCAGGAAGAGAGAGGGAAAGACAGAGAGAAACATCAATGTGAGAGGGATACTTCAATTGGTTGCCTCCTGCATGAGCCTTGACCTGGGCCCTGGCCAGGGAGGAGCCAGCAACCTAGATACATGCCCTTGATCAGAATCGAACCCGGACCCTGCGGTCCACAGACCGAGGCTCTACCACTGAGCCAAACCGGCTAGGGCAGGATATGACATTTCTTAGCCCCTCCAGCAGCGGACCCCTGTTTTTCCTTCAGGAGTGAGGTGGAAAAACCCTAGATTACCTTCTTGGATTCTTATTACCCAAGTTGCCAAGAACACTGTGAGTGGCAGTGTACAGGGAGCTTAGCCAATGAGCTGTCAGAAAGGGTGCTTCCTTTGCAGCTCACGCACATAGGCCCCCCCCCCCCCCCCCCCCCCCCCGCAGCTGGCAAGCCACACAGCAGCAGCTCAGAGCACACCCTCACCTGGTGTGTGTCCGCTGGGTTGGGGGCATGCTCCGAGCCACAGAGGCAGATGCCCCCGTGTGTTGTGTCTCTGCTCCGGCCCTCCCCTAGCCCCAACCTCCCCGCAGCCACTGGGGTTGGGGGCGGCACTCAGTTTCCTCCCGCCCATCTTTGCACGCAGCTCCTCCTGAGCTGGTGATGTAGCCTTCTCTTGAGCCGGTCATGACTCCTTAAGGCAGCGGTTCTCAATCTTCTGCCCTTTAAATACAGTTCCTCGTGTTGTGACTCAACCATAAAATTACTTTCGTTGCTACTTCATAACTGTAATGTTGCTACTGTTATGAATCGTAATGTAAATATCTGATATGCAGGATGGTCTTAGGCGACCCCTGTGAAAGAGTCATTCGACCACCAAAGGGGTAGCGACCCACAGATTGAGAACCGATGCCTTAAGGCATCCTGGCTAATTTGCATATTACCTCTTTATATATATACTAGAGGCGCGGTGCATGAAATTTATGCACGGGGGGCGGGGTCCCCTCAACCCAGCCTGCACCCTCTCCAATCCAGTACCACTGGCTCCTAATTGCTCAGCTGCCTGCCTGCCTAGTTGCCCCTAACTGCCCCCCCATGGGCTGATTGCCCCTCACTGCCCTGTGTGCCAGCCTGATCACCCCTAACTGCTCCCTCCCTGCCGGCCTGGTCACCCCCAACTGCCCCCCCTGCTGGCCTAGTTGCCCTTAACTGCCCCCCCCCCCCCCCGCTGGCCTGGTCACCCCTCATGGCCCCTCCCCGCTGGCCTGGTTGCCCCACACAGCCTGCTGTTCAGTTGTTTGGCCATCCCTCACTAACTCCCCTGCCGGTCTGGTCGCCCCATGCAGCCTGTTTGGTCATCCGTTCGGTTGTTTCGGTTGCGATGGTCGTTTAGACTTTTATATATAGATATATAGATGGGCATTGGATTTTGTCAAATGCTCTTTCTGCATCTATTGATATGACCATGTTATATTTGTCTTTCTATTTGTTTATATGATGTATCACATTTATTGATTTGCCAATATTATGCCAGCCTTGCAACCCTGGAATAAATCCCACTTGATCATGATGTATGATCTTTTTAATATAGTGCTGAATGCAATTTGCTAATATTTTGTTGAGGATTTTAGCATCTATGTTTATCAGGAATATTGGCCTGTAATTCGCTTTCTTTTAGTGTCTTTATCCGGTTTTAGAATTAGGATAATGTAGGCCTCATAAAAGGAGTTTGGAAGTGTTCCTTCCTCTTGGATTTTCTGAAAGAGTTCGAGGAGTATAGGTGTTAGCTGTTCTTTGAATGTTTGGTAAAACTCCCCTGTAAAGCCATCCAGACCTGGGCTTTTGTTTGGTGGGAGTATTTTTATTACTGCTTCAATTTCATCAGTTGTTATTGGCCTATAAGGGTTTTTTGAATCTTCCTGATTTAGTTTTGGGAGATTGCATTTTTCTAGGAATTTGTCTATTTCATCCACATAGTCCAGCTTGTTGGCATATCATTGTTCATGGTATTTTCTTACAATCCTTTGTATTTCTGTGGTGTCAGTGGTTACTTCTCCACTTTAGTTTCTGATTTTATTTATTTGGGTCCTCTCTCCTTGTTTCTTTCCTTTTTAAAAAAATATATTTTATTGATTTTTTACAGAGAGGAAGGGAGAGGGATAGAGAGTCAGAAACATCAATGAGAGAGAAACATCGATCAGCTGCCCCCTCTACATCCCCCACTGGGGACAGGCCCGCAATCAAGGTACATACCCTTGACCGGAATCAAACCCGGGACCCTTGAGTCCGCAGGCTGCCGCTCCATCCACTGAGCCAAACCGGTTAGGGCTCTCCTTGTTTCTTGATGAGTCTGGCTAATGGTTTATCAATTTTGTTTATCCTTTCAAAGAACCAGCTCTTGGTTTCATTGTTTGTTTTTTTTTTGTATTTTTTTTTGTCTCTATGTTATTTATTTTTGCTCTAATATTTATTATTTCCTTTCTTCTACTTACTCTGGGCTTTTGTTGTTGTTCTTTTTCTAGTTCTTTAAGTTGAATGGTTAAATATTTTATTGTTAATTTTTCTTGTTTTTTGAGGTATGCTTGTAGTGCTATGAACTTCACTCTCAGGAATGCTTTTGCTGTGTCCCTGAGATTTTGGGTTGTTGTGTGTTCATTTTCATTTGTTTCCAGGAAGGTTATTTTTTTAATTTCTTGATGTCATTGATAACCAATTCTTTGTTTAGTAACATGCTATTTAGCCTCCATGTGTTTGAATGTTTTGGGGTGTTTTTATTGTAGTTGATTACTAATTTCATTATACTGTGATATGAGGAGATGCCTGATAGGATTTTAATTTTCTTGAGCTTGTAGAGACTTGTTTTGTGTCCTATCATGTGGTCTATCTCTGTGAATGATCCATGTGCACTTGAGAAGAATGTATATTCTGCTGCTTTGGGGTGAAATGTTCTATAAATGTCAATTAAATCCATCTGATCCAGTGTGTTCTTTAGAGTCTCTGTTTCCTTATTAAGTTTTTGTCTGGAAGATCGATCCGGTGAAGCAGATGGGTGTTAAACTCCCCTGCTATGACTGTATTGTTGTAGATCTCTCTGTTAAAGTACTCTGTAATATATATATATATATATATTTATATATATATATATATATATTAATTTATATATATATATAATTTTATTCTCCTATATTGGGTGCATTGATGTTTACCAGGGTTTTATCCTCTTGTTGGATCCATCCCTTTAGTATTAAGTAGCGATCTTTGCTGTTTCTTGTGATGGCCTTCATTTTGAAGTCTATTTTTTCGGATATGAGTATTGCTACTCCAGCTTTTTATTCTTTTCCACTTGCATGGAAAGTTTTTTTCCATTCCTTCACTCTCATCCTGTATGTGCCTTTTGTTTTGAGATGGGTCTCTTGTAGACAGTATAAAGTTGGGTCATGTTTTTGTATCCATTCAGCTACCCTACGCCTTTTAAAAAATAAATATATTTTTATTGATTTCAGAGAGGAAGAGAGAGGGAGAGAGATAGAGAGATAGAAACATCAATGATGAGAGAGAATCATTGATCAGCTGCCTCCTGCCTGCCCCCCACTGGGGATTGAGCCTGCAACCCAGGCATGTGGCCTGACCGGGAATCAAACCTTGACCTCTTGGTTCATTGGTGGACACTCAACTACTAAGCCATGCCAGCCAGGCCCCTACACCTTTTGATTGAAGCATTTAATCCATTTACATTTAGGGTTATTATTGATAGGTACTTATTTATTGCCATTTTAATTCTGTATGGCTAGGTTTCTCTCTCTTTTTCTTCTTCTCATTACAGCAATACCTTTAGTATTATTTGTAATGCTGGTTTGGTGATGATATACTCCTTTAGTCTTTTTTTTTTTGTCTGAGATAAAGAATGACATAACACAAATAAAGAACACATTGGAAGGAATACACCATCTATTTGACCATCTAATTTGAATGATAGCCTTGCTGGATATAGTAATCTTGGTCTCAAATCTTTGCTTTCGATTACCTTGAGCACCTCATGCCATTCCCGTCTGTCCTATGGAGTTTCTGATGAGAAATCAGGTGTCAGTCTTGTGGGAACTCCTTTGTGGGTAACAGTTGTCTTTTGTCTTGCTGCCTTTAAGATTCTCTCTCGGTCTTTAATTTTTGACATTTTAATGATGATGTGTCTGGCCGTGGCCTGTTTGGATTCTTTTTGTTTGGTGTTCTCTGTGCTTCCTGAACTTGTGTGACTTTTTCTTTTACCAGGTTAGGGAAGTTTTCTGCTATTATTTCTTTAAACACCTTCTCTATGCCTTTCTCCCTTTCTGCCTCTTCTGGCACACCTGTTTTTCTAATATTGTTATGTTTCATGTCTCCCACAGCTCCCTTAAGTTGTCCTCCTGTTTTTTAATGGTTTTCTTTTTGGTTCTGTAATTGAGTGTCTTCTAATTCACTTATTTGACCCTCAGCTTCCCCTAATCTTCTGTGTATTCCTTCCAATGTGTTCTTTATTTGTGTTATGTCATTCTTTATCTCAGAATGTTCTTTTTTCATAGTTATTATATATTTTTTCATGCTGTTGAGCTTTTTTTTTTTTTTTACCATAATCACTCTGAACTCTAATTCAGATAAATTTCTTATCTCTGCTTCATTTATCTCTTTTTCTGGAGAATTCTGTAGTTCTTTCATTTGGGGGTTGTTTCTTTGTCTCTTCATTTTGGCCGTCTGTTTGGATTTGTGACTAGGTAAGAGTTAGACCCTCTACACCTCTCAATCTCTAGTGCAGGACAGTGTTAAAGGCTGTTTCTGACTAATTTGATCCGGCAAAGACACAAAGCGTCCAAAGGCTGCCTCTACCTACAGATTGATAGGATTCCAACTTGAATTGCCCCCAGGTGATTGTCCTCAGGTGTGGCAAGAGTTTTTTCAACAGGGTGGGGCAGTTGCTTCTGCCTGGAGGCTAATTGTTACTTTTAATCTCTTAAGTGGCCTCAGAGCAAGGTGTTTGCCAATAGGGTATATCAACTGTCTCCCCCCAGGCAAGGCAAATGTCTATGTGGGGAAGATGACCCCTTGAGGGAATGAACCAGCCCAGGAAACTTGGGGTGCCTGCCTTCTGAACTCTATCTCCCGAGTCCCCAGTCCTGGGTTCTGCTCTCACAGCTCCAGTCCACTTCACCCTCCCTCTGCCGGAGCACACGGTGGGTGGCTCCACAGCAAAGTTAAGAGGGTAACTTAATTTTCAGCTGTTACTCCCTGGCACACAGCACCCCACTGCTTTTCACAGCCAGATGTTATGTGTGTACCCTCTTCAGTTTAGATTCTCTCTGCTGGGGAGCCCAGCTTGGGGATTACACCCCAGAGTTCTTAGTGGCAGCCTCCACTAAGAACTGTCCTTGGGCGCCCAGCCAGCACTTTCACACCTCCAACCCTCCTACAAGTCTCTATGCGGTCTCCACTTTTGGTTCTCTGACACCAGGGTTCTCTCCTGTGAGTTTTCCTTTCATTATTCAGGAAGTTTTTCTGCATTTTAGTTGTAATACCCGTTTGCTCCTGGGAGCATATCTGTGCAGCATCCACTCCCTCTGCCGCCATTTGAAATCTCATCTGTGGCAGTTCATTCTTATTCTTTTTATTCTACTGCATTTGTTTTCTGTTTACATCTTTATTTATTGTCAATCCTCACCTGAGGTTATTTTTTCCATTGGTTTTTAGAGAGAGTAGAAGGAAGGGAGGGATGGAAGGAGGGAGGGAGAAAGAGAGAGGGAGAGAGCAACATTGATGCAGAGAGACACATCAATTGGCTGCTCCCTGTACTCACCCCAACTGGGGCCTGGGATGGAAACTGCACCCAGGTACATGCTCTTGGTCTGGAATCACACCCATGACAGTTTGCTGTGTGGGCTGACGCTCCAACCACTGAGAAACACTGGCCAGGGCTCCATTTGTCTAATAGAGAAGTTATAAAATTATTTGTGAAGTGTAATATTATCTCATAATTTTAAATGATGTAGATTTTCTATTTTTAATATAAAGGTACCACAATATATTATTAAGACAAAAAGCAGATTATGAGAGAATATACATATTATTATTGTATTTGGTTAAAAACAAAGTTTGAAAGGATATGGATGTCAACACGTTAACATTTCCTACATTGTCTGAATGTTTATAGTCAGTGCATCTTATAAAGCTGTGTAGCTAACAGTTACTGAATATTTACTTCATGTGCCAGGCCCTGGATTCAATGCTTCATGTGCATTATTATTTCCTTTAATCCTCTCTGCAGCCTGAGATGGTCTAACCATGTATTTTACGGAGTTGAAATTGAGGCTCAGAGAATAGAGTTAATACAGGCAGAGTTGGACCTCGAACCATGTGTCTCCAACAGCAGCAGCATTCTTGCTTTTAATGTTAAGCTCTGCTGCCTCCTACAAAATAGAATGGTGGCCTCAATGGTGGGGGCCAAGTATGTCAGGTTCTCCTCCTGACCCCCTGAAGCTGGCTGCAGCCCTGTGACTTGCTCTGACCAATGAAATGTGGTGGAGTGAAGCGTGCCACCTCTCACAGGAGAGTCGGAACCTCTGAGCCTGGCCACCCTCTCTGTCCATCTCTGACAGCACCAGGAGTTTTCTCCTCACCCAGGTGGAGTTTGTCCCTGAGCTGCCCAAAACCGTCACTGGCAAGATCAAAAGGAGTGAACTTCAGGAAAAGGAGTACCAGTTAGGACCGGATAGATCAGTGGTTCCCAATCATTTTTGGTCATGCTCCATCTAAGCATCTCTAAAATCCTGAGGCCCCTCCCTTGTGACATATATTTTTTACTAGAGGCCTGGTGCACAAAATTCATGCATGATTATGGTCCCTAGGTCTGGCCTGTGATCAGGGCCATCTTCCCCAGATGCTCGCAGCCAACCCCACCCCCGCCACCACCCACCCTCGGTTCCCCATTTGCCTTTAGGTGATCTGTGCCTGAAGGCCAGGGGAAGGGAACGAGAGGTTGGCTGTTACCGCCCGCTTGCCGAGAGTTGCCATCAGGCGATTGGAGCCTGCCTGCTGGGGAAAGGGACCAAGAGGTGATCAGTGTGCCTCACAGTGACTGGACCAGCAGTCGTTCTGGTCATTCTGCCATTAGGGTCAATTTGCATGTTACCCTTTTATTATATAGGATAGAGACCTGGTACATGGGTGTGGGCCAGCTGGCCTGCCCTGAAGGGGTCCCCAGATTGGGGTGGGGGACCCTGCTGGGGTGGGGCCAGCATGGGCAAGGGGCCACTGGTGGTTTGCAGGTTGGCTATGCCCCTGATCAGGATGGGGGCCTGTGCTGGGGGGCATGGCTGTCCTGGGTGAGGCACCGCCGGGGGTTTGCAGGTTGGTCACGCTCCTGATTGGGATGGTGGTTCCTGCTGGGGCGGAGCTGGCCTGGGCATGGGGCAACTGGTGGTTTGCAGGCTGGCCACTGCCCCCTATTGGCGTGGGGGGTCCCTGCTGGGGGGTGGGTTTGGCCTGGGTGAGGGCCACTGGCAGTTTGCAGGCGGGCCACACCCCAGGCTTTGTCAGGAAGGACATCCAGAAGACATCTGGTCTATCTGGTCTAATTAGCATATTACCCTTTTATTAGTATAGATTATTCAAATAGTGAATTCCTATTCATGTGGAGGAAGCCTAAAAGGTCATTAACTTGGTCTAAAAAGCTCCCAAAGAACATGGCACCCATGAAAGGGAAAAATAAATGAACGAAAGGACCGTTAAAGTACTGAGTAAGAAATCACTAAGAAATTGTTAACAAATAATGATATGAAGTGATATGAAGAAATAGCAAATTAAGTTTCAAAACATATAATGGAGAACTGAAATGCATAGATCTCTCTCTCCCTCTCTCTCTCTCTCTCTATATATATATATCCCCCAGAACAATAAGAAATGGAAAAAATTCACTGTTAATAACTCATTTTCAAATTGCTCCCCTTAAAAATCAAATTGACCCACTGTGGGGCATGTGCCCCATGTTGAAAACCACTTGGCTAGATGTTATTGTCACAAACAGCCCCACAGCCACGAGGCTTATTGTAAGAAAGGCTCACGCCACATGCCCACCTGGTCTCCTGGGACCCGGTAGAGAAGCAGCCACCACGTAGGGACCTGCCAGGTGCTGTCAGAGATGGACAGAGAGGGTGGCCAGGCTCAGAGGTTCTGACTCTCCTGTGAGAGGTGGCACGCTTCACTCCCCCACATTTCATTGGTCAGAGCACGTCACAGGGCTGCAGCCAGCTTCGGGGGGTCAGGAGGAGGACCTGACATACTTGGCCCCCACCATTGAGGCCACCACCTGCTGCAGCCTGTTTGGGGGACGTGCAGGGTGGAGGGGGGAGTGGGGACTGGTAGGAAGTGACAGCAGGACTCAGGATGGTTTGCTTTCTCCTCACCCAGGTGGAGTTTGTCCCCGAGCTGCCCAAAACCATCACTGGCAAGATCAAAAGGAGTGAACTTCGGGAAAAGGAGTTTGGTCAGATGAAACGGCAGTAAATTCAGCATCTCTTCTGGCTGTGACCTTGGGCACACCCCTGGCTGCCTCGGTGCCCCCACATGGCGGGGCGAGGGGGGATGCTGAGGCTGATGGGGAAGGGCCCAGGACGGCCAGCATTCCCGCATTTCTGTTCTTTTAAGTGAACATCAGTCACTACCCTGCCTCCAAGGCTCTTGTTCCTTTGGATGCCCAGGCGGGCGCTCAGATCGGGGCTGAAGATAATAAAGTGCTGACATCGATATCAGGGTGCTCCTGCGTTGTGCCTTCATCGTGTGCATGAACCTGTGCTGAATGCGGTCCCTCCTTGCTCTCCCCCCTCCCCCTGGAGAGAGCACAGGGCCTGATTCTCCCTCCTGTTGCCTCCCACACACACCCCAGTGTTCCCAGGTGGCCCTGCACATCCAGTAGGTGACCAGGACCCGGAGTTCCGGGAGTGATGCTCTGAGCAGCCCCGGCACCTGCCTCCGCTGGGTCCCAGCCTAGGCCCGGGGCGGGCAAGTGAGTGACCAGGGACCAGGTTCCACAGGACTCTCCCAACTTCTCCAGAGGTGCCCCGTCCCTCATTCCTAGGAGGGACCTAGGGGCCTAGAGGTCGTACCCCTCAGCTTCCCCCCATGTGCACCCACCCACGCATTACTTCCCAGTTATACAGGGTCTTCAAGCCCTTCCCCCAGGGCCCAGAGTCCTCCCTAAAAACTCCCCTTCCACATTCTTTAAGTTCTTTCTGCCATCAGAGTCTTCCCCACCTTCTCCCCCAACAGTGGGGTTCTATGAACTGACCCTTCACTTCATCCATCCTTAGGATGGAACCCCCAGGGGCATATCACAGGCTGGGAGCAGCAGGGGCAGAAGGGGCTCAGCCTGGGGTGGGGAAGAAGCACATATTGTCTTCTTTTCCCTCACTCCTGGGAGTCACTGTTATGGAGATTGTCTCTAAAGCCCTTTGCAAGAGGGCACAGACACACAAACTCAAAGGGAAATGTACAGGTACCGCTTGGGGGTGATGTACTCCTTTAGCCTTTTTTTTTTTTTTTCATTGGGGAAGCTCCTTATTTAACTGTCTATTTTGAATGATAACCTTGCTAGATATAGTGATCTTGGTCTCAGATCTTTGTTTCCATTACCTTGAGTACTTTATGCCATTCCTATCTGACCTGTAGAGTTTCTGATGAGAAATCAGGTGTCAGCCTGATGGGAACTCTTTTGTAGGTAACAGTTTTCTTTTCTCTTGCTGCCTTTAAGATTCTCTCTTGGTCTTTAATTTTTGGCATTTTAATGATGATGTGTCTGGTCGTGGGCCTGTTTGGGTTATTCTTGCTTGGGGTTCTCTATGCCTCCTGGACTTGTGTGACTTTTTCCTTTACCAGGTTAGGGAAGTTTTCTGCCATTATTCCTTCAAACATGTTCTCTGTCCGTTCCTCCCTTTCTCCCTCTTTCGGCACACCTACTATGTGAACATTGCTACATTTTGTTGTATCCGAAATCAGCGAGCTGGACAAGACGCCTTAAAAAGCCAATTAGTTAGGAGTCATCTTTATTTTGCACAGGTTCAGAGCAGATTACCTCTGTCAAATTCTGAACACCCAAAGGAGGAAGCATTTTCTTTTTATATTCTTTTAGGTCCTTGTGTAAGTTATTTTTTACAGACAATTTGTAAACTTGAATACATATCATATCTAACAAACACCTGTCATATCTGTACAGACAATTTTGTAACCTTGAATACATACCATATCTAACAAACACCTGTCATATCTGTACAGACAATTTTGTAACCTTGAGTACATATCTATATAGACACCTGTAACCTTGGATGAACAAACACTTGGCATGAGAATATGGGAATTATTATCAGTATCAGTGTATCAGTCCCTTCAGATGGCTAGCTTGCAAGGTCAGACAGTTAAGTTTATCTTTTCTATTATTCAAGCTAAAAACAAAGTTATTTTACAGTCTAAAAATAACAGAGTTGACCTATAGAATAAGAGACTAAGAATAACAGCAGTTTCTCCAAAGGAGGGACCACTATGCTTCAGTTTCATGTTGTCCCACTATTCCCGTAAGCTGTTCTCTTGTTTTTTAATGGTTTTTCTTTTTGGTTCTCTGATTGAGTGATTTTTTCAACTCTGTCTTCTAATTCACTATTCCATCCTCAGCTTTCCCTAATTTGCTGTGTATTCCTTCCAAGGTGTTATTTATTTGTACTATGTCATTCGTTATTTCTGTTTTCAGAGTCCGAGTTACTATATCTTTTTTTTTCATGCTGTTGAGCATCTTTACCATCATTACCCTGAACTGTTTCAGATAAATTTCTTATCTGTGCTTTATTTATCTCTTCTTTTGAAGAATTCTCTTGTTCATTCTTTTGGGGGTGGTTTCTTTGTCTCCTCATTTTGACTGTGTATTTGGATTTGTGACTGTGTATTAAGTAGATCTGCTACGCCTCTCAATTTCTAGTGCAGAACAGTGTCAAATGCTGTTTCTTGACTAATTAGATCTGGCAAAGACTTAAGGCCTCCAGAGACCTCCTCTGCCTGAAGACTAAAAGGATTCCGACTTGAATTGCCCTCAGGCAATCGTCCTCAGGTGTGGCAAGAGTTTTTTTTTTTTCTAAGAGGGTGGGGCAGTTGCTTCTTCCTGGAGGCTGTTATTTTTAGTCTCTTAAGTGGCCTCAGGAACTCAGCATGGTGGAGCAAAGTGTTTTTCAATAGGGTGGGTCAACTGTCTTGCCCCCAGGTAAATGTCTGTGTGAAAAAGCTGTCCTCTGCTGCATAGGGGACTGACTCAGCACAGGAAACCATGGTGTCTGCCTTTTGAGCTCTAACCCCAGAGCCCCCAATCCTGGCTTCTGCTCCCACAGCTTCAGTCCACTCTGCCCTCCCTCTGCCTGAACATAAAGTGGGTGGCTCCACAGGGAATTTTGTGTGTTGGCCCTTTAAGAGGGTGCCTGAATCTCCAGCATCTCTTCCTGGCAGAAAGCAACCCCAGTGCTTTTCACCCAGATGTTATGGGGGTACCCTTCTCAGTTCTGGTGCTCTTTACTGGGGGCGCTCAGCTTGGGGATTGGACCCCAGAGTTCTCAGTGGCAAACCCCACAGCAGAGATATCTCTCTGGAACTCCAGTTGCTGTCTGTGGATGCACAGCCAGCCTTTCCCCACTCTGCCCCTCCTTCCAGTCTCTATGCAGTCTCCACTTTTGGTCCTCCATTATCTCTAGCAAGTCTTCCATTGATTATTAAGGCAGTTTTTCTGTATTTTTTTTCTACTAGGTGTAGTAGTTAATAATGGTAGATTTTGTAATAAAAAAACCATGATAATTTCAAAATAGACATCAAAAGTGCTTTATTCAAAGTAATGTCCATTGCTACCTACAAATTTCCCCATCTTTCAGGTAATTTGTGGATACCGTCCCAATAGAACTTTTCTTGTTTTGAGGCAAACCATTCAGATACCCAATTTTCCACTTCTTTGTATGTCTTGAAGTGGTGCTCAGAAAGTGCATGTGCCTTTGATTGGAACAAGTGGTAATTTGAAGGAGAAGGTCTTGTGAATACAGGGGGTGGGTTAATACTTTCCAGGCAAGGTCTTTTAACGTGTCTTTAACTGGTTTTGAAGTGTGTGATGGTGGGTCATCATGAAACAAAATTACTTTTCTGTGTCTTCTGGAACATTCTGGTCATTTCACGATCAAAGTGTGGTTCAAATGGATTATTAGTTTTTGGTAGCGATCAGTATTAAAGGTTTCACCTTCTGGGTTTAGAAGTGCATAATACACCACACCTTCCTGATCCCACCAAACACAGATCATTGTCTTCTTTCCAAAGCGATTTGGCCTTGCAGTCGATGTTGACAGTTGACCTGGATCAACCCATGATTTTGTGTATTTGGGATTCTCAAAATAAATCCACTTTTCATCACCAGTCACAATTCCATGCAAAAAAGACTTTCTTTCTCATCACTGCAGCAACATCCTACTGATGACTTTTCAGTCTTCCATTTGTGTTTCATTCAGTTGATGTGGCACCCATTTTCTTTTCTTTTCTTTTTTTTTTTTTTTAAATCTTTATTGTTCAGATTATTACATTTGTTCCTCTTTTTTCCCCCCATAACTCCCCTCCTTCCAGCTCCCACCCCACCCTCCACCCTCACTCCCCACCCACTGAGTTCATCCATAGGTGCATGATTTTTGTCCAGTCACTTCCCGCATCTCCCACACCCCCTTTCCCCCAAGAATAGTCAGTCCATTCCCTTTCTATGTCCCTGATTCATTATAGACACCAGTTCATTCTGTACATCAGGTTATTTATTCACTTGATTCTTAGATTCATTTGTTGATAGATGCATATTTGTTGTTCATAATTTGTATCTTTACCTTTTTCTTCTTCTTCCTCTTCTTAAAGGATACCTTTCAGCATTTCATATAATACTGGTTTGGCGGTGATGAACTCCTTTAGTTTTTCCTTATCTGTGAAGCTCTTTATCTGACCTTCAATTCTGAATGATAGCTTTGCTGGATAAAGTAATCTTGGTTGTAGGTTCTTGGTATTCAGCACTTTGAATATTTCTTGCCATTCCCTTCTGGCCTGCAAAGTTTCTGTTGAGAAATCAGCTGACAGTCGTATGGGTATTCCCTTGCAGGTAATTGAGCCTCTTTCTCTTGCTGCTTTTAAGATTTTCTCTTTGTCTTTTGCTCTTGGCATTTTAATGATGATGTGTCTTGGTGTGGTCCTCTTTGGATTCCTTTTGTTTGGGGTTCTCTGCGCTTCTTGAACCTGTAAGTCCATTTCTTTCTCCAGGTGGAGGAAGTTTTCTGCCATTATTTCTTGAAATAGGTTTTCAATATCTTGCTGTCTCTCATCTTCTGGCACTCCAATGACTCTGATATTAGTCCGCTTAAAGCTGTCCCAGAGGCTCCTTACACTATCTTCACACTTTCGGATTCTTTTTTCATTTTGCTTTTCCAATTGGGTGTTTTTTGTCGAATCTTTGGTTTGATTCTTGTGCTCCTCTGGTCTGCTATTGGGTATAATATTCTTTATTTCAGTCCGTGTATGCTTACTTTCTAATTTCTTTATCGTAGCATCGAGGGTCTCATTAGTTTTCGTGAGGCTCTGCACAAATTTATGGCAAGCCCTCAAAATTGCGATTCTTAGCTCCATATCCTCCATTTCTGTCATGTTTTTTTGTCTCCGCATCTTTTATGCTTTCTTGGTGCACCCCCTTGTGGTCTCTGTGCGCAGTCTTGTTCTAGCCAAGCCTTAATTGTTGTAGTTAACACTAGAGGGATTTGACCACCAGGCCGACTGGCTATGGAAATCAGCTGTGGGAGAACTTCAGTCCTCAGGGGAGGCGCTAGTCCAGCCCTTGCCTGAGGCGATCGGCAAATGGCTGTGCGCAGGGTTTGGGTGGGGCGGGCTCAACAGGGCGGGGGGAGGGAGCAGCTATGGCCGCTCTCAGTCCGTCCCCAGGGGCTCTGCCTCTCTGTCCCAGCAATCGCTGCAAACCTCGGAGGGGCCGTAGCCAGACAGTCCCGCTTCTCCCGTTTGAGTCTGGGTCCCTAGAGACTCGCCCGGATCTGTAGCCCAGAGTCTGAGACTCGCTCCTGATTGAAAACGACAATCGCGCCCTCAGCCGCCAGCCCGCTTTGCGCGCGCACCCTCACCACCGCACCGCCTTACCTTTAAATTTTCCACACTGCACCTCCGCTGAGCGTCGGAATGCTGTTGTTTTTGCTTCTAGTTGAAGAGTCTCTCCTCAGCCAGCCTTCCCGTGGTTCTGGTTGATGTCCGCTCCGACTTTTAGTTGTATTTTTGAAGTGGTTGTCCGCGGCGGCAGTCTCCGGTGTTTACCTATGCCGCCATCTTGGATTCCTCCCCCCATTTTCTTTTCTTGAAAATCTTTCCCATTGCTTGTGAACGATCAGAAATTGTTTGCTGAGCAACGTTTAATCTTTCTGCAAGTTCTTTTTGAGTTTGACACACATCTTCTTCCAATAATACTTATAATTGTTGGTCTTCAAACTTTTTCAGTTGACCTGGACATTCTTTTTTTTTTCACATCGAAACAATCACTTTTAAAGTGCTTAAACCAGCCAAAACCGGTTTGGCTCAGTGGATGGAGCGTCGGCCTGCGGACTGAAGGGTCCCAGGTTCGATTCCGGTCAAGGGCATGTACCTGGGTTGCGGGCGCATCCCCAGTGGGAGATGTGCAGGAGGCAGCTGGTCGATGTTTCTAACTCTCTGTCCCTCTCCCTTCCTCTCTGTAAAAAATCAATAAAATATATATATAAAAAAAAATAAAGTGCTTAAACCAGCGTTCACAAGTATCTTGAGATTGAACATGTTCATCATAAGCTTCCCGAAGTATTTAGCAGCACTTTTCTTCAAAATAAATTAATGAATTATAACTTCCTGCAAATGCTCTTTTTTGGGGGCACAAAATTTAACATTTTTAAGCGTAAAAATAAAATATCTATGATGTTAACACCTTCAGCAAATTTGACATATGAAGTTCTGAAGCTTGTTGTCAATACAACAAAATAGCATACATATCAAATTGCATATATATATCCCCATATGTATAACTCCATCTATTGAAAAAAATCTGCTAAACCTAGTAATTAACTAGTACACCTAGTAATTCCTGTATGTTACTGGGAGGGTGTCTGTGAAGCATCCACTTACTATGCCCCCATTTTTAATCGCCTGTGATTCAATAATTATAATTTCCAAATAATATTTATGTTATACTAGAGGCCCAATGAACAAAATTCGTGCAAGAGGCTTGGTCCTCGCATGCCCAGCTGCCTCGGCCAGCCCTCACAGCCCCTTGCAACCTTGGCTGTTTGCCTTGGCCCCAGCAGCCCCAGCTTCATCTGAACGTAGTCTGGAAGGTCGTCTGGAAGGATGTCCAGATGGTTGTTAGGCTGTCCAGTCTAATTAGAATATAATGCTTTTATTATTATAGATGACATCTAAATGGTTTGTTACAGTGCCTGTAACATAATTAATTTTCAATAAATTTGAGTCAATATTTTTTAGTCATGAAAAATTTGAGTCTCAATTAATTCATTTCTTTAATGAAAAGAAATACAAGGTACTAATCCTATATAATAAAGAGCTAATATGCTAATTAGACAGGATGGCAGAACAACCTTCCAGAACAACCAGTGGGCTGGGCGACTGGGCCACGGGGCCACGAGGCAACCAGGCCACGAGGGTTGAGGCAGCCGCAGCTGCAAGGGCCAAGCCCTTTGGACATATTTTGTGCATCGGGCCTCTAGACCTATCTAATAAGGAGGGAATATGCAAATTAACCATCATGCTGTCACAAAGATGGTGGAGCCCACAGCATAGGCAGATTCTGTAACATAAGATGGCTGTGCCCACATTGGAGGCCAAGTTCCCATAACGAGCCTTAACAAGCAATCAGCAAGGATCTAAGGCTGCGCCCCCCTCCCTGATGGGACTTGACAGGGGACCTCAGTCCATGCCCCTTAGCCCCAGGCCCGGGACCTCATGCTGTGCCCTCAGCCCTGACACCGGGTCAGGCGACCTGAGGCCATGCCCCTCACCCGGCGGGCCTTGATGGGTTGGGGACGGCCAGGTCTGGATCTAGCCCAATAGGGGTGGTGTTGGTCGGTTCTGGGTCTCATTCGATTTCGAGGTGCACGTAGATGGGCGGGGACTTGACTCTGGTTCCTGTGGCACACCCCAGACTCTGACAGGAGGAAGACTTTTATATACATTTTACTAATTTTCTTTCATCTCTGACATTTCTATTATAGAGAAAGGGCAAATAGCAGTATTAAAATATTTCCTCTAATTAATTCCATTTATATGTGCACGAATTTTGTGCACTAAGTCACTAGTATATTTATAAATGAGTTTATGTTTATGAGTTCCTTTAGGCAAGACATCCTAAAGGAGTAATTATATCTTCTCTCTTTCCACTGCCCGTCCTCTCTAACAGTACTACTACTACTATTCTTACTATGTGCCGGGCACTGTTCCAAGCAGTCTGCATGTATTATCTCCTTTAGTTCTCATATGAATTCTATCAGGTAGGTACTGTTATTCTTATTTTTGGGTGAGGAAACAAGCACAGCATTGCAATGACTTTCTCAGGATCTGTGTGATATGGTAACTGGTAAACACGATCTCAGCTTTGCCTATTTGGCACTGGAGTCTGTTATTAAAACAACAACAGCTGCCATTTGAAAAGCACTTTCCATTGCTCCATATGCTGGGCACTTTGAGTGTCTTCCAAACATTATCTCTAATGGCTTCCTCTCCAGGACACAAGTCGATGTAATATTGGATCTGAAATGGCTGTGAAAGGCACTGGTGAATTCCTACGGCTTGGCCAAACATAAAACCAACCCAGTTTGTGCAGTGCCATAAATTCCAGAGTCACAAATTTTTTTTGCCTTACAGTGCAGATAGGGTTGATCAGAAAATGTAAGGAGAGTGGGAGTCCCTTCCACCCAGTACCCAGTTTCTCAGTTGAGAAGCTCATATCTATTGTTTTTGATAAAAGAAGCCAGAAATCAGAGATGGAGACTCGTGGCAGGTAGGATAGAAGCAGAATATTGTTGGGAGACCTGGGCATGGCAGACCGCCTTAAAGAAAGGCAGGCTTCCAGTCCTTGGCCATGTTAGACAAACACTTTAGCATGCTTCTACAGAGGTATAACATGTGTCATTGCAGAAGCCAAAAGCTCGAGAGTCACCTCACCCCTCTCTTCTTCAAACCATCAGTACTAGTACGTCCTCCTGATGGTGTCTCCGAATGCCACTCTACACCCGCCACTTCTCCGTGGTCATTGTGTCAAGCTTGCCCAAGCCACCATCACAGCTTAGGCCATCCAGCATCCTCCTCACTTCGAAAGCCCTTCTCACAGAACTGACAGCGAGCTCTCTGCAATACAAACCTGATCATGTCACTTCCGAATTACCTCTTTCCCATGCTAATTAATTTCAAAATTAAGTATCCAAGGACATCAGCCACTTAGTTGTATACTGAATCATGTCTTTTTTTCTCTTAAAATCCTCTCAAGCCACCCCATCACACTTCACACAGAATCCAAACTTCTTATTATGGCCAAAAAGTGTCTCCTTTGTGCTGTGTCTCCTGCCTGTGTCTCTGACCCCAGACTCATCTTCCTCACTCACTAATCGGCCACCCAGCCTTGATCTAGTCCTTGGAAAGCTCAGCCTCCAGCCTGTGTACTTACTGCTCCTCCTGCCTGGAACGCTTTTCCCATGGTCTTCGCATGGCTAGCTCCTTCTCCTGTGACAAAATGTCACTTTTTAAGACAGTGATGGCGAACCTTTTGAGCTAGGCATTTTAGCATTTTGAAAAACCCTAACTTAACTCTGGTGCCATGTCACATATAGAAATTTTTTGATATTTGCAACCATAATAAAACAAAGACTTATATTTTTGATATTTATTTTATATATTTAAATGCCATTTAACAAAGAAAAATCAACCAAAAAAATGAGTTCGCATGTCCCCTCTGACACGTGTGTCATAGGTTCGCCATCACTGTCCTAAGAGAAGATAACCTTAGTCAACCCCCCATCCCCCGCCCAGTCACACTGCTATATTATTTTGTTCTATTTTCTTCTGGACACCTATTAGCATTTGGGATTCTCTTGTTGATTTAATTGATTTTCAAAATAAATCTTTATTGTTCAGATTATTACAGTTGTTCTTCTTTTTTCCCCCATAGCTGCATTCCACCCAGTTCCCACCCCACCCCATGCCCTTACCTCCCCCCACTGCAACTGTCTTCGTCCATAGGTGTACGATTTTAGTCCAGTCTCTTCCCACACCCCCCACACCACCTCCCCCTCAAGAATTGTCAGTCCAATCCCTTTCTATCACTGGTTTATTCTGTTCGTCAGATTTTTTATTTACTTGATTTTTACATTCACTTGTTGATAGATATGTATTTGTTGTCACTTGTTGTTCATAATTTTTTTCTTTACCTTTTTCTTCTTCTTCCTCTTCTTAAAGAATACCCTTCAGCATTTCATACAATACTGATTTGGTGGTGATGAACTCCTTTAGCTTTTTGTTATATGTGAAGCTCTTTATCTGACCTTCAATTCTAAATGATAACTTTGCTGGGTAGAGTAATCTTGATTGTAGGTCCTTACTATTCATCACTGAATATTTCTTGCCACTCCCTTCTGGCCTGCATAGCTTCTGTTTTGATATCAGCTGACAGTCATATGGGTACTCCCTTGTAGGTAACTAACTGTTTTTCTCTTGCTGCTTTTAAGATTCTCTCTTTGTCTTTTGCCCTTGGCATTTTAATTATGATGTGTCTTGGTGTGGTCCTCATTGGATTCTTCATGTTTGGGGTTTTCTGCACTTTCTGGAGTTGTAAGTCTATTTCTTTCACCAGGTAGGGGAAGTTTTCTGTCATTATTTCTTCAAATAGGTTTTCAATATCTTGCTCTCTCACTTCTTCTGGCACTTACATAATTCGGATGATGGTACGCTTCAAGTTGTCCCAGAGGCTCCTTACACTATCTTCATATTTTTGGATTCTTTTTTCTTTATGCTTTTCTGGTTGGGTGTTTTTTGCTTCTTCATATTTCAAATCTTTGACTTGATTCTTGGGATCCTCTAGTTTGCTGTTGGATCTCTGTATTATTCTTTATTTTGGTCAGTGTATCCTTAATTTCTAATTGGTCCTTTTTCATATCCTTGAGTTTCTCACTAAATTTCCCAGGTTTCTAGAAGATTCTTGAGTATCCTTATAACCGTGGTTTTGAACTCTATATCCAGTAGTTTGTTTTCTTCCATTTCTTTCATTTGGGACATGTTTCTTTGTCTCTGCATTTTGGTTGCTTCCCTGTGTTGACAGAGTGGCTTTGTGCTAGTGTCCTGTAGGGCTCAGTGGCTCAGCCTCCCCAGTCACCTGAGGTGGATGCTCTTGGTGTACCCCTTTATGTGCACAGTATTATTGTAGTTAAGCCTTGATTGCTGTTGGTGTCACTAGGAGGAATTGACCTCCAAGCCAATTGGCTGTGAGGACCAGTTGTGTCTACAATGGGAGAACTGCTGTCCTGGAGACACCCTATGGGTCAGGACTTGCTTCAGTGGGGCTTTGACGCTCACTGAGTCTGCCCACTGAGTGTGTCTCTTATGGATGTGAAGTGGTGTAATCTGGTATGGTCTCATTCTGACCACTGGTTACACTGGCTCTTGAATCTCCAAGGAGGTGCAGAGTCCACCATTTCTGAGGCCACAGAGCAGGAGCTACAGAGAGATCTGTAGATTCCTCATCTTTGTTTGGGGTTTGGAGGTGCCCAGATGAGGCTTAGCTGTGAAGCAATGCAGGCTGCTATCGAGCTTTGGGCCTTCTTTTGGAAGCTCTGGGGCTCTCTGACCTAGGTGCAGTTTGTTTGGTTTTAGACTGCAAAAGGCCAGGCCATTCATATGCAAAAGCATCTGTGCTCAGCTTGGGTGGGGTTGTAAATCAGGTGGGGCAGGGTCCCAGGGAATCACCAGGGTGGAGTAGTCATCCCTGCCCCGAAGAGGTCCTGGGGTCTCTGTGTTTTGCGGCTCAGAGAGGAAGGGAGAGGGAAAGAGAGATAGAAACATTAATGATGAGAGAAAGTCATTGGTTGGCTGCTCCTGCATGCCCCACACTGAGGATTCAGCCCACAACCTGGGCATATGCCTTTACTGGGAATCTAACCTCAAACTCCTGGTTCATAGGTCAACGCTCAACCACTGAGCCATGTCAGCCAGGTTCAAATCATTGTTCTTTAAAACTATTTTGTAGAATGTCCTTAGACCAGTGATTTTTCATCATTTTTATCCCATAAGCACACATAAACTAATTACTACAACTCGGGGGCACACCAAAAACTATACTATATTTTTTTCCAATCAGACCAAAACTTGGTATAATTTTTATTCATCCACACTAGCTGTCTATTGTTGTGTTGGCTGTTGTCTAAATCACTCAGTTGATAAGCAGTGGAACCAAACCTGGCTGGGTAACTCTAAGATCCCCTGGGACACACTAAGTGTGTTTTCTGATAAAATAAATAGTTTTTTCAGGCTAAAGTCTCATGAAATCAGAGCTCTGTTGCTGGAACACAAGGCACTGTGGGCCTAGGCATAGAATAGTGGGCCGAGCCACCTCTCAAAAGCCAGTGCCAAACTGAACTTAAAGTATTTCAAATGATTGTATTATATATCATATATCAGATATCACAAATCATATATCACATATCATATATCATATATTACATATTATGTATAATGTATTATAATCATGTATCATGTATCACATGTTACATGTTATATATTATATATTGTATGTTATATATCATATATTGTATATTATATATCATATGTTATATATTACGTATATTAATTGATTTCAGAGAGGAAGGGAGAGGGAGAGAGAGATAGAAACATCAATGATGAGAAAGAATCATTGATCGGCTGCCTACTGCACACCCCACACTGGGGATCAAGCCCACAACCTGGGCATGTGCCCTGACCAGGAATTGAACTTCAATCTCCTGGTCAACACTTAACCACTGGGCCACATCAGCGAGACTCACATGATTGTTCTCTAAAACTATTTTGTAGGATGTGCTTAGATCAATAATTTTCAATCATTTTTATACCATGGCACACATAAACTAATTGCCATAACTCTGTTGCCGAGGCTGACTAGTAGACCCTGGGTGACGAATGAATGATTACTCTGACACATGATTGCTGTGAAAGAGAAGGCTAAGGGACTGCCTGGCTAAAGGAACCAGACAGTCCCATTCGCCTGCCTCTATAGGCTTTTATTGCAACAAGGGTGAACTACAATTAACTGTTAGATACTATCAGCAGGGTAAGTTTCCTTGAGAAGGCACATGCGTCTGTAGTGTCCTTTAATCAAGGGCATGTAAAGAATAAACATAAAGATTCCAGCAAAACACCCTTGTTTGGAAAAGTCAAGGCAGGGTCTGCTGCCTTTGGCAAGGTCTCCCTAGAGGCCTCTGACCTTTCGGAGAATCCTCCTTACAGACTTTCCAACCAAGTCCCGTGCTTCCCCACACTCTGTGGCACACCAAGAAATAGGTTATATTTTTTGCCACTCTGACCAAAAATAGATATTATTTTTATTCATGCACACTGGCTGGCTATTGTTGTGTTGGCTGTTGTCATTTTTTAAAATTGACACTCTAAGGGAAAAGAGGTCAGTACTCTTGACTAAATAGTCAGGTATTGCATGTTTTAAAAATTCTTGTGGTACACAGGTTGAAAATCACTGCCTTAGATTATAAAGCCCAAGAGGGTATGAACTCTTGCAGCCCAAAAAATCTCTGATGGTATCTAAAACCATGTGTGGCACAGTAAATATTTGATGAGTGAAAAATATATTTATCTGTAATTCAAACATTTTGTAGGCACACTGTATCTTCTCTCCCCAATTTTCATCTTTTAGTTTTGCAAATTATGGCAGAAAGGGAAAATCTAATATTTTGTTGGGTTCCAATGTCAGGCATTGGACCGACATTGGAACCGTTTGACCAGTTGCTATTACACGCACTGACTACCTGGGGCAGATGCTCAACACAGGAGCTGTCCCCTATGGGAGCGCCGCTCAGCTGACCAATGGGCGTCAGATGCCAGGCTCACAGCTGGCGAGTGCAGCTGCAGCAGCGCAAGCCTCTCCCTCAGACATTCCCCCTGTGCCCCCCTCCCCCATCTAGACCAGGACGGGATCGGGGTGGGGACCGCATTGGGAGCCTGCAGCTGCTTCTTGGTCATGGGCACACGGGTATAGCCCTAGGATGGATGTGGAGATTGCAGTGGAATGAGCCTAAGGAGAGGCAGTGGTGGCAGGCACAGTGGAGCTGGCATGAGCGGGAGCAGTGGGGCACCTGGCCGGCACTTGGGCTCCTCCCCAGCCGCCTCCACTTCTCTCACTACTACATCCCTCGGGGGATGTTGGACTGCCGGTTTCAGCCAGATCCCTGCAGGCCAGGCTAAGGGACCTCACCAGTGCATGAATCTGTGCACCGGGCCTCTAGTGTATACATATACATATACATAGTTATAGACACATATATAGATGTATTTATAAATATCACTATAGTAATACATAGTGAGATATATCAATATCAATATGGATATAGATATAAATACAGCTATCAGTGTAGTTATAGATATAGATATGATTAGGTTATAGCTACAGATAGTGACAGCAGATATTGGCATACTTATAGATATAGATATTGACAGTTATAAAGACAGTTATACATGAAGATAGAGGTAAATATGTAAGTATAGATATCCCCATGTTTAGCCTTCTTAATGTATGAATGCAGAAGCTGGACACTGTGGTGTCTGCTTAGCAATGTATATCTATTCCTTCTCTTTAGACACTAATTTCAAAGGTCAAGGAGCTGTTTTTTTTGAAGCCTAATTGTTAAATGTGTTTCCCCCAGAGAGAGTGTTTTTTAGCAGAAACCCCCACGCCTGGATTATTCACCTGTGCTGAGTCTGTGCTCACATGCTTCACAGAGGAAGTCATTCATTCACTACTCCAGGTGTTGCTAATCCTATATAATAAAAGCCTAGGTGGCATCACACGTGACAAGATGGCCACCACAAGATGGCTGTCAGGGGAGGGTGGTTGTGGGTGATCAGGCCAGCAGGCAGAAGCGGTTAGGGGCAATCAAGCAGGCAAGTGGTTAGGAGCCAGCAGTCCCAGATTGTGAGAGGGATGTCCCAGATTGGAGAGGGTGCAGGCCGGGTTGAGGGACACCCCCCACCCCATGCACGAATTTTGTGCACTGGGCCTCTAGTATTTCCATATTTTAGGTTAAGAAAATTGCCCAAAGCTGTGTAGGTGAGGAGTGCAGGGACTGGGATTTGAACCTGTGCCGATTGGCTCCTAAGGGCACACTCTCAGCTCCCACAGTCCTCCCAGCTGGGTGCTTGTGGCGCTTGGCCCCCTTGCATGATGAAGATTAAACCAGAATTTCAAACACCTTTACAGGATAAGATAACGCCAAAGTCATTTCTTTGTTATTTATTTAATAGAGGTGTATTGGATAGCTAGGGCTGCTATAACAACCTACTGCAGCCTGGGGGTCTTAAACCTTAGGAATTTATTTCTCACAGTTCAGGAGGCAAGAAGTCTGAGATCAAGGTGTCGGCAGGGGGGTCTCTTCTTGGGCTTAGCTCTGGCCATGAAGTTGTCCGTCTTCATGTTCACACCACATTCTCCCTCTATGTGTCTGTGTCCCCATCTCTTCTTATAAGGAGGTCAGTTATATTGGATTAGGGTCCACCTAGTGACCTCATTTTAACTTAATTACCTCTTGAAAGATTCTTCCTCGGGCCCTCGCTGGTGTGTTCTCATTGGTTAAGAGCATTGACCTGCACATGGAAGGGTCCCGGGTTCAATTCCTGGTCAGGGCACGTACCTGGGTTGCAGGTTCCATCCTGTGCCCCAGTTGCATGTGGAAGGCAACCAATCCATGTGTGTCTCTCACCTCAATGTCTGTCTGTCTGTCTGTCTGTCTCTCTCTCTCTCTCTCTCTCCTCCCTTCCTCCTTTCCACTCTCTCTGAAAAGCAATGGAAAAATATCCTCAGGTGAGGACAAACTAATTAACTAACTAAACAGAAAAGTCTCCTTGGGTGAGGACTTGCTGGGGTCCAACCCCAGCAGGTCCAGGGGTCCCCAAAGGTGTGGATGGAGTCGGCGAAGAAGGAATGGCACTGGGTCAGCGTTCAGTTGATCAGCATAGTCGGGTTCTCTTGTCAGGGTTTCCTGCCATGTTCTGTAGCCATGTTCTCTTGCTAGGTTCTCCAGCCAGGGTTCTCCAGATTCTCCAGCCAGGTTCAGTCGCCAGGTTCTGTAGCAAGGTTCTCCAGCCAGGTTCTATCCAGGTTCTCCTGCCATGTTCTGTCTAGGTTCTCCAGTGAAGTTCTGTAGCCAGGTTCTGTCCAGGATCTTTTGCCATGTTCTCTAGCTAGGTTCTGGTTAGGATCTGATGAGGATCTGATGTGGATCTGATGAGGATCTGATGAAGAGCTGATGAGGAGCTGATGTTTATTGTCTTGTTACATCCGTATTTATACCAGCCGATTTTAATCCTGTCAATTTCTATTACAAAGGTTAGGGCGTTTCTTATCTCCATTCCAGGGAGTAAAGATTATGTAGCTCAAGCATGATTGTTTGTAGTTAAAGTGATTAACTACCCGCCTGGCACTTAGTTAAGGAGCTTTATCCCCTCCCTAACTTCAGGGAAAAATCCCTACCTGGGAAAACAACCTTTCTCGGAGAGGTGACCTTGGTTAAAACACATAGTGCTAAAGGGAGCAAACATATTAAGAACAGTATGCCATATACGCCAGGTCCCTTGAAACATATGCTGTGCAGACATTTCTTCTCTGCAGCGACTGTGTCAAGCAGCAAGGATGGACCGGCTCCCGGCAAATTCCCCCTTTTTTATTTTTTAAATGATAGCGCATGTAAATCAGCGGCCACCTCTCTGATTGGGTTGCTTAAGACTCGGAAGAAGACTGACAAGCAATGATAGCGAGCATAGCTATAAACACATGGAGCCTTGTTCCTGTAGAAGGTTGCTGGCCTCTTAAGTCAAGAGATTTCCGCTGTCCTCAAGTTGTTGGTTTGGTTGTCCTTGTTGATCTGGCTAGTGGGCAGCATCATTGGCGACGGGCTTCCCAAACCGTCAGCGAGTTGAAGGGCTGCATCAAAGGGTCCATCAGGGCCGTGCTTGATGGTGATGTCGGTGTACGGGGAGGAGTCAGCTGTGCCCTCTGGGTCGGCCGATATGGATAATACTGGGGAGGAGGAGGAGGAGGAGGAGGCGGAGACGGAGGGTGGTGTGACATAAGGTCAGATTACACGGTCTGGAATCCACACAGGTGAGTCTGCATCCTGCGGAAATATACAAGCATCTCCTCTCCCCCAGGTTAAAAGTACATCAGGTCCCTTCCAGGCTCCTGTAAGTAAGTCTTTCCATTTGACGAAATAAGTGAGTTTCTGCTAAATGAAAGTTTCTTTTGCTGATTTACTCAGAGTCCTCAGACTTGGCTGAGAGAGTAGCTTTCACTTCTTGCTTTTCTACCATCTGTTGGGCCTCAGTTGTTAACTTCTTCAGTTGACCCTATGTTGGCACCTCAGTCCCTTGCATAGCCTTCCTTTTCTTCTTTTTTCCGCTTTTCTTTCATCGGGGCAACTCTAAGTCTTTGGAACGATGAGACAAGGAGCTTCTCTGTGTCCGTTGTGGTGACGCACGTAATGCATTTACTCAATCCAAGGCAGGCATTAAAAAGAAAAACCCCAAATGCTCTCCTGTATCCATCTTAAGAGTAGGATTGGCGCTTTCTGCTATTACCTGAGTCCTGATCTATCACCCCAGGGAGAGCTTTCCAATCCTGCACTTTTCCGGGGTGGAAAGGCTGCAGTGGGGTTAAGGATAAGGCTCCTTGGGCCTACCTTTTCCCATGCCTCTACATTTACCTTTCTGGCACCTTTCCTTCCTCAGAAAAGCATGGACACACTTCTTGTATAAAACATTCCATCTGACTGGGAATAACCTTAACTCTTTTGCTAGCAAGCATATGTGTTAAAAGATCAATACAGAGTCTTCTTTCTTTGGACTCAGTATGGCACATCTTCTCAATCTAAGGATCAATACAGAGTCTTCTTTCTTTGGACTCAGTATGGCACATCTTCTCAATCTAAGTTCTGTACTATCCACCTTCTTACCCTACTTATCCTCTATAGGGGGGTCTGAAGCACCCTGGTGGAGTCCTATCCGTCCCGAGTGTGGGGGTTCTCAATGGGGGGGGCTTACCTAGGGGAATCCTGTTCGAGGGGTTCCCAAAGGTGTGGACGGAGTCGGCGAAGACTATCCACCCTCTTTCTACGGTGGAGTCCTATCCGTCCTGAGAGTGGGGCTTACCTAGAGGTCCCTGTTCGGGCGCCATATGCTGGGGTCCAACCCCAGCGGGTCCAGGGGTCCCCAAAGGTGTGGACGGAGTCGGCGAAGAAGGAATGGCACGGGGTCAGCATTCAGTTGATCAGCATGGCGAGGTTCTTCCTCCAGGATCTCAAGCCAGGTTCAGTCGCCAGGTTCTGTAGCAAGGTTCTCTAGCCAGGTTCTATCCAGGTTCTCCTGCCATGTTCTGTCTAGGTTCTCCAGTGAAGTTCTGTAGCCAGGTTCTGTCCAGGATCTTTTGCCATGTTCTCTAGCTAGGTTCTGGTTAGGATCTGATGAGGATCTGATGAGGAGCTGATGAGGAGCTGATGTTTATTGTCTTGTTACATCCGTATTTATACCAGCCGATTTTAATCCTGTCAATTTCTATTACAAAGGTTAGGGCGTTTCTTATCTCCATTCCAGGGAGTAAAGATTATGTAGCTCAAGCATGATTGTTTGTAGTTAAAGTGATTAACTACCCGCCTGGCACTTAGTTAAGGAGCTTTATCCCCTCCCTAACTTCAGGGAAAAATCCCTACCTGGGAAAACAACCTTTCTCGGAGAGGTGACCTTGGTTAAAACACATAGTGCTAAAGGGAGCAAACATATTAAGAACAGTATGCCATATACGCCAGGTCCCTTGAAACATATGCTGTGCAGACATTTCTTCTCTGCAGCGACTGTGTCAAGCAGCAAGGATGGACCGACTCCCGGCAAGGACTAACAACAACAACAAAAGATTCTTCCTCGGAATACAGTCTGATTCTGAGGATTAATGAATTTCTTTGTTGTTTCACTGCCTTTGGTTGAAGGGGTTTTTAGAACTGTCTTGAGTATTTTAAGGGATCTTCTGAGGTCCTGTGTATGAAATAACCACGGAGTCTGCTATTCTTGCTCTAAACCAGTTGGTGCTGGTGGAGGGAGGTGCATGTTGGAAATAATAGCAGGGGAAATGGGCTTGTCGGACCAGCTCTGCTACTAAACTTGCTTTGCAACCTGGAGAAATTCCTCGGGGGTATTGACTTAAGCTCAAATGTCCACAGAGGCTGAACAGTAAGTGCAGAAACAGGGAGGTGCGGCAAAGTAAGGAGTGGTGGGAACCCTGCAAAGTTGGAGAACGTCCCATTTAAATAAAGCAGAACCTTAATCCGTTTTTCTCAGTGGTTAGAATGCCAGCCTTCAGACTGAAAGGTTGTTGGGAGCTGGGGAGGGGGGAAGGGGAGAGGCAACCAATTGAGGTGTCTCTCTCACATCGATGTTTTTCTTTCCCCTTCTTTCCCTCTTCCTTCCCCCCTCTCTAAAAATCAATGGAGAAATATCCTCGTGTGAGGATTAACAACAAACTAACAAACAAAGAAAACACCAAAAAATAGAGCAGATAATTTTTTCTCCAAAGGAAATGTGTTTGAGGGCCAGGTCTGGATCAGCTGATACCTCAAGGCCTTTCTTCCCCAAAGGTGCTCAGACAAAACAAAAGATAGTACTGTTAGTTGACAGGCACTAAAAAGGAAGGGGTTTATTGTAGTTCATGTGGCCTAAGGACCATGCTGACAAGCAAACTCTAAGGGGTGAACTTCTCCTGTGTCTGTACTCTTTTCTGCGGAGAGGAATCCAATCACATATTTAGCTATGGTTTTCCTACTGGGAATGCAGAGCAGGGTTCTGGGGACAGCATCACAACTAATTGAGGTTACGTTATTATGGGCCAAAAGGACCTCAGCCAGCTGGCGTGGCTCAGTGGTTGAGCATCGACCTATGTCCCAGAGCTCATGGTTCAATTCCCGGGTTTCAGGCTCGATTCCCAGTGGGGGGGGGGGGGGGGGGGGGGGTGTCCAGGAGGCCGCCGATCAGTGATTCTCTCTCATCATTGATGTTTCTATCTCTCTCCCCCTCTCCCTTTCTCTCTGAAATCAACCAAAATATATTTTTAAAAAGGACCTGAAAGTAAGCTGAGTCAAGTTTTATTGGTCTATTCTGGGAGTCTCTGGTCAAGCAGTAGCATCTGACTGCTGAAACCAGGGCAGGGGCTTCCCTATTTGCAGTGATGACGTGCTTGAACCTCCAAGCTGTTTGTGAAGCCACCTTCCCTCAGTCAACATTCTCATGGAAGGATAATTCTAGCTTAAGCCACTTTTACACTCAAACTTCAAGAAGGACCCTAAGAAAACGGTTTTGCTTCTGTAACCAGACAAACAATGGGTTCTGGCTGTGTCACTACTCAAGCCAATTAAGCAGCGACAGGCTTGAATCAAATATGAGCATTTATTTCAAAACTAGAGGCCTGGTGCATGAAATCCGTGCACAGGTAGGGTCCCTAGGCCTGGTTGGCCATTGAACAAGTTCCCCACCTCCCCGCCTCCTCCTTTCCTTGCTCCCTCAGTGCCCTGCCTCGGATGCTGCTGGTCACCCACCATGTTCCACACTGCCCCCTGGTGGTCAGAGCACCTCAAAGCGAGCGATCGAACTCTTGGTCAAACACCTGAGGGGATACTTTGCATATTAGCCTTTTATATATATAGATTGCAGGCAATATGGGAGAACAGCAGGTCATCCACAAAAATCTGCTCTGCCCCCCACCATAAGCCAGCTGTTTATATCAGTGGAAGTACAAAGGAAAGTAGGCAAAAGGGCAAATGGGCAGTTTACAGATATGCAAAAGGGCTGGGGGTCTTCAAATGGCTTAGTGATGTGCAAGGGCTAGGGTTACAGGGGGAAATAGCCCAAGGGTGGGCCAGATGGGCAGTTATCAGGTAAACAGGCTGGAGATTCGCAAAGGCCTGCAGGGATGCAAAAGGGCTGGCTGTCCATTCTAGTTTCTGCAGCAAAGTTAATCTTTCCATTTCCAGGTGAGCTCCCAGGTCCTGAGTGCGGCTGCCAGCCAGGTGAGAATGTGCCTTTTTTAATCAGAATAGAACAATCACGGTTAACAGAGCAGGATTAGTATTTCTTACAATACTAGCTGGTTCCCCAACATTCTATTTCTGCCCCCTCTCACTCCCATTTTAAGGGCATTTGTTGGGATCTGGAGTGGCAAAGCAGTTTCATGGGTCCACAGTTTCATGGTAATAGGTGCCCACATGCTGTCCTGGGAGGGCCCTGAGGCTAGACCCCAGTCCAGGAGGGAAGGTGCTGTGGCATCAGCCTCGTCGGTCCTGAGTATGGTTGTGTATATTTGTCAATATCCTCACAGTCACAAGTGACTGAAACCTAATCTCAGGCAGGAAAACTCCTTGGCTCACAGAATCCAGGAAAGGATATTAACAAGAAAGGAGTGGAGATGCAGACGGGCCTGAGGAACACTATGAACCAGCAACTGGAAAGTGTTCAAGGTCCTCTCCGCCCCTCAGTCCCCGCATCTGCACATCTGTTATCTTTTCTCGTGCAGAGCAGTCGTCTCACATGACAGGAATCATAATCCCGACAGGTTCTCAGATGCGCACTCCGTGGCCTCCCCCAAAGAGAGAGTGCCTTTACACCCTTCAGTAACACACACACACACACACACACACACATTTGAGAAAGGAATTGTGGGTAGCTCAGTCTGGATTAAAAAATCGTAAGGGATGATTGCTCAACCCTGGACCAATGAACTTTGGACAGGGGCTGGAATCATCTAAAAACATAACAGCTTTCATAACAACTGCACAGTTGGGCTCGGCAGGAAGAGAGGTCTTAGAGCCAGACTAGCATGGAGAGCAGGACTTTCAAATGGTGAGTTACCCACAAAGGGGCGGGTCCCATGGCTGCCAACCTGAGCTTAACTCCCAGGGGCTGAGAGAGAAGGAGAAGACCCTCAGGAAGGTGCACCAATCTCATCCAGTAGCTGTAATCCCTCCCCATCGTGCTCTGCCTGTGGTTCCTGAGCTGGGAAGAGAAACCCTAAATCCTCAGTCACTAAGTTGTGCCTCCAAATACTGGTCAGCTGAAACAGAACTGCAGCCATGAACCAGAATGTGCCTCGTCTTGTGGAGGAAAGTCCTGCTCCACGACTGACCTATTAGCCATCTGTTCCCGAAGCAGGTGGTGACTGAGAAGTAGGTGCCTGCTTCCTGAGGACTGCTCCGCCATGCAGTGGCTGATGAGGCTCCGGGTCCTTTGGGGCACCCACAAATCCTGCCACGCCTTCCACCTGGCCCCTCGGACCTTGCGCTTCCACTCTGTATCAGCAACTGGCGCCCCGAGATGGAATGACCATGATAGACCTGAGAAATTTAACTTTGCAAGTGATGTCCTGGACTACTGGACTCAAATGGAGAAGGTGAGGAGGCGCCTGTGATGGGGGAGGGGGGGGGGTTGGGGGGGGGTGAAGGATTGGCGGGATCTCTCTGACTTATTTTGCTCCTCAGAGGCTGAAGGGCACAGACCCGATGCAGCCGATACAGGCCAGGTGACCTCACCTTACCAGTGTCATGGGAAAAGCTTATGTTTTGGGGTTCAATTCTCAATTCTCACCCTGGCCACTTCCGCACTTCTCTGAGCCTCAGTGGTTCTATCTGTGAAATGGGGGACAATCGCACTTAAGAAACAAGCAGGTAAAAGTATCTGGTACACAGTCAGATAATTGTGACCAAATGCAAAGTTCTAACTACAAGGTCAGCAACTTGATGGTAATGTGAATTCTGGCCTTCCACTAATGGGACTGTGAGCTTAACTGGGATTCAGCTCATCAAACTGGGGCTCAACTTCAGGCTGCACTCAGAGGGAGGGGACAGGCCCCCTGCTGGTGCCCCTGCGCACCTGACACCTAGAGCTCAGTCAGCCGTCCCCCTGTGGGGAGAGGAAGGCCACTGCAGGCCTCGCCACCAGCGACTACTTGGGTGTGGCATTGGGGTCTGTCCAGAGAAACCAGTCCCTGCAGCCTCTAGAGTTTACAGGTCTCTTCAGAAGAAACCAAGTGCTTGAAACCAAAAGGGGAGCCGTGATGTCTACCCGAGGGGATGAGGTGGACAATGGGTGGTGTTCCAGCTACTAAGTCCCAGCTGGTGATGATCACAGTGTGAAAAGTTACCCAACATTATCTTTGTACAAAGAGAGAGTCCACCTGCAATGCAGTCAGAGAGTTGATGGAATGTTTGAGTTTCCCATGAATTTAACATACGCATTTGCGTGTTAGTGTTCAAGGCTTATATGCCTTTCATGGGGCTTCTTCTCCATCTTTCTTTTTCCTTTCTCTGAGTTTCCATAAGAACTCCCAGGAAAATAGAGCCTTGGTTATGAGGAGCACTTTTATGATCCCCATTTCCCAGATGAGAAAACTGAGGATCCGAGTTTTACATAACCTACAGAAATTACATGCCTAAGGAGAGGAGCCGAATTTGGGTCCAGGTTGTCTAGTTCTAAAATACATTTTTTTAACCTGGTCTCATGATCTGAAGACGCCAAATCTTTGCCTTCAGACTATAAATTGACTTCCATTACTGTCCAGACCAAAAATCTGATGGAGACCTTGTCGCTATGAGATGGGCTGGAGAGGGCGGAGGCAGAGAGGAGGAAAGGGGCCCAGCATTTCATTTTCACATTTATCTTCATAAAATTCTCATTCATTAGTTCATGCATCCACCTATGGAGATAACCACCAAGTAAATAGGATTCCCCATGAAATACCTGTTCTTGTTGGGTTTTATATCATTGTTATCAGTCACTGTCAATTCCACTGTATCTCCCACTGTCCTCCCAGGCACCCTCATTCCATTAATTTTCATTCTCACAACACTTCTGATCTGTCTGTTTCACTTATCCAATTGCCTTAACCATGATTAGTGTCTCTCTAGGGATGTGTGGTGTCTGACACCTAGAAGTTTCTCAACAAACATTTGTGGAGTAAATTAATTTGAAAGCTGTCTTACAATCCATAGATCTTAGTGCTCCTTCTATTAAAGACTCTGCAGATGGCACGCCACTGGGGTCCACTCTGCTCCCTGAACCTCCCTCAAAACTTAACAGTCTTGAGTTAGAAATCCAACATTTTTATGTGCCCTCTCCTGATTGTGTGTGTGTGTGCGTGTGTGTGTGTGTATGTGTGTATGTGTGTGTGTGTATGTGTGTATGTGTGTGTGTGTATGTGTGTATGTGTGTGTGTGTGTGTGTGTGTGTGTGTGTGTTGGCAAGGAATTCATTATAAAACAAAAGAAAGTGCTTTGTCGCTCTGGCTGGGTAGCTCACTTGGTTAGAGCATCGTCCCAACCCGCCAAGGTTGTGGGTTTGATTTGTGGTCAGGGCCCTCACAAGAATCAACCAATGAGTGCATAAATAAATGGAACAACAAATCAGTGTTTCTCTCTCACTTCCTCTCTCTTTAAAATGAATCAATAAAAAATTTTAAAGAATATGAGGCAACCCTTTTCTACATGAAATAAACTCACATGTGTAGGTTTTGTTTGTTTTACTGTGACTTGGATGTCTTTATTTATCCTCACCCAAGGATATTTTTTCCCATTGATTTTTAGAGACAGGGGAAGCGAGTGAGAGGAAGAGGAGAGAGAGAGAAACATTGATGTGAGAGAGACACATCCATTGGTTGCCCTGACAGGGTCTGGGAATGAACCTACAATTGAGATACGTGCCCTTGGCTGGAAATCTAACTCTAGACCCTTCAGCCCACAGGCCTACGTTCTAACAACTGAGCCAAACCTGTCAGGGCTTCATTTTTTTTTTTTACTAGAGGCCCAGTGCACGAATTCGTGCATGGATGGGGTTCAGCTGGCTTGCCTCAAATGGGGCCAATTGGGACAAGCTGGCCTAGGGGATGGGTTGTGGGTGGTTGGCAGGGGAGGCTGAGTGGGGGCTGAGTGGGCCAGGGGAGAGGGGACACAGGCAATTGGCTGGCCAGCCCTGCCCCTGGTGTAACTCTGGGTTGAACTCCCAGTTGAGGGGACAATTTGCATATTAGCCTTTTATTATATAGGATAATTAAAAAGTGTTTTTAATTACAATTGATATACAGTGTTTTATTCATAAGTTATATAAATGTCTAATCATTAGGTTGTACACCTGAAACTGTGTTCTAGACTATTCCTATCACCCCAAAAGGTTTCTTTTGTCCTTTCTCAGCCAATCCCCTCCCACCGCCACCCTGAGCCCCAGGCAACCACTGACCTGCTCTTGCACATTTTTGTGTCTGGCTTCTTTTACTCAGCATGTTTTTGTGGATTAGTTGTTTGTGTCTTTTTTTCATTTTATTTTTCTTTTCTTTTTTTTTTGGTAATTCTCACCAGGGGATATTTTTTTCCATTGATTTTTTTTTTTTTTTTTTTTTGAGAGAGTGGGATGGGGAGGGAGAAAGGAGAGGGAGAAAGAGAAACATGGACATATGAGAGATACCTCCATTAGTTGATATGCAGCCAGGATCAAACCTGCAGCCCTGGTACTTGCCCTTAACCAGGAATCAAACCCGAAATGCTTTGGTGCAAGGGCAGACACTATAACCACACTGGCCAGACATGTTCATTTCTTTCTACTGCTGAGTTACTTACTCAGTGTTTTATCTTTTAAAACTATTTCTCAATATCCCTTGGTTTCAGATCTCACCCCATTAAACTTTAAGTTTCAAATCCCGTTTAAGGGTTGTATTTTATCTTCTCGAAAACAGCTTCATGTCAATATCACATTATCAAATTAATCTTTAGCACAAAAATACATAACTACTAAAGTGATATCTTCTTCAAGGTGCAGGAGTTAGGCTCTAACACAGTCTGAATTCCAAGTAACAATTGTGTTCTTCTTGATATACCAGCTTTTCCATAATTTTTAAAATCCTGCAGAAATCTTGTGTACTGTACTAGGCTCCCTGTACATGAGCAGTGCACAACTTGTCATCAATACTTGTTAATATTCTTTATCCTGTTGGGCAAGAATTTTTTTCACAGCACTGATTCTTTTTATAGCTGTAAAGACACACATGTGTATGCACATATATTAATCTTATCTCAGATGAGATACATTCTTTGGTTCCAATCATCTGAGTCAAAGGATCATGTTTGTACATCTGTGAGGGGGAAATTGCTGGAAAAATATACACTAAGCCATTTTCAGTGCTAACATTCAGGGAGTAAAAATGTGATGAAAAATTTGAAGAAATCCTTTTATTTATAAGAACCTTGTCTGCTCATAAGTTTCTGTATTGCCTGAATTTTTACTCTGAACATATTTTGTTTTGAGAATAAAAAAATCTTTTTTAAAAAACCATGTTCATTATGGAAAACTTGGGGAAAAGAAGACAGTCGAGTTAAACAAGAAAATTGGCCATAAATATTTAAAACATTTACATATGGGCACATATGTGTGGCTTGTTGACCATGGTATCCTTTTGGTCTCAGAATAGTGCCTAAGAAATAATAAGATCTAACTAATATTGAATGAATAAGTGAAAAATTATTATTAAATTTGAATTATAATGTAAATATGGTTTTGCTTATATAAATTGATATATTGTTAGCATTTTATTGCAAAAAATGCTTTTATTAATTCTATAATTTTGTAACATCATATAGTTAGATCCTGCCAATCTTTGTCTTTGATTGGGAAATTTAGTTCTCTTACATTTAAAGTAATTACTGATAAGGAAGGACTTACTACTGCCATTTTGTTAATTGTTTTCTTGATATCATAGCTTTTGTTTTTGTCCCTCATTTCCTCTTTTACAGCTTTCTTTTGTATTCAGTTGATTTTTTTTTTGTAGTCATATGTTTTGATTCTCATCTCATTTCCTTCTGTGTATATTTTGTGAACTGTGTATATTACATACAATGTCTTAAAGTTATAGAAATCTATTTTAAACTAATAACAACTTAACTTCAATTGCTTATACAAGCCCTATTTCTAGATAAATTTGAATAATAATAATTATTATCTATCTATATATATAAAAGCCTAAGTGACCCTTATGACTGAATGACAGAATGATCAGTCAACCAGTTGCTATGACATGCCCTGACCACCACGGGGCACATGCTCAACACAGGAGCTGCTCTCTGGTGGTCAGTGTGCTCCCACAGCCAACCTCCTGCAGTCCCTCTCTCCCAGCCAGCCAGCCCCGATCGCCCCGATAGGGGCTGAGCAAGATGGCCTTGATCAGCCCCAATTGCCGGCCAGTCCGAGGAACCCCACCTGTGCACGAATTCGTGCACCGGGCCTCTAGTTATAAAGATATATGAAGAAAATAAAAAAAGACTTATATCCAAAATACACAAAGGACAATAAAAAAGAAACAACCCACTTAGAAAATAGGAAAAAGTTTCTGAATAGACATCTCACTTAAGAGTCACACAGACAGCAAACAAGCATACAAAAAGATCCTCAACATTACTTTTTATTAGGGAATCTATAAATAAATAAACAAATTCCTTTCCAGCAACATCTCACCCCCCACTGAATGTTTCAAAAAAGTTTCACTCTTTTCCTTCTGTCCCAGAGGGGCTGGGGCTCCGGCAACACCTCCTCCCAACCCTGGGGCACCACATCAGAGAAGGGGGTGCAAAAGTGAGCAGAACATTACAACATGCCCTGCCGTTATGAGTGTGGCTTTAGCTGTTTGGGCATTTGTTGGTTGCTGCAGATCCTTGACTGTTTCAAGAGCCCCAACAAAGCCATTTTAGCCTGTTTATCTGATGTTTCTCTGAAGGAATAGGGGCTGGACCTTCCCAGTCTGTTTCTTATGAATTTCACCATTAGAGGCCACGTAATTTTAAAAATTAATTTCGGGTGTGGTCAAATCCCTCTAGTGTTAACTACAACAATTAAGGCTTGGCTAGAACAAGACTGTGCACAGAGACCACAAGGGGGTGCACCAAGAAAGCATAAAAGATGCGGAGACAAAAAAACATGACAGAAATGGAGGATATGGAGCTAAGAATCGCAATTTTGAGGGCTTGCCATAAATTTGTGCAGAGCCTCACGAAAACTAATGAGACCCTCGATGCTACGATAAAGAAATTAGAAAGTAAGCATACACGGACTGAAATAAAGAATATTATACCCAATAGCAGACCAGAGGAGGACAAGAATCAAACCAAAGATTCGACAAAAAACACCCAATTGGAAAAGCAAAATGAAAAAAGAATCCGAAAGTGTGAAGATAGTGTAAGGAGCCTCTGGGACAGCTTTAAGCAGACTAATATCAGAGTCATTGGAGTGCCAGAAGATGAGAGACAGCAAGATATTGAAAACCTATTTCAAGAAATAATGGCAGAAAACTTCCCCCACCTGGAGAAAGAAATGGACTTACAGGTCCAAGAAGCGCAGAGAACCCCAAACAAAAGGAATCCAAAGAGGACCACACCAAGACACATCATCATTAAAATGCCAAGAGCAAAAGACAAAGAGAAAATCTTAAAAGCAGCAAGAGAAAGAGGCTCAATTACCTGCAAGGGAATACCCATACGACTGTCAGCTGATTTCTCAACAGAAACTTTGCAGGCCAGAGGGAATGGCAAGAAATATTCAAAGTGCTGAATACCAAGAACCTACAACCAAGATTACTTTATCCAGCAAAGCTATCATTCAGAATTGAAGGTCAGATAAAGAGCTTCACAGATAAGGAAAAACTAAAGGAGTTCATCACCGCCAAACCAGTATTATATGAAATGCTGAAAGGTATCCTTTAAGAAGAGGAAGAAGAAGAAAAAGGTAAAGATACAAATTATGAACAACAAATATGTATCTATCAACAAATGAATCTAAGAATCAAGTGAATAAATAACCTGATGTACAGAATGAACTGGTGACTATAATGAATCAGGGACATAGAAAGGGAATGGACTGACTATTCTTGGGGGAAAAGGGGTGTGGGAGATGCGGGAAGTGACTGGACAAAAATCATGCACCTATGGATGAACTCAGTGGGTGGGGAGTGAGGGTGGAGGGTGGGGTGGGAGCTGGAAGGAGGGGAGTTATGGGGGGAAAAAAGAGGAACAAATGTAATAATCTGAACAATAAAGATTTAAAAAAAAAAAAAAAAGAACCAGTGGATAAACACCCCACTGCAATAAAAAAAAAAAAAATTAATTTCGCAAAATATTCGGAGCCTAAATTAGCCTCTTTTATTGTGTAGCAATTATAATAGTCATATTTATTGTGCACCTACTGTGCCAGGCACTGTTATATACACTTTACTCATTAAATAACTCATTTAGACTTTATGACCTGGGAGGTAATATTGTCCCCACTTTTTGATGAGAATGCTGGGGCACACAGAGGAATGCACTGTCTACATGGAACTAAGACACGTGGGGATGGAGCTTTAAGTCTTCAATTGGAGACATGAAGCTATTCATGGTTTCATATGACTTGGGAGGAGGTGGCTACAGTAGACTGGAAGAAGTTGGCTGCATCACACCCTAACTTTTCTTGGCTCTTTAAATGATTTAAAATGAGGTCTCAGGTCCTAGCTGGTGTGGCTCAGTGCATAGAGCATCGGCCTATGGACCAAAGGTTCCCAGGTTTGAGTCTGGTCAAGGGCACGTACCTCGATTGCAGGCTCTTCCCCGGCCCGGGCACTGGTCAGGGCCCATATAGAAGGCAACTAATCGATGTGTTTCTCTCACATTGACATTTTTCTCAGTCGTTCCCTCCCTCTTCCACTCTCTCTAAAAATCAATGGAAAAATATCCTTGAGTGAGGATTAAAAAAGAATAATAATAATAAATAAAATAAAATAGAATGTGACTGTGACAGTGGATTGGGGAAATAAGTGCCCTTTTCCTCTGAAGCAGGAAGTAACAACATGGTGTGTGATCTTGACCAGGAAGGCAAGAGAGGCCCCAACCCAGCCCTGTGGTGGGTGAACAGCCAAGGAGACGAAGTGAAGTGGAGTTTCAGAGAGCTGACAGACTTCACCTGCCGCGCAGCCAACGTCTTCACGCAGACCTGTGGCCTGCAGAAGGGAGACCGTCTCGCCTTGATTCTGCCTCGACTGCCTGAGTGGTGGCTGGTGGCCATGGGCTGCATCCGAACAGGTCAGTGACTCAGAGAGACCCGTAGAGACCTTAGGGATGTCCTGGAGCCAACTGGTCCAGGAACACTAGGTGCTTCCTCTTCCCTACATTCTTTCTCTTTACAGTCTTTCTCTTTCTCAGACTCCCTCACATATTTTACCTTTTATCCCTGACTCTCTCCCTCACCCTCACATATGCTCAAACGCAATCTCTTTCATACACACACACTCACTTTCTCTTGCACAGCCTCAGACGTTATTACTTTTTTGAAATTCATCAACTGTTAACCTTTTGCCATATTGGAGCCCCCACTGAGTTAGTAAAGGGTCAGTTGCAGACATTGTGACACCCATAAATACCATGTAAATACCCATAAACCCTGGGTCCCAGACATTTCCTTCACCATCACCAGAGCAGGCTTATCAAACAAGAAGGCTGACATTGGTACAATATGTGTTACCTGATAGCTACCCATAGCCAACAGTCCCCAATTGCCTTCATCATGTCCCTGACAGCCATTTCTTTCCTTAAGGCCAAAATCCAATTGAGGATCATGCATTGCATTTACTTGTCATGTCTTCTCCTCCTCCTTTAATCTAGAAGGGCTCTCTAGCCTTTTCTGCATGGCAATGACATTTTTGAAGAGCCTAAGCCAGTTGCTTTGCAGAAGGTGCACACAAATTGGTATTTCTGACTCTTGCTTCATGATTATATTCATCTTAAAACATCTTAGCAGGAGTGCTGGGGGGACTGTGTTGTGTCTTTGTCAGTGCATCACATGAGGGGTCTCTGCAGTTGTTTTGTCTTCCATCAGTGATACTGTTAATCTCATCAGAAGAGTTGTATTCAACTTTGTCAAGGCACCTTTTCTCTTCCTGACTAGTAAGAAGTCTGTGGTGTAACACGTATGAGACTAGTGACTATCCTGCTCCCCCACTGTCTTTCACCCCAAGGTTTGAGTATCTCCTGATGATTTTTCACTGAGTTAAATATTATTATGGTGGTTTTACATGAGGATTTTCTGTTTATATCACCCCCTCTACATTCATTAGTTAGCATTCTTCTGTAGAAATTGCCCTTTCCCATTTAATTGCTTATCTATATCTATCTATCTATCTATCTATCTATCTATCTATCTATCTAATTTAGAATCAGAATGGAACTCACGGATTTTCTTTTTAAGCACTTCTGTTGAATCACATGTTTACACAACAGTCTGTTCATGCTCTTGGTTATATATTGTCTCTCTTTTTTCCTCATAAAATAGTGGATTTATCCATCAAGTTCATGTGGAATCAAACATTAATAGCAACAGCAGAGGGAGCTTAAAAAAGCCGTGTCATCTGTAGAGTTAAGACGTGAGCTGAACCCTCTGGGATAAGTACAATTGAAGAGGAGTAGAAGTGTTATGGGTTCACTCAGCGAGATAGACCACTGACTCAGAATTTAAATTTAAGAGCCTTTATTAAGCTGGCCAGCTGACTACAGTTACAGCACCCTGCCGAAGCAGAGGCTGAACATCAGCCCAGACTACTACAGGAGTTACATTTTATTATTAAATTCTGTGGAGGCCCAGAGAAAAATGTGTCTTTCAAATTCTGGGCCCCCCAATATGGAGGAAACTCTCTTTATTTATACTTTATCCAGTCCTTTGTCTCCCAGATTTGGAATGAGATTTCTGGGCCTTCTGAGAAAGAAGGTCTTCGTGCTGGGAAGAGGCCATGAGACCATATCTCAAGGCCTGGCCTGATGTCAGTACCTTCCTATCTATGTGTTTTAGGAACAGACAGCACAGCATGACCCGTCTGGCCAAAGCGCCAGATATGCAGCCCAGCACATTCCCCACTGGTTTTATGTACATGAGTCAAATCATTGACTCTTTTGGGTCATTGTTTGGGGAGGGACCCCTGAGGACTATAAGCTTGATAGAATTCTTTGCCTAATAAAGTCAGTGGGCCTGTTTATAAGATAAGGGCCTGGAATGAGGGTCCACTGAGTAATCTCTAGAGGGTCCAAAGAGTCCTGGGCTCTCTATTTTGCCGGGGCTGTCTTAAGCCGGGTGTGATGAAGCCACATCAGGATCCCGTCGACCTTGACTGCCGTGGGAGTGGTCCTTTCCAGGCAGGAGTCAGTCCTTGGGTGGCAAATTTTGTTACCCAAACAGAGTCACCAGGTTGGAAGGGATGAACTGGATACAGGCAGATCATATCGGACGTGCTTCTGGTCTGCTTTCTGGGTAGACTGTAAAGCCTGAAAGAACTTAAGTAAACTGGTGAGATGAGTAGTTCAGGGTCTGGAAGAGTCACTAGAATCTGTAAAGGCCCCACTGGTTTTAGGGCAGTCTCCCCGGCTGCTTCGTCTGCAGCCTAGTTCCCTCTTGCTTCTGGGGAGTCCCCTTGTCTTACTTTCATAGCTGGCAGTGCCAACTGGCCCATTGTCCTTGCTCTGCTCATGTCTGTCTAACTTCCTACTATATTACCTCAAGGATCGTGGCTCTGAATTCTTTCAGGGAAAATGGGCGTTGAATTCTCTTCTGTAACTGCTTCGTGCTGAGGAGGGTCAGAAGTTTCTCTCAGAGCCAAGAGATCCTGGCTGTCTGTCAGAGGGACGATGAGGCCTGGGCATAGAAGGAGGTAGGCTTGTGACCTGACAGAGGCAAACTGTAACAAATGGTCTGGTGGGAAGGAAAGAAAACATTTTAGTTTTAATAACCTCTATTAAAATAGAGTTTTTCTCCTTAAAATTATCCCTCTGTTCATTAAAATACTAATTTATATACTGTATTCAATTTGGCCTGATTGTTTGCATAAACACAACAAGAATGGTAACCGACTACCTTTGCTGGAATTTCATGATTGAATCTTAATGTGCCCCATAAGGCCAGGAAGCCAAGCCATCTAGCTGCCATCAGGCCTGCCTGCAGTATCTGCTGAGTTAGGTGAATTCCTCACCTGCAGTGACTCTGCCCGAGCCCATTGTCCTTGCTTCAAGGCTCATCACAGTAGCCCTCCTACTCGTCGTGGCCCAGAGTGCATGGGGGTTCCATGCTCCCCTTCTACTCTGACCAACCGCAAGTGATGGTAGGGCATGGGCCTGATGCTCTAGCACCAGCTATCTTTAGGGCTACTAAGCAAGATACCAGGCTTTCTCCATGGCACTCTTATTGGTTTCAAGTCTGCAGAGCTCAGACAGGGCTCTTTAAAACATGATAAGAGAATCGAAGATGGCGGCATAGGTAAACACCGGAGACTGCTGCCGCAAACAACCACTTCAAAAATACAACTAAAAGACGGAACGGACATCACCCAGAACCACAGGAAGGCTGGCTGAGGAGAGACTCTTCAACTAGAAGCAAAGACAACAGCATTACGAGGCTCAGAAGAGGCGCAGTGTGGAAAATTTAAAGGTACCGAGGTGCTCGCGCAAAGCGGGCTGGTGGCTGAGGGCGTGGTTGTCATTTTTCGGTCGGGAGTGAGTCTCAGACTCTGAGCTCCAGATCCGGGCGAGTCTCTAGGGACCCAGACTCAAACGGGAGAAGCGGGACTGTCTGGCTACGGTCCCTCCGAGGTTTGCAGCGGTTGCTGGGACAGAGAGGCAGAGACCCTGGGGACGGACTGAGAGCAGTCATAACTGCTCCCTCCGCCTGCCCTGTTGAGCCCGCCCCGCCCAAGCCCTGCGCAGAACCATTTGCCTGATCGCCTCAGGCAAAGGCTAGATTAGCACCTCCCCAGAGGACAGAAGTTTTCCACACAGCTGATTCTCACAGCCAGTCAGCCTGGTGGTCAAATCCCTTTAGTATTAACTACAACAATTAAGGCTTAACTAGAACAAGACTGTGCACAAAGACCACAAGGGGGTGCACCAAGAAAGCATAAAAGATGCGGAGACAAAAAAACATGACAGAAATGGAGGATATAGAGCTAAAAAACGCAATTTTGAGGGCTTGCAATAATGTGCTAGAAGCTGCCAATAAACTTGATGAGAGACTCACAAAAACTAATGAGACCCTCGATGTTGTGATAAAGAACCAACTAGAAATTAAGCATACACTGACTGAAATAAAGAATATTATACAGACACCCAATAGCAGACCAGAGGAGCGCAAGAATCAAGTCAAAGATTTGAAATGCGAAGAAGCAAAAAACACCCAACCTGAAAAGCAAAATGAAAAAAGAATCCGAAAATACGAGGATAGTGTAAGGAGCCTCTGGGACAGCTTCAAGCGTACAAACATCAGAATTATTGGGGTGCCAGAAGATGAGAGACAGTAAGATATTGAAAACCTATTTGAAGAAATAATGGCAGAAAACTTCCCCCACCTGGTGAAAGAAATGGACTTACAGGTCCAAGAAGCGCAGAGAACCCCAAACAAAAGGAATCCAAAGAGGACCACACCAAGACACATTATAATTAAAATGCCAAGAGCAAAAGACAAAGAGAGAATCTTAAAAGCAGCAAGAGAAAGAGACTCAATTACCTACAAGGGAATACCCATACGACTGTCAGCTGATTTCTCAACAGAAACTTTGCAGGCCAGAAGGGAATGGCAAGAAATATTCAAAGTGCTGAATACCAAGAACCTACAACCAAGATTACTTTATCCAGCAAAGCTATCATTCAGAATTGAAGGTCAGATAAAGAGCTTCACAGATAAGGAAAAGCTAAAGGAGTTCATCACCACTAAACTAGTATTATACGAAATGCTGAAAGGTATCCTTTAAGAAGAGGAAGAAGAAAAAGGTAAAGATACAAATTATGAACAACAAATATGCATCTATCAACAAGTGAATCTAAGAATCAAGTGAATAAATAACCTGATGTACAGAATGAACTGGTGATTATAATGAATCAGGGACATAGAAAGGGAATGGACTGACTATTCTTTGGGGGGAAAGGGGAGTGGGAGATGGGGGAAGAGACTGGACAAAAATCGTGCACCTATGGATGAGGACAGTGGGTCGGGAGTGAGGGCGGAGGGTGGGGCAGGAACTGGAAGGAGGGGAGTTATGGGGGGGGGGAAGAGGAACAAATGTAATCTGAACAATAAAGATTTAATTTAAAAAAAAACACACAAAAAAACCCAAAAAAAAACACCATGATACTCCAGTCAAAGTTTCCAGTCAATAAAACCACTATTGGAAACCGGTCTTATTGAATTTATACAAAGAAATGTATTGCCATGATTTATTTAGCATTGCCTAATTTTGGAGGAATTACATAAGGAGAAAAAGCGACTGACCTACCTTAAGATCTTCTGATTTTCCTTGCCAGTCCTTTTTATGGACTCTCTAGAGTTATAACAAAACTAACTGTTGGATTTCTTTTATTAGTCCCCCCTAAGTACTTTGGCATAACTATTTACCCTCTGTTTAGGGAGGCAGAATGTAAATTATTTACTCTCTCTGGCTTACTGGCCTGTACCATTTGATTAATTTCCTTTCAACATTTCTCTTCTCCTTCTTATCACATACACAACTTTTCTAAATTTCATACTTTCAAATTAGCCTTTAAACCTTCTTTCTATGTCCTTTAAAAATGCATAACCATGCCTCAGACCTTCTACTCAGTAATTCCTTATTCCTAGAAACCTCAATCCTTGAATGATTACCATAAAGTAAATAGCCAGTATTTCTTAGATTACTAAGAGCAGGTGCTTCCTTCCCTATGTAATTTTAAGTATTGGAGGGGTTAAAGAAAACAAAACAGGGCAGGAGAAACTTGTGCTTAGTAGCAGCTTTTGGCCTTGAGTCCAGCAGATAAGTAAAAATCAACGAAACTTCTGGTCTGCTTTCCCTGCTGACGGCCGCCCTCTTTTCTGCATTAGCCATTTCCTTAGCTGCTCTCTCTCCTAGATTTTTCCTTCTTTACTCTATGCCCCAGAGGCTCAAATCCTTCTCCTCCTTTACTACTTTTGATCTCTCTGACTAGCCCCCTGTCCCCCAGCCTAAGGCTCCTTCATCTCAGCAGGCTGAGAGTCTACTACTCTATTTAGTGAATCCTACCGCCACTACCCCATCTCACACCCGCTCCGGAGCAGTTTTCGGCTCTCTTCCTCCCCAAGTCAGAGCGGATGCTGTCCCTAACAGAGACCTACTGTAAATCTATCAGGAAGGGCAGGCAAGTCGCAGGTCTCGGGACTACATGATAAAAATCCAGCAGTCCCTCTCCCTCACCCTACACAGGCCATGAGAAAATGTACTTAACCCAACAAGTCTTTGTTTAAACTTCTCTGGGTTGTAACCTTATACCTTTAAATTAACCCTAGACTTCTAAAATTTTAACCTAACACAGCAAAATTATACATCAGAGCAAAGCAATTAAAAGTTCTCTACTGTCTTCCCCTTAAAGCGGGGTTTGCCCTATCTTTAAACAAACAACAGAAAGAGATAACAAATACTCTCATGTGTACAGCCAGATGGCACAAAGTAGCTTTCACTTCACACAGACTCTAAAAGAGAGATTAACCCCTGTGGGTTCTGGGAGAAAGAAGGATTCTGGTTCTTCCAATTGTACAGGTCACTGGTAGAAAAGGGGACATAGACCATGATAGGTTGCCCTTCTGGACCCAAATCTAAAGGGCCTGCCTGCCGTAGTGGCAACATAGGAACTGCAGGACTGGCGGATGCCGCTGTGTCCTGCAGGTTCTTCCCCTCTCTTTCTCTCTCTCCATATGCTGTCCCTTGCCTAGTGTGAGGAGGGGAGAACGAAGCCGGGTCCTGGACTGGTGTTTTCGGAGGAAAGGAAACCAGCTGTGGAGGAGGCAGAGGTTCCGGGCCAGGGTCTTTAGCCACCTTCGGGCCCACGGGTTGGGGAGCATACGGGGGAGGCCTGACCCTGGGGAGTGCCTCCTCACTTGGACCCTGGAGATCAGGGGGAGTTTTGTCCTTCTGGGCTGAAGCCAAGAGGACTGTCTGTCTCTGTCCCAATTTCTTTTTCTCATTCTGACAACTCTTTAACCATCTTGGTTTTTCAGTCAAAATATCAACCCACACTTGAATATAGGGAATTTGGTCGGGGTGACCCGGCCGGCCGTAGACAATATGGTGAACCCGAAAAGCAGTGGTTAAATTGCAAGTCCCTACGTCCGGCCATCCCACCTGGAAAGTGGGCCACTCCCATTCACAGAATTTCTGCAAATCAAAAGCATTAACATCATAACCATAACCTGCAGCTCGCTCCTTGAAATCCTGAAAATTTTTCAAAAAACATTGCAGCAGGGTGCACACAGAAGCAGACGACGACCCCTGACCCATTTTGACAACAAACACCAAACAACAAATACCAGACAGACAAACACTAGACAGACAAACCCGGTGCAGCCTAGAGCCGCACAAACCAGGACCCCGGCCACCGTCGTGGCCGCGGGTCAGGACCAGGAGTACTGCTGCGTTTAGCCCTCTGTATAGGTCCTTCCGTGGGACAGCCCAATTCCTGTTTAACGACCGGTCCTTACCTCTCTCGAGAGTCCAGGTGGCTCGGTTTCCGAATTGAAAGCTTTTGGATGGACTGGAGGCCTCCTTGGTAGTTGTTCCCCACAGGGATGTGGGGTATCTCGCTGCGTGACTGGGGACAAGTGGGGGAGAGCCTCCTGCCTTAAATAGAGGGTCCCTCTCACCCCTGCTGGGGGAGAGCCTCCTGCCCTAAATAAGAGGTCCCTCTTACCCCAGCCGGGTATCTCGCTGTGGCCTCCAAATGTTATGGGTTCACTCAGCGAGACAGACCACCGACTCAGAATTTAAATTTAAGAGCCTTTATTAAGCTGGCCAGCTGACTATAGTTACAGCACCCTGCCAAAGCAGAGGCTGAATTGCAGCCCAGACTACTACAGGAGTTACATTTTATTATTAAATTCTGTGGAGGCCCAGAGAAAAATGTGTCTTTCAAATTCTGGGCCCCCCAATATGGAGGAAACTCTCTTTATTTATACTTTATCCAGTCCTTTGTCTCCCAAATTTGGAATGAGACATCTGGGCCTTCTGAGAAAGAAGGCCTGCGTGCTGGGAAGGGGCCATGAGACCATATCTCAAGGCCTGGCCTGATGTCAGTACCTTCCTATCTATGTGTTTAAGGAACAGACAGCACAGCATGACCCATCTGGCCAAAGCACCAGATATGCAGCCCAGCACAGAAGCAGAGAAAGGGAATTCCAAGAACGGGCTTAGCACATGCAAAGGCTTAGAGTCAGGAGTTGCCTATGTAAATGGCCATTTTGAAATAGAGAACAGAGGTGTGGGGAGAAAGGTGGAGAATGGGCAGCGTCTTCAGTGTTGCAATGGGGATCGAGCTGTTTTCCTGGAGAGAGGACACAGGTGTTAGTGAAGAGAGGTAAAGTTGAACATGGTGGGCAGGCAGGCTAAATGGCCATCTCAGAAGAGATCAAAGAAAATTGAGTTTATTTAAGGAAAAGGGGGTGGGGGTGGGATAGCCAAAGAAAAGGGCTGCACAGCGTTGAGCCAAGGGGCTGATGGTGCACCGAGGAGCTGCAGTTTCATCATTATGTGCAGTCACGGCTGGGAATCTCTTGTTGTCAGTGGGTTTGGGGGCTGAGCTGGTGGGTTTGGAATGGGAATGGAGTGCACGTGTCCGATCAGGGATCTTTAGGACAGTATCACTTCCTTATATGGTTTGATTCCTGGTGTCCAGCAAGCATTTGTTCTCCTATGGCGGGAAGCTTACAAATGGTTGTAAGGATTACATTGCCCTATAGTCTTCACAAGAGGAAACGTGAAGGGGGACCGTCGATGCTCTGGAAAACTTACCCAGGTAATAACACAGAAGTTCAAGGCAAGGCATCTGGTGGGGAGATTAGAATCCAATAGGTGCACACAGATACTGGAACTAATTGTTGGCGACAGCAGAGGGGAGGGAAGGTAGGAAAGTTCAAGGGACAATGTGATTAATTTGGATGTGAGGGATGAAGGAAAGAAGGGATTCCCAATGACACAGGGATGAGAGAAGGGGGTGGGAGGAGAAAAGCGGGGGCTGGGATGCAGCTATTCCTGATGTCAGAGACTCTGTCCTCCTTGCATCTGTGCTCCCAGGTCCCATGTAAACTCCTGCAAAGTAGGACCCACCTGTCCACTGGCTGCACCCATCTAGAGTAGACAGGTTAGGGCAAGCGTTTCAAGGTTCAGTGTGCGTGGGATCTCTTGGAGGTCCGGTTAAAATGCAGGTTGTGGCCATGCAGCTTGGCTCAGTGGTAACGCATTGACCTGTGAATCAGGATATCACAGTTTAATTCCAGGTCAGGGAACACTGGATCCCCAGGTTGGGGGGCGTGCAGGAGGCGGCCAATCAATGATTCTCTGTCGTCATTGATGTTTCTCTCTCCCTCTCCCTTCCTTTCTGAAATCAATATGAATATATTTTAAAAATGTTGATTCTGATTCGGTAGGTTTGGGTGTGGCCCGGTGGTGCTGACACTGCAGGTCTTTGCTTAGCAAGAGGTTAGGGGATTTCTATGCAGATAAGCCAGGCCTGAAGCCCATGGTTGTGAACGAGGAAATGAAACAGATAATTTCTTTCTCATCCCCAGGGATTATCTTCATGCCAGGGACAACCCAGCTGAAGGCCAAGGACATTCTCTACCGACTAAAGCAGTCTAATGCCCAGAGCATCGTGACCACAGATGCCCTTGCCCCGGAGGTGGACTCTGTGGCTTCTGAGTGTCCCGCTCTGAAAACCAAGCTCCTGGTGTCTGACCACAGCCGTGAGGGGTGGCTGGACTTCCGATCCCTGATTCAGTGAGTTTAGGGTCTGATGGAGGTGCTCTCTGAGGAACGGTGGGAGAAGGCCCTCCACACCCGAGCGCTGTAGACAGACAGCTGGTGGTAGGAAGCTCACCAGGCCTGGCTCCAGAAACCTCTTCCCAACTGTGTCCCTGACCTGTGTGACCCTGGGCTACTTCCTGCCCCTCTCTTAGCCAAGGTTGCTTCATCTGTAACATCAGGACATTGCACTTCTATGCTTCTCTCCCTAAAGTTTGGTCACCCCTGGGATGTTAAAGGAGGTGTAACGTCAGAGGATTACTGTGTTTCAAGCTTCTTGTAGGTGGGAATCTAAAAGATTATTCATATATAAATATAAATGAATGTATATGGATACGTTGGATAAGAGGTTATAATGGATCTTTAAGGTGAAAGTTGAGCCTGCAAGAAGAAATGAGGCTGTGACTGGCAGAGGGTTTTGGGGATAAACATCTCCCAGGGTCTGGGTGCCCTTAGAAAGTTAGGGAAATGCCGGGAGGTCAGAAAGACCCTCCACCTTCGATCCTTTACTTCTGTGAGCCTTCAGGGGCTTTTTACACAGTCGACCTGAGAAACTTCCGGGCCTGTAGAAAATTTTTATGAGTTTATTTGAGCCAAACTGACAACATACTAGTATGCTCGGGAGCAAGAACTGAAATGCTCTGGAGGAAAACCGTTTTGTAGCTTCTTTCATGCATTTGAAATTCAGGAGGGGACCCAAAAAATTACAGGAAGGTGTAGAAAGCCAATGGGGATAGGACTACAGGATAGTTAAGATTAAGTGCTCTCTTGCGGGGTACCACCCCCTTCAAGGGATATGACTTTCCGTGTTTCAAGGGCGTGTTATGCTACATGCACAGAAACAATGGACAGGCTTGCTTAAGGCAAAGATAAACCTTTCACCAGAGAAGTTATGTGTCAGGGGCCTGACTCCCCGCCATGCCCTGCCCGGTCAGGAATTTATGATCAGATCACCTGTGAGGTTAGTTCCACTGAGCCCCCTGTTCCACCCACAGCTCAAACCTTGCTGGGTTTCTTTTCTTTGTCTGTTTTATTTTTCTGAGCTAACATTGGTTTTTAATATATAAGTTGTACTGGCTTTGTTTTCTTGGAGTAACCTTTCTATTTTTAAAGTAAAATGTTATTCAACCCCAAAAGGCAAATACTTCACTGACGTCACACCTGTGTTGGACTCTAGGGTCCAGAGTTGGGCTCTCCCTCCAGGGAGCAGGCCCTCACCTTCCCCTGTTGCTACCTTTGCCTTTCTCTCTCCTCAACTCCAAGGGCCTTTCTTCTGCCCCAAACTTGTTTCCTGAGCCAGTGCAGCCCAGCTGGCTCACTTCTACTACCTCTGTGGCTTTCTAGATAAACTTCCTTTTATAATTTGAAAAACAAATGAAGCCAGAGAGTTAATAAAAACCTAAATAAATAATACTGTTTAAAAATCCCTTAAGTTGCCCAGAGTCACGATGGTACCATTTCTCAACAAGAGCCAGTGTTCCCTCCAGCCGTTGGATGATCTGTAGTTTATTTGAACAACAGAGGAAGCTTATTGGTCACGTCCAATCATAGCAGGCGCCAATCACCACAGGCCCAGGAGACTGAGTGTAGAGGCGCCCAGGAATCAATGCCCACTGAGGGACCCGCTGTTTTCCTCTGCAGACTCGAGGGTACACCAGATGTACACATATATTTCTTTCACTCTCCCTCTCCCTCGCTCTCTCTTCCCCACCCCTTATCACGAAGGTTATGGAATGAAATTCCGGTAAAGTTAGTTTGTGTGAAAAGAAGCTTAGCAGTGTGAGTAAGAGGACAGTCTATGCATCACACTGGGTTTGAATCCTGGCTCTGCCAATTGCTGGCTGTATGTCTTCAGTTTCTGAGCCCCAGTTTCCTCATCCACAAAGGGAGCATGACAAGTTGGGGATAGGCACCTCTTAGGATTGCTCTGAAGATTGAATGAGCTCTTATTTGTAAGTCATTTAGAGCATTTTCAGAAACAGGAAGTTCTATTTCAATGTTTGTTAAATTATAAAATAATTGGCGGTGTTTTCCCATTTTTTAAATGAAGAAATGTCAGTCTTCTTACCCAAGTCACCCATAAACTCTGTTTGATTCTTCAGACCTGGAGACCAGTTCTTCCTCCAGTGTTGCACAACCCCAGCTTCTGCACTGGCCAGGTACTCAGTTGGTTAGAGTGCTAAGGTTGTGGTTTTGTCCCTTGTTAGGGCACATACAAGAATCCACCAATGAAAGCATAAATAAGTGAAACAGAAAATCCATGTTTCCCTTTCTCTCTCTCTGTCTGTCTCTATCTCCATCTCTCTTCCTCTCTCTCTCTAACATCTATACAAGCAAACCAGGTTTCTGACTTTGAGCTTCATGTTGTTTCTTTTGCTGACCCTGAGGGTGGATCCAGGAGACTTGACTTCTCTCCTTTTGTGTTCAATCCCTTTGTAGATCAGCATCCCCAGATCACACCTGTATTAAGTCAAAGACCATGGACCCAATGGTCATCTTCTTTACCAGTGGCACCACCGGCTTCCCCAAGATGGCAAAACACAGCCATGGACTTGCCTTGAGACACTCCTTCCCTTCAAGGTAGGAAAGAGGGCAGCAAGTTAGACACTGAGTCACAATCTTGTGCAAGGGGTGTGTGTGTGTGTGGGGGTGTGTGTGGGGTGTGTGTGGTGTGTGTGTGTGGGTGTGTGTGTGTGCTGGGAAAGGTGCTCTAAGTAGAACCGAGTCCATCCTGCTTCTCCCTTCTGCTCTCTCTGGTTCAGACCACTGAGGGTCTCCGAGGCGAAGGTCTGGACTTCTAAGTGTGTGTTCACAGAAGCCTCCCAATGACAAGGGGGTCCTGCCTGAGCACCTTCACAGGTGTGGAGGGAACGTGGGTGCAGGCAGCAGGCATTCTGCAAGCTGCGCAAATGACAAGCCATGTGTCGTTGTCACTGGGTCCAGGTTTGCTGGGAGGAGGACAGAAAGTTCTAGCTATGTGAACTGTACAGATACAGAGGTGGAGTTTCCCAGTCATGAACCATTAGGGGGAAGTAATACCTGGAACCAAGCCACTGCCTTTAACCTAAAATAAATAATTGTAGAGGCTGAAGACATAGCCTTGCGTTAACCATGTCATCAATATTAAACCAAACATCGTTTCCCTCCTACTTCCTCCTCCCCAACTAGTAATATTCAGACCAGACCAAGTTCTGTGGGGAAGTATGGGCCTTGGTTGGCCAGTCTGTAAGGAGGATTCTCCAAAAGGTCGGGAGCCTCTGGGGGGACCTTGCCAAAGATGGCAGCCCTTACCTTGACTTTTCCAAACAAGTCTGATCCCCTGGGTGTTTTGCTGGAATCTCTATGTTTAGTCTTTAAGACCCGACCTTGAAGAAGCAGGTGCTTTCTCAAGGATATTTACCCTGCTGTTTGTATCTAGAGGTTAAATTTAGTTCAAGCTGTTGTTACAATAAAAGGCTAACAGGGCAAGAATTTGGGGCTCTTTTGGTTCCTAAAGCTAAACAAGCCCCTTAGCCTTCTCTTTCACAGAAACGTGTGTCAAACTAATCTGTTCGTCCGTCTCTTCGGGTCTTCTGGTCAGCCCCAGCAAAGTTCTATGTATTTTGTACCTTATTAAGCAGAGTAGGGGGCAGAGAAGATGTCTTGTGGGCACTGGGTATCTGTGCTAATGTTATCACTTCATCAACAAAACCCTGGAGGAATGGGGGTGGGAAGAACGGGAGAGTATTCTGAGTAGTCAGAATAACATTAGCAAAGGTGCAAAGATATAAAAGGTAGCATTCATTGCCCAGCCAGCATGGCTCAGTGACTGAGCATCCACCTATGAACCAGAAGGTCATGGCTCAACACCAGGTCAGGGCACGTGACGAGGTTGAGGGATCCATCCTAGGTGTGGAGCATGCAGGAGGCAGTCAATCAGTGATTCTCTTCACCATTGATGTTTCTATCTGTCTTTCCCTGGCCCTTCCTTTCTGAAATCAATAAAAAAAATATTTTTAAAAGTAGCACTCATAGAGACTTGAGAGGAACTGCTGCCCAGCATGTCAGGGAGGCACAGATGGGAGGAGCTGAGAAAGTGAATGGGGCCCAGAGCACACGGGGTCGTGGGGACTTTGGTGCAGAGATTGAGCTTATTGGGAAAACACTGGACGGTATTGAAAGGTTGTTAACAAGGGAGAGACCTAATCCAATTTGTATTTTGAAAAGATCACTGTGGCTGCAGGGTGCAGATTGGCTTGGAAAAAGAATAGATTTCGAAAGACCTGTTAGAGGGTCTTAGAATAATTTAGGGGCAAGATGGTGGTGGCTTGGACAAGGTGCCGGGGACACGAAGGAAGTTAAGAAGGCTGAGATTTTAGGAGCCAGAATGGGAGGGTGTGCTGGCTAGATGTGGGAGGTAAGAGGGGCTGGAGAGTCAAGGTGGACTCCCAGGTTTGGAGCTTGGACAGTAATGACAGTCACTGAAACACAGAGAGCCCTGGAGAAGAATGAGTCCTGGGAGGCAGGAGAGATTAGGATGCTCTGGGTGTGAGATGCCCGAGAGACGTCCCAGAAGAGATGCTCCGTGGGCAGTTGGGTCTGAAGCTCAGAACAGAGGTCCCCGGCTTGTAATTTCCTGTGGGTGTGCCACAGCCCTCAGAGAGATGGGAACAGGGAGTGTGAATGGCTCTCCAGGCCCCTCCCTACTAATAGATGAGCTCTTCAAAGCCATAGCTCCTCATGGGTGAGTTGAGTTTTTCTCAAGGTGTTACACACACAGAGGTCCCTCAGAAGCAGTAAGTGTAGGGTGTCAAAATGCTTCAGACCTAGCTGAGTAGCCCCTGGATTCAATTTTCTGTCTCTCCATCTACCAGCTGTTTCTATTGTGTGTGTGCGTGTGTGTTTTTTTTAAAAAATAAATCTTTATTGTTCAAAGTATGACATATGTTCCCCTTTTACGCCATTCCCTCCTTCAAGCCCACCCCACCTACTGTTTGTTTCTTATTTATTAGTTAATCCTCAGAAGAGGATATTTGTTTTTCATTGATTTTTAGAGAGTGTGGGAGGGGGAGAGACAGAAAGAGAGAAACATTGATGTAAGAGAGACACATCAATTTATTGCCTCCCACAGGCACCACAGCCAGGGCTGCCTGCAGATGAGGCACATGCCCTTGACCAGAATCAAACCCAAGACCCTTCAGTCCATGGGCCAACGTTCTAAACACTGAGTCAAACAGGCTCGGGATGTTTCTGTTATGTTTTGATGCTGTTCTCAGAAAGGCCCCTCCCTTATTATCCGCGATGGCTGCCAGCATTGCCCAAACCTACCAATAACAGATGTGAATCCAGAAAAAGAGCCACAGACTTCATCCCAGTATTCCCAGCCTTAAGGATCATTCTGATTGGCCAGTTGAAGTGGCATGTGACTAGGAAATCTGATTGGCGTGCCTTTGGGACTGGGGTGGGAGTGAGTCTGGAGCCCCACACAAACCACATGACTTGAGAGTGAGAGGGGTGGCTCGCTGTCTGAGAACCAGATTCCTGAGCCCCAGGTCACATCCTCCTGTGGTTACAAAGCTGAGGCCACTGTATTTTGGAGTCAGCAGGGAAGTACTGCAGCTGAAGGCCTCTGATGTCCTGTGGTGCCTGTCAGATCCAGGCTGGATTATGGCTGCTGTGGAGACCATGATTGAACCATGGACAGCAGGGTCTACAGTCTTCATCCACCATCTGTCCCAGTTTGACCCTAAGGTCATTGTGGAGGTAAGAGGACTAATCTCTGAGTGTGAACAAAGTCCTGGAGAAACTCATGCTTCAGGTGAAAAAGCTGGCCCCTGCTGAGAAGAGTGTGTGTAACAAAGAAGCCCATTAGGGTGATAGAACCTGGGCTCTGGGTGTCTCAAATGTGAGGCTCTGAATCAGTCAGTGAATCTCCCAGAATACACATTTTGAGAAATTAAAGCAACCAGAACAATCTCAGGTCTCCTGGGTCCTCCAGGGCCAGGTAGCTGGTGTGTGTGTGTGAATTTATTGAAGTGTTTAAAACCAGAGCCCTTAGAATAGGATGGTTCTAGCAGCTAAAATCTAGCTCCTTTTCACACCTTTAACATTTGTTAGTGGTAACCTTACCTCTCTGAGCTCAGTCTCCTCACCTGTAAGATGGGAGTTTTAATAATCACTACCTCATAAAATTGTTGGCCATATTGAGATGATACCGGCAAAGTGTGTAAAGTGGTAGCCCTGAGGCCTGCACCTGAAAACACTCAGGGACTGGTAGCAGTTGCTGTTACTGTTATGAGCACATCATGGTGACGATTGAAGTTGCCTCCATAAACCCTTTCAAATGCCTTCCCTGCTCCTGAACATGCTGTTTGTGTCCCCACTCACTGCACCCTTGCTTTCCTTCCGCAGACCTGCCTCCCCGCCACTCAAGTCCAAGCCCATCCCCTCACCACTGTGGGGCCAGTTCTTCTCCAGGCCCTTCCATTGGAGCCCCTCACTGCTCATCTTTAATCCATTATACCCTTTCTTCTGTGTTATCAGTCTCTCACTTCTCATCAACTCTAGTCCCTCAGTCCATAAACACATGCATGTTCAATATATAGATACTGGAGGAATTAAATGAATAAATGGGCTGTCTTAGAAGGGAGAGCAGAAAAAAATGGTAATAATTGGCCAGTATTTTGTTGTTCTTTTTGGCCAGTATTTTTCATCTTAACTATAAATATAAATTTTTTCTCTGTTCACTTTGTAGACACTCTTTAAATACCCCATCACCCAGTGCATTGCTGCGCCCTCTGTATTTCGAATGATTCTGCAGGAGAATTTTGGCAGGTATGTAGACGTGGCCTGTTGTGTTCACAATCTTTGGGTAGGATTTTAAGGATTCTATTTCACTGTGGTCTTGTTGTTGTTGGGGAACAGGCTCTTCCACGGGGTTGGGAGGAAAGAATTGTAAGGATTGATGTGCAGTGTGGTGTATTTGTTAGGTAACATCAATAGAGTTCTCCTCCCGGCTTCCCAATGCCCCATCTCTCTGGGCCCTGCCCTGGAAAAAGTCCAGTCTCCTCTTCAACAGCCAACGCAAAGGCCAATGCCCGGAGTTTCTGCTTCATGATCCTTTGGGTCTGGAAGTCTCTCCCCCGGCCCAGGTGGCCTCCAGACCTGCATGGTCCTTTGCTCCTGGGCGAGCGGGGAGAGGGCCAAATTGGGCCAGTGGGGTCCCAGGCAAGAGAGAGAGACAGCATTACCGCCTGGGTCTCAGCCAGGAGCTTTGTCAAAACAACCCACTAACTTCCCAAGATTCCAGGGGCACGCACTGGGCCCACCCCTGGCCAATGATCTTTTCCCAGGTTAGACTGACAGCCTCTGTGGTCCCACACCTCCCCCTGCGCCATTTTGACTTCACTGGGCAGTTCCTGACCTGCCCATCTCCCTCCCACACACAATCCCAACCCAGAGGGAAGGGAGGGTGTTAATCCCCTTGGGGGGACTGTGCTGCCATTTCTTGGGTGTGAAACTGGAGCTTCCTGGTGAAGCAAACAGGCCTCTGCTTCCAGCTGCCTGTGCTCAACACTGTCAGCCTGTCCCCTGGCTCTGTTTCTTTCAATCACCAGCCAAGAATGGTAACAGTCTGACTGTTCTAACTCTGGTTCTTTGAGGACATGAGAGCTAGTGTGTGTGTGTGTGAGTGTGTGGTGTGTGAGTGTGTGTGTGTGTCTGAGTGTGTGTGTGTGTGTGTGTGAGAGTGTGTGTGTGAGAGTGTGTGTGTGAGTGTGTGTGTGTGTGTGTGAGTGTGTGTGTGTGTGTGTGAGAGTGTGTGTGTGTGTGTGAGTGTGTGAGAGTGTGTGAGAGTGTGTGTGTGTGAGTGTGTGTGTGTGTGTGAGTGTGTGTGTGTGTGTGTGAGTGTGTGAGAGTGTGTGTGTGTGAGAGTGTGTGTGTTTGTGTGTGTGTGTGTGTGAGTGTGTGTGTGAGTGTGTGTGTGTGAGTGTGTGTGTGTGAGTGTGTGTGTGTGTGTGTGTGTGAGTGTGTGAGAGTGTGTGTGTGTGAGAGTGTGTGTGTGTGAGTGTGTGTGTGTGTGAGTGTGTGTGTGTGTGAGAGTGTGTGTGTGTGAGTGTGTGTGTGTGTGAGAGTGTGTGTGTGAGAGTGTGTGTGTGTGAGTGTGTGTGTGTGTGTGAGTGTGTGTGAGTGTGTGTGTGTGAGTGTGTGTGTGTGAGTGTGTGTGTGAGTGTGTGTGTGTGTGAGTGTGTGTGTGTGAGTGTGTGTGTGTGAGTGTGTGTGTGTGAGTGTGTGTGTGAGTGTGTGTGTTTGTGTGTGTGTGTGTTTGTGTGTGTGTGTGTGTGAGAGTGTGTGTGTGTGAGTGTGTGTGTGTGTGTGTGTGTGAAATGCTGGTGGCGATAATTACCAGCCAGTTTAATTAGTTTATTAAGCAGGACTCAGATCCAAATGAAACAGTGAGCCTTGCATCATTGTGAGTTTTTTCTTTTTAAAACTTTTTTATTGTGAAATAACAAACATAAGACATAAATTTGATTAAGAAATTGTTGAAAATTAAACCAATATGTAACCACTCATTCAAGTCACAATAAGAGAACATTGTCAATCCCCAGTGACCTACTCAGACCTCTCCAACTCCTTAAAGGAACTCACTGTCTTGACTTTTATGGTGTTCTATCATTTGTGTTTTTTTTCTACCGCCCCCTCCCCCTTGTAGTTTACCTCCTAAGGAAATATTAGTCTCTTTTACTTGCTTGTGAGCTTTGTAATCATATTATTCCTCTAATGTCTGGCTTCTTTTTACAACATTATATTTCTAAGATGTGCCCATGTTGCATCATATTGCTGTAGCTAACGTTTATTGCTGTATAACATCCCATTTTATAAAAAGTCGACATTTTTATCAATCTGCTCTACCACTAATGGACATCTGGGTGGTTTGCATTTGAGGGCTGCTGATGACTAACACTGTTCTTGCACACTCACCCTGTGCACATCAGCACTCATTTGTGTGGGGTCTTTCTAGGAGAAATTGCTGAGTCACAGTGACACCGCATCCTACCACCTATTTTCCAAAGTATCCCATCGTCCTGTGCGCCCACCAGCAGGGAGGCAGGATTCCCTTGTTCCACATCTTTGGCAACATTTGTTCTTGTCAGAGTCTTTAATTTTTACCAATCTGATGGATGTAGTGTTATTTTGCTATAGTTTTATTTTGTATTTCCCCATGTTTATAGATTAATTTTGAGCTAAACTGCAATCTTGTCTTTGAACCTAATGGGCACTTATGCATATTTTAGAGACTCTAAAATGCAAATGGCTGCTTCAAAAATCAGACCGAATAACTTTTAGGCGCAGAGTTAAAATGTCAAGGAGTTGAACAAGTACCCTTACGAAACTAACTCTGAAATACAACTTGCATTTATTCATGAAACCTCCATCCCAGCATGCCCTTGGAGTCTGCCTCGATCTGTATTTCAAAGCTCATATGACAGCCACTCTTTGCAACATTCCTCAGATGACGAACTTGGTCCAAACCCAGTAAAAATCCAATCAGGGCATCACTGACTCCACTGCAGCCTCTGCTAATTTTACCTACTTTGGAGAAAGCTCCAGACGAGAGAGGAAGACACCCCTAATGAAACCAGCCTCCTATCCACCACTCCTGAGTCTGCGTCCCAGGAGAGGTGTTGGGGGGGCGGGGGGAGTGGTTTTGGGCGGGGCTGGGGAGGGGAGCCAGAGGTCTGCTACTTCCCTCATCACCAAGAACTGGTCCGGCTCAGCCTGCTGATGCTCAGACCTTAGTCACTTCTCATTTCCTTCAGGGAGTCCATTATGAGTGTGTGATTGTTTTTGTATTATTTCTGGAATTTCCCTGAGGAAAATGGAGGAGGAATAATGTACAGCATACGGCGTGCCTAGTACAGGATATACCTGCTACACGCTCACAGCAGACTTTTCTGTTGTCTCCAAAATTCCTTCTTAAAGGGCTGCTACCTGTGACCCCTGTCCTGTTTCCAACACTCAGCCCAAACTTTCTTGGTGACCTGAGCAATTGATTGACAATCCCTAACTTGCATTCTTCCCTCGGGAACTCAAAAGCCTGTCAGTTCACATAACCCATCTCCCCCAAGGCAGGAAATGCAGTCCAATAACCCCCAGCGTGTCCCCAGAGTCCTAGCCTTTACCCCCTCATGGTTTATAAAACATCACTCTTTCCACATAGAAGCTTCCCTCAGACCAGGTCTCGATGTCCTAATTAGTTGGATCCCTAACTGAATACATAGCCTTATCATGACCACCACCACCCCCTGAAGAACAGTTCATAGGGCCTGACAGACAGGAAGTGAATGATGTCCACCCGGGAGGGAGGTCAGAAAGTGAGGAAGCAGAAAGGTGGATGGGCTCCTAACTCCTGGGCTGGGTAGGAGCGTCCAGGGCCTGCTCTGAAGCTCTGTGGACACCTTGTCTCCCCCAAGCCTCAGGTTCCCCACTCTGGAGCATTGCTCTACTGGCGGGGAGGCCATGCTGCCCGAGGAGCAAGAGAAGTGGAGACAACGTACGGGCCTTCTGCTCCAACAGATCTACGGACAGTCAGAAACGGTAGGTGGATGGGCCCCTCTGGGCCACCCAGCCCAGCAGAGGAGCTGAATCTGCCAGAGCCTGTGCACCGGCCCCACTGTGCTCACAGCCAGCAGAGGGCGGCTCCGGAATTCTAGGCTGATTGGGCCCCAAATCAGTTTGCAGAGAGACGATTCACACACAATCTTTGACTCGTCAAGACCTCAGTGTGCTGACAACTATTGGACAAAACCTTCCAAAGGGGTCTGAGGACAGGGGCTGCATCCCTGGGATCAGGGGAGCCAGGAGGAGCAATGGCAATGGAGGTACCTCCTGCCTGAGAGTGCTGCCCACGTCAGCCTCCCTCCCTAGAGCAGCAGCCACAGGGTCAGGCAGGAGGTGGCCCTGGAAGCTCAACCCTGGGTGTGTATGAGGGCAGCACACACGTTTGATTGTGGGGTAGGAGCAGGAGGGGAGGAGGGAGCAGAGGCATCACACACAAACACACACACACACACACACACACACACACACACACACACACTGTCACCCCCAAGGCGATCACTGAGCATGCAGTGGGCAGGCCGTGCAGTCTGCTGTGCTGGCATCTTCAACGCCCTGATGCTGACACAGCCACTCTCCCCGCCTCCCACTATCCCCTCAGCTCACAGAGTCACCCCCTCTCAGGACCTGTAGGGCAGGCTCTTTTGGTCCTAATTCACTTATTTGTCTGATGGTGTGTTGTTTTTTGCAAAAGAAAATGTTTTAGTCAGTTAAGTGGTCTGCTTCCAGGCCTGAGAAATGTGAGGGCTCGAGGCCTGACCTTGCATGGCTGCCAGTTCACTTTTGGACAAGGAGAAGCACACTCTACACCCATAACCCCAGTCCCTTGGCATCGACTGCTTGAAGCCACAGAATACTCCCTCCTCGCTGCCCGGAGCCTCGTTTCCCAAAGCACTTGCAACCCGCTCGCTCACCTGTGGGCGATTCCGGGTCCTGAAGTGTGAGCAGCAGCTTGGAGAGGGAGGCCTTCCTCTCCCAGGAGCTCAGGTGTCAGTTCCTCTGAGCATCGCCCATGGCAGCTTCACACCCATAGGCATAGGTGGGACCCGCCAGAAGTTGGGCTTCCCAGTGTCCAAAATGGGAACAGAATGCTGACCCTGCGGGTGGTGGTGAGGGGAGGGGAAGGGGTGTGCTGGCCCCCGGGCTGTGCCCAGCCTGCACTTCCCCCAGGGCCGGCCTGCTGTCCTCACTGATGTGGGAGTCGTGCGCCAGGTGTCAGAGGTGCAGAGCCAAAGGGGCCGTCTCCATGCTCAGACGCTTGTTTTCTATGGAGGGAAACACCCACAAAAGTCAGTATAATGCCCTGTTGGCGACAACAGAAATGGGGGGAAATACCACCGAAGGAGGATCGCCCAGGCCTTCTCCTAGGGCCTGAGTCTGGCTGGTTTCACTGAGGAGCCAGGTGAGCTCATGGTGCGGCCAGTGCAGCTTCCCGCCCCCCAGGCTCTGAGAGGGGGTGCCGGCCCGGCCCCTCTGACAGAGGAGACCCAGGGCATCCCCTCATCTTCTGACTGTGAAGGCTTTGCTCTAGGACAGATGGTAGCTTCAGAGAACCAGGAAGGAGGCAGAGGTCACCAGGAGGGCAATGGGGTGGGAGTGGTGGCAGAGGAGCGACCTAAGTGATTCTAGCGCAGCCCCGAGGGCAGATGGGGCAGGGATCTTGTCAGCTTCAGTCTTGAGTAAGTGTTGGTCAAATGGACACAAGCCTGGCGTGCAGTGGGCACTCCCCCACCCACAACCCGCCCACAGCCCTGAGCTCAGGCCTTGGCTCCTTTCTTGGCCTCCCCCATGGGACCCTGTGGCCCAGGATGCAGAGCTCCCAGCTCCCCACAGGCTCTATGAGCAGTGACCCGTGACCCCTGCAAGCAGGTGTGCTGTGTATGGTTCTTGCTGCTCTGTGATCTGCCTGGACCCTTTGACCACTGGTATTCTCTTCCTTTTGTGCACAGGGTTTGACTTGCGCCACTCCCCGGGGATCACAGGTCAAGCCTGGTTCCATGGGGAAAGCCGTTCCACCCTTCGACATTCAGGTTTGGTGCTAAAGGCGGGGCCAGGGAGCACTGAGGGCTCAGCTGGGAACAGACCCCGTGTGACACCAGGTGGCAGAAGCAGCCGTGTCCCCTGCCCGAGGTGTCCTTCCTCCTCTCCTCCTAGTTCCCTCTGATTTCCTGGGAGGTTTCAGTACTGTGGGCCCCAGTGCAGCTCACAGTGCCAGCCGAGGCCGCACACACAGCCGTGGCACACGGGACCTGGGGAGCGCTGGCAGCTCTGTCCACCCGCCAGGGCTTTTAGCTTGTCCTGACCCTGTTTTGTAGCTTGAAGACACATGCAATGTCCACGTACCAGGAAACAAACACACCCATGACTTGCTGATTTCAAAGACTTGACAGCTTCATTCTGTTTCTGCCAGGGACCTCCCCATGGTCCCCCCTGGTGTCACACGCATAAGCCAGGCAGAGCTTGGGTGGGCAGGATGCTGGGAGCCCTGCAGGGGGACTCACAGACCTCTTGCTCCAGATCATCGACGACGAGGGCAACATCCTGCCGCCCAACACTGAGGGCAACCTTGGCATCAGGATCAAGCCCACCAAGCCCATCGGCCTGTTCATGTTGTATGAGGTGAGGGCGCCCCGCCTGCCACTCCCTGTCCCTGGCACCCCTGCAGCGAGAAGGGAGGGGACTCAACTCTGCATCCTGAGACTCCTCCCATCTCCGTTATGTGATCCAGTTCAGTGAAGCCAGGTCCAGTTCCTGCAAAGCTCACAGCCTTTCCTGTCCTAACCCATGTGGTACTGATGGGGTAGGGAAGACTGGCTTCATAATCATCGAACCTGGGGGCTGATGATTAAGAAGGCAGGCTTCAGTTGGGTTCACATGCTACCATCCAGTTTACCGACAGGGTGTGAACAAACCTAGTAACTGTCCTGAGCCTCCTGGGGCCTCTCCTCCCCCACTTCTCAGAGAAACCACCTGCAGACCGTAGGAGCCATGTGTTTCCCCATGTCAAATAAACGGCAGATCTAAGATTCAAACCCATGTCTTTCAGCCCCAAAGCCTAATGGGAAATCCAGGGATTACAGAACCTGTGATGGGCTCTAAGGAAACTGCCCAGATAACCCCTAGCCCTCCCAGGGTAGTAGAGGCCACTAAGAGGAAATTCTCAGCTTCCAAAATGGGCCATGGAAGGGTGGGCACACCTGAAACTGATCTCAGATTCCACCTCCTTTCTCCCAAAGAACAGCCATCAGAGGGTCTCTCTCTTGGAGTCACTGTTGTTATCACTCTGGCCCCCAGGGGGCATTGCTCCTCATACTACCAACCAACAGTAAAAAATACTGGTTAAACCATTCATCAAATTTGTTTATCTTTTCAAAGAACCAGCTTTTGGTTTCATTGATTTGTTGTATAATTTTTTTAGTCTCTATGTTATTTATTTCTGTGCTAATCTTTATTATTTCCCTCCTACTTACTCTGGGCTTTTCTTGTTGTTCTCTTTCTAGTTCTTTAAGTTTAAGGGTTGAATAGTTTATTGTTAATTTTTCTTGTTTTTTGAGGTATGCCTGCAGTGCTAGGAACTTCCCTCTCAGGACTGCTTTTGCTGTGTCCCATAGATTTTGGGTTGTTGTATGTTCATTTTCATTTGTTTCCAGTAAGTTTTTAAAATTTATTTCTTGACTAGAGGCACAGTGCACAAAATTCATGCTCAGAGGCATCCCCTCAGCCCAGCCTGCACCCTCTCCAATCCGGGACCCCCCAGGGAATGTCCAACTGCAGGTTTAGGCCCAATCCTGCAGTCAGACATTCCTCTCACAATCCTGGACCGCTGACTCCTAATCGCTCACATGCCTGCCTGCCTGGTCACCCCTAACTACCCCCTCCTGCCAGCCTCATCACTCCTCACTGCCTCTGCGTGCCAGCCTGATCACCCCTAACTGCCCCCCGCTGCTGGCCAGGTCACCCCCAACTGCCCTCTCCCTGCCAACCTGGTCGCTCCTAACTGTACCCCCCCCCCCCCCACCAGCCTGGTCACCACTTACTGCATGCTCTGCCAGCCCGATCGCCCCCAACTGCCCCCCTCTGCCAGCCTGGTTGCCCCTAACTGCCCCCCTGCCAGGCTAATCACCCCCAACTGTCTCCCCTGCTGGCCAGGTTGCCCCCAACTGTACCCCCTGCTGGCATGGTTGCCCCCAACTGCCCCCTCTGCTGGCCTGGTCGCCTCATGAGCCTGCTGTTGAGTAGTTTGGTCATGCCTCACTAATCCCCCTGCAAGTCTGGTCACCCCACGCACACTGCTTTTTCAGTCATTTGGTCGTCCCTCACTAACCCCCCTGCCGGCCTGGTCGTAGGCAGCCATCTTGTGAGGGTGTGAGGGTTAATTTATATATTACCTCTTTATTATATAGGATTTCGTTGGTAACCCATTCTTTGTTTAATAACATGATATTTAGCCTTCCCGTGTTTGAATGTTGTTGGGGGGTTTTGACTGTAGTTGATTTTTAATTTCATTCCACTGTGATCTGATAAGTTGCTTGATATGATTTCTATCTTCTTGAAGTTGTAGAGACTTGTTTTTTGTCCTAACATCTGGTCTATCATTGTGAATGATCCATTTGCACTTGAGTAGAATGTATATTCTGCTGCTTTGGGGTGAAATGCTCTATTATTGTCAGTTAAAATAATCTGATCCAGTGTGTCCTTTAGAGTCACTGTTTCCTTACTAATATTTTATCTGGAAGATCTATCCCGTGAAGTCAGCAGGGTGTTAAAGTCCCCTGCTATGACTGCATTATTGTCAATCTCTCCATTAAAGTCCTCTAGCAGTTTTTAAATATATTTAGGTGCTCCTATATTGGGTGCATATATGTTTACCAGGGTTCTATCCTCTTGTTGGATTCATCCCTTTAGTATTGTGTAGTGATCTTTGTTGTCTTTTGTGATGGCCTTCATTTTGAAGTCTATTTTGTCAGATATGAGTATTGCTACTCCAGCTTTTTTTCCATTTCCATTTGCATGGAAAACTTTTTTTTCCATTCCTTCACTCTCATCCTGTGTATGTCTTTTGTTCTGAGCTGGGTCTCTCATAGACAGTATATAGTTGGCTCATGTATTTGTATCCATTCAGTTATCCTATGCCTTCTGATTGGACCATTTAATCCATTTACATTTAGGGTTATTATTGATAGGTACTTATTTACTGCCATTTTAATTCTGTATGTGTAGGTTTCTCTCTGTTTCTCCTTCTCATTACAGCAGTGCCTGTAGCATTTTTTATAATGCTGGCTTGGTGGTTATGTATTCCTTTGGCTTTTTTTTTTTTTTTTTTGTCCAGGAAGCTCTTTATTTGACCGTCTTTATTGAATGATAGCCTTGCTGGGTATAGTGATCTTGGTCTCAGATCCTTGCTTCCCATTACCTTGAGTACTTCATGCTATTCCCTTCTGGCCTATAGAGATTTTGATGAGAAGTCAAGTGTCAGCTTTATGGAAACTCCTTTGTAGGTAACAGTTTTCTTTTCTCTTGCTGCCTTTAAGATTCTCTCTTGGTTTTTAATTTTTGGCATTTTAATTATGATGTGTTGGGGCATGGACCTGTTTGGATTCTTCTTGCTTGGGGTTCTCTGTGCCTCCTGAACTTGTGTGACTTTTTTCTCCACCAGGTTAGATATGTTTTCTGCCATTATTTCATCAAACATTGACCAGCTGGTTCCTCTACGCTCCTACTAGGGACTAAGCCCACAACCTGGACATGTGCCCTGACCAGGAAGTGAACTGGCAACCTTTTGGTACATGGGATGACGCTCAACCAATGGAGCCACATTTGCCAGGGCCACAAGCTTTCTTTGAGGATGAGATGAGATAGCACTTGGGGAAGAAAATTCATTTAACAAATGTTTATTGACACCTTTTATCTATTCAGCTACTGTGTTATATTAACAGCAATTGTCAGTGTATTTTGTACATTAATTGACCAGTAGCATGCATTGAGTGTTTGCATGTAGAGTAAATAGACTCAGAGAGATTACAAAAGTTGCACAGGTGCCTGGTGGCGTGAGAAGCAGGATTCAAACGCAGATCTGAGCCCCAGGTTGCAGCTAAACATCTCTAACCTCACTGCCTTCAATAAGAGCGATGTTATCTTTGCAGAATGACCCAGTGAAGACAGCCAAAGTGGAGTGTGGGGACTTTTACAACACTGGGGACAAAGCAACTATTGACGAAGAGGGCTACATCTGGTTCCTGGGGAGGGACGATGACATCATCAACGCCTCTGGGTAGGTGTGGCTGACCTGGGGCCTGGCAGCTCTAGCTTGCTTCACATTTCCTCCATGCACTGGGGATGGACCCTCAGCCTATTCCTGATGCAGCCATGTCTACAGGGCCCTGGCCGGGGGTATCTGTGCATCTCTCCCAACATCAAAATAAAGGTCCAGAAGGCCTGGAAGTGCAACCACAGTAGATACTGTGCAATTTAAAGAGGGGATATAGGACTGGGAAGGGAGACTTATTTGAGCCCCTATTTGTCCCCATTGGTTGGGGGAAAATATTCTCTGTGTTCCTCTAATTAATGGGACACATGTCACAGAACAACAACAATAGCAGCTAAGCTTGTGGAGTACTTACTGTGCGAAAGTACACTCCTCTGTGCTTTGCTTAACCCAGTAGATGCCATTATTGTGCCTATTTTACAGACGAGGACACTGAGTCATTGACTAGTGAACTAAGTTGCTGAAAGTTTCCATGGTACTGGAGGGTGAAGCCCAGATTTGAACCGAGGTAGTGTGGCTCCCGATCTGTTGTCCCTCGTGCCTAGGTGATGTAGGGAGGAAAAGTGACACAAGTAACACCTTCCTTTGGATGCATCAGGGCAATTAAGTCGGTTTTACTTTTTAAATTTCTAAATGAGATGCTGATGTAGTGGGACAGAATTTCCCTAAACATTTAAGTCAAAGTTTGAGGCTCCCAAGAGTACAGTAAGAGTCCTGCTGGGAAGCTCCTGGTGCCACGCCCACAGCCCTGGAGGACAGCCTTCCACCCCCACCCGCCCTTCAGAGGCAGTGAGGGGAGACCTGGGAGCATCTGAGCCTGGAACGCCCAGGTCTTCACATCCTGGTCCCACTGCAGCGCCTTTTCACAGGCCTCTCGCTCTCGTGAAGGTTGCCCTCTGTGCCCAGGGGAGCTGTGACTCCCACACATGGGATTGGAGGGCCTGGGTCACTGCAGCCCTGGCATCTGCTCAGACCCAGAGCAGGAACCCTTGGTCCCGCAGGTACCGCATTGGGCCGGCAGAGGTGGAGAACGCCCTGGCTGAGCATCCAGCGGTGGCTGAGTCAGCTGTGGTGAGCAGCCCGGACCCGATCCGAGGGCAGGTGAGGAGCAGGACAGGAGGTCTTGGGGTCTGCCTGTGGGCACTGGAAGGCTGGTGCAGGGGAACCTTCCAGAGCAGTTGGTGTGCGCGGCACACTTACACCGTGTGGGCAGCAGGAGGCACTGTGGCATCATCCGTGACATCCTGACTAGATACTGGGTGAGCTGGCTCATTTAACCCTCACCACAACCTATTGAGTTAGAGACTCTTCCTTATTATACCCTTTTAATAGACAAAGAGACAGCATACAGAAGTTAAATAACTTGCCCGGGTTGCACTGTGGTGGAGCCAGGATGGAAATCTGAGCACTCTGTTTCCAATGCATTCATTGGATTTATTGAGCACCTACTATGTACAAGGCCTGTGCAATTAAATGGGGACATAAATAACAATATAAAAGCAATAAGTTCAGCCCAGCCTGTGTGGCTCAGTGGTTGAGTGTCAACTTAGGAACCATGTTTGATTCCCAGTCAGGACACATGCCAGGTCTTGGGCTAGATCCCCAGTAGGGGGCGTGCAGAAGGCAGCAGACTGACTATTCTCTTTCATCATTGATGTTCCTATCTCCCCCCTCCTTTCCTCTCTGAAATCAATAAAAACATATTTTAAAAATAAGAATCAACAACTACTTAAAAAATAAAAACAGTAAGATCAATAAGTTACCAACAATTATTAAAAGCCCACAAGGTTCCAGGCACAGAACTGTACATACATTAGTGGTAAAAATGATAATGAAAACAATGATGCTGGGGAGAATAATAAAGTTACACTGGGTGCATGTTTTGTGTGCATCATCTCATGGAATCTGAACATAAGGCCACCATGTTCAGCTCCATGGGATGAGCCTGTACTCTGCGCATGTCACAGAGAAGGAATTTGAGGTTAAGTGATTTCGCAAGGAAAAGAGGAGAAATTGGAAGTATTTGGATTTGAACCTTGTCTTGTCCTTTTTCAAAGGCTCAGGTGTCAGCCAGCTTTGCCATTCGTTGCATAAACACTTACTTTTAAACCAGGCAACTGGGTGGCACTCACCCTGAGCCTCCGCTCTGGTTCTGCGTTGCAGGTGGTGAAGGCCTTCATTGTCCTGACCCCACAGTTTCTGTCCCATGACCCGGACCAGCTCGCCAAGGAGCTGCAGGAGCACGTGAAGGCAGTGACAGCCCCGTACAAGTACCCGAGGAAGGTGAGTGGGGCCCTTCCTTGCTTTGCTGCCCCGAGTCTGGTAGGGTGGCTGGGAGTTGCTGAAACCGCACATAGAACGAGCATTTTTCTCTGCAGAACAAGCAATTCGGCTTAGGGGTGGATGCAGCCAACTGAGTGGGATGGAACCTCTATTCCAAAACGTGCTGCACATTACCCTGAGGGCAAAAATATCAGACCAGTGCCCAAAGCTATCCAAGGAGGGTATTTAACATCCTTCAAAATTTGAAAACGACATCCAAATCAGCAGCTTTCTAACTATTCCTAAGCATGATTCATACTAAGATATACATTCGATACTGCCACTCAATACTTATTTATGTACACCACAAATGAGTGTTAACAAAATTATATTTAACCTTAAAAGATGCCGTCCATTCTTGTAATTTTTTTCTACTGCATTTGTTTTTCTGTTTACAGATTTATTTATTGTCAATCTTCACCTGAGGATATTTTTCTCATTGATTTTTAGAGAGCGTGGAATGAGGGGAGGGAGGGAGAGGGGACAAAAGAGAGAGAGAGAGAGAGAGAGAGAGACATTGATGTAGAGAGACACATCAATTGGCTGCCTCCTGTACACACCCTAACTAGAGCCAGGGATGGAAACTGCAATCCGGGTACATGCCCTGAACCTGACATCAAACCTGAGACCCTTCGCTGTGTGGGCCGACGCTCTGACCCCCGAGAAACACTGGCCAGGGCTGCATGTGTCCAATAGAGAAGTTATAAAATTATTTGTGAAATGCAATATTATCTTGTAATTTTAAATGATGTAGATTTTCTATTTTTAATATAAAGGTACCACAATATATTGTTAAGACAAAAAGCAGGCTATGAGAGAATATACATGATATTATTGTATTTGTTTAAAAACAAAGTTTGAAAGGATATGGATGCCAACACCTTAACATTTCCTACCTTGTCTGAATGTTTATAGTCAGTGCATATTGTAAAGCTGTGTAGCTACCTACCATTACTGAATATTTACATCAAGTGCCAGGCCCTGGATTCAATGCTTCACGTGCATTATTATTTCATTTCATCCTCCCCGCAGCCTGTGATGGTCTAACCAAGTATTTTACAGAGTTGAAGTTGAGGCTCAGAGAATAGAGTTAATACAGGCAGAGCTGGACCTCAAACCATGTGTCTCTTACAGCAGCAGCGTTCTTGCTTTTAATGTCAGGCTCTGCTGCCTCCTAGAGATAGAATAGGGATGCGTACCACTTAGGGAGGGCTAGATGTTACTGTGAGTAACAGTCAGCCCCACAGCCACGTGGCTTATTCTAGGGAAGACAGCTCCCATGCTCATGCCACATGCCCACCCTGGTCTCCTGGGACCCGGTAGAGAAGCAGCCACCACGTAGGGACCTGCCAGGTGCTGTCAGAGATGGAGAGAGAGGGTGGCCAGGCTCAGAGGTTCCGACTCTCCTGTGAGAGGTGGCACGCTTCACTCCCCCACATTTCATTGGTCAGAGCATGTCACAGGGCTGCAGCCAGCTTCAGGGGGTCAGGAGGAGGACCTGACATGAGGCCACTACCTGCTATAGCCTGTATGGGGGGACCTGCAGGGCGAAGGGGGGAGTGGGTACTGGTAGGAAGTAACAGCAGGACTCAGGATGGTTTGCTTTCTCCTCACCCAGGTGGAGTTTGTCCCCGAGCTGCCCAAAACCGTCACTGGCAAGATCAAAAGGAGTGAACTTCGGGAAAAGGAGTTCAGTCAGATGCAACAGCATTAAATTCAACTTCCCTTCTGGGTGTGACCTTGGGCAGACCCCTGGCTGCCTCGGTGCCCCCACATGGCGGGGCGAGGGGGGATGCTGAGGCTGATGGGGAAGGGCCCAGGACGGCCAGCATTCCCGCATTTCTGTTCTTTTAAGTGAACATCAGTCACTACCCTGCCTCCAAGGCTCTTGTTCCTTTGGGTGCCCAGGCGGGCGCTCAGATCGGGGCTGAAGATAATAAAGTGCTGACATTGACATCAGGGTGCTCCTGTGTTGTGCCTTCATCGTGTGCATGAACCTGTGCTGAATGCGGTCCCTCCTTGCTCTCCCCCCTCCCCCTGGAGAGAGCACAGGGCCTGATTCTCGCTCCTGTTGCCTCCCTCACACACCCCAGTGTTCCCAGGTGGCCCTGCACGTCCAATAGGTGACCAGGACCCAGAGTTCCGGGAGTGATGCTCCAAGCAGCCCAGGCACCTGCCTCAGCTGGGTCCCAGCCTAGGCCCGGGGTGGGCAAGTGAGTGACCAGCTCTCCAGGGACCGGGTTCCACAGGACTCTCCCAGCTTCTGCAGAGGTGCCCCGTCCCTCATTCCTAAGAGGGGCCAGGGGTCTAGAGGTCTTACCCCTCAGCTTTCCCCCATGTGCACCCACCCACATTCTTTCCCAGGGATCCAGGGTCTTCCAGCCCTTCTCCCAGGGCCCAGAGTCCTCCCTAAAAACTCCCCCTCCACACTCTTCAAGTTCTTTCTTCCATCAGAGGCTTCCCTACCTTCTCCCACAACCTGGGCATGTGGTTCTATGAACTGACCCTTCACTTCATCCATCCTTAGGATGGGACCCCCAGGGGTACATCACAGGCTGGGAGCAGCAGGGGCAGAAGGGGCTCAGCCTGGGGGTGGGGAAGGAGCACATATTATCTCCTTTTCACTCACTCCCGGGAGTCACTCTTAGGGAGATTGTCTCTAAAACCCTTTGCCAGGAGGCACAGACACACACACTCACAGATAAATGTACCGATACCGATACCGCTTGTGGGTGATGTAGTCCTTGAGCCTTTTTTTTTTTCTTTTTGGTCTGGGAAGCTCTTTATTTAACCATCTATTTTGAATGATAGCCTTGCTGGATATAGTGATCTTGGTCTCAGATCCTTGCTTTCCATTACCTTGAGTACTTCATGCCATTTTTGTCTGGCCTGTAGAGTTTCAGATGAGAAATCAGGTGTCAGCCTTTGGGAGCTCCTTTGTAGGTAACAGTTTTCTTTTCTCTTGCTGCCTTTAAGATTCTCTCTTGGTCTTTAATTTTTGGCATTTTAATTATGATGTGTCTGGTCATGGGCCTGTTTGGGTTATTCTTGCTTGGTGATCTCTGTGCCTCCTGGACTTGTGTGGCTTTTTCCTTTACCAGGTTAGGGAAGTTTTCTGCCATTATCAAACATGTTCTCTGTCCCTTCCTCACTTTCTGCCTCTTTCGGCACACCTACTATGTGAAAATTGTTACGTTTCACGTTGTCCCTCTGTTCTCTTAAGCTGTCCTCCTGTTTTTTAATGGTTTTTCTTTTTGGTTCTCTGATTGAGTGAATTTTTTTCAACTCTGTCTTCTAATTCACTGATTATGTCCTCAGTTTTCCCTAATCTGCTGTGTATTCCTTCCAATGTGTTATTTATTTGTGCTATGTCATTCTTTACTTCTGTTTTCAGAGTCAGAGTTACCATATCTCTTTTTCATGCAGTTGAGCATCTTTCCATCATTACCCTGAACTCTGTTTCTGACAAATTTCTTATCTGTGTTTCATTTATCTCTTCTTTTGAAGAATTCTCTTGTTCTTTCATTGGGGTTTGTTTCTTTGTCTCCTCATTTTCATTGTGTGTTTGGTTTTGTGACTGTTTATTAAGTAGATCTTCTACGCTTCTCAATCTCTTGTGCAGTACAGAGTCAAATGCTATTTCTGACTAATTAGACCAGGCAAAGACTTAAAGCCTCCAGAGTCCTCTTCTGCCTGAAGACTGAAAGGATTCTGACTTGAATTGCCCTCAGGCAATCATCCTCAGTTGTGGCAAGAGCTTTTTTTTCAACAGGGTGGGGCAGTGGCTTCTACCTGGAGGCTGTTATTTTTAGTGTCTTACGTGACCTCAGGAACTCAGCACTGTGGGGCAAGGTGTTTTCCAATAGGGTGGGTCAACTGTCTTCCCCCCAGGCAAAGCCTGCTGCATAGCAATTGTCTGTGTAGGAAAGATGTTTTCTGTTGCATAGGGGACTAATTCAGCACAGGAAACCATGGTGTCTGCCTTCTGAGCTCTAACCCCAGAGCCCCTGATCCTGGCTTCTGGTCCCACAGCTCCAGTCCACTCTGCCCTCCCTCTGCCTGAGCACAAAGTGGGTGGCTCCACAGGGAACTTTGCGTGTTGGCCCTTTAAGAGGGTGCGTGAATTTCCAGCATGTCTTCCTGGCAGACAGCAACCCCAGTGCTTTTCACCCAGATGTTATGTGGGTACCCTTCTTATTTCTGGTGCTCTTTATTGGGGGGGGGCATCTTGGGGATTAGACTCCAGAGTTCTCCGTGGCATACCCCACAGCAGAGATATCTCTCTCTGGAACTTCTTGCTGTCTGTGGATGCCCAGCCAGCCCTTTCCCCCCTCTGCCCCTCCATCCAGTCTCTATGCAGTCTCCACTTTTGGTCCTCCATTATTAGGGTTCTCTCTAGCAAGTCTTCAATTGATTATTGGGGCAGTTTTTCTGTATTTTATTTCTAATTCCAGTTTTTTCTTGGGAGGGTGTCTGTGCAGCAGTTACTTACTTTGCTGCCATTTTGAATCTCCTCTGATTCAAAAATAGTACTTTCCACATAATATTTATATTATACTAGAGGCCCAATGAACAAACTTTGTGCAAGGGTCTTGGCTCTTGCAGGCCTGGCTGACTCAGGCGGCCTCCGCAGCCCCTCATAGCCTAGGCAGCTTGCCTCGGCCCTCACAGCTGTGGAGGCTTGCCTCAGCCCTCACAGCCCCAGCTTCATCTGGAAGGTCATCCGGAAGGGCATTCGGAAGGTCATTTGGCTTTCCAGTCTAATTAGTATACTACACTTTTATTATTATAGGTGACAGGTATATGGTTTGTTAAAATGTCTGTAAAATAATTAGTTTTTAATAAATTTGAGTCAGTATTTTTTAGTCATGAAAAATTTCTGAGTCTCAATTAATTCATTTCTTTAAAAAAAAGAAATACAAGGTTCTAAACTGTGGAGAGTGGCTACAGTGTTTGGACAGGTTCAAGCCTCAGACTAATGAGAGTACATGGTCCCCTCATGGCAAAGCCATGTGCAAGTTCTAGCTTGGAGGGCAATGCCCTCTCAGCACAATTATAACCCACGTTAATGTTGTAAACATCTTGACCAGCCCTTACTTTGCCTCGTGGAATCTGGCTATGAAATAAAGACTCGGCTTGCAGGCTGTGGTGCTGTCTCTCCATCAGAGAGAGCAGTGTCCCACCCAGACCCAGTTTTATTCTCTTGTCTGTCTTTTCTAATCTCTCACTGCCACTCCCTCAGGTTCACCCATGACTGTGCTGAGAATGGTACACTAATACTATATAATAAAGAGCTAATATGCTAATTAGACTGGACAGCAGAACAACCTTTCGTAATGACAAGTGGGCGGGGTCGTGAGGCAACCAGGGCCACGAGTGCCAAGACAGCCGGGGCTGGAAAGGCTAAGCCCCTTGCACGAATTTCATGCACCAGGTCACTAGTATATATATAAATGAGGTTAGGCTTATGAGTTCTTTTAGGCAAGAGGTCTTTAAGGAGTAATTATATCTTCTCTCTTCCCACTGCCCTTGCTCTTTAACAGTACTACCACCACTACTACTACTACTGTCCTTACTATGTGCCTGGCACTGTTCCAACCAGTCTGCATGTATTATCTCCTTTAATTCTCATATCAATTCTGTCAGGTAGGTACTATTATTCTTATTTTCGGGTGACGAAACAAGCACAGCAATGCAATGACTTTCTCAGGATCTGTGTGATATGGTAACTGGTAAACAGGATCTCAGCTTTGCCTATTTGGCACTGGAGTCTGTTTTAAAAACAACAGCTGCCATTTGAAAAGCACTTTCCGTATGCTCCATATGCTGGGCCACTTTGAGTGTCTTCCAAGCATTATCTCAAATGGACACAAGACGATGCAATATTGGATCTGAAATGGCTGGGGAAGGCATTGGTGAATGAATTCCTACGGCTTGGCCAAACATAAAATCAACCAAGATTGTGTAGTGTCATAAATTATGGAGTCAAATTTTTTTTTCCTTCAGGAGCAGATACAGTTGATCACAAAATGTAAAGAGAGTGGGAGTCCCTCCCACCCAGTACCCAGTTTCTCAGTTGAGCAGCTCATATCTATTGTTTTTGGTAAAAGAAGCCAGAAATCAGAGATGGAGATGTGTGGCAGGTAGGATAGAAGCAGAATATTGTCGGGAGACCTGGGCATGGCTGACCGCCTTAAAGAAAGGCAGGCCTCCAGTCCTTGGCCATATTAGACAAGCTCTTCAGCGTGCTTCTACAGAGGTAAAACATGACCTACTACACGTGTCATTGCAGAAGCCAAAAGCTGGAGAATCACCTCAATCCCTCCTTTCTTCAAACCATCAGTACTAGTACGTCCTCCTGATGGAGTCTCGAAATGCCGCCCCGCATCCGCCACTTCTCAATGGTCATTATGTCAAGCTTGCCCAAGCCACCATCACAGCTTAGGCCATCCAGCATCCTCCTCATTTCGAAAGCCCTTCTCACAGAACTGACAGCGAGCTCTCTACAATACAAACCTGATCATGTCACTTCCGAATTACCTCTTTCCCATGATATTTTATTTCAAAATTAAGTATCCAAGGACATCAGCCACTTAGTTGAATAGTGAATCATGTCTCTTTTCTCTTAAAATCCTCTCAAGACACCCCATCACACTTCACACAGACCCAAACTCCTTATAATGCCCAAAAAGTGTCTCCTTTGTGCTGTGTCTCCTGCCTGTGTCACTGACCCCAGACTCATCTTCCTCACTCACTAATCGGCCACCCAGCCTCGATCTAGTCCTTGGAAAGCTCAGCCTCCAGCCTGTGTACTTGCTGCTCCTCCTGCCTGGAACGCTTTTCCCATGGTCTTCGCATGGCTGGCTCCTTCTCCTCCTTCAGGTCTCAAAAGGTCACTTCCTAAGAGAGTATCTTTAGTCACCTCCCCTGGCCCCCCGCCCAGTCACACTGCTCTATATCATCCTGCTCTATTTTCTTCTGGACACCTGTTACCTTTGGGATTCTCTTGTTAATTTAATTGATTTTTTTTGTCTGCAGTCTTCTGCCTCCCTCTCATGGGAATATAAACTTGAGAGCAGTAACTTTGATTGACATGTCAAAGCTATATCCATACCTACAGGGTGCCCATTATATGTCTATTGCATGAACGAATGCTCTGTAGGTTTGTCATAAGGTTAAGAAAGTTAATGGGTGTAACGTGTTCAGGTTGACAGGAGAGGGCTGCACAGTTACTCAGAGAACTGGGCTGATCGAGTCTCTGCCATGTTTTGATGTTACCACCTTCACACGTGGTTTCCAGGACAAGTGAGTCAGGGAAGAGAGTGTCGAGACTCAGACCTGGCCTGAAATGCCCGAGACCAGGGAGTTGTGACACCTCCAACTGCGGTTCACGAACCAGAACTGGAATTCAGTGGCCTCATTCTCACTGCAAGAGAGGCTTGGCAATGAGAGAAATGTGTGCATGCAGTCTTCAGAGAGTTCTACATCTCTACCATATACCCATTGTCAAAGGTGAGAAAACTGAGGCACCAAAGGACAAGAAACCTTCTCAACGTCACAGAGCTGGCAACTGGCAACTGACTGAAACCCAGGCTGCCTGGCCCCTGTCTCCTTGACCTCAACACTGTTGTTAAGTTCCCCACAGGAGGTCCACTGAGATCCAGAGAGGATCCCATGGACTTTTCTTCCTGTCCCCATTCTCTTCTCAAAAGTGATGAGTGACTGATTTTTCTGGTTGAATGACAAGGTTATTTTGTACTTTGATAGTTTTGGTGTTCAACCTTTACTAGCCCTGCCTTCTCTTTCACTCGTTCCATGACATAAAAGGCTGTCTGAGCTAAAAGTTCATCATTAACGAATCACTGAGGAAGAACAAGACCCACGCTCAGAGAGAGGTTTCCCTCAGCCACGGCAGGGGTGTTCTATGTGTTTCCAGCAATCTTTGCTGGTGACTTTGAACAGTGGTATTTCTCTCCTCAATGGAGGTTGGGAGGTAAAATGCAATGGGAAAGTTGGGCCAGAACAGTGGAGATGTGCCTACTCCCCAACAACACGCCCAACAACACCCCCAAATGGCTCTAGGAGAGAACTAACAGTTCAAGCCACTACCTGTGACAGTATCCACTCACATCTGCATGCCTGCGCCAGGTGCTTCCCAGGCATTACCTCATGCAGTCCTTTCAGAGAGCCCAGAGGACACATCTGAGCAGAAACCCCCACCCATCCATTTCTCAGACCAGAGGAGCAAGGTTGGAATAGCAAATGACCTACACACGGGCCATCTTATAAATGGCTGAGGCAGAATTTAAGCTTTGGGATTCCAAAGACCCTGGATTTTGCTAGTACACCAATGTTATACTTCAAATCCCAAACTAATACAAACAACCAACATTGATTATGCCATGCACTGTGCTATATGCTTCCACAAATTATTCCATCTAATCAGAACCTCAACAAAACAACCATACCCTGGCTGGGTAGCTCAGTTGGTTAGTGTCATCCAGACAAGCCAAGGTTGTGGATTTAATGCCCAGTCTAGGCACATACAAGAAGCACTCAATAAATGCATAAATAAATGGAACAACAACTCTCTCTCTCTCTCTCTCTCTCTCTCTCTCTCTCTCTCTCTCTCTCTCTCTTCAATAAAAAAACACATAGGAGTTTAGGTGTGCCCAGCAGCAACCTCTCTGATAGTTCATTTCCTTAACAGCAAAATGAAGGTGGTGATATCCAGTAGGAGATCCATGGGGATATGCACAGGCTGTAACTAGCACAGTGGCTGGTACATAGCAGGTGATCAATGTAATGTTAGACAGCTGTGCATGGGAGGGAGGGTGCAAAGGGGAGTAAAAAGACCCAGAAGGTGAACACCTGGAATAAGACTGCACCATGCAGTAGTGGGTTCACATTATATAAAAGGCGTGGCTCTCATTTTCTAAAATATTTTCATGCCTAACACGGGGTGGGCTTTAGAATTTGCTGGGTGCTATAGAGCACCTCAACATTCATTGAGCCCTTACCCTTATTAGACACAGTACTGGCAAAGAGGTTTTTGTAGATTATCTCACTAATCCTGTGGGCAGCTGGGTGGTAGGTATTGTTACTGTGCCCTCAAGTTCAGAGACACACATAGTGGCCAAAATCACTCAGCTGGTAGGCAGTGGAACCAAACCTGGCTGTGCAACTCTAAGATCCCCTGGGACTCACTAAGTCTGTTTTCTGAGAAAATAAATATTTTTTTCAGACTAAAGTCTCATAAAATCAGAGCTCTGTTGCTGGAACTCAAGGCACTGTGGGCCTAGGCACAGAGTAGTGGGCCGAGCCACCTCTCAAAACCCAGTGCTAAATTGAAATCCACCTTAAAGCATTTCAAACAGTTATTCATATATATATATATATATATATATATATATATATATATATATATATAATTGATTTCAGAGAGGAAGGGAGAGGGAAAGAGAGATAGAAACATTAATGATGAGAGAAAGTCATTGATTGGCTGCTCCTGCATGCCCCACACCGAGGATTCAGCCCGCAACCTGGGCATGTGCCCTGACCGGGAATCAAACCTCAACCTCCTGGTTCATAGGTCGACGCTCAACCACTGAGCCATGCCAGCCAGGTTCAAATGATTGTTCTTTAAAACTCTTTTGTAGGATGACCTTAGACCAGTGATTTTTCATCATTTTTATCCCATAGCACACATCAACTAATTACTACAACTCGGGGGCACACCAAAAAGTATACTATATTTTTTTCCAATCAGACCAAAAATTGGCATAATTTTTATTCATCCTCACTAGCTGGCTATTGTTCGGTTGGCTGTTGTCCTTTTTTAAAATTGACACTCTAAGGGAAAAGAGGTCAGGTATTGCATGTTTTCAAAATTCTTGTGGTACACAGGGTGAAAATCACTGCCTTAGATTATAAAGCCCAAGAGGGTATGAACTCTTGCAGCCCAAATAATCTCTGATGGAATCTAAAACCATGTGTGGTACAGTAATATTTAATGAGTGAAAAATATATTTATCTGTAACTCAGACATTATGTAGGCACACTGTATCTTCTCCCCCAGTTGTCATCTTTTATTTTTGCAAATTATGGCAAAAAGGGAAAATCCAACATTTTGTTGAGTTCTAATGTATCAGGCATTGTGAGGAATATATATACCGTATTTTTCTGTACAAGACGCCCCCCACTTTTCCAACCCACAATTAAGAAATCAATATTTTAACATAAAACAGAACACATTTTTATTTAGTAATTACTGCAGGTAATGTTTAGATACCAGTACTATGGTATTATGCAGCATATCACTTTATTCAGCCTCTGTTACATCACTGCTCCCTTCTTCATCACTATTAGTTCCAGACATATCAATATCTCCAACTTCTATTGTACCACTGCTGTCTTCAGAGTCACTGTCCATATATGTGAGATCATCCTCATAAACTGGTGGCATTTTCTGAGCTAACTTTGTTTCTGTTCTCATGGCCAACCCTTCTCTCCTCATGAAACTGAAGCACCATTTTGCCTTTCCTGTAAAATCAACAATATTCATTTCGCTTGCAAGCATTCTTGCCTGGCATTTAATAAGCTTGATTGACACACATACGCCGCTCTGGCTCTGCTCCATAATCCAAGTCTTAAGCCTCTGCTCCAAGTTCGCCCATTTTGCTGATTTTCCTCTTAAGGCCTTTCCTTTCTTGGCATCTAAAGGAGTTGTTCTTCCTGTTTTCTCCACTGGCTGATCATACTGAATGTTTGAATTGTGCAGAGTAAGACAATCGCTTACCGGCATGTATCTTTTTATTCTTTGACATCTTTATGGGCTTAGAATTCTCTGGTCACTGTTGCATCAGCACACTCTCTACCTCTACCTCCAATTATGGCATCAGCTGATGTCAGTAACAATAAGGCCTGTGGTTGGAGGAAGCCTGTTTGACAAAGTATAGGCAGCTACGAACCCGTGCAGCTCATTCCTGGGCTAACATCTGTGTATAAGACTCCCCTCCATTTTCAGTCTAATGATTTTAGAAAAAAATAGCATCTTATACACGGAAAAATGCAGTACATAGCTATAGACACAGTGTCTGGTCACAGCCCCTCTGCTAAGGACTGGACATCCGTGGACGTGGGAATCAGAAGAAGACATGAGTCGCCGCTGGCATATAGGAGAGCCTTTATTGCAGACAAAGTAGCCATTGCTAACACAGGAGCTATCAGACCACCGAGCCATGCCAGCCACGTTCTTCAAAGTAGTCCCACAAAGCAGCCGCACACTGGTTGGTCAGCAACACATTCTTATACCAACTCAGACAAAAGAGGTTTCTTGCCAAATAGTGACATTCGTTACATAAGATAGTGGTGCACCTGCCCAGTGCGTACAGTAAAACTACTGTCTCATTGCCTCTGCACATACATATAGCAAATTAGCCTCAAACATCCGGCATAGTCTAGTCATGGGCCCACTCACAGATACAAATGTAGTTATAAATATCACTATAGTACTTCATAGTGAGACATATCAATATCAACATGGATATAGATATAAATACAGCTATCGATGTAGTTATAGGTATAGATATGATAAAGCTACTGATAGTGACAGCAGATATTGGCATAATTATAGATATAGACATTGGCAGTTATAAAGACAGATATACATGAAGATAGAGATGGACATGTAAGTATAGATATCCCCATGTTTAGCCTTCTTAAACTATTAATGCAGAAGCTGGACGCTGTGCTGTCTGCTCAGCAACGTATTCCTATTCCTTCTCATTAGACACTAATCCCAAAGCTCAAGCAGCCATCTTTTTTGAAGCCTGATTGTTCATTGAGTTTCCTCAGACAGAGTGTTTGTTAGCAGAAATCCCCACGCCTGGACTATTCACCTGTGCTGAGTCTGTGCTCACATGCTTCACACAGGAAGTCATTCATTCACTACTCCAGGTGTTACTAATATTTCCATATTTTAGAGCAGTGGTTCTCAACCTTGGCTGCACATTAGAATCACCTGGGAATCTTTTTAAAATCCTGATTTCTGGGGCTCATCCTCCGGAAATTCTGTTTCTTTGTTACTAATGTGGTGGCCCCAACCCATAACAGAGAAACAGAATTTCCAGAGGATTAGGCCCAGAAATCAGGATTTTAAAAAGACTCCCAGGTGATTCTAATGTGCAGCCAAGGTTGAGAACCACTGCTTTAGAGGGAGGTTAAGAAAATTGCCCAAAGCTGTGTAGGTGAGGAGTGCAGCGACTGGGTTTGAACCTGTGCGGATTGGCTCCTAAGGGCACGCTCTCAGCTCCCACAGTCCTCCCAGCTGGGTGTTTGAGGCGCTTGGCCCCCTCACATGATCAAGATTAAATCAGAATTTCAAACACATTAACAGAATAGGATAACGCCAAAGTCATTTCTTTGTTATTTGATTAAGAGAAGTGTATTGGATAGCTAGGGCTGCTATAACAAAGTACGACAGCCTCGGGGGCTTAAACCTCCGGAATTTATTTCTCACAGTTCAGGAGGCAAGAAGTCTGAGATCAAGGTCAACAGGGGGGTCTCTTCTTGGGCTTAGCTCTGTCCGTCTTCATGTTCACACCACATTCTCCCTCTATGTGTCTGTGTCCCAATCTCTTCTTATAAGGACGTCAATTATATCGGATTAGGGTCCACCTAGTGACCTCATTTTAACTTGATTACCTCTTTAAAGATTCTTCCTCCAGCCCTGGCTGGTTGGCTCAGTGGTTAGAGTGTCAGAGCGAGTGCCTTTACACCCTTCGGTAACAAGCACACACACACACACATTTGAGAAAGGGATTGTGGGTAGCTCGGTCTGGATTAAAAATTGGTAAGGGATGATTGCTCAACCCTGGACCAATGAACTTTGAACAGGGCCTGGAATCATCTAAAAATATAACAGGTTCCATGAGAACAGCACAGTTGGGCTGGGCAGGCAGAGAGGTCGTAGAGCCTGGCTAGCATGGAGAGCAGGACTTTCAAATGGTGAGTTTACCCCAAAGGGGCAGGTCCCATGGCTGCCAACCTGAGCTTAACTCCCAGGGGCTGAGAGAGAAGGAGAAGACCCTCAGGAAGGTGTGCCAATCTCATCCAGTAGCTGTAATCCCTCCCCATCATGCTCTGCCTGTGGTTCCTGAGCTGGGAAGAGAAATCCTAAATCCTCAGTCACTAAGTTGTGCCTCCAAATACTGGTCAGCTGAAACAGAATTGCAGCCATGAACCAGAATGTGCCTCGTCTTGTGGAGGAAAGTCCTGCTCCATGACTGACCTATTAGCCATCTGTTCCCAAATCAGGTGGTGACTGAGAAGTCGGTGCCTGCTTCCTGAGGACTGCTCTGCCATGCAGTGGCTGATGAGGCTCCGGGTCCTTCGGGGCACCCACAAATCCTGCCACGCCTTCCACCTGGCCCCTCGGACCTTGCGCTTCCAGTCTGTATCAGCAACTGGCGCCCCGAGATGGAATGACCATGATAGACCTGAGAAATTTAACTTTGCAAGTGATGTCCTGGACTACTGGACTCAAATGGAGAAGGTGAGGAGGCGCCTGTGATGGGGTGAGGATAGGCGTGATCTCTCTGGCTTATCTTGCTCCTCAGAGGCTGAAGGGCACAGACCCGATGCAGCCGATACAGGCCAATCTCACCTTACCAGTGTCATGGGAAAAGCTTATGTTTTGGGGTTCAATTCTCAATTCTCACCCTGGCCACTTCCGCACTTCTCTGAGCCTCAGTGGTTCTATCTGTGAAATGGGGACAATCTCACTTAAGAAACAAGCAGGTAAAAGTATCTGGTACACAGTCAGATAATTGTGACCAAATGCAAAGTTCTAACTACAAGGTCAGCAACTTGATGGTAATGTGAATTCTGGCCTTCCACTAGTGGGACTGTGAGCCTAACTGGGATTCAGCTCATCAAACTGGGGCTCAACTTTAGGCTGCACTCAGAGGGAGGGGACAGGCCCCCTGCTGGTGCCCATGCACACCTGACACCTAGAGCTCAGTCAGCCGTCCCCCTGTGGGGAGAGGAAGGCCACTGCAGGCCTTGCCACCAGCGACTACTTGGGTGTGGCATTGGGGTCTATCCAGAGAAACCAGTCCCTGCAGCCTCTAGAGTTTACAGGTCTCTTCAGAAGAAACCAAGTGCTTGAAACCAAAAGGGGAGCCGTGATGTCTACCCCAGGGGAAGGAGTGGACAACGGGTGGTGTTCCAGCTACTAAGTCCCAGCTGATGATGATCACAGTGTGAAAAGTTACCGAACATTATCTTTGTACAAAGAGAGAATTCACTTGCAATGCAGTCAGAGAGCTGATAGAATTTTTAAGTTTCCGGTGAATTTAACATATGCATTCGCGTGTTAGTGTTCAAGGCTTATATGCCTTTCATGGGGCTTCTTCTCCCTCTTTCTTTTTCCTTTCTCTGAGTTTCCATAAGAACGCCCAGGAAAATAGAGCCTTGGTTATGAAGAGCACTTTTATTATCCACACTAGAGGCTGGTGCATGAAAATTCATGCACTGGGGATGGGAGGAGGGGTCCCTCAGCCCAGACTGCCCCCTCTCACAGTCCGGGAGCCCACAGGGGTTGGAGGCGACCCAGCCATCAGGGGAAGGCTACGCCCCATCACACCTCTGCTGCTGCCACTGCTGGCAGTGCAAGCCTCGGCCGGCCCTGGTTACCTGAGCCTAGGGCAGCCCTGGGCAGCTGGGCAGCTGCCATCCAAGGCTTGCCTGCACCTTGGGCCAACCCTAGGCAGCTGGGGGACTGAGAGGACTGGGCACCACCATCTCGTGGCTGTGGGCACCGCCATCTTTGAGGGCATGGCAGTCAATTAGTATATTCCCTCCTTATTGGCTGTGGGTGCCTTCATCTTTGCGACAGCGTGATGGTCAATTAGCATATTCCCTCTTTATTAGATAGGATTTCCCAGATGAGAAAACTGAGGATCCGAGTTTTACATAACCTACAGAAATTACATACCTAAGTAGAGGAGCAGAATTTGGGTCCAGGTTGTCTAGTTCTAAAATACATTTTTTTAAATGTGGTCTCATGATCTGATGACGCCAAATCTTTTCCTTCAGACTATGAATTTACTTCCATTACTGTTCAAACCAAAAATCTGATGAAAACCTTTTGGATCGTGAGATGGGCGGGAGAGGGAGGAGGTAGAGAGAAGGAATTGAGCCCAGCACTTCATTTTCCCATTTATCTTCATAAAGTTCTTACTCATTAGCTCATGCATCCACCCATGGAGATAACCACCAAGTAAATAGGATTCCCCATGAAATACCTGTTCTTGTTGGGTTTTATATCATTGTTATCAGTCACTGTCAATTCCTCCGTATCTCCCACTGTCCCCCCCCAGGACCCTCATTCCATTAATTTTCATTCTCAGAGCACTTCTGATCTGTTTCTACTTTTCCAATTGCCTTAACCATGATCAGTGTCTATCTAGCAATGTGTGGTGTCTGACACCTAGAAGTTTCTCAACAAACATTTGTGGAGTAAATTAATTTTGAAAGCTGCCTTACAATCTACAGATCTTGGTGCTGCTGCTATTAAAGACTCTGCAGAGGCCACGCCACTGGGGTCCACTCTGCTCCCTGAACCTCCCGTAAAACTTAACAGTCTTGAGTTAGAAATCCAACATTTTTATGTGGCCTCTCCTGATTTTGTGTGTGTGTGTGTGTGTGTGTTTGTGTGTGTGTGTGTGAGTGTGTGTGTGTGTGTGTGAGTGTGTGTGAGTGTGTGTGTGTGTGTGAGTGTGTGTGTGTGAGTGTGTGTGTGAGTGTGTGTGTGTGAGTGTGTGTGTGAGTGTGTGTGTGTGTGTGTGTGTGTGTGTGTGTTGGCAAGGAATTCATTATAAAACAAAAGAAAGTGCTTTGTCGCTCTGGCTGTGTAGCTCACTTGGTTAGAGCATCGTCCCAACCCGCCAAGGTTGTGGGTTTGATTTGTGGTCAGGGCCCTCACAAGAATCAACCAATGAGTGCATAAATGAATGGAACAACAACTGTTTCTCTCTCTCACTTCCTCTCTCTTTAAAATGAATCAATAAATAAAAATTTTAAAGAATATGAGACAAACCTTTTCTACCTGCAATAAACTCACATGTGTAGGTTTTGTTTGTTTTATTGTGACTTGGATATCTTTATTTATCCTCACCCAAAAATATTTTTTCCCATTGATTTTTTAGAGAGAGGGGAAGGGAGTAAGAGGAAGAGGAGAGAGAGAGAAACATTGATGTGAGAGAGACACATCCATTGGTTGCCCTGACAGGGTCTGGGAATGAACCTACAGCTGAGGTACATGCCCTTGGCTGGAAATCTAACTCTAGACCCTTCAGCCCACAGGCCTACGTTCTAACAACTGAGCCAAACTTGTCAGGGCTTTATATTTTTATAATTAAAAATTATTTTCAATTACAATTGACATGCACTGTTATATTCATAAGTTATATAAATGTCTAATCATTAGGTTGTACACCTGAAACTGAGTTCTAGACTATTCTTATCACCCCAAAGCTTTCTTTTGACCTTTCTCAGCCAATCCCCTCCAACCCACACCCTGAGCCCCAGGCAACCACTGACCTGCTCTTGCACCCTTTTGTGTCTGGTTTCTTTTACTCAGCATAATGTTTTTGTGGATTAGTTGTTTGTTTCTTTCTTTTTTTGTTTTCTTTCTTTTTTTTTTTTTTGTAATCCTCACCAGAGAATATTTTTTCCATTAAATTTTTTTTTTTTAGAGAGAGTGAGAGGGGGAGGGAGAAAGGAGAGGGAGAAAGTGAGACAAACATGGACATGTGAGAGACACATCCATTAGTTGGTATCCGGCTGGGATCGAACCTGCAATCCTGGTGCGTGCCCTTAACCAGGAATCGAACACGAAACCCTTCGGAGCAAGGGCAGACACTGTAACCGCACTTGTCAGGGCTGTTCATTTCTTTCTACTGCTCAGTTACTTACTCGGTGTTTTATCTTTTAAAACTATTTCTCAATATCCCTTGGTGTCAGATCTCACCCCTTAAAACTTTAAGTTTCAAATCCAGTGTAAGGGTTGTATTTTATCTTCTTGAAAACAGCTTCATGTGAACATCACATTATCAAATTAATCCTTAGCACAAAAATAGATAACTACTAAAGTGATATCTTCTTCAAGGTGCAGGAGTTAGGATCTAACACAGACTGAATTCTGAGCAACAATTGTTTTCTACTTGTTATACCAGCTTTTCCATCATTTTTAAAATCCTGCAGAAATCTTGTGTACTGTACTAGGCTCCCTGTATATAAGCAGTGCACAACTTGTCATCAATATTTGTTAATATTCTTTATCCTGTTGGGCAAGAATTTTTTTCACAGCACTGATTTTTTTAAAGCTGTACGACACACATGTGTATGTGTAGGGAGCGGCTCCAGGGTCAAGCCTCAGGCTGACCTGTGGCAGGGCCACAAACAAGTCCCAGCCTGGGGGGCAGAGCTCTCCTAGCATAATTAAGCCTGACCTTGTAGCCCTCCCTAATTCCTTCCTAAGTAGCTAATGGGCTGTGGGAGGTGCAGCAAGTGTTACCAAAACAAGAACATTTGTATACATGCCAATCTACCTTTGTTTTAATCAGACTATAGAATAAAGCACCGGTTTGCAGGCTGGGTCTTTTGTGTCCTCATCCAGGCATGGGAGATCCACCAAGCCCCAGCTGTATTCTCTTGTCTGTCTTTTCTTCAATCCTTCACTGCCCTTCCTCAGGTTCACCGTTGGCCTTGCTAGAGCAGCACATATATGCACATATATTAATCTTATCTCAGATGAGCTACATTCTTTGGTTCCAATCATCTGAGTCAAAGGATCATGTTTGTGCATCTGTGTGTGTGTGGCTGGGGGGGGGGGGGGGTTGGCAGGGGGAATTGCTGGAAAAATATACACAAAACCATTTTCAGTGCTAACATTCAGGGAGTAAAAATGTGATGATAAATTTGAAGAAATCCTTTTGTTTAGAAGAATCTTTTCTGCTCATAAGTGTCTATATTGCCTGAATCCTTGTGGTCTAAGAACAGGGCCTAAGAAATAATAAGATCTAACTAATATTGAATGAATAAGTGAATAATTGTTTTTAAATTTGAATTATAATGTAAATATGGTTTTGCTTATATAAATTGGTGTATTGTTAGCATTTTATTGCAAAAAATGATTTTATTAATTCTATAATTTTGTAGACAGTATATAGTTAGATCCTGCCAATCTTTGTCTTTGATTGGGAAATTTAGTTCTCTTTCATTTAAAGTAATTACTGATATGGAAGGAATTACTACTGCCACTTTGTTAATTGTTTTCTTTTTTTTAAAATATATTTTATTGATTTTTTACAGAGAGGAAGGGAGAGAGATAGATAGTTAGAAACATCAATGAGAGAGAAACATCGATCAGCTGCCCCCTGCACATCTCCCACTGGGGATGTGCCTGCAACCCAGGTACATGCCCTTGACCGGAATCGAACCTGGGACCTTTCAGTCCGCAAGCCGACACTCTATCCACTGAGCCAAACCGGTTTCGGCGTTAATTGTTTTCTTGATATCATAGCTTTTATTTTTGTTCCTCATTTCCTCTTTTACAGCTTTCTTTTGTGTTTTGTAGATTTTTTTTGTAGTGATATGTTTTCATTTTCTTCTCATTTCCTTCTATGTATATTCTGTGAATTGTGTATATTACATATAATGTCTTAAAGTTATAGAAATCTCTTTTAATCTAATAACAACTTAACTTCAATTGCTTATAAAAACCATATTCCTAGATAAATTTGAATAATCCTATCTAATAAAGAGGGAATATGCTAATTGACCCTCATGCTGTCACAAAAATGGTGGCGCCCACAGCCAATAAGGAGGGAATATGCTAATTGACTGCCACACCTTCAAAGATGGCGACGCCCACAGCCACAAGATGGTGGCGGCCAGTCCCCTCAGGCCTGCCAGGGTGGCAGGAGTGTGGCAAGGCCAGGCCCGCCTCTGGAGTCCCCCAGTCCCCTCAGCCCCTCAGCCATTCAGGGCCAGCTCGAGGCACAGGCAAGCCTCGGATGTTGGCTGCCCAGCCACTCAGGGCCGCCCGAGGCTCAGACAAACCAGGGCCAGCCTAGGCTTGTGCTGCCAGCAGTGGCAGCAGCAGAGGTTTGATAAGGTATTGCCTTCCCCTGAATGCCGGGTCGCCTCCCGCTCCTGAGGACTCCCAGACTGTGAGACGGGGAAGGATGGGCTGAGGGACTCCCTGCCAGTGAATGAATTTTCATGCACCGGGCCTCTAGTAATAATAATAATTATAAAGATATATAAAGAAAAGAAAAAAAAAGACATATCCAAAATATACAAAGGACTCAAACTCAACAATAAAAAAGAAACAACCCACTTGGAAAATTGGCAAGAGATTCTGAACAGACATCTCACTTTAGAGTCACCCTGACAGCAAACAAGCATACAAAAGATACTCAACATTACTTTTTATTAGGGAATTTATAAATAAATGAATAAATAAATAAGTAAATTCCTTTCCAGCTACATCTCACTCCCCACTGAATATTGCAAACAAGTTTCACTCTTTTCCTTCTGTCCCAAAAAGGGGCTTGGAACCTGGCAACACCTCCTCCCAACCCTGGGGTACCACATCAGAGAAGGGGGTGCAAAAGTGAGCACATCCCCAGTGGGGGGCGTGCAGGAGGCAGCTGATCGATGTTTCTCTCTCATCGATGTTCCTAACTCTCTATCCCTCTCCCTTCCTCTCTGTAAAAAATCAATAAAATATGTTTTTTTTTAAAAGTGAACACAAATGTCACATGCCCTACCATTCTAGGTGTGGCTTTAGCTGTTTGGGCATTTGTTGGTTGCTGCAGATCCTTGACTGTTTTAAGAGCCCCAACAAAGCCATTTTAGTCTGTTTACTTGATGTTTCTCTAAAGGAATAGGGGCCTGGACCTTCCCAGTCTGCTTCTTATGAACTTCACCTTTAGATGTCACTTAATTTTAAAAATTAATTCCACAAAATATTCAGAGCCTAAATAAGCCTCTTCTATTGTGTAGCAATTATGATAATAGTCATATTTATTGAGCACCTACTGTTATGTACACTTTGCTCTTTAAATAACTCATTTAGACTTTACGACCTTCTAGGTAATATTGCCCCCACTTCCTAGATGAGAATGCTGGGGCACACAGAGGAACGTACTGTCTACATGGAACTAAGACACGTGGGGATGGAGCTTTTAGTCTTCAATAGGAGACATGAAGCTATTCATGGTTTTATGTGACTTGGGAGGAGGTGGCTACAGTAGACCATAAGAAGTTGGCTGGATCACACCCTAACTTTCTTGGCACTCTAAATGATTTAAAATGAGGTCTCAGGCCCTAGTTGGTTTGGCTCGGTGCATAGAGTGTCTGCCTATGGACCAAAGGGTCCCAGGTTCGAGTCGGGTCAAAGACACATGCCTCGATTGCAGGCTCTTCCCTGGCCCGGGCACTGGCCAGGGCCCATACAGGAGGCAACCAACCGATGTGTTTCACATTGATATTTTTCTCTGTCTTTCCTCCCTATTCCACTCTCTCTAAAAGTCAATGGAAAAATATCCTCTAGTGAGGATTAAAAAAAATAATAATAATAATGATAATAATAATAAATAATATAAAATGGGGTCTCAGTTCCTGAGCTATGTTCACACTGGAATGTGACTGTGACAGTGGATTGGGGAAATAAGAGCCGTTTTCCTGTGAAGCAGGAAGTAACACATGGTGTGTGATCTTGACCAGGAAGGCAAGAGAGGCCCCAACCCAGCCCTGTGGTGGGTGAACAGCCAAGGAGACGAAGTGAAGTGGAGTTTCAGAGAGCTGACAGACTTCACCTGCCGCGCAGCCAATGTTTTCACACAGACCTGTGGCCTGCAGCAGGGAGACCGTCTCACCTTGATTCTGCCTCGACTGCCTGAGTGGTGGCTGGTGGCCATTGGCTGCATCCGAACAGGTCAGTGACTCAGAGAGACCCGTAGAGACCTTAGGGATGTCCTGGAGCCAACTGGTCCAGGAACACTAGGTGCTTCCTCTTCCCTACATTCTTTCTTCTTCACAGTCTTTCTCTTACTCAGACTCCCTCACATATTTTACCTTTTATCCCTCACTCTCTCCCTCACCCTCACATACGCTCAAACACAATGTCACACACACACACACACACACACACACACACACACACACACTTTCTCTTGCACAGTCTCAGACATTATTACTTTTTTGAAATTCATCAACTGTGAACCTTTTGCCATATTGGAGCCCCCACTGAGTTAGTAAAGGGTCAGTTGCAGACATTGTGACACCCATAAATACCATGTAAATACCCATAAACCCTGGGTCCCAGACATTTCCTTCACCATCACCAGAGCAGGCTTATCAAACAAGAAGGCTGACATTGGTACAATATGTGTTACCTGATAGCTACCCATAGCCAACAGTCCCCAATTGCCTTCATCATGTCCCTGACAGCCACTTCTTTCTTTAAGTCCAAAATCCAATTGAGGATCTTGCATTGCATTTACTTGTCATGTCTTCTCCTTCTCCTTTAATCTAGAAGGGCTCTCTAGCCTTTTCTGCATGGCAATGACATTTTGAAGTGCCTAAGTCAGTTGCTTTGCAGGAGGTGCACACAAATTGGTATTTCTGACTCTTGCTTCATGATTATATTCATCTTAAAACATCTTAGCAGGAGTGCTGGGAGGACAGTGTGGTGTCTTTGTTCGTGCATCACATGAGGGGTCTCTGCAGTTGTTTTGTCTTCCATCAGTGATACTGTTAATCTAAATAGAAGGGTGGTATTCGACTTTGTCAGGGCACATTTTCTCTTCCTGACTAGTAAGAAGTCTGTGGTGTAACACGTATGAGACTAGTGACTATCCTGCTCCCCCACTGTCTTTCACCCCATGGTTTGAGTATCCCCTGATGATTCTTGCCTGAGTTGAATATTATTATGGTGGTTTTATATGAGGATTTTCTGTTTATATCACCCCCTCTACATTTATTAGTTAACATTCTTCTGTAGAAATTTCCCTTTCCCTTTTAATTGCTTATCTATCTATCTATCTATCTATCTATCTATCTATCTATCATCTATCTATCTATATATCTATCTATCTAATTTAGAATCAGAATGGGACTCATGGGTTTTTTTTAATCACTGCAGTTAAATCACATGTTTACACAACAATCTGTTCATGCTCTTGCTTATATATTCCCTCTCTTCTTTCCTCATAAAATAGTGGATTAATCCATCTAGTTCCTGTGGAATCAAATGTTAATAGCAACAATAGAGGGAGCATAAAAAAGCCTTTGTCACATGTAGAGCTAAGAGATGGCCCATGAGAAACCCAGGACGTGAGCTGAGCCCTCTAGGAAAAGCATAACTAAAGAGGAGTAGAAGCAGAGAAAGGGAATTCCAAGAATGGGCTTAGCACAAGCAAAGGCGTAGAGTCAGGAGTTGCCTATGTGAACGGCCATTTTGAAATAGAGAATAGAGGTGTGGGGAGAAAGGTGGAGCGTGGGCAGCATCTTCAGTGCCAGAATGGGGAGCGGCTGTTTTCCTGGAGAGAGGACACAGGTGTTAGTGAAGAGAAGTGAAGGTGAACGTGGTGGGCAGGCAGGCTAAATGGCCATCTCAGAAGAGATTAAAGAAAACTGAGTTTTTTTAAGGAAAGGTGGGACTGGGATATCCAAAGGGAAGGGCTGCACAGCATGGAGCCAAGGGGCTGATGGCAGCACTCAGGAGCAGGAGTTTCATCCTTATGTGCAGTCACGGGTGGGAATCTCTTGTTGTCAGTGGGCTTGGGGGCTGAGCTGGTGGGCTTGGAATGGGGATGGAGTGCAGGTGTGCGATCAGGGGTCTTCAGGACAGTTTCACTTCCTTACATGGTCTGCTTCCTGGTGTCCAGCAAGCATTTCCTGGTCTTGGTTCTCCTCTGGCGGGAAGCTTCCAAATGGCTGTCAATGGTTGTATTGCCTTCTACTCCTAACAACAGGAAATGTGGGGGGAACGTCGATGCTCTGGGAAACTTACCCAGGTAATAACACAGAAGTTCAAGGCAAGGCATCTGGTGGGGAGACTAGAATCCAATAGGTGCACACAGATACTGGAACTAATTGTTGGCGACAGCAGATGGGAGGGAAGGTAGGAAAGTTCAAGGGACAATGTGGTTAATTTGGATGTGAGGGATGAAGGAAAGAAGGGATTCCCAATGACACAGGGATGAGAGAAGGGGGTGGGAGGAGAAAAGCCGGGGCTGGGATGCAGCTATTCCTGATGTCAGAGACTCTGTTCTTGTATCTGTGTTCCCAGGTCCCATGCAAACTCCTGCAAAGTAGGACCCACCTGTCCACTGGCTGCACCCATCTAGAGTAGACAGGTTAGGGCAAGCGTTTCAAGTTTTAATGTGCGTGGGAATCACTTGGAGGTCCGGTTAAAATGCAGGTTGTGGCCACGCTGCTTGGCTCAGTGGTAGCGCATTGACCTGTGAATCAGGATATCACGGTTTAATTCCAGGTCAGGGAACACTGGATCCCCAGGTTGGGGGGCATGCAGGAGGCGGCCAATCAATGATTCTCTGTCGTCATTGATGTTTCTCTCTCCCTCTCCCTTCCTCTCTGAAATCAATGAAAATGTATTTTAAACAAAATTTTAAAAAATGCAGGTTCTGATTAGGTAGGTTTGGGGTGTGGCGTGGTGGTGCTGACACAACAGGTCTTTGCATAGCAAGGGGTTACAGGATTTCTATGCTGATAAGCCAGGCCTGAAGCCCATGGTTGTGAAAGAGGAAATGAAACAGATAATTTCTTTCTCATCCCCAGGGATTATCTTCATGCCAGGGACAACCCAGATGAAGGCCAAGGACATTGTCTACCGACTAAAGCAGTCTAATGCCCAGAGCATCGTGACCACAGATGCCCTTGCCCCGGAGGTGGACTCTGTGGCTTCTGAGTGTCCCGCTCTGAAAACCAAGCTCCTGGTGTCTGACCACAGCCGTGAGGGGTGGCTGGACTTCCGATCTCTGATTCAGTGAGTTTCGGGTCTGATGGAGGTGCTCTCTGAGGAACGGTGGGAGAAGGCCATCCGCACCCGAGCGCTGTAGACAGACAGCTGGTGGTAGGAAGCTCACCAGGCCTGGCTCCAGAAACCTCTTCCCAACTGTGTCCCTGACCTGTGTGACCCTGGGCTACTTCCTGCCCCTCTCTTAGCCAAGGTTGCTTCATCTGTAACATCAGGATATTGCACTTCTCTGCTTCTCTCCCTAAAGTTTGGTCACCCCTGGGATGTTAAAGGAGGTGTAACGTCAGAGGGTTATTGTTTCAAGCTTCTTGTAGGTGGGAATTGAAAAGATTATTCACATATAAATATGAACACATATATATGAACTAGAGGTCTAATCACGAAATTCATACAAGAGTAGGCCTTTCTTCCCCCGGCTGCTGGCACTGGCTTCCCTCTGGCACCCCGGAGCCCGGCTTCCTTCACAGTCCCAGCTTCGTTTGAAAGGTCATCTGGAAAGACATTCAGTCTAATTAGCAAATTATGCTTTTATTATTATAGAGAAGTTGAATGAGAGGTTAAAATGGATCTTTAAGGTGAAAGTTGAGTCTGCAAGAAAAAATGAGGCTGTGACTGGCAGAGGGTTTTGGGGCAAACATCTCCCAGGGTCTGGGTGCCCTTAGAAAGTTAGGGAAATGCCGGGAGGTCAGAAAGACCCTCCACCTCCAATCCTTTAATTCTGTGAACCTTCAGGGGCTTTTTACATAGTCGACCTGAGAAACTTCTGGACCTGTAGAAAATTTTACTTGAGCCAAACTGACAACATACTAGTATGCTGGGGAGCAAGACCTCAAATGCTCCGGAGAAAAACAGTTTGGTAGCTTCTTTAATGCATTTGAAATTCAGGAGGGGATGCAAAAAAGATGACAGGAAGGTGGGAGAAAGCCAGGTGGGGATGGGCTTACAGGATGGTTAAGATTATGTGATCTCTTGAGGGGAACACCCCAGGCTTGCTTAAGACAAAGATAAGCCTTTCACCAGAGAAGTTATGTGTCAGTGACATGACTCCCCGCCACGCCCTGCCCGGTCAGGAGTTTATGATCAGATCACCTGTGAGGTTAGTTCCACTGAGCCCCCTGTTCCACCCGCCGCTCAAACCTTGCTGGGTTTCTTTCCTTTGTCTCTTTTATTTTTCTGAGGTAACGTTGGTTTATAACATACTAGAGGCCTGGTGCACGGAAGAGGGAGTGGTCCCCTCAGTCCAGCCTGCATCCTCTTAAATCTGGGACCCCTCAGGGGAATGTCCGACTGCCGGTTTAGGCCTGATCCCGGGGATCAGAGAGATGTCAGAGACTCTGTCTTCCTTGCATCTGTGCTCCAGGTCCCATGTAAACTAACTCCCCACCCCCTGCCGGTCTGGTTGCCCCTAACTGCCCCCTCCTGCCGACCTGGTCACCCCTTACTGCCCCCCATGCTGGCCTGGTCGCTCCTCTCTGCTGGCCTGGTCACCCCCAACTGCCCCCCCTTCCTTGCTTGGTCACCCCCAACTGTGCCCCCGCCAGCCTGGTCTCCCATTACTGGCCCCCTGTGCTGGCCTGCTCACCCCCAACTGCCCCTCTCTGCCAGCCTGGTTGCCCCTAACTGACCCCACCCCTGTCGGCCTAGTCATTCCCAACTGCCTCCCCCTGCCGGCCTGGTTGCCCCTCACTGCCTCCCCTGGAAGCCTGGTCCCCTCAAATACCCCGCTGCCAACATGGTCGTCCCACATAGCCTGCTGTTCAGTCATTTGATCATCCCTCACTAAACCCCTTGCCAGGCTGATCGCCCCACGCAGCCTGCTGTTCAGTTTTTTGGTCGTCCCTCAATAACCCCCTGCTGGCCTGGTCACCCCACACAGCCTGCTGTTCAGTCATTTGGTCACCCCTCACTAGCCCCCCTGCGGGCCTTGTCACCCCATGAAGCCTGCTGTTTGGTTGTTACTGTTAAAGTGATGGCATCCTGGACAATTTGCATATTCCTCTATTATTAGTATAGATAAGTTGCACTGAGTTTGTTTTCTTGAAGTAACCCTTCTGTTTTTAAAGTTAAATGTTATTCAACCCCAAAAGGCAAACACAGTGAAGTCACACCTTGTGTTGGACTCTAAGGTCCAGAGTTGGGCTCTCCCTCCAGGGAGCAGGCCCTCACCGTCCCCTGTTGCTACCTTTGCCTTTCTCTCTCCTCAACTCCAAGGGCCTTTCTTCTGCCCCAAACTTGTTTCCTGAGCCAGTGCAGCCCAGCTGGCTCACTTCTACTACCTCTGTGACTTTCTAGATAAACTTTCTTTTATAATTTGAATAAACAAATAAAGTCAGAGAGTTAAAAAAAACTTAAATAAATAATACTGTTGCCCGGCCCACATGGCCAGTGGCTGAGCGTTGACCTATAAACCAGGA